>NC_137458.1:58213707-59580823 GCF_964235325.1 Thermobia domestica
CCCCTAGTCCAGTGCGACCTCAGGGCGGTGTAGGTGATTTGATCAGTTGGACGACTGATGCTGGGTCCCTCGGTGTTCCTCCTTTTATTTGTTCTCCTCGGGTCCTTCCATAAGGTCCGTCTGCTTTCGACGTTCCTCGGTGTTCCTCTGCGTTGGCTTGCTGTCTGCTATGTTGTTTATAAATAATAGCACGTGTTGAGTTGACACGTGCGTCTGTCGTAATGTGGGAATCCTTGCAATATTAAAACAAACTACTACTTTTCTCCTATAGGAGCGAAGTTTCCAAAATCGTTGAAACGTCTTTTCGGTTAATTTTAATGAACAATTTATCCCCTAGTTCAATCTTCTTAACTTCAAGGATTTATGATATATTCTATTCTTAGTAAAAAACCTTGAACTCTCTTTCACACTCCTATCTTTTTTTTTTTTTTGCTAGTCGCGTACGACTAGCACCCGTCCAAAGGGTACCGCCCTTTACATCGGGAAGAGGGGCAAGTGGAACGACTAGGAGTGGAGAACGATGGTTGGGTTTTGATAGTTTTATTAAACTTTATTAAACCATATTTTTTTCATAATTATAATTCATAAGGAAGTATTTTATCCAATATGGGGGAGAGATAATTATAATGTAGGCGTGTGGACATTATGGCCATTAACCATAATCATTAATGAGGTAAGAGGAAAGGTATGATGGTGAGGTGCATTAGACATCACAACAACGGGTTGAGATTAGTGAAACAAATGCATGTTATCTTCTGATTCGGGGGCAGCTCCGAATCTGATGAAGACAGTGGGAAGTCCTGGTAAAACATTAGGACTACTGTGCGAATGATGGAATGATATATGGAGGGGCTGTATCGGTGATGAAGTCATTGATAAGAATGAGATCTGGGCTGTCCGGGGGGAGGGAGTAACGGTAGAGTGTGAAAAGAAGTGAGAGGGGAGTGTGGCGGAGTGTAGTGTGGGGTCTAATGAGAGCGCACTGATGGATGGTATCAAAAAGCAGAGGGTGGTGGGAATTAAATCGTCGAGAGATGTAGCGAAGACGTAGCGTTTCTAAGTGATAGAGGATGTGCGGAAATGGTGTTCGATTGTATAGTTCTCGGGTAGGACTGGGAAGGCGAATGCGGAAAGCAAGTCGAAGTGCATGTCGTTCCAGAATTTGTAAGCGAGTGTAGAAGGATGGGGCGGCCGAGATCCAGGCAAGAAAGCCGTAAGTCAGAACGGGACGTAAGAACAATTTATAGGTAGTGAGGAGAGTGTGGGCACTGAGTCCCCAAGTGGTACCGGTCAATCGACGCAGAAGGTTAAGTCGATTATAAGCCTTCTTACAGATCGTTTTCAGATGAGGAGACCATTTAAGGAGTCGGTCAAAGGTAATGCCAAGATAAGTCACTGTGTTCTGTGGTTGTAATGGAAGATGATCGACATGAACGTGGAAATTAGCCGGATTTCGGTATACTTTGGATCGTTTGCCAGGCGGAAGGAAAATGATAGTCTGTGTTTTATCAGGGTTGAGCTTGAGGCGCCAGTGTCTGCACCATGAAAGAAAGTCATCAATGGCTGCTTGTAAGAGACGATTAATCTGTTGAATGGTAGAAGCAACAGCAAGAAACGCCGTGTCATCAGCATATTGGTAGAGTGTGACGTTAGGTGGGAGAGGAGGAAAGTCAGCCACATAAAGAAGATAGAGAAGGGGAGAGAGTGATGAGCCTTGGGGAACGCCGGAGTGAAGGAAAATGGGATGCGATAATTGGTTGTTGATGGAGACGTAGCTGAGGCGACAAGTAAGAAAATGAAAAATAAAACGGATATAACAGAGAGGAAGGTCAAAGGAAAAAAGTTTATAGATCAGACCAAGATGCCAAACTTTGTCAAATGCTTTTTCCAAATCAAATAGAACAAGGCAGGACGGTTTGGAGGAATTAAATTGATTTGTTATGTGAGTGGTTAGACGAAGGAGTTGGTCATTGATACTGAATTGGGGTCGAAAGCCTGCTTGGTGGAGGGGGATGAGATTACGTTCAGAGAGATGGAGATGGAGTCGGGAGACGAGGATGCGTTCAAGTAATTTACTGAAGACGAGAGTAAGCTGGATGGGACGGTAGGAAGAAACTGCATGGGGTGGTTTGTTAGGTTTCAAGAACATTAATGTGGTAGAGGTTTTCCAAGGAGACGGAAGAAATCCAGTACGTAATATAAACGTGTAGATGGCAGCCAATAAGTAATGGAGAACATAAGGCGCTTCTTTAAGGTGTCGGTAGGATATGCGATCTGAACCTGGTGCAGAGTTTCTTTTGCCAAGAAGACTGTGAGAAATATCTTCGAAGGTAATAAGAAATGTAAGGGCAGAATCCTGAGGTAGTACGTGATTGGGATGGGGCTGAAGGGCAGGTGAAGAAAGCTGTAATGTGTCTGTAGGGTGACGGCGCAATGAAGGATCGGGAGAGAGAGGGGTAAAGATGCCTTGAAGGTAAGATGCAAAAGCATTAGCTTTGGTGAGATCATCTGGGAGTGGTTGCTCGTTTTCAATAAGTGGATAGGAGGTACTAGAACTTTTGCCTGTGAGGCGGTGAAACCGCTTCCAGAATTTGGTAGGATGAGAGGCTGTGCCAAGTTGGTTGCAGGAGGTAATCCACTGACGGCGTTTATAGACGACAAGGTAATTGTGAACTGTCCGTTGATATTGGCGATGGAGGCGAAGTGAGTCGAGATTACCAGTACGAGTAAAGTCTCTAAAATGCTGACGAGAGCGATGAATGAGATGAAGATACTGTGGGGGAAGGGCAGGGCGAAATGGATGAACAGTGCTCTGAGGTATGTATTGGACAGATGCGGTATGAATGGCGCCAGTTATTGAGTCAAGAGATTGATACATTTCGTCTTCTGTTGTAGGGGGAGGGATGCGATCTAACTGTGTTTGTAGACACATGAGGTAGCCATGCCAGTTTGCTTTGTCAAAGCGAGGTACAGTGCGGACATGTAGTGAGGAAGTATCACTAGGAGTATGATGCAGAGGTGTGAGGGTGAGCAGAATAGGTACATGATCACTTCCAAGCGGATCTAACACAGTTATATTATTCCGTGTAATTAGATTTGAAGAAGTAATGACTATATCGGGAGTTGTGTTGCTTTCAGGGCGGGTCGGTTGGGGTAAGTCATGGAAGAAACCAGTAGTATGAGTAGTGAGGTAACTGCAGAAATGGTCCTGTTGATGAGCAGTGCGGCTATGAAAGTTGATATCAGCTAAAATGATGTAAGTACGAAAATGATCAGAGATATATTGAAAGAAAGGATATGGAATGGGGTGGCCTGGTCGAACGTAAATCGTTGCAACGGTGATATTAAGAGTTTTGAAATATAGTGTAGTGATGAGATGTTCAGGCAATGCGTCTAGAGAGGAACAGTGTTGACGGTATGGAATTGACGGTGAAAAACCGATGGCAACACCTCCACATGCCCGCCGAGCTGGTGCGGTATTATCATGGCGAAGAAAAGTATAATGTGAGATGTGCGGATGCAAGCGAGGAGTAAGATGGGTTTCGTTCAACAGAAAACAATGAATATTCTCCTCTAGCAGAAGTTGTTCGAATAGGATTTTGTGTTGTAGGAGAGAGCGGATGTTCAGAAACAGAAAATGAAGAGCCATGATGTGGTACGATAAAATGAGATCTGGGCTGTCCGGGGGGAGGGAGTAACGGTAGAGTGTGAAAAGAAGTGAGAGGGGAGTGTGGCGGAGTGTAGTGTGGGGTCTAATGAGAGCGCACTGATGGATGGTATCAAAAAGCAGAGGGTGGTGGGAATTAAATCGTCGAGAGATGTAGCGAAGACGTAGCGTTTCTAAGTGATAGAGGATGTGCGGAAATGGTGTTCGATTGTATAGTTCTCGGGTAGGACTGGGAAGGCGAATGCGGAAAGCAAGTCGAAGTGCATGTCGTTCCAGAATTTGTAAGCGAGTGTAGAAGGATGGGGCGGCCGAGATCCAGGCAAGAAAGCCGTAAGTCAGAACGGGACGTAAGAACAATTTATAGGTAGTGAGGAGAGTGTGGGCACTGAGTCCCCAAGTGGTACCGGTCAATCGACGCAGAAGGTTAAGTCGATTATAAGCCTTCTTACAGATCGTTTTCAGATGAGGAGACCATTTAAGGAGTCGGTCAAAGGTAATGCCAAGATAAGTCACTGTGTTCTGTGGTTGTAATGGAAGATGATCGACATGAACGTGGAAATTAGCCGGATTTCGGTATACTTTGGATCGTTTGCCAGGCGGAAGGAAAATGATAGTCTGTGTTTTATCAGGGTTGAGCTTGAGGCGCCAGTGTCTGCACCATGAAAGAAAGTCATCAATGGCTGCTTGTAAGAGACGATTAATCTGTTGAATGGTAGAAGCAACAGCAAGAAACGCCGTGTCATCAGCATATTGGTAGAGTGTGACGTTAGGTGGGAGAGGAGGAAAGTCAGCCACATAAAGAAGATAGAGAAGGGGAGAGAGTGATGAGCCTTGGGGAACGCCGGAGTGAAGGAAAATGGGATGCGATAATTGGTTGTTGATGGAGACGTAGCTGAGGCGACAAGTAAGAAAATGAAAAATAAAACGGATATAACAGAGAGGAAGGTCAAAGGAAAAAAGTTTATAGATCAGACCAAGATGCCAAACTTTGTCAAATGCTTTTTCCAAATCAAATAGAACAAGGCAGGACGGTTTGGAGGAATTAAATTGATTTGTTATGTGAGTGGTTAGACGAAGGAGTTGGTCATTGATACTGAATTGGGGTCGAAAGCCTGCTTGGTGGAGGGGGATGAGATTACGTTCAGAGAGATGGAGATGGAGTCGGGAGACGAGGATGCGTTCAAGTAATTTACTGAAGACGAGAGTAAGCTGGATGGGACGGTAGGAAGAAACTGCATGGGGTGGTTTGTTAGGTTTCAAGAACATTAATGTGGTAGAGGTTTTCCAAGGAGACGGAAGAAATCCAGTACGTAATATAAACGTGTAGATGGCAGCCAATAAGTAATGGAGAACATAAGGCGCTTCTTTAAGGTGTCGGTAGGATATGCGATCTGAACCTGGTGCAGAGTTTCTTTTGCCAAGAAGACTGTGAGAAATATCTTCGAAGGTAATAAGAAATGTAAGGGCAGAATCCTGAGGTAGTACGTGATTGGGATGGGGCTGAAGGGCAGGTGAAGAAAGCTGTAATGTGTCTGTAGGGTGACGGCGCAATGAAGGATCGGGAGAGAGAGGGGTAAAGATGCCTTGAAGGTAAGATGCAAAAGCATTAGCTTTGGTGAGATCATCTGGGAGTGGTTGCTCGTTTTCAATAAGTGGATAGGAGGTACTAGAACTTTTGCCTGTGAGGCGGTGAAACCGCTTCCAGAATTTGGTAGGATGAGAGGCTGTGCCAAGTTGGTTGCAGGAGGTAATCCACTGACGGCGTTTATAGACGACAAGGTAATTGTGAACTGTCCGTTGATATTGGCGATGGAGGCGAAGTGAGTCGAGATTACCAGTACGAGTAAAGTCTCTAAAATGCTGACGAGAGCGATGAATGAGATGAAGATACTGTGGGGGAAGGGCAGGGCGAAATGGATGAACAGTGCTCTGAGGTATGTATTGGACAGATGCGGTATGAATGGCGCCAGTTATTGAGTCAAGAGATTGATACATTTCGTCTTCTGTTGTAGGGGGAGGGATGCGATCTAACTGTGTTTGTAGACACATGAGGTAGCCATGCCAGTTTGCTTTGTCAAAGCGAGGTACAGTGCGGACATGTAGTGAGGAAGTATCACTAGGAGTATGATGCAGAGGTGTGAGGGTGAGCAGAATAGGTACATGATCACTTCCAAGCGGATCTAATACAGTTATATTATTCCGTGTAATTAGATTTGAAGAAGTAATGACTATATCGGGAATTGTGTTGCTTTCAGGGCGGGTCGGTTGGGGTAAGTCATGGAAGAAACCAGTAGTATGAGTAGTGAGGTAACTGCAGAAATGGTCCTGTTGATGAGCAGTGCGGCTATGAAAGTTGATATCAGCTAAAATGATGTAAGTACGAAAATGATCAGAGATATATTGAAAGAAAGGATATGGAATGGGGTGGCCTGGTCGAACGTAAATCGTTGCAACGGTGATATTAAGAGTTTTGAAATATAGTGTAGTGATGAGATGTTCAGGCAATGCGTCTAGAGAGGAACAGTGTTGACGGTATGGAATTGACGGTGAAAAACCGATGGCAACACCTCCACATGCCCGCCGAGCTGGTGCGGTATTATCATGGCGAAGAAAAGTATAACGTGAGATGTGCGGATGCAAGCGAGGAGTAAGATGGGTTTCGTTCAACAGAAAACAATGAATATTCTCCTCTAGCAGAAGTTGTTCGAATAGGATTTTGTGTTGTAGGAGAGAGCGGATGTTCAGAAACAGAAAATAAAGAGCCATGATGTGGTACGATAAAAGTAAGATGCAAAGGAAAATTAGACTTCTGTCTGTAGCTTGTCGGAGTGGAAGTAGACGGTTTGTCCAGAATATGTGGCGGTGAAATTAATGTGCAGAATATCTTTAGCAGCTTGTTGGACTTGGTGCAGTATATGATGACGAAGAAGCGGATGAATATTTTGTAAGGTGACAGTAAGAAAGGATAAGAACTGTGTAATAGTAATAGGTTGGCAAGCGTCAGCAGGTGTCGGAAGAGTTTGGGTGGCATGTGGACGTAACGGAACAGTTAATTCTGGTTTGAACGGGTCAGCGGTGGGTCGAGCTTTGCATTTATAACTGTATGTGGGATGATCTGTAGCATTACAAGTAGAACAATGTGGGGGTCCTTGATTGTTAGGACATTGACGGGTGTTATGAGGCCCTGAGCTGAAGCCGCATTTCAATTGATTGGGACAAGAACTAGTTGGATGATCATTGTATGTCTGACATTTTTCACTTCGCATAGGAAGCGGAGAAGGCGATTTAGATGGTTCAACACGATGTTTCTTGCAATAAATAAAGGCTCCAGCAGTAAGCAAAGAATCAATGGTGTCTTTTGATTGGGTTAAAACCCGAACCATATAGGTGTTGCCTGAAGCATTCTTAATACGGATGCATTTGAGAATGGAAAGGCCGTCAAGACGAAGTTCTTCAGCGATTTCATCATCGGTGTAGGATGGGTCGACACCTCGTATAACGACAGAAAGTGCCGGTTGTCTGCGAGTTGGAGGCGGTTGTTTCGATAAGCGAGGTGCCTGATTGATGATCTTTGCTTGCTTGCCGAAGATTTCAAAGGAATAGGTGTTCAGAAAAGATTTGGCGAAATCTGGATCAGGAGTTTTGATGATAATACCTTTCTGAGTGTTGATGAGTTGAGTAATGGTAGTGCGTGGAACATATTTGATGAGACGGAGATAGAGAACTTTCAGGTCTTGATACTTGGGTTCGTAGTTCGTCAGCAGGAAACAATGAATCTGAGGCTTTGTAGTGCGTGCGTGAGAGTCGTCGTCCATGCGTGAGTCGGATGATGAATTTGATGATTCACTGAGAGTATGGTGTCGTTTGGCCAGAGGAACATGAGGCTGATGACTAGTATGAGAGTCCTGAATGGATGGATCAGTATCGTTAGAACGTTTTGAGCGGTCCTTCCGCGTGGATGACGGAGCAGCCGAAATGGAAGAGTCCTGAGGAATTGATGGTAGCCCAGAAGAACCTGTGGCCATGATGATAATAACAACTAGAGCCAACACAAAGTGCCTAGAAAAGGTAGGTGTATAGGTAAAGACCACCCATTCGGATAGTGGCCAGGTGGAGAGAAGCCCCAGTGTAAAATCTACAGCAGCAGTTGCACTTCACTAGATTAGTCTTACAACTGTTGCTTGATATTTGCTTTGAGCAACTCTCAGGATCGGGAAAGAATGTGATGACTCCTATCTTTTATCTCCTATCTATCTATTAGAATGCTACGATCTTTGATTTACGATTATTTGTGATTTCACGTTTATAACAAAGACAAATATTTTAAAATGGTGTACTTTAAATAAATTACTTAAAGAGATATTTTTCATAAAGTTTATCTTTGTAAATTATTGTTCAAAACTTTTGCATTTTAATAAGTCTTCTCCGAAATAAATGCAATTGAATTGGGCTGCCATCTTCCGAGTTCTTTTAAACTATGTTTATATGTTTGTGGTCAATCCTTTCGACAATGAGATCTCGGAAACTACGGGCTCTAGAAAGATGACGTTTTCACTGATCGATTGGAAATTTTGCGTAAATTGTCCAGTTCTAATTGAATATTTAAATGAATATTCTAATTGAACATGGCCATTATTTCTTTATTACATTTTTGGGGGTACACTAGAAGCGTTGAAATTAAAAACCAAAAACTTCATATCCTATGCGTTATACATTTCAACACCCCAATGTTGTATATTGGGGTTGTATATGTCTCAGGCGTTTTTTCCATGGCCAAATAATAGTGGAAAAGGAAGGATAATCATTTCTCGAGTCTAAGATAAATATTTTTTGAGTGTTTTGCCCAATGAACACCATATATAACTGACATTATAATTAATTGTATATGTAATGTATTTGCTTATTACATACTGCATGCAAGAAGAAAGAAAACACTGGTCATACATGAATTGGAAACTCCAACCGGAAGTAGGCTCAAATCTTGCAAACGGTGCGAAATATTGAGAAAAAAATAATCGAAAAAATCTCCCTTTTATGATACCCCTTGCCGATTTTTTTTTAATCAAGACGTCTTTTACTTGTGTCTGTAAAGGGACATGTACATATGTTGTGAGGAATAAGAAGGAGATTTATGCTCATATGCGAATGATGCGCTGTGTAGAGAGCGCAGGTTCAGCTAATATTTTAAAAATCTTTTCTTAGCCCTAGCTTTTTGACAAAGAAGTATTCTGTACAAATCTTTGTTTCTATTATAATAGTTTGAGTAAGGTATTGATGAGTAAGTCCTTTAGAAATAATCTTTTTTTATTTTTAAAATATAATAGTGTATACGTCTTTTTAAAAACTCATAAGTAATTCGTGTTCAGTTTTGGTATTTTCGCCCTATTTGAATTATGTTGTTGGCACTCGATCATTTAACACTTTTTTTAGATCACATTTTATTGCACAATTCATGAATCAATTCGTTTCTACTACGGTTTTCTCAATGACTTTCTCTAGAAGAAAGAAGATATGGCGTCAGACATTTCCAAGAAAACATGTGACAACCTTGTCCTTCAGCACGTGCAGAAAACACTTTTGTGGTCACTTGTTGTTATGTTTGTGGAAGCGGTTGTTTCTTACGAAGGGTATGGGCAAGGGTCGCTTATCGGTAGCCACGACTTTACAATAATATTTTTTTAAAATTTTGCAACATCTCCCTAGGAACATGGGTTAGTCATATGTGTATTCAATATATTTCGTTCTCAGTACATTAATATTGTTCTCTTCGTGCTTTACAATCAACTACAGACACACGAATTGATTGTTGGAGAACTCAATGTGTGGGTATGTACTTGATACAATGATCATGTCTATCAGATTACAGAATTGTTTGAAAACTGAAAGTAGATTTTCTTTAAACATAGTAGTTTCTAGTTTAGTCAGTGACTCTGTATTTATCATTTACTAATTATTACTTGGACTTGAAACAAGAAGAGTGAATCAAAATAACTTGAACATGTTTCAATTTACTGCAACCACTGATGCTCTCCATGTTACCAATACTTCTGATTTTCCTCACTTTAATAGTATGACGAACATATCTGCAGATCAAGTAAACTTAATGATCTGATGCTTTCCTTGTATTTACTACGCAAATAGACCGCCTTTGGCACCATTGGCGATTCAATTTAAGAATTGCGAGATGACAGTCCATTAAAGTGAGATTCAGGATTAATTATAGAAATAGGTCAGCCCTTACAACCCTAACTTTTCCGCTATTTGAATTTTATGAACCCATGTTAGGTTAACTCTTTAAAGTGCTGAATTACAACCATTGTGTTAAACTCAATGAGCGGAATCATATGACGTCTGTCTGTTCTAGGGATCGACCAATAAGTAGCTATTGTGACTATTAAGAGCAATTGCTACTATTGTGGATAAGATAGAACTAAAATTTAATTGACTTCTCTAGAGCAAATCTTGAATACTGACTACACCTCAATGTTGCATGTTTCTTCTATCTCCACTCGGCACTACATCCTCCCAAACCTTTCTCATACTGCTACTCTGTAAGTTTCCTTAATGCTATTTTGTATTACTGTAAACGACTTTTTACGGATCAACATTTTACTTTGCTATACGCAGATTGTGGAATACAACCACAAATACAAAATAATACGACTTTCATTTTTGCAAGTGTCGCACAATACTCAGCGCATATTTTTCAGTTATTTCAATAAAGCCTTATAAAATCATCACTTCTTGATTCCTTGAGGGTTAGGTCCATCAAATCATGAACGCGCAGAAAGCCATATAATGGACATACGTATAAACTGTTTTTGTTTCACAAAGTTTCGTTTGTATACTCCTACACCTTTTAGGTACCTAGTGCAGTGTGTTGTTTAACATGACTGATGTCTTAGCCTATATATCAGGGAACATACAAGTGCTCAAAATTAGGATCAAGATTGCGGAGCGTTGCTAGCAAATTAGCTCAATTTAAAGTGTTTTGTATGAGCGGATTCCTAAGTCTACTTCTTCCTGTATACCTGTTACGGAGAAGGAAGACATAGTTTTTAGTTTGATTATACCATTTTTCATAGCTGCTTAACTAATAGAATTTATATCAATCTTCGGCCATATGAAGCTTATTTCTAGCGTCAGTAGAAGACGGCAAAAAATCTTTTCTAAATGTTTCTTTCAAATCTGCCGCGTCCGAGGGTAAGTAAGCTTTCATTGTCAGATGTTAGACATGCAACGTTCCCGTTCCAAAAAAAAGGGAATAGAAGTAACGTTGGGTGGAAGTGAGCCGGGACAACTAAAACGGCCCTACAAACTCACTACACTGAAATATAAATTGACTAAAAATTATTAGAGTAATTACTTAATTATTTAATAAGGTTAAACAAGCTAGAAAATACGAATTGAAATCACTCATTACCTATCGGGTTCATAGGTTAATGAATATACTGATTTTAGTTTTATAGCAAAGAAAGGCTGTATATGATCCGAAAATATTTATATGACAAATCTTGAAAAAATAGATTTGTATATTACAATCTCTATTCATACAACATAATTAAATATATCTGGTATTTTATATATATAATCAATGCATATAATTGGATCACTTACCAATGATTAAAACTGCTCATCCCTTTTACAACTCATATAGGTGCTTCAATAATCTTCTATATAATATATTTTTACACCACCATCGAATTCTTCATAGAATATAAATATTTTTGCGAGGAATAAAGAGAAAATCCTTTTCCATATGTCGTAGAATATCAATTTAACGACCATATACATAGGGCAAATTGGCCAACTAATAATCAAATCACTCGAAACGAACCATTTCTGTAATAAGGAACACAATTCCACTTCACACAACTTGTCTAATGACGAGACCTTGTAGAAGGAGCAGAGCACACTAATAATTAATGTGGATTATTATATAAAGCAATACTCAACACTGGGCTATCTTTTCATGGCGTTTGCCTATGTTACGATAGTGTCCCTCCGAACCTTGTCCTTACGTATCCTTCTAATTCGCTGTACAAGGATTCCTAACCAATATTCGATGTGCTCCACTTGACATTTTAAGTAGATGTGTTAACACGTATTCGAAACAGCCACCAGCAGGCAGCGTAGTTCCATTTTCTGGCACCACGGCGCTGCGAAACTTCAGTAATATGATAAAGTCTCGAGTTCCTCCATTTTATATAAAGAATCTTTCTCTTTTTTCTCTCTCTCTCTTTAAATATCGTTACACAATCCCATTGTGGGGATAAAAAATATTAATATATTTTTTGTATTATATATATATATATATATATATATCTTATAACCTATCTCCAACCTTTATGAAAGATAAATTACATAGTCAACTGTTGATATTATTATCCGAACTACCTATATGACTACTTAACTACAACAAAACAAAAATAAGTGCACTAGAAAACAAAATCCTCTACAGTAAATCCACTCACCTTTCTACTAAGGTTAATTAGTCTAATTAGTCGTAGGCCATCGTAATTCACTTTCATAATTGTGCAAAATCAATGTAATGAAGAAGCACCCTAACAATAACATTGTTCAATATGGAATTCTCCATATACATATATATAAATGAATATAAATAAATATAACTTGATTACATAGAATGTGAATCATACCATTACATCATAAGTATATTTTAATTGAAATTCCAGAAATGTAGGAGAAAGAAAAAATGAAAATGTAATTACTATTACTCCAAATATCCCATTCATTCATGACCTGAGCGTCGTCTATCCAGCAGAATCAATGCTCGATGATACATTCAACCCACTGACAACAACATAAAACGATGATTACAATAGTTACCAAAGACAAATTTACAATGCCGATCGGACTTATCTGAAAAGAGAACTATATGAATATCCATACAACACAATTACAATCATTCACAAAAATGATCAAAACTGAGACAAGATGAATATGGATGATTTGATAAATGAATATTTAAAATATCCTAATAAAATTCACAAATGATAATGTCACTACATTTCTAGGAATTTACAAAACATACTTATATTGCTATACAGTTATTACTGATCAACATTACGGTGTTCTCGAAATCGTTTGGTTAATGACACATGAGACTTCCTAATATCATGCTCATTATTAACAGATTGGACATGAATAGTATTAGGAGTCAAAATCTTGATTATGGAATAAGGCCCTGACCACCTATTACGAGGGTTATTAGTTACTCTATTAGCTAATGAGGTTTGGACTTTTGCCTTTAATAAGACCTTGTCCCCGATTTCGTAAGATGTCGGCACTTTCTTCTTATCATATTTTCGTTTCCGCTTTTCCCATGCGTGTTCCAGGTTTTTGAGAGCACTTACCCATATATTAGTATCTCTCTGTCTAATATCAGTAGAGTCTATCCTGCACTTGTTATCCAACGGGTCGCATACATCATATGTACACACTAATTTCATGGGACACTTTTAGTGTTCTGAATGAACTGATGTATTAAGAGAAAATTCTCTCATGAATCCCACGATCCCATTTATTTTCTTTATTTGAAAAGTAAGTTTACAAACAATCTTTGATCACTCTGATGTATCTCTCACTGGGATTGCTACCACTATGATAGGGCGCAATTTTTCTGTCTCGTATCCCGTTAGCATACATAAAATCTTTCAAACGAGACGACGTGAAGATACTGTGATTATCCTGGATCAGAGAGTGAATAAACCCATGTCGACACATTAGTTTGTATAGGTTATTAATTATTGTTTGACTGGATAGATTCCGAAAAGGTTCCAAAAATACTCTTTTCGTAAATGAATCAACAACTATCAAACAAAAGCGGCCGGACTGCGTGTCTAGCAAAGGACCTATGACGTTACACGCCCAATTTCCGTTCGGGAATTTCTAAAAACTAGAGACCAATTGTCCCATAACTCACATATTATTGCTTTTGCTCAATTGACATGAAGGACACGAAATGATAGCCTCTTTTATTTATGGTATCATGCCCTCTCAAGTATAACGCATACAGATCTTCGCTGTACATTTAGAAAATCCCAAATGTGCCCCCGGTAATATAGACCCGTGATAGAATTCAATTATGTTATTGGTCAAACTCTTGGGATTTTTAATAGCTCGTGTTTTCTTACATAATATTCCTTTCACAAGCTTATACTCAGGTGTATTCTCCTTATTATTAATCATATCAATAATAGCTTTCAATTCTGGATCCCTTTTTTGGTGTTCTTCTATTGTTAACTGCGCGTAAGACATATTCCATAAATTTAGCATCAACATATTTATTACTTGTTCATCCAGGGATGGATCCTCCTGGAAATCCTCAAAATCTTCCGTATTATGTATGCGGGAAATAAAGTCCGATGGTACATCCAATGAGGAAGGAACAGATTTTACAGCAAAATTAAAGTCAAATAATTTATATAATAAGCTACCATATTTTTTCACCCTCTTCAAATTTTTCAACGCGTACGCTAATTTCATCTTATCTACACGCAATTCAAAAGATGCGTGAAGGAATGTTCGAAAACGTTGCATGGTTTCTAATGCTGCTATAAGTTCCAAAATAAAATTGGGCTTATTTGCATCGTTTTTACGCAATTTAGGGAGAAAAATAACACTGGCATTAGTTTTCCTTTAGCTTTATCATACTGTGAAATCGCTCTCCCCTAAAGAATTGGTTGAAGCATCTGATGTCACAACAAAGCACGAATTTAGATCAGGAAGCTTAAGTACAACATAACTTTCAAATAGCTCTTTCAATTTCTTTAAGGCTTGCTTTTTCTCATCGACCCATTCGAACAACACTTTAGTAGACTTTAATCTAGAAATTGGTTCAAGAACTTCTTGAAACCCTGGAATATATCTACTATAATATTGGGCAAAAGAACATAGCGCTATTACCCCGCGCCTATTCTTTGGAGCTGGCAATTTCCGTATAAATTCAACTCTTGATGGATCCATGTACATATTACTACCTTCTATAATTTGTCCTAAATATGAAATTCTCTTTTGGAAAAACTTACATTTATCTACAGACAAGGTTAAACCATTTTCTTCCAGTTTATTTATTATCATATCTAAAGTACGTTTATGAGATTCTAAATCTGGACTACTTATGATCAAATCATCTGCATACCATGTTACACCCTGATCTTCCATAGAATAAAAAATGTTTCGTAATCCCATCATACATCTCGAAGGATTCTATCTGGTAATCCCATCATACATTTTCTGCGTTACTTTTGCAAACGGATTTAAACTAGCCAACAAATTAAGATCCATTCTATAAATCTATTCCGGAACTTGGTGTACTGAAGTGTGGTAGTAGCACGGCTTAAGTAATCTTAGTACATATGCGTATCTTATAATCTCATCATACCTTGGTTTAGAACGTCACACTAACTGTCCTTATTGAGGAGATGGCATGGCTCCATTGAGTGTTACGCAGACTATTTTTGTTTGCTCAAAACTCTAAGATGTCATTCAAATACCGACAAATATTACTTATTTGCGGGATTGAAATTGTTAATCTTCGTAATGTCTTTATGCTTAGAATGCTTCTATTATTATTTTCTTATTCTTCTAATTATTATTATTATTAATATTATTATTATTGTTGTTGTTGTTATTATTATTGTTACCTTAACAACTTTTATTATTCTCTTTATTCTTCATTTATTTTTTCAAGACCTCTGTTTCGTGAAGAAGAATATTTTACTTATTCTTTACCTTAAATATGATTTACAGTTTCTTGAAATCTTATGCTTCTGGTCATTTTCAGTTTTAGATTAATGTCTTGTTAAGCACATGTTAAGCTATTCATAATTTTATTAGTGGTATAATTAGTACCGGATCTGATTGCCGATACATTCTTATATCAATAAATTCAGTAAATAAGTTGTACTATTCTTATTAGTTTGTAGTAGTTCTTATAGTTACTCGATTTGTTATAGTTTTGTCGTTCTCAGCTCTTTCTAGAACTCTTTTCCAATTGTGTTAATTTATTGAAATTTGGTATTACAACAGAAGAGTGAGAGTAATACAGACAAATACCCTACCACTGACTTTCTTAATATAGCTCAGAATAATCAATTTATCCGATTAACTGTTCACACATTTTTCTGGACTTACGTTCTCAATACCTATTTATATTTATGGTTAGATAACTACTTTTCTTTTCCTTTTTTATTTACTATTACATATTTCTCGTCATGACATGCACCTATGTCTTAAGCCTGATAAATATGAGAGATGATGTCCGTCGGAAAGCACACTATTCAGGGAAGGAGGGAGAAAGAACAGAACGGGCAAGAAAGGATGTTTTCTGGATCATATGTATTAGATACCATCCAGGGATTTGAATGTTGTAAGTGAGGAAAACCCATGAAAGACCTGTCAGCATGGCTTTACGGAGAAAGCAGTTACAACTGTTGTTCTTCTGTCCCCATCGGGAATCGAACTCGGGTCCGCAGTCGGTAAGAACAAAACCCTAGCGATTATGTTATGCAGGAAAACTGGGCAATTTACCAAATAACTCATTATTGAATATTTTGATAAAAATAAGTACACGATTGAATCAGGAGTAAATAAAAGTATTCTATATTAGTTACCATTGTTTTCCTTTACGCTTTTCAAACATGGAGTTCTTGTTTTGTTAAATAGTCAGACTACAAAATATATATAAAATATTTCATTTTTCTTTTAGGTGTACAGTATACAGACATGATTTTCATTAATCAATATTAGAATTATTTTCCTAATTACATTAATGGAACTTTCACTAATTCGTTTCCCGAAAACAGACAACTCATTTCTTGGCCGGGTACATAACTATTATCTATATATTTTATTTGTAATGATGATGACGTTGTATCCTTTAATATGTATGTTAAATGTTAACTTCTTATTACTTGTTTTATAGTGATTCAGAAGAAGCAAAAGTGGGCGACTACTGTCATACAACAGCAACTGTGAGACTTGTCAAGGAGAGAAGACGCTTAAAAGTAATACATGGATCCTTAGATATAGCTGGTAAACATCTTTTAAATCATATTTATTTCCTAAATATTTGCATATTTTAATGATACTAAGCGGGCATTTCAATTCCAGAAGTTAGAAACTAAGGGAGAATTAAGCATTGGGGAATTCCGAACTCATAAGCCATGATGGGAATTTAAAAAACTAAAATTGGTAAAGAAAAATATAATGGGATCGAATCTGGGTTGGTTTTGAATGAAACAGAAAACATTTAAATTCAAAGCAGATTGTGATTTTAATAGGCAAGAAAATTGTTTAAAAAGTAAGAAATATTCGGAAAGAAGTCAAATCTAGCTGTAATTGCCTGTAGTTTTATCCGGTCCTCCGCCGATCACTCCTTTGGTCTATAGTCGTCTTTCCATTGGCATTTCTTCTCTCTTCAAAACTGGTGGAAATTGCATCAACTTGAGTCCAAGGCGGAACGTTCGAGTATCTTTCAGTGGCTATAAACTTAGCAGAGATAAGAATACTTTTCACACAGATGAAACATTCTCATGAATCGTATAGCTATGTAAAAGACAAATAAAGATCTTTATAATTTAGAGCAAGGTTCGTACTTCTAATATGAAGTGTGTGGTTCAGCGTCGTCGCAATACATTTTCGTCGTTCCAATATCAAGCTCGACTCTTCTTTCACTCATCTCTCTAGCTACTTTGGATTTGCGTTACTCTGGTCATTTGCTTCGAGTTCGATGAAATTCAACATGTATGGTTAAAGTGCAAAGTACGTAGATCTAACCGCAAACAAGGTGATACTTGGAACATGGACAAAGGAAACATTCTGCAGATTTATTGATTAAGTTATACACATACGAAAGTCAACATTAAGTAGAAAATCTTTCATGTCAGAAATGTAATTGAACTGTTAGTTAATTGAAAAAAATGAAAATTAAAATGTGACTCCAACATTAATATAATGATGCGAATTTAGAGTCAGTAATTTTAAATAAAAAAGATCAGTGAATCAAGTCCAACGTATTGAATTTAAAAGAGACTGTAATGATAATAATAATAATAATAATAATAATAATAATAATAATAATAATAATAATAATAATACACAATTTATCGTAAAAGCAAATACCTACGTATCCTCTCGCTGATTTCAAGTCGCAAACCTTTCAAATTTTGCAGGCAAAAGGAGAAAATAGTTCACTTTCTTCCACAAAACAACATTTTTAAACATCTTTTGTTCTTGCCATTCTGTTTCTAAAAATGAACATCACTGTAGGCTAGGATAGTCTGTAAGAGAAATATATGATTAAAATATTGAGACCAGAATAAATGTTGAACACAGCACACAAACTTGTAATTGTAGTCAATGTCAGATAATGTAGTACATATAGTTCTAACATCACAGAGTATAGAACGTAAGTCAAGATAGACACAGTTCACAGTAACTTTTCTGCATGGTATAAACACAACACTATGTCCACATCAATGAGCATGACATGATGTCAAAATAGATTAGAGAGAACATGGTAAAAGGGGAAAGGACATGGGAGAGAACATGGAAATCCATTAACATTACAAAAGCTAAGATCTGTATATAATCAATCATTATGCAAAACGTGATCGATACGTTACGAGAATAATAGTAAAAAATAAGTGAGCTATAGAAAATTATCTGAGAAATAATGGAGTTTATAAATATTGCCGAGAAAATAGTAAAAATAGAAACCGTAATCCAGAATATGTATATTCTTCGTTCTACACTAGAAATCAAATATGATTACATGGTAGAAGAAAAATCAGTCTAGATACGCATAGCTAAAAAGATAAGAGAAACACAAAAGAATGTTGATCTAAGCTCTTATAGAAATAAATTCTGGGGAATTTAGTGCCACAATACCCAAAGTGATGTCAAGGTTATGGCCCCTTTCACAGGCTATACAAAGACCTTAATGAAATCAATGTGATAGACTGTCACCAAAATAACCCAAATTCCCTGACTAAAATATTCGGAGACACTTTTCCTATCTTCATTCTTCTTTCTTCTTAGAAGTGGATCTACAAAAAAATGCGGTATCCAGTTCATCCTTCAAATAGGAGGAAATACATTTCATATTATATACAACTCTTCACCAATCAAAATCACCATTAATCTTCGCAATTAAACATGTAATTTTAGTTTGTACATTGTACATAATCAAAAAGTATCCATGCTCAAAATACCTAATAATAGCGCAAAATGTCAGTGACAGAGTTTTTCCTTTCAAGAAGGACACTTTAAGTAAGTTCGGAAACAATAATCAAAGATGATTCACAAAATCTAAATCAAAAATAATCATGACAAACACAATTCTTCTCCATTCATAACTGGGTTGTAAGATGCATCTTGAAACCTTAAACCTTTAGGTGATAATGGTTATATTTATAACCACCAACTACCTCCAACTCTTTCGTAAGATCTCGCTCCATGCCTGAATGGACAGTGGTTACTTAAATAACCACCTGATTTTTTTGTACAGCATACATAATACTTATTACCCAAGCAAAGTAGCACGTAAAAAATCATGGTATGGCAGTAGGAAACTAAATACAAAGAGATATTTGTGTTTGGACTTACAGAGAATTTTTCCACGTAAAGGGTTAAGAAACGTGAAAAGCAAAAAGCAGATATATTATCTTCTTTTCAATCATGACATGGCCGTGCTTAAACTTATACAGTCCGCGGCATAAAATTTGTTACAAAAAGTATAAGTCCAAATGAATAACAAACTCTTGCCCAGTTTTCTTATGCATTCCCGCAATACATGTATCAATCGATTAGTTGCTTCTAGTATTTATTCCAACTCCTCCCCGTCCTCCACCTCTCCTTGTCTAAAGCAGTGTGTGTGACGTAGTACACTTTCCATTCAGCTGAAAAAGAAACAGGAATCAAGTTTACAACGTTATAGCTTTAAAACAGTCTTTTCCATTCGTTTGTTCTGAAATATTTTTAAGAGCCTAAATTAAAGGAAAGTCACACAATCTTCCCAGAGCTTCATAAATATCTTTAGTTTCATTCTTTTCTTTCTTTAAAGAGTGCAAGCTAGTAAGATGCTCCCTAAGAAATCTATGGAAATTGCCAAGAGCTCTAAAATATCTACGGACAGAAACGAGTTTTATTCAATGATTCATTGAATTTCTTTTCAGTAAGTGCAAGCAAATGTTTCAGGGGCGTCATTTGGGCAGGACAGGAGGGTGTAATTCCCCCTCTCTTGAGCTTCATAAATATGTATTTTTTGATCAAATGTATAGTAATACACTAATAAAAAGTGAAAATCTTATGTCGCCGGAGAATCTCTTCCTTCCCCCCCCCCCCCCGAATAAAGTCTAAAAGACACTGGTTTTAACAACAAACCTATAGAGTTACGATAGCACATTGCTAAAGAGCTTACATTTGGTTTCAAGAGTCGAAGGTTTGATCTCAAGCCATATGACTTCCTGGGTGACATTGAGAGAGAGAGAGAGAGAGAGAGAGAGAGAGAGAGGGAGGGAGGGATTCAAGTATGGAGACAGAGAGGGATGATTTGTATACACAGATTTAGAATTGGGGAAAAAATGATCGGTCAGGATTCGTATTATGACGAAAATTCTGATTTTGTGAAAGATAAGAAGGGAAGTTTTCGAACTGCGAGGATCACATTAGGCAGTTGTCGAATCAATGTGGAGAACTCTTTTTAGAGCATCAGATGATTACGAAAGGAGAGAAAGATCTTCAGAACTGAGGAATTAAGATTTAAAAAAATCTGTTTTCGGCGACGGTTTTCGAACCACGAACCTTGTGGATATCGAACATTGAATTTATCCATTCTGCTACGTAGGATAATGTTACTCGTTTACATACGTTTCCCTTAGCTCCGTTGAAAACTACCTTAAGGGGATATTCCAAAAGTTGACTCGGTAGATGCGCCGTTCAGTTAGGACGTAAACCTCTTGTAACTTAGTTACAATGAGCAAAATGAACTTCCTCTTCTTCAGGACACTTTTTAAAGCTTTAAAATTTGTTACTATTGTTTAATTAAGTTACATTTGATAGAACCATCTGATAAAGTAGTGCCAAGCCCTGTGAGTCATTGTCTGTTAGGTGAATGGTTAATGTAAGTTACTTTTACGTGGATGGTCCGAGCTTCCAATCAAACCATTCTTATTGATTATTTTATTTGAGCTACGCTCATACTGTATATTCCACAAGTTCAAGTTTGAAGTAATGTAGTCACAGCTAGTTTAATTCGAAATAATTTTCCAATATTATATCTGTTACTAAATTTCCATGTCACTCCTCACTTGTTTGTAGCCCTGCATAAATGCAAAATTGTTTTAAAAGTATATTTTACTTTCAAGTATTATTGATTTTTTTAAAATTGTCCTTCAAATTTATTTTATAATTATTTTCTATTTCTTAATTATAACATATTTTCTATTTATATTGTATTCTATGTTACACGTTTATAATTTACATTTTATGTCTTACCTTTGAAGAGGAGCTTTTGATTATTCAGAGCAGCAGGGACATACATAGGATGCAGTCCCTGGCAATCCAGAGCTTTTGCCCCCACGAAATCACTACTTTTTTTTGTAAATTATATCTAATTTTAGAGATGATGATAGCAGGGGCGGATTCAGGGCAGTGCGTTCGGTCGTTCACATCCCACAGAATAGGGAACTTTTTATACTTTTTATATTAAAAATAAAACATATTTTAAGTATGTTTCATCTTTGTATTATAAACTTAAATTAAAACCTAAAGTAGATAGGCCTTTCTTTCTTAAGAAAGTTAATTCTGCAGAAGAGCTACTTCTCCTTTTCTAAATTTTTTTTTCTTTCTTTCTTTTTGTTTTGCATTCCGCTCTTACCTTGATTTGACTTCGAACGACCGCCCCTCCCAAACAATCATCCTGTATCCGCCCCTGGATGATAGACATTTTAGTAAAATATGCCCGCAATCGCTGAAATAAATTCCTGTCAAGCTTTCGATCGCTTAAATAAATTTCTGTCTACGGCCCTGCAAAACAGTGACGATTTTAGGGAGTGATCAGTTAGTAATGCCTCCCTGGAGCAACGACACTTCCCCAGAAGTCATATCTCCGATAATTCAGAATGTGATTTGTGCATTATCACTTTTCACTCTCAGTGTCTCGAACCGCACCAAAAAGGAACTGTTCTGAAGTATTTACTGGTTCTCCCTATGACCCCATTTCAATATGGCCAACCTTGGACATATACACATCTGAAATATCACCTTTTATGTCAGTGATCCCGAAAACTATCCATTCGACACAAATATAGGATATTTTCGATTCTTTATTCCTGTCATCCTCCCATTGTCAACTCGAAGCCAACCGAGGCTTATTTTGGACTTACGCAGCATCCACAGTGTCACTTTTCATCTTTGCATATGAATTCGTATTTACTACTTTTACATGTCACCTTCACCTCTTGGTAGGGATTTTTTCAGTATCTCGCCCCCACAACTATGGAGAAATTTCAACCAACTAAGTATAATTATAAATTATCATCTGAAACACAACAGTACGGGTGATCTTTTTCGCAGAGGAATTCGTTAACTACTGTTTCAATATCAATGTATTGGCTTTTTTTCGCTCTGCATGCTGGAGATTGCCAAAGAGCTAAACTTCATTCTGTACTATTGTGCTATGAATATAGTGGTTTAATTCACTGAATACTCGCTTAGATGATGCTCTCGTCACAGGAAAAGTGAGATACAGTTATAAAAGAAAAATGAAATGAAATATCTAATTTTTAAGTCCCACGATTATGCCGACTATGCTAATGAAGAGAGTAATGGTGAGAAATAAATGAAATTCTTTAATGAAAAAAGTGGGAGGAAACGTGAGAAACCCGAGGACACTCATGCACACGGTGTTTGTCCATAATAAAGTTCATTCAGGGCGAGTTGGGATCTAACCAACAACTCCATGCGCCATAGGTAAAGTTATAAAAGAATAGGCGTCTAAACAAATACGGAACACTACTATCAATGAGAGTTATATAAGATCAGATTTTTATTTATTTCATTCTAAGTTGAAATTTCAATTAATCTTGATCTTCATTACTGTTCGAAAACTTAAAGTTGTTGCTGCAAGAACGTGATAAATCTTTTCAGTAGACTTCGCAGTTCCCTCCACAGCTTCTTTTTCATGTAAGGCTAAAGTAGTCTCATTTTAGACATCGAGGAAAAATAGTGGAATTACGAATTTTCAATAGGCCCCGTTTTACTCTGGACTCCCTCAA
This sequence comes from Thermobia domestica, assembly GCF_964235325.1. Taxonomy (NCBI): domain Eukaryota; kingdom Metazoa; phylum Arthropoda; class Insecta; order Zygentoma; family Lepismatidae; genus Thermobia; species Thermobia domestica. Next base: position 58,236,679 of record NC_137458.1, read on the forward strand.
CGCACTGCCGTTAGTTACGTCACTGTTCGGGATGCATGATGCAGCTTCTGCTTTTAGGAATAATTTCTAAGGCAGTACGAGTTTTTTTTAACTGCTGTGTGAATTAAGTTGTATTTGCTAGAAGTGTCGGTTAAAGGAAACTAAAGATCCTACACTCAAACACAAATAATCTCTTTCGAAACTCTAATGGAAAACGAAACGAATCGTCCTAAACATGTTACGCTTTTGAAGAGAAAAAGAGCAAAGCAGTAGTTGCACATACGCTTAATGGTGTTTCTTGGATACAAATTTATAACTTTCAAAAGTCATGTTTACGTTATGGTTTGATAGATGAAGGGTTAGTAAAAGGAATTCTTACGCTGGTGGTCGTGGGTTCGAATCTCTGCTCTTCTTGTTACTTTTCTCTCTTAGCTACACTTAGTTTGTGCATTCCAAACCTCGAAGTTTGGTTTGGATTATTTATGAAAGCAGGTAGAGAATTAATTGTAGTCGCAATTAGTTTCAAATATTAGATTATAATTACATATTTTGTCTTTAACTTATTACGTATCAATTTCTATATCAAATTTTCCAATCTTTATTTAATTCATCTTCCGGTGTAATACAATAAACATTTGCAGAGCGACGTCAGTCGGACGAAAGTACTATATTCCATTGTTACTCTAATATACCTAGGTATTTGTTCATATATTTATAAATTTTTTACTAAGTAAAAACTTATGGCGGTCCCCGTTATGTGTCATATAATAGACCGTACGAAGGCGGACATAGCAGAAGGCGTATTGCAAATATCCCTGGTGATAAAAAGTAGGGGTCTTCTTCACTAGATTCGAACCACTGTTACAGGCGGTTTTGGTTTACATAGCAAGCAAATACCACTCGGCAACCAAGTCTCGCACGTTAGCCTCTTTATTAATGCAGAACATACTGAGACACTAACATTCACTGGTGTCGCGTAATGTATTTCATAAAATTTTGTTAATAAGTGGGTCGAATTAGGTAGCCCTCGAGAGGGCTGATGGTGTTGTGGGCGAGCATTTATTAATAGTGTGTATAGTCCCCTTGGGACTCGATTACAGCTGCCACACGCCGTGGCATTGAATCCACCAGGCGAGAGATATAGCGTTCGGTGCAACAGATCGACCACGCATCTTTAACACGCTCCCAAAGATCATTAGATGTTCGTGGAGGATTGTTCGACCAGGTTTCCCGCAATGTTCTTTCAACAGAGGCCCACATATTTTCAATAGGATTCAGATCTGCTCCATGAGGAACCCAGTCAACTATTTCGACATCAGGTTGCCTCTGCAACCATGTCTGAACCACATTTGAATTATGTATCTACCTATTGTCCTGTTGCAAATATAATATGCCGTCACCTACATGAGCTTTTATTTCCCGAAGCGTTTCATCCAGATGTTCCACATACTTGTGGGCGTTTAGGCGACCAGGAATCCTGTAGATTCCTCCGAAATTTGCAGCCTTGCATATCCATGCCCAACAGTGGACAGTTACATGTCCCATTCGACCAGAACGGGAAACGTATTCAGATGCATACCTTTTTCCAGGGGGGTGGTAAATACGTTTCGGCCCGAAATGTGCACTGGAAAATACTTTTTCGTCTGTGAAAACGACCTCGTCCCACACACGTGCAATATTTAACTGTGCAAACGCCAGACGGTCAACCATGTGGTCTTCTGTTAGTCGCTCCTTAACAGCTGCCCTGTATGATCTCAAACCAAAGGATTTGAGTCTACGACGGACAGTCGTAACATCGCCTGGCAGGCCCGTAGCCAGGGAGGGGCTAAAGCGGGCAATGCCCGCTCTAAAATATTTTTTGCCCGCTCTAAAATATTTTTCCGCTCTAAAAAGGACGTTATCCCGAAGTTTCAAATTGTTTCAGCAAATCCCAAATAGGAAAATCTTGTGATTTTATTTACTAAATAAAATTGAACTTAGCGCGCATTTACTACTACTAACAAATGAAATTGAACGTGGCGTATATTTCTACGAAAAACAACAGTTATTTTTATTGCTAGATATAATCAATAATCTCCCATGTATTACTTTTCCTCATTCCAAGAGTTTGAAGAATCACGACAAGCATTCACGGATTTGGACAAGATGCCCTTCCAAAGAATACCCATATGAAAATTGACCCGAAAACAAGCTATGTTACATGAATGTGAGTGCCTGGCTTGTGCATGTATAACATAGCAGGTAAAAAAAACATTTGTTTTGCCGACTTCACAGTACATGTCCGACATGTACCTGTAATTAACATGTAAAACATGCAACATGTCCATGTTCCTTGAAAACGCATGTCTCATATATCAAACTAGTACCGAAACTGTGATGTCTGGAGTAAACGTACAAGCGCCTCTAGAATAGTCAGATACAAAAAACAGTGGGGAATTCGGAAGTTTTGTTAATTGTAAAAGCAGTAACAATTCTGTTTTTCACGTGATTTGAGTCTTTGCGGGGAGCACCCACAAAAATAAATCAATGATGTAAATAGCAGTGTGCATCGGCTCACTTTGTGTTTTCTGAGTGGCCCCGAACCACTTGTTTCACCATTTGTTTACAAATATATGGAATGAAGAGAACGCTAATTCCTTATATGCACTCAGAGAAAAAAATCAAGATGGCAGCAGAACACCGAACCTATTATTTTAAAAAGATTTTGTCACACACCATTATAATTGCACGCAATAATAAGTAGCAGAGTGTTTAGCGAATTTCCAGAAGGAAACAAAAACAGTAGAAAATGAACTACAGGCAAATGTACCTCGCCAGACGTTTCCAATTGCTCTACTGACTATTATAATGCCATAAATATGAAGCAGGCATCCATCAAGTCATTTTTTGGTGCAAAAGTTATCGAAAATGAAACTAATTTAGAAGCAGGGTCATCTGTATCAACATGTGTAGAAGGTCAAGAAGAAACTAAACGTCAAACATCTGATTTCCACCATGTTGGTGTTGATTTCCACCATTTATCAGACCTTGGCGATACAAAACCCGCTCAGCCGCATCTTGCAAATTTTCCAGGTTCCAGCATTTCTGGTTCAATTCGACGATTTTCGTCCAATATGGTACAAAACGTGGGATTGGCTCGAGTATTCTGTTATGTTAGATGCTGCCTTTTGCTATCCATGCCGGAAATGTCCGTCAAGAAACAGTGATCCCCCATTTGTGCAGAATGGTTTCAGAGACTGGAAGCATGCAACCGAGAAAAATAAGGGATTTTCTCGTCACGCCGATTCTGAAACTCATAGGCACGCTGTGGCTTTCTACTTGGAGCAACGGAAACGTGAGAACTCGGGCGAAACGGTCGTGAAGAAGGTGTGTAGTGATGTAATTATGAATTATAGGTACTATGTGAAAAGTGTGATGAAAGTTATTCAATTCTTTGTTGTGAATCCGTTGTCCTTTAGGGGAGATTCTGGGTGTCAGCAACTCGGAAAACAATCAAGTGGTTTGTTCTTAAATTTGTTTGAATTTAGTATTCGTAAAGATCCGAAATTAGCAGAAATTGTCAAAACTATCCCTGCCAATGCAACATACACTAGTCCGGATATTCAGAATGAGATAATTCATTTCAGGGCAGAATCTGTTAAGAGGAAAATAGTAAATGAAGCAAACGAAAGTACATTTTGTTTATTAATTGCAGATAAAACCAGAGACAAGCAACGAATCGAAGATTTGTCTGTCGCAATTAGGTATTTAAAGTGCATTTTAAAGTGCAAGAAAGATGCGTAGCTATACTGAAGTTGGGCAAACAAGACGCTGCCAACATTAAGAACGCCATTTTAGATTGTTTAAGAAAAGTATAATTCAAAACCGACACGATAATAGCACAGTGCTACGATGGAGCACCTGTCATGAGTGGACAGAAAAATGGAGTGCAAGCTCTTTTGTCTGAGGATTTGAAGAGGAACATTTTGTTTGTTCACTGTTTCAATCACCAATTACATTTAGTTATTTGTAGAGCCATTGATACAATTCCTGAACTGAAAGAGTTCTCTGATATTTGTCAAAAACTATATTATTCAGAAAAGGACGCGTTGCAGCAGATTACGCAGGAAGGAGTTTAAAGCGATTGTTGGAACAACATTGTACTGGACATCTTGACACAGTGACTGTAATTCATAACGACAGTTTTCGCATATTAAGTGCACTGATGGCAATTCAAACTTCCCGTGAAGAACACGCCTCAATGAAAGTTGAAGCTACCGGTTTACTACATCAGATCTCTACTAAGACTTTCTGTTTCCTTACTGAGCTCATGTTCAGGGTTCTTGGATATCTAAAACCGACAAACGCACTGCTACAAAGAAGAGATTTGGACGTTGATGCCGCTGTGAAGTTAATATAATCGGTAACGGAACAGCTCAGGTATTGCCGGCAAGATGAAGGAATATTTGAAAATATCCTTCACGATGCAATGAAGGCATGTGCCTTAAACACTTCGATTCAGGAACCATTGAAACGCAAATGCACACTCCCCAGTTGCTTAGCTAATTCGGTTACTGATTTGGAAGGCATAAATTTGGAGAAGGAAAAGGAAGACGAGAAGGAGCTGAAAAGATTATTCTGCGAAGTTCTCGATATCTCCGTCGAAGAAATTCGGAGCAGATTCAGTGAGACAAGGACAGCTGTGATTGGTGCCATTCACCACTTACTGAGTGAGAAAAGAAGTGAAGAAAATTTGAAACCTCTGTGTGATTTTGTAAAGTACAAAAGACATGCATTGCAAAGTGCTTCAGAATTTGAAGCAGTAAATGGATCTAGCAAATCGACTGATCGACAAGACATCATCTGTGGAAGAGCTCACAAAACAAATTGGAAAATATGGCGAGGCTTTCCCGGGCCTAAAGATGCTTACAGAAGCTGCTCTAATTATTCCGTCTTCTACGTCCACAGTCGAAAATTGCTTCTCACATCTGACAGCTCTCCTTCGACTACAACGTCTGTCTATGGGACATGAAAGAAAATCGGACCTCGTTCTCCTGGCTTACAACAAAGATAATCTGCGTGCACTAGATCTAGACCAGCTTGTAATTGAATTTGCGAAGTGCTCACGTAAACTCCTTTTGATGTAATTACTTACATAAGGACTGAAAAAAATATTTATTTTACTTATGTCAGGGTTGTTTCTTAATTTTTACACATAAAAGTATTACATAATCTACTTGTAATAAAAGTATTATAGTTCCAAAATAGTATAATTTAGATAACAGTTAATAAATGTTCCTAAAATAAATTATTATTTTTTACTTTTAGTATTACTTAGTGTATTAAAATATATATTGAATTATATACCATCATTTTAACAAAAAAATGTTAATGATGATTTTTGATAGTCGTGGATTTGGTACTATAATATTTTCAGCATAATAAAGTGTTTCAACTTTCTTATAGATTCCATAAATAATAAATAAATATATAAATGAACATAGACATTGACAACGACAAGGGCCTCAAGGAACAAATATCTATCTATATATAGATAGATAGATAGATAGATAGATAGATAGATAGATAGATAGATAGATAGATAGATAGATAGATAGATAGATAGATAGATAGATAGATAGATAGATAGATAGATAGATAGATTAGAGAGAAAGAATTTTTGTGTTCCTTGAGGTCCATGCCATTGCCCCCTCAGTATTCATCATTGCCCGCCCTAAGCAACCAGACATGAAATGGTGCTCACGGCATTGGGCAATTAAACTCTGGTCTTCTTCGGCAGAGGAAACTCTTTGTCGCCCACTTCCTCTTTTACGTCTTACATCTCCTGTTTACTCATATCTCCTCCACCACCTCCGTGCTGTAGCACGGTTAACGCCATATCTCGCGCCTGCCTTGCTATAGTTGATGTCCGCATCCTCAATTAAAGCAATCACGCTGCTTTTAACAGAAGCTTCGTAGTGAGCCATTTTCACACCAGAAGCAAAATGATAGCTTTTCTTAGGTGCTTGAACGGAACGTGCTTCGTGTGCCGTCACGTAACTAGGCGGAGTTTCCTCTCATTGCTGTAGACGATATCGTACGCCCTCTGCTGAGTGTTTCGTGACGGAAAAAGTGCTTTTAAGCAGTTCATGGCGACCGCTTTGAAATCAAATGTAAACTATGAGAATTAAATTTGTCATATCTGTAGTTTGGTGTAGAGACAAAACAAAATTGGAAACCAAAGGTTTAAGAACAGCTCAGATTATTAATATAAAACATGTCAAAGATTATTAACTTGTATTATCATACAAGAAATGCGAGAATTTTGAAACAAAGACAAATAACTTAGAAATTTGCAACTGAAGACAAAAACAAAAAACTAACTTAAACACACTAAAGGGTATGAGTAGGGGGATTAATGGGGACGTCAGCAATGAGGCTATATGTCCCCGTCACGATTAACGTGAGGGATGGATTTTACCATTTCACTTTGACGGAATAACGTAGAGGATGGAGAGGAGGGGGAAGATACATAACAGCTATAAATAAAAAATAAAAGTGGCAATGTTCGGTGGTGAATAACTCTTGAACTACCCGATCGTTCTCAATCACATTTTGAACATAGATGAAATTCGAACCTGGGAAGCTTTTTGTTATTTCATTTTGATATTAGAACTTGCGGAAGAGGAGGGGAGGTAAATATATGAAAATGAATAAAACTTAGTAACTCTTGAACAATCCGACTGATCCCAATCAATCAAACATTCAATATAGATAAGGTTCGGACCTGGGATGTTTTCATTTTTTGCCTTGACGGCACAATGTAGGGGAAGGGGGACTATGTAAAAAAAAATAAAAAATAAAAATGCTGTCTTGGTGATTTCATCACGCTTAAACCACCGAACTGATCTAAATCAAATTTTTATCAACATAGATGAGGTTCGGACCTGCGGTGGTTTTTATCATATCCCTTTGATGGTAGAACGTAAGGTAGGAGGAGGGGAGGGGAGGTATCTATAAAAATGAATAAAACTTAACAACTCTTGAACCACCTGACCGATCTCGATCTAATTTTTAACATAGACGACGTTCGGGCCTAGAAACTTGTGTTTTAATATTTTCACTTTGACGGTAGAACATAGGAGAGGATAAGAGAAAAGGAGATTAATATATAAAAATAAATAGAACAACTCTTGAACCATCCAACAGATTTCGATCAAATTTTCAACGTACATGACATTCGGGCCTGGGATAATTTTTGTCATACCATGCCCCCAACATGGAGAGGGGAGAGAGATACATAAAATCATCGAAAATGACCAATATCAAAGAGTGCTTTAGTAATAGTAAAACCATAACATATTCCTATTTTTCTTTAATTTAGCCCAGCGAAATCGGGGTGCGACTTAGATTCGAGGACGTCTTAAGTTCGAGTAGTTATCGAGAAATAATTAAAGATATTAACGTGTTATTGAATTACTTTGCTAATAATAATAATAATAATAATAATAATTATTATTATTATTATTATTATTATTATTATTACTATTATTATTATTGAAGATTTGATCATTCAAATATTGAAAGATCAAAATATTCAAATACCTTAAGACAATTAAACGTGTGTCATCGCCGACTAATGATCACCAAAAATTCTAAATTTAAACAAAATATTCACACATGGTTCCGACTTGAGAACCTCCAGATTATTAGCTAGCGCCTTGGGCACAGATCCACGCTCTATATGCGCTAAATGGTATGTTTTAGTATGTTTAAATTAGATTTCCTTGCCTCCAGTTACAAAATTCTAAGTTAGTATTTTTCGTTCTTTCACAATTGCTTTCGATGTTTTTTAATCATATAAGTCAATAATCTTTGGCATAGTTTATATTAATAACGTGGTTGTTCTTAAACCTTTCGTTCGCTATTTGGTTTCTTCTCCACACCAAACAACAGATATGATACGTTTAATTCTCATACTTGTCATTGGTTTCAAAGCAGTCACCATTATCTGGTAAAGCAATTTTGTTCGCCACGATTCATGAGTTTTGTTACAAAACACGTCAAGAAATGAGTTAAATGAAGGCTGCAAGATTTTATATCAAAGTTGAGTATTGTGAGCTAGTGACAAGCATGTAATAACGTCCCGTATTTGAAAATAATGTTAGCTACTTTCAATTCACTAACTGGTATTTGATTTAATTCAAGCTTAAAGAATTGGAATGAACAAACTCAGTATAGCTTAAAGAAAAAACGTAAGAAGAACGAACGAGATTCGAACCATGGACCACCAGTACAAAAGTCCTGTTCACTAACCCCTCACCTAACAAGCCATCAACTTCTATAAGTTTTAAATTTGCAAGCAAATGATACCATTATACGTTTGTGCAATCAATGTTTTGCTGTTTTCCTCTTCAAGAACGTAACATGTTTACTATGATTCGTTTCGTTTTCCATTAGAGCTTCTAGAGAGATAATTTGTGTTTGAGTATAGGATCTTTTGTTTCCTTTAACCGACAGTTCTAGCAAATACAACTCAATTGAAACAGCTGTAAAAAAAACTAGTACTGTCTTAGAAAGTATTCCTAAAAGGGAGAAACTCCATCGTGCACCCTGAACAGTGACGGGAGTGCGTTGAGCGAGGCCAACAGCAAAATGGGGTCCATTGAAGATTCGTAACTCCACTTTGAAGGGTTTTAATTAATTTCACACTTTTTCCTCAATGTCTAAAATGTAACTACTTAGCCTTAGATGAAAAGGACGTTGTGAAGGAGCTATAAACTGTGAAGTCTACCGAAAAGATTTACCACGTCCTTGCAGCAACTATTTGCAGCAACTATTTCCAGCAAAAGGGAATAAGTACATCAGACCTAAGATTTCAGAAACGCTAAAAAACCTTCCCGAGGCGTATTTGTATTTGTTTCAACAAGTGTATAACTGATTAATTGTCGCAAAAGAACTGACAAACTCTAAGACAAGAAGAAGAATCTTGTATTGTAGCACTGCAATTGGTGAGAAAAGCTTAAAAGTGGAAAAAATATTTTTATGTACTTATTCCCTTTTTCCAATCAGTGGTTCAATTATGAGCCTATATTTTTGATGTGTTAAAAATAATAATAAGAAGAAGAAGAAAACTTATTAACTGGTAGGTTACGCTGGACTCTTAATTGTGTATATGGAATAATGGAACGTGGGGTTATACAGAGGATTTTGGATTTCTGTTGGCGATCAATTAATCTTTACCCTAGTAGGGAATACTGGTTGGTCCGGATTTTGAACAGTAATGAAGATCAAGATTGATTGAAATTTCAACTTAGAATGAAATAAATAAAAATTTAATCTTATACAACTCGCATTGATAGTAGTGTTCCGTATTTGTTTAGACGCTTATTCTTTTATAACTTTACCTATGGTGCATGGAGTTGTTGCTTAGATCCCAGCTCGCCCTGAATGAACTTTATTATGGACAAACACCGTGTGCATGAGTTTTCTCTGGTTTCTCCAGTTTCCTCCCACTTTCTTCATTAAACGATTTCATTCGTTTCTCACCATCACTGTCTCCATTAGCCTAGTCGGCATAACGTGGGACGTAAAACTTAAATATTTCGTTTCGTTTTTCTTTTATAACTGTATCTCACTTTTCCTGTGACGAGAGCATCATCTAAGCGAGTATTCAGTGAATTAAACCACTATATTCATAGCACAATAGTACAGAATGAAGTTTAGCTCTTTGGCAATCTCCAGCATGCAGAGCAAAAAAAGCCAATACATTGATATTGAAACAGTAGTTAACGATTTCCTCTGCGAAAAAGATCACCCGTACTGTTGTGTTTCAGATGATAATTTATAATTATACTTAGTAGGTTGAAATTTCTCCATAGTTGTGGGGGCGAGATACTGAAAAAATCCCTACCAAGAGGTGAAGGTGACATGTAAAAGTAGTCAAATACGAACGAAATTGGTGTCGAATTCATATGCAAAGATGAAAAGTGACACTGTGGATGCTGCGTAAGTCCAAAATAAGCCTCGGTTGGCTTCGAGTTGACAATGGGAGGATGACAGGAATAAAGAATCGAAAATATCCTATATTTGTGTCGAATGGATAGTTTTCGGGATCACTGACATAAAAGGTGATATTTCAGATGTGTATATGTCCAAGGTTGGCCATATTGAAATGGGGTCATAGGGAGAACCAGTAAATACTTCAGAACAGTTCCTTTTTGGTGCGGTTCGAGACACTGAGAGTGAAAAGTGATAATGCACAAATCACATTCTGAATTATCGGAGATATGACTTCTGGGGAAGTGTCGTTGCTCCAGGGAGGCATTACTAACTGATCACTCCCTAAAATCGTCACTGTTTTGCAGGGCCGTAGACAGAAATTTATTTAAGCGATCGAAAGCTTGACAGGAATTTATTTCAGCGATTGCGGGCATATTTTACTAAAATGTCTATCATCCAGGGGCGGATACAGGATGACTGTTTGGGAGGGGCGGTCGTTCGAAGTCAAATCAAGGTAAGAGCGGAATGCAAAACAAAAAGAAAGAAAGAAAAAAACAAATTTAGAAAAGGAGAAGTAGCTCTTCTGCAGAATTAACTTTCTTAAGAAAGTAAGGCCTATCTACTTTAGGTTTTAATTTAAGTTTATAATACAAAGATGAAACATACTTAAAATATGTTTTATTTTTAATATAAAAAGTATAAAAAGTTCCCTATTCTGTGGGATGTGATCGACCGAACGCACTGCCCTGAATCCGCCCCTGCTATCATCATCTCTCAAATTAGATATAATTTACAAAAAAAAAGTAGTGATTTTGTGGGGGCAAAAGCTCTGAATTGCCAAGGACTACATCCTGTGTATGTCCCTGCTGCTCTGAATTGTCAAAAGCTCCTCTTCAAAAAAAAGACATAAAATATAAATAATAAACGTGTAACATAGAATACAATATAAATAGAAAATATGTTATAATTAAGAAATAGAAAATAATTATAAAATAAAGTTGAAGGACAAATAAAAAATACAATAAAACTTGAAAGTAAAATATACTTTTGAAACAATTTTGTATTTATGCAGGGCTACAAACAGTGAGCAGTGCCATGTAAATTTGGTAACAGATATAATATTGGAAAATTATTTCGAATTAAACTAGCTGTGACTACATTACTTCAAACTTGAACTTGTGGAATATACAGTATGAGCGTAGCTTAAATAAAATAATCAATAAGAATGGTCTTGATTGGAAGCTCGGACATCCACGTAGGAGTAACTTACATTAACCATTCACCTAACAGACAATGACTCACAGGGCTTGGCACTACTTTATCAGATGGTTCTATCAAATGTAACTTATTTAAAACAATAGTAACAAATTTTAAAGCTTTAAAAACTGTCCTGAAGAAGAGAAAGTTCATTTTGCACATTGTAACTAAGTTACAAAAGGTTTACGTCCTATCTGAACGGCGTATCTACCGAGTCAACTTTTGGAATATCCCCTTAAAGTAGCTTTCAACGCAGCTAAGTATGTGAACGAGTAGTAGAATCCTCCGTAGCAGAATGGATAAAGTCATGGTTCGATGACCATAAGGTTCGTGGTTCGAAACCCGTCGCCGAATCCAGATTTTTAAAAATCTTAATTCCTCAGTTCTGAAGATCTTTCTCTCCTTTCGTAATCATCTGATGCTCTAAAAAGAGTTCTCCACATTAATTCGACAACTGCCTAATGTGATCCTCGCAGTTTGAAAACTTCCCTTCTTATCTTTCACAAAATCAGAATTTTCGTCATAATACGAATGCTGTCCGATCATTTTTTCGCCAATTCTAAATCTGTGTATACAAATCATCCCTCTCTGTCTCCATACTTGAATCCCTCTCTCTCTCTCTCTCTCTCTCTCTCTCTCTCTCTCAATGTCACCCAGGAAGTCATATGGCTTGAGATCAAACCTTCGACTCTTGAAACCAAATGTAAGCTCTTTAGCAATGTGCTATCGTAACTCTATAGGTCTGTTGTTAAAACCAGTGTCTTTTAGACTTTATTCGGGGTGGGGGGAAGGAAGAGATTCTCCGGCGACATAAGATTTTCACTTTTTATTAGTGTATTACTATACATTTGATCAAAAAATACATATTTATGAAGCTCAAAAGAGGGGGAATTATACCCTCCTGTCCTGCCCAAATGACGCCCCTGAAACATTTGCTTGCACTTACTGAAAAGAAATTCAATGAATCATTGAATAAAACTCGTTTCTGTCCGTAGATATTTTAGAGCTCTTGGCAATTTCCATAGATTTCTTAGGGAGCATCTTACTAGCTTGCACTCTTTAAAGAAAGAAAAGAATGAAACTAAAGATATTTATGAAGCTCTGGGAAGATTGTGTGACTTTCCTTTAATTTAGGCTCTTAAAAATATTTCAGAACAAACGAATGGAAAAGACTGTTTTAAAGCTATAACGTTGTAAACTTGATTCCTGTTTCTTTTTTAGCTGAATGGAAAGAGTGTACTACGTCACACACACTGCTTTAGACAAGGAGAGGTGGAGGACGGGGAGGAGTTGGAATAAATACTAGAAGCAACTAATCGATTGATACATGTATTGCGGGAATGCATAAGAAAACTGGGCAAGAGTTTGTTATTCATTTGGACTTATACTTTTTGTAACAAATTTTATGCCGCGGACTGTACACTCAACATGCAAAACTCTTGGTCAGTTTTTGCCATATTTTACATAAATGATTAGTTCTTTGAATAAAATATTATAACCTAAAGGTACACTGAGAATACACAATGACTATTGAATCAAGATTGATAGCTAGATCCCTTGTCATAAAGTTAAAACAGTTTGATTTTTTTCTAAGAATTGCACTGATATTTATCTTAACATGTGTTTATTTTAAATTGTAAGGCATTGTCACTATTCTCAGTATCTCACATTTTGAGTTTAATGTTACCAATGTCGATCGATTACTAACACTATATATTGACACTCTAATTCCTTCATTTTAAAAACTATATAAACTATTAAAATCCTACTTCTTATACAATAGTATTTGAATTAACAATTTCTAAATTAATTTCCTCGATCCGATTAGGGGTTGAAGTACACAAAACGTTAAACAATATTCATACTCATGGGAATAATAATCTCCTCTTCATTTTATGTCATGATAGTTTTACTGAACCAAATTCCAGTTTTAATCTAGCAAGCGTCATATATATGTACACGCAAAAACAACTATTTATAAAATCTGGTCATTGATAAAATATAAAGCCTATTGTCTTTATTGTTAATCGCACTATATCATTTATTACATAATAATAATAAAAATACTACTACTACTACTAATAATAATAATAATAATAATAATAATAATAATAATAATAATAATAATAATAACAATAATAATAATAATAATGAATAATAAAATTACAACTTCAGTTATCTAAATAATAACATTTGCTGAAGATAATTAATTTACTTTCCGTTTCGTAGTTTCGCGTGATATTACTACTCAAGTCTTTGCTATAAAGATGAGAAATTAAAGTACTTGTTTCTAGGAAATGCATTTGTTAATCATATTTCACGTTCAATTATATGAAAGTCTAAATACTATTCCAGAAGTCTTCAAAAAATTTTCGTAATTACAAATCACTTCTGTTATATTTTCTACTTCTTATGCAGCGGTACCAATATCAAAACCTCAGTCTCAGTTTGGGAAAGGTTCCGACACATTTTCCTCGTTGATAAATGTTTATTTGATCCATTCTAGAACTGAAGCAGGAAGTGCCGAGAAACTCAACTAACAACATAAAGGTCTAAGTATTTGTACTATCCGTACATGAAATGTCTCAAACAATCATACAGTATTTGTGAAACATAAAGTTAGTGGTCGGCGTAGCCAAATGATCTTCGTATAGGTCATTCACCAAAGCAGACCAGGCCAAATACGCGAGATACTGAATTTTTATGTGCTTCAATTTTAATGTCACCCCTTAATCTATGGAATATCAAAGGTATTCTTTGGGAAAGGGAAGCATTTTTCGATTGACGGAAAACTAGTATAGGTCCATAAATGTACTCAAGGATACTATCTAACTACCTTCAGCCGTTCCATGTTTGATATTTTCAGATAATTTCAAAAATTTTCTAACTCATATTTTTAGTCTTTCTACTCCCATACCTATTCTAGCGTAATAAGACATTATTCACATAATCAGTCCATACATAGATACCAACGTCTATCAAATATGTTTGCAATGTTCTTGAGAGCTATTTGAGCCGCATACCTTCTCAAAAGTTAGATAAATTAATTAAACAAATGCCACAAATGCCAAGTTCTTATCAATGGTAACGATCAGCATTACATTCAATGCAAACATACTGAATTTGCTTCAGTAGAAAGAAGACCGTATGTTTTAAATTTGGATATCCTATATGATAACAGTTTAACATTTTTACGTTTACATAATGGCAGTACTAAACAATACAAATATAAAAATAATACTTTTAGTATTAAAATTACTTTTTATAACCATTTATTTATTATATTTTTTTAATTATAGTATCACTTGGAGGCGCAGTTTCGTTTTTCATTGGGATCAGCTTTCTTAGTGTGGCCGAGATTATTTACCACCTTACAATAAGACCATTCTTTCTTCTATTTACAAAGAATGAGTAAATTGAATCTTGCATTTATTATGGGATATTATATATTCCAAATATCAAGCAAAAGGAAATGATATACGATCTGACTATAGAAGTTTTAAACAACAAAAGAACAATAAATTATGCTATATATTGTACTTAAAATCAATCTGTGGTAGTTTTGTTATCGCTTTAAACTCTGAGCAGATTGGAAAAGTTAATGATATTTATGTATATGTGATGGATCTAAACACTAATTTCTCCATAGTGTATAATGTGGGACAAGGAAAACCTTCACAGTGTCGATTTCAATGGCTTATACATTAGTTACTGTGGCATAAGGAGAGGTATTAGCAGATACATAACTTTCTCATTATATATAGATGCTGATTTATCCAGATGTAACTTAGCTTCAATATACGTAAGGCAAAATTGGTGTAAACAGTAACAACATCATTCGTGATGGACTCTTGAACATAAGTCAAAGAAGAACAATTTTGAAGTGAAATTTCTTTTTTCTTCAGATAAGATTGAGAATTTAAAAATATGGCATTGTATAATCTGGATTAAATATATGCATTAAATACATTGGACTATGATATTTTACCTGTATACGGTGGATACAAGATTCATAATTCACTCATGGTATCAGTCATAATTGCCAACTAAGCCTTTTGTCTAGAATCTGGTTGTTAGTTACAGAGGTTTCTTATTCTGAATCACTAATTTCAGATCAAATGCATCGTATGAGATTAGCAAGTAATATTTGGAATATTTGTTGCAATACAATTGAACTTGATTCTTATGTAACATATAGTTTAATGTTATGGTTTGGGTAAGTTTCTTTCTCAAAGTATTGTCTACATCTATGAATGTAAATTGTAAAGTATATTAGCATTTTTACGATATGCGACTGTGGAGTAGTTAAAAATTGTGCTTGAAACCGTTAGACTGGTTTCCTTTATTGATTCATTCAACTAGCCTTTCAACTAGCCTTTCAAAAGTTCAACTAGCCTTTCAAAAGAAGTAGGTAAAATATGATATTAATTCTATTCTAATATTGTTATTGAATGTGGTTTGATTCATTATTATGTGTTTGCAAGTCTTTTATACACATGATTTGGTAACGACATTCAGGCTAGTTTAGGGCAAATTACTTATCAAATAATTTAAATATTTATGGAATAATATAGTAGTTAGTTTTCTGTGCTGAATGTTAATTCATTGAACTTACTTTGCTGATAATTCTGAATCAAATGGTAATGTGATCTGTAACTTGTCTATGCAAAAAGAATGAAACGCTTATTTATATTTACACATGTGTCTATAAGAAGACTCATTTCGCTGTATTTGTGATACCTATGTATTTTTTGAGCAAAGGTTTCACATGGATTTTTGAATTTAACTCAAAAATTAGTTGTTTTCTAATATCGCTGCACATTTGCTTTTATTTAATTAAATTTCTGGTTAGTTTACTATAATGTGTATATACACTGGTATACTTGTCACGAGTCAATATATTGTTTTGGAGTTTGTTCATACCAATTAGTTTAAGAACATAGTTTAAATAGTTTTATTGTGATAATACAAATACAAAAATACCATCAGAATGTTAGAAAAATAAATGTTTCTGTATATACACTCTTCATCTATTTAAAGAACTAGAAAGGTTCAGCTGGATTTACTGATTACTACCGATGCGGCTATTGGCTTTTTTAAAAAAAAATATAAATTGGTTATTCTCGTAAATGTCGAACCACTAGACATACCTTACAACCTCGAAAAGAACTGCAGAGGGAGAACTGCTGTAGACTTAGTAAGTAAAAGACATAGGACACTAATTGTGAAATTTCTGTGATACTGGTACAAGGGTTTGGTTCAAACACTTGAAAATCGGGTAAGAAAATAATTATTTCCCTGGAGAAGCAGAAATATTTCAAAATATCAGCAGTTTAATCTTACTATTATTAAAAGTGGATAGGCAACTTCAGCAACGCTATTGTGTGCAGGAATTTTATTCTGTACTTAGTAAATTTATAGAATATAAATTATTACAAACTATCCGTAAAGTCGCATTACTCTAAGCTGGAAGCAAAAGAACTATTAAATTATACATACGAATAAATGAAACGACCCCACCTAGGAACTGTCTATTCTTGTAAATACTTTTTATATTTAAACTGTAAGGTTTGGGTTCGACTTCCACTTTCAAAAATACCAAAAACATATGAAGACAAATAAATTCGAAAACGAAAGACGAAAGATGAAAAGTCAGGAATTGAATACTCTTTTCACTTTTATGTTGAGAAATGAGGATGTTATTGGGTAGACTGTGTAGAAATGTATAATGTCTGAAATAACAGTACATTATTAACACTTAGTGTAGAAATCACAGGACCGTGATTGAGGAACCATAATCATTACTGCGACTGGAAAATAGTTCATGAATGTTTTTTAATATTCCTTTTGTTTGTAACACTGTATCACCAGCACCAAGTATTAGCAACGGAGACTCATTAGTGTTGTTATATTTCTCCATAATATCTCAAAACAGGAAACAGGATTAACTTTTTTCATCACATCGATATGTTTCTGTAATATGTGAGAATAAACGTCCATACCCCACCCAACAGTTTATATTTAAGTACATATGTCACGCTCTACTTAGGTGGGAGTTCCCTTTCATTGGCAACTATGGCTTAAATTTCTATGTTCCAAGTTTCAGGTTGATCGACTGTAATCGCATGTATTTCATATGTAGTGCTGGTACGTGTACTTTCATTGTGTGTGGTTTTCTTATATCTACGTGAGCTTTTATGTGTGTGTTATTTTTACTACCCACTTGTCAAATACGTCCATATATATTCTTATCAATTGGCTGAGTTGACACATACATGAATATAAAATATACACGCGACGTTTCTGAGAAAATTATGGAGAAATCTCATCGATTTATATCAATTTACAAGTCAACATTTCTGTCACTCATCATTTAGTAAATCTCCTATATGCAGCTCGGCTTTTAGTACATTAATTATTTCCTTACTGAATTGTTAATATTGCTGGACTTTTAGTATGCTTTACTTAGCGAAAATGCTAGACCACCATCAATTACTTCTACTAAATTCTGCCATACTTACTCAACCTCTAACGAGACTAACGAACGCAGTCTAGTCTATTTCTAAGCATTTCTTGTTTCTCCATCGCCCTCGAAGCGCATTTGTTGTTTACGGTAAAGTAGCGATACGAGTAATCTTAAATACCATTAACCTCAACAAACAGTGTTATTTCTATTAATTCTAAAGTATTATTTTTCATCAAAACAATTTACACCCTGTTTCAGACTCCTAAACGTGGGCAAGATGAAATATTACTAGCAGTCTTTGTGAACTATGTTTTTTTTTTAATTTTAATGACAATTAGATGAACGAAAAAATGTTCTGTTGGAGTTGGAGTTTGTGTGAGACAGATGATGTTGATACTAAAATTCGTGCTATATCGCCACACGAAAACAAGTAATAACAGCATATTTTCATTTAATGTTGTTTCTGGAGTAACAAATATCTGGTTTGTTCGGTGCAGAACGCCATGATCAAATTCCTAAAATAACGCTGATAATACATGTATCACAAAAATTACCTTCCTTTAAAAATGTTGGTAAATTTAATTTAAACATTATAAACGAAACATTAAAGAGGAAACATTCTGTGATATTTTAGTCAGCCTTAGCGTTTGAGTATGCACATTGAATAACATGTTTCCACTTTAACATGACAATCCGCCCCTAATTTCAGCATAAATAACAATATCTAACATATTCTTCAGTAAGGCAATTACTAATGTATGCTGCTATATCTTCCATTGATCCGTTGTTTATGTGTTTGTCAATACATACACCGAAGATGGTAAAAATGTTTTTGTGTTTAGAAATTTAACTAAATCGAATGAAGCCATGTGTTCCTTCCTGGTGTTGAAGATTTCTTTGCCGATAATATAAAGTTTTCATTCTACAGAATAACTACTCCATTTCAATAATGCATCATTATTGTTAGTAATGAATGGTCCTGCAATTCAACTTAAAATATCGTGATTTTTCCACTGAGTGACTAATTGCAATTCTTCTTAAAGACAGTGCATGATGCTAGAAAAAAACCCTCACACCAATTATTGTTTTTCATTATAAAATATAAAAAACTTACGAAATAGATATATCCCTTTACGTAGAAAAGTTAAAAATGAAATTTCTATGATTGTAGCAAGCAGCACATTTGTACAAAAAGCACTAGGATTAAGAATAGTAGGCAACACAACCTGGGTAACAGTAAGTTCGTTACACATGATCTTAACAACCATTTTATTAATATTATGTTTTTAAATATATATGTATTAAATTACTTTAAAAAGATGTAATTTATAATGTTCTCGAAATGTATTTTCCATTTAATGTATTACTCCCATAAAAGTAGTAAAGTTTTATACTACATGTCCAAACAGTAGTGAGTTTAAAATTCATTTAAATAGTTTTTTCCTAATAGCACTTGTTTAGATATAATTTGATTTTTTTATAATTCAAATAGATTGTCGTGTTTAGTAATAAATATTTCTACAGTATTATAGTCGTTTTCATTTATAAAAACAAAAGTAGTTTGTCAATATCCAGAGAAATATGGAATTATTTTCATTAGTAAATCCGATGCTTATTCAAACTTTCTTTCTTTTACATATATGAACTCTCACTAGCGTGATGGAGAGAAAGTACTTTGGTGTAGGAAAACGAATACTTCTAAGATGCTAATTATACAAGAACGTAAAATTAGTAGAAGTAATGTATATCTTCAGCAACTCTGTTGTCAACTGGCTATATAAATAATAAAATACTAATTATAAATTGTAATAATAACAATAGTTTTTATACTATAGTGCAGTACTAAAAGATAGTAATTGTATTTTCCTAGTGGAATACAGGTTCTAACGAGTTCTAGACAAGCGGGCAAAATCTCTACTAAAAGTAATCTGATTCGAATTCAAATCTATATTCAGTAATTATTATAGAATTTGCATGATACAGAGTTTAAATGTGTCAAATGTACTTACAGTAGTCTGTCTTGATAATTTTGCAATTACCACCACAACAAGCTAAATTGGTTCACAGATTTCTAATTTCCACAGCCGATACTCAATGTCAGTTCAATTCTAAATATTTTAATGTATAATTGCCAGTATGTTGTAAACTAAGAAATACTACAACGTAATATAATACTACAACGTTCTATTACTTTATCGGATCGGAAATAAACATAAGAAACAAAAATTGCTTGGAAATGTGAAAAGGTATCGTATTACATAGAATTTTGCACAAAAAATCGTCCTCCTGCTACCATTTACATATCGTTTATATTTGAAGAGCAAATTCAAATTTAGGTTATATGAAATTGCAATAAGATGAAACTTGAACAGTCATTTTTATAAGATCATAATAAAATTTATCTCTTTCCTTTTAGCAATTTCCTTGAATAAACGCGAAACAGCATATTAAATAAGTATGTCGGTTTCTTATTAGAGACAGTTTTTTTAATTTCAAGTTAAAATTTCCTAGGATTATTTATATATAAAGATGTTTATTTGAAAAAATAAACGTAATAAATAAATATTTCAAATATTTATTTGATTTCAGTTTGCGATTAAATGCATTCGTTAATTATTCAAGAGCTGAATTAAGATTTCAATTAGTATACAGAATATTTGAAATACAATTTATTTGGGAATTTGTTGCAGCAAAGTATTCCAGTCTTTCTGATTAGTACAGGTTTTACGTATGATGCTTTATTGTTTCTTGTGTAATTAATATATAAATTAATTTGATGCATTTTTAACATGCCAAGATAAACATAAATGTACTGTACTATTTCTGGTTTATTGTTATAGTTTTCAATATAGAAAAATAAATGCTTTTATTTAATGATTTTGTTTTATACAAATATAATTGCTGAATTTTGATTTCCCTCTATCTGTTAAAAGCACAGAATGTCAAATGTATTTCCTTCAATAAATATGAGTGTCAAAATAAATTCTACCTTTAAAATAGTTGTTGTGTTCTTTCAAGAATACTGAATTACTTTTATTTGCATAGTACATTTTAAGTATGTATTTCTTTTCACTGCAGGAAAAGAGAGATACCTAGGTCATGAGTGCACTTTGTATTGAACACTAATTAGTAAGTATAAGTTGTCTTTTGGAAGATCTTACTAGAGAGCAGTGGGTGTATGTCCATTGTATCTTCTAACACCAGTTACATATAAGGACTGTAACTACTGTCTGATATTAAAACACTGTTAGGAAGAAACTAAAGTAAAACTAACCTGTGTGGATACTAATGAAATTTACACATCTGTAAAACCAACAGATACTGGCCCATTCCAAGAAGTAACAACAAATTTGCACCTGATCAACGCTATCCGATTATGAGGAACAGAAAAATGTCAATGCTATCCCTAATATTAACCCAATTATCTTAACCCCAGAAATTTCTATAGAAGAGAATCTATTAGGAACATCAATTTGGTAACCTTCACTGACCATGCATTCACATATTTTATTTAAAGGAAACCTTTTTGTTTTCAGATGATAAATACTTCTTCAACGACAGTCTCTCTTTTACATTAGCGGCTACCGGGTAGTGACTAGTTCCACAGTCGTCTAATCAGAAATAAATAATCATCCTGCATCCCTTTCTTTTATCTTTCAGAACTCGATCAATTTGACTATGTGTTTATTTTTGTTCTAGTGTAATCCAAGTACCTAGAGGTATTTATATATTCGGCGATGTGGAAATTCTGAACTCTAACTGATATTTGGATGTTGCAAAGTTTACTATTGACTGAGTATTGTAACTCAGTTGTTTATACTTTCCTTTATCAAACCTTTGTTCCCAATAACCTTTGAAAAACTACATCTTATGGTACCTTTTAACTGGGATCTCCTAATAGAACATTGATAAGAAATCTGGAACGTACAATAGATAAACGTAGTTGTACATATTTGACTAGCAGCTTTTGTTCCTTTCAATGTAGAAAAAGTAAATAAAATAATTAAATATACAACAGTGACAATTGCTTAAAACTGGAATCTGACACATAAAGTCTAATTCTGGGAGGAGTTTTATGATTCTTTGGAAGGACGAAGAATTTATAACATCATCGAAACTAAATAATTTGCAACATAAGGTTCAATGCCAATTCAAAAGTAATGATAAAATCTAATTATAATTATATGCAGAAGAAGGAGAAGAAGGTGATTTATAATATATTCTTTATAAACTGGAGAATAGAGGTGAATCAAAAGTCAAACAAGGTGAATAGAGGTGAATACTAACTGAATGTGTCTGAAAATTCTCCATACTAATCCAAAATTGAACTGTTTATAAAATTCTTGAAATATATACATGCTAAAATATTAACATCATTTATAAAAATAAGAAAGACTTACCAATATAGAGTATCTAAAGTATATAAGAGATCTTTCATGAAACATATCACTTACTAAACCTCATTAAATAGCTGTATATACTTGATGAAACACAATCAAAATTGACATAGATAATGAAATTACGTCGATATTTTTACCCAATCACATTTCAAAAAATAACTATATATAAATCCGAAATATGACTGTAATTTTATCACAGTGAATTAGAAGTAGAATTTCCGTGTAAAATTTCACAATTAGTAAACTTGAACATTTTCTGTCCATTATCGAGTATCGAAAGCAGTAACTACAAATCTCCTCCGACTTATTCTTTCACTTCTAATTTAAGTGATCTAGCACCTATGATGTTCCGAAATAATTATGCTCAGTCCAACCCCGAGCTTTCAAACGAGTAACTCCATAAAATGCAATTGGCGCTGATGTCTAGCAATGCAACGTGAAGAAACTGACATTTTCCTCTCGACAGAAGTTAAGAACACTGCAGGGTATGAAACTTTCCAATTATAAAGAATTTTAAAAATGTAAAGACTACGTAAAAGAGATCTAAATCTCTAACGGCTACACACATGCATTAGTCCATTTAAAAAGTATATGATATTGTTTATGATTTCCATGGCTTGTGCCTTTAACATACAGTATAATAACGAATAAGATAAAATGCTATTATGAAATTATATTGTTGTCTGTTAATTGTCAGATTACTACTAACCACTACAAACTAAAAATTAAGGAAACTATATATAATTAAAATAAAATATCAAAATTCAAACGAAATAGAACTAAACAAAATACCCAAATAAAAAGTATGTATAGATAGCACTATTTACTGTCTGACAACAATAAATATTAATATGCTATAACTGTATATGAACAGGATATATAGATATGTAATCTCTAATAAGTATATCTTATTTGATTTATATAAAATAAACAAGAAGTGGTATGATAAATAATATAAAAATATATAAACTAATTATGAATTTATGTACATTTAATTTCATCAGATTAGCATAAATATTTAAATGTAAATATGTACACAATTTTATTATTTCTAATTTATCCGAACCTGAATTCAATAGAAACTTTCAAAACTCTCTCTCTATCTGTGTATATATATATATATATATATATGTGTGTGTGTGTGTGTGTGTGTGTGTGTGTGTGTGTGTGTGTGTGTGTGTATGTGTATGTGTGTGTGTTTGTCGACGGTATTTATCTTTAGATATTTCCAATGTTCTGAATGACAAGGTGATAAATGGTTATCTCGATGAACTCATATTTCCAAAGCATCCATAGAATCAGGATAAATCCATAAATATGGAATAGTCGAACCAGCGACTTTACATCTTCCAATTTACATTATTGCTAATCCTGAAAACAAAAGTAGTATAGTATACGTTTATTAATTTAAAGTTTTTAATCCATGTATGCAACATTCAAATGATAACAATAATACTAGAAGGCATGATAAATCTACGAATTCCAGAACAATACAAGCAATATATAACACTTATACAAGAATGGTGTCAACAACTTGACTATGTATATATGTCAAAAGTGAACTATGAAATGATTATGTATTTCTATAGAAATATCTATGGTTAACATGTATTTTAAATTAATTTCCTCATACTGACAATGAACTGTTTCTAAAGATACCTGTATGTTCGTGGTTCTCTAAATTTCTTTGTTAAAGAGACGTGACATTTCCTAATATCACGTTCGTCAGAATCGCTTCGTACCTGGACAGTATTCTTAGTTAACAGCTTGATAACTATGTATGGTTCTTTCTACATATGGCATAAGATTGTAGTTACCTTATCTGCAAGGAAAGACTTCATTGAGACTTGGAATTGAGACTTCATTAATAATTTATCTCCCATTTGATATGATGATACTACTCTGTTTTTGTCTGATATTTTTCTACTAAAGTAAGCTTTTTCCATATTTCGCAAGGCAGTTAATAAAATTTCTGAGTCTCTATGTCGAACATCAGAAGAGTGAACGTTATATTTCACATCTGAAGGATCTAACACTTTTATATATATAGCAATTCCATCGGACAGTGTTTGTGCTCGGAGTGGACAGATATATTCAGAGAAAATTCAACTTCATTGATGCATTTTTCCCAATGATGTTGCTTAGTTGCAAAGTATGCTTTCAAGAAATCCTTGATAAATCGAACGTAACGTTCATTTTTGTTACTTCCACTACGAAACTGTGCTATTCTTATGTCCCTCATGCCTTTTCCATACAAGAAATCTTGGAATCTTACTGATACGAAAACAGAATGATTATCATAGTATGTGATTAAATCCATGACGACACATCATCTTTTATAGCTTGTTAATGTTTACTTAGCTGGATAAGGTCCGGAAGGTTTCTAAGAAAACTCCTTTCGTAAAATAATCTACAACAATTAAACAAAATCGATCAGAGCTTGATTGCACGAGTAGTTCTATGACATCGCAAGATCATCTCTAGTTTGGAAACCTCTCATAGCTAGATACAAATTGTCCCATACGTTTTGTATTATTACTATTCGATTTCTGGCATTCGATACAAGACGTCACATAATCTCGAATTTCCGTTATAATTCCTTCCCACGTGTATCATGCACAGAGCTTCGAAGGACATTTTGAAAAACCTAAGTGTGCCAAAGGAAGAATATAGAAGTGGTAGAGTTCAATTATGTTTCTTGACAAACTCTTGGGTAAACAAAATCTTGTAAGGTTTTTACAAGACTTTAGAATGATTCCATATAATTATCTTAATAAGTTTATATCCCTGCATATATTCTCTATTCTTTAATCTAAATTTTATAGTTTCAATTTGGTATCTTTTTCCTGATGATTTTTGATAGAAAGCCGTGGATAAGTCATATTCCAGATATTCACCATCAATAAGTTAACATCCTCTTCCTCCAGTGATGGGTTTTCATTAAAATCTTCTAAATCTTCTATATTGTGTAAACGTGATAAGTGATGTACAGGTACATTTAAGGACGAAGGTACACTCTTAACTGTAAAGTTAAATTGAAAAACCCTATATAAAAACTACCATATCTCTTAAGTCTTTTCAGGTTTCTCAGGGCAAGCTAGACCCAAGTTATCTATTCTCAACTCAAAGGGTTGGTGTAAAAGTGTACGATAGTGTTCCATAGTTCCAAAGGCTGCAATAAGTTCAAGAACAAAGACCGATTTGTTTACGTCATAATTTTTAAGCTTGCGAGAATAAAAACTTACACGAACTAACCTATTATAAGAATCTAATTGCTAGACAGCGCACCTATTGAATGACTTGAGGCATCACTTGAAATAACGAAGGGTTTATTTAGGTCAGGTAATTTCAATAACACATGACTTTCGTAACATTATTTTAATTTCTTCGGACCTACATTTTGTTCTTTGCATTCAAAGGGAACCTTAGGAGAACGTATACGACTAATTACCTCTACTTTCTCTTGAAAATCTGGTATATCGACTATAGTATTAAGCAAATCTACACAAAACAATTAGAGATCGCATATTTTTCGGGTTTTGTAGTTTCCTTATTACTTCCAATCGACGAGTATATTGACTACTTACTATTACTTGTTTCCTCAGATCAGTAAAGTTGACTACTAGCCTCTTTGAACCATCCTTATTTCCTAGCAAAAGCATGGAAGGAAACTGGCATACTGACTTGAACTAGCGTGAACGATATTTTGTTCTAGTAATTTGCCTAACTTTCTTTGTGCAAGTCTAGATACTGGGTAAGCCTTATATCTAATTGGTTTGTAATGATTAAGTTGAATATTATGTTGTTAATTAGGAACCTCTCCTACTCTAATGGAAAATACATTAGGATATTTCATACTTAACTTATTAATATATTCACCCAAACTATTATACTGTTCCAGGAAAGTTGGATCAACTGTCATGGCTGATAGCCGGTCATCATCCTTCAGGATCTGGAACATTTAAGGTGAACACACAAGATCGTCTGTACTTGTTGTAGTACTTAAGTTCAGCTTGCCTGGACTACCGGGAGCACTGCTTGGTTTGGCCTCCTTCCATATCTCTTGACTTCCAACCGACTGAACGGAAACATGGACTTAACTGGCTCCATTTTGGGAAACCCATTCATCATTTCCACCATTTCCTGCAAACATATATACAATCGAGACATCTTCTCCCATTTGACCTAAGTTTGAAGTCCTTATGGTGAAGATCTGAATCGAATTGATCAATATTATTGCGAAAACACAATACTGAGTTCGAGACAGGCGCTATATTTACAGTAGGTAAAGTTCTAATTCACCATCATTATTTAAAAAAGAATTTTTAAAATGTTCAGAGTTGGCAACACTAGGCTTTGTAGTATGAGAACGTTCATTAAAATCTCTCAGATTTTCATTGCACATAGAAGTATTAAAACCTTCGCTAGAATAATCGTCAATATTATTTTCTTGGATAAAGAAGGCAACACTGTTCTGTCTGAACATGAAGTGAAAACATGTTGGGATATTAACTTATCTCCCTTCACTTTACGTTCGATCCCAGCTTGCGCAGTGTGGACTTTGTGTTGGACAATCATCGTGCTCGTGGGTTTTCTCGGGGTTCTCCCGTTTCTTCTCACTTTCTTCATAAAACCATTTCATTCATTTCTCATCATAACCGTCTCCTTTAGCCTAACCGGCAAAATCGTGAGATGTAAAATTGAAATATTTCATTTCATTTTTCGACTTCCATTGACACAAATAAAAGGGTTAACTCTGGCAACGTTGCTTACAGAAGTTGACTACAGTCTAAGTTCTCAACAGCGAAAGCACATATTCGATGACTAAAATAATATCGAAAACTTCATACATCATTCTCAGCTAGTGTAGTATTCTCTACAGATCTGGTAAAACTGTTGTCGCTCTGCACTTAAAATCCAGATGTAGCACACCTTCTCCGTAGTGAACGGATGCGTCTCGATGATTAGCGATCAGAATATCTACTCTTCAGGAAGGTAAGATCCAACTACTAGAAGTTGATCTAGGTTTATCTAAGTAAGGATTCTGTCTTCTAATTTGTTAATGGTTGGATGCTGGATGGATCATTGATGAAGCTGGATCACCACTGATATGAAGATAGAAATCTGTCAAATTCAGTCTATTTGTTAGTAGATTTTGTAGTTTAAATAGTCATTATTAAAACCTCCTCCTGTCCCCGCTGAAGTCTCCTGTTAGGGCAATGTTGCACCACCTATCCTGAAAATCATAAATGCAATCTATTATTAACAAGTTCAGCACTTCTATTTACATACTAATTTTATTTTTATTTTTGTGAAGCGGAAGCTCTGCTTCTATTTCGTGATTTATATTTCCTTCACCATAGAAAACGTAAAATACATTTTCTGCCCCTCTTCGTTACCTTTTCACGTGACTTGCTGCACACTTACGAGATGCATCACTGGATGGTGTGAACCAAAGTGAACCAAATGCAGTGAAGTAGAAAGCGGATAAACATACGGTAATATATCCATTCTTATGGGCTTGTTTTACTTTTTTTAACACGACACTACACCACTTTCATAGCGCTACAGCGCGTTTATTCTAGCACCAAAAAAGTGTGCCAACTCAGGAATCAAAAAATAACAATATCTAAAAATCAGCTGAAATTGCAGTTAGTTTACTCTACTTCTACACCATACATACATTTCACTTACTAGTAACACTTCCCACGTGTAACATTCCAATTTTGACAGGCAGATGACGAATTGGAACACATTGTGTAGGGACAATACGCAAGAACTAAATGAATATGTGTTTTTTTTTTATTTTCTGCTGGAAAACGGTTTTAGAGGCAAAAGCCCTGCTCATAATTTTGAAATTTGATCCACAAGTGCAACGAATTGAATGAAATTGTGCACAGATATTGTAGGCGTAAACTAGGAAATTGGGTTTTATATTTTCCTGAAAAAAGCGCTTGGGTGGGCCACGGGCTTTCTAAACCGTTGATTACGAAATATCAAAAGTGCTAATAAGTATACGTCAGAATTCCAACGAAATTTTGTGTAGGGACAATTTGCAAAACAAATTAGTGAAACGTGTTTTAATTTGTGCGGAAAAACAATGTTGGTGCTTAGGCCCCCTCCGAAAAATAGTAAATATTACCGTAATAGCACTGGAAGGAGAGAACTGAAAGAAATGAAATTATGTGTAAATATTATATAGACCCTATGTAAAATAAGGCCTTTTGTGTTTGTCACATCACATCAACGGCCAACGCAAATTAATCGACACCTACTTTTGTTTATGCGGAAAAAACATTGTAAATGTTAAAGGTGCGTCCTCAAATACCTAAAATACGCTATACTGTTTGTGCATGTTGTTGATCTGATAAATTTGAAGAAATCGGATGGAGACACTAGTGAAACACGAAAGGCCTTATTTTATATATCCAATATCTGCATACAATTTCATTTGCTTCTGTCCACTCCTTCCGCCACTCAACGGCTCGGTCCACTCAACAGTTTTTCTTTTCAGGAAAATACGAAACACTTATTCCCTCATTTTACGTGTACAATATGTGAACAATTTCATTCACTTCTACTTGCCTTTCGGGCGTCAATTTTCAAAATTTTTGGTGGGGGCTTTTGTCCCTAAAACCGTTTATCCGCAGAAAATAAAAAAACGTGTTCGTTTACCTTGCGTATTGTCCCTACAAAAAGTTTTGTTGCAATTCTTCATATTCGTTTCGCACATCTGACATACTGTTAATAGCACTTTTGATATTTCATGATCAAAGGTTTGGAGAGGTCCGTGCCCCACCCAACCGTTTTCTCCACGACAATACGAAACCCGTATTCTCGCATTCTACGTCTAAAATATTTGTGCACAGTTTCATTTACTTCAGTCCATTTCTTCTTGCCTTTTGGGCTTGAATTTTCAAAATGTTGGGTGGGGGCTTTTGCCCCCTAAAACCGTTTCCCTGCCGAAAATATAGTAACACTTGCCGTATTTGTTTGTTCTTTGTGTATTCTCTAAGTGCTAATTTCTTTTTCAAAATCGGAGTGCTTTAATTGGGAAGTGTTACTTGTTAGTCACTTATTACAGACGCCTGCACTTTGATATCCTCATTACAGTTTCTTAAAATGTGTCAATCAAACGGTATGTGTTTCTATTCTGGACAAAGGGAAAACAAACAAACATTTTTATATATAATATATATATGCATAATCATATTGCGTCTATTTCCATCAAATTTTCAGACACAATGACAAAATAAATAATTGCAATTTGGATTTTTTTCTTTTTTTGTTTAATTCCTCTTCTGTTAGATATCCGGAAATCCATGAAGAACTGAATCTTTGGAAAGTCAGGTGATGATATTTCCAGTATCGGAATCGGGAAGAAAAAATAGGTGATGTCGCTTAGTGACAGGATAGATCGCATGAAGAGAATCTTTACAATGTCATGTAGAAATTTTAGAAGATGCAAATATAACTTATTGAGAAAAGTCGTTAATTTACAATTTGAAGAATTGAAATGTAATACACTAATTTTATACAAACACAGTACATTGTACTAGGATAAAAGATATTTTTGAAGAAATACTTTACCAACCTTAATATCATCAACAGCATAGATATTCTGCCTACATTGGACTATCACTTGCAGCAACTGAAAACCTTGCATGCTCCACGGCCTTCTGCTAATCTCTTCAATTTCACTTACTATTTTTCTGTTTTGATGTCTACAAATATGTGCAGTCTTCTTCGCTTTAACCTCTCTTTCCTGCACCATATTCTCTTTTTGCTGCACCATACCCTCTAGCACGTCCCTAGTGTGATACAGGTCATTGTTAGATAATATTCCAAACAGTTTCTTTTTTTCTCTTCGTAATGATGTCTAAAATTGTTCTTTTCTCCAGTACCATTTTAAGACCTCGTTACCCCTTTCCCGCACAATCTCTTTATTGCGTAATGTACACTCATGTCCAAAATTATTATCGCATGTCCATAAATATGTTATTCTAGGAATATAATTTGATAACGAATTCACCCAGTATTTCTTATAATGGTATTATGTGTATAATCGACAAAGACATATATGTGGGAAATTTCAAGTCAAAAGAGCAGTAAATAAGAACAATGAAACGAAAATAAAATTTTCTTGTTCATTTAGCAACATTTTATTTTACTCATTATAATTTTCGTATTTATAATTCTTTACCTATGAAAATTACCACAAACATGCATTTCCCGATTATGAACATAGTCTCAGTATTAAAAGTACCCTGCAAAATCATTATCAAATTATATTCTTACAAGAACACAGTTATAGATATGCGACAATAATTTTGGACATGAGTGTACATGTATCTAACCCATACAGAACAATATTTCCATGATTCACTGAATGAGTCCTCTTCGCAAATCTTTATTGAAAGTCACACAAAATATAGGTTTCTTCCTCCTAAAGGCATGCTCAGCCATTCTTTATCGCTTTTAATTTCACCTTTACATTTCATATAATTGCTGATACTACTACCCAGATATCGAAAACTAGGCACTTTCTCCCATCCTGCTTGTATATTTGACACCGACCGCTTCGTTCCCTTCACAATGGCTTTTGAACTTCAAACATTTATTTCGTCCTATATTCTTCACATCCCTAGGAAGGCAGAAGCATAATCACAGGTGAACGGGAGAGAAAAGTGTAGCAGAAACTAACATGTGTTTTCACTCCGTCACAAGGTCAACATATGACAAGATAATAATAGGTGAGCGCATGTGCTGTGAGCAGAGCTCGTGGCAGAGAAGCACGGAGTCGTGAGATGAGAATGCAACAGAAACAAGCAGGATTCAGATCTGTGCATTGAAAAATTACGTTGATATTCATATGTTATTTTACTCGCATGTATAAAGGAATATGTAGAGATAATTTCAGTTCATGTTCGTACATTAATAGCATTGATGAAAGAAAAAACTACGAATATCCATTAATTCTCCTGGTATAGTCTATATACAAAAGTGTCAATGGAATTCATATGGCCTCTTTGTTGCACTTTGGCAAGCCGGGGGGGTCATACATACTCCATTCGCATGTCTAATGCGATGTGCCTTGTACTACCTTTTTTTTCTGTTTTCTTCGTCTCGAAAGTTCTACGTAATAACGTCGAGTTATTTTGTGTCTTTCAAGGGGTGAATGTTTCCTTTTCTCTCCAACGGGGAAGGAAAAGTGAGTGGGAAAAGAAAATGAGAATGTGGGAGGAAAGGGGTTTGGGAAGGCGTGGTTGATCAGACCACTCGATCAGGGTGGGGGAAGGTGTGGATTCCCAATTTCCTTTTCCAGTACTCTTTTTCCAAACCAGTGTCCGCTAAGTATTGCCTGAATACCTTTTTGAACTTGAGGGAGAAGAGGCGGGATGCATAGCTACAAGGGGAAGGCTACACAACAGGAATGAGGCGAGGGTAAAACACAGGGAGAGGGGTTGATAGCAAGTTTGTGGTTACCATGGGGTACAGAGTCTGCCATCGACCCTGGACTCGCTTCAGCTTTAGAGGCGGAGCTCTGTTCACGGAGTCTGTGGACATCCCTTGTGTATTACTCGCAGGCGGAGCGTTTTGTGGGTTGCCAAGTGAGGTGGGAGGGGGGTTTGCAGGTAGTTTTTTCAATCGTTCTACTGAAATCTCCTCAATTTGGATACCTCTACCATTGACATAACGAACGAGATATTTGTTGTGGCCATGACATCTGCCAATAATATGCCCATGGAATTTATAGGTATAATCTAAAAATTGTGGCACATTAACTTTAGGCGTCACATCTAGTATGGCTACAGGATCACCAATGTCAAAGTCATGTGAAGCATCGCAAAGCTCTTGCTTGAAATCTTGTAAAGCTTGTCATCAAGAATTTTGAAGCTTCGCAACGCTCTTGCTTCGGTTGGATTACGATGCGGTTGACCGTCTTTCACCAATTTGTACAGCGGACCAAAAGATAAATCGTTTTTCTGCGCTGTTACGACATCTACAGGGTCAAAAAACTTAAAATCTGGGATGCCTTTTGTTTTCTTTGTTTTAGACTCAAAGCAATTTTTTGTTGCAAGACGTTCAAATGTGACATCTTCGGTATCGCATAGGCGGATAGTGTAACGTGAGAGGGGGTCTGCGAAATTGTCCTTACTTTTAATAAATTTAACATCAAATTGAAATTCACTGATAGTCATGTACCAGCGTAAAAGTTTCGAATTAAGTTCTTTCGCAGTTTGTAAGTAAGTCAAACTCTTATTGTCACAACAAAGAGTAAAGGTCCCACCTAGCAAATAGAACCTAGCAAATAAAAGCTTGAATACACTACCAAAAGGAGTAAGGGCACCGTGTGATAAAGTTTTAGAACGTCAACAGAGTGTGTATTCATGGACATCATCACAAATACTGCGCCTAAAGGTCCGTGTTCGATTCCTGTCGAAAGAATTTGGTTGTAACATCAGGTGTGGAGGGCCACTGGTTCGAGTCGGCACGACGTTTTCGACATCACGTTGTGTGTCCTCAGGACCACTAGGGTGAGAGCGGGTTTCGGCACCACGTTGTGTGCCCATTCTACTGAGGGTCACCTGGGCTCAGAGGCACAGCGCACACTAAACGCTCTTTTCCAGATGATGTTTCCATACCTACAAATCTAGAACGTATCCTCATGCTTATTCTACGAGGGAGATTATTAGAGTAAATAAAGGGTACACAAATTTCGTGGAGAAAATTGTGAGCAAAAGGAAACATTCATTAATAGCAAAGGTAGTGTGTGAGGCTCAATGCGAGTACCTTTGTTTTCTAAAATGAATCTAATTTGGAATTTAGTTTCTAGGAAAATTTTGATTAGTGTTGGACTGAAAACAACACTTAGCCTCAAAACAGACATTCAGACGGGAGAGCAGAGTTATAGGCATTTGTAAAGAAACTGCAACAGATTCAGATTTACAGTATGTCAATGAATGCTTACTACTTACGGACTTAAAGTTTTTCGTTCCAGTTCGTCGTAATTGGCACCAACACTCACACAAACACTTCACTACTACACAGTTTGTAGAAGTTGATCGGTGGCACTTGTTTAGTCCATAAAGATGAATAGAAAGCATTGGGCATCAAAATTGCTAGAAGATCAATCCTGTGCGGCGACCATTAAGGAGTCGGGGTCCCAGCATCATAGGTAGCTAGCAATAGTCTTTTCCCTTCTCTTCTGTGAGGGCGATGTTTTCCGGCGACTTCCCTCTTTTTGGGAGGATGTCGAGGGTATCTTCTAAATACTTTGAAGGATCCAAAGAATTGTAAAACAGTCTTTTTACGTATTGGATATCTTCTTCCTCATATTATATTTTTCTTTCGATGATTAAGTTAAACAAATAGGATAAGCTCGCACACGGAGATCTTGCGCGACTGAGTTTTAGAGGCAGAAAGATTAATGTTACAAATCGTTGGTCCTATTTGAAGCTTTGTATGGCATTTTTCGAGCGATGAAGCGTTCATATCTCAGCAAATCGATTTCCTGGCGATGGGAACGGTCTCTTCAATGCATTTCTATCTTAGATTTGCAGTTTCGTTGAATTTTTTCAATCTTCTGCTCTGTCTGCATGTCTGTTACCCGGCTAATCTTGAAGGCCGATTTAATGAAGTAAGAAAAGTAATATTTTCTATGCAATGAAAATTAATTTGGAATAGTCGCGTTTTCCCCGATTATTTCCTTTTTACTCCTTCTTATTTTTGCTTTCTTCCTATAAATTACAAATTAAATGAGTTTTACGATATTGTAACAAATTATTAGTGATGTTATGTAGGCCTATATGGATTTTCTGTATTTGCTGTAACTTAAAATAATTATGTAAGAATAATTATTTTGCTCATATTCACGTATATGTATACGTCTTGTGCACTTTTTCACAGGTAATCCTAGGATATGGATTTAATTTTAATATGTTATAATCTTAAGTGATAGTATAAAAATACTAGGAGTCGGAAGGATGCTGAACTATTTTTCTTCAGGGCACCTCATTTAACCCTTCAGAAGTCGCATCACAGTCTTAAATACCGTGCTGAAGAATTATCTTGCATAGACTACAAGTCACTGTGCCCACCTACCTTTCCCCCTCTATATCTTCATGTGAACTCGTCCCCTACATATATGTGTTTTCATTTAGTTCTAATAAGTTCCTCGTAACAAAGCTTTTGTTCACCAACTGGTCTTTTCTACCGTACACGACCTCTCGCATTACATAAATGTAATACCGTTTTGTAACAATATTTTGTAACTGTTTTCGTTTATTTTAGTATGTTCTTGCCTTCTTTGTGAATTGAATGGTATTCCTGAATGGTGAATGAACATAATACATGAGTAGCCACGAAGGAAAGAGAACAAAAGCCAGGTAGATAGCGTTGACAAATAAATTACATGCAGTAAATATGCTGCTTCAAGTGAATAAAATTCTGTTTTTTCTGTAAGTTATTGAGTAAGTTGTGATCAAAATGTAGTATCCACTACTACTAACTGTTTTTGTATTTACTATCATTCCCACCACAATCCCTTTTGCCATTATCTGGAATCGAACCAGGGACCCAACTTGATAGTTAAATACTCTACCACTGAACCACCACGACTTATCATTTCCTTTTAGTTGTTTGTTTAAGGGAATAGTATAAGAAATGATTATACTATTGAATTTCTTTTCAAGTAATATAATCAATTTTAAGTGCGCGTGTTTTGAAATGTATAGTTATTATTATTGATATTATTAATCATCAAATTGTTCAGCATGCTAACGAAAATTTATACAATACTCGCATACAAACGTTTCATAAGTACAGAATTTTATTTCCGTACCCCATACTACAAATGATAGAAAGTGTGGGTGGTGGTTTTCTTTATGTGTTATTGGAAACTGTAATTACTGCGTTTTTTTTTCTTGTATGAAAGCAAACTAAAGCATTTATTAAACTTGGAATGCATTAAGAAATAATGTTAAACTAATATAAATAGTATTTTGAATAATTATTTTTAAGTTTAGTTTTACCAGCACGGCTCAAAAGACTGTGTGTGAATTATCAGTTATTAAACAAGGACGCGATTTCTGAAGGGTTAAAAAGGTTGTAACAATATTTATTTTAATATCATATGTTAATTTACTGAATCGAATTCTTCTAACCTGAATTAAAATCCTAGAGAAAATACACTCTCCTTCTACTGTTCAATCTTCTTACACCATCACTAAAGCTATTACCTGATAAAAAATCCTTCTCTTTTGATCGTATCAAATGACATAGTTAGATATTGGCCAGTGCAAAATTATTAATTAATATTTTTTTGTGTTCTTTCAATTATGCAACGTTGTGTGCGTGATAAATAAGAGTCGATGACTTTATAGATTTCAACATCATTGTTCTTGATGAGCCATATCACTTTCGAAGTTTTTTTATTCTGCAAATCTATTCGAGTCCTAGAGCAAGAGATATAAAAAATGTAAGTATTTTTTTAAAAAAAAGGCTAAACGGTTTTATCTACATATAGTTGACCTTTTAACTTAATTTGGTGCCAATGATTAATGCATAATCCTTAAGCTTGGATTGTAATCAATTCAGAATGTATTGTTAGAGTTCTTCGTTATATTTGAAATGCTTAAACTTTTTAAATAATTACAATCTTTGGCGTATTTAACCCTCTACCGGCCGAATTATTTAACAGCGCTCAGATACTTCATTGTTGTGTTTATAGGATATACTTTTGTCCCTAAAAACTAAAAAAAAATAATTTTTGAATAAATGAATGCATACTTTGCAGAAATGGCTATATGTATTGAAAATCACATCGGTCGGTAAGGTTACATATACAGGTAAATCTGCATATACGGAGACGTTTCACAAATTTTCATTTATGCTTGGAAAAGTACAAATTTTATATGCTGAAACAACAAAATGTAGAAATACAGATAGGACAATACTTCTTTGTACCTGTGTAGAAGGAATATATTCCAAAAATGTTCCAGGAACATTTTCTAGGATATATATTTCAGAAACATTTTCCAGAAACGCTTCGCCAAATAGGACTTCTTGTTGATGACGCAGCACACTGAGTTGCTCTATTTCCCTGGTTGCTGAGTTGATGTTCTTGGTTGCTGGATTGATGTTCGTGGTTGCTCGGTTCGTATTCCTGGGTGCTGGAATGGTGTTCATTGATTCTGGGAGGTTTTGGCTTGTGAATTGATGTTTCAGAAGGACCGAGATCATTACTTTTGGTATTGGAATCTGCAATAATAAGTGAACAACTGGTTATACTTTTCATTTGAATACAAAGTGTATGAATTTCTTCATAGAAAACACACTTCAGTTTTGAGAGAAGCATACGATAGACAACTACATTATGACAGATTCCTAATTTTCAATTGTTGCTAATAGACAGCCTGATCGATGAGTCTTAATCATATTATGTAAGCAGAAGCAATTCACATATATTAGCCTAGAGCAGAGATGTTTACTCCTATGATAGAAAGGTATCGAAAGAACAAAAAAAGTTTTACCCATCAATTTTGATCTGGAAAGTGTAATGAGAGTGATAAAATATAATGAAATGCAAGAAATGTAGCTCGAATACATTGCAATATCGGATGTGTAAATACATTTTAAAACATAAAGCGAGCAACATAAACATGTATATTTGAAGAGATCTTTACAAAAAGAAAGTGAGGAGGAAGTTACATCAAAATAAAGCAAGTTAGAGAAAGGAGGCATGTAGTAAAATAGATAAGACAATTATTGAAAAGGACAGTAAACAGCAAAGAATCGTATCTAAATTAGTATGTTTGGTCGGACTATAATCAGGGTTAGCATCACTATTATCTTATCAAAGATCGGAATCATCACTTTCTACAGGTAATTTTTTTCTATATTTAGCATCCATATCATAGTCCTACAAGAAACAGAATTCCAAACTGTACGAAATCAATCAATCTACGCAAAAGATATTATCACTGTACACAATGTACCTAGGTATTTCAAAAGAATTAGAAAAAAACTTACATTTCTACTTTGTCTTTCTGGACAGTAACCATGTATTTTGATTTCTAATTTTTTTAAAAAAAAAAAAGTATTATTTTTTAAAATTAATGCTTCAATTGCAATGAAACTAAATCCACGCGAACAACTAATATTTTGTAACAAATCTATTTTTCCAATCGTTTGCATTACTATTACAAAAAAACTGGGAATTTAGCATAATGAATTCTGTAAATTATTGGTAACTCCACATATACTATATACATATTTATGCAAAAAATATTGAAACAAGTCACAGGCATTGATGCGACTTTCAAATCACATATCTTAATTGAGTTTTCTTGGGCTAAGATCTTTCTCTTTATCATGAAGACTTGCTAACATTGGATTTTCCGTGCAAACTGAAGTGCAAAGATGAACACACCTTGCAACAGCGAAGGAAAACATGTTAACGTTGAATGTGACTCTAAATCACAAACCTCATTTCAATCAATTTCTCAAAAACTATTTATTTTATCAAGGTACAAATTACGAATTCGTGTTCTTTAGATGCATAACTGCAACAGCAAATTTTCTTTCCTTCCGCTATTCGTTTATAACATCAACACAACACAAGTGAAATCACAATACTGCTGATCGCTATTTACAGTCAGTGTTGCCACAGTCCTAGCTTTGAAGTGGGCTGAAAAATAGTACAAAATTGAAACGAAAAGGGCTGAATTTTATACCAGTAATACACGGCTCTATAATAAGAAACTGAAGGAGATAATGTTCTAGAACACCCCCCCCCCTCTTCCAAGAGTACAAATCAACGTGTCGATATAGATCTATAAAACGCAGAATATTCGGATATCTTTGTATTCGTCAATAT
This sequence comes from Thermobia domestica, assembly GCF_964235325.1. Taxonomy (NCBI): domain Eukaryota; kingdom Metazoa; phylum Arthropoda; class Insecta; order Zygentoma; family Lepismatidae; genus Thermobia; species Thermobia domestica. The sequence continues at coordinate 58,274,642 of NC_137458.1, forward strand.
AGCATTACTAGTAAATAACTTAGCCCGATAAGCCAGTAATTATGTCAATGTAGGGTGGTTGTGCCAGTCTTCGACCACCCCCTAGTTACCGACCACTTTTCACTTTAAAACCATATATTAGGCTTATTTTCCGATAAAAAAGCATGTTTTTCCGTTATAATTGAATTGCAGCTTATTCTGAACCAATCACAAACATACTGTCAAAATATATTGCACATGCATTCGGTAATAGCCAATCAAACGTGTGCCTACGGAAGACGCACTGAATTTTCGACAACTTTAATCTGTTGCAAATGGGAACGACAGATCCCTGTTTTTCGTGCTTTTCCATAGTTTTATCTCACCAGGTAAGAAATGCACATATTATTCGTGCAAACTGAAGTAGAGCACATATTAGTAATTAAATTTTAGTGATAACTGTAAGGTATGAAGAATAAATCAATAAAATGTAGTGGTCGGACACTGACTTATGAAATATTCTTTGTTAACTAGTGTTCGACCACAGGGTGGTCGAGCACTAAAAAATTGTAGAAATATCAATAACGACTAACTTTCGATTCATCTGCATGAAATGAGTTCCTAGTTACCAATTCTGAAGTTATAATGGAATACGAAAACATTTACTAGTGTTCGACCACTACTTTTCGTAATACATCTGTACTGGTCGAAGATTAGCTGTTTCTTTCTCAGTGTCCGGCCATGCTTTGCGTTTGTATTTTCTCACAGAATTTCTTGATTCAAACATTAATTCAGTGATCAATTTACATTTGTATAATCATCTGCTGAGTCTTACCGTTAATACATGAATATTCACCTAATGGCCGTGGCTCAGTGGTAATGGTGAAGAGGCAATCCATTGAGGGTTCGAATCCCTCTCAAGAGCAAGGGTATTTTTAATTGTCCTTGATACTTCTGTGTTCGTGTCCCTGTCAGCATTGGATTACCTCCAATTGGCTCGAGGAGCATTCAGGCTTAATTTCTCGGCTGAGACGAACTTTCGCATTTCGAACTTAGCATTCGGAAGGTCCTCGGTTCGATCCCAGCGGTCGACCATTTGACTGAGTTTTTTCGGGTTTTTCCTCAGTCACACCAGGCAAATGCTGGGATGGTATCTTCAAAATAGGCCCTGGCCGTGTAACTTCCAACATCCTCTCTCCCACCCTATCCCAGTCGGAACCGTAGATGCTTAAAGGCCATAAAATAAATTCAAATAACTGAATATTCATGTAGTTTCCCAACATTTTCATGGAAAATTAACGGCACTGTTAGGGTATGACATTTCATTTGAGTAATAAGTTTATTATATTTGGTCTAATTCGTTCAATAGTGAACTACACTATTCTCGCTTTGTCGTGGAATGCATTCAAATATTGTTAGCGGAATAGTAACTATCAGCTTACGTCTGGAATACATCTGTTTTCCTGTCATGTCCTTAAGATTTTTTTTCTTTCAGAAATAATGAGTGAGTAGGTCTAAGCTTAAACTGCCAGCTTATTCAAACGAGGATCTACAAAAAACTCTGGAGGCTTGTCGAAAAAAAAAATGCTCCATACGAAAGGCATCAGTAATCTATGGAATTCCTCGGGTAACGCTGATGGATAAATTTCATGATCACAGTCCCAACAAGCGAAAAATAGATCCAGAACCATACCTAACACAGAAAGGAGAAGAGGGATTAGCAAACTGGCTCCTTAATATGAGCAAAAGGGCTTTCTACAGAAGAAATACGATCTTCTGAACAGTGTTAAAAAATTGTCGATTCAGAAAAACACAAAACGCCGTTCAAAGACAATCGAGCCGGTAAAACCTGGTACAACACTTACTTAAGGAGACACCCACAAATCGTGTTACTGAACTTTGAACAAAACGCGATATGCTGTAACCGAGGGAAACATTCGCTTGTGGTTTTAGGAGCTTGAGAAGTATTTGAAAGAAACGGGACAATGTGGTATTCTAAATGATTCTGAGCGAATATTTAATGCTGATGAATCCAGCTTTTAACTGTATCACAAATCAAGAAAAGCGTTGGGGTCCAAAGCGTGGAAAAATATGTACGAGGTGAAGGGCAACGAGAAAGAAACATTAACACTGCTTTGCACTTTTTCCGCAGCAAGAGAAATTGTATCCCCGATGATCGTATACCTGTAAGAGATCTTCTAAAGGACGTTATCAGTGCAGTTTCTTCAGAGATTTTCATAGGCAGGTCAAGTCAGATAGCGGCTGGATGCGAAGTGAAACACTACGAATGGATAGCAAATGTCTTCCTAAAATGGGTGAATGATCCCTCTATTAAGAAACCAGTCCTTCTGCTAATCGACGGCCACAAGACTCACTTGGCAATGGAAGTCAACGAATTTTGTTCCAGCCATGCTATTGTACTCTACTGCCTTCCACCAAACAGCACACATATTCTTCAACCCTGCGACGTATCAGTGTTCAAATCGTTTTCGAGAGTTCTACATGGAAACTGAGTAAAATGTTACACGTGTTATTTCTGCACCACTAATGAAAAGAGTGATATGCAAGGTAGCAACACAATTAGTAATTAAAAACGAATTTAGAAGATGGGGTTTATACCCCTTCAACTCAGAGAAGACGAAGCATGTTTGGTGCTGCATTCCACTGAATCTTAAATGAATTTGGTGGTCCCTTTCTTGACAAAACTATCACAAAATTACTTAGTCTCAGCGACTATTGTGCGAAAATGCAAAGTGATAACTGAGAAACTAATGATGTAACATCTACAGATGCTATTAGTTTGGTAAACTTATGCTTTAGCCTTCATACTGTAATTAAAAGCACATTAACCGAGTAGTGGTCGATGACTAAACAGTAGGCGGTCGAACATTAACGAAAAATGGTCGAACACTAAAAGAAATCAGTTACTGGTGTTCCTCCGACTAATATTACATAAATTGCATAAGTTATCTCAGTTTTGGATAAAGTATAGATAAAATATAGTTTTAGGAACATATGTGAGCTACTTGCATCCTCCTAAGTTGTTCCATTGAGTGAAAAACGATTAAGGACCATAAGAAAATGAGTTAGGTGGTCGAGGACTGGCACATTTACCCTATTTTTCGTGCTTTTATCTTTTGGTGTAAAATCTTTGCAATGACATAAATTATAGACTTATTTGAATAACACGCTGGTCTTCTTCAGAATAATGAACACTTGAATCAACGTGTTTGTGTGGTTCTTTTTTTAAAAAAAAAAAAAAAAGATTTGAAGATAATATTTCCACCACACTGTTTCCTTCTTGTCTCCTTCATGCGCGGCGCGGATGCGCCCATCTGGCGTCATTTGTATGCCAGTATAGTTCGAATTACAAATTTTCCACACAAAGTTCCTAGTGTTAAGCGGTGCAACACCACAGAATGGAAGTTCAACAACATTTTTAAGAGTCCAACACACAGTATAAGTAACGTGAGATGTAGGAAAAATCTTATTGACACTTTTGAAAATGTGATACGTATTTGTTAAATGATGCTGAATTGTGTACAATTGTACCAACTTTTTCACAGATTGGGCTGAAAATGGCAGCGTGGTACCAAAGGGCCGATGAATGACAAAAAGGGCTGAATTTGTTACAATTGTACCAAGTGTTTTAACACTGTTCACAGTGCAGGTTCTCGAACAAATGACACTTCACATGCGTCAATAGTTCATTAGTAGTCCAGTAGAGGCGCTGTCTCTTGAAAGCAAGTCCGTACTCTCAAGAATTCAAAAACAATCGCAGCAAGCCCACCGCTAACATCACGTGAAGTGTTATAACGTAGTTTGTGACTTCAAATACACTATGGCTGATACAGGGTTAAAGTTGATCCAAGTATATGATCATTTTCTTTCATAAACAAGTTCTTGTTTCTCTGATCTTAGGAAAAATTCGTCTGTAAAAAGCTTTGAAAGGGAAAAATTATAAGAAATACAGGCAATTCCTATTGCAATCTCTTAGGAACTTAATTAAACTAACTTCCAGTCGAAATCTAAAATAAAATTATTTATTACATTTTATCAGAAATTTTTATATATCCTACTCTCAGAACAAGCGAATCTAAGTATAGTTCTTCATTGTAGACCAGAAATTAGAGCACCATTCCTTTCTCAGATTTGCAGCTTGTGAACTTTGATGATACACTACAGTGGGTAGAATGAATACTTCTTCCTTTGATGTCACGAATATGGAGAACTTATTTTCTTAAAGCAATGAAATACTGTGGGAAGGTAGGATAAAACACCAAGTTTGCGAACTCCTAGGTATTGTGTTAAGAATAGCAGGCCCGAGCATATCCCGAGGGATTCAGAGAAATGCCCAGTCCAATGCGGCAAGAAAATTTACCTTGCAAAAGGTAGTAAAATCTTTCTTTTTGCTACGTTGTATGTACTGAAGTACTATTGAAAACACTAAGTTGTCGACATCGTGAACCCCGTGTTTAAAATGGGAGGACCGTGTATACTTCGGGAGGGGACAGCTTAGTCGAGTCGACGAATATATTTTATCTTGCACAAGATCATAAAAATGTATGTTTGCATATCTTTAATCCAGCTAAAGAATTTATTTCTGCATATGCTTTATCCACCTAAGTGCTACTTAAAACAATTTACCAAATGTATAGAGCAGTTAAATAAAAAGCGTTCATGGATTTTGAGTAATTCACAAGAGAGTAATACACAAAGCACAGTGTGGAGTTACGCTAACTATATAGCAAGAGTGATTTGATTTCTTAAATGAAAAACCAACTTATAGAACAAAAACATACGGGTGCAGCGGAAAGATTAAAATGAGCGTGCGAAAACCTGATAAAAGATAAGTGTAGTATGTATGACACTGTCAGAGCTCTAATATAAGATCATGTCGAGCTACTACATGAATGTATAGTACAGAAAGATAAAATGGGAAGAAAATAAGAAAAATATTATAAAGCAAAGAGTTGATTGTCAGATCCATTATATAAATATAAGACACGTTACATTTAGTGGAATATTAAAATTAAACGCTATCATTCAATAAATGTATACATACCGAAATATAGCATGAGTATCACTGGATTCATATTCTATTTTGATATATATTTAACAAACTTGTAAGAATCGCTGTCAGAAACGGTTTGACTTTTCCCTATAATATCAAACCGGTTCAAGAAATGCTCCTGTTTTAACTCTTAGAGCTGGACCGAGAACCACTTCGTATGAAAACTGTTCTTGAACCGGTTCTCGAACAACAGCCAAAGCGCTCTCAGAACCGGTTCGACATTTTTTCTAACGTCTCAGAACTGCTCGCAGAACCGTTCGACCTTTTTCCTAACATCTCAGAACCACTCCCAGAACAGATATGACCTTTTTCCTAACATCTCAGAACCGCTTCCAGAACCGGTCAACAAAAGTCCTTTCTGCTCTCAACATCGCAGACTCGATTCGGAAATCATTTCCTGAAAAACAGAATGGATCACGAACTGGTTCCTGAACAACAGACAACAGGTTCAGGAACAGGTTCGGTAAGTTTTCGCAAAAATAGTTTATTTTCTATCCCTGGTATTTATATATCCTTTAGAAACAACTTGCATCTTATTAATATATACAACTGAAAGTGGGACTGAGATTCTAGCGCCATCATTCCCAGTCGTAGAACTTCGCAATTTCCCTGGGAGACGGCTGTTTATATCAGGAGAAATTTGACATACAGTGGATAGGGTCAGCTTGTTGTTAACTGCAACAGAAGGTAGATAACAAGTAATGAGCGTGCCATGGATTACTCCAAACAGGCTCAAACGCGCAGTAATCAAATTTTTATCAGCAGAAGTTTTTAGTGAAACTGACATTTACCGTCGAATGAAGGATGTGTATGGCACTGAGTGTATGTTGCGCACTCAGATGGTGTAGGGAGTTTCGTCATGAATGTGTGAGTACATAGGACATACCACGACCAGGTCAAGCACATGTGGTCATCACGGTGAATCAATTGCTGCAGTGGACGCCCTTGTGACGGAGAAACGTCGAATAACCACCCAGGAGAATGCAGACAACTTCTGTTTGCAAAGGAACCCTGACCACTATTCTTCATGAAAGTTTGAAATACAATAATATTTGTGCACAATGTGTCCCAAAACATCTCACTAAGGACCAGAAGTTTCTGCGCATGAAAGTTTGCTTCCAGTATTTACTGCGTTACCGCACAGAGGAAAACAACATTCGTTCCCGAATTGTAGCTTGCGACGAAACTTGGTACCATTTCTTCGATCTGGCAACGACGAAAATGAGTATGGGTTGGCGACTTGAAGGTTCTCCTTGATCAAAAAAATTCGTTCTTCAATTCGTGCTGGGAAAGTGATGCGTGGGATGTTCTCAAAAGGTTTTATTCTATTGCAATATAATACCCACCCTCATGTGTCACAAGTGTGCAAAGATGTCCTTCAGCACTTCGAAGATATATATTTTATATAAGTAAGATATTTTATAATTAAATTAATATATTTTATTCATAAATTATTTTTAATTCTTAAAACAAACAAAAATCTAATTTCAGTCTCAGTACTTATTTATGAGATATGTGCTAATACAGCATTATGTGTATATTTCAGATTCTGTGCATATTGTGTTAAAAAAAGAATGCTTGTAATGTTATGTAATCAATTTGTTTACATACACACTTTCGTCGGACAATATGAATATCAGAAAAGTAACATTATTTCGTGTCATCATGTTGAATCGAGGTTAGAAGGATTAGGTTGATTAAGATCTTTTAAGGTCTAGGACATACGTGGATGAAAATCAGTCCGAGTACTGAAAACGTATCTCTAGAACGTCAGCAGTTTCGGTTGTATAAAATCTTTAGTTTATTTCCTGATGGGAGAGAAATATATCGAGAGTTGGAGAGAGAAGGTCGTGACAAATAGGAGAGAGCGAACTTCGAAATTATATTACAACGTGTAACAAAGGCACTAAGAAATACGACCACATTCTGCTTTTTTGGAAGTACAAATCTCCATTGCTTGGGCTGAACATCTCACACTTAGCAACCAAGTATATGTCACAACCAAATGCAGTGCTAACACGATTCTTATACATGATATACACACAGAATAATTTCACACTAAGTTCACATTACATAACAACATCTATTCCACCAACTGCAATGAAGTATTTAAATATATAGGTTCAAACTTAACGTCTTATGTATCATTTCTTATTACGCTCTGGTTGGCTCTTGCTCAATGCAATCAGTGGTGGATCATCACCATTACATACCTCTCGCAATACGCAGATTTTATGTATATCAGTCATTCGAAGTTAGTTCTAATACTAACTAGAACAATCTAAGGAGCTCTAAGTGCTCTATATGGTACATTTTGTATTCAATTTAAGACATAGTTACACAGGTTGGCAATATATTTAGTTCTCAATGTAGTCTGTGTGTTAGGTTAAGCTAGAAGTGGATTAGTATAACTGTATGATAAGTGTAGTGATTGGTTAATTTTAAGAAAAGAACATTTGAAGTAAGAATACCTGCGCTTCAGAAAATGTTGCTGAAGTATGAACATTTTGGCTTATTATATAAATAAAGCAAAAGATAAGGTAGAAACGAGTGTCGAATTACGTAACGACTGAAATTATCTATGTGATCTTTAAATGTTCGAGCTACTGCATTAAAATTAAATTTATCGTTTTGTTTGTGCAGATAAAATTCGGCGAAAATAACAGTTCAGTTTCAGATGCAGAGATAGCGTAACAAGGACATAAAAATACATTACTATGCACGCACCAGACCAGCCCTCTCAATCAAGGAGCATCAGCCAATTTCTGCATATATATAACAAAATTACGACACAAAACAACAACGAACCAGAATATTACTTGAAAAAGAGCTGAAGCAGAGAAATCTAGGACGATGTAGGTGAACAGTCCAGCGAATCAGAAGAGAAGAAGAAATTCGGAAAATAGTTTAGGTGTGTGTACTAAAGACCAGCAAATTTGAAACTGTAAATTTCAATAAGTAGAAGTTCTCGTTTCCAAGCACAAATACACACATCTCTACAATGACATACGAAATAGTTCCAGGATAGCAAACTTTGAGTCAATTTAACACACAAACATTTATTAAACCAAAGTGGCAACTTTAACTACACTTAAGTTAACAGCAATCATATAACAGCAATCATATAAACGTTCAACAAATACTAGCATAGAGTTTTCAATGTCCTTTTTCGGAATCGCCTCAATGACCCTCGTCACGGCAAAATCAACGTGTGTAACATTGTCATAAATGTTCCCTTCATGGCGAATTTTAATTTTGGGAATCGGAAATTTTCACGCGGCGATAAATCAGGAGAATACGGAGGATTAGAAGCACATAGATTTGTTTTTCTTTTAGCCAAAAAATCAAGAAATGAAACAGCTTTGTGACATAGCTCATTGTCATCTAATAAAGACAAACTCTTAGGAGCTCGATACTCAGGTCTTAAGCGAAAGATTCGCTTTCACAAACGCTCCATAACACCCGGATGATACCATTAAGTGTTTGACCCTGTGAAACGGACTCCCGAATCGTAGAAACAAATCAGAATTCTCTTCTCATGTTGTCAACTCACGACCGTCCCGGAATCGCGTATAGCACTCGAACAGACGTGTGCGAAATGAGCACTCATTGCGATGCACTTGTCTCATCATTTCCAATGTTTGTGTAAATGTTTTACTTAGATTGAAACAAGATTTAATACTGGCCCTATTGCAACATCGCGTTCTTGTGACGACGTGACACCAGATACACTCATTTTTTTTGCTATAAATTGACACTCTTTTACTCGGTTCTAATGTTTGTGGTTTCCTTGTATTGACGAGATATCCAGCTTTCCGATGATATGTTGCTTCAATAAATGGAGGTAGTGGTTATCTGTAAAGATAAAAGATTCGTTATTTTTCCGACATACTGTGTATATGCTGAATTATTAGGGACACTAATCCTATGCTATTTCTGTGCAAAATGCTCATTGTTATTTCGGCGACCAAATATTTTCTGATTGCTAATTCCTTCAGAAATCTCCAATATGCGCATGTACAGATAGATAGATAGATAGATAGGTAGATAGATAGTAATCTGCAAGTGGTCTAGTTGCGGAAATTTGTCAGCAAAAAGACCACGTTCCATTATCTACTTTTATGAAAGTGGCCTATTTGCTGATTGAGGTGGTCTATTGGCGGAATCTTGGTGGTCTATTTGCGGACTTGAGAAATTTGTGGTCTAAATGCGTAATAAGGCTTGCCAACCTCTGCATTCTCTACAATATAACCATGCTCAGTAGATAGTCTCATTGTTTGGTAATCATTCGATTTAAGATTTACCGTTAGTCGCTATACTTGCTTAGGTTTATCTGGGTAAATCCCATTTCAGGGGTAGATGTAACATATCATTTCCATCAGAATATATACTTCTCTAAAAACTTCCAACTTACTAGTTCATCACATTTCATTTTCCTCACGCTAGTGACTAAGCCTTCTTCTACTCATTTGGCATAGTTCTTATTAGCTTAACCCGCTAGGCGGTAAGCCTTAAATTCATTTCAGGGGTACACATTTTATAAATGAAACCAAGAAAGTGGTATCGCTTTTTCACCCACCACCTTCTAACATTCATATGTCACCTAAGACGTAGCTGGAAGATCAAAAATGATCCCCAAAAAACATCGACGAGTTTGCCAACGTTTCCGAAGACCATGGGTTCCATCGCGGTGGGCCGTGAAGGAAAGAAGGTATCAAGTGCATTTTGCACCTGTACTAGGAATTTGAACTGGCGTCCTCTAAGGTGATTGTCCAAAGAATGTAACAGGTAATAATCTGAGGTGCGATGTCCGGGGAGTGTGGCGGATGCAATAATGTTTCTAATCCAAGGCGTAGAATGGTGTCCCGTATCATCCTAGTCACGTGGGGCTGAGCGTTGTCCTGTAACAGGAGGACCCCTTTGCGATTCAAAAGAGCTGGCTCCAGAGTTTTGAGTTTTTCTTGAACACGGTTCAACTGCTGACAGTACACAGTTACATTGATACTCTGGCCAGCTTGTAACAGATCCCGATGCACGATGCCACGAGCAGTCCACCAAACACACAGGAGGAAGTTCTTCGTTGCAGTGCTGGTTTCGGCTGTTTTGGAACCGGTTCGTGGGATGCGGTTCGTGGGCAATGTTGATGGTGCCGTGGAGCTTCGTACAGGACCCACTTCTCATCACATGTCAACACCCTGTCCAGAAATGACTCCTTCCTCAGACGAGAAAACAAACACATGTGTCTGCGCGTGTTGCCTTCTGGCCCGGAGTCAATTCATGTGGGACCCATCTCCCCAGCTTGAAGTACTTCCCAAGTTGATGGAGGTGCCGAATGGTTTCCCCACTTACACTGAATTGTAGTTCCAGTTCCTCATATGTCTGGAAAACTTTCGCCTGTATTGCTGGCTGAAGATCTTCATTTTGTACATGTCTTCTGCGTCTTCGAGTGTTTCGTCACCGTCCTTAAACTTCTTAAACCATCGCTGCACTGTCCGTGTAGTTACGACACTCTCATCAAAGGCCTGGTATATCTTCCGCCCCACTGCAGCGGCGTTTGACCCGAGTTTGAACTCGCATACCATACACGCACTTATGACGCTCTGTGGGGGTCCCATGCTCACTCTGTCCTTAAGCAAGTTCACAGTGTAAGTGAACTGCCACAACCAGATAGTATGTTGGATATACCCACAACAACAACTGACCTTGGCATTATCTCCATCCGCGTTCAACACAGATCTCCACAAAAAGCGACAGAATTTTCTTGGTTACCTTTATAATAAGTTGTTGTTGAAGTCTGGCAATACAGTTTTGTTAGTATAGTCATCTTTCAATACTCTCAAAGTTATAAGACACTGATATTCTTGGAATAGGATTTCTAAATGACGACAGTTTATGTTAGTGAAACTTGTTTGCTTATTAATAATATGAATTAAAGATGTACTGATTTTTTAAATTGAGATAAGAAATTGACAGTGATACTTAGATAGTTAGAAAATTCAAGTGCACTGCAACGTGCTACAATCACTCTCAAAAAATATACATAATTCAAGTGCATATCACACCATGATGTTCACTTTAAACGTGTGACTATAAGAAATACTGTATTCAGAAATTATGCTGTAATTTTTTAATGTAACATATTTATCAATATACATATCTAAGTTATGTAGAATTTATTACTTTTATAGAAAACATAAATTTTGATTTCTAATACAGTACTTAAATTCATTTTTCGTTAAATAGGTAAAGAACTCAACTATAGATGCTCAATGGTAAAGCGCTTATCTATGGTCGTAGGGTCCCCGGTTCTATCCCGGTTTTCATTAAGTTGTTTTTATGGCTGCAAACAGTGTGTGCATCGAAATTTCAAGGAGTTCTCCTGGTCTCGCTCGTCTTCATTCCACAATATCGTTCATTATCATCATTACCGCCTCCATGATGCATAACGTGAGACGTTAACTAAAGAAAACATTCTGTTCGTGGGTTCTTTTGGGTTCTCCCTTTCCTCCCATATTCTCCCTCTACACCCCTACCAGAAAGTCTATAATCTCGAACAAAATAGACACTATGTTTTATAAAAATAGGAGACCTATAAAATTGCCGTGGAAATATTTTATTTACAATCACGAGGGATCCACTCCCTCATTATTGACATGTCAAAATAGAACAATGTTACGTTTGTAATTGTAGAACACTTATTTATTTGAACACCGGGGAAATAAGATAATTTCAATGCCTAGTTTTGGATTGATTTTAAATTCAGGTAGTAGGGATGATTGTGAAGCCTCAAAAAATATGCGCCATATTGAGTCAATTTTATTATTATTATTACGAAAGTTATAGTGTAGCTTATCCTGCAAAATTGTTTTGAATGTTTACAACATGGGGTTGCTTTGATCCACCTTTCACCCCTTTATGGGGAATTTACCCTATACTAGGGGTAAAGCCATCGAATTATTCCTAACTGATCCCAAACACTAAAGACTGTGAAGAATCCTAAAAGAAAATAGTAACTAAAGAACTTTTATCAAAATCGATTAACAATTATGTGATATATTGGATTTTTAAAAAAATCGAAGGATGGGGTGTAATCAATCTCTTTATACTTCACTGATTTCAGCTCCTCCCAGAAGGGCTCAAAGAAAATATACGTCATATTGTCTCAACATTTTTTAAACGAAAGTTATCCTGGAACATATTTATTTAAGTGAGGTATAAATTTACTCTTCCATTCTTGGCAAATTTTAGTGGCGAACTGAGATATCATTGGAATCCCCTAAGAAAATTTTACATTGTGTTTTCTCAAAATAGAATAATTATTAATAATATTAATATAATGCATATGCAATTATTAATATATATATACATTTATAACTAATGTAATGTACTGAACAAAAAGGAGAATGTCATAAATTAAGCTACTAAATGTTTTACAAAATGAAGTACGTTACAATGCGTTTTTGCAGGAAAGAATTTGCCATTGATATTATACCTAACAGGAATATTTTGTTCTATGAACTATTTTTCGTTCCTGTATACACTGAAACTGATGGAAGATGTAACTACAGGAAATTTTACAGTAATTTATTCATGTAATAATCTACTTCTACACTTAAGGTTTATAAGATGTACTATTAATATATTTCTAAAACAACTACGTATATTATCTCTTTAAAATCTACAATAGATTATTGTACAATAATTGTCCAAAGATAAGATATGCATATCAATCGATAAAGCTAGTTGAACCTAAGAAACTGATATGCGGGAGGATAAAACCTTATGCGTACTTTTCGAGAAACTCTGCAAAAATAAATATTTATGGTGCTAAAAAAATGTTATTAGTAGCCAACAATAGTAGACTCAGTAACATTACACCTATTAAAGCGAAATTCATATTTAAAAAACTCCATAAAGCATTTATGACATAGTAAGGAGGCAGTACACTCTTTGGATAAAAATACAATAACTTAAAATTATCATTAACTTTAATTTTAATAGAATATACCAACAATCCAGGATTGTAATTGTAATGATGTATCCCCTTTAACTAGGGCCATATGAGTCTTTCCGCCTCCGACAAGGCGCTGATAACAACTATAGCAAATATGTGAAAGACGTTTGTGAATTGCCCACCCGCCACTTTCTAATTTTGATTCGGTGCCGAAGCCATACATTCAGGCCCGTATTTACGTAAGTGCTATCCTGTGCTCGAGCAGAGGGCGGTAGAATTTAGTGAGGTGCAATTTTTTTTTTTTTTTTATGATTCACAGTAAAGTAACATTTAAAACTAGCAACTCGCAGAGTACCGCGCAAGCGCGAGAAAATATCTTAATGTGTTTAATCCGCTCTAATTACAGTAGTTACTAATTACCTAGCTTATCTGATTATTTTTTAAAAAGTTATCCTCTCCCCCCTACCCCCCGAGGTGTGAGGATGAACATAATGAAAACTGATACCGTCAAACTCAGCGACCTACAAAAACTATGAATTCACCACTAATATCTGTCGCTTTCTATTACCTTTAAAATCTCGCAACCTCCGTGGGGAGTGCAGTAAGACCTTAAAGTTGAATTGAACTAAAACTGTCACTATTCATCTCATCGACCTCAAAAACTATGAATTCAACTCTAATATTGATAGTTTTCGATTATTTTAAAAATGCTCCATGTATTCTTATGGGTACTTTGCACCTCCATATCGGAGCTCAAGTGTGACCTAAGAACTTGGAACAGTCATTTGGATCATTTCTCTTAGAGCTTTAAAACATTAAAATTTCATTTTTCTATCTATTATGGTTCTCGAGTTGAAAAGCGCTACATACAGACAGCAAGACAAACAACTTATTGTATCATTAATATGGATGCTATTAAACCATTGTTGATGGTGAATAATGCAAACAGTTATTTTTCTTATCAGTTATCACAAATAATTATTGGTGTCTCACTGATGGATGTCAACCAATCCCAGCTTCAAAATCACGCTCCCATTAGATCTCTAGTAGGCTACTCTCTCTCTCTAGAAATTAATAGAATGTATTTTCTCCGGACAGTAAATTAAAATATAAATGAATAAATTACATGCCAGTATTGGGAGAATGTGTCCCCAATGAACGAGTGGTTAAGCTCATTGCCTTGTAATCAAAGGGTCCTGGGTTAGATTCCCGGTGGGGACACAAGAGATTCGGATCCCAAGTTAAGCTGTAGGTCCCGTCCTTGGTACGCACAGGGGCGCACAATTTATAAATACGGGCCTGGAAACATTTGCTTTTCGTTTGTTATTGATTGTTTTGAATAATAAATCTTTTTTTTTTCGAAAACATATATACCGTATACAAAATTAAGTTAGTGGGGGCAGTGTGAAGTGGCAATCTATCAAATTTCGATTCAAAACTAAAATCAATAGCATGTTTTTTTGTTGGTCATCGATTCTTTTGAAGAAAAATAATTTTGTTTCAAAAACCTTCAAGAGATATTTATAAAATCAAGTTGGGGGCAACTTCACACTGTCCCCCCACTTTCAAATTTTGTTTTAAAACCGAACTCAATTATTTGTTTCTCGTTTGTTATTGATTGTTTTGAAGAAAATCACGTTTGTTTCGATAAACGTACTGAGATATTTACAAATTGGACTGTAGTTAACTTTTGGATTGGGGTGTAGCTAACTTTACTCTCGACTCTCACATTTCAATTTTGATTTAAAATCCAAGCCAATCGTCTGTTTTTCGTTTGTTATCGATTCTTTTGAAGAAAAAGTAGTTACCTTCAAAAATTATGAAGAGACATTTATTCTTTCACTGTAATTCCCCTACTTTTAAATGTTGATCCAAACTCAGAGCCAATCGTTTGTTATTGATTGTTTTGAAGAAAAAAATATTTATTTTGAAAATCATAAAGATATATTTACAAAACAAATTTGGAATATGGCCAGATTTGTCCTGGTCCATCTACTTACAAATTTCAATTGAAAACTAAAATCATTCGTTTGATGTGGGTTTGTTGTTGATTATTTTGAAGAAAGGTAATTTGTTTCGATAAACATAAGAATATATTTACGATGTGGTTTGGATAAAAGTGGTTTGTTTCTCGATCGTTGTTGATTATTTTAAAGAAAAAAATCGAAAAACAACAAGAGATATTTACAGAATACATTTGATGGGCTACTTCACACTGCTTATTCTATTTTTAAATTTCGATTCAAAGCTCAAGTCAAGTTTGTTTTTCGTTTCTTATTGATTAGTTTAAGAGTAAATAGTTTGTTTCGAAAAATATTAAGAGCCACTTACAAAATAAAGTTGGGTGGTCCAACTTCATACTAGTCTTTTAAATTTCAAATTTCAGTTTACAAAAACTCAATCATTTGTTTTTTGCGTGTTAATGATTGTTTTGAAGAAAAATCGAAAAGCATTAAAATATTTTGATAATAAAGTTGGTGATCATCTTCACGCTTGCCCTGCACTTCCAAATTGCATTCAAAGCAGAAAGTAGTAAAAAAAAATGTGAAGTATATATATATATATATATATATATATATATATATATATATATATATATCTTTTACTTCTTTTACATAAAATCTTGCTCAAATAGGATTTCAAATCCCGAAATTTCTATCCTTGCGTACGCTACTGAACAGAATAATTAATATCAATTGAAAGTAGAACATATTTTATGGTAAAGTTTAAAAAGGAAAAGGCCAAATAATAATACCTGATACGATACAGATTCCACAAAAACGAGTACGGTATTTCATTATTTTCTTTTATACTTTGATAGTAAGAAGTGAAACACAATGAATACAGATTAGATAATAACTCTTTAAAAGTGCTATATTTATTACAAATTGAGAAGAAAGAAAGCAATTATATTTGATGAAACAAAGACTAAATAAAAATAGTGCTTTATTCACCCTTTATACATTAAACAAGTGTCACATATACACTACGTGATGGTGTTTAGTTTTAATGGCATGATATTTTTTCTATTATTATTGAAATCATAATTGGTTAAAATTTATATCACTTCTAGTTTTAGTAGAAATGTTAGAGTGGAAACCCAATATATTCTTGGGATGCTTAATTGATTACAGATGATCGCATCTTGCTATATAATACCGTTTTCATTTTATGACGATCAACGTTGGAAGAGGACTCATATTGTTTTTGTTATATGTAGACCAATACTTAATAATTTTCGAAAGAAACTATTTCTTTCAATAGAATCAGTAACAACTGAGAAACAAACGATTGGTTTCGCTTTCGAATCAAACTTTTGAAAGTGGGGGCAGTGCGAAGTTAGTCCCACCTTTATTGTTAAGTATCTCTTGAAGTTTTTCGAAATAAATTATTTTTTCTTTATTCAAAACAATCAATAAAAAATGAAAAGAAAACGATTGATTTTGGTTTCGAGTCGGATTTTAAAACTGAAAGACAATGTAAAGAAGTCCCAAACTTTATTTTGCAAATATCTCCTGAAGTTTTTCGAAACAAACTATTTTTTTCTTCAAAACAATCAAAAACAAAAGATTGATTTTGGTTTCGAATCGAAATTTGAAAGTGAGGGAGTTAGTGTGAATTTGCCCCAACTTTGTTTTGTACATATCTCTTAATGTTTATCGAAACAAACGATTGTTTCCTCCAGAATGTCAACAACACACAAAGAAACAAACGGTTGATTTTAGTTTCAAGTCGAAATTTGAAAGTCCCGGGGGGAGGGGGGAGTGGCAAGGCAACTTTATAGATGTATGTGACAGTAGTCTCACAAATATCAAGTATGACTAACTTGTAAGATAAGAAAACTCTGTCTCTGTCTGTGTAATTTTCTGCATCTCCTCCCTTATGTTCGTAAATAAGTTTTGCTTCTTTTGCAACATAATTGTATTTTTTTATATTTAAACGATTGAAATCTAGTTTTAATTTCGTGAAAAAACATTGTGTGGCAAGTAAAATTCATGTTCGACATCAGAAAATGTTATCTATTGTGTATCGTTTTACTGTAGTTTATCTACTGTGCAAGGTTGGCAGCCTTACTCCGCATTTAGACCACAAAGAAACAATATTGCAAACTAAGTAGCACGTAATAAACCATTAACTGGGCAAGAAAATTAATCATGTGACGATTGAAAGGAACCGCATGGTGCATTTTCTGATGTCAATTAGGAATTCATGTTCATAAATTGAATGTCACCATTAACTTATACTAGGTTTTCAGTATTTGATTTAAAACACCGGTCAAATGACATTGAAATTTTCAGAAAGGAGATGGTGACACTGAATTCTGCAAATAGACCACAAGCAGCTTTAATTATTGTATGTGCATTATTAAGCATTTTAATGAAAATATTGCAGTAAAAATTGTCATATACAATCTCACCCTAAAGGAAAATATGTTTCAACCCTTATTTTCCTTAAACGTTCACAGAAAATTAGATTATTCCGGTTTTTGGCGAAATCTGGTCGTTTTTTCCGCAAATAGACCACTTTTTTTAGTTTATAATAAATATTTGCATATTAAACGCTTAACCAAGATGGAAAACCTATTTTAATGGCTAATAATACCACATTAAATTATTACAGATACTCACAACAGTTAATATCAGAAATTTTAAAAATTCAATTTTTTTCACTTTTCCCTCTGATGACTGAACGTCATTCTTGACTAACACATTCAAAAATAATAATTTATCTATTCGCTGCAAAAAATCCAACGGAGGTTGTAAAACCGTAAACACGTGTGTCAACTTTGATCCCACAAACGTATTCAATAATAGGCGACGACTATAATATGAAGTGCAATACGAAGAGTGCTGCCACCTTAAAAGGCTCTTCTTTATTTTGCTTTCTAGATTATTCCAGTTAACTCTTTCATCGTGTTCTGTATTCCCCAAGTGTACTCCTAAAAATTTACACGATCTTGAAGTCCATGTGGTTTTCAGTGGTGTGTCTTTGCGATGTTTCCAACTGCCAACCCAAAGTCCACATGATTTTTGAAGATTAAGCTTTGCTCCAGACACCACACTGTACTCAGAAAATAAATTATAAATTTCATTAAAACCTTCATACCGTGTTATGAATAACACTACATCATCGGCAAAACTTGAAACAATTATTTTGTTTTCTTCAACATTGTTAGGCGATATATGAAGAGGCTTTGGAATCGATAATCCATATTGCATTAAATGATGTCGACACATATGCAAAAAAAGGCTCAATAGATAAAGCGAAAAGAGGACCTGACAGCGGATCACCCTGGCGTACACCACAAAGATGAAGAAATGGCTCTAACAATACAGATCCATGACGCACTGCTGTTGATGCCTTCTGGTACAATAATCTGATACATGAAATAAAACCAGGGCCAAACCCAAAAGCATTTAAAACTTCAAAAAGATATGAATGATTTACTCTGTCGAAGGCAGATGATTGATCTAGGTTAAGTAATGCAAGTGGAAGGTCTTTTATATTGCAATAACTAATGACATATCGTATTAGATGAATATTATTATACATTGAACGGTTGGATACTCCATATGTTTGATCTTCATGAACAATTGAATGCATTACTCGACGTAACCGATTAACTAATACACGAGACAAAATTTTATATGACGTGTTTAGCAATGTGATTGGCCTCCAGTTATTAAGTTCTAAAAGATCTCCCTTTTTTGGTAGAAGAACTAGTACTCACATAGTCATGGATGCAGGAAGACGATATTCCGTTAGACAACTACGAATTACTTCTATAAATAATGGTTTTAATTGAGACCAAAAACACATATAAAATTCTGCAGTTAAACCATCCCATGATGGTGTTTTCCTTTTGTTCATTTGAAAAACTGCAGACGTAATTTCATCTTCTGTAGTAGGTTCTTCGCAAATATTCCGTTCTACATCACATAACTTCGGCAATTCTGATAAAGTTCTATGAAACAATTTAATATCTTGACAGTCAGTGCCTTGAAAGTGACTTTGAAAATGATCCCGGATGTGTTTTCCAATCGCTTTTGAATCAGATATTATATTCTCACCTACACGAAGTCTTGAAATATGTTAAATTCTATTGCAATCATTCTGAAGAGCTCTTATATTGGAAAAACTACTAGCATCAGTGTGTTGAATGGCTCTCCTCTTAGTATTAATTAATCTTGTTGCTAGCACCGCATATTTATTTTCCAGCATAGCTTTACACTCATTAAATGCATTTATTTCTTTATGATTCACATTATCTTTGCATAGGAAATCATTACAAATGGTTTCAATTTGTTTTATATTAATTCTGTTTATATCGTTCTTACAAGACACTGAGAATTGAATAGAAATACGTCTAATTTCATTAATAAAACACTTCCACAATCCAATTTTATCCGAAACACAAACTGAGAAACATAAAACTTAATGTAATTAACAACAATTTAACGATACAAAGGGTTATGAAGTAAATCATTATCCAGACACCAATATGCAGGACGATTTAGAGTTTCTGATCCAGATAAAGACATTAATACACTAGAATGATCTGAAAATGACGGAAACATTTTTATGTCTAAAATCCGAGGCATAACTAAATATGGCGTATAATAACGATCAAGACGAGATCTTGGAGAGTGTGACTGCGTTCCCACATATGTATACCCACATTTATTGGGAAAAAATGTTTCCATACATCTTGTAAATTATTATGTTGTATAATATCAGGTAGTACATTAGCCAGTGTTGTATTTCTTTCCACAGAATTACTCCGGTCCTCTGGGTACAAAGTTACATTCCAGTCACCACCCATAATAACATAATCAACAGAAGGTAATGTAGACAAAAATTCATCTATTGACTTCACTACTTACATAGCTACCGGACTGTTACAAGGTATATATACATTAATAAAATGCCACCTACGGGAATTGTATATACAGGATAGCACTTGTACCTGTCCATCAAATCTAATGTTACGAGATACTTTACTCAACTGGATATAAAATTGTTTGCGAACTCCAATAAGAGTTCCATAAAAAGGATGTTTGCCAGGATTTATATAAAAAGCATAATCATTTAGAGTTTTGGATGTAGATACCTCATGTACATTTGTCTCTTAAAGAAACAGTACATCCGCATTATGTTTTTGTGTATACAGATATAAACTAATATGTCGTTTCTCATCTGCTAAACTATTCACATTTAAAGATAAAAAATTAACCATAATTAAAATCGAAACTAATTTTTTTTCGTCTTTTTGCAATGACGATTCAGAACTTGCTGATATTGTGGATAATTGATCATCATTTTCATCATTATCATTATCGGATACTGATATCGGTTGTTTTTTTGATAACACTTCATCTACGGTGTTATCATCTACGGTGAATCATTAAGTGTATTGTCGTTTACATCACCACCATTTTGGTTAACTATACTATTATTGGTATTCATGTTATCTAGACTATCAGTCTGATTGTTGGGCTCCTTCTCAGATTTTGAGTTATAAGTATTTAAATTCGAAGTGCAATTATTTGAATTAGGTTTATCAGTGAATATGTCTTCGTTATCCTCAACTGGAGTTAATGGAGGGAATTCTATATCTGAAATAGGCCTATTTGTGATCATTGGTCGAACTCTGGGTTTTATTTTTACAATTGGATTAGGTTCACTTAATTGTACATTTTCTGGCTGAGATTTCATTGGCGTTGGGAGACTTTTATTTCTGTTGTCATTAACTTCCAGAATTTTTCTTGCCTGTTGGAAAGAACTATCAATATCAGCTAACGTAACTTGATGTTGATTCTCATTAGATACTGAAGGCTTTTCTGACACAAGGGAACAATTTCGTGCAACATGTCCGTATAAATGACATTTTAGACATTGCACATCGTCCTTAGAAACAAATATACTGTAATGAGTACCATCATATTCTAAAGGAAAAGAGTTTGGTACCACATTTGGGTTGTCAAACAACACATACACAACCCGTCGAAAAGATCTAATGTTGCAAATCTGGACGTTTACATCCTACAGGTATATGCCTTATCGTACTTACTACTTTTCCATACTTTCTCAAAACATTCAGTAATAAATCATTTAGTATGTCAGGTAAAACATTTGATAATACAACTTTCGTTGCAGGTGAGATATATCGTCGAACCGGCACAAATATACCTTGAATTGACAATCCACTTGCATTAATAAGCTTTTGAACATTATCTTCACTATTTAAATAAATACAAACTCTGCCACCACTAATTCGAGAAGCATAAGCAATGTTTATACCTTGCACTTTATCTGCAACAGCCACTAAATAGTCCTCTAAGACTAAACCAGGAATACTATCGAATATCACAGCATTTTTTGTTAGGTTGCATATTCAATCCTGTTTGTTTTCCGTTATTTACCAAATAATCTGTATATCTGTATTAATATTAGTAGTAGACGTTGTTGCCATGCCAGCCATATTGGCTCCTAGTCAACAAATTGTAGTTATAAATTATATATATATATATATATATATATATATATATATATATATATATATATATATATATATATATATATATATATATATATATCCCATTCTAGGGAAAATTATTTGTTACCCATTTATATTAGATTGCCAGACATATTCAGGCATTCAATAACGCAAATTACGCAAATATGCAAACAATATTACCCACCAATACACATTTCAATTCACAGAGTGAAATGAAACTGGACACTTCCACAGACTTCCATAGATAGATAGATAGATAGATAGAGATATATACAGGGTGTCTCAAAAGTCCCCTGACATAGGGTAACTCAGTTATTATCAGAGTTACAACAAAATGTAAGTGGGGAAACCGTCTCCAAAATGAAGTTTTCAATCTAAAGTAAAAGATTATTTTAAATCGGATCAGCCGTTTCGGCTATACACTCTATGCACTCAATGTTAAATGAAAATGCAACGTTGCCATTTACCTAGACCCACTACATAAGGGAATGAAGATACTGTTTGAAATGGGGGCTGGTCATCGACACGTTTGCGTAAAAAATGCTTTGTTCTTGCTTCCTCGAAATAGTTACATCATTATTATAATATTCTTCTCTAAGGTACTTCGGATACGTGTTATTGCTGTTGTATGTGCCTTCAAAATGGGAATGTTTGTAATACTGTAATATGATACTGAATAATAAATATGGTATTGTAAATTTTTGCGTGACAAGTAGATTTGAAATACGAAGGTAAGTCAATATATAACTACAATACTTTTCTATTTCTTTTCAGGTTGGCTTTATGGCATTGTGTGCTCTCAGATGCTAGATGATACCGTTCGCTTCACCTGTGGTAGGTTACAGCGTTGTCACATCAGTCCGCTTTGCGCTGTTGCGAATTAAAGATTTGCTAAGCCACTCTCTGTGTACACCGAAGAACAGCGTTATGTTATCCATCTTTTGTGGTGTGGAGTTGTATCCGGAGTGTAAATTCATAGAAGACTTACAGCACAATACAAGGACAATGTGTTGCCACTGCGATGTATTTACCAGTGGATTGAACAGTCCAAAATTTGTCGAAGTAGCGTGAGGGATGAGGAAACAGCCGAGTCCAGCCAGAGCAACAACTAATGACATTATTGAACGAGTCCGTGTCTTAATTATGAATAACATACCTGTTTTAGCACATACAAAGTTTCCGCTGGACGTTTCGTAATGGTCCCGGAGGAATGTTAGATAGTCATCCTAACTGGGTGTCTCGGAAGGATATTTTACTTATATACGGTTTTCGTTGAAATATTGATTTATGCTAAGGCACACATGGTCAATTGTATTTTAAGTTAGGAATGTTAACTTTTTAACACAGCTTGTGTTGCGCAAGTATGTTTGTTTAATTAATATTTAAACGTTCGTTCTTTCACCAAGGGTATTACGTTACAGTGATTTTTAACCATTATGCTCAGTTTACACCAAAGACACGTGTTTATGTTGTATGAATATTGAAAGCGAAGAAATGTTCACCAAAAATCGAACCCAAAACCATTTGGCTAAGCATGAACATGTATCTGAAACTTTAATGATAATGTACTGAGAGGAAAAAACTGCTTTTAGTCTGGAGAATTCGGTGTGGCAAAACTTAATAGAATTCTGTATCACACACAAGATAGGTACAGGTTTGTTGCTTATCCAGGACCAAGCTGTACAACACCAAATAGATAAAAATCATATATATTCTCCGTCAGCATGTGCAGAGTACAGAAAATCATAGTCATGTACTTTGATCAACATTATATGATTGTATGCGGACACTACACAGTCTCATTCTTGTGTACGCAGAGATAAAGATACGAAAGGGAAAATTGAGTACATAGAAGTATCTAGAAAACTTTACGAACCATACGTACTGAAATAAGGACTTCGTGTATACAATTTAGCCTGTCTTGGGATCTACTCCTCCCAACGCAGTACAGAAAATCTGCACTACAACTCAGAGTAAAGTTATCCTGCCGTGGCAGAAGCAGTGCCAGTAAAGCCGCCTAGAGCTGAAGTCTATCAATTTTCTTTCTAAAGGCGCCAAATTCTTCCTTTCGTGTGGAAATATCCAAGGGATATTTCTTGAATCTCGTGGGGTACGTCTGTCATGGGACAATATTTATGTGTGCAAACATCACTTTCTCAATATCCCGCAAAAGAACTCAGAAATGACCCAAACCAAGCCCACAGGAAGTCCCATTTTGGGACGTAAGCAGATATGTCTTGATTTCCACAGGACTTATACTATCCAAAATGGGACGTTCTGTGCACACCCTGATATCCCGTGTGCATTGAATAGAAGTCCGTGTTCTGAGTGGAATGCAACTAGCGGAGCCAATTTCTCTATCACTTCAGGGCAGAGGAGGCGGTGGCTTAGTGTAGAGCGTTCACCTCTGGTACAGTCCGCGGCATAAAATTTGTTACAAAAATTCTGTCCAAATGAATAACAAACTCTTGCCCAGTTTTCTTATGCATTCCCGCAATACATGTATCAATCGATTAGTTGCTTCTAGTATTTATTCCAACTCCTCCCCGTCCTCCACCTCTCCTTCTCTAAAGCAGTGTGTGTGACGTAGTACACTCTTTCCATTCAGCTGAAAAAGAAACAGGAATCAAGATTATAACGTTATAGCTTTAAAACAGTCTTTTCCATTCGTTTGTTCTGAAATATTTTTAAGAGCCTAAATTAAAGGAAAGTCACACAATCTTCCCAGAGCTTCATAAATATCTTTAGTTTCATTCTTTTCTTTCTTTAAAGAGTGCAAGCTAGTAAGATGCTCCCTAAGAAATCTATGGAAATTGCCAAGAGCTCTAAAATATCTACGGACAGAAACGAGTTTTATTCAATGATTCATTGAATTTCTTTTCAGTAAGTGCAAGCAAATGTTTTAGGGGCGTCATTTGGGCAGGACAGGAGGATGTAATTCTCCCTCTCTTGAGCTTCATAAATACGTATTTTTTGATCAAATGTATAGTAATATACTAATAAAAAGTGAAAATCTTATGTCGCCGGAGAATCTCTTCCTTCTCCCCCCCCCCCCCGAATAAAGTATAAACGACACTGGTTTTAACAACAAACCTATAGAGCTACGATAGCACATTGCTAAAGAGCTTACATTTGTTTCAAGAGTCGAAGGTTTGATCTCAAGCCATATGACTTCCTGGGTGACATTGAGAGAGAGAGAGAGAGAGAGAGAGAGGGGGGGATTCAAGTATGGAGACAGAGATTTGTATACACAGATTTAGAATTGGGGAAAAAATGATCGGACAGCATTCGTATTATGACGAAAATTCTGATTTTGTGAAAGATAAGAAGGGAAGTTTTCGAACTGCGAGGATCACATTGGGCAGTTGTCGAATTAATGTGGAGAACTCTTTTTAGAGCATCAGATGATTACGAAAGGAGAGAAAGATCTTCAGAACTGAGGAATTAAGATTTTAAAAAATCTGATTTCGACGACGGGTTTCGAACCACGAACCTTCTGGTTATCGAACCATGACTTTATTCATTCTGCCACGAAGAATTATACTACTGGTTCACATACGTTTCCGTTAGCTGCGTTGGAAGCTACCTTAAGGGGATATTCCAAAAGTTGACTCGGTGGATGCGCCGTTCAGATAGGACGTAAACCTCTTGTAACTTAGTTACAATGTGCAAACTGAACTTCCTCTTCTTCAGGACACTTTTTAAAGCTTTAAAATTTGTTACTATTGTTTTAATTAAGTTACATTTGATAGAACCATCTGATAAAGTAGTGCCAAGCCCTGCTCGTCATTGTCTGTTAGGTGAATGGTTAATGTAAGTTACTTTTACGTGGATGGTCCGAGCTTCCAATCAAGACCATTCTTATTGATTATTTTATTTGAGCTACGCTCATACTGTATATTCCACAAGTTCAAGTTTGATGTAATGTAGTCACAGCTAGTTTAATTCGAAATAATTTTCCAATATTATATTTGTTACTAAATTTACATGGCACTCCTCACTTGTTTGTAGCCCTGCATAAATTCAAAATTGTTTTAAAAGTATATTTTTATTTTTTTTTAAATTGTCCTTCAAATTTATTTTATAATTATTTTCTATTTCTTAATTATAACATATTTTCTATTTATATGGTATTCTATGTTACACGTTTATTATTTACATTTTATGTCTTACCTTTAAAGAGGAGATATCCCAGCCCCCGCCAAGTGAACTTTGTGGTGG
Source organism: Thermobia domestica (assembly GCF_964235325.1). NCBI lineage: Eukaryota > Metazoa > Arthropoda > Insecta > Zygentoma > Lepismatidae > Thermobia > Thermobia domestica. The sequence continues at coordinate 58,300,367 of NC_137458.1, forward strand.
ACAAACACCGTGTGCATGGGTTTTCTCGGGGTTCTCCCGTTTCCTCCCACTTTATTCATTCCACCATTTCATTCATTACTCATCATCACCGTCTCCTTTAGTCTAACAGGCATAACCGTGGGACGTAAAACTCAAAGTTTTCATTTCATTTCATTTTGAAGAGGAGCTTTTGACAATTCAGAGCAGCAGGGACATACACAGGATGCAGGCCTTGGCAATCCAGAGCTTTTGCCCCCACGAAATCACTACTTTTTTGTTTGTATATATATATCTAATTTTATAGATGGTGATAGCAGGGACGGATTCAGGGGAGTGTGTTTGGGGTGATCCCATCCCCAAGAATAAGGAACTTTCCATACTTTTTATTTTAAAAATAAAACATATCCTAAGTATTTTTCATCTTTGTATTATAAACGTAAATTAAAACCTAAAGTAGATAGGCCTTACTTTCTTAAGAAAGTTAGTTGTGCAGAAGAGCTACTTCTCCTTTTTTTTTTTTTTTTTGCAATCCGCTCCTCTTACCTTGATTTGAACGACCGCCCCTCTCAAACAATCATCTTGGATCCGCCCCTGGATGATAGACATTTTAGTAAAATATGCCCTCAATCGCTCAAATAAATTCCTGTCAAGCTTTCGATCGCTGAAATAAATTTCTGTCTACGGCCCTGCAAAACAGTGAAAACAGTGACGATTTTAGGGAGTGATCAGTTAGTAATGCCTCCCTGGAGCAACGACACTTCCCCAAAAGTCATATCTCCGATAATTCAGAATGTGATTTTGTGCATTATCACTTTTCACTCTGGGTGTCTTGAAACGCACCAAAAAGAAACTGTTCTGAAGTATTTACTGGTTCTCCCTATGACCCCATTTCAATATGGCCAACCTTGGACATATACACATCTGATATATCACCTTTTATGTCAGTGATCCCGAAAACTATCCATTCGACACAAATATAGGATATTTTCGATTCTTTATTCCTGTCACCCTCCCATTGTCAACTCGAAGCCAACCAAGGCTTATTTTGGACTTACGCAGCATCCACAGTGTCACTTTTCATCTTTGCATATGAATTCGACACTAATTTCGTTCGTATTTGACTACTTTTACATGTCACCTTCACCTCTTGGTATTGATTTTTTCAGTATCTCGCCCCCACAACTATGGAGAAATTTCAACCAACTAAGTATAATTATAAATTATCATCTGAAACACAACAGTACGGGTGATCTTTTTCGCAGAGGAATTCGTTAACTACTGTTTCAATATCAATGTATTGGCTTTTTTTGCTCTGCATGGTGAAGATTGCCAAAGGGTTAAACTTCATCTGCACTATTGTGCAATGAGTATAGGTTTTAGTGGTTTAATTTACTGAATACTCGCTTAGATGTTGCTCTCGTCACAGAAAAAGTGATATACAGTTATAAAAGAAAAACGAAATGAAATATCTAATTTTTACGTCCCACGATTATGCCGACTATGCTAATGGAGAGAGTAATGGTGAGAAATAAATGAAATTGTTCAATGAAAAAAGTGGGAGGAAACGTGAGAAACCCGAGGACACTCATGCACACGGTGTTTGTTCATAATAAAGTTCATTCGGCGTGAGCTGGGATCTAACCAAGGACCCCATGCACCATAGGTAATGTTATAAAAGAATAGGCGTCTAAACAAATACGGAACACTACTATCAATGAGAGTTGTATAAGATTAGATTTTTAATTATTTCATTCTAACTTGAAATTTCAATCAATCTTGATCTTCATTTCTGTTCGAAATCCGGACCAGCCAGTATTCCCTACTAGGGTAAAGATTAATTGATCGCCAACAGAAATCCAAAATCCTTTGTATAACTCCACGTTCCATTATTCCATATACACAATTAAGAGTCCAGCGTAACCTACCAGTTAATAAGTTTTCTTCTTATTATTATTATTTTCAACACCTCAAAAAATATAGGCTCATAATTGAACCACTGATTGGAAAAAGGGAATAAGTACATAAAAATATTTTTTCCACTTTTAAGCTTTTCTCACGAATTGCAGTGCTACAATACAAGATTCTTCTTCTTGTCTTAGAGTTTGTCAGTTCTTTTGCTACAATTAATCAGTTATACACGTGTTGAAACAAATACAAATACGCCTTGGGAAGGTTTTTTAGCGTTTCTGAAAACTTAGGTCTGATGTATTTATTCCCTTTTGCTGGAAATAGTTGCTGCAAATAGTTGCTACAAGGACGTGATAAATCTTTTCGGTAGACTTCACAGTCTATAGCTCCTTCACAACTTCCTTTTCATCTAAGGCTAAGTAGTTACATTTTAGACATTGAGGAAAAAGCGTGAAATTAATTAAAACCCTTCAAAGTTTCTCCCTTTTAGGAATACTTTCTAAGACAGTACTAGTTTTTTTTATTATTATTATTATTTTTTTTACAGCTGTTTCAATTGAGTTTCATTTGCTAGAACTGCCGGTTAAAGGAAACAAAAGATCCTATACTCAAACACAAATCATCTTTCTAGAAGCTCTAATGGAAAACGAAACGAATCGTAGTTAACGTGTTACGTTCTTGAAGAGGGAAACAGCAAAACATTGATTGCACAAACGTATAATGGTATCATTTGCTTGAAAATTTAAAACTTATAGAAGTTGATGGCTTGTTAGGTGAGGGATTAGTGAACAGGATTTTTGTACTGGTGGTCCAGGGTTCGAATCTCGTCCGTTCTTCTTACGTTTTGTTTCTTTAAGCTACACTGAGTTTGTTCATTCCAATTCTTTAAGCTTGAATTAAATCTAATACCAGTTAGTGAATTAAAAGTAGCTAACATTATTTTCAAATACGAGACGTTATTACATGCTTGTCACTAGCTCACAATACTCAACTTTGATATAAACTCTTGCAGCCTTCATTTAACTCATTTCTTGACGTGTTTTGTTACAAAACTCATGAATCGTGGCGAACAAAATTGCTTTACCAGATAATGGCGACTGCTTTGAAACCAAATGACAAGTATGAGAATTAAACGTATCATATCTGTAGTTTGGTATGGAGAAGAAACCAAATAGCGAACGAAAGGTTTAAGAACAACCACGTTATTAATATAAACTATGCCAAAGATTATTGACTTATATGATTAAAAAAAACATCGAAAGCAATTGTGAAAGAACGAAAAATACTAACTTAGAATTTTGTAACTGGAGGCAAGGAAATCTAATTTAAACATACTAAAACATACTATTTATCGCATATAGAGCGTGGATCTGTGCTCAAGGCGCTAGCTAAAAATCTGGAGGTTCTTAAGTCGGAACCATGTGTGAATGTTTTGTTTAAATTTAGAATTTTTGGTGATCATTAGTCGGCGATGACACACGTTTAATTGTCTTAAGGTATTTGAATATTTTGATCTTTCAATATTTGAATGATCAAATCTTCAATAATAATAATAATAATAATAATAATAATAATAATAATAATAATAATAATAGTAGTTATTATTATTATTATTATTAATATTATTAGTATTATTAGTATTATTATTAGCAAAGTAATTCAATAACACGTTAATATCTTTAATTATTTCTCGATAACTACTCGAACTTAAGACGTCCTCGAATCTAAGTCGCACCCCGATTTCGCTGGGCTAAATTAAAGAAAAATAGTAATATGTTATGGTTTTACTATTACTAAAGCACTCTTTGATATTGGTCATTTTCGATGATTTTATGTATCCCTCTCCCCTCTCCATGTTGGGGGCACGGTATGACAAAAATTATCCCAGGCCCGAATGTCATGTATGTGGAAAATTTGATCGAAATCTGTTGGATGGTTCAAGAGTTGTGCTATTTATTTTTATATATTAATCTCCTTTTCCCTTATCCTCTCCTATGTTCTACCGTCAAAGTGAAAATATTAAAACAAAAGTTTCTAGGCCCAAACGTCGTCTATGTTGAAAATTAGATCGAGATCGGTCAGGTGGTTCAAGAGTTGTTAAGTTTTATTCATTTTTATAGATATCTCCCCTCCCCTCCTTTTTCCCTACGTTCTACCATCAAAGGGATATGATAAAAACCTAATCTATGTTGATAATTTGATTAAGATCAGTTCGGTGGTTTAAGCGTGATGCAGTCACCAAGACAGCATTTTTATTTTTATTTTTTTACATAGTCCCCCCCACTTACATAGTCAAGGCAAAAAATGAAAACATCCCAGGTCCGAACCTTATCTATATTGAATGTTTGGTTGATTGGGATCAGTCGGATTATTCAAGAGTTATTAAGTTTTATTCATTTTCATATATTTACCCTGCCCTCCTCTTCCGCAAGTTCTAATATCAAAATGAAATAAAAAAAAAGCTTCCCAGGTTCGAATTTCATCTATGTTCAAAATGTGATTGAGAACGATCGGGTAGTTCAAGAGTTATTCACCACCGAACATTGTCACTTTTATTTTTATATTTATAGCTGTTATGTATCTTCCCCCTCCTCTCCATCCTCTACGTTATTCCGTCAAAGTGAAATGGTAAAATCCATCCCTCGCGTTAATCGAGACGGGGACATATAGCCTCATTGCTGACGTCCCCATTAATCCCCCTACTCATACCCTTTAGTATGTTTAAGTTAGTTTTTTGTTTTTGTCTTCAGTTGCAAATTTCTAAGTTATTTTTCTTTGTTTCAAAATTCTCGCATTTCTTGTATGATAATACAAGTTAATAATCTTTGACTTGTTTTATATTAATAATCTGAGTTGTTCTTAAACCTTTGGTTTCCAATTTTGTTTTGTCTCTACACCAAACTACAGATATGACAAATTTAATTCTCATACTTTACATTTGATTTCAAAGCGGTCGCCATAAAAGGACTTTTTCCGTCACGAAACACTCAGCAGAGGGCGTACGATATCGTCTACACCAATGAGAGGAAACTCCGCCTTGTTACGTGACGTCACATGAAGCACGTTCCGTTCAAATACCTAAGCAAAGCTATCATTTTGCTTCTGGTGTGAAAATGGCTCACTACGAAGCTTCTGTTAAAAGCAGTGTGATTGCTTTAATTCAGCATGCGGGCATGAACTATAGCGAGGCAGGCGCGAGATATGGCGTTAACCGTGCTACAGCACGGAGGTAATGGAGGAGATCATGATCCTTTGGTTTGAGATCATACAGGGCAACTGTTAAGGAGCGACTAACAGAAGACCACATGGTTGACCGTCTGGCGTTTGCACAGTTAAATATTGGACGTGTGTGGGACGAGGTCGTTTTCACAGACGAAAAAGTATTTTCCAGTGCAAACTTCGGGCCGAAGCGTGTTTACCGCCCCCGTGGAAAAAGGTATGCCTCTGAATACGTTTCCCGTTCTGGTCGAATGGGACATGTAACTATCCACTGTTGGGCATGGATATGCAAGGCTGCAAATTTCGGAGAAATCTACAGGATTCCTGGTCGCCTAAACGCCCACAAGTATGTGGAACATCTGGATGAAACGCTTCCGGAAATAAAAGCTCATGTAGGTGACGGCATATTATATTTGCAACAGGACAATAGCTCGATACATAATTCAAATGTGGTTCAGATATGGTTGCAGAGGCAACCTGATGTCGAAATAGTTGACTGGGTTCCTCATGGAGCAGATCTGAACCCTATTGAAAATATGTGGGCCTCTGTTGCAAGAACATTGCGGGAAACCTGGTCGAACAATCCTCCACGAACATCTAATGATCTTTGGGAGCGTGTTGAAGATGCGTGGTCGATCTGTTGCACCCAACGCTATATCTCTCGCCTGGTGGATTCAATGCCACGGCGTATGGCAGCTGTAATCGAGTCCCAAGGGGACTATACACACTATTAATAAATGCTCGCCCACAACACCATCAGCCCTCTCGAGGGCTACCTAATTCGACCCACTTATTAACAAAATGTTATGAAATACATTACGCGACACCAGTGAATGTAAGTGTCTTAGTATGTTCTACATTAATAAAGAGGCTAACGTGCGAGACTTGGTGGACGAGTGGTATTATGCTTGCTATGTAAACCAAAACCGCATGTAACAGTGGTTCGAATCTAGTGAAGAAGACCCCTACGTTTTATCACCAGGGATATTTGCAATACGCCTTCTGCTATGTCCGCCTTCGTACGGTCTATTATATGACACATAATGTGGACCGCCATAAGTTTTTACTTAGTAAACAATTTATAAATATATGAACAAATACCTAGGTATATTAGAGTAACAATGGAATATAGTACTTTCGTCCGACTGACGTCGCTCTGCAAATGTTCATTGTATTACACCGGAAGATGAATTAAATATAGACTGGAAAATTTGATATAAAAATTGATACGTAATAAGTTAAATACAAAATATGTAATTATAATCTCATATTTGAAACTAATTTCGACTACAATTAATTCTCTACCTGCTTTCATAAATAATCCAAACCAAACTTCGAGGTTTGGAATGCACAAACTAAGTGTAGCTAAGAGAAAAAAAGTAACAAGAAGAGCAGAGATTCGAACCCACGACCACAAGCGTAATAATTCCTTTTACTAACCCTTCATCTATCAAACCATGACGTGGACATGACTTTTGTAAGTTATAAATTTGTATCCAAGAAACACCATTAAGCGTATGTGCAACTACTGCTTTGCTCTTTTTCTCTTCAAAAGCGTAACATGTTTAGGACGATTCGTTTCGTTTTCCATTAGAGTTTCGAAAGAGATTATTTGTGTTTGAGTGTAGGATCTTTAATTTCCTTTAACCGACACTTCTAGCAAATACAACTTAATTCACACAGCAGTTAAAAAAAAACTCGTACTGCCTTAGAAAGTATTCCTAAAAGCAGAAGCTGCATCATGTATCCTGAACAGTGACGTAACTAACGGCAGTGCGTTGAGGGAGCACAGAGTAAAACTGGGCAAACTGAAAATTCGTAATTCCACTATTTTTCCTCGATGTCTAAAATGAGACTAGTTTAGCCTTACATGAAAAAGAAGCTGTGGAGGGGACTGCGAAGTCTACTGAAAAGATTTATCACGTCCTTTCAGCAACAACTTTAAGTTTTCGAACAGTAATGAAGATCAAGATTGATTGAAATTTCAACTTAAAATGAAATAAATAAAAATCTAATCTTATACAACTCTCATTGATAGTAGTGTTCCGTATTTGTTTAGACGCCTATTCTTTTATAACTTTACCTATGGTGCATGGGGTTATTGGTTAGATCCCAGCTCACGCCGAATGAACTTTATTATGGACAAACACCGTGTGCATGAGTGTCCTCGGGTTTCTCACGTTTCCTCCCACATTTTTCATTAAACAATTTCATTTATTTCTCACCATTACTCTCTCCATTAGCATAGTCGGCATAATCGTGGGACGTAAAAATTATATATTTCATTTCGTTTTTCTTTTATAACTGTATATCACTTTTTCTGTGACGAGAGCAACATCTAAGCGAGTATTCAGTAAATTAAACCACTAAAACCTATACTCATTGCTCAATAGTGCAGATGAAGTTTAGCACTTTGGCAATCTTCACCATGCAGAGCAAAAAAAGCCAATACATTGATATTGAAACAGTAGTTAACGAATTCCTCTGCGAAAAAGATCACCCGTACTGTTGTGTTTCAGATGATAATTTATAATTATACTTAGTTGGTTGAAATTTCTCCATAGTTGTGGGGGCGAGATACTGAAAAAATCAATACCAAGAGGTGAAGGTGACATGTAAAAGTAGTCAAATACGAACGAAATTAGTGTCGAATTCATATGCAAAGATGAAAAGTGACACTGTGGATGCTGCGTAAGTCCAAAATAAGCCTTGGTTGGCTTCGAGTTGACAATGGGAGGGTGACAGGAATAAAGAACCGAAAATATCCTATATTTGTGTCGAATGGATAGTTTTCGGGATCACTGACATAAAAGGTGATATATCAGATGTGTATATGTCCAAGGTTGGCCATATTGAAATGGGGTCATAGGGAGAACCAGTAAATACTTCAGAACAGTTCCTTTTTGGTGCATTTTAAGACACCCAGAGTGAAAAGTGATAATGCACAAATCACATTCTGAATTATCGGAGATATGACTTCTGGGGAAGTGTCGTTGCTCCAGGGAGGCATTACTAACTGATCACTCCCTAAAATCGTCACTGTTTTCACTGTTTTGCAGGGCCGTAGACAGAAATTTATTTCTGCGATCGAAAGCTTGACAGAAATTTATTTCTGCGATCGAAAGCTTGACAGGAATTTATTTCAGCGATTGAGGGCATATTTTACTAAAATGTCTATCATCCAGGGGCGGATCCAGGATGATTGTTTGGGAGGGGCAGTCGTTCGAAGTCAAATCAAGGTAAGAGCGGATTGCAAAAAAAGAAAAGAAAAAAGAAAGAAAGAAAGAAAAAAAGAAAAGAAAGAAAAGAAAAGAAAAGAAAGAAAAGAAAAATAAAAAATGAGAAAGAGCTCAGAAAGTAAGGCCTATCTACTTTAGGTTTTAATTTACGTTTATAATACAAACATGAAAAATACTTAGGATATGTTTTATTTTTAAAATAAAAAGTATGGAAAGTTCCTTATTCTGGGGGATGCGATCACCCCAAACACACTGCCCTGGATCCGCCCCTGCTATCACCGTCTATAAAATTAGATATATATATATACAAACAAAAAAGTAGTGATTTCATGGGGGCAAAAGCTCTGGATTGCCAAGGCCTGCATCCTGTGTATGTCCCTGCTGCTCTGAATTGTCAAAAGCTCCTCTTCAAAGGTAAGACATAAAATGTAAATAATAAACGTGTAACATAGAATACCATATAAATAGAAAATATGTTATAATTAAGAAATAGAAAATAATTATAAAATAAATTTGAAGGACAATTTTAAAAAAATTAATAATACTTGAAAGTAAAATATACTTTCAAAACAATTTTGAATTTATGCAGGGCTACAAACAAGTGAGGAGTGTCATGTAAATTTAGTAACAAATATAATATTGGAAAATTATTTCGAATTAAACTAGCTGTGACTACATTACTTCAAACTTGAACTTGTGGAATATACAGTATGAGCGTAGCTCAAATAAAATAATCAATAAGAATGGTCTTGATTGGAAGCTCGGACCATCCACGTAAAAGTAACTTACATTAACCATTCACCTAACAAACAAAGACGCACAGAGCTTGGCACTACTTTATCAGATGGTTCTATCAAATGTAGCTTAATTAAAACAATAGTAACAAATTTTAAAGCTTTAAAAAGTGTCCTGAAGAAGAGGAAGTTCATTTTGCACATTGTAATTAAGTTACAAGAGGTTTACGTCCTAACTGAACGGCGCATCTACCGAGTCAACTTTTGGAATATCCCCTTAAGGTAGCTTTCAACGCAGCTAAGGGAAACGTATGTGAACCAGTAATATAATTCTCCGTAGCAGAATGAATAAAGTCATGGTTCGATGACCAGAAGGTTCGTGGTTCGAAACCCATCGTCGAAATCAGATTTTTTAAAATTTTAATTCCTCAGTTCTGAAGATCTTTCTCTCCTTTCGTAATCATCTGATGCTCTAAAAAGAGTTCTCCACATTAATTCGACAACTGCCCAATGTGATCCTCGCAGTTCGAAAACTTCCCTTCTTGTCTTTCACAAAATCAGAATTTTCGTCATAATACGAATGCTGTCCGATCATTTTTCCCCAATTCTAAATCTGTGTATACAAATCATCCCTCTCTGTCTCCATACTTGAATCCCCCCCCCCTCTCTCTCTCTCTCTCTCTCTCTCTCTCTCTCAATGTCACCCAGGAAGTCATATGGCTTGAGATCAAACCTTCGACTCTTGAAACAAATGTAAGCTCTTTAGCAATGTGTTATCGTTGCTCTAGAGGTTTGTTGTTAAAACCAGTGTCTTTTATACTTTATTCGGGGGGGAGGAAGAGATTCTCCGGCGACATAAGATTTTCACTTTTTATTAGTGATTACTATACATTTGATCAAAAAATACGTATTTATGAAGCTCAAGAGAGGGAGAATTACACCCTCCTGTCCTGCCCAAATGACGCCCCTGAAACATTTGCTTGCACTTACTGAAAAGAAATTCAATGAATCATTGAATAAAACTCGTTTCTGTCCGTAGATATTTTAGAGCTCTTGGCAATTTCCATAGATTTCTTAGGGAGCATCTTACTAGCTTGCACTCTTTAAAGAAAGAAAAGAATGAAACTAAAGATATTTATGAAGCTCTGGGAAGATTGTGTGACTTTCCTTTAATTTAGGCTCTTAAAAATATTTCAGAACAAACAAATGGAAAAGACTGTTTTAAAGATATAACGTTGTAAACTTAATTCCTGTTTCTTTTTCAGCTGAATGGAAAGAGTGTACTACGTCACACACACTGCTTTAGAGAAGGAGAGGTGAAGGACGGGGAGGAGTTGGAATAAATACTAGAAGCAACTAATCGATTGATACATGTATTGCGGGAATGCATAAGAAAACTGGGCAAGAGTTTGTTATTCATTTGGACTTAGAATTTTTGTAACAAATTTTATGCCGCGGACTGTACATGGGGTCCCTGGTTCGCTCCGAGCTCACAAAAAGTAAACTTTGTGGACAAACACTGTGTGCGTGAGTTTTCTTGGTCTTCTTCCGTTTCCTCCCACTTTCTTCATTCCACCAATTCATTCATTTTTCATCATCACCGTCTCCTTTAGCCTAGCCGGCATAACCTTGGGACTTAAAGATGTCATTTTATTTTTTCACTTCAAGGCAACCATTCAGCTATGAGCGTTTTCTTGTTATATATACAAGCAAAGATATCGAGATTCTAGGGCCCAAAAAAAATTTGGAGGTTACGGGTGCCCTTGGACCCCCTGAATCGGCACCAATGAACGCTGCAATTTTCAGCAAGAACAGTTGAAACCAAACTTTGAGAGCATGTATAAAAAATTCCCACGGGAGTCAAACGAGCTCGGCCTCCCCAAATGAGGTGTGTCTGTTATTTGTTTATTAAACTTGTTTAATACTTGTAGTAAATGAAGAATGTTTATAAAAGAATGTGAGTGGACATATTTCAAAAATGCATTTTAAGCCACATTACACGTTAAAATGATTAAAACATGTGAAATTAAACATCCACTTTGTACTTTTATTCGTATAATATGATCCACACAGTTGCGAATTCATTAATATACCATTTCATAACAGTGTCAGAGTGTGATTGTTTCTCATTATGCATTTTTTAACAACAGATAGAAATGAACTTTAATAAGAAGTTTTTTGTTTCCTTATAAATAGATTATTTGTACATATGTATTTGTACATATGTATACGTGTGTGTTTATCTGTGATTCAAACTTCACATACTGTCAAGATCCACGTTTCAAATCAGTAACATCCCGATGGGGACATTCGGTCGAAAAAGTGTAAAAGTTTTTCCAGACCAGCCATCCAGAGTGAGGTTTTCCTCATTTACACCAGGCAAATGCCGGGGTAGTTCCTAACATACAGGCCCCAAGCCGCATCCTTCCTTCCTTCCCTTTCCTCGAACAGTGTGATAGTCGAGGAACGTCATCCCTCATACGTGGCGGGCTAAATGGCCATCGATGCCTAAAGCCCAGAAATGTAAATCCTAACCGTATTAATAATGAAATCAGTAATATATTGCAGATACAATAATAATAATAATACATATTATATATACATATATATATATATTTAAGATCACTTATTACTCGTAATGTTTTCAAATTTCTGAAAGAAGATTTTTGGTCTGCCTTTTGATGTAAAACGCTCGGCCCCTGAAAATTTATGACCCCAATAGCCTCATTTCAAATTTTGCCAGAAGTGGCCAAGATTGTAAATCGACATAATAATTTTATATTTTTAATTAGTATTTTACTATACATTCTTAAAGAGCATATATTTTTGAAACTCAGTGGGGCAATTGTCCCCTGCCGTCCCCAAATGAGACTCCTTATGCCTCCTCCTAGGAAAACTTTCTGGCAACACCACTGCCCTCAGCAATGATTATTTGTGCCCGTATACAGTCGTTGATACATGCAATCATACACACACAATGTCTAAATGTATAGAATATATGATTATATATGTATGTGTGTGTATGTATATGTGTATATATGTGTGTGTATTCATACGTGTGTGCTTATCTGTGAGGAAATACAAGAGTATGCTACAAATAAAATCGTCAGAATCTACAATGAGCATGGATTGCGCCAATCTAAATGCCACGCAAGGTCACACGATGTAAGTACTTATTTTATAATCAATATGCCTGTATTTGTATGTTTCTATTACTTTGTTTATTTGCCAGTTTGTTATCTGAACTAGTTGCTGTGAAAGTGTGTGGCGTGCGTCTCGTAATTGTTTTGAACTAAATTTACAACCAAGTTGTTCTTATTTTCAATTAGTATGAACCATTTCTTGTTTGATTGAATGTATTACATTTAATTTGGATTTGTTGGAATAACATTTGATTGGAAAATTCATGTTGGATTACCGAAGATTAAAATAGAGGAAAATCAACCAAAGGAGCAACTTTGAGCATTTCAGCAATTTAAAGGTATTGATTTGTGTTCTTATGTCTTGGGCAATATTGTGTAAATTTATGTTTTGTTTCTAAATGATTACTTCTAGTATCTTCACAAGATAGCAAGTCAGAGCAATTTATATGGTATGAATATTAATTGATAAATACGACTAGCTCTCTACCCGTGTAACGAGGTTATAATTATAGATTTTGTATTCATATCTCTAACCCTAATTCTCAATCTATTCGACTACTCCAGGTATTAGATTTCTAGCTCGGGCTCTAGTTAGATTTCTTCAACTACATGGGGAAAGAAAGAAGCTGGTCGTCTTAACCCTGTTCTAATGGTTTAATAGCCTTACCTAGCTACGTTGAGGTAAATGGGCTAGAACTTATTTTTGTGCAGAAAACTCATACATATACATTACATACTAAAAGATGTTTGAGATCTCTGGTTATTATTTCTTTATTTTATAAAGCAGAGCTCTTGACTTAGGATTTTAAAAAAAGAATAATTTTTCAAACAGTGGATAGTATTCAATTTTAATTCAGTAGTAGACAGGCCCGTAGTCATAACAAAGAATAGAGTGCTTCTTCGAGGCCCAAATGTCCTGGTATAAATTAAATTACAATTACGACAATCTTGGGTAGAGCACGTCATTTGGAAACTAGTGCCCCAATGTTTCCTCTCCCATTTTGAATTTATACCTGCCCATCTCGTGCAACATGTTTTTGGCAGAAGAGCATAAGTAAGTGTAGAAAGAAACTCTTCCAAAAGTTAGGATTACGATTAGGAATTAGATTTGTAGGCTTGCGACATCTATGGCCATGTTAGGCCGTTACGTATGAGGGATGACGTCCCTCGGCGATCACACTACCCGGGAACTGAAGCTGAAGAAAGGAATGAGGAAGGAAAGAAGTGTTCTAGGGCCATCATATTAGGTACCATCCCGCCATTTGCCTGGTCTGAAAGAGAAAATCCTCATTCAGAATGGGTGGCCTGGAAAAGCTTTTCCATTTTTCCCAACGAGTGTCCCACCAGGAATCGAACCTGAGACCGCTTGCACCAAAAGGTGATAGCGTTAGCTCACACCAAAGACGCTTCAAAGTTTACGCCCAGGACAATTTGGTCGTAGATTTTAAGATCAAGCAAACCCTATATATTATATTTCATTGAAAGGATCCACTAATCTTAATGTAATTAATTATATTACAAACTGTGGTTGTGTTGATAAGGCGTCTACCTGCTAAATGGAAGGCCTTGTTTCGATCCCCAGTAGGAGCGGTAAATGTTTATCGTTCTATCCGCGTTCTCGTTCTATGAGACGCGGCTCTGAGCCTCTTTAAAATGCAGGGACAAACTGGGAAAGTAAAAATGGCTAGTTTGATGCTGACTACACTACCATCATGAGCACCGAAGTCAAGAAAGCGCAGAGGCTTTACTTCCAACATTCAGCTCTTGGGGCTTCATGGTTTGTCCCGAAACTGATATAACACTCTGTTATTTATATTGTTGCCCGAGTCCACTTTGTCTTCGCAGTAAGTGTATTCCTTACAGATTCTTACCATTCTTCCTTCACCGTCTAGCATGTATTATAATAATTCTTTCTCTTTATTTAGTCAGTCGGGAAGAAACAACTTTAATTAAGTAGTACAAAATAAATCACCGGAAGTTTTATTCGGTATTGTACGCTAAGTATGTTTCTAAAAATATTACTTGTGTGTATGTAGTTGTTGTTGTTGTCTGGCTTTTTTTTTTTTTTTTTTTGTACCGAGTTTATATGAAACATAGACCTAAAATTATCTTCCGATATGAACCACATAAATTCCCACCGTAAAACGAACCCCAATCTCTCGAAACCGAAAATAGTAATGCTAACAATTTAGCGACCATCAAGCTCGTATGTAAAGAAAGTATTTACGTTAAAATAAAAGCTTCAATGCAGTAATAACTGTAATTGCGTTATAAGTGAAATACTTTGTATGATTTGATTTGATTTTTAAGTTTAGCGTCCGGTTCAGCAGTGTGGCTATTTAAGATGTGGGCCTACAGTTTAAAGTGAGATCCGAAAACATTAGCTCCCTCCGGGAATTGAACCGGGGTCTCTGACGTCAAAGCCGCGAACGCTAACCGCTTATACGCGAGGGAGCTCGAAGTGAAATACATATACGAGTTGTAAAAATGTGTATTTTATTTGATTTTTCTGTCTAAGACTGGCCTTGAATTGTTAATTAGAGAGTATTTATTACGTTTTTATTATGTCCAGTTTATTGATTTTAGAACTTTGTGCGAAACTAAGAAAGCAGGAGCATGCGTGTTGTTCTATTTAATATAAAGCAAGTTAAATCATGGTGCTGAAATGAGTCAAGTTCATGACCTTTTACTCGAATGAACCAGAGACAGTCAGACCCATGACCCATCAGATTTCCTAGCCCGGACCAGGGGACGCTGTAACATCGTCATATTCATGCGAAATATTGTAATGTAATTCTAACAAACACGATTTCTCCCCTCAGTCTTTCTTCCTCTCTGTATCTCTCTTCTGACGAAGTATATAATTTTCTTTCTAGCTTATGCGACAAAGCACCGAAAGATAACTACAAAGTTTGAGAGAGTATAAACGTGTCAGAATCACAGAAAAGATAAGCTACATGACTTTCTTATGAGGGATCAAAAAAGTTTAATCGAGGGAATCTGTAAAACTTGTTGTTTAGAATATAAAATTTGCCGCTGAAATCAAACAGTGCTTTTGTTATATCTTTTTGCGTACTTCTCAAAAACCATTGTATTATTTTTCACTACGGGAAAACGAATAAACATAAAAATATTTGAAATATTAAAGACATGGTATCTTGATAAAGTAATGTCACACAGGGAATCAAACAAATGAATAATTGACTAATGATCATCATTAATAAACTATAAAGTTCTGCAGTAATCGTATGCGCTGACATTTTGGCTGCTTCCGAAACGCCAGGTGACTCGGATCACACGGTGTGTCCGGATCTCCGGCTCACACCGAGTCTGAGAACCGAAACCCAGACCCAAATTACTCGGACAAAATCCGTGACTCAAATGACTTGTTGGCCCATAACCTGTTCTACGACTGTTACTATCATGCCAACTTCGAACTCGATTAACTGAGATCGCTATATGACTTTTTTACTTTCGAAAATATAACAAAATTTGACTACCCATAACTTCGGAACCGAAATACTGCAGAACGTAATATTCTACACGCTTATACAACAAGTAAAGTTTTAGCACCATGCCAAGTTTGATTTCGATCGGATGAGATTGGTATATATATATATTCGAAAATATGACACAGAATTTGACTATCCATAACTAGAGAACCAAAATTCAGCACAACATAATATTCCGTGCGCTTCCAAAATGAAAATTAAATATTTCAGTTTTACGTTCCACGATTATGCTGGCTAGGTTAAAGGAGACGGTGATTATGAGAAATGAATGCAATGGCCGAATGAATAAAATGGGAGGAAACGGAAGAACCCCGAGAAAACCCACGCACACAGTGTTTGTCCACCACAAAATCCACTTGGCGCGATCTGGGATCAAACCAGGGACTACACACACCAGAGGTGAACGTTCTACCACTGAGCCACAGTGACCCCCTCCATGCGTTTGTGAAACAGACCTAGAACTATCATAATGCTAAGTTTGAACTCGTTCAGACGAGTTCTACGTATGGCTTTTCGTTTTCTAAAAAGTGGCTCAAAATTTGTTCCCTCATAACTCAAGAACCGAAAGCCTGTAACTTCATAGTATTTCACGTACTTATGTATGGTATGTCGAAGCGTATCATCATGCTAAGTTTGGTTTTGATCGGACAAGCTTGGTATATGACTTTTGGTTTCCAAAAGAAAAAGAAAAACTCTAAATTTGACTGTTCATAACTTGGAAACCTAAAACCTGCACAATATAATATTTCACAATCTCTCATGCCAGGTCAAAGCCTTCTATGTGCGAAGTTTCATCCCTCTCGAATAAGTTCGGTTTAACTCGTACAATAAAAAGGTCCTAGAAATTTTAAGGGAAAATTAAATTAAAGACGAAAAGAGACATGCTACTTTGGTCTACTCAACAAAAGTAGCAACGTCTGTCTTTTGATTTTCACATATTACTCTGTCAATGTTCTTGACTGCAACAAAATGTTCTTCACGAATTTTAAAAAGGTTGTTGCGGTGTGAAGAGCCAACTCTAATTAATACTCATTTTCTACATGGAGCGTTTAATGCTCAAGGGAATCAAATCCACTTCTGATCATCTTGGACCATATTTCATGTTTAAGGTCTAAAAGATTCTTGTTCAGATATTGTAAACAGTTTTACAACGTAAAAAACAGTTTAAATTTTTTTCATGTATTTAATCGTACCATACAAACTTCATGTCCCTTTCTCTTACTGCTTTGGTAATTGGATTTGATTCCCTTGTGCTCTGAAACCCATATAAAGCTTAATCTTTGTTTGTTTCTTTCTTTCTTTGTCCTATATACAAATCCACAAATCATTGGCCCGGCACACTTCTAGAGACTGCAGATAAGATACTAGACCATTTTGAAAGAGGGGAGAGGTCCTTCGTACTTATATGGTTGGTGATGCACCTTCGGATTCGATTCCTACAAGGAGTTCAGGTGGTTCGGATCCCACGTAAAGCTGTATATCAACACCTCATATAGCTTTAGTGCGAAATGAGACGTTAAATTCCAGTCCAAAACAACATACAGGGACAAAGGGAGTTCAGATTATATTGTATATGGGATCTCAGAATCCCCGCCAGTTAGACAACCCAAATTTCTTCGCTGTATTTCAGGTTGCATAACATTAACTCAATCGAAGAAACACGAGCAATAAGCATAAAGGGAAATTGTATTTGTCTGTTAGAATATTGCAAATGAGTTAAGTTGAGTTAATTTCGAGTTTAACATCCCTTTCAGCATTAAGACTATATGAGACGGGACATACTGATTAACTTGGAATCCGAACCACATGAGCTCCAGCCGGGAATCGAAACAGGGTCTCCCACGCCAAAGGTGCGTATGCTAACAGCTTATCCCCGAAGGAGCTCAGAATTGCAAATCAGAAAATCTTAGACTTCGCTCTCGTGTAGCAAATATTGGAATAAATAAGTACAAGTTTGAAAACATTAATTGAAACATACTTAAAGTTAAATTTTAAAGAGTTAATAATACAATTTTAAGTTATTACATCTTACTAACCATATTGTGTACTGTTATAATGAAAACCCTCTTTAATAGATTGCGTATTATTGAGCCTGCCTACGAATGACTTTTTTTACCACCATAAAAAATGTTTTTGTCAATTTTCTTGATCACTATGGAAGAGGAGTTTTCCTCACGCATGTCATTTTCTTCAGCTCAATCAGCTTTATTGATTGATGTATGTTGCATAATCTTTTTTCGTTGTAGAATTTTCTTAGCTTATACAATTACACACATTTTCCCTTCAAATAGCTTTTTTAAGAACTTGAATCTAATTTCCATCTTTAAGCACAATTTGATAATGCTATTAACGAATTTATATTGTAGTTGCGCTTCATCAAACGACTATGTGACATTTTTATCGAAAGTAAGTCATATTCTATAATGTCAGGAAAAGGTATTGTATCTTCTCTTACATTTCTATATGCGAATTCTTATTCTTTTTCTCGTAATAAGGAAACAAAAGCGGCCCCGCGTAGCGTAGGGGCTAACGCTCTCGCTTTCGATGCGAGCGGTTCCGGGTTCGATTCCCGGTGGGAGTACTCGGTCGAAAAAGTGTAGCACGCTTTTTCAGGCCAACCACCCTGAATGAGGTTTTCCTGGATTTTCCTGGAGTCATTCACAGCAGGCAAATGCCGGGGTGACACCTAATTTATAGGTCCCAGGCCGTTTCCTTCCTTCCCTTTCAGCCGATTGTGTGCTCGCCGAGGCACGTCATCCGTCTAAACGTGGAGGGCTAAATGGTCTTAGATGCCAAAGCCGAGGAATCTAAATCCTAAAAAAATCCTAAAAGGAAACAAAAATGGCATTTGTTAATATGTAAATGATGAGGAAACACTGTTTACTTCTCTTGAAATGTTGCTAGTTCTGCACATAGCGATTTTACTGGAATGTTGTGAAAACAAGAAAATAAAACTAAACAATTGTAATATAAATATGCAATGTAAAATCCACAGTTGAAAAATTAGATTAAAAACTGAAGAATTAAAATATATATTAATTATTTGAAAATCTAAATGTTTGGAATTAAAATTTAATGTAACAAAGTAATGGTAAAAATTAAAATTAACTTGAAAATTAATTAAAGTCTTGAATTACGAAAGGAAAGAAAGTTTTAAAAGGTAGAATTAACGATATGAGAAAATTAATAGATTATTGCGAAAGGTTTTCAAACTTGATAATAAAACCTGGATCCCTTAGCAATACTCTCTTTTTGAAGAGTGAAATATTTTCTACTCATAAATTAGACCTGAAAATAAAGGGGTCGAGATACGGAATGTATTATTATTATTATTATTATTATTATTATTATTATTATTATTATTATTATTATTATTATTATTATTATTATTATTATTGATGATGAAATGAAAATACTAATAGTAGTAAAGTTTCTTTTTTTTTCATTTTGGGCTAAGAGAGATGGAATGAGAATGTAAATGTCGACTGAAAAAAAATCCGAAAAAACACAGAGATGATGCTGTCCCCCATATACTCATAGTCTGGGATTAACTCAGAGACTTATTATCCCAGAGGTGAGCTCTGTATTACTATGCCATCGTACCCTATTTAGTATTGGCCAAACTGAAACTAAAGGAGGGATATTTTTTTGTTAATTTTGCCTTAAATGTAATTCATGTGTGTATGTGTGTGTGTGAGTGTGTGTATGTGTGTGTGAGTGAGTGTGAGTTCGAGTCTGAGTGTGAGTGTAAGTATGTAAGATGTGCTAATCTTGACATACGTTATAACTGGCTCTAATTTTTCTTATTTTTCTTCTTATTTCTTTGACTGTCATTTCGGAATCAAATTACCTAAAGATTTGTGGTTTGCTTATAAAACGGCAAACTATAAGACACCATGAATGTTTACGTTTAAAAATACATATTTCGAAAACTTGGATAGTACATATTAAGATTAACAATCTTTACGACAAAATTAGGGCCCTCATACGCACAAGGGAATCAAGTGCAATCATTACAGGTGTGAGGAAAAGTAGGACAGGCATTTAAAACTCAAGAGACGAAGCTAAACCTAGTCTCAAAAGTCTCGGTATTGTCTCAAATATGATATTAACATAAATCACTTAAATTACATTTTAAACTCAAAATTCATTCCCTGTTATGTTACATGTAACGTAGTAAAACCATTCCTCTTGGATGGTCGCGATCATAGCGGTATACATAGAGAGAGATCGAATGTCACCACTGATCATTTGGTATCTTATGTTTATTAAAAATGTGTTAAACAGATTATAATTTTGAGTTGGAATGTAATATTTTTCCAGTCAAATGACTCACAGACCGTTATGCCGAAATGTTCCGGAACTTATAATTTTATAAAGCAGAAATAAAGTTTCTGCTTCAAAACATTATTTTTTCAGACAATTTAGGAATTTCCTGGGGAAGACATTTAAATATTTCTCCTTGTTTCTCTGCAACTGATTATGTAAGTAATGGGATATCAGTTTTGTTCGGAAACTTAGGATTAAATATTAAGATAGGAAAAGAGTAAAAGCAGGAATTCCAGAATAAGAGAGAGCCTATAAACAAACAAATTAAACCAGAGAATTGGTTAGAATTATCAAGACGTAGAGTGTTGAACGTAATTGATTAGAGTTTAATATACGTTTTTGGTTCTAAGGATATTTGATACAAAATATATTGCTTAACTGGATCATTATTCTAGTTTCATTGAAGGTTTGATATATTCAATGGGGCTTGAACCCGCGAATACACAAAAAGCACAACTGTTAGCAACTTAGCTACGGAGCATGGGGTATACAATAGTTCTACAGACACGAATGAACTAAAAAGATAAAAATAGGAAACATTTGATTACAATATGATCAGCCTGCACATTTTATCCTCACACAATTCAGTATTTAGAAACAATAAAGACGGGATCAAGACCGAGACTAACATATGTTGATCAAGACAAGACCGAGACAATATGTCTCTTCTCGTCTCGTCTTGATAACATCCCTAACCATTGGCCATTTTGAAAATTTTATTTTCATTCCTTCTAATCCCTCGTGTAGATGAATTTCAACTTAAACGGCATTAAGAATGTCACTATTGTAATTATTAGTAATGTCCGTGATTTTCAATTATTTCTATATGTCACCCCTTTTCTAACTCCCAAAGGGATGCTACTGGTATCTCACCACCACAATATATCTTTCTAGATTGTAAGTCATATGTTTGACAAGTTTGGCTGAAATTGCTCCAGATGTTCCAGAGTTAATCTGAAATATATATATATACACATTCATTTATCCATCCATATACGTGCGTATATATATTACGCTGCCATTATCTGAGAAAAGTTTACAGTAAAAATAATTTTAGTTCGATCTTAAGGCAGCTTGAGTTGAACATCGTCAACTCAGAAAACGCTGTATTTATACCTATAATGATTAAGGCCCCATGAAGAAACCTGCACAAGAAATATGACGTCGCATATAAAATCTAATTTTAGAAGATATTGCGAGTTTATCTTGCCCAAAAAGTGGATATATACAGTTTATTTTGTATTGATACACCTATTCCTAATCTGCGCCGTAGAGGTATTTAGTTATATCTTTATATCATTTATAAAGTATTAAGAGTATATCTTGTCCAAAAGGCGAGACATATGTAATTATTTTGCTCTGATACACCTATTCTTAATCGGCACCGTAGGTGTATCACCTGTAGATAAATATATGTTTCGTGAATTAAAATCATTATTTTTTATTCTAAAATAAAATTAATTAATAGCTGTGCACTGTGTTGAATAAACAATTATCTATAGTTTATATATTGTATTCATGTTGCTTAGTTACTAAATTATATTCCGCTTGACATGAAACAAATATGTACAGTAATTACAAGTTTATTTCTATTTAATAGTGAGTGATATTTGTCCTACGCTTAATGTTGGTTGGCAATAAAGCTTGTTAAATATTGGACTGCTGTAGCGAACATTGCAGAGCAGCGAAGCATTAGCGTTACCGACATACAAAATATAGCTATTATAATAAGATAATTATAACGGAAGAAGTTAGTCAATATATAGTAGTTCGCATAATGTATCATTATAATATATAACAGTTATAATTAAATTGTTGCCACTGTTCGTTCTCTTTTAATTCCCAGATCTTCCTCCCAGATTCATGGCAAGCAAAACAATGCATCGGAATATCTATCTATTTTCGTTACGTCTCCTTCACTGCTAAAGAACCAATGCCCGTTGCTCAATCGAATGAACTGAGGTAAGTCTTTTTCTTCACTCATTGATTTACGAAAATTGATATATGGGAAAATTACTTCCTCAGAAATTCACTGCAATTTGAAAAAAAAATCACGACCATCCACTAAGGCGAAGCTTTCCAGCTTGGGTGTCGCTTGGTAGTATAATATGCATGGCGATTTATTTTATTTTATTTATTTATTTATTTATTATAAATTCAGAGTATTAAATGAATGAAAGAGGCGATTTTGGCTTGACGTCAAATCAGAATCGCTACATGAATTTAATAACTTTCAGTACGTAAGGACACTAATGTTAGTTGTACCAGTAACCAGCACTAACGCTTGGTATATTGCTAACTTGAGACACATCTGTAAATATGCATAGCGAAACACAGCCAGCAAATTAAACACACTTTGTAAACAGTAATCAGAGTTTCGTGTGATCATACCTTCATAGTTATTACAGTTATGTTAAATATGATTACATCATTGAGTTTCTCTTAAAATTCTAGCCTTGTTTCATGTATCACATGACTCTTATCCTATTTAAGGATTTTGTTCGAGATTCAAAACGGCGGGCAGTAAGATGGCGGTCGTTCGCCTGATACGCACCATAAAGTTTCGCCCTCAGCCTAACGTGTCTCTACAATTACCAGTTCCGGTTATCTACAGTTCCTTTTATTTCATTTGACTTCTTTGGGGAATATTTCTAAACTAATCAGAAAGGTGGATATTTTGGAATTCAAACTGCCTACACTACGAAATTGTGGGTACTCTGTAAATGTTTGAAAAAATATGTACGAACATCGATGAAAATCTAATTAATGTAAGAGATTGTTGAAAGATATTAGAATAGAAATGATGTGTTGATAACTGAAATGAAATTATTATTACTATTAGTAGTAGTAGTACTAGTATTAGTATTAGTATTATTATTATATATTTCTTAGTTTAACATCCCACCGTTATTCTCTTTAGGCTAAAGGAAGCGAGTAATTAACGAAAGTGAATGTTTGTGAAATTAAATTTTTGGGCTCTCCCATCGGGAATCGAATTCAGGACCACGTACGTGCACCAAAGGCTCAGGCGCTAACCACTAGACTAAGCACGAAGGGCATATTCGTCACTGTTAGGAGAAGGCACAATCAGATATTTAACATCGTATTATTTTTATATTTGCAGTACATAAATATAGGTATAAACAATATGTTCCAGTAGAACTATGAATTACTACTAGTAACGAACGACACAGTTAAAATTGTATTGTTTCAATTTAATTACATGAAAATTAAAACTGTATTGTTTCAATTTTTAATTACTTGAAAATTAAAACTGTATTGTTTCAATTTCATTACTTGAAAATTAAAACTGTATTGTTTCAATTTCATTACTTGAAAATTAAAACTGTGTTGTTTGAATTTAATTACCTGAAAATTAAAACTGTTGTGTTTCAATTTAATTACCTGAAAATTAAAACTGTATTGTTTCAATTTAATTACCTGAAAATTAAAACTAGGTTGTTTCAATTTCATTACTTGAAAATTAAATCTGCATTGTATCAATTTTATTACTTGAAAATTAAAACTGTATTGTTTCAATTTCATTACTTGAAAATTAAAACTGTGTTGTTTCAATTTCATTACTTGAAAATTAAAACTGTGTTGTTTCAATTTAATTACCTGAAAATTAAAACTGTGTTGTTTCAATTTAGTTACCTGAAAATTAAAACTGTGTTGTTTCAATTTAATTACCTGAAAATTAAAACTGTATTGTTTCAATTTAATTACCTGAAAATTAAAACTAGGTTGTTTCAATTTCATTACTTGAAAATTAAATCTGTATTGTTTCAATTTCATTACTTGAAAATTAAAACTGTATTGTTTCAACTTCATTGCTTGAAAATTAAAACTGTGTTGTTTCAATTTCATTACTTGAAAATTAAAACTGTATTGTTTCAATTTCATTACTTGAAAATTAAAACAGGGTTGCTTTAATTTCATTACTTGAAAATTAAAACTGTGTTGTTTCATTTTCATTACCTGAAAATTACAACTGTGTTGTTTTAATTTCATTACCTGAAAATGAAACTGTATTGTTTTAATTTCATTACTTGAAAAATAAAACTGGGCTGTTTTAATTTCATTAGTTGAAAAATGAAACTGGGCTCTTTTAATTTCATTAGTTGAAAAATGAAACTGGATTGTTTTATATTCATTACTTGAAAAATTAAACTAGGTTGTTTTATTTTCATTACTTGAAAAATTAAACTGGGTTGTTTTATTTTCATTACTTGAAAAATAAAACTGGGTTGTTTTAATTTCATTACTTAAAAAATGAAAATGTGTTGTTTTATTTTCATTACTTGAAAAATTAAACTAGGTTGTTTTATCTTCATTACTTGAAAAATAAAACTGGGTTGTTTTAATTTCATTACTTAAAAAATGAAACTGTGTTGTTTTATTTTCATTACTTGAAAAATTAAACTGGGTTGTTTCATTTTCAGTACTTAAAAAATAAAACTGGGTTGTTTTTATTTCATTAGTTGAAAAATGAAACTGGGTTGTTTTAATTTCATTACTTAAAAAATGAAACTGTGTTGTTTTATTTTCATTACTTGAAAAATGAAACTGGGTTGTTTTTATTTCATTAGTTGAAAAATAAAACTGGGTTGTTTTAATTTTATTATTTGAAAAATGAAACTGTGTCGTTTTAATTTCATTACTTGAAAAATGAAACTGTATTGTTTTAATTTCATTACTTGAAAATGAATATTGATGTTATTGAAGATGAGTGTACTTTGCTGTTTGTTATTAAAACAACAGACGTAACCATTTTTAGATTTAATATTTGTGTAACGGCAACTTAGTTGGCGAGCAAACTTTAAAAAAAAAAAGTTAAATGTACACAATTAGAGCTCTTAATTATGCAAGATTTAAGTGTATAGTGTACAATGGGCCGCAGTCACGTTCTCAAATTTACAGTATGTTAATAATAAAAGCCGCGTTTTGTAAGTCGTTTTTCTAGTTCAGCAGTAAAATTCAATGTATTAAAATTTTAGGTTAATTTCCTTCTACAGTAAACTACCGATTGTAGGTGAAATTGGGTGGCATGACAACCGCAAATAAGTAAATTATGCTGATAATCCGCAAATTGGCCGAGAAAAGTACACAAATCAACAGGAAAATGTTTCCGAACATTTTTTTCGGATAAACACCGTGTGCGTAGGTTTTCTCGGGGTTCTCCCGTTTCCTCCCATTTTCATTGCACCATTTCATTCATTACTCATCATCACCGTCTCCTTTAGCCTAACCGGCATTACCGTGGGACGTAAAACTCAAAGATTTCATTTCATTCATTTCATTTTTTATTTCCAGCACGAGAACTACAGATACAAATATGACTTAATTAGCAGTAGTTTTCTGCACTTACAAGTTTGTTCGTTTATTTCTTCACAAAGAATTGGTCAACTTTGTGTATTTGTGTGTATATATGTATATGTGTGTGTGATTGAAGCTTTTATTTTAAAAAAATAGTATTTTCTAACAAAGTTTTTAAAACATTTTCTTTTAATGCTGTAATTTATCATCACGAGGAGGAGAAAAATGTGAGACCGCGGATAATCGTCTGTTTACTGTATTTTGCTTTACATTGTATAGACCTTCATATTGTTTCATTTACAGGAAGAGAGATGAAACAAGATGAAATTTGATAGACTAAGAAACAGTTTTTGTGGATGTAGTTTGAAGCAGGGAACCATTATCATTGCAGTCTTTTATATGGTACGTATATTCCAACAGATTATGTTGTTTTCAAGAGGTGTTTCACTACCTTTGACGTTTGTTGCTGTTTATTTTATTTTCTAGAGAATGATGTTTTATTTGTAGACAATCTTTACTCTAACAAATCTTTCTACATTTTACTATTGGCAATAGCAGCAATAATTGTGTCTGTTGTGTTTTTCTTAGATACCCTATCTATACACCGAGTTTCATAAAATAAGAGTATTCCTTGTCAGGAAGTGTTTTTAAACAGAGCTTCAAGAAGATGGGAGCCATTATTTCCGTTCTTGCTAAGTGCTTTGATTAAGGTTCCGCGTATCTTGTGTATCACGGAAATAGTCCCTTCACAGCTCCTGAAATGTTCATGGTTTTCCAGAGAACACACTTTGGCTTTGAAGTGTCTCTACAAGAGTTGGTCAGGAAAGGAATGGAGAAGACAAGAGACCGAGTAAACCTAGGTATATGTAGTCATTTATGTCGTTTGCAGATACATGCATTTCTAGTGTAAATTCCGCAGTCTACTGTATAACTAACAGGTTGTCAATACATATTCTTCATCGTAAACAAGAATTGGAGCTAACAACTCCAAGTGGATACATTCCATACATAAGTGACACGTTCACTGTATAGGCAAATGATATGCAACATGATTCATTCTGTTATTTCGGTATGTGTCATCTAAATGTAATGGGATTTTAATTGAAAATTTAGGGGGAGCGGTGGCTCAGTGGTAGAGCGTTCCCCTCCGGTGCTTTGGGCCCCTCGTTCAATCCCAGCTCGCGCCGTGTGGACTTTGTAGTGAACAAACACCGTGCTCGTGTGTTTTCTCGGGGTTCTCCCGTTTCCTCCCACTTTCTTCATTCCACCATTTCACTCATCTCTCATCATCCCCGTCTCCTTTAGCCTAACCGACATGACCGTGGGACGTAAAACTTAAAGATTTCATTTCATTTTTTAATTGAAAATTTGAGTGAGTGTGTAAAATCAAATGTCAGTCCTTCCTTGGAACATGCTGTTTACTTTAGTTATAATTTTGTCAAGATATTACAGCTCTATCTTGTATAACTAAATTGTTCTGTTGAATGCAGTTATTGGTAGGGTTGGAAAGAATAAATACTCTACCACGTCTTGAGATATCCCTACTTCCATGTTTATATTTATTTTATAGAGAAGGGAAGATACGTTAGTGGTAGGACGCTCTATGCGAATTGTTCATAATTCGATCTCAAGATATGTAAGTTTGTGATGAACAATATAGTGTACATGGATTTTCTTCTCTTTTTATCGTTCTCTTTATTCCACCAATTATCCCATCAACAAAATAGATGTTTCCCCTATGGTTCTGTGCAAGTGTGGGATACAATATCATAGTACTCCGTTGGTCTTATAACTATCCTTACAAGATTAATTATTGTCAGAGATTATGTGGACATTTTAGACTACTGGGGGCATCTTACATGACGCGTATTGACTTCTTACAAGAACCTAATCTCTGAAGATGACAATACAGTAATAAATAAAGCCAGTGTTCACCTGTTCACGTGTTTTTTTTTTAGGAACATCGGAGTAAGCTTCAACATTTCCCCTGGACCATTCAATCCTCCAACGTGAGCACCTTTAATCAATTTTAGAGCAGCAAATCCGATGAGGATTTTCTCTCCACTGCTGAAATAACTGGGCGTTGTACTGTGCAAATATTGGTCCACCCAGTTACATCAGCAATGTGAAAGAAATTCGCGTCGGGCTTCTTGTTCTGAAACTGACTCGAGATACTCAAGTCTTAGAAAGAATCATTAGTTATATCCCCCAATTCCCGACGAATACAAGCTTTACTCGTAAGCTAGGATGATTCAAAGGCTTGTAAGAAGATAGGATGCATGCTGAAAAAGTGTTTCCTTGATAACTATCTGGATTTCATGTTGATTCTATTCCTCCTCTTACCTCTATAAAGGTGCCCCCCGCGTATTTTGGGGTCAAATTCGAAAGCAAACGCAAGGTATCGTCATTCATATTAGCTTTGTGACAGCCCAAATTTCCTCGCCATTGGTTGGTTCATTGAATTGGGGTTTAACAGCCCTTTCGCTACTGAGGCTATATGGCACGTGAACCTACAGATTAAGGTGGAATCCAAACTACTGTAATGCGTTCGAATATTGAAGGATATTCCACCAGGAATCGAACCCGCAACCATGTGCACATTGTTCACTCATATTTCAATATCTAATAATTCTTCTAATATCTTCTTACGCATGGTTCACAGAATTCATACAGAGACAATAATGAGCAGTCCATCTATTTTCTTTCTACAATGGTGGACCTACAACAGCACATTGACCTGTTCAAAGAATCAATTACCTTCGTGAGCGTATGGTTGCCATGAATTGATGGCAATGTTTGTAAGAACATTGATGTACCAAGCTTTTCTTAAAAGTCACTTTCGACGAATCAGAAGCCATACCGGTACCGACTTATGAAAATGAGCTTCTGACCACATTAAAGCCATTGCTTACCTGAATATTTCTCTGACTTTATGATATCCATGCCCGGGCTTGAAAGAATGATTTTTTTAACGTATTCATTTTTTTTACACCGTGTAACGTGGATTCCTGTCACCACGGCATGGCGCGTCCTCAGGTTGCGGATCGAGAAGAAGGCCTCTAGATATAGAGGTTAGCTGCGAATATACTGAATAAGCAGTCGCGGACAGCCGACTAGAAGTGGTCCTCTAGCTTGGGGGTTTGGGTAGGGCTAACTATCTCATCCTGTAAAAAGAAAAAAAAACTTGTTCAGAAATATTCACAAAGGCCTCGGACAAGGACTGATAACTTAGCACGACCTCAGCAAAAGAAAATGGACATGAGATTTGGAACATGGAATATTAGGAGTCTTTATGGGGCAGGCACGTTAAAATTCGTAACGAGTGAGTTAGAGAAATACAGGATGGACGTAGTAGGAGTTCAGGAACTTAGGTGGGAAGGAAATGGATCTGTGAATTCCGGAAATTTTACGTTCTTTTACGGGGAAGGGAATAAAAATCACCAGTTAGGAACAGGGTTCTTCGTTCATAAACGTATATTACCAGCAATTAAACGGGTTGAATTTGTTACTGACAGACTTTCTTTTATTACTCTTAAGGGACGGTGGTGTGATATTATTATTTTAAATGTACATGCCCCAACTGAAGATAAGGATGACGATATAAAAGACAGTTTTTATGAAGAAGTGGAACGGATATTTGACCAACTCTCGCGATACCATATGAAAATTCTATTAGGGGATTTCAATGCGAAGGTAGGACGAGAGGATATTTTCAAACCGATTATAGGGAACGAAAGTCTGCATAAGGAAAGTAATGACAACGGTGTTAGACTCGGGAACTTTGCAACATCCAAAAACCTAATCGTGAAGAGTACAAAATTCCCACATCGCGACATTCATAAATACACTTGGACATCACCAGACGGGACAACCCATAAACAAATTGATCACGTTTTAGTAGATAGAAGAAGGCAATCTAGCATAATTGATGTCCGGTCGTTTAGAGGGGCTGATTGTGAAACTGACTACTACCTGGTAGCAGCGATAATACGAGAGAGATTATCGTTGAATAATGTTCATTGTCCGAAAACGGAGAGATTCAATTTAAAGAAATTAGAAGAGAGCCAGGTAAGAGAGAAATACCAGATTGAAGTTTCGAATAGATTCTCGGCTTTAGAAGATTCGGAGTGCACTAGTGTTGAGGATACCTGGATTGAAATTAGAGATAGCATTAAAATTTCAGCAAAAGAAAAATTGGGACACGCGGAAATACGTAGGAACAAACCATGGTTCGACCAGGAATGCATAAAACTAGCAGAGAAGAGAAAACAGGCAAAATTACGCTGGCTACAAAATCCGAATGGAATAACTACACAAAATTTCGCAGATATCAGGCGGGAAACTTCCAAAACTTTTAGAACAAAGAAACGCGATTTTCTGAAAGCTAAAATTAAGGAACTTGATGATAATAGTAAAAATAAAAACACCCGGGACATGTATAAGGGAAACAACGAATTTAAGAAAGGCTATCAACCTCGGACCTATATATTAAAGAAATCTGACGGTACAGTTCTCAATGACACGGGTAGCATCTTAAATAGATGGAAAGATTTCTTTGACGATTTGCTTAACACGCAACCAAAAACTAGTGTGCGTGGAGAAAAGGAGATACACACCGCAGAACCGTATATTCCAGAACCCAACCGAATAGAAGTAGAAACCGCTATAAAGAAATTAAAGAAACACAAATCTCCGGGTGTAGATGAAATTCCGGCTGAGTTAATTTTAGCTGGAGGCAAAAAATTGTGGAACAAGATACACAAACTCATTCTCCTTATCTGGAACAAGGAAGAATTGCCACAAGAGTGGCAAGAATCAATCATTGCTCCAATTCACAAGAGAGGCGACAAAACTGACTGTAATAATTATCGAGGCATTTCTCTTCTGTCAACATCCTATAAAATCCTTTCAAATATTCTATTAGCAAGACTGACCCCATACGCAGATGAAATTATTGGAGATTATCAGTGCGGATTTAGACGAAATCGATCAACTATCGACCAAATATTTACCATTCGCCAAATACTCGAAAAAAAGTGGGAATACAATAATCCGGTACATCAAATATTTATTGATTTTAGAAACGCGTACGACTCGGTTAGGAGAGAAACATCATACAACGTTCTTATAGAACTTGGAATACCGAGAAAGCTAATTAGATTAATTAAGATATGTTTAAATGAATCCCAAAGTAAAGTCCGGGTAGGAAAATTTTTGTCCACGAGCTTTCACGTCGAAAATGGCCTGAAACAAGGAGATGCGTTGTCGCCATTATTATTTAACTTTGTTCTGGAATACACTATAAGGAAAATCAAAGATAGCAACCAGGGCCTAGAGTTGAACGGCATTCACCAGGTTATGGCATATGCTGATGATGTAAATCTAATAGGTGATGATAGGAGAACAATAGAAAGAAATGCAGAGATTTTATTAAACGCTTGCAGGGACATGGGTTTAGAAGTAAATGCAGAGAAAACTAAATACATGGAAATGCGTCGGGACCGTAATACAGCAAATTATGGATGCGTTAAAATATTAAATAATACTTTTGATAAAGTGGATAGTTTCAAATATCTAAGATCAATATTAACAAAGGAAAATCATATTCACGAAGAAATTAAATGTCGACTAAAAGCAGGGAATTCGTGTTACTATTCAGTTCAAAATCTCTTGTCGTCGCGAATTCTGTCGAGGAATTTGAAGCTTAAAATATATAAAACGATAATCATGCCTGCTGTTCTGTATGGTTGCGAAACATGGTCACTTACTCTGAGGGAAGAACATAGACTGAAAGTATTTGAAAACAAGATCCTAAGACGGATATTCGGACCCAAGAGGAACGGGAATGGGGAATGGCGGAAACTTCATAACGACGAACTACATAATTTATATGGTTTACCCAACATTGTTAGGGTCGTCAAGTCTAGGAGGCTTAGGTGGGCGGGTCATGTAGCTAGAATGGAAGAAAGTAGAAACGCTTTCAAAGTCTTGATGGAAGACCAATCGGAAAACGACCATTAGGAAGACCTAGGCGCAGATGGGAGGACAATATTAAGATGGATCTTGCAGAGATTGGAATACAAAGTAGAAACTGGATGCAGTTAGCTGAGACTCTGGAAGGAGGGGAAGTTGCTCATAAGTTTAATAACATTTTGATCAATATGATATTAATATAGCAGCAAAAAATATGATAATCTACATACTGTATATCAGAGTGTCTCCCTTCCACCAAGCAAAATCTGAAATCGGAACTCTTCAAGCACGTAGCCAGGATTTCGTGAAGGGGGGTCCGTGACATGAAATACTGTGGTCATCACACAAGGGGCTCGATCATTCTAAACAATTTTACTGGAACATATATTGGTTCGTTTAGTCAGGATTTCGTAATGGGGGGGCGTGACATGAAATTCTAAAGGCCCAGGAGCTCGATCAATCTAAACTACTTTAATATCAACATATATTGGTTCATGAGGATAGGTTGGTAAGTATTTTAATAAACTATGAAGAAATCTCGAGTAAAATTTAAAAAAGTATATATTGAAAAAGATTATACAATATTTACATCCTTCCTTTGTTTATTCAAATATAACAATTTTCCTTTCATATGACCTCAACTAATATAAAAAGTACATATTCACTATTATAAAAAAGTGTATATCCAATAATGCCTTGTAAAATATTTTGCAATATCTGCGTTCCTTTTCCTGTTAAATCAAATGTTAAGAGAACTTTCTTTCCACATATACTTTTGTTTTTATTATTCCGTCAACTACTGTCTGTTTCAAATGACAGGTTAAAGGAGCAGTAGAAAATTGTTTTTGAAACAACATGTTTGATATTGCAAGGATGCGATGACGAAAAATTATAATAAGAAATGTCCATGCTGTTACACAACGGCACTATGCTTTCGGAAGCTTGAAATCTCTCTGACTAGTAGCAGAAATTCCGAGAATTCCGCAACTTTACTGGAAATTTCAAATTCCCTGACTCTTCCAGGATATATCGCTCACCTCGCAACCATGTATTGCAAGTAATACAAATTTCCTCATAAGAAAGAGTAAACAAAAGTTTCCTGTAGTTTGTTTTTAACGCTGATCCTTGTTTTTCTCATTTCATTTTGTTTCATCATTCCCTAATTTTTTTTCATTTGTGGTCTCGAAGGGGAGGGTCCGGACCCTTCCCCCCCTTGGCTACGTGCCTGCACTGTTACATCTCATGTCGTTTTCAAGCTGCTATACCTGCGTTTGAGTTAACAGTTATTCCTATATTTGCACTTATTATTAGTTCTTATTAGGATGTTATTAGTGATAAACTGAAAAAAGTGTTTTCCACCAGATTGACGATCGTGGAATAAAATATTGCTAGCAGCAAACCAAGTTCTGTTAAATTTCCAGTTTTTGTACTAGGAAATCAATGAGAGAAATGTTTTGAGATAAATTAAATGTTTATTGGTATCTTTATATCAGAAATAGGACTATGCTATTATCAAAAGCGCAAGGTTGTGATTCGTTTTAAGATGAAGCCAGAATGCTTTTGTAGTTGGTTATGATGTATTTTACATGACACCTTGGCCTGTAATTTTCACATGTCAAATGACCTTTCCAAACACAAAAGATATTTCGACAAAGGAATGCTATGGCTTTTCAGAATCCTATGTGAATTTACATACATACTTCCAATTTGGGTGCTCAACGATTAAATTTGTTGCGTAGTGCTATTATCAAGTTAGAACGCACTTGTAAACTTCAAATTTTAATAAAATACAAATAAAATACTGTATTCAGAAACAAATTAAGAGTAAGTAACTTTTTTATGTATTTTTATAGATATTTTCAGGGTTGGCGTTCATTGGAATAGGACTGGAATTGTATGATGCTCTTTATCCTAAGGAAAACAAGGGAAACACATCAGCCAAAGAGAATAAAGCACGTAAGATATTTTTCGTATACTATGTAAATTTTATTTCCATTTCAATATTTCTGGGTTCATTAGCGTAATAGGGAGATTTCGTTATAAGCAATTGATACTTATTTTTTAGAATTGAGAAGTCTTCAAAGAAAAACGGGTTTCAGTCAGTAGTTCAACTGTAATCTATTGGAAACAATAGCGTTCTAGGGGACCAGGCCACTGGGTTATTATTTATTCATCAATTGAATACAAGC
The DNA here is from genome assembly GCF_964235325.1 of Thermobia domestica. Lineage (NCBI taxonomy): Eukaryota > Metazoa > Arthropoda > Insecta > Zygentoma > Lepismatidae > Thermobia > Thermobia domestica. The sequence goes on from NC_137458.1 coordinate 58,333,911, forward strand.
TGATGCCTCAAAGTAGGGAGTATTGTATTTTCATATCTCAGACCTGTATTTTTTAAATGTAAAATCTCTCTCGCCTGAGTGAGTAGTTTTACCTGTATTTGAAAATGTGAACTCATGAATATTAATATATCACTGTTTTAATCAAACCAGGCGTCGTTCAAAATTATTTAATCTTAATAGCAATTTTCATTAGCTTGATTTCTTAACTTTTCATTGTAATATTGTCTCACGATATAAAGCGGTTCAACGGAATGAGAGAGAGCAAAATCTTCCTTTTGTATAAAGTCACCGGTAAAAGCAGTACTCATAATGGTAGCAAGTGTCTCGACGGTAACTCCGTAGTACAAAAAACTATGGTGAAAAGGACAATCCACAAGAAGAAGTTAATACGAGATGAGTCCGTTTTCACTATATACATCACACATTTCCCAGATCTTACTTTTCGTTCCGTTTACAGACCTATATTTGTAAGTTGTAACAAATTGTAACGATAAACCACCTTAAATATAATACCATAAATACAGGGTGTTTCAAAACAACACCAACAACGTTTGGGAGGTGATTCCTCATACCAAGATAAGACGAAAATATAGACCAATCTGGGTATACACATGCTTCGTTTCGGAGTTATAGGCTGCCGAAAACATGAAAAACGTAATTTAAAGGTCCATAGCACCAACCCTATAGAACCTAGCGTAGTCGGGTCAAGACTTTATTTAGGAACTAATATGTGCGCTATCAAAATATCCATGTTTCAGAATCCTGCGGTACTTCCGCAACAATTGTTAAATAGGTACTTGGTGAGTACTTCGAATTATATGCCCGTAGCCAAACTCCCTCCATAAAAATTGTTGTGTGAGTACCTTAGGATTCTGAAACATATATTTTTGGATAGCGCACATATTAGTTCCTAAATAAAGTCTTGACCTGACTACGATAGGTCCAATAGTTTTGGAGCTATGAGCCTTTAAATTTCATTTTTTCATGCTTTCGACAGCCTATAACTCCAAAAGGAAGCATTTGTGCACCCAGGTTGGTCTATACTTTTTGTCTTATCTTGGTGTCAGGAATCACCTCCCAAACGTTGTTGGTATTGTTTTGAAACACTCTGTATAAACATTATCCTATAAAAAGTACAGTAGTATGAATTTCGAAGTCTATGAAAGTAAAAAGAAAAATAATTAATATAATAAATAAGTAGAAAACCGTTTTCTCTTTTTCTTCCAACTTTACTGAACTCGCGTACCATTAATCTACGTACACTTCTGGTAACAAAAAAGTGGGACTGCCATCCAAAGACTAAGTTCAAAAAAATTGAACTTATATCCTTATGTCCTTCGGATTTCCTTACAAGGGAAATTTCAATTTTCTCTCAATTCTGTTATAGAGCAATATGCATATTCTCTAACGGAAATAGACCATCTGGACATTGCCTCTAAGTAAATATTCAAGTGGCATGTAGAAAACAATCATAAAATATGAAACAATAAGAAGATAAAAATAAAAATTGGCATACTACATGATACGAGAATAAATCCTGTGGAAAGTACACCACCAACAGAATAGTAACTGCATTAAATGGAAAATACTAATAGTCGTGCGATCTTGATCTAGTGGATAACGTAATGGATTCGAGTGCTAATGCTTGTTTTTAACATGGATTCGAATCATGGCTAGACAAGTTTTTTTTTTTTTTTTTTTAATAAAAATCTGCATTTTATTGCTAAAGAGCATTCATGTTTGGTTTAAATATATATCACAACTAACAAAATAACAACGCCTTCTCCTCTTGTCAGTACATTTACTCTGGCTGAGAGATCCATATCCGATTCCTTTCAGAGCTCAAGTGGTTCGAATTCCTCGTTAAACATTGTTTACTCTTATATAACCTCGGTGTTGAAAGGGATGCTAAACCCCAATACAGCAAAGTTTAATGTTCACTTTTGAACACAAAACAATATGAAAAGATGTTCATTCTAGAAACTTTCTTTTTTTATTTGATAACTTTCACAATTCGATATTGAGGCAATGACATATCCTTTCTTTAAGGCTTCCCAATCACCCCTGCATGGTATTAGTCTGTTCATGTATTTAGTCTGGTCAATTTAAGGCTGAATTGCAATGAAAAAATAAATTTATTTCATGATACCTTTCTTCAACATTCTTAGCACATGCTGTATATTCTTTGAAGTTCTCAATAATTCCCGTGGATTCAGCTAAAGTTCATACAGAATAATGGGTGGATTCATTTTATCGATCAAGAAACATGGCCCACGATAACTTTCGTAAACAAGTATTCGGTTTTTGTGGAATATATGATATATGTATCTGGAGATTTCCAATCACCTTCAACGCTTGAGTACAGAATCAGTTCAGGATGAGGGAATGAAATTTACTTCTTCCTTAAGACTTAAAAGATGATAGCTTTCGTAAAACATAATTATATTTTCATAGTATACTGGTCTGGACGTGAGTTCGATTGGACATGGAAGTCTCATGACTTGACGTGAGTGATGGAATCCAACTGCAATAATCTGTAGCCTCAATGCCTCGTGTGAACATGCTAATTCAACTGATTTTTCTCGGAAGACAGATTGATTGATTTGTGGTTCCCTTTCTCTTCAACTAGAACTTAAACCGCTCACATTGCCTGTGGTCTTCCACTCCTGGCTTTTGATCTAGTTCATTCTCTGGTCTCCGTACTCTGCATAATGATTCAGCCACATCCTTATAGTTCTAGGATCACAAGAATCTTGAGCAATATGAAACAATATTTTACCCTTAGCAGAACGTTTAATAATCATGCCTTTTTAGAGCTGCAGTCAAATCTAAGAGCATAAGGTATCCAAATGTTCCGTTCTTTCTGATTTTCAAACGAGCCACCTAAATGTCCCGTTCCTAAGCAAAAATCAATAAAGTGTCTCGTAAGTGTTATTTAAAATATAAATGCTAAGAACAAAGATTATTATCGCAATGTCAGACCAATCACAGCTAAAGAGGATGATAATTCTGGTATAATTCGAGAAAACCCGGCATGTAAGGAGTCATGACATCGACAATGACCTAAATATCCATCATCCCAACAGTGTTAACCAATTTGAAGAGAGGTGACTACAAAAAGAGCTCGATGTTTGGGTGCTACATAATCTAACTCAAAAACATTTACTCGATCGAGTTTGTATCTGCAAATATCCACTGAAACGTAATGAACTCGAGACACTTCTAAAACGGTCAATCACGAGTAGTGGATAATATACAACAATGTGCGTATAACTCCGTGGTCGAACGAGAAGTTCCACAGTCTGTGATAAAGCCTACACTTACCACTAGTAAAGTTATGCTTTGTGAATTACATTGGTGGGATTGGAAGGGCATCGTACACCATGAGTTGCTGTCGGAACGATAGACTCAGATCACTATTGTCGACAATTAATGCAAATGCACTAGCAATTCAAAATAAACGGCCGGAACTAGTCAACAAAAACAGTGAAAACGCAAGATCATATACATCCTTAAGGGCCCGTTACAAGTTGCATTCACCGTATAGTCCGGAACTGGCACCCTCAGATTATCATTTGTTTCGGTCTCTACAGAACTCTCTAAATGGTGTTGGGTTAATTTCAAAAAAGGTGCCTCAAAACTTTTATTTGCCAAAGTTTTTTACAATAAAGCATAGGGGTTCTATAGCAACGAGATTATGGTGTTGTCAAACAAATGGCAGGTCATCAAACAAAATGGTGCTTTCATGCATGGTTTAATATTTTTTCAAATCACAATAAACGTATTCTTAATTTTGATCTGCAAAGGCTCAGCACCTTTTAAGCAGCCTGATATCACAAGGGATAAACAATTTTACTCCCAACAAAGAAAATATAATTGACATTTATTCTTCTATTTGTATCTTTCCAGTACTTCCAGCTGTGCTCATCGCAGCCCTTGTACTATCTGTTTTTTCGTTGTTCGTTAACTTGCTTCTGCTCTATGCTGCTGTTGAGGTAAGATCTTAAATCTGAAGCATTACGTTTAATCTTCAATCGGTAAGCAACAAAATAAAAGCTTGAACAATGTTTATACAGGGTGGCCAACAGTGTGGAAACATCCATATAAGTAGTAAACGCTGCAAAATATAACCAAAGCAGCAATGTAAGTCGAGAACAGTGATGGGGAAGGAATGTTTGAGGACACCGTCCGACATTTTGAATTTTACGCAATTGTCTTAAATGGAAATTATAGCAGGTTATATGCCATTTTAATAGCAAATGTTTATAGAAACTGAATAGCATTGTTATTTTTGCATTAGCGCCAACCATTACGAAGTTATGACTGTTTCTTGGTTTGTATCGTTACAGTGGCTTACTAGCAGAAGATTTCCTTGTCGCATGTAGAGCACATTGAGATTGTGTTGATCTCTGAAGGACGAAGCACCCGGCGATTGCAGACGAGTTTAACCGTCAGATCTCCATTAGAAATGGTACTGTATTCAAAGTGCTGAAGAAATTTCAAGAAACAAGATCTGTAGAAGATCGACCCAAGACTGATTGGTACATCACGAACGGCGACAGGCGAGGCAACAAACGTAACAGTGTTAGTATCATTCAGTAAAAGTTCCAAGAGAAATATGCGTAGTGTAGCCGGTGAAAATCGTGTTAGTCGCACCTTAAGCATGCGCATTACGTCAGTGAATAAATGACACCCTTATAAGCTACAACTTCACCAATACCCTATAGAAGATGATCCAGATAGTCGTCTGGAATTTCCTCAGTCGGCCATAGAGCAGCTACGACAAAACCCTACATTTGTCTCTGGTGTATTGTTTACTGGTGAGAAAACGTCTCGAGACGAGGTTAGCAAACAGAATGTGCGATACTGGTTAGATAATAATCCACATTGGTTTGGCTTATCCTTAGGTGTTCCCGGCAAGGAGATGGGTGTATGAGGGACTCACGCAGTGGGTCTATTTTGCATTGATGGGCTACTAGCGGAGATGAGGTATCGGCACATGACAACATCTCAACAACATCTTGCTATCACTGCAGTCGGAGGATGGGTCATTCCCTAAGTTTTTCCAGCACGATGACGCCCCACCCCATTACGGTATCTGTTTCCGTTAGTACCTCGATCAGTAGTTTTCTAATGTTCAGATTAATCGGCGAGGTGCTGCGAAATTGCCCCATCGGTTCTCCGATTTGACTCCAGTTGACCACTACCTGTAGATCCATGTGAGCATCTCAAGGGACGAATTATGAACGCATATTCCAACGTTACAGCTGACACTTTGCACAATATCTTGCATGACTGGGAACTCAAAACGCACTTAACAATCAACTGGAATAGGAAACACGTTCTGTAATAGTGAGTGGTCTTTGCTGTATGACTAACCTCTTTATTGGGGAAACAACAAATAAACAGTCTTAACTTCGTAGTGGTTGGCGCTAGAGCAAAAATAACAGTACCATCCAATTTCTACGAAAATTTGCTATTAAAATGACATATTAAATACTCTCTATTTGACCTTTTTAAATTCTAATACCTGTATAAAGGCACTTAAGTAGTTTCTTCATTATTTAATTTAGAAAAAAAAAACAATAAAGCTTTTAACTACTGTTTTTTCTTTTATGTGTGTTTATGTGTGTTTTCAAGTCTAGAGGCATTGTAGAAGACGTTTCGCATGGTTTCACGCCTTTCTGCGTCGGGACATAGGGGTGATGACGTAATAACTTATAAAGAACTATGGAGCCGCGGTGGCTCAGTGGTAGGGCCTTCACCTCTGGAACGTGGGGTCCCTCGTTCGATCCTCGCTCAAGCCAAGTGAACTTTGTGGTGAACAAACACCGTGTGCGTAGTTTTATCGGAATTCTCTCATTTCCTCCCACTTTCTTCATTCCACCATTTCACTTATTTCTCATCATCACCGTCTCCTTTAATTAGCCAGCATAACCATGGGATGTAAAACTCAAAGATCTCATTTTTAAAAAAGAACTATTTTTGTTAGGCCTATTTTCATTACTTTTGACGGGCTTACTTTTGCATCTAAAAGATTGAAATTTTGCACAAACATTTAGTGCACCAATGAATATTTTTCAGATCTCTGCATTAACACAGGGGGGTCCAGAAGTTAACAAAGGAAAAAAATGGGATTTTTTAAAGAAAAAATCTCTTTTTTCGCGATTTTCCCGCCTCAGATACATGATGGAGACATATGAATGATACTATCTGAAAGGCTGTTCTTTCTGAAGAGAATGATGTACGAACCATGATCCTAGGAATGTGTCAGGAAATTTTTACCTGAGATCTTGTTTTATACGGGAATCTGGGGTATCATGGGGATATTTTATTTTGGTGGGCTTACTTTTGCACCTAGAAGATTGAAAATTTGCACACACATTCAGTGCACCCCTTAGTATTTTTCAGATGTTTCAGATCTCTGTGTTAAAACAGGGGTTTCACAGGGCCAAACAGGTAAATATATATATATATATATATATATAACAGAAGTCCTTTTTTCGCGATTTTCCCGTCTCAGATACATGATGGAGACATTTGAATGGTGCTGTTTGAAAGGCTGTTCTATTCTGAAGAGAATGAGGTACGAACCATGATCCTAGGAAATAGGGATAATGATGGAGCTGCTTGATTGAAAGTATAATTTACATTTTAAGAAGCTAGAACTTAAGTGTTAAAGACTATTGCGTAAAATTCAAGATGGCGGACGTCATTCAGATATGTCATCGAACATTCCCGCATGCATATTTTCGAAATACACTCAGCCCTAGCCAGAAGGCATTAGGTTTGGCAACATCGCACGGAAACAAATGAATGCTGAATTGCATTCTAACCCGTTCCCACTATTATTATTATTATTATTATTATTATTATTATTATTATTATTATTATTATTATTATTATTATTGTTATTACTTTTGCTATGGATCTGTATAAGTACAAGGGCAATCTTATTTTAATGAAATGACATTTTAAAAAAATAATCGTTAAATCACTTTTCGAATATTATTTTAATCCTATTTTAACGAAAGAAGTATTATAAAACGTTTTAAAAATAATAAGAAAACTTCCCTAACGCAGGATTTGAACCCACGCCAACAACGATTTTCCTTACTCGCACGTTGCGCTAGTTCACTCGGCTACCAGGACAGACAGCATCTGGCCTTTACTTTGTGCTATATGTAGGTCATGACTCGTGACCGCGATATAAACGTCATTCATTTTTCCTACATTGTTGCCAAGCGTAACCCCGTTCACAATGCCTTATGGCTAGAGTTCAGTGTATTTCGAAAATATGCTTCCCGCATCCGTATTTTCCACTTGCACTGCACTTTGGTTACTCCCATTTACCACATCTTAGGTTGTTTCTACACTTTTAGACCACAGCACTCAAACATGGAATTAATCCTTTGTTTCGTGTGAGCTGTATATATATATATATATATATATATATATATATATATATATATAGGGCTATAGATATTATACGGGAGACACAGGTTCGAAACCCAGTAGTTGAGAATTCATCATTTAATAGTGAAGTCAGGATCTAATTATCATAATATTCAACAAAAACACATTCCTCAATTTTAGAAAAGGTGAAAGAGTATTGTCAAGCGTTAAGCTAATTTTTGTATTACGTTTCCAACTTTATTTTTAGGCCAAAGACCTAGGGTTACTATGTCAAACTTTAGAAAAGAGGATATTTCTAAAGTTTATAACTATACGTACCAGCGATCTGAGGCACAAGACTGACAATCGTGACGTGAATCCTGTTAGGGATTCGACCTCTTGTGAAGACTATGGGCGTTTTTTACTAATAGTGAATAAGGTTTTTGAAAACAGCAAAAGCTATCAGTCAATGTATTCGTACGTATCTATCAAAACAGCAAATGTAAGGAAAACCAAGTTTTGAGAAAAATGAGAAAAACTATACTACACAGTATAGTTTCTCCAAAAACGTCTATTTATTTAAAATATAGGCTACCAAGTGTAGCCAACACGTTGACAGGTGCAGACAAGGGCGCCGATCCTGGGGGGCCGGGGGCCCGGCCGCCCCAAAGCTCATGTGGGCCCTCTTATTGTATACATGGATATACAATATTTGGCATAATTTGAATACAATTTGTCTTAAAATCCTCATACATATTCCTTCTGCATCTGAACGGGCCCCCCAAATTTAAGAGAAATCGGTGCCCTTGGATCTCACAAAATGTGTATCTACGCGTAGTAAACACAATACAAGGTGGCCTATAACCGTCACCAGGCTATAGAAATAATTTTTGCGGACGCTCTGTATGTTTCGTAAATACAGCAATTATTCTTCGGTATATACTTTATTTCCGCGACGCAATAATTTCTGTCTTCGGTGGGAATTGCTTGCTTCCCACGCAATAGAACAAAAGAGTATTTCATCGTTCACTCATATATATATATATATATATATATCTGAAACGTTATTCTGTGGTGAGATAGAATATTTTAGTGAGCGACAAAGAACACGTTCATTTTCTGAAATATATATATATGGTACTTGTACCGATTATGGCCCGGATCCCTAATATGGCTCACCCACTATATCTCTGCAGATCTACGTTGTTGCTACTAGATGACAATATAAACTATGTCCTCTGAGCCGCGCAAATATGTATACGCTTTTCATAAGGACATAGTTTATATTGTCATCTAGTAGCACCAACGTAAATCTGCAGAGATATGGTGGGTGGGCCATATTAAGGACTCGGGTCATAATCGGTACAAGTACCATATATATATATACTTTGATATACCATACTTTGATTCTCAGTGTTTCTTCCTTACCTATTAATATGCAAAGACTACGTTATATAAGTGCTTACACGTTAGAACTAAATCAAGTGCACTCTTCAATCACTTATGGAAATACTAGCAGACCAGCTGCGATCCAGCCACAGGGGCGACAACTGTATCGTTCAGTCAATTTTTATCTGAAAGTTCTCATAACAAAGTTATAGCAATGTTTTGTGCATCGTGGCCAGTGAACTGTAAATTAATGCCAATTCTTTTAACATTTAATTTGCATATACATACAGGTGATTTAACCTGATTGCATTTTAGAATGAACTGCCAACATTGACCAGTCGGTCAATCCGGCTCGGACCTCGAACATCTTAACTCGAGGAGTTTACTCCACGTCTTCAGGTAAGTAACACGTTCGTTAGGTTTGATATAACAGTATGTAAAGGTGAAGCAGATAAAGGACTTCCACAACGGCTAGCCCCTAATTAGTGAAATCTTTGGTTCACAAACCCCGTGCTAATAAGAAGTAAACGGGCATACCAAATATTTAATTAGTAGTGAGAGTGTCTACATTCATTTGCTGGAAATCATAGTCAACTTTGCGGATTTTGCAGCAGCTACAAAACTACTTCGTGTGATTACCCCACTGTTACTTCACAGTGCTAATCCCCCACGTGCATCAGCTAATGGTGTGAGAAAAGTGTTCTAGTGAAACCCCAGTTATAATCTTTCATTCATACGTGACACAAAGGGCTATGATATAATAAAATGTGAAGTGTGATTTTGTTGTGGAAATAGTTAAGTGCTCAGTGCTTGGTGTAGTGATTGTTTTTTCTCCTATATTTTTTAAATAGTGATTTAATAAATAAGATAGTGTCATTTTATTTAATGTGTTTTTGTTACATATACGAATGATGTTTGTGTGCGCTGTGGTCTGAGCGATCATCTGAACGACCGTAAGGATTTCGAGACCAGACATCCCAACCTCTCGGTGCTCAATGCTCATCTCATTATTGAGATCGGAGGGCGATCCGGGAAAAGGTCTGTAATCCCTTTTTGGAAATGTTCTTTGATGTCTTAACCAGGTAGGTTCAGGTCTCCTGAAAGTACTGATTGGTGGGACAGCAGAAGGGCAGATCCTGAAAGCGGTTACAGGCCCACAACTACGTATACAGTCCCGTAGTGATCAACTCATTGCTTTTTATACCATTTCTTATTGTTATCCATCAGGTACACTTAGTTTCTTTAGTAGTTATTCTTAATGTGTTTTTACTTATATCTTAAGCGCGGAACAGCAGAAGCAAATAAACATATGAGCTAGAATGTTATACTTGATCAATGCAGGGGTGTATACCTATTTTTGGGTCACCCTATATTGTCGTTAACTTTGTGTCTGGCAAAACTTTATATGTGTCGTTTTACCAAAAAAAAAATGAATTCGAAGATCCATTGATTATACCAGTTATTACATTTTTACTTTCGAGCGACGGAAGGAGAGAAGAAGGTTTGGTGATCGTGAAAAAATCGAATTCTAGATTTCAACGGATTTACACGCCTTATGGCCCCATAGATACCGAAAAAGCGACTTTTCGAAATCTGTTCGTCTGTTCGTCCTGTAGTGGCGGCGTTAGACTCTTAATAGTAGGGGACAACAGAGGAGGCAAAAAAAATTTTGGGTTAGAGGGCGACCACAGTTGTTTTGCTTTGAATATTATTATTATCGGTTGTACATATTTTTATCATTATTCACTGGTTGTATATAGAAAAATGGGGGACGAAGAAGGAGCGAGAAAAAATATTGGGGTGGCGGTCGCCCCTTCTCGTCCCCCTGTAGCGCCGTCACTGTCGTACTGATGTACACTCATTTAGAAGTCTCAACCAAATTTTTAACTTTACATGTGATCCTCACGGGATGTTTTAAGATTTTCTTCCTGTCCCCAAAAAATAAGGATACAGTACTTTACTTAAGGGTAAAAATCAAAAACTATTTTTTTTTTTCAAAAACGGCTCTAACGATTTTTTTTATATTACATAAATCAATTCTAAATTATGGTATGTCATTTCTGTGGAAAAATTGAGAACGGGTAGTTTATTCTTAGGGTGAATTTTTGAGGCGATTATCATCATATTTCTTCAATAACCAGACAACATAGTATAATTCATTTGTCCTGGAAAAATGTACAAGGAGTAATTCGTTTTTAGGGGTGATTTTTTCGGACTATTTGCTGAAAAACGACAGGCAATTTTGTTCATATTTCATAAATACATATTTAATTAATAATTTATTTATTAATTAAATATATATTTATTTAATTATTTATTTATTTAAATAATTAAATATATATTTAATTAATAATTTGTTCTCTAAAAAATTACTAGTAGTAGTTTATTCTTGGGAGTGATTTTTTCCGGACGATTTTCTCAAGAATGAATCATGCGATTCTCCTTATATTTCATAAATAAATATGTCATCAACAACCTGACAATATAGTACTATACAATACTATACTATAGTACTATAGTAGTAGTATAGTTAATTATACAGTTGCGCTGTAAAATTCTACGATGGGTAGTTTATTCTTGATAGTATCTTCTTCGGACGATTTACTCAAAACTAAACTGGCGATTTTCTTGATATTTGATAAATAAACATTTCATTAAGAGTTATAATATTGTGTAAATTATTCCTTACGGAAACGATTACAAGGGGTACTTTTCTCTTGGGGACGAGTTTATTTTCAGACTACTTTTTGAAGAACGACATGAGTGATTTTGTTAATATTTCATACCGTAAATATTTTTTTTTTATTTTTTATTTTTATAATGTTGAATATGTCACTTCTATCAGAATATCTACAAAAGATAGTTTAATCTTGAGGTAATTCTTTTTCTGACAAATTTGTAAAATACCACTCATGCGATTTTTTTATAAATAGATATTTCATTAATAAACTTAATATGTGGCATATTAAAAAAATGTACAAGGGGTAGTTTACTTTAGAGGATGAGTTTTCTTTCAGTGAAATTTTCAGTAAACGCGTTATTCCACAAGTAGGTTCGTATTTCACAAGAAAATATTTCACGAATGACTGCAGTGCAACATGTTTTAGTTTAAGCAATTGGAGCGAGGAAGTTTAGTGCGGTAGCCCGTACCTTTTATTATTAGTTGAAGTAATCAATTTCAAATTTGTCCATTAAATATGATATAACAGAATATTCAGGGCTTGAATGCATTTATCAGCTATATCTAACAACGAATTCAATAAATATCGGACTAATATTGCCATAAATTAATTATTTTATGTATCGAATGTAGAAAGCACTTTTTTTCTTGTATTCGAACTCCTCCGTGGCTAAGCGGTTAGCGCACGCGCCTTTGGCGTGGAAGACCCGGGTTCGATTCCCAGCGAGCTCGTGTGGTTCGGATTCCACGTTAATTAGTAGGTCCACGTCTCGTATAGCCTCGCTGCTGAACGGGACTTTAAACTCAAAAATCAACTCAACTTATTGAACAGAGCATAGTGGTCACTGATTGAGGCTTTTGATCTCTTGTTTAATTAACTCAAATATTATTAATTATATTATGTAATTTCTCTTTGTACTATATTATGTCCGTTATTGGTAACTTTTAATTTTTATATTATTGTTTGCCATAAACTTACTAATATTATAGGAAAAACAATAAATAAATCATCCTATTTATAAAAGCATGATATGTCAGTGTGTTACGCTGATTTGTAATATCAGTCACGCTAAAAGGTCTCGCTGTCTGCGCTGTTTACCTCCTAACCCAAATAGGTGTCACTAGCATGCAGGCAAGTTTGGAAATTTAAAACTATTTTAACGATTTAATTGCAACTATAGCTACTGTTTTGATTTAATCATTTCAAACTAGATGGTGTTTATTCTGAACATGGCAATGCTTTGTTATTTATTATTAATAGGAACGCAGACAAGGTTGGACGACGACAAGCCTGGACACTTAATTTTGGTCGCTCCCGACAAGGTTGGACAACGACAAGCTTGGACACTTCTCAATTTATCCTCTTGCGCCAGACTCGAACGAATTCCTGAGGTGTCCAAGCTTGTCGTGGTCGATCCCGATAAGCCTGGGTACATCTCATTTTGGGTCGTTGACGACAAGGTTGGACGACGACAAGCCTGGACACATTCCACTGGGCCGATTTGGTGCATTCAAAGCACGTAGATCTGACAAATACAACTGTTTATTTACTTGTACGGGTGTACAAGGGCAGTTAGTGTTATCAATGTACAAGGGCAACTGTTCTCTCTGATTATACTGCAGTGTTATTTTTATACCACCGTGGTACTCAAAAAAATCGTAAGAAGTACCACAGACATGAGGGTTCAAACCTATTCAAGCCATCAGGCTTTGGGGCCGCTACGTTTCGACGACGCTGTTTCGGCGCCAGCTCAGTTCGGCGAAAATTTTATGTACAAGGGCACACATCCCATTTAATAATTATTTAAGTAAAACGAAAATTTTGTAAATAATAATAATCTCTTTTAATAAAAGATAAATAAATTTAAAATAATTCGAAAATCCTCTAGTAGAGGGCAGTAGCTGACTGGCGAGAATCAGCCAATAGCGATATAGATGCGAGCCATGCAACTCTATATTGAAGGGCATGTATGTATGAACTGGAAACGCCTTAACTGGTAGAGTTTGTTGGAACAGACATTTCAAATTGGATCGTTGACGACAAGCCTGGACACATTCCTGGGGTGTCCAGGTTTGTCGTGGTCGATCCCGACAAGCCCGGACATCTCATTTTGGGTCGCTGACGACAAGGTTGGCCAACGTCAAGCCTGGACACATTCCTGAAGGTGTCCAGGCTTGTCGGGATTGACCCCGAGATGCTTTGACATATCTCATTTTGGGTCGCTGACGACAAGGTTGGCCAACGACAAGCCTGGACACAAAAAGTGTCCAGGCTTGTCGTCGTCCAACCTTGTCGTCGTCCAACCCTGGCGCGGTCCCGAATAATAACAGGCGTAACTATATTTAGATTTTGAGAATTAATGTTTGCATAACCCCATGTTGGTTTGTGACATTTTTTTAATGTAAATTATTAGAGCTCTTAGTTAAGCACGGTTTTAGCCTATACAGTAGAGTGTCCAACGAGCCGAAGGCTCGAACGCAACAACTACTAATTCATATTTTTATGAGGCATATTTTTGGAACTGGGGGGCCAGAATATTTTGCTTAAAGTTCGTGCTTTCTTGCTATATTTTCTGCATTTTTTGATGGTTTAGGTTAGGTTAAGTCAGTTTAGGTTGGTTTGGGTTAGTTTAAGCTAAGTTAAGTTAGAATTATTGGATTTTGGAGGCCAGAATTCTTTGCTTAAAATTCGTACTTTCTTCGTATATTGTCTGTGTTTGATGGTTTAGGCTAGGTTAGGTTACGATAAATTAGGTTAGATTCTGTTATGTTAGTACTTAGTAATTACCCTTACGTAACATCAACTCATTTCTCCTGTAAAAATAGTGTTTTTTACCTGATTTTGCTCCTCCCCCCCCCCAATTCCAAAATGATCCCTTAAATAATTATGTATAGGGGAGGACATTGTAACTTTGAAACAATGTACCTTTGAACACCTGTGCTTTTCTCGAATTCAGAGCTATCTAGGTGCAGTGATTAAAATTCGTTTGAAAGATTAAATGAAAAGAAGCACTACAAACGCGTTTAGCTGTTGTTTACTGAGTGTTCTGCCGAGTAATGTTCCTTTTAATTTTTTCACCCCCAAAACGAAGACTTTTTTAGTTACCTTTTGAGTTTTGCTCTTCGATTTTCGCAACTTGTGATATTTATTTGTCCAAACTTGGGGTAGAATCATTGGTGAATATAGTAATATTTTTAGTTTTAACATCCGTTCAATATTTAAGCTAGTGGAGAACTTTTTTTCGTAATGGTGACCCTCTTGTACCTATGAATATTAATGTATTGTGTACCTTTGAACGATAAATAATACTGTTTAAAGCTACACAATGTAAGTAGTTAAAACAATTGATATATTTTATATAGGTTAGGTTAGGATATAAAGTTATTAATTATAATTTTAAGTAGTTTCTATATACTCGCATATTGTATAACAATGTTAAGAGTTGTATATGCTCAACTTTATTGTTCGCAAGTTTTTCTTAGAACTTCTCTTCATTTTTAATTTAATTAATAAAATTTCAATTCTGGGGAACTTTTATAGCTAAACCTGTTATTGCAATTTATAACTGTTAATATTTACGGTTTCTTTTTATATTATTGCCTCAGAAACGTTGTAATTATCACTTTGTACAAAGGTACAAGAGGGTCTGTTCAATGGTACACGACCATAATGTACCTGTGAACAAAACGGATATGCTCTTGTTATATTCTATAAAAGCTAATGTAATTATGTAACACTTTAAAAATCATTCTATCTGATAGCAAAGAGATGGCACTTCAAATATACGACAAAAATTGGGGAAAAAGTGCTGAATATTAGCACCAAAATTTCGAAGACTCTAAAAGTGTTCACAGGTACAACGCCTTCCCCTATACGTCTTCAAGAACTTCTGTACTATTATTAACATGCATTTTTCTTTTACAGGGAAAGCCTAAAATGATTTTGCCATGGATTGTTTGGCAGTCAATCGGAGTAATTCTCGTATGTATGTTGTATGTTTCGTTAGCAGCAGCCATATTTCAGGACAAAAAATCAGAAGCTGGTGGTGTAATAGTCCTTGCTTTGGTCATAAGTGAAGGTAATCACTCTTACAGCCATAATACCTAGAGCAGTATAAAAACAGCAATTTTTGGATCAAAAAATCCAATATATTTCAATCAAAATTTTTCTCATATGCCATTATATCCGGAGAACTACATATAGCGTAGCCAAGCCCAAACTATTACGTAACTCAGTATGATGTGCTTATTCCATTAAAAAAAAGAGAGAGAGAGAGAGAGAACTCGATTTATGGGCCATTCAAAAATTTTATGGCCCCTAATCCAAAAACTAAGATTGCAATGTTTTAATCCTTTTTTTTTTTTTTTTATCATTCCTAGAATTCTTGTTTTCACTCTGATAAAATTAATTTCTATGCAGTGAAATATGCTTTCTTTTATCTTTACAGTAATAACCTGCTACTGTTTACTCGTCGTTTACAGCTTCTATCGAGAGTTGAAGGAGAAATTAACAAGAACAAATCCTATCCCAGAAAGTGTATGGAATCTCACCTTCTTTCGGCAGGCCAAAAGGTGACGAAGGTATAAGTGATCTATTCCAAAACAAACCAATAGCATTATGGTACTAAGTTCCAAATCTGTGAAGTTAACAGTTTCAAATAAACACTATCATGAAGAAGCATTTGACAAATTTATTTCTTTAGTCCCTTAAAACACGTTGAAATTTATCACCCATCATTTTCTAAATTTGTAATCAATCTGAATATTTCATTTTAATATTTATTTAAGTCCTGACACTACAGTATGTTTATTTGTGAACAACGAAATTCAGGAATTTAAGAAGCTATATTAAGTATAAACTACGTATGGAAGATTCTCCTATGTACGAGCGTAAGTAGGAAAATAAGTTTCTTCTGGAGGTTTAGTCAAGATAATACAGGGTGTTTCAAAACAACACCGGAACGTTTGGGAGGTGATTCCTGACACCAAGATAAGACAAAAAGTATTGACCAACCTGGGCGCACAAATGATTCCTTTGTTATAGGCTGCCGAAAACATGAAAAAATGAACTTCAAAGGTCCATAGCTCCAATACCATAGGGCCTATCGTAGTCGGGTCAAATGGGGTCCTCGGTTTGATACGTAGTCGGGTCAAGATTTCACTGAGCAACTAATATGTGATCTATCCTAAAATGCATGTTTCAGAATCCTACGGTACTCACGAAGCAATTTTTATGGAGAAAGTTTGGCTACGGGTATATAATTTGAAGTACTCTCCAACTACCTCTATACAAATTGTTGCGGAAGTACCACAGGATTCTGTAACTTGGATATTTGGATAGAGCACATATTAGTTGTTCAGTGAAGTCTTGACCCGACTACGGTAGGCCCCATAGTTTTGGAGCTATGGACCTTTAAAGTTCATATTTTCATGTTTTCGGAAGCCTTTAACTCCGAAATAAAGCATTTGTGCACCCAGGTTGGTCATACCTTCAGTGGTAGAGCGTTCACCTCCGGTGCAGGGGTCCCTGGTTCGATCCCAGCTCACGCAGTGTGGACTTTGTGATGGACAAAGACCGTGCTCGTGGGTTTTTCTCCCGTTTCCTCCCACTTTCTTTATTCCGCCATTTTTTTTCATTTCTCACAATCACCGTCTCCTTTAGCCTAACCGGCATAAGCGTGTGACGTAAAACTTAAAATTTTCATTTCATTTTTGATACTGGAAACACTTAAATTATACTGGAATTTAATTTTGATACTGGAAATATACTGGAATTTTGATCCACATACTAATCATGAAACTGGTAATTTGTCAACAACACTTTTTTGTAATTGTTTTAATAGTCGTAGAAACAGTTTTGTATCCATTGAGATAGTAAATTTTTCCAAAGCAAGAGTTGTATACATTTTGTAATTAGACATTTAAAGCAATGGGCGGAGTGGAGGGCTGTAAGGGGAGTTGGAAGGGCCTTTAAAAAATGTTAAAAAATCATTTGTATTTCAAAAAAGTCAAGGATAACTAAATTTATTAAAAATAAAATATTCTTTTGATGGTAAAGCAATTACAAACATCCCAGTTTTTTGAGGCACAAAAATAATCTGACATTAGTTATATATTTTTGAAAATTTATAGTAAACTCATGATATACCTATCATAATCTGAGTTGTGACTGCCCCTCCCCAGTTTTAACCTTCTAGATCCGCCATTGGCTGAGCGTGTCTTGTATTGTTGTCCAAAAAGAGAACCCCATGTGTCAGTCTTGTCAGTGTCTGACATCATTGAGCATTGACTGATCCAACCTCTACATCTTGCGGGCGGAGAATGAATTGCTCATCCGACCTTTCCGCTAGTACTGCGATAGCGCCATCTGAAGGATCTTGATCGTTCTAAATTATGTATGGATGATTCTCGCACTAAACAAATATCTTACTTGCGTCATTGCTGTACGATTTCTCGAGAAAAAGAACAGAAAAGGAGTCTTATTTTTCGTCTTCCCCTCGTATTACAGAAACACGGATGGATGAAGCATATATCAAACTTTATCATAGACCATCATGATCTAGTCTACTGTGGCAGGTGCTCTTCCTCCTATTCCGATCAAAATATGCTTAAACATTGAACTAGGAAACATGTACAACTGATACATTTTATCATAAATCAGGGTTACTTTGATCATTAAAATTGTAATCGATAGTGTTTTTTTACGAATAGTGAATTTCTACGGATTCTTCTCTCTCTCTTTCGCTCTCGGAACCCTACTTCGACGTTGACCTACAGACAAAGAAAATTATAATTGCTGAATCACAACCACGCCTTTTAATTAACTCTAGTTATTATTATTATTATTATTATTATTATTATTATTATTATTATTATTATTATTATTCCAACTTCGATGGCAAGATTTATTTGGATTTCTATATGCAGAGCCACTAAGTCAGGATAGGATGACTAGTTCCCTTCTCTACACGGAATAAAGAATAAATTAAGTGAACTGAAATGAAATCTTTCAGTTTAACGTCTCACGATTATTCCCTTCAGACTAAAGGAGACAGATGATTACATTAAATGAATGATGATAGAAGAATTGGTAGAATAAGAAAGTGGGAGAAAACGGGAGTACCGCGAGAAAACCCACAGACACATTGTTGTTCACCACATAAACTTATTAGGCCGGGGATCAACCTACGGACCCCACACACCAGAAGTAAGCGCTCTACCACTGAGGCATCGTGTCCCCCTAAAGGATTAACTGAGAACTAGAATAAAGGATATTGTGTATAACAAAATCTGAGCAATGACGACGCCAGCTTCAATTTCTTGTGGGAGGGGCAAGTTGAGGAACAAACATTTTGGGGACAGCTATTTTCTGTATACCGAAAATAATAGTTTCATATCACTTGACCAACCTTACAATATAAAATATCTAGGGAGAAATCGGGGGACGGATAACCTCTAGTCTCGTCACTGGATCTGAGTTGAGGTGATTTTGAGTTTAACGTCCCGTTCAGCAGCGAGGCCATACGAGACGTGGACCTACTGATTAACGTGGAATCCGAACCACATGAGCTCCCGCCGGGAATCGAACCCGGGTCTCCCACGCCACAGGCGCGTGCGCTAACCGCTTAGCCATGAAGGAGCTCTATCACTGGATCTGAGTCATTAAAATTTCATTAGATTGAAGTTCAGATTACGTCAATGAACATCTCTGGATTTTTTTTATTTTAAATTTATTTATTTAAGTCTAATGAGACCAGATCCCTAGTAGAAGTTGTTCTGATCTTGGAAACACTATATTATAGATTGGAGTTGAACGTTCCTTTCAGTTATATGCAGCATGAGCAGTTGGCCTACAACTTAACCACAATCCACACCCAGTGATAGACCGCTCACCTCTGGTGCGTGGGGTCCCTGGTTCGATCCCAGCTTGCGCTAAGTGAGCTTCATGAAGGATAAATATCGTGTGCATGGAATTTGTTGGAGTTCCTTCATTTCTTCGAGTGGCTCATCTAAGTTCACTTACTCGGTTGAAGAAAATTTAAGGATGTTCAGATAATTGAATAACACTTTTTTTTTTAAACTTCACAATAAAAGTTTTACATGAATATTGAGATTTAAGTTTATAAATTTAGCTCGGAATATCAACATCAAGCTAGATATACTTGTAAGTGTAAGTCCAGGTAGCACAAGTAGGAACCAGTGGTGTATGCCGAAGGGGTTTAATGGGGCCTCCGTCCCTCTCGGCATTTTTAGAAAATCAACATTTTCAAGTGAATGAGTAAAAACCAGAAAAAACAGACAATGAGAAAACAGTCTTACCCTATCCCATTGCACTGAGGAAAATTTTCTATCGAATCATGTCCAGTATGTAAAAGAGGCAAAATTCAAGTAAATATATATTGGAATTATTATTTTAGTTCGTTCTTTGTACGCTTGCCAAAAAAATAAATAAATAAATAGGAGGGTACAAAAAGTACACAATTCAAGAAAGCAGCAGTTCCAATGGAAGCAGTACCTTTTATTGTGTTTTATTTTGTTTCATTCAACAAAAGTAATGCAGTCCGTAGGAAAAAAAGGCCTTGTTGTTCATAATTTAAATATAGGTAAAACTTCTGTAACTCCAGCACTAAACTAAAAGCAAAGGGATGGCATTTAGTATCTCCCCCAACTCTTTAATTTGCCTATTTTGTGTATTTTCTGGAAAATGGCTCTGATTTTGTTTACTCAGAGTGGATCAAAATAAAAAAACTACCGAAACCGAAACCGTGAATTGATAAGATTGATTTATTATTTTCTGGATTGTTTAAGTGCTTTTTGCATGGTTAATGTTAAATTGAACGTACCAGTGTACGTCGAATGGTGAAAAGCATTGGTACTTGTTCTTATAAAATACAGGTGCTTCAGCAGTTGAATCAAACAGATTTCCATGCTCGGTTGCAGTACTGTGGCGCAGTACATCTATAGTGGTTTTCAAAGCTAAACCAAGTTTTCTTATCAGCAGTAAAACTGTCATATGGTTGTTAGCGGCCACGTGCGGTTTGTCAACCAGTTGGATGTTGCCGGTATTACAAAAGCTTAGCCGCTCTCCCTGCCGCCAGGGTAAACAATGAAGTCTCGAACTATTTTTATCTGAGTGTTGCAAACCAATAAGCAGATACATAAAACCAGAATAACCATTTAAAATAGGGATAAAATACGTACAAGTCATTCAACAAGTAATTTACTCTCCTATTAATATAATAATAATAATAATAATAATAATAATAATAATAATAATAATAATAATAATAATATGATGTTTCCGAGCCATTTCGGGCTACTGTGCATTTGCGGTAATGCTCGAAAAATAGAATAGAAACTGGACCGCACGTTAGACCGATATTGTATTTTTACCCGTATGAATCGGGTTTGCCCGATTGAACCGTATGAATAAGGATGACCTGATAATCCCGTTTTTATGAAAACAAGCTTAGTCTGTCATTATTGTAAATGATGTGTTGTTTCACTTTATTATCATAACACAAATTGTTCTAATTATTATGTACGAACTCATAACGAGTCTATCGGTTCAAACGGTCCAAACAGGGCAAACACGGATCAAACGGGTTTATCAGGTCTAAGGATCGAGTAAACCAAACGCAATGGGTATCGGGCGGGTACAGTTTACCCGAAAAGTTCAAGCACTAATTATAGGTTAAAGTCAATACTTAAGAGCTCTAATTGTTTGCATTCACTTTTTTTCTTTTTTCTTTCTTTTTTTAAGGTATCCGACCAACGAACTTGCTGATACATAAATATAAATGCTCAAATCTAAATTATTGCATTATATTATTTGGTCTAGGAATTAATTCGTGCGGGTGGACAAGAGATGGCGCAACGAACGGAGCGTCCCACAGTTCCGTGTATCCACACATGTGTTGCAAACCCCTGTCATCGCGTATCGTTCGTAGTATAGGGCAGTGGATTAAAGCGTCAACAACACCAGTTTGTAGTTAAGTGAACATGGCGCAATTTGTGCCTGATAAAGTGTTTTTGCGGGGTGTCCTGCTGCATTACCTTAACATGCAGAAAAGTGCGACTGAAAGTCATCATATTTTGGTGGAAGTGTATGGTGACCATGCTCTAGCTGAGCGAACGTGTCAGAAGTGGTTTGCACGGTTTAGAAGTGGTGATTTCGGCTTGGCAGACCAAGAGCGAGCTGGACAGCCAAAAAAATTTCAAGACGAAGAATTGACAGCATTGCTCGAGCAGGATTCGTGTCAAACGCAGGAACAACTTGCAGCAGCATTAGGCGTTGATCAAACAACAGTCTCCAAACGCTTGAAAGCCATGGGAATGATTCAAAAGATGTCACATTGGATTCCACATGAATTGAAAGACAGAGACGTTGAAAGACGAAAAACCATTTGCGAATTGCTGCTTCAACGACAGAGCAGAAAGGGGTTTCTGCATCGAATTATTACGGGTGATGAGAAGTGGATCCATTACGAGAACCCTAAACGAAAAAAGGCCTGGGTGAAACCAGGTGAACCAGGTCCATCACAACCAAAACGAGATATTCACTGTGCAAAGGTTATGCTGTGCATATGGTGGGATATGAAAGGTGTGGTGTACTATGAGCTGCTGCAACCGGGTGAAACTATGAATGGAGAACGTTATCGACGACAATTAATGCGTTTGAAGCAAGCTCTGGCCAGAAAACGACCAGAATGGGAGAACAGGCATGATAAACTTATTGTTCAACATGATAACGCTCGCCCACATGTCGCAAAGCCGGTCAAAACCTATTTAGAAAATGTCGGATGGGAAGTTTTACCCCACCCGCCGTATTCACCAGACGTTGCTCCTTCGGACTACTACTTGTTCGATTGCATGAACAACGATTTGATTGGACAGCGGTTTACTTCTTCAGAAGATATCGAAACATGGGTCTCTGACTGGATCGCTTCCAAGGATGAGGACTTCTTTCGCCACGGAATCCGTACATTGCCTGACAGATGGGCGAAAGTGGTGGCTAGCGATGGACAATATTTTTCTTAAGGTATTTATGTATTTTGTGTTTGTACTACAGCTTCAATGTGTGCGTACCAACCGCACGAATTAATTCCTAGACCAAATATTGCAATGAGCATCAACGTGATTTACTATTAGGAGTTGGCGTGATGCACTAATGTTAGTCTTTTATAATAATAATAATAATAATAATAATAATAATAATAATAATAATAACAATAATAATAATAATAATATTTGTTTATGCCCTTCATGCAACTTAGAATCAATCTTACATAAAGCACTATATCAGACCTGATTGAACATTATTTTGAAAATTCTCACATAAATAGATAAAATAAACAATTGGAACTTAACACTTCAAGACTTCAAAACTGTCCTCGTTTTCGTTTTCCTCACTTTCTGAGGACGATTGATCTATCTCCATGACAACATGATCTTTGTCTCCATCAAAAATATTTTGCAAGACATAACTTTGTTCAGTGTCCTGGGAAAACATTATTATTATCATTATTATTATCATTATTATTATTATTATTATTATTATTATTATTATTATTATTATTATTATTATTATTATTATTATTATTATTATTATTATTATTATTATTCGACAGGCCATCTGTCTATAATGACAATTTAAAATTTTCTTTTCAAAAAAAGAAATGATTAAAATGCATTCCATTAAGTACCTAAATCCTCATATGTATTAATGTATGCAGGTTAATATCTGAGTAATAAAGCTATCACTATTATTTCCCTGTGTATAGTATCCTAATTTGTAGTTTGTCCAGTTTTTATATACGTGACGAATCACATTAGAAAGAAACTGATCAATTATATATTGACCTGTATAACTATATCTTAAAGTTAGAAATAATATACTTACAAGTAGAGCAGATAAACAGGCAGAATCTTTATTAAGCCTATTACTAATATTACATATTATTATTAGCAATAATAATAATGATAACTAAATTCCTGGCGCAACAGCCTTTAGAAGGCCTGGACTTATGGCACTCATTTCTGTGGGGTAATGTGTTTAGAAGTCTGCACGGGCTCGGGCTACTATGATAACCGTAATGGGGTTAGCCATACTGAGAGCTTTATACAGTTCTACCTGAGTTGGAGCGGCAACGCCGGAATCTAGTTACAATGAAGGATTTATGGTAGGGACAAGTAAACCCTTAGATCTTGACCTTCGAGGAAAAAATTGGTTATGTTTTGTCGCGAGCTATACATCAGAACTCACATTCATGGGCACTTGGTGGTTTGGTGATGTCATGTTCTTCTCAGTGGTCACGCAAACAAACATAACATGCTTTTTTTTTTACGTTGGGAGAGGCCCGATGAATGCGCACAAAGACTATTCCATCCGGCAAAAGTAACCGTATGGGCAATCATTTCAAGTCATGGTGTCATCATCAAACCTTATTTCATCAAAGATGATCAACATGGTAACACAACAACAGTTACAGATAAGAAATATAAAGAGCAGGTCATAGTCCGATTTCATACATATTTATAGACAAACATTTTGTGCTCTGCATGGCCTTGATTTCAATCAGTATATTTTTTTCTCTTCAACAAGACGGAGCCAACGTTCACTAAGGAGAATAAGAGGAGGCCAGCAGAATAAAGTAATGTTACAGGACTCTTTCCGGAATGACTTGTTCCCAGAAGCTTTCCTTTTCCCCATAGAAATCCATACCTCACGATATGTGACGTTTCGTAGACACACTGTACTTCGAACAAATTTATTCATCCTCAGAACAAATACGTAAAAAGTAAAAATAAAAACAATACGCAACATAGTTTCACCGTCCAAACAAAAAAAAAAGAGAAAAAGTAGAAATAAAATCAAAACAAAACAGTTTCACCGTCCATACAAAAAGAAAAAAAAGAAAAAGATGTAAGAACAAGGTAAAGCAGTTTCAACGTTCATACGAAGTTTCATAATTACTTCTATGTCTGTATATTCATAGGTAATGTATATGTTTGTTACTTCTACTATGTTCTTCTATGTTTGTATTACATTCTGCTTTTACCTCATAATTTTATCTCTGTGGTTTTTATTTCTTTGTCCTTTAGTCGTAACGATGAATGATTTTTATGAAATTTTGGAAGCCTCACAAAGTAAATAACTATCAGCCTCCTTTCGCCTTATTCCTGCATTAATAAGAATAAGAGAGTTCATTATTTTGAGACGATGATGATATTGAGATTACGAATTCACAGTGGAATAGTTCCAACATTTACGTGGCATTAAAATTTAGAAAGCACAGGAGTTTGCGGTACATGGTTGAACAGTACAGTCGATGATATGACAAAAAGTTCTCCATTTGTATAATCGAATTCGAGATTTCAATAGATTTGCCTATTGATAAGACATCAATTTCAACTTCTACAAGTAGAAACTTAGAAAAATACATTTCTCGATTGGAAACAGGGATGCTAAAGGGATAATGTTTTGTGAGAATTTCATGGAATAAAATAGTAAGCTGTAATAAAAAATATATATGTATATATATATTTACATTTAAAATATTAATATAGATACAATATATATGATCCACTTTATACATGTACGTTTTTTATATGAAGTCCTATTTACACATATAATACATAATTTCTACCATTCCACTCTTTAACTCAGCTACGTTCTTGTAAAACCAAGACACTTAAGTACTGATAGCACCTTCTATATTGAAAGTTTGGTATAGTCTGTATTAATCGAAACACAAAGGAATGGAAGAAAAGGGTAAAATTGGATTTGTAGTTTCCACTTCCAGCGCTGTCGCCATACAGTCACTGGCAGAATCAAATTCACCTAAAGATTCCAATACTTTTCCTAAGTTGTACCTAGAAAAGAAATGTATATTATTTTGATGCATCGTATTTGCGAACTGAGATTTTTTTTAAAATCTATTATTTACAGTTCACTTCTACAAGGAAAAACTTTTATCTTTATTATTGAAAATGTGACTTCGTTTTTTGAAGCGGAAAGCAAGAACATCACATACTATGAAGAGTTTTTACTAATAAATAGAACAAGCATAAATACAACGAAAAAATAGGGATGCCATACTGAAAGAAGACAACGCCGATCCAACTACTAGATTCAAATTACCAACCAAGGAATCTAAGAAGGCTGTCGGACATTGATCTTTTTTATTTCAAGGTATAGTAACTAAAGTGTACATATCAGATATAAGTATTGAATCTGTGGAGGTCAAAACTGATACTACTTTAATTTTGATTTAAAAATAACACTATGGCCTGAAAAAGCTGTTACATTTTCTCAACCGAATGCCCTACCGAAAATTGAAACCGGCCGCTTGCACCAAAGGCAAGAGAGTTAGCGTCTACGCTACGCGGGGCCACTACTCACTCACTAGATATGGCTTCCACAACAGAATTTAGAAATTTGCAACTACTTCTTACTTCAGATGTAAGTCCCGTTGGCCAATGTTATTTATATCGGAAGCCGAGGACTGGCGTTTAACAATAAACAAGAATATGCACCACAATACATTACGTATTTGCTTACCACGTTTGATGTGATACTGGATCTATCCTTGCTGCATCTCGAAGTGTCTTCTCTGCAAGACGTTCATTTCCTAGATAATGATATATCAAGCCCTGAAACAAATATTAAATAGTGTAACAAAATCACGTGCTGCTTCATGATTATATTGGTATTAATAACAAAAACAAAGATATGACCACACTACTACTTCAATATTGCAGTATTTAATGAAGAATATTCTTTTACGGAGTAATTATTTAATATACACAAGAAATAAGCATTAACTGAAAATATGTTACTTCCATAAAAATGGATCTTACATTCTAGTTAAATACCAGAGTATGTCATCTCCACAATTTTAAAAGCTCAGGATACAAATGCCATAATTCGTCTTTAACAGGTAATAACAGGGAACAAAAGCGAATGTTACATCTTAATATAATAAAATTCAAAGTGAAAAAGTGAGAGACCGAGTTGAGAATCGAGCCTGGGTATCTGGCTAATGATGGCGGTAAGCTAGAAACTACCCTATCCAGTCCATTCCCTGAACAGCCACGTACCTTTTACTCTTAAGAACGGAGATTAATACTGTTAAGATCAGGTTGTTCATAAGCAACACTGATGCGTCTAAGTACAACAGGAGTTGTGATGCACTACATGTGATCTATCACATCTAAAAACTATGAGCACCGAACTCAAGAGTAAAAAGTGTATGACTGAGCCGAAAATATTGAACATATAGTATAAGCAGAGTTCACAATGACTTTCCCCGAATTTCCATGAGTAAGTAAATTTTCCCTAATACGTGACACCACTATCATATGTGGCTAAATTTCGTGAATCAGGATTTTTTTTTTTAATTTCCCTTCGCCATCCCCAGAGCAACCCAAAGCTCTGGTTATTTTTTAAATACAGTATAAGCTTACTTTCTTACTGTAAATACTTATTATGAATAAAATTTCTTGGATCTGCAATACAACATAAGCGGTTAGCGTACGCGCCCTTGGCGTGGGAGGCCCGGGTTCGATTCCCGGCGGAAGCTCATGTGGTTCGGATTCCACGTTAATCAGTAGGTCCACGTCTCATATAGCCTCGCTGCTGAAAAGGAACGTTAAACTGAAAATCCAACTGCAATACAATACAACACTAGTACCCAACAATAATTACACACTAATATCTCAGCGTTCTGAATACACTCAAATAAAAAGTAAACATATATCATAATTTGGCCTATATCTTTGATTATCTACAACCAGCGCACACATTTTTTTCTTCCTTCTTCTCTGGCATTTGAATTTTTTAATTAATTTATTTTTCTTTCAAAGCTTGAAGTTTATTACTTTTATGCCCCTTAAAATTATTTCTGATGATAATTTTCTATTTTCAACCTTTTTTCTTATCAACTTTTTGAATCTGTCTTGATTCTCTGTGGCGTTCTTCTTATGGGCATATAGCTTAAAAAAAAAAAAAAAAAAAAAAAAATCCCTGACTTTTTCTCTGATCTCCCCAACTTTCTGTAACTCGTTTTAGTTTCCCAAAAGGTCAAAGTGAACCCTGTAAAGAAAATCTGCTGATTATATATTTATTTATTTAATTTATTTTATTTTATTTTATTTTCCCCCAGATAACATATCTTAATATACCTAACTTCTACAAGTAACAGAAATGTTGAAAGAGGGGGAAATATGAAAATGAAATTTCGTAACTTTTTCGTGACCTTTTCTTTACTCAGTCATAAAATTTCTTAACACTTTTAAGAGCGAATTTGGATGCGAATTAGGCCTAATTTTCATCCATGAGATAGAAACGTACTTTGCTTGCGATTTGATAGCGTCTAAAGTTTACCATAAACATTTTTGGTGGTGAAGTTTGACGTTTTACAGAACAAAATTTTCCGATCTGTACTTACATTTGCAGTTTTAAAAAAATCGTGACCCAAAAGCTAAATTTCGTGACTTTTTCGTGACTTTCATGACAGTTTTCTGATTTCGTGACTTTTTCGTGACATGCGTGACTTTCGTGACCGATAGACACCCTGGTATAGTCCCGATTTTGGTCTCAAAAGATGGTCCACTTGCGCTTTCAATCTTTACTTAAGCAAACAAGTGTAGTTTCTTACAGAAATAGACACTGCAAAATGAATAAAACAGTCCACTCTTTGAAAGTATTCTAACTGCAAATATAATCTCTCTGGAATTTATATATTTCACTAACATATCTAAATACCACAATTGTTAAATATTATTATCCACACCAAATAAATCTACCTCACTTTATATACTTCACACGCAAACAAAAATCATAGTGCTACTTCACTGAATATTAAGTCGAATTTAATCGATTATACAATTATCGAATGTTTACTCCCCTGTAGTGATTATCTTTAATTCGTGTTGATCCGGGGTTCGATGTATGGTGACAGTACAGAATATTTAGTATTAACTCGTAAGAAATCGCAAGGCAATTGGAGAATTAATTAGATTATAGAACAGCACAAATAACAACGACAGGATCAAATGTGCCACCCATGTATCACCCAACTGTCCCATCCCATTTATTTATTTTATCAAAACTGAAACAGATAAATGGTTTTCCTATATTTAAAGAAAATAAGGCATGAACTTGCGATATTCAAAATCTCATTCCATTTAATTTCACAAAATAAATGTTTTTTTTTAAGTTTTCAACGTTTTCAAATTATGTATCCATTACGACTTTCCAATAAAATAATCATATAAGAAGTTTCAAACCCGTTGATGACAATAGTACATTAGTTAACTGTAACTACTATTCAAAAGTGCTGTATCAATCCAAAAGATAAAAGATAAACTATGCTCCAATTCTTCAATAATAAAAATTATAGTTATTTTTAGAACATTATTTTTGCTTAAACCCTGCATAAATCTATTGGCTTTATGCAACGAGAATAATTTCTGAAGTTTCCAAGTAAAGAAACATCTTAAAATTAGGTGTAATGACAGTAAGTAACACTCGCCTATTATTATGCACTCTGAGAATCCTAATTGGATGATTGATTATATTACTGGTATGACTTCCGCAACCAACTGTGCTACCTTCGACAGCCAGACACTAATGAAGAGTGTCACAAATATTTCTGAATGTTCTTAACGGAGATTTTTTTTTTTCACAGGAAACACTAACATTAGCAATACCTTTTTAAAAATGTTTATGATCACCATACATACTAATTCACAACTTCATATAGAACAAAAAAGGATGCTACTATTAGCACACACTTTGTTCAATGTACAAAACGAAACGCTAAATCGTATAAAGCGTGTGTAAGTAGTAGCGTCTTACAGGGTGAGTTCACAAAGTTCCAAGACTGAGTGTTATCTGAGTAGGGGCGCGCACACAGACCCGTTTCACCGACAGGGTGCAGAACTGGAGGGTGTCAGCTAACCGACCGCACGAGCGTCAGTTGCCTCCGAGACGCGAGAGTGAGTAGATCGCCAGTGGCGTAAGTGCATGTTAGTGATCCCCATCGAAACCTGAGTGAGTGGAAAATGCAACGGCATTTGGAGCAGCGTTATGCTCTAAAGTTCTGTGCGAAATTGAACAAAACAGCTACAAAAACTTTTCGTGTGATTCTAGAGTCCTACAAAGAAGACGCTATGTAACATGCTATGGTTTTCATGTGGCACGAGATGTTCAAACAGAGCCTCAAGGACGTTGAAGACGATGACCGCTCTGGGAGATCTGCAATAAGCCGAACTGATGAAAATCTGATGAAAGTGCATGAAATCTTAAACACTGATTGTCGTCTTAGTGTAAGATTAATTGTTGATGAAGTAAGATTCGTTCCACTCTCACATGTCACTCGCCGCTGCCAAAGTTTTGGCGCAGTTCAACGTGGCAACACTGCCGCATCCACCCTACAGCTCCGACCTAGCTCACGGCGACTTTTTTTGTTCCCCCGAATCAAGAAAGATCTGAAAGGGGAGAAATTCGACACGATTCCAGCGGTCCAGGAGGATTCGACGAGGTCCCTTCACAGCCTTGTGCGCGAAGGGAGCTTATGAACAATTGAAAACATGCTGGCAGCGGTGTGTTGCTGCCCAAAGATCAGATTTTGAAGACTTTTAGTTCGCTATACAAAAACGTGTAATACATTTGTTATTCTGAGACCAATCTTGAAACTTTGTGAACGCACCCTGTATTTTTTGATAGATATATATTGGTAAATGTAGTGATAACCAAAATTTTAAAACGTTTCGCTAATTTTAGTGTTTTCTATGAGCAAGGGACTACGTTAAATAACAGGTAAAAATATCTGTGAAGCCGAAGCTCTTCATTGGTGTTTAGTTGTCGAAGGCAGTATAATAGGTTGCTGAAATCATACCAGGAATATAATTACTCGATTACGATTCCCAAAGCACGTAATAGGCAAGTGTTAAGTTAATCCTAATAAACTGTGTCACACTATATCAGTATTAGAGCATAACGATAGTAAATCCTGATCACACACAAAACTACTAATAGTACTTCCAAAGTGATTTTTTTCACTTACCAAATGTTGAAGGCTTTTTACATGAGTAGGATTAATTGCTATTGCATTCTGGAAACAAAGTTTTGCTTCTGCAAATTCTTGCTTATATTCATGAACTAAGCCTCTCTGAAAAAGAAGAAAAATGTTACAATTGTGGTCTGTAAAATAGATTTCTATACTTCAATACACATTTTATATATATATATATGTATGTATGTATGTATGTATGTATATATACACATGGTGTTTCAAAACAACACCGACAACGTTTGGGAAGTGATTCCTAACACCAAGATAAGAAAGAATAGACCAACTTCGGTGCACAAATGCTTCGTTTTGGAGTTATAGGCTGCCAGAAACATGAAAAAATGAACTTTAAAGGTCCATAGCTCGAATACGATGGGACCTACCGTAGTCGGGTCAAGACTTCACTTAGGAACTAGTATGTGCACTATCCAAATATGCATGTTTCAGAATCCTAAGGTACTCACGCAGCAGCTTTTATGGAGGCAGTTTGACTACGGGCATGTAATTTTAAATACTCACGAACTATCTCTTAAAAAATTGTTGCGGAAGTATATACTTTTGTAAATCTTACTTTTGAACTTTTGTGTGCGTAAAACATCAATACCTTACATTTCATTCAAAGAGCAAAACAGCATGAAAGAAAGAAATAAAAATAGTGAAATAACGAGAAACCTTGATTTCAAACGAATATTCAAAAATACAACCTTCAGGCATGTAAATATTATTACCAATATACGTACATACTACATCTAGAATGTTAAAAGTAGGATTTGATTTGCACATGATATCGGACAGTCCACATAGCTTCTGCTACTTACTCTTTTCACTTCAATGTAATATCTCGTCATATTACTGCTACTTATCCTCATATACATATTGATGCAGATTTATTTTCAAACACCATAATAATTTGGAACAAACCGCAACAATATACACATAACTATGCTTTTCTGGAAGGTGAACGCATATTTCACCATCAATTCTTTAATTATTATTGGCTATCAATCAATATTACACCGAACAAAAAAGTAAAAAATTGTAACAACATATGCAAATATTAAAGATTGAACATTGTGCAACACTCATTTGGCAACAATGACAATAGGTTCGTAATTTCAATCGCAATGTAGTTCCTTTCTTTGTACCGCTACATGAAAAAGTACGAAAATTCGTATATGGGAATTTCTTAATAATATTTTGAAAATTTAATCTCAGAAGTGATGCGAAAAAGTAGAGATGAATTTAGTATGAGGAATGCAAGGAAAGAGAAATAAGCTAGAAGCACAGACAGAAATTTGGCATCTCCGAGACTTTGGTATAGAGCTATCATTTCCAACTAGATGCCCTGTGAAGTTACAGTTTACTGCTTGTATTCTCAGTAAACAACACTGAGAGAGCAAGAATAAGATGGCATTGATAGAAGACGTGGTGATAGGTAAACGAGACTTTTTTTTTCAGATACACTACTCCTATTTCATGACTAATCGCACACTGTCAATACTAGTTTCATTCCACTTCATCTGTCGCATTTCCTCCCCTTTCTTACACAGCCCGTTCTCTCTGCCCTTTCCCTAGTCATAAAGGCCCGCTCCTACGTCATACATGGCCAGATGAAATTAGTGGCATAGAGAATACAAACACAAAGGAGTACAGATAAGTACCTAGAATAACATCATCCTGTTAAATAAAGGTCTCCTCCTACGTCATACATCGACCAGTTAAAATTATTAGTATACAGAATACGAACACGAAGGGGTAGAGATAAGTACTTAGAATATCCAGCCAAATCTGTTCTTCATTCATTACTCCAGCACTTTGTCATAAATTTACAGATTCAAGATATCAATAGCTTACAATTTAAACTTCAATATCAAATGACATACAATATCCTACAGATACAACACTGATTCACGCCTATTTTTATTGAATTCTTCGCGCAAAATCGCAAGACATACTCACCATATACATGATGTGGTGGGATAATGGAAAGATGGAAGCTGCTTCTTGAATGCACGCAACGGCGGATGCTGTCTGTTCCAGAGAGAGATAAATCTCCGCAAGTAAAAGCCAGATTTGCAACTGAAGTAGCCAAGCTCTCTGAGGGCCCGGTCGTGGTTGAAATGAACTTAGCGACGACGCCACTTCAGATAGTGCTTGTTCTACACGAGACACGACGAGGGAATGAGCATGAAGGGAACCTGGAAACATCATACACACATACACATCAATGTACGAAAACTGGCTTCTCTCATGCTTTTATATTTCACCTCCAACTTTAAAATACAAAAATGACAATTTACCCTGATATCATGTTAAAACTAGTCATCATAATACTTTACCTAAATCAGTTACACTTCAATATCTAATCTTCCAACAGTAGCTGCAACGTATACCCGTTACCCTGTTTTACGATTTTTCTAACGAAGCCTCACTAGATTAGGCATAATATTGTAATAGTTATATTTAACAATATCTATGTATGCTGCTTTCATATTTTTAAATTCACATTGATGATTTATTGTGTTTCAAAATTTGGTGCTATGCCATTGATCCTCTCTTTTAAACAACTACATTATTTTGAAGTGAAAAGTACTTTTACTGTGTTGATTGGAATAGACGAACTAAGACTCGTTCGGAAGGCCACCGATTTGACTCATGGTCCATTTTAATCTTAAGTATGTCTCGAGTCAGTTCACAGAAGGAAATTTTAGACTACAAGTGAGCATAGCTCCAAGACAATGAAACGCCCAATTGGCGTATTCGAGTTATTCTGTAGTATGTATCTAACACATCTATATCACGTATTTGTCTATATAAAAGAAGTACTGACTGACTGATCAACACCTAGGCGAAACTGCTTCAGCTAGAAACTTGAAAGTTAGATAGTACATAAGATTGGGACGTAAGATACCTTAAGAAAGGATTTTTAGAAATTTGACTTGGAAGGAAGGATAATGGGGATAATGGCCGTTGTAATATTATAATAAGATATCCATATCTCACAATCCCTTGGACACATGAAATTTGGTACTTAGACTTTTCATTTAAAACAATTCAACATGCGTTTCAGCGATTTTCGAGAGTTGATTAGAAGCAAAGAGAAAAGACGAAAAGAAACGAGTGGAGGTTACAATTATTGTTATAATAAGATCTCTATATATCGGAAACCCTTAGCGTTACATAAAATTAACCTTAACGAAACATAAAATTTCATATTTAAACTTTTAATTTAAAATAATTAAAGACTAGAAGAAAAAGAGGTGGAGATGGCTCACTAAGATGCCCATATGGGACATTCGCATTTTGTGTGACACTGAGTTTAGGTGAATTCCACATGAAAGGTGCGGAAGGAAGAAGTCAAAATACTGCCCGCAGAAACACGTGGTGGCATTTCCTAGTCGTTCTATAAAAGTAAAATTTCAAAATGCTCATTACCAACTAACAAATGTATACCTAGAAATTGTGCAAGTTTCTTGAAATCATTCAAGAAGATGATGATATTAACCACTAGTTAAAATATGAACAATGTACTATTTAAAAGTTAATGTACTTACATGGTTACACGTAATTAATATCAATTATGCTACGAAATCACACGTTACGGAAGAGATGTTACAGATAATTAGGAAAAGGATCTGGAAATAGGATAATATCAAGGAAGGCAAGAAGTTAAATAACGAATTACAGGGGGAAATGCACAAAGCGAGGGAAAATTTCTACTGAACAAAATGAGAAGATACAGAAAAATTACAGAACAGAGAAATGTTGGTAAATCGATATACGATAAAAGAAACCAGCTGAAAACAACATACTTTTTATACAATATGACTGTTTCTATACTGTTTTTATCCCGTGAACTGTTACGGGCGGTAACTCCTATTTATTTCTATCCGTTTATTCTACTTAGTGTTTAACTCTTACAGTATTTAAAAAAAAAAAAAAAAAAAAAAAAAACGAAATAAACTTTAATAATATACAAAGAGCGAAAAAGTGGATCTCGACGCCAGGATCCTGAACTGGAACTCGAAGCCAGAATTTTTGGCGTCCCGTGCTAATGCGTTTACCACTACGCTATTCAGTCCGCTTTCAGAGCAGTTATACACTTGATCATTCTTGAAGTCGATGTTCATTCACTCAGACCACATGGCTTGTTCCGTAACTACCTGTTGTGCTTCGACAACCCTGCGTTCATTCTGTAAAAACGCCCTCCTAGCCTAATTAATGTACGGAATTTAAGACTTTTCTCCTACAACGTTTTATCATCAAAATCCAGTCATATACAAGTAAAACACAACTATAACTGTGGCCCGTACACCAATAGGAACCCTTAAATTCGGTTGTTGGTGGTTAGTATGTCCCAGAGCCCAGTCGCAGCTAAGGAGTAGGTTAGGGTGATCTCATGGCCCATTCGCAGCCAAGAGATGGATGCATGACGTATCTCAAGGGTCAGGCGCAGCCGAGAGAGAGAAAGGAGTCCTCACAGTCCAGTCGCAGCCAGGGCCCAGGCAAGCCAAGGAAGAGGTAGGTAATCTCAAGACCAGCCGCAGTCAGGAGACTGGGTTAAGGTAGTTCTCCAGGCGAAGTCGCAGCCAAGAGAGAGCAGACAAGGTGATTTATGTCATTGGAGGTCGTGTGGCGACTTTTTAAACCCTCTTCTTGGCGGTGGTGGCGCCAATGTTCCTCTTCGTTCATGTGTCCTGTCGGTGAAGGCCGTCGCTGCTGGTAGTAGTGAAGCAGCATGTGTCTTTATTTACAAACATGAGGTACGTGTAGGATATAACCCCCCCCCCCCAAAAAAAAAACAGTTTTAAAAAGGTAAGACTGAGGGTTATTTTTTTGACTGCACTGGTGAGAAGCAATAGTTCTGAAGAGATGCACTAAAAAAAATATTATTCCACTGAACACAGACACTAGCACTGGTGAACGCTAACACTGTTGCCATAAAACGAAGGTTGTAAGAGAAAAAGCATTAAATAATTAGTTTTTTGCCCAAGACAGAATCTGTGACACACATTTCATTTCCCTCAAGGAAAAGGCTGTTTGAGCAGATAATTAATATAACGATACTAATCCACTAATGATGACGAGAAGTACTTGTAGATTGTATCTGCACATCAGTAATGACACTGTTATTAATAATGTCCAATGGAATTGGTTCGGAGAGGTCAAGTCTAGGACGATTTTGCACTAGTCGTCGCGAACGAAGTTGATGATACAGCACATTTAGGAAAATTAAAAATAAAATCATTACGAAAGTTGTACAAGTCACTGGTACAATTAATCTATTCATACTGGGAAAAGCAAAGGTTGGCTAACGATATGGACGCTAATGGGCCTGATTTTCTGGAAAGTTGTACAGCACAATGTCTTTGGCAACATGGAGGTCGCTCCAAGGAAGCGAACAAGTATTACTGCTGATCACATGTAGATCAGTGACTAGACGCGGAAAGAAAAATTGCTGAGACTGCAATTTGATCGTTGAATGAAATTGTAATTAAGCAGCCAATATGAAGAACAGATAGGGGTAAGCGTAAAAAGCAAAGTGTTAATTTTAGTGTGTTTCAATGGTAAGTACATTAATATTTGTTTTCTTTTCGACATATGATACTTCAGGATAAAAATGCGTTTATTATATTTTATTAATGTTTTTGTTTTTGCTAATAATTCAAGTAACATCTGTTGCTATCTACAGAAAGCGTGTTCCTTTTCTTTAGATCATCTTTTCTGTATGTTTGTTTTGATATTATGATCGTGTACTTTCGTTAAAAAAAAAAAAAAAAAAAAAAAAAAGTTTCAAACCGTCGACTGAAATGTTCTTAATTGTATTTTTAAATGAATCTGGCATTTGCACTTTATATAAATTCGGGTTTAAATTGAGATAATGGTTGTAGGTCCACAGTACCACTTAGACCAAACTTCAGCTTGACCTCGTTTGAGGAATGGGAAGAAAGTGAGGACTTCATCAGAAGGTTGGAAGTTACTTTGCTTGTGTCTTCTCTCAAAATACTGCTTCTGATGTTTATACGTTTGTGAAAGATTTTGTTTTACACTGTCTCTTATCTTCCAGAAGCACCCTTTCAATTCGCAGTTGGAGAGTTGTGTTTAACTTGCAGTCCGTTGTTCTGGGTTCGTACCCATGCA
The DNA here is from genome assembly GCF_964235325.1 of Thermobia domestica. Lineage (NCBI taxonomy): Eukaryota > Metazoa > Arthropoda > Insecta > Zygentoma > Lepismatidae > Thermobia > Thermobia domestica. Next base: position 58,370,595 of record NC_137458.1, read on the forward strand.
TCAAAAACAAGGCAGATAAGGTAATTAGTCCCAGATAGAATAATGCTGTTAAAGGTGCTCCGGCAACTTTTATACCCTTTTCGTGGGAGATTGCGTTGCTAGTGTTCTAATTCAGTCATGTATCCTGTCGGTGAAGAAGCCTGTCGTCTGCTGGTTTGTAGTAGTAGTAAAGAAGCACGTGGCTTTACGAACATGAAGCATGCATAAGATATAACAATATCCAGAACACCTCTGACAGTTGTATTATCATTGTATTAACGAATGAAGAAAATAAATTTTCAACACACCAACTTCTCTAAAGGTGCGAATAAAAATACAACCGTCAGAGGTGTTCTGCAATATGGGCATTGGATTGTACAAACACAACAGGAAGTTGTAATACAAACTATGTAGTCTGAGTGAACGCTGACATCAAAAAAGAGAAAGTATATGGATGTTCTGGAAACAAACTGGATAGCGTAGTGGTTAATGCATCGGCACGCCACGCCAAAGATCCCAGGTTTAGGTCCCGGTCCAGTCGTGCACATTTTCACTCTTTGTGTATCATTGAATTCGCGCCTTAGAAAAGTTGGTGTGCTAGAAATCGGTTGTTTTCTCCATTTGTTAATACACGCTTTAATTAATTTATATGTTTATTAGCCAGAGTAAGATTACAAACTTATTCCTCAAACATAAATGTATTAACCCAAGTACTACAGTATGGTAGTAACGACAAGTTCCACACTGAAAATCAATTCTGCGATTCTGTGTGCTAAATGAAACTGTGCTCAGAACTCGAGAGAGAGAAAAAAAAAGGACTTTTAATAATGCATATTTTGGCCATTTCTAAAGACGTTATATTTAGTGTATGTCTATTACATTTTTCCCCTCTACTTACAAAAATAAATTTAATATCTGCTCTTCTCAAACATGCCGTTCTCTTGTAACCAGTAAAACTCATTTATTGCTATTGCATTGAATAATTACACTGTGCTTTTAGCATAATAAAATAATTTTAAAGCAAGAATAATTAACATAATACTCTTAAGAAGACTAGTAATATATTCTTTACAATTTCTTTGAACACAATCGAAAATTTATCTACAACGTGACAACTCTTACTTGAATCTTTATCCGACATTTCTGAAGAATACAACTGGAATACGCTTCTGCTGTCGCTCTTCTTTTCGGACTGATCTTGAATCTCGATATTGGTTTGATCTTCATATAATACTTTCCAAAGCCCCAACATATGTTTCGCCGTAAACAAAGCAACCTAGAGAAAACAGGAAAGATACTTAATGAAACAACAAGATGAATATCAAACTAATAATAACGAAAGTTCTACACTCACCTAAGCATCCGAGATCCAATCGCAGACTTTTTAGCGATAAATTTTTGCCATCAATAATGCGTATTAAAAAACTTTAGGAATTACATTTTTGATAAATTATCATTCTTGCAGAAATATTGGTTGCGGGTTAGTATAACATTGCTCTTGGATATTTTTGTTTCAAAATTTCTGTTGTATTTCTATTACCTGTACCCAGATTTTAAGTCGATAAAAGTAGACATATAGGACTATAGTGGTGTCGAACGTTTCAATGTTTTCGTGCACAGATGTGTAATACGTCGACTTCCATTCATTTCAAATCTGGACACAGGTAATAAGAATAAGGGATTTATGAAAATTCTAGTTCTTCGAGAGATTTTTTTTAATGCATTGCTGTTGAAAATTATAGCTGAAACGTTTGCGACTGGTTATCTGGTGCTTAGATGAGTATTGAGTTAACCTTTCGTTAAAATTTATTGTTACATTGCCTCAGTGTCACATTGGAGTAGGGTCATATACTAAAGTACAGCAGACAATAACTGTATGGCAATAATTAGAATCACGAATGAATTTATTCCATTTGGAGTAGATATAGAATTAGTTCACCTATCATTATGTTCTATTATTCAAATATTTCAAGATTCCAAAATTTCTTTTCGTACTATATCTATCTATTAAAATGCTACAATAGCAATTAACAGCGATTAAGCTCCAACCTATAACTTTAGCTTATAAACCTTTGATTTACGGTTATTTGTGATTTCACGTTTATAACAAAGACAAATATTTTTAAAAGGTATACTTTAAATAAATTACTTAAAGAGATCTTTTTCACAAAGCCTATCGTTTAAAATTATTATTCAAAGCCTTTGCATTTTAATAAGCCTTCTCCGAAATAAATGCAAATGAATTGTGCTGCCATCTCTGGAGTTTTTTAAACTATACGTTTGTGGACGTTTATATGTTTGTGGCAAATCCTTTCGACAGTGAGATCTCGGAAACTACAGGCTCTAGAAAGATGACGTTTTCAGTGATCGATTGCAAACTTTGCGTAGATTGTCCAGTTCAACTCAATATTTAAAAAAAAAAAATATGGTCATTATTTATTTATTACATTTTTACGGGTACACTGGAAGTGTCGAAATTTTAAAAAAAATCATATCCTACCTATTATACATTCCAAAACCATATAATTGTATATAGGGCCTGCATATCTCTCAGGTGTTTGTATCATGGTCAAATTATAATGAAATACGGAGGATAACCATTTCTCCAGTCTAAGTTGAATCTTTATTGTTTGGAGTGTTTTGCCCAATGAACACTGCATATCACTGACATTATAATTGATTGTATGTGTAATGTATTAGCTTATTTTAAAATGTATAAAACGATAATCATGCCTGTTATTCTGCATGGTTGCGAAATATGGTCTCTCACTCGGAACAAAAAACATAGATTGAAAGTATTTGAGAACAAGATCCTGACACGAATATTCGGACCCAAAAGAAACAGGAATAGGGAATGGCGGAATCTTCATAATGAGGAACTACATAATTTATACGGTTTATCCAACATTTTTAGGGTCATCAAATCTAGGAGGCTCAGGTGGGCAGGTCATGTAGCCAGGATGGAAGAACGAACGAACGCTTTCAAAATCTTAACTGGAAGACCAGCCGGAAAACGACCATTAGGAAGACGTAGGCGCAGATGGGAGGACAATATTAAGATGGATCTCGCAGAAATATGAATACAAAGTAGAAATTCGATCTAATTGGCTAAGGATAGAAGTCAGTGGAGAGCTTTTGTGAACGCGGCATTAAACCTCATAGGTCATAGAGTTACTTAGTTTATGTATTTGCTTATTACATACTACATGCAAGAAGAAAGAAAACACAGATCATACATAAATTAAAAACTGCAACCGAAAGTAGGCTCAAATCTTGCAAACGGTACGAGATACTGAAAAAGTAATCGAAAAAATCTCCTCTTTACGGTATTTCTTGCCGATTTTTACCAAAAGTTCTTTCACTTGTGTCTGCAACGGGACATGTACAGATGTGAGGAATAACAAGGAGATTTATACTCATATATGAATGATGCGCTGTGTAAAGAGCGCAGGTTCAGCTAGGCATATATTAAAATGCTAGGTTTATATGTTTGTCTCCATCATTTCAACAATGAGATTTCGAAAACCAAAAGTGCTAGGAATGTGCAGTTTTCACTGGTCTATTCCAAATTTTGTGTAGATTGTTCGGTTCTAATTGAATACGTAAAAAAGCATGGCCATTATTACTTCATTACATTTTTTGAGGTACACTGAAAGTGTTGAAATTTCAAAAAAGTAAAGCACTATATCCTACAAGTTATACTTCCACCACCACATATTCGTATACATGGGTTGTATATCTGTCATGTTTGTATCATGACCAAATGATGATAAAAAACTAAGGATAACCACTTCTCCAGTCTAAGATGAATCTTTATTGTTTGGAGTGTTTTGCCGAATGAAAACCATATATCACTGATATTATAATTAATTGTGTGTGTAATAGAATTTGCTTATTACATACTGCATGCAAGAAGAAAGAAAACACTTATGATACATAAATTAGAAACTCCAACCGGAAGTAAGCTCAGATCTTGCAAACTGTGCGAGATAATGAAAAAATAATCGAAAAAAATCTCCCCTTTATGATACCCCTTGCCGATTTTTATCAAGACGTCCTTCACTTGTGTCTTGTAATGGGACACGTACAGATGTGACGAATGACAAGGAGATTCATGCTCATATGTGAATGATGCACTGTGTAGAGAGCGCAGATTCAGCTAGTCGCGAATTAAAATCGACAGACGCTTCAGTTCTATTTGATCTGTAGAAGGTATATTTGCGTAACAACACACATACACACACAAAATAATAGTTGTGTTACACAAAATTGCAGAATTCAATGCCTACATTATAAGATTTAGTTTATATTACACAATTTACGTCTTGAAATAAACAAACATCCACGTCTAAAATTGAAAGTATTCTATCTGTTAAAATATTTAAGTTCTCTCTATAATTAATTGGTATCATTAACTTCGACCATAACGATGGAGGAGATAATATTAGCAGTAAACTGCGAATTTTTACGAGTCTGCACTGATGACAGAGTTTTATTTCATTTTTACTTCTTTTTCATTCTCCTGGTTATTCTTCTGATGCTGCCCTCGATAAAATACACTGATGCAGCATGAAACGTTGGAAAGTGCATATTTATGAAACAGAATGTAAAAATATAAAACAAAACTTGTTCTCTACGCATACAAGTTTTCGATTTTATCTCCAGTATCTGATTTGTAGGGTTTATTATTATTATTATTATTATTTAATTCTTTTTAATCATTTCCTAAAGTAGATCAACAATTACAGTCTCGACGTTACCAAATTATTTCCTAACATTACGAAGTTTACTCTAGAAGACTTGATTTACGATAAAGCAGCTCTGACTTCCTGAAATTCCTTTACACTAATGTTCCCACGTGTTCTCACTCATTATGTGTAACATTACAGAAAAGCTAAGTGACTTCCTCTTATGCATACACCTTTGAATTTTATACCTGTTATAGTTGGTGTTTTGCTGGGAACAGTATGTCCTCTCTCAAAATTTCATCAATCGAACACTGCTTACCTCACCTCCAATACAATTCTGTTCCAAGTGAGCTTTCACGTAGAGAAGATTCAAATTATCTGGATATTCTTCTAGCGCGGCCTCTACTAGTTGAAGGGCCTCCTGATTCTGTTTCTGAGCTGATAACAAAAGCACCAGAAGGTGTAAAGAAGGTACATGCTCTGGTCGCAAATTGAGAGCTACCTTCACGTGACTCATTGCCTCTCCTGTCTGTCTGCCATAAGCATATTGTAAGGCCAAGTAGTATTCAGAAAGATGATCATTCGGATCACATTGCTGAGCTCTGAGAATAGTAAAGAAATATAAATTATGAATAATCCGAGACAAGCAAAATATAACTAGGAACAAGTGCCTCACACTACAAACAAAATGTAACTTACTAAGATACCCTATTCGGCAAAGAACTTAGGAAATTTGGCACAAAAATCCATACTTTATAAGATGTAATAATGCAACAGATAACAAAGATTAGAAAGCTAGTAAATGATCGTAAGTTACATTTTATTTACAATAATTGAAAAATGGCTCCATGCAGGCCCGTATTTAGGTAAGTGCTATTCTGTACTCGAGCACAGGGCGGCAGAATTTAGGGGGCAGCAAAATTTTGGATTATTTTTAAAGATTCAAAATAAAGTAATATTTAAAATTAGCAACCCGCAGACTCCCGCGCAAGCACGAAAAAAATATGTTAATGAGTTTAATTCGCTCTAATTACAGTAGTTACTTTTTAAAAAGTCATCCTCTTCCACACTCACCCCCTCCTCAAGGACTGAGGATAAACTTGAACGTCATGAAAACTGATACCGTTAAACTTAGCGACCTCGAAATCTATTAATTCAACACTAATATCTGTCGTTTACGATTAGTTTTAAAATACCACCCCCTCCTTGGGGAATGGAGTATGACCTTGAAGTTGAATTAGGTTTAAAAATGTCACTATTCATCTCACCGACTCCAAAAACTATTAATTCAACTCTAATATTAATCGTTTCCGATTATTTTTAAAATTCCTCCATGTTATTCTTACGGGGACTTTACACCCCTATATCTCGGCTCAAGGGACCTGGAACAGGTCATTTTGATTATTTCATCGAGAGCCTTAAAACATATTATTAGAAATGCATCTATCTATCTATATTATGGTTCTCGAGTTGAAAAGCGCTACAGAGAGACAACTTATTGTATTATTAATACAGATGCTGTTAAACCTGTACTCATGGTGAATAATGTAAACGATTATTTTTCTTATCAGTTATCACAAATAATGATTGGTGTCTTACAGTGATGTCCACCAATGTATGTCAGCCAGTTCCAACTTCAAAACAACGCTCCAATTAGATCTCTAGTGGGCTGCTCTAGATAATATTTGATATATATATATATATATACAAAGTAAATATTTAAGAAATTCAAAGTAAATACTTAAGAAATTCAATCATAATTCAAATGAAATTATGAAATATAAAATGACATAACGGTTGATTAAGAATTAATAGAATACATTTTCTCCGGACAGTAAATTAAAACCTACATGAATAAATTACATGCCAGTATTGAGAAAATGTGTTCCCAATGGATGAGTGGTTAAGCTCGTTGTTTTGCAATAAAGGGATCCCGGGTTCAGTTCCCTGTGGGGACACAAGTGCTTCGGATTCCAAGTTAAGGTGTAGGTCCTGTCGTTGGTACTTCATCATCTTCCCATGAAAGGCAATGGCAAACTACGATGAGTTCACATTGGCCAGGGACCTTCGGGCAGAACACCACATCATAATCATCAATCATCATTGAGAGAATTAAGCCATTTAAAATTACGTTGTAACTTTTGAAACTTGTAATATCTAGTTATGCCTAGCTGGTATGTTTGCAAACAAGGAAACGGTTTGTTTCCTTGTTTGAGACATAAGTTTTTGTGTGTGTGTGGGGGGGGAAGATTTATTTATAGCACAGGGGTGCACAATATATAAATACGGGCCTGGCTCTATGTAGTACTTACACAGTAAACCCAAGTTCTATTTTTAAAAAATCAATTATTTCATATGACATTACCCTAGTCGCGCGTATCACATCTTTTCTTTTCCTTCTTTATTAAAAAAGAAAAGGAAAGAAAAGGCACGAAAGGAAGAAATTAAGAACACAAATTACATACACTGAGAAATACATGTACAGCTACTACTAGAAAAGTAAAAAGTTACAAGGCTGAGTCATAAATCTTGCAATATTCTGATACAGAACATATTTGTATTTATTACAGTACAATGAAAGCAGGTTAACATTCAAAGTATAGCTCCTTATGTTGGACTGTCTACAAACACCTTCCTGCCAGTTCCTCCATTCCACGTCGAGTTGAGTTCAGTTGATTTTGAGTTTAACGTCCCGTTCAGCAGCGAGACTATATGGAACGTGGACCCACTGATTAACGTAGACTCCGAACAACTTGAGCTCCCACCGGGAATCGAACCCAGGTCTCCCGCGTCGATTCCACGTCGATACCATGTATTGTCCTTAGAGGAAAAGAAGCAAGTCACTGGTGTTTCCACCTCCCTACTGGTTGGTTAGGCATTCTGCTTTCAGAAAGTTTGCCATGGACAGAAGCAGGTAGTAATCAAGGCCAACATTATATGCTGGATTTGACATTAGTTTGACATCATCTAGTTCCTGAATTTTTGGTTAAGTTTTTCGAGTCAAACGTGATTTTGCGTTAACCTGTTGCAGAAGGGCGCGCTTCCGGTTTACCAATGCAGGATATTTTTGGCGTAGTGCAACATACAATAGCTACAACTGTTTGGAATAAAAAGTACTCACTGATAGTACGATGGTTAGGAACGAACTCTTAAGTGAATTACCCCTTAAGTGAATTCCACCACACACAGAGCATAACTATGCTTGAAACGGCTCTGTTTGACAACTGGTTATGGAAGTTGGTCTGTGCTCAATTACTGCCTCTGCACGTTCGAATTTCGAAAAAAATTTCGTCGCATGTGACAATCAGTTTCAGGAAACGCAGATCATGTGGATTTTGTAGCAGTCATTGGCATATATCCACTCTCCTCTGGGCCTGAGCTGGGGTCAACTCATGAGGCAGTTTCTGAGGATTTCGTAAGCATGCGTAGGTGATGCAAAACAGTGGACTGGGACAAGCCGAGTTGATTTGACAATGGTAGTGTGCCGGTGGATTGCTTTTCCTCAATGGCGTTTCGTACGATCTTAAAATTTATCATCCTGGGGCGGCCCGACCTTGGCTGATCAACATTTCTACAACCTGCTCGAAATTTCTGGAATAAACGAGTTGCTGCTGCAGCATTGTGCTCTAGTTCGAACACACAGTAACAGTTCACGTATCAGACGTTGAGTATCTATCGTCACTGTCACTAAAACTGACAGAAGATATTGACGAAGTGGCGGACTCTATGTATTGATAAATATTAAGCTTGTCATACGCCTCTTGGGCTAGTTTGACATACAGTCGAGCACGGCGTATAGACGAACCTACTGCTTAAGTTGTGAAAATATTCCAAGACTTATGACTTATCCTTCTATTCAACACAATGGACACCCATTTTATAAAAATAAAATCTTACTAACAAGTATTTAATAGTACAGAATCAGGAGGTTACATTGTGCAATGCTACGTGCTGCATTCTTCATCTGGATGAAAACTAGTACAAATCGGAAATTTAAGATAATTTTGATTAATTTAAACATTGGACGATTCAGGAAAACGAAGCAGGATCACAGCTTCCAGGAACACGTCAATACATTTATTTTTAAATGTATTAACGTAATTCTTAAGTCATCCTATATTCGAACTACAAATTATCCTAAATCTGAAACTTATCCTAGTTCCGGCTCAAACGAAGAATGCAATAAGTAGCATAGGAAAATTTAACCTACTGGATTTGTACTGAACTTTTAAGATTTGTTCTACTACAAATACAAGTATATATCATATGTTACTTTATTTTTGCATAAAAAGACATTCTTAAAGGCAAATATAATACCAAAGATTGAGAACTCTATTAGTAATTTATTTATTATTAATGCTAGTGCTAGTGCTAGTGCTAGAAAGGTCAAATTACTTTACTAATTCTTTTCTGCGCTTACTCAGACTCTTTGTGCTGGTGCGAAAATAGTGTTTCAAGTGCTAGATATAAGTAAGAGATGCTCCTGTAATTTTTGTAATATTTATTAGACTTTTTTTTTTTTTAAATAAAATCATGTGGCATACATAAGAGAACACATTTTTTAAATCTAGGTCAAAATAAAGGGTACAGCTTATGCATGCTACAAATCAGACGTTAATTAAATGCTATAGCGATTGTTAGTGTAAAAGTACGTTATCTCCTGATATTTTGATGTAAATTACTGTTTCATTTTAAAATATATGTCTCAGCTTTAATGATAAAATAGGTATACCGAATATAAAATACGTTGCGTAGCTTAACGGAAAATTACTTATATCCGATGCGAAGCGCTGCAACTTAACTTTGATAGTGCGCTTCGCGGTGGGAAAATCACAATATCTTACAGTAGTTCAACTTACTTCCAATTCTTAACCATCTCGTCAATTTTTTCACCACGTATTTCCATTTATCATATATCTTTTTGAACTTGATTTGAAAAAAATAAAATTTAAATTTAAATAATTGTTGGTGAATATTCTTACATAGATATTAACTTCAGCATTCATCAGACCCCTACTACCTCCTTCGTGGCTAAGCGGTTAGCGTACGCGCCTTTGGCGTGGGAGACCCGGGTTCGATTCCCAGTAGGAGCTAATATGGTTCGGATTGCACGTTAATCAGTAGGTCCACGTCTCATATAGCCTCACTGCTGAAAGGAACGTAAAATCAAATCTATCAAATCAGATCCTACTGATAATAAGCCTGAACCTTGAATACAACTAATTAGCATATTAGGATCAATCAATTAGTAGTACCAAATACAGCTTATTAATATACATATATAGGAAAACTGTACTCACCACCACACCTTGTTAACAGAGTTTGAATAATAATTTCAGCATCACTTTGGCACTATTTTCGGGTCCAAACACTTATAGGCGCCTATGTAATGTCGATGGATTTACTTAAAAGATATGATGGGATATGTTTTAACTATTTAAGAAGATAGCTCTCTTGCTTGAAGCATCCGACAAAATATATTTGTGTGAACAGTTAAGGATCACTTCATTTCTTCATTCGCTGCTACATAAACAACATGTTACATAAATTCTCTCCTTATTCATCGTACGAACCAAATTTGGTGGAATAAACTTGAAATTTGTTACTACGTTAATTCCCATCTTCCTGAATTTTGTGAAACTAAATCTGTTGATAAATACTGCCCTTATTTGCTCAGAAACAATGGTTAATGTTTTAAACTGCGATGTACTAAAAATTAATAATACTACATTTGATTAATAAGAAAGTTTTACACACCGCGTCATTTATGTTGCAGCGAGTATTTTTTTTCATTACAATTAGGATTACAAATTACATTTCTCGTCTTTCGGCATCTATGGCCATGTTAGATTGTGACGTGAGAGGAACGACATCCCTCGGCAATCACACCGCCCCAGAGAACTGGGTGAAGAAGAAAGGAATGGGGAACGACAGACCTGGGACCATTGTGTGAGGTGCCTTGTGTAAATGTGGAAAACACAGCAAAACCTCACTCAGCATGGCTAGTCTGATAAAAACTTTTACATTTTTTTCCGTGTCTCCACAGGGAATCGAACCCTCCTGTGCTGACAAAGAAGTGAGAATGCTCAAAAACATTTCGCACGAATACATTACCGAACGCTTGAGGTAAGTAAAAGGTCTTCTCAATTAATGTCGATGAGTATTTTGGTAATGAGCACTGTTTTCGTCTAAAGAATTACGTAAGTTTTTATGAATGTTTACTAATCAAATACTTTTTATAAACTTTTAATTTTAGTGTAGGGTTTGTACAAATATGGATTGGTATCAAGCAGCTCTAACATGACTTACGATAATTGAAGGTAGAGGGGACGTATATTCAATTTGCTTTTTACATTTAAGAAATTGAAATTAAACTAAATCTTTGAGCTTTACGTCCCACGGTTATGCCGGTTAGGCTAAAGAAGACTGTGATGATGAGTAATGAATGAAATAGTGGAATGAAGAAAGTTGGAGGAAACGGGAGAACCGCCAGGAAATCCACGCACACGGTGTTTGTTCCACCACAAAGTTTACATGGTGGGGACTGGGATCGGACCCGGGACCCCAAGCACCAGAGGTGAACGTTCTACCACTGAGCCACCGCGTAAAGAAAATGTAAAAACAGGAATCAGAATTTCTAGTTTGTAACTATCTGGATTCGAAGATAGCATCAGGGTGATACTGAAATGATTAACCTAATAAAATTAACAATCCGAAGTCGAGAGTACTGTTTCTTTTTTGAAGCTAGCATTAAGCCCTCCTCTCGCGGAAAAAAATATTGAGGCAGAAACTCCTGTATCCTCTCTACTAAAATTTCATTTAAATTAATCCAATGATATAACGAAGAAACACATACGAACAAAGTATTGTTAAGAATACTATACTTTTGAAATGACTCCAACGCTGAATTCACAAGTATTTGTCTCTCGTTCTTCAGGTGCATATTGACAGCTTGCAAATTATACCCAATTCCAAGATACAAGTGGCACCGTGACTGCAGGCCCTGAGGACTAGCCACTTCACGAGCCAAAGCCTGCGCACTCCATTCAAGACCCTCAGCCACCTAAGGAAACAAAGAAAAACAATTTTAGAATAACCATCTACCTGAAGAAATATATACAGGGCGTTTCCAAACAACACCGACAACATATACGAAATTATTTCTGACACCAAGATAAGACGAAAAGTATAGAGTAACCTGGGTGCACAAATGCTTGCTTTCGGAGTTATAGGCTGCCGAAAACATGAGAAAATGAACTTTAAAGATTCATAGCTCCAAAAATATGCGACCTATCGTTTTCGGGTCATGACTTCACGTAGAAACTATTTGCGCCCTATCCAAATATCCAAGTTTCAGAATCCTGCGGTACTTCCGCAACAATTTTTATAGAGGTAGTTCGTGAGTACTTCAAATTATATGCCTGTAGCCTAACATCCCTCTATAAAAATTGCTGCATGAGTACTGCAGGTTTCTGAAACATGTATTATTGGATAGCGCACATATTATTTCCTAAGTGAAGTCTACACCCGACTACTCTAGGTCCCATAGTTTTGGAGCTACAGACCTTTAAAGTTCATTTTTCATGTTTTCGGCAGCCTAAAACTCCGAAAGGAAGAATTTATGTACCCAGGTTGGTCTATACTTTTTGTGTTATCTTGTAAGGAATCACCTCCCACACGTTGTTGTATTGTTTTGAAACACCCTGTATATAGAGGAAGATTATACTTTTTAAATAATTTTAGGATAGTACATTAGACTGCTTTTTGGCTTATATTAATGGTGATTCAAAAATTTAATATTCCTATTTTATTTTTTTTAATCTCTCCCCCAAAACGTCACCTTCTATCCAAAAAAAAAAAAATGCAAAATTTTATCAAAATTTCAATTTTATTAATATTTGGACATCGATCATCAATCATAAAGTATGTCAAACTAGAGCAACGCTTTGCATAGGTACAAAACGTTTCAGAACGTTGCACTTTGGTCAATCAAGTTTCATCAATCTTGACATCGATTGTCATAAATCTTTTTTGTAGTTTCATGCCTAAATGTTTAAACTTTCCTTTACATGTTTTTAGTTATTATTGGTAGTTATTATTTGTTTTATTTGTATTATTTTTAGTTATTACTTATTATTTGTCTACTTCTCATGGATCTGGCAATTACACTGAACAAGTGAAAAAAATGAAATGAAATCTTTAGTTTTACGTCCCACAGTTATGCCGGTTAGGCTAAAGGAGACGGTGATGATGAGAAATGAATGAAATGGTGGAATGAAGAAAGTGGGAGGAAACGGGAGAACCCTGAGAAAACCCACGAGCACGGTGTTTGTCTCGCACAAAGTCCACATGGCGCGAGCTGGGATCGAACCAGGAATCCCAAGCACCGGAGGTGAACGCTCTACCACTGAGCCACCGCGCTCCCAACACTGAACAAGTGCAAGTGCATGGAAGAAGAAAGTAGAAGAACGGCGTATGTATAAAGAAGTGAGTTAACGAGTTATTGGCAAATTTGTGTTTGGATTCAAGAAAATCAAGAAATTTTACTATATAACCGTCACCAGGTTATAGAAGTATTTTTTGTGAATGTTCTTTGTATTTCGTGAGGACCGTAATTATTTTTCGATTTATACTTTATTCTGTGACGCAATAAGTTCTTTCTTCGATGGGAACTGTTTTTCTTCCCACGCAACAGGACAAAGAAATTTTTCATCGTTTATTCATACATACGCGTATATCTGAAACGTTACCTTGTGGTGAGAACATTTTAGTGAGCGACGAAGGTTCTTAGTGTTTCTCCCTGACTTATTAATAAGTTAAGAATATGTTCTATAGTTATTTGGAACTGAATTAAGTGTATTCTCCAATCATTTATGGAAATACTGCGACCCAGAAGTTGGAGCGACAGAACGACGCCAGCCACATCGCTTTACCAGTTCGTTATCTAAATGTTCTTACAATCAAGTTTAACGCAATGTCTTGTGCGTCGTGGCCAGTGAACTAAAATTAACGCTAATTCTTTTTTATATTCTATTTGCATGTACACTCATGTCCAAAATTATTGTCGCATGTCTATAAATCTGTTGTTGTAGGAATATAAATTGATAACGAATTCGCCTAGTATTTCTTATAATGTTAGTATGTGTATAATCGGCGAAGACATGTATGTGGCAAATTTGATGTCAAAAGGGCAGTAAATAAGAACAATAAAACAAAAATAAAACTTTCTTGTCCTTTAGCAACATTTTGTTTAACTCATTATAACTTTCGTATTTATAATTCTTTTCCTATGAAATTTACCACAAATATACATTTCCTGATTATACACATAGTACCGGTATTAAAAGTACCCTGCAAAATTATTAAATTATATTCTTACAAGACGACAGTTATAGATATGCGACAATCATTTTGGACAAGAGTGTACATACAGGTGATTTAAACTGAGTGTTTTTGGAATGAACTGCCAATAATGATCAGGTGATCAGTGTAGCTCGTATCTCGAACCCCTGAGTTCGAGGTGTCTTACTCCGTAACTGTGAGCACTAACCACGTACGCTGCATCGGGCATCAAGTATAATGTTGTGCTAAGCGGCATACGTTATTAGCCAGTCAAGGACCTAGTTATGGCTAGCCACAGTCAGTGAAATCCCAGGTTCACATACCTAGTGCGTCTTAGTTATAAACGCGCCCTCCAACATTCTCATTCCATTTTGGCGACTGTCTACATACTTTTGTTGAAGACTAACGTCGACTTCCAAGGATTTTTTGGAGCAACAACCACATTACTTCGTGGAATTATCCCGATATTATTCCTACAGTGCTTATCCCCCATGTTCATTAACGGTGTGAGAAAAGTATCTATAGTGGAATCCCAATCATAATCTTCCATATATATATATATGGAAAATAAAAGTGATAAAGGACTGTAGTGTAGTGAAAAATCAGTGTGATTTTATTAATGAAAATAATTATATATATATTCAGTGTTAAGTGTTGTGATTGTTTTTCTACTACGTCATTTTTTAATAGTATTTTAATAAATAAGCACAGTATCGTTCAATCCAGTGTGTTTCTGTTATATTAATGAATAATGTTTGTGTGCATTGTAGTCTGAGTGACCCAAGTAAATGGAGCCCCAACAGGGACACTGTTATAACTACAACGCGATTTATAAAATTGGGAAACTTCACTCATTGAAGATCGACAAAACTCGTCAGATTCTGACCAAACCCGGAAGTTGTACACTTTGAGCAGGTTAGTACGCATGTACATTGTTTATTGTTCACTGAAATTGAAAAAATTGCCACACAAACAAATGTAATGTACATTGATATTCAAAAGATGAAGAGATATTTTGTACAGAAATCAACTTCCAATTCCTTATGAAGATTACCAATCAAAACACAACTTAGGTTGGAAATAGCAGACTTTTGCATGTATGAAAATACCTATATTGGCTAGCCTTTTATTGCATTGTATGACAATCACTGATGGACAATTTTTTCTCGCTTTAGTTGAACTTGTTTGTATAGGTAATTTATACTTTTAGCTATACAAATTTTACTTTTAAGAATGTTACTCTTATGAAAATTAGTTTCAATACCAAAAAGACTAAGTTAAAGTCAAAAACACTTCTAGTTTATCCTAAATCTAAAACCAAACGTTTTAAGCATTCGTCTGTAACAAGGATGTGTCCCACCTATAATAACCTTTTATCAAAATACAAGGATCTAGATTTCAGTCTTCCGTCTGACAAATAATTACAATTACTTAGGTCACCAATTAAGATGATACATAGGGACACGAGTTTTTCGCACTATGAATCTGAAAATTTCGCGTTTCGTTTATCGTATTTCGCGTTTTGTCGCATTTTCCAAATAAAGTTTCGCATTTTGTGGCTCTTGTGGAAAAGATATTTCCTGACATTTTTACAATTGTTCCTTTTATTCATAGATCACTACAGGAACAAACCATTAATTGCCTAAAAACAAAATATACTGAATATTTCATTTGACATTGTAAATTTCACTCATAGAAAATTATATTTTTTTAACAAAAATAAAGGAAAGTCAGTAAACTTACTATGAGTAGGAAAGTTTTGCTGTCTTCTGAAAATACATAGGCAAATGTTACATTTAAGCATTAAATATAAGCATACTTGGAAGAAAACATCTCACAATTGGCATTACTTGTTGGAAACCACACATGTGTAAGTGCACTCACAACAAACTTCAATCATCACTTCGGCACTTTTGTCCATTCAAAACATTCATTACACTGCACTTTCCAGACGAATCATTTGTCAAGAGTTCATAGGCCACTTTGTAAAACTCCAAATCCGGTACTTCATAATCAGATGCTTGCATTTTTTTAAATGAAGGCAAAGCTTTAAAAAATTTCCTTAACATTGTCTGGTTCACTACTGCATGCAGTTACAGAAGGATCAAACAGCTTTTCCAAAGCATCACATATTTCTGTAGTTTGGGAATCCTTTCTTTGGGGAGAAAGCTTCAAGAATGATCTTTCGGCACATTTTTTAAAGTCGCATTCAACACTAGCCCTCTTGTCACTTGGTAACAAACGTAAGTGTGTGCGTTAGTTTTTTCACCAGAGGTCCTGCAGAAAACCATCCAATTGATTACTGAGTCTGTCAAGATGACTACTCAATAAATGTGCTGTACGAGATTTGTCCGTTTCAGTGGAAGTTATAAAATCAACAAGGTTACTACAATTATCACTGACAAAATTTAACTGAGCCTTCAAAATTACCTTCTTGTCTTTCAAATGACTTTAGAGCGTTTTAGCTTGAGAATTTAGATCGTCGCATTTTGAAAGGAACTGATCTAGTAGTTTTAAGTATTTGTCTAAAAACGCAACAGTATGGAACCAACTACTCTACTTAGTCAGAACAGGCTCGGGAAACAACTTGGGTTCAAGATCAGGATACTTCTCTTTAAGGAAACTCTGGTACTTGCTTTTGAGTTTCCTTGCGTTCAAAAATGCATTTTTCATTTTGCACACAAAATTATTAAGTTCTTTCAAGTGTTGTGCCAAATATCTCCAATCAAGCTTACCTTGTGTGACCAGCACTGTACTGCACATGAACCATATGCGCTCCAATTATCACAGATAACATGTCGAAGCACTTGTACAATCCGCGGCAAAAAACCTGCAACATGAGCATATAAGTTTATTGTGAAATGACAAAGTCTTTTGCTCCAAAATAAGTGTGCACGGGAGGAGGCCGAGGTTTATCCTGGCGTGATTCGTTCCACTTAGACGTTATGTTCATTCTCTGTGCTGTTAGGCGTAGTTTCACAATAAACTTACATTCTCATGTTGCAGGTTTTTTGCCGCGGATTGTACATATAACGTGCACTGTCCGAGATAAAACTAAGAATATTCTCATACTCAATGCTGTAGCAGTGTGCTTACTATCACTTGAGAACATGTTGTTGCATTAACTGCATCCAGAAAAGTAACACTAAGCAAAAAACATTCTTGCTCCAACAGGGTTCCTACTAATCTGGAGAAATTCATTTTCCTGACTTCTCCCTGACCTTTGGCAGGAAATTCCCGGACTTTCATAAGTGTCGGATGACGCTGACATATAAGTAAGGAATAAATAATAAATAATAAATTCTCAATATTTATATATGAGAACATTTATTCTATAGAGTCAAAATAATAATCAATTGCTCATATATACTTTCCACTTACCATCCATAAAAATCTGAGCAACGTTCCATATTGTGATCATTAACGGTTTCCGTTTGCTAAGCTGAAACTGGTGTACAATTGCTGTTAGAAAAAATATTTTTTATAAAATTTCCCTGATTTCCAGTCTTTTTCCCTGAGTTTCCCTGACTTGCACCATTTTGTTTGACTTCCCTCACCAGTAGGAACCCTGTCCAATGTTCCATCCATTGTACGGGCCAAAATTACAAAGACAGCTCTTGCTTTGCAGTGGTCTCATCGCACATTACTGCCACTTTTTTCCCCCACGAAGGGATTCTCTGGCTAATTAATTAAAACGGCTCCTCCCCATCCAGCTACGATGGTGAAAGCAAATGCGCAACATGTTCTCTATAGCAGTGTTCGAATCACCCAAATTGCACCGTTCATGCCACATTCTACCGTTCCGTCAGCGAAAACTAGAGTTTTTAAATTAATGAAAACGTATTTTTAAAATTTCTCGTTATATCGCGTATTATTAGAAATTTCGCGCAAAGCTGACAACTTCGCGTTTTATCGCGCAACGGAAACCAATGAAAATGCACATAATATATCATAAAACGTCAAGAAACTGAAAACTACTTAATTCTGACGCATTTCGTTTTATCGCGCATTGCGAAAAACTCGTGCCGCTAATGATGCATATGCTTTGTAATACCCACAGCTACTTATTGTATTTTATGTATGTATTAATACAGTCAAACTTGCATAAGTGGGATCGCAAGTGGGTGCCAACTTAATCCCACTTTAGAGGTATCTTACTTGGCAGCTTCAAAAAGCCGATGTCTCACTTATAGAGGTAATGTTGAAGGACAAGATTCCCAGTAATAGAGATTTTTCAGTTATTTAAGTCCCACTTATTCAGGTTTGACTGTATCAGATTTTAATGTTCATTTTTAATTTCGGATCTTCTCTTTCCTAAGGGTAACATCCCAAACATGAGAAGTTTGTGAAGTACTTACTTTTTTTAAACAAATATTTTAAGCCAAATCTCCTCCTTTGAAGTTCCCTCCTCCCCTTTAAGATAAAGACCAAAACTTCTCTATAACTTAAGGTCTCTTCCAAACTATGGTGTCTTCGATAAAATTACTTTGGCGTGTACCAAGTTAACGGTGTATATTTGTATACCGGACAAACACAAAAACATATACTCATGTTTATATATAAGATTTGGATATGTGGAAATCGAAGTAAACCCTCTTTAAATAAAGTGATTTTTCTCTCAGAGTAGAGTTAAATAAATAAATTCTGGGTCCTTAACAGTGTAGAAGGTCAGTGCTTTATATCGGATCAAGATAAATTGATATATACAAGGAAAATGCCTGTGTAATAAATCTATAATTACATACTTCTTGTATATATGGTATCCCTAATTCTATTAATTCTCAACTAATTCTCTAATTTTTCCAATTTGCCAGAGCCCTTTTTAAACTACAGGAAAAAGGAACTAGTCATCCTACCCCTGTTTTACTGACTTATTGGACCCGCCTAGCTACATCAGAGTATGTGTGCTAGAACCTGCCTTCGGACAAAAGAGTCAAAGAAACAAAAAAATATACAAAAAAGTGAGAAGCGTTTTCTGGAAACTATTTTGAAGCACCCTTACAGACCTCATATCGTAATGTTTTCTTAGGAAGAGTAACGTATACACAGGATTTGTATTTTATTCCCTTTATCCTTTTCTTAAAAAAAAAAATCTATAATACAGATTCTTCTTTTCACAAGACTATGTCCGAAGCCTATTTATGTCCCTTATTTCAGGTTGTGGTCTTACCCCACATAGTTAAACAGGGTATAAAGAGTGTTAGCATAACTCCACGATCCCAGAGGTCGATTGGAGTGGATAATTTCGATAGGATGTTCCGACCCAAGCATTCGGAACATGGTTCTCCCGGCCCTCGCAGCCAAAGAGAGACATGAGGATTTTATCAAGATTCAAGCAACCAAGAGAGAAGTGAGGAATTTCTCAAGGTCCAAGCAACGAAGACAGGAACGGTCAATTCCAAGCAGACTGATCTCGAGGTGTTTGCTGCACCTGTTTGGTGGATTTTCAGGATTCTTCGTCCATTCTCGTTGCTGACGCTGCTAGCGCTAACGTATCCATATACTTCCGGATCATGTGATGGCTTGTTGATAGTTGAAGTGTCTTCTGCTATTGTTTATTGCCAACACATGGTCAAGATATTACAATATAGTTTATTGAACTGAAAGCGAGGTATAATGGAAATAGTTACCATAATACTAAATTAATAGTACGTCTATACAGATTTAAGATGGAGAAAGATTAATAAACATTGTATATTACGAGTAGAAGTAGCAGCGTGCCTTTTAGTAAAAAGTTTAGTAATTTAAAAAATTAATACATAGCAAGAAAGAAAAAAATGAAAAAATGAAATCTTTGAGTTTTACGACCCACGCTTATGCCGGTTAGGCTAAAGGAGATGGTGATGATGAGTAATGGATGAATGGTGGAATGAAGAAAGTGGGAGGAAACGGGAGAACCCCGAGGAAACCCACGCACACGGTGTTTGTCCACCACAAAGTTCATTTGGCCTCGGGACCCCAAACACCAGAGGTGAACGCTCTACCACTGAGCCACCGCGGCCCCCATAGCAAGAAAGGAGTCGTATATTACTTCAGCACATGATATCCTCTCTATAAGAACTTATGTGGTATAAAAGGTCACTACTAAGAAACTAACTTTATTAAGCGTGCATACTTATATTGTGAAAATTTTCAGGAACTCTTGTTCCCTTTGTCCGTCACGAGATACGCTAAAGCCAAAACAAAACTCTCATTTCTACTAGTCAAATGTACAGATTTCATGACTTAGTCATGCGTAAACAGAACATAGTACTCAAACTAATTTGTGAAGACCTGGAAGACATAAAAGTAGAATATAACTGAATAAAGCGAGCATTCACAGGGTATAAAGGCAGTAAGTGTTGCGTTTCACAATTCTCAATGTTCACTTGCAACTTTGAGAGAGAACATTTTTAAGTGTTTATTTTTACAAAACATCAAGGTGTGACGAACTGTTAATGGTACTATCTAAATACTTATCCAGATTTAATAGAGGTTTTTTGTCCTAATGAAATAATATTCATACAAGTTCCTGTCTATTGAAGAAATTGTCTGGTGGATAATTTTGACATTCTTAATACCGTGGTTGGACATCCCCAAATAATATCACTTTAATGAAGTTGGACATCGAATACTTTTCTCTCTCGTACATTGTGACTGACTAAGACAGTAGTTCTCAAGGAGGTCCGCGACGCCTAAAAATTGAAATGTAAATGTGTTGTAATAAAATGGAACTCTCAGCTGTCATGCAAGAAGTATTTTTTTCAGTTATTAAAAAGAAAGGAATTAGACATTATACCTACGTTTCTAAATTTTTGCCCTGTGAGTATGAAGAGTTGTCAAAAAAGGCATTGCAACATTTGATGCCTTTCCCTACCACTTACTTATGTCAGCAGGTCTTTTCTGCTCTTTGCAGTATTAAAATCTTAAAGCAAACTCGTCTTAATGCGGAATCGGATCTAAGATTGGCGGTGACAAACTTATTCAAATTGTAGAGAAACAGAATTTTATTCCTCACATTAGTGACCCCATATTTGAAAACATTGTGTATCAAGTGAATTTCCTTTTTTTCACAAAAACAACATTGATTTTCAGTCTTGAAAGTTACTGTATTTTCAATTGAAATTTCATTTACTAGGAAACAATCATGTATCTTTAGAATTAATTACTTATTGCAATATTTTTCTTGGCCTTTATCATGTCAGTGGTAACTCTAATTAGTATATTTTTTAACACCATGTGAAATTTCAGATAGCATTGCAAGGGGGCCCAGATCACTTTCCGAATGAACAGGGGGGTCCGCGTTATCGGAAAGTTTGAGAACCACTGGACTAACGGAACAGAAGAGTTTCTGAAAATTTTCACAAGATAAATATACAGACATTTAAAGTTTGTTTTTATTAAGTCACTTACGGTATGTTTTATATAAACTTTTTATACTAGTGAAGAACACATTCATGAACACACTGATATTCCTACCTGATTCAGATGTTCGTAACATATTCGAGCTGCTATCAGGCAAGGTATAACTTTAGTTGGAAGAAGGCGAGTGACTTCTTTTAACACTTTCAAGGCATGAGTATATTGTCCCAATCCAACTAAGCACATCGCATGCTGCATCCATACATGAGGTTCCTCGAAAGAAAACTTCATCGCTCTCTCGAACGACTATAATGAAAATGAACATAAACTGTGTTAACTATTCGTCGTCGGAAACATTTTAAGTAATATTTCAACTGAACTCCTGAACATATTTTATTTTCAAACTGTTAATATTAAAAAAAGAAAAATAATATAAAAAGCAACTTGTTTAGTTCTTCAAAACTGATGACTAATAATGGTTAATATTTCTAGGAGACCCCTCTTTCTTAAGTAATGTATGTGGTAAGTGAATTGTGTTGTAGTAATTTTGAGTACTGCTCAGTAAAGAGTAACTTGAGAAAAAAAAAAAAACTTCAATAGTATTCTTTAGTTTTGTCAGCTTGAAACTGAAAAAAAAAAAAAAAATATTGTGTGAATCTCAGTAAGTATCCTTAAGAATTTGTTTCTACATATTACAAAATGATATAATCAATAGAAGAAACATGAATCACTTACTGCATATCAATACATTAATACAAATGTTGAAGCAATCATTCACTTCTCACGATATTTTGTACTCTATTCACATATTAATTTCACATTTGATATTTTACATTTGTATTCATGACTCAGAAAATCTCTCATGTTTTACTATTAAGTAATCTTAGTTAATGTGCATTCAATTAAAAACAACTATTATATCTCGTATGGATTCTCATAAATTGCGTATATTGCGATGGTAAGATAGTTATTATTCATTTTATGTAATTGACACATTTCTCCGCTTTCACACAATGTTAGTGCATATGAAAATGAATGTACAAGCATAGAAACATCATCACTGAGATGATGATAAATTCTACCCTAGTTACCAAATTTCCATCTCTCATTTAACTACTGCTAACATGCTGAACTTTGTAAAACGAAATAAAATGAGATCTCTAGCTTAACGACCCGCAGCTAAGACACGTAGGCTAAATGGGACTAATCATGAATACAAACGGATGATTATGAAAGAATTGTTCAATGAAGACACGAAAGGGCATGGAAGAATACAAAGAAAGGCACGATTATAATTTATTCCACCACAATGCCACCCGATCTGAAATCAATTCACGCCATATATACACGAAACGAATGCTTTACCACTTAGCCACTTCCCTTCTCCATAACTTCTGCAGTCAGCTTTGTGTTTTTTGTTATTTATTCACTGGACCTCACAAACATTCAGATTCTGGTAATTAATTAAGACCACGAGAAAGAAGGAATGGCAATTATTTTCTTTAATTCAACGTACCACGGTTATGCCCTTTAAGCTAAAGGAGACTGATCACTAATGGAAGTTAATGACTGCAAAGTTAAATCTTCTGTGCTCTCTCACAGGAAATAGAGTCCAGTACCACGTGCATGAAACGCACAGACGCTAGCCATTAGACCAGGGGAGGACCAGAAAGAAAGAAAATGAAAGAAAACAAAGCTAAACCGGTTAATTCAGTGGTAGAACAAGTGACTTACGCTTCTGTGGAGACCAAGTTTGCCTAGCCACAGTCAACCAACCTGTATTTCTATTCTCCCAACATTTACGCTAATAAGTTTCTCTTTTTCCATCTTACAAATAATAATAAATACCTAACAAAAGAACTCACCTCGTGCAAAACTTTCAACTGGCCCCACCTAACTAATGCTATGGTTAATAAATCATACACTGCTGTTGCATTATCGTACGCATGAATCCTTGCTTCTTTAAATTCAGGAGATTGACTTAAAACAGCGTCTCGAACGGCCATCGCTTCGCTGAAAGCAACAATATTCGAAGTTAATAAATTAAAATGACTAATGTTAATCATAAGCTAAGTATAAAATGGCAAGAAGCATTACTACTAGTCCACCTCCCAGGACTAATTGTACCAAAAGTAAATTAGAAACAATTGATTTTCGTTTAACTTCGATTGTGAATCTACGACAGATTTTCTTAGAAGGGTTGGACGTCTTGAAAATCTAAAATGAATATTACTTTCTGTGAAATTGAAACATGTTGATATGTACTCCTGTTCACTCAGAAAGAATAGACATTCAATTAACGTTTTAGACTGCGAGGTTTGTATAAAATCTTCCCCTCTCTTTCATATACTATATAATGAACTTTCAGTGTATTGCATTAAGTGTCTATCATATTTGAGCGAACAGGAGTACAAATGAACAATTTCAATTAAAAAAAAAAAAAAAAAAAGAAGCTTACAAACAATCTCTTAAATATATTTCATCACATTCCGATTATAGGATGGATCATGAAAGAACTATATCATTTACATAGCAGCGAGTCTTCTACCGATGTGCGATGAAGGGGAACGAGTAATCCTAAACAGCTTGCAGGAACATATTTTGCTGGATGCTCGTTGTACGAGAGCTGTCATTTTACCTTACTATTATTATCTGTGTTTAAATACTATGTTTTAACAACCTAGTTCACAGAAATAAGGTTCTATTCCCTGAATCATCTAATTCAAATACGGTGGCATTCTCCGCGTTACCTAATTCAACGCGTTACAGGAAATTTTCCAAAGACTTGTGCTCCTCGAGTTAAAACATAAATAAATAAATAAATAAATAAATAAAAAATAAAATAAGTAACAACATAATAAGGTACTTCAGAGTCCATACTATACACTGAAAAGAAGAAAGCAAAAACTACTTATTACCCCCCAAAAAAAAAAAAAAAAAAATGGTGAGAATAGTTCATCGCCCCTTATTCTGAGTTGAAAACAAGCAAAAAAAAAAAAAAAAAAAAAAAAAAAAAAGAAAACAGATCCAGAACTTAAAACTAAGAAATAGTCGTGCAGTCAGAGCCTTTACACTTTTCTTAGTACGTCTCACGCTATATAAATCTGAAGGTCTCCGACTATATGGCTATTTCTTAGTTTTCAGTTCAGAACAAAGAGCGAGGAATTATTTTCGCCGTAGTGGGATTTTTTTTCTAATTTGTTAATTAAATTTACTTTCTCTTTTCAGTGTATAGTATGAACTATGAAGTACATAATAAAAGGAAAAGTTATTTAATAAATTAATAATCCCTTATGTACTACGGATGACTGTGGATAGTAAATTCTCTCTCTCAATTCAATTTTATCGATATCCTTTTCTCTCTTTACTAATATATATACCCTTTCTTTACTGAACTCCGCCATATTGACCGTTTTGTGATGTCAGCTAACCTATATTACGCGGAGTGTCACCACGATTCCAACGATAAGTCATTTATGAAAATCTGTTTTGGCACTTGAGCTCCACAGTGGAACTAATGAACATGAATACATATCTACATATGGGCATGCTAAACATAATTCAATCCTTTAGGTTTACCCGTGGTCGGGTAAAAATAATAGAAGCATATAAGCGAAAGTATATAGAAGAGAAAGTATACAGGGTGTTTCAAAAGAACGCCGACAATGTTTGGGAGGTGATTTCTGACAACAAGATAAGACGAACAGTATAGACCAACCTGAGTATACAAATGCTTCCTTTCGGAGTTATAGGCTGCCGAAAACATGAAAAAATAAAAATGAACTTTATAGGTCCATAGCTCCAATACTATGGGACCTACCGTAGTCAGGTTAAGACGTCACTTAGGAACTAGTATGTGCCCTATCCAAATATCCATGTTTCAGAATCATGCGCTACTTCCACAACAATTTTTATAAAGGTAGTTGGTGAGAAATTCAAATTATATAACCGAACCAAAATCACTCTATAAAAATTGTTGCGGAGGTACCACAGGATTCTGAAACATATTTGGATAGGGCACATAGTAGTTCGTAAGTGAAGTCTTGACTCGATTACGGTAGGTATCATAGTTTTGGAGTTATGGACTTTTAAACTTTTTTTCTTTTTTTTTCATTTCATGTTTTCGGCAGCCTATAACTTCGAAAGGAAGCATTTGTGTACCCAGACTGGTCTATACTTTTCGTCTTATCTTGGTGTCAGGAATCACCTCCCAAATGCTATCGGTGTTGTTTTGAAACACCCTGTATAAGCGATATAATCAATGTTACTTTGAATATGCATTTTTTTTTAGCTTAATGTCAATCAGAACAAAGGCTTATTTCGTTTGCAACAAAATCCTTCAGCTCTAGAACACAATACAGTATTATCTGTGTAAATTTATATATATATATATATATATATATATATATATATATATATATATATATATATATATATATATATATATATATATATATATATATATACCTTATCAATAGAAGCAATATTATTTCTTCATTTTCATTCTTTGGTATAAAGAGATTCAACCCAGTATATTTTCGAGGTTTCCACGGGCTTTCAGTACCTCTGTCTCGTCGATACTGAAGTTTCTTTGGTCCTGTAGAAGAAAGGAAACAAAATAATAAACTTAACATACGAAGAACATATAATGAACATTTGTTACTTGGTACCACAAACCAATCTATGAATTACGATAACTATTTACATTTATCTGTAGATCAACTCGAATTACATCAATCGAATTATTTTTCTCCTATGATTTTTATTTGAAGCACACATGTAAATATGTACCAATTAGCATCACCAAAACCGTGCACAAAAATAAGCGAATACTACAAGCTATAAGAAGTAATTAAAAAAAAAAAAAAAAGTGTATTAATACGTACAGGTTGAGCAGTAGTCTATGAAAGATCACTACATCCGAAGTCATGATTTGGTAGTAAGTGACATCAAGTACAACTATTATTTTTCAACGATTAAGACACGATAAGCAATTTATTCCTTTTTATTCCTACCTCATCTTTCTTATACTTAGAGAATACATTGTACAACTGCGTAAAAGATCAGCACAGACTATGGTGAGTAGTATGTGATTAGAATAAAAAGACAATTTTTATTCATTTATTTTTATTATTTTTTTAAGGTATAACCTGGACTTGCTAATTATGTTAAAAAATATTTGGACGATAGGGGAACATTCGCCTAAAGTGAAAGAGTTGTGTGGTGGAAGTAAGCCTCAGAGAATGGACCATGTCAGAGAATAAAAGAATAAAGTCGAACGTAGTAGCAATAGTCGGGAACATGTTTGATAGTTTATGTAAATTGAGATTAGTATTTAGTTAAGTTAACAGAAAGATGTGTGCATCAGCTTTATTAAGAATACGTGGAAGACTGCAACCCAGCCTCTTTCTACTTTATAACATACCTTTTTTCGGAAAGCCCCGCTAAACACAATTTTTGGAAATATCCATTAAACTCGTTTATCGTAAGAAAAGGGTTTCTAGAAAAGGAAGGAGCTTACATGCATTGTCAATCTGGCAGCGCAGTTGAGCAGACTGAGGATACCAGAGAGCATGGAAACTGTAAAGGTTTTTAATCCTTAGACACAATCTTTTAATCTTGAGTTGATGGAAATTATTTTAAAAAAACAGAGTGAGTAGTGACCAAAAAAATAAGTAAAAAATCCAAATGAACCACAAAAGCTTTGCTCGTTCAGCTCAACAAAGAAAGATACAATTTCACGCGTGAAGTGAACCATATGTGACAAACAGCAAAGCCACGTGCCAAAATATTACAAAAATCATTATATTTGGTCCGAAAAACGTTCCTTTTTTTTTTTTTTTTTTTTACTTTCTTTCTTTTTTTTTTCGGATAGAGGAGAATTGAAAACGTTGAATGAGTGAGCAAAGTCATTAAACACATATTTGCATCTCGTGACTTGTCTGAATAGTATCTTTCCAAGGATATTACAAGAATTACAGAAAATATATTTAAATGCTAAGAATGAAAAATTTTGGTGATATCGTTATTCTTTGCAAACTATTACTGACAACACAAGTTTTCTTCTAACTACTTACCTGGCTCACTTGCCATTTCTGGACTCGTATATACAGTTCCACTGACCCCTCTTAACAATACTTCAGCTAACTGTCGTGTAAGAGTAAGGCGCAAACTTTGTGTGGCACTTGATTCAACCGCACTTAACATAGTTCTAAAAAGGAAATAAACAGAATATGTTTTTGAAAGCTTTTACATATGTGGATTTTGTTTCACTTATCTATTCAAATATTAATTCACTTTAGGGGGTGGTTATAAAACCTGAGAAGAAATGTGCCTTTTTATCCAAAAATCATCCCTGTATTGGCAGTGTTGCCAATACAGGGATTTCCCACCAAACTAGTGTTCTTGCTTAATGAAAAATTAATTCAGACATTTTCACCCAGGGAGAAAATGAACCCTTCGAAGAGAAATAGAAGATTTTATCCTGTAAAAATTGTTACGATATTTAACCCTCAAAGGACGAAAGGTCAGCGCATTTCAGTGCGAAAAACGGGGAAACGAGGGAGTAAACGTGTTCACCGACATTTATTCAAGCGACATTTTAATATTGACAAATTTAGTTTAATTTAAAAAGTAGTACTTTTCGATTGAACACTGCCAACCATGTTTTATTCTTTCTACCCACTTCGTTTCCTTCCCTTTTTCGCCCACTCGCTCCTACGACATACACTGGCGAGTTGAACTGATTGATTGGTTGTTTCGGAGTTTAGCGCCCCGTTCAGCAGCGATGCTAAATGAGACGTGGACCTACAGCGTAACGTGGGATCAGAACCACATGAGCCTCTGCCAGCAATCGAATCCGGGTTTCCCGCGCCAACTGGTAAGTTGGAAATGACTGCAATCATATATCTTCCCGCTGAAGCTTCTTTTGTTAATACATACTGACTTAATTGATCTGCCATATCCTAATAGTTTCCACTCCTCTAGTGTAGTTAACTTTATTGAACTCTACAAGACATTAAGCCTACAAAACGAATAAAAGAGAGTATTTACTTTTCTTGATAAACTATATGAGTGGCCTGAACAAATAAGTGCTCACTTGATCTCCCATTCCCAATTATCGACTAGTCTTTTTTCATGTTCACTTCTTTACTTACGAACCTAAAGTAACTGGCGAAGATTACCTGTAACGATTAACCGCATTTAGAACTTTCCCTGCCTGGATATGAAGAATGGGAGCTCTTTGCAAAGCTGTTTCAAGGACTGGTCCTATTTGCCTTTCAGGACTTGGAGGCTGAGGAGAATTTGAACCTGAAAATATAAAAGAATATACTGCAAGTTACAGCTTTTATTCTTCATTAAACATCAGTAAATGTTATAATAATGAAAAAAATAAACTTATTTACCTTATAGTGAGAAATTCTTGGAGATTTCTGAGGAGAAAATATGGGAATAAACTAAATAACAACACATTATCAGGTAAATAAGTTTTATTGTTATAAAAAAAAGATTGCTTTATTTATCCGGTGATGCAGCATAACGTGAAGTATATGCTACCACTTTCAGTAAAACCTCTTATTACCAAGACTAATGAAAGAATTGAAACTACAAGTGGATAAAAAACATAACTCTAATCGTTGTATTCTATGGGTGTTATCGTTAATTAACCAAAAAATAAATAAATAAATAAAACGTAAAGATTTTTTAGCAACGAAATTTAAGTACATAAATAAATAAACGAAATTTAAGGTAAACATTTGCTGCAAAAAGAGATGGGTTTAACAAGCGGGTGAATGAAAATACAGAAAAATGTATAACTTCACAATAACTTAGGACTGCCAACAATTACTGAAAATAACAATACTTTTCACTGTTTTTTATGTGTCCTAGAGATTCTAATCTGATAGTAACTATCCTAGGCTGATTTTGGTAGGCAATGCTGCAGCCTTTAATTTCCAGACACTAAATGAAGAGCTTCGGTTTCACAAAGAGTTTCATGTACTGTTTCACTATTACTCCTTTCAAAGGAAACAATGAAATCAGCTAATAATCACCTAGACATACGAACTCACTACTTGGTAGCACCTATTATCTATATATATATATATATATATATATATATATATAAAACTAAGATTCTACTATTTACACACGCATTTATATTTTAAAATGTGAAACTGCACCTACCAATCTAACTACCACTTTTGTTCACAACAGCTTACCTGATTGACTCTGGGATTGTTGTATTTTATCCTTTTCTTGTAGGTAGAGTAGCGTAAGATCTCCAGCTAATTCAAAGCATTGGACTACTTGTTGCTCCCATTCCGCTTGTCTGTATTTTGATGATGATGAAGGAGGAACTTTCTCTAAACACAAACCTTGTAGGAAAAAAATACAATTAACAGCACAGGTTAAACAAAAAAAAAAAAAAAAAATGAAAAGAGAAAGAAAAGAAAAAACTTCAAAACTAACCCCTCTGTCCGAAAATATGGTAAATATTTGGAATTATTTTTGTTCTAAATTATGGTATACCTTTCAAACACTTAAGACTTACTAAGTAAATCTTAAGTGTATAAATGAAGTTTAATTGATGTTGAATTTTAGTTTATCCCGGGCTTGTTATGAATGCACTAAAATAGCTAGTAACCGTCTCTCATAACAAAGCTTAGTCTTATTAACATGAGGAACCTTATAGGAATTACCTCATTTAAGCATACAGCTCTGCAATGTCAGAAGAACATTATCAAGCGTCTCTTTCATTCGTTAAAGGCATTTGCAACACACATTCGACCAGTTCGTCAATTGTATGTGCCGAAACTTTATGTTGCAAAGATTGTACGAAACTGAAAAAGCAAGATTCAAAACGCATACATAAGGACTGTTAGGTAGTTAAGATTTAAACTGAATACGCCAGCCATCCTTAGAACCATTAGCTAGAAGTTGTTCATCGTCGTCATAAGAATGAGGATTTGCATTATTCTCTTGTACATGTTTTTCATTCTTCTTATGAGTTGCGGGAAACTTGGACTTGATCGCCGGAATTAAGTTCTCAAGAATCATTTTTTTTACATTCTTCTGAATTGAAGGACTCTACATTTTTTGTTACCAAGGTTCCTTTACTTCTTTTTCTCGAGTTTTCTTTACCGTATCTTGATAAACAGAAGATCATATACCAATTTTTTCATCAAGAAAGATTTTTCGATATGGATTATAACGTGGTCAGACAACAGCAGCCATAAAGATCACTTTGACTATAAAACTTTCGCCTTTGCAAGATCGGTGGGGTTCTTGGTCTAGCATGATTTAATAATATCTGTTCTGCGTTAAATAAAACTATTTCTCATCTATGTGGACATTACTCTTAAAATGTACAAACCTTCAAAACATTCACCCGCTTTCACTTTTGTTCAGCAAAACTTTAATCTCTTTAACTTGTTTTGATTTGTCAGCACAGGTTTAACCACGGATGTTATAAAATAGAGGATCTGCCCAGACGTATCTTCATCCTATGAATCAATGAAGCCAAAAATACAACCGAGCATCGTCTGAGCCGGCACGTCTGATTGGCTACTCTCGTTTCCGCCATGATTGTTGGCTCGAAACATTGCGATCTTAATGGCGCGGAACGGGCAGAGTAGGTGTTGCGAAACCATGACGTATTACTTCACGATTTTGTTTGTATGGGACAACACAAACCACAAATTGATTCTCGACGATCGTTCTTAACTTTGATTAACTGTTCAGAATAAGCCTTACGTTTCCGTCCACATTTGCTTCTTTCTTGAAGAAAGATGTGAACAGATTTGACTTTCTTCGTACTGATTTTGAACTGTGTCTGCAAAATTCTAGGCAGATGTGTTAATTCAAAATCAGCTGCAACTTTATTTATAGCATCATGTTTCAGATTCTGACCTTATTTCAATCGCAACAATTTTTGCAATATGCCATTATGCTGCTCAGCAGTTAATCGCTTGAACTTCGAATTCATTTTCAAGACTTTATTATTTGTATGAAAATTTTCCATTTTCTACGCAAGATTAGGATAACAGTAGAAATATTTAACTACTCACATAATTTTACACACCGAGCCGTCGAGATTCGACGAGCACGTGTCTTTACTCTCTATTGAATACGGATATCGAACCGGGTTTAGCAGGATGTTTGAAGGAAAACACAAGTTTTCCCTTCCACACCCGCGGGCAAACCCAACCCCCCCCCACCACCACCACCACCACCTGAGCAGTAGCGGGTCCTGCCTTATATCTTTCCATTCACAGCTCGCAACTCTGTTTACATTTTTGACGGATACAATCAAACACCTTGTCCGTTATTTGACTGAACTATGAATTTACAAATAAGAGCACTACATTCTGAGTAGTTCTTTGTGTCTCATAAATCTTTACAAACTTTTCAAATGTATACCGTATTTTCGGACAGAGGTAGTACAAATTTACAAACGTAAGTAACATTTTATCCATGTCTGAACCACCCACATATAAGAATTATCTTCATATTCGAACAACCACAATCAAGAACAGTTCAATTTATTTCTGTCTTAAGAGTCTTCTACACTAAAATCCTAATAATAAAAGATAAATGTCTCAGTCTGTCAGTGTGTATCTGTATGTTACGCTAATTTCTAATAGTAAACAGTCGCACTAATATACGTCAAATACCTGCACTACCTCTTGCTTGCCTTACGCTAATATATATCGTTAGCTGCTATCACATGCTACTCTATGATTTAAATCAACACAGTTACGTAGAATGACATCCTTAGATAACTGAATAAACATGGATGCAGTTTGGGGGGGTTGTTTGATTTGAAGTTAGCATTCCGTTCAGAACCGAGGCTATCTGATGTCGACCTACAGTTTAATGTGGGATACGAACCACATGAGCTACCACCGGGAATCGAACCTATGACTCCCGCGGCAAAGGCACATACGCAAACTCTATAGCCACTATGGAGATCTGGGGTGGTTGGTGGACAAACTCCAAATAAATAAATAAATAAATTTGTTGATTGTAAACAATTAGAGCTTTCGATTAAGCGTGATTTCAATCTACAATAAACAGCGAACCAAAGGCTTAGGGAAACACAGTATGTTTAAAAAAGAACAAATTGTAATCCAAAAGCGGAGATTCGAAAGACAAAACAGAATCTCCTATCAACTGTCAGAACTCTACATGGCGGTTTAACTACGTAACTATAAACTTACCCAAGGACTACAATATTTTAAACACGAATACACAGATTACAAAATAGAAAGTTATGTTACTTGAACAGGGCATATTTCGCGGAAAGAAGAAGCAGATAAGCCAAGCTTTCCACCTTAACGTACTATCCCGGAATTTCAGTGCTGACATTGTGGAATCACACCAAATCTAAAGAAGTAACCCCAAAACTCTAAAACCTAATACAGGAAGAAGAAAAAAAAAAAAAAAAAAACTTTGATACACTTGTAGCTTCATATTTAACGAATCTGCTTCTTTACGGACAATTTTAAGAATGCTAGAACAAGTCTGAACACTCGAACATCTGATAACTTTCTTTCCAAAACGGAAGATTGAATGCAGAAATCGCAGACGTCTTCTCAGAGAACTGTCTCAGAAATTAGTTTCTAAGGATGGGCATATGTACTGATGTACACGATTACGATTTTGAACGCGTACAAAGTTTTGTGAGATTCAAAACTTGTAAAAGTATCAATCAAAAAAAAAAAAAAAAAAAAAAAAACGTAACTAGCAGCGTAAGAAAGAAAAGGAGGAAGAGGGGATTAACCTCTTCCTTGCTGAGCTGGAAATTATGGAAAAATAAGCATTTACAGGGCTCATAGTGGTCTTGTCTCTTGTAAATAGTTAAAGTGACCAAAAGCACACGAAAAAGTGACCAAAAACACAAGAAAAAGTGCCCAAAATCTCATCATGCCCCTTTTTTCCTTTTTCAATTTCTCCATCACCTCTTTCTTTCTTGTTTTGTTTCATTTTTTTTTCTTTACTTTTTCTTTTTGAGCTTCCTCTTTTCTTAAGTTTTCTAAGTGTGCTTTGTAGTTACTGTAAGCAGACTTAACTTCTGAGTAAGTGGAACCAGTTCTGGCCTATTTCTGAATTTCTTCATCTCAGACATCATATTTAACTTAGCACTAAAAGTTTTCAAAGCCATGAAATATTCAAATTCACCACCTACTCTTAAGAAGAACATACAAGAAGCATAACACAAGACGAACATGATGAACCCCATAAACACACACAGACACAACGTTGAGCGGAGCGTTAACTATTACGAGAGAAAATTAAAAGACTATTATGATAGAAGAAAGAATAGACACAGAAGGATTCTCAGCCCCACCTTGAGAGCTTAAGCATGCACCAACCATCCACTGTGCTTTAGAAAGAACGAAAGTTAAAGTGGGAATAAAGCTGACTGTTTCACATGTGGCAGCAAGTACTGAAGCTTTCAGAAGAGTAATGAGTAACGAATTAATGCCTTTTTTCATTTATTTTTATATTTTTGTTAGAAAAGAGGCAATGAAAAACATAAATCACACGAAAAAGTCACTTTTAGTTAAAATAGTGACTCGCTATGAGCCCTGCATTTACTATAGTATGATACATATATATACTAAAATAAAAGTAAACTTGTCCTAAATGGACATGAGACTGATTGCTTGAAATCCCCCGCCTCCCCTGGTGAAATTCTCCGTCCGCAACTAGACATGACAATAGTGCTTTTGCATTGCGACAAACAAAGGCAACGAAAATAAACACTGTACACGTACGTTGGATACACCTTACTTTGAATGCATTCCAGTGGTTGGAAACGGGAAAACTGTTCAATAAATTTAGGAGCTCTAAAAGAAAAGTAATGAAATGAAGTGGAATTTCTAATTTTACGTTCCTTTATTAAGTTCTTTGGGGTAAAGCAGACGGATAATTACTGAACGTAAAGGAATTGCTGAAACGACAATGTGTGACGAAACAGAATAACTCAGAGATAACTCCTGGACAAAATGTTGACGCTACAAAATCACGAAGTTCTTTGGGGTAAAGCAAACGGATAATTACTGAACGTAAAGGAATTGCTGAAACGACAATGTGTGAGGAAACAGAATAACTCAGGGATAACTCCTGGACAAAACGTTGACGCTACAAAATCACGAAGTTCTTTGGGGTAAAGCAGACGGATAATTACTGAACGTAAAGGAATTGCTGAAACGACAATGTGTGAGGAAACAGAATAACTCAGAGATAACTCCTGGACACAATGTTGACGCTACAAAATCACGTGGCCGGGGATCGTACCAGGGACCTGCAGCACCAGGCGTGAGCGCTTTACGAGTGAGCCATCGTGACCCCGAA
Organism: Thermobia domestica; assembly: GCF_964235325.1. Classification (NCBI taxonomy): domain Eukaryota; kingdom Metazoa; phylum Arthropoda; class Insecta; order Zygentoma; family Lepismatidae; genus Thermobia; species Thermobia domestica. The sequence continues at coordinate 58,405,307 of NC_137458.1, forward strand.
AATAACTTTACTGAAAGTACAGCACAACTGACATGTCTAAAACGAAAAGAATGGGCACAATAGCTCAATAGTAGAAGAGTCACCAACGTAGAAAACATTGTCCTTCCAGATTGGGTCATTCCTTTTACGCAACATACTCCCATCGAAAATGTACCAACAGTTCTTGAGTGCCAGTGGCAGTCGTATAATTCCATAAACTCTCAAAGAATGGCACTCCAGTCGCCTGTGTTAATTTATCGACTAACTCATATCTTCAGTCTACTTCTTCTTAAAATTCTAAACATTAGGAGTAAAATATTTACAAATGATTAATGTACTCACGTTGCAAAGTAAATCTCTACATCTATTCTTATTGGTAGATGACATAAAAGAATATAAGTATGAACCATATTGGTTTGAATGTAATTAGCACGTTGGATTTTAAAAATTATGACAATGTAACTATATCAAACCGAAACAAATATTTACTACGTACAATATGAAAATTCATGTTGTAGCACGGCTTTTTCTCTACATACATTGTTTATATGATATAAAATAATACTATGTAATTAAAGTTACTACATTAGAAATATCTATTGCCACCTATAATTTATTTTGCTACAAAAATACTCTGTCAAATTTCTGTCAATTGAGCATGTGTCTTAAGTTGGTCACTTCTACTGGAACCAGCAATGACCAACGCAGACATGTATGCTTACCTTTAATAGCATACGATTCCGCCACAATTCTTAAGCTTCTGCTTGGTAGCTGCTTCTCAGTAAGGGAATGCAATTCAGCTTTGTTGTAGCTATTTAATGATTCTTCGAACATACCCATGGCGAAGTTGAGCTTTCCCATTAACAAGTATGCATCCAGAGCAACGCCCACCTTTAAAATAAGTTACTGCAATTAGTACACTGTAATTAATTATTATTTAATTGTAAATTTAAAAATATTACCACAAAAATGTCGAAAAAGAAAGTATTATTTTATGTACAATATCATACTCAATGGCGGCTTTTAAGGGAGATCACATCCGCAAAAATATAATTTTATCGCTACAAGCTACGTATTTATTAAGAGCATTTTTTTTTTCTAAATGCAAACAGGCAAATATAAAAACAAATACAGTAAATAATATAAAGAACATATGAAAATTATACATATATTTGTTCCAGAAAGAAAAGCGGGAGCAGCATTTAGAATTAACTGCACGCCTCATTTTACACAGAAACAGTTTAAATATATACTTAACGAACTCTTGATCATTCCCTGTAGTATGGAAGTGTGCTGCTTCTACTAATATGAGTGCAATTTCATTGAGAGGCTCTTCAATTCGTACAATTTTTTTTTGCGGTCAATTTTGACGCTGAATTTTTCTATTGTCTTTCAACTGTAGTTTTCTACGAAGTAAAGTCGTATCAATATTTACAACTTGTTAGAGTGTTATTTCTATATACATACTTGTTTGACTTCGTGTCGTTTTACCTATTCCCTCCTATATAATAAACACTATTCCCTGCGCTTTGATAAGGAATGTGAAAAGTTTCGAAGTATCAGCAAGCAGAATAAGAAGTCCAATAAGCGATGTGTAGACCTGTATACTGCTGTTCATTGAAAGCACAGCGAAAAGTCTTTTCAATATTTCACTTTTTCAGTATAAGAAATATGGAAAGATTGATTTTACTTAATGAAATAATATGATGCATATAATATAATAGAAGTTCTTACTCATCTAAAATATACGAACAAATACCTATTATAAACGGTTTCAGTGACAAATTCGCGCCATTGTCGGTGTGATTTTTAAAAACCTATATTGCTAGAAAAACTATACTTTTCTAAAATCATAATCTGTACAAATAATGGCTGTAAGTTGGTAAAGAATTTTTCTTGGGTTTCTTTGCTTTATGTTTATAACCTGAGATGTCTTTCCATTTCTAGTGTCCAGTCTTGAAATAAATAGACGTCGAAAGACTACTCATCTGTGGGCAGAAACACTAAATCACTCCACACCATTTAGTTCTGAATGGCGTACATGTAACAGTTACCGCCACTTTTGAAATACTAACAACTGAAACCTTATGTTGATAGTTGATCTATCTTATAGTAGATATCTTCAGTGCGCTTGGACGGCGTACATTTGAACCACGAAAGTACCTATAATTTTGATTTTCGTAACTCCGCTTAAACATTTTTGTTATATATATATATATATATATATATATATATAAAGGATACAGGGGAAAAACACACTAAGTCTCATTTCGTAAATTTTTCAGGTTTTAAAGCATGGACAAAATGGGTTCTTCTTTATATAGAATTTCTTTAATCGTTTAGAAAATGGGATCAAGCTGTTACTTTCACAGTGTTGTTAAACTATTGGTAAGATGCCACCTTTAGATCATGTAATTTGGACTTAGCGTATTTTTCTCTTGCACCTTTCATATATAAAACGACGAAGCAATATTAAATCACTATAATGTCCTGAAACTTTTCTTTCATGATCAACAATTTTCGTACAAAACTTTGACTTAACTCGTAATATGTAATCTAATAATCAAGAGTTCTAACCAGTTGACAAGGATATATTGTACAATCATGTAAATACTTGTAACAGATATCACATACGCACTTACCTTCACTCCCTGCTCACTTGCTGCATACATAAGGTATCTTTTCGCTTCAGCTAAACCACTTTTAGCTTTACCAATATTAGCTTCTATCGGAGGAACTTCTTCCAAATATGCTTCTAACTTTCCTTCTCCAATCAAAAAATTGGCTAAGCATTCTGGAATGGAAACCACAGTAATGAAACTAAGCTCAGCGAGAGTTAAATTCAATAAAAATATCAACAAACCTAAGAATTATCATACTGTTAGTGTCGGTACAAACATTCAGGCACTTTACATATATGTGCCTAGGCGAAAAATGCTTTAGAAAATGATACTAACTTCATTTAAAAAAAAAAAAAAATTAAAAAAAATTAAAGTTGTTGATTTGTTGCTGTTGATTTAGTGGTGTCCTTAAGGTTGGAGAACTAGCCATTATAGAAAGAAGTATGTACGTTAGTTAGAGAACGTAATATGATATTCAAAGTAGTAACAATTCCAGGGATAGGAACTCAAATATTGCTGACAAATATTTACGTAATAGTGTAAGTATTTATAAAACGTGGTAACATTATGAAAGACCGTATCTCCAATGGGTAGAATCATGATATGAATAAATATTATTATGGGATCTTACATGATAAATGGACCAAATACAGTGAAACCTCTCTATGTTGGCCACCATCGGTTCCATTGAAAAATGGCCAATTTAAACAGGTGGCCAACTTACAGAAAATAAGTGTTTTTGGTGTATTTTTAGAATAGGATATCTAGTATTACCTGATTGTAAAATTTTAATAAGCAATGGCACGACAGCTAGGCTACTTTTAAATAATGTATATATAGTAATCATAACAATATACAATACTAGAAAAAATTATTACCGTATGTTTAATATATGTACCTTTCTCTTCCTAGAAACTAGTTTGGTACACTGAATTATTCAGACTGAAAACACAATAACACGAACAACCAGAAAACAGAAACATATATACGCAGTTTATTGAAACTGATATTGTAGCACACTGAATTATTCAAATTGAAAACATGAGATGCAAAATTATAAAGTGAGCAATTTATATGACTTCTTTTCGACAGTGACAAATGTTTTCTGTGCCTTTCCAAAAATAGCGAATCAATTACTAATAATAAATTTATTCATGGTGGTTTATTCTAGATGTATTTGTTTTATTCTTTTTTTACCACATATGCACATTCAAATTTTGTAGTTAACTACCTCTTGTTAATAAGCTACAAGTGTTTCCCTAGGAGCAAAAGATGTTTTGAGAAAATCTTAAGGAAATTCATATCTCGAAACCTCCACTACCTTTCGATAAGCCGTCAGGTGAAAATAGTTGACAATTGAGATGGTTAGCTTTAACTTTGCCAAGTTTCCGGAATTACTAAAGCTCTCAGCTGATGAAAGAAGCCGATATAGCTAATGGTTTAATCAAAACAAAGGGTAAACAAATACGTACAACTATTTTCTGAATTCCTGTACGTGCCTTTTCTTGCTCACATCTTCCTTGACCAACCCTTTATAACGATAGTGTTCTGACCATTGACCTCCAAGTACGAACCGTGGGATCCATGCTTCTTTGTCTCCACTCACAAATACAGAACATCTGCTTCTCATATGGGAATACGAAAGAAAAAACTGAAATCTAAGTTTTACGTCCCGCGGATATGCCGACTAGGCTAAATGATACTGTTGAGTTGAGTTTAACGTCCCGTTCAGCAGCGAGGCTATATGAGACGTGGACCTACTGATTAACGTAGAATCCGAACCACATGAGCTCCCGCCGGGAATAAATGATACTGTGATGATGAGAAATTAATGAAATGGTGGAATGAAGAAACTGGGAGGAAACGGGAGAACCCCGAGAAAACCCACGTGCGCAGTGTTTGTCCACCACAAAGTCCACACGGAGCGAGCTGGGATCGAACCAGGGATCCCAAGCACCAAGAGGTGAACACTCTACCACTGAGCCACCGTGAGCCCCAGGAATACGAAAGAGTTATAAGAAACAAACAAAACGGTACCTTGCGTGGCCACGTGCAAAACGGTACGCACGTAAATTTATCACCATAGGGTAAACATTGCTTCAACGCGGCTAACTTCCAAGATAGACAGGTGGCCAACTTACATAGTAATAAGTAACCAATGGCTTATGGGAAAATGCAGGTTTAAGACGAACCAGACCAAGATGAGCAGGTGGCCAAGTTGACAGGTTTTAATGTAACTGATTTTATCTCACATCAATTCTTCTATAGGTGACAATTCAATGATATACAAAGAGTGAAAAATGCACAGCTGGACGATAGGTATACGCATAAACGAGATCGCTTACAACAGTTCACTGTAAGCCGACACCGGAGCCGTCGATGGATGTGGAGGAGACACCAAATGCAATCCACACATTGTGTAAGTAATCAAAATATGTAGCGATCATTCGTAATAATGTATCGAAAAATCAACCAAGTGGAAAGGCTTTATGCACGCACTTATCAATAAGAAAGCTATTACGAAGTGAATGCAGTGAAATAATTATGCACAAAACATTGAAGGTAAGATCTATTTTCCAGATTTCCCTTCTTTACACACTTGTGTAGGGGAGGCTGGGGTAATAAGAGACAAAAAAAATACTCTTGCACTTGCACTGATTTCTTGAGGAACTAGCAAAAATATGATTGTACTAAAAAAAAAATGAAACCAGCTAATGTATTAACACATTTTTCGAGTTCTCCTTTCACACCAAAAAGATTCAGGAAAAATTTTGTTGAAGTCAGTGTCTCTTATTATCCCTAAGGGGTAATAAGAGACAAGGCTCTCAGTGCTTATATACATAGAATAGAAAATGAGCAGTGGTTTAAGGAAAAATCTTCAGACAATTCTGAACAATTTACTTTTTTCAGATCTGAAATATGTGCATATGTTCCCGAAATATCAAGATTTCAAAAATGAAATTCAATAGTTCGTTCGGAAAATTTATTTGATTGACTATTAAATATCAAAAACCATTAAAACAAAGTATAGTTGAGTTTTAAGGAATCTAGATACATCATGGATAAAACTCACACTACCAAATAAAAAAGAACGGTGACAAGATTATTTTTTTTGGGGGGGGAATGTCGAAAATGAACACAAAAAGTGCCTAAATCCTCAATGAAGAAAAAACATCGCATTTGAAAAATAGTTTTAGCCAACTTAACTAATGAAAAAGCTATTAAATTGTAATCATACAAGAAGAGAACATTGAAAAATGTTGTAAACCTATTGTTGATCAAATTTTATGTAAAATGTAGCCTATGTAAAACTACATTTTCGAAAAATATGTAAGATGAATATTGAACCTTTTACGATGTACAGTCGAACGAACATATGAAAAATGTACAAAAGAGTTTGGAAATGTTACGCTAGCCTATGTAAACCCAAATTACCATTTAAAAACTTCAAAAATATAATTTAAACTTCAGTTTAACATAATTAGGCCTATAGCAGGTAAGCCTTATTAATTAACTTAGGCTGAACCACTTAAACATAGGAAAAATATATAGGCCTGAGGGTAACAAATATTAAGAATAGTCCTACAAACACCTAGGCCTACCAAAAGAGGAGTCATGTTTAATCTTTCTCTTTTGGTTTCAAAAGTCCTTTTCACTTTGCTATAAACACAACGAATTTTTTTGAGCTATCCTCTGGAAATCTGGAATGGACCATTTCCATTTTCATCCAGTTTGATAGATTTATAAAACACAAATTTGGATGCCACTGTTTGAATGTCATCATAGGCAGGCCAACTGAAACCACTTAATTCTGTTTTCAAAAATTTAACCTTGCACGGTCCTTCATCTGGAAAAGCAATAACCCTCCCAATATACTAGTCAAGATCGCAGTACACGGCGTTATACATTTCTAAGCAAGATTCTGCTCTAATTCGATCAATTTCTTCTGGCAAACCTTCACCACTTGATGATGAAATTAGTTGATCCAAAGCATATTCTCCACTGTCACTATCTATACACAGACTCTTGACTGAATTGCCAGAGTAGGAATTTTCCTATTTACTTCGTATATACAAAAACTAGCAGGTTATACTCGTCACATGCGCTAAATAAAGTTGAATTGGGGTAACAAGAGACATGCCCTCAATTGACCTGAAATGCAATGTTTGAGCATTTTCCAAAATTTCACATGAATCTTCATAATCCGTCACAAAGTTATATAGCAGTCATTTCCAGATTTGTAACTCACTTTTCACAATAAAATTTGATTTTAAAACGGTCACGAACTTGTGACAACAATATAAAAATTCATATTAGTTCATAAGTGCAAGTAGGGTAGGAAAGTAAAGATATTGACGTTGAGATTACTTATTATATATATATATATATATATAAAATTCTGATTTGATATTTAGGGTATTTCTTGGCCGTGTCTCTTATAGCCCCTGTCTCTTATTACCCCGACCTCCCCTACATTAAATATAAAAACTTGTACAGAAATGTCAATGAATATTATATGATCAGAATGCCTTCAGCACATGGTACACCTACCTTTAATACGTTGGATCGAGACATGAAACTCTCTGTGAGTTAACCTTATATATGTCAAAAGTGATTTTGTAGACAGGTTATTTATGCCTTTATACCCATAATAATTAAGCAGGTATGATGGGGAACATATAATTTGCGCAGCACATTGAACGGAGAATACTTAGTAGTTCCCGTCACTACCTGGCTCCGCCCTGTATCTTAGGCACATCGTACTCATCCCGCGCTATTGCGCGACTTCTAACCTTGGGATCGAGATACGAATCCCTTTATGAGTGAAACTAGTATAGGTTAAAAGTGATGTTGTAGACAGAGTGAAGAAAATAATGTATTTTTGTATTTACACCCACAACGACTTAGCCCTCCTAAAATGAATCTGCAATTAGAAATACTGCTCTTTCCACAAGAAGCAATATTCAAAAGGAGTTAAGTGATGCAAAATAGGTCCAAGAATATTAATTTTAACTGAACTTAAAATTCAACCTACTTTAAGCTAACCTCAGCCTTAACATGCTGAATCTACTCTGCAGTACAAAGGCCTTTAAAAGTACTAAGGGTTCAATTTATGAAAAAAGAATATATCAATAATCGATGTAAGGTCTCAGAACTTGTATTTGCACTGTATATAACAGAAGTAAACTACACTTAAATTAACAATAATTTTTAAAGAACTATTTTTAAAAAGGACAGAAATTCGGTTAACCCCTGTCAGCTTTTAAAACAAGTTGGGTTAGGTTCGGTTTACCAAGATATAAGGAATCGCGGTGGGGTGTAACAGAAGTTAACCTTAAAAGTAAGGCTAATCTCTAGACGCCATGCTCATATTACATTATTCTCAAAATTCTACAAAGGCTAACATGAGTACAAGGGCTAAAGTTACAATTCACACTGTCATTATCATGCATTAAAACCATATACTCAATATTGCTGCAATATTCCTAACTCGGTTGAATAAAAATTTATTATACATTTCTGTGGGTGTACAGCTTTGAGAAAAGTATTTAAATTGTTACATAACATTTGAAGAAGACACGGAAGTATACAATCGAATATGCAGACGGAGAACTTTTTGCCCTGATGGATTAACTGTCCACGACTTACTAATAATTTGCTTTCTTAACTTTTGGATCCCGGCTAAAACATTGTTATTACATATCATCTAAACAATTAGTAATTCTATCAATCCAAATCTTTATACTTACCGTAATTAGGCGACCTTGACTTCAACTGTTCCGCTAATTCTATTACCTTCCTCCAGTTGCCTTCTTCTCTATTTTTCTCTATTTCCGTTTCAATTCGGACATTCCCTTTGCCTTTCCCAGTCATGATTATTATTTAAATCAGACAAGCACAAGGTTTATAATCAGTTTAACCTCTCACCACATACCCTACACCTCTCACGTACAACCCACGAAACCCACTGACTGACTGAATGAATCAGCTGAGAGTAACTTTACAGGGGTACCACAACCACAACTCCTTGTATCGTAGTAGTTTACCATTTCAGAACATATACAAAATAAATTGTTTGTTGTTTTTATTATACAAATAAATAAAAGATAGTTCGAGTGCATTTCTTTAGCACATAACAAAAATATTTAGGTAATAATTAAATGAAGAAAAATATTAATTCGTTCGAAACAAGTCATCCGTCCTTTAAATCCTGAATATAAATTGTGCTTTAACAAGTTATTTTTTGCGCTTTTTTTTTCCGAAGTTGGAAAGTTGTAAATAACTGTACTTTAATATTCTTGTTTAGTTAGTTTGTATATAACAACAATTGCTGAGCATACAAATGTTATATCTGTTTTCATATGGTGAATAGTATCAAAGATTGAATCTGGTACTTCTGTAAAGCCGATCAATGTTTGTAATTGTTGAAGAAAGTGGCGGATTGGAGGAAGTTGCAGCTAACGCACAATGAACTTAGAAATGGGTAAAATAATATGAATAAAATTCCAGGAGTACAGTCACAAAAATATTTGGAGGAGTTCGCCAAATCAATTAATGTGTTTGCAATTAGAATTCTTTAATTAATGTTTTGGCTATAAGAATAGCAGTAAGAAAATGGGCATAAGAAATTGGGAACAGAACAATTGTGTCAAAGGCATAAAAAACAACGATAAGCAGTGGTGCCCACCCCCCTCATGTCCATGACGCACCCCCCTCAATTGTCTATCCGTAGGTGTTCTTCCATGATCTTTTCGATTAATTTTTACACCCCCTCAAACATATTTATATAGATTTTTAACCCCCCAAATATTTCAATGACGCAGTTTGCGTCATAGCCCCCCTTTGTGGGCACCCCTGCGATAAGAATAAGAGAAATAAAAAAATAAATATTTTAATAAGGATTCAGGTTCTTCTTCTTCTACCTCTTTTTAGGTATCTTCTTGTCTCAGGAAGATAGCTCTTCCAGCAAATTATAATTAGTATCTTCAAAGCACAAATAAGCCTATAAAGTAAAGAGAGAAATCTTGAGAGAAAGTTATAAGACGCATAATAAAACATATTGTGATAAATATAGGTAGTACGCTTTAAGAATAAATGGATATAAGAAAAAAATCAGAAATCCAATGAAAAGGGTCAGAACCATGGAGCACTGAGAGAAAATGGATATGGTGTCGGTAAAGAGGATAGGAGAAAATGAGATGATTGGTGGTGACCACAATTACAGAGGAATGGCATGTTTTCGAATCACGAACAAGCTCTGGTGGGTAGAAAAGACATGAAATCTATTGCGGAGGAGAAAATGGAGGTAAGAGGGAGGAAAGTCGTGTTGAGTGATCAAAGATGAGGAACGGAGAGAACAAAGATGTACCAATACCAGCGCGCCGTTGTGCGGGGAGCGTTATAAGAAGTTCAGCGTTAATAATGTTGGGTAGTGGAGAGCAGAGAAGGATCTACTGGAGATACTGAGAGATCACAGTGGCATATTTAGAGGTTCACCCGGCTCGAGTCCCCCCCCCCTTCATTAAGTGCAAAGTTTTTTTTAATATACTTGCAACGATAAGAGAAAACTCATGAAATTTTTACTTAACGTCTCTTGTCGGAATACACAATAAAAGGCTGCATATCTGCAACAGAATGACCCATCCCTCTTCACCTCCATCCACAAACACACACACCAACGAACACTTTTAAAAAGCGAACATGTTATTGCAGCGGAACGCTTTAAAGACCCACTCATAACTGCACACTTGGATTCATGTTCAACACACCCTGAGAGTTTTGCCCAAAAATTTTCACCCCCCGGCCCCTATTTATACATAGTGCGCCCCTGTGCTCTAAATAATTTGCCGCTCCCGAACAAACTTATGTCTTAAACAAGGAAACAAGCCGTGATTTTGCAAACATACCAACTCTTGTTGAGTAGCAGGGTTTTTTTTTTTTTACGTTAAAATTTTATAAACTTGAGCATTTATTTGCATTTATTTTAGTTTTATAATGGTAAATTACAATTATATTTGCACTTATATTGTATTGAAAAACTGAAGCTGGGCACATACGGTTGATAAAATATAAGTACCGTAAAATAGAAATATGTGTAAATGATTAATTTTATAAATAGCACAAATATTAATGAATAAAAACAAGTAATTATCCTATGATACAAATTAAGAAAACCTAATTAAACTGTGTAAAAAATATAATGTTGTTGAATATGAATTATATAAATTAAAAGAACATTAAAAGATTACAAGTGGTTAAGTAATTTTTGTTTGATATTTTTTGATTGTTTTAATTTTTCTTTTATTTTTATTTGCTTTTTTTAAAAAAAATAAAAAGTGGCTAGGTGGCTTGAATAATTAGTTTTACTTATTTACGATAAATTTTTGACCTGTTAGTTGTTTTACTGCTGATATTATTTGGCGTTGAATTTGCTGGATGTAAATAAGATTTACAAAAGTTTTTGTATTACAGCTGAAATAAGCTTGGAGTTGTGTTAATTAGTTTTGAAGGTTTAATGTAATTTTTTGCTGGCAGGAATAAAACGACCATTTAAGTTGAGGCCACAAACGAATATTAAAGTGCTAATACGTATTACGAGTTACTTTACATGAGACTTTTACACATTGTTAGAATGATTATTTTTGCACGGATGCGTAAAATGTTACTGCTGGTAAATTCTGAAAATTAACTTTTACATATGTTAATGGTGATTTAATGTGCGAAATTTAATCCATACAAGGGGAGCGCTTACGTGTTACTTTTAAAACAATGCACCCTACTCGCTTTGGTGGGTGCTTTTTGAAGTGACAAACAGGCACGCATACCGACAGTGAAAATCCCGATATTCACTCCTAGCGTTGGGACTAAAATTATTGTTCAATGAGCTTTTGGTTATAGAAGTGCGTAGGTGGAAAGTGATTGTTCCGAAAATTAGACTTAAAGGAACATTTACTAAGAATGTTATTATTACGTGAACAGTTTTTGTTCCTCGACCATATATGGCCGTAAAAGTTCAAGTGAGGCCTACCAACACAAATGTACAAAATATTAAACTGATGAAGAAAGCTTTAAGATTGTTTTCTTTTTTATATACGAGGGTTGGTTAATAAAGTTTGAAATTAATTTTGTTTTTTTCAATGTTTTTTTTAATTTGAAAAGAAATGAGCTTCGGGTCGGTGATACAGTTTAGGTATTACAAGTTACAAGAGTTACAACGTAATTTTAAATGGCATAATTCTCTCAATGATGATTATAATGTGGTGTTCTGCCCAAAGGTAGGTGTTTGACTTGAAGATTCCTGGTCAAGATCAACCCATGGTAGTTTGCCATTAACTTCCATGGGATGATGATGACCTACTAACAAGGGACATCACCCAATTGTCTGGCTCCGATTTGAATGAAATTTTTCTAGGTGATAGAGGACATATATGTATTATTTGTGATGACAGAAATTTTTGCCATCGTGCACGTTTTCTATTTTTTATAATTTTTAAGAGTTGTGATGTGGTTATTAGAGATTACTCCAGAAGTCCCTTACTAACCTTTGTAAACGCAGCGTTAATGAAAGAATAACCATGTAGATACATATAAGGCCTAGGGGGAAGTTGTATGGTAGGTATGACCTTCACCGCAGCCATCTTGAAATCCGCCATTTCGAATTAAGGTCAAGTTCTTTAAATAGGAATAGGGTAATATGATACATAATTTCGGGCTAGAATTTAATCTGGAAGACAATGGTGAAGCTAGTTTTCAGATACACCTATTTGGGGAAAAGTTACAGGCATTTAATTGTTCACTTACTACGTGCGAGAGTCCCTTACCTCCGCTTCTAACCCGCGTATTAATGATAATAAGTGTATAAACGCTTCGGTAATACATATTATGCCTAGAGGGAAGTGATACGGTCAGGGTATCCTTGATGGCAGCCATCTTGAAATCCGCCATTTTGAAATAAAGTGTTGTTTGAAAAATGAAAACCATAGAATGTGACACCTCATTTTAATAGCAAATTTTCCCAAAAAGCCAATGGAGTGCTTATTTTTGTTCTATAATTAACCAGTGTGAATTTGGCAACACTCCTAATTTTCACCGCATGTTTTAAAATTCGAACTGGCACTTTGCAGTTGTTGCCATGGCTCGTGTTTACTAAATTTATTACATTTTTTAAAGAATTTTGATTTATCAGTTCATTAATAGTGTTGGGATAAGCATCCAGCAATCTTTCTGAATTTTGAAGACTTGCCATGTAATTATTTATTTCCTATACCTGCCATTCAAAAACTCGTTTACTGACATGAATCATCGCACAACGAATCAACTCCAATTTTACATTCAGGTAATACCGAAGACGTAGCTTGTGTAGTAGATGAGACGAAAAATCAAATGAAAATTCACTTCAAAAAGGAAAACGAAATATGATTGTTTTGTAAGTCCAGAGTCTTTCGTTTTGTTTTATATTTATTTCTTTATTGTATATATATTTATTTATTTATCTATTTATTTATTTATTTATTTTCTATGGCAATTTTTTTAGCTAGTCAGGCAAAAAAGTCATTCGTTTTCTAGCGATTGTCGATGGTTCATGATTGTAAAATTTATAATCAGTATTGATCGGGCACTCAATTAAGTTACACCTCTTTATAAACAAGTTTTCATACTATGTTCATGGCACAAACAATGTTGTGGAAACAGTCATATTATGCCTCTTTGATATTTTCTAGCATTGCTGCTTTTTCTTAAATGTTGTATTTATAAGAAATATTTTATTGTTTGTCGATTGCGCAACATGTAGGCTACGTATCCTGATAATTTGGTGTTCGTATAACACCAATTTCTTATAATTTCATTTGTATTTCTTTACGTCACATAGGTCCATAGGTTCTTCATGTATTCTCGTTTAAAATAAATAATTACATTGCAAGTCTTCAAAATTCAGAAAGATTGCTGGATGCTTATCCCAACACTATTCACGAACTGACAAATCACAAGTCTTAAAAAATGTAATAAATTTAGAAAACATGAACCATGGCAACAATTGCAGAGTGCCAGTTGGAATCTTAAAACATGCGGTGAAAATTAGGCGTGTTGTCAATTTGAAAGATCGAATACGGTAATGGACGTTTGGTGCACATTAGAAGCAGTCCTAAATTCACACTGGTTAATTATAGAACAAAAATAAGCATACCATTGGCTTTTTGGGAAAATTTGCTATTAAAATGAGGTGTCACATTCTATGGTTTTCATTTTTCAAACAACACTTTATTTCAAAATGGCGGATTTCAAGATGGCTGCCATCAAGGATACCCTGACCGTATCACTTCCCTCTAGGCATAATATGTATTACCGAAGCGTTTATACACTTATTATCATTAATACGCGGGTTAGAAGCGGAGGTAAGGGACTCTTGCACGTAATAAGTGAACAATTAAATGCCTGTAACTTTTCCCCAAATAGGTGTATCTGAAAACTAGCTTCACCATTGTCTTCCAGATTAAATTCTAGCCCGAAATTATGTATCATATTACCCTATTCTTATTTAAAAAACTTGACCTTAATTCGAAATGGCGGATTTCAAGATGGCTGCGGTGAAGGTCATACCTACCATACAACTTCCCCCTAGGCCTTATATGTATCTACATGGTTATTCTTTCATTAACGCTGCGTTTACAAAGGTTAGTAAGGGACTTCTGGAGTAATCTCTAATAACCACATCACAACTCTTAAAAAATAGAAAAAATAGAAAACGTGCACGATGGCAAAAATTTCTGTCATCACAAATAATACATATTTGTCCCCTATCACCTAGAAAAATTTCATTCAAATCGGAGCCGGACAATTGGGTTATGTCCCTTGTAAGGACGGGACCTAGAGCTTAACTTGGGATCCGAAACACTTGCGTCTCCACTGGAATCGAACCCGGGAACCCTTGATTACAAGGCAACGAGTTTAACTACTCATCCATTTAAGACACAATGCTGGCATGTAATTTATTCGTGTAGGTTTTAATTTACTGTACGGAGAAAATGTATTCTATACTTCTTAATCAACCGTTATATCCAGTGGCGGCAGTTGGACGTTAAAAGTGGAGGGGGGCAAGCCATAATTTGAATATTTGTATATCAATGTTAGTTTTCCTGGTTGCTTGTAACAATTTGTTTGACGAAAGGTTGTATAACTATTAGGATACTGTCTTTTTCAGTTAAAATACCGTATGTCGTGTTTCATATTAAGTAAATTGATAAGAGCAACGCAAGTAGATACTAGCCCTTAGTACTCTTAAACAACGAAGATGTAAAAAGAGATTTGATTCCTTGCTCATGAACAACTGAAAATTCTGTCTGAAAATTGTGTGATCAGATTAGGGGCGTATTTAATAACAAATTATCAAAACAAGTAAATAGAAAGGATAATATTAATCAAATTAATCAGTTAGGAACAGGGTTTTTCGTTCATAAACGTATATTACCAGCAATTAAACGGGTTGAATTTGTTACTGACAGACTTTCTTTTATTACTCTTAAGGGACGGTGGTGTGATATTATTGTTTTAAATGTACATGCCCCAACTGAAGATATGGATGACAATATAAAAGACAGTTTTTACGAAGAAGAGAAACGGATATTTGACAACTCCCGCGATACCATATGAAAATTCTATTAGGGGATTTCAATGCGAATGTAGGACTAGAGGATATTTTCAAACTGATTATAGGGAACGAAAGTCTGCATAAGGGAAGTAATGACAACGGTGTTAGACTCGTGAACTTTGCAACATCCAAAAACCTAATCGTGAAGAGTACAAAATTCCCTCATCGCGACATTCATAAATACACTTGGACATCACCAGACGGGAAAACACATAATCAAATTGATCACGTTTTAGTAGATAGAAGAAGGCAATCTAGCATAATTGATGTCCGGTCGTTTAGAGGGGCCGATTGTGACACTAACCACTACCTGGTAGCAGCGATAATACGAGAGAGGTTATCGTTGAATAAAGGTAATATTCATTGTCCGAAAACGGAGAGATTCAATTTAAAGAAATTAGAAGAGAGCCAGGTAAGAGAGGAATATCAGATTGAAGTTTCGAATAGATTCTCGGCTTTAGAAGATTCGGAGTGCACTAGTGTTGAGGATACCTGGATTGAAATTAGAGATAGCATTAAAATTTCAGCAAAAGAAAAATTGGGACACGCGGAAATACGTAGGAGCAAACCATGGTTCGGCCAAGAATGCATAAAACTAGCAGAGAAGAGAAAACAGGCAAAATTACGCTGGCTACAAAATCCGAATGAAATAACTACACAAAATTTCGCAGATATCAGGCGGGAAACTTCCAAAACTATTAGAACAAAGAAACGCGATTTTCTGAAAGCTAAAATTAAGGAACTTGAAGATAATAGTAAAAATAAAAACATCCGGGACATGTATAAGGGAATCAACGAATTTAAGAAAGGCTATCAACCTCGTGCTTATATATTAAAGAAATCTGACGGTACAGTTCTCACTGACACGGATAGCATCTTAAATAGATGGAAAGATTTCTTCGACGATTTGCTTAACACGCAACCAAAAACTAGTGTGCGTGGAGAAAAGGAGATACACACCGCAGAACCGTATATTCCAGAACCCAACCGAATAGAAGTAGAAACCGCTATAAAGAAATTAAAGAAACACAAATCTCCGAGTGTAGATGAAATTCCGGCTGAGTTAATTTTAGCTGGAAGCGAAAAATTGTGGAACAAGATACACAAACTCATTCTCCGTATCTGGAACAAGGAAGAATTGCCACAAGAATGGAAAGAATCAATCATTGTTCCAATTCACAAGAAAGGTGACAAAACTGACTAATAATTACGGTATCTAGGCATTTCTCTTCTGTCAACATCCTATAAAATCCTTTCAAATATTCTATTAGCAAGACTGACTGTAACATACCTTGTTTGTTACAGACAAGTTAATAAGCTCAATGTGAATTTCGAATTATATTACTCATATTATTATCGTAATTTTATAATAGGGCAATTTAAAGTATCCTTATGTTTATTATTCTTTCGCAAACATTGCGTTGAAATGCAGATTTTGTTGTGTTTAGACGTTGGTTCTCTTAGTAAACTGCTCTTGAGTTTGTTTGTCAATGTTCTTCTTCTTCTTCTTCTATTGAGTCGCCCATAGTAGGAGAATATACAGGTTTAGGAGCATTACGGAATGAGGCCAGTCTTTAACGTTGATTTATAGTTCAAATTAAGGTTGTAGTCCTCTTTCTTAATATAAATATTTTGTTCATGAATGTCTATATTCTATGCGAATTATCTTTATTTTGTTTAATAAAGCTGTAATAAAGTTTTAGCAAAATTTCCAACAGAGAGAATGAGAGAGAAGCGAAGCGGTGAAATGACTGTCTTTATATATACTGTGTACTTCACCACAAGCCGAACAAGATTGGCGTCGTAATTTCCTTTCTTCTGTTAGAAGAAATTTTATTTTGTGATGGACTGAGAGTGAGTTGGTCGTTTTACTCTACATAATAAAACGCTCCAAGGAGTGAAATTATAGAGAGAACGTTATCCTCCCTAAGTTCAGGATGGAAGGGAGATAATTCTAACATATGGAAAGTGGAAGTTGATCACGCACATGGTGATTCTCGTGTAAGCTGAACAATGCCGCAAAATTAATTATTTCTTCTTCTTGTAGCAGCACTTCAGGTAACGTGACTAACTTTAAGTCTATCTACAATGACTATTCTGCATGGGAGCCTTGAAGTAAAGTGAACTTAACCTTGTTTTATTGGAAATTTTAGTAGTAAAACTAGAACTACTAAAAGTCAACGGATATATATTTAGTTCAGTTAAATTATTCTGGGACAGGAACATACTGAATGAAACTATTCTTTCTTCGTATTAGCTACAGGGGTTTATCCGAGTTAAAATAAAATCTGCAGTTGTTTATTAGAGTTGAGATAACGAAACTAGTGTTCTTCAGAAGTATAAATTAATATTTGTGTACTAAAATGTATGGCTTACAGGCATATCTTACACACGGCACAATGTCCGAGTAAAGAGTTCCTATGGGGGAAACCTCCTCCCAAAGGGGCCTAGCCTGTGCGCGGCCCCGAATAGTCTTAGCCAGCCCTCTCATTATGTAAGTCGTAAGTAGCGTAAATCTCTCTCTCCCTCTCTCTCTGCTGTGAAGTTCATTAAGTATTGAGTTGAGCGTATTAGAAATGTATGTGAATATTTTCTATTAAAGCTCCAGTTCAAGTGAAATTTCATATAACATATATATATATTGACAGCGTTTACCAGTGCTTCTCGCTATTTGTTATAGGTTTAGATGTTTATAGTAGTAAGGTTGCCAAGATACAGATGCTGTTCTCAATAGTGTTTTCACGTTCCAAAGTTGTGGACATTCCAAGCTATGTCGAGTCCAATCGCTATCTGTTAGTTAACTGCAGTGATGCCAGTTTTGTAACCGCGAAATTCCCGTCTGAAGCCATGAAGTTTCCCGATTAGATGCAAAATTTCCCGTCAATCTACGTAGATATAATTTAGAATATGTATAGCAGGGCAAAATTTTAAAAAAAATACCATGTACAGTTTTTTTTTTTTTAATGAACACTATGTTGTTTTTGTGATTTGGGAGGGAATAGTATGTTCAGCAAAGCAACACTTAATTCAATTGTATTCGCCTTAAGACGATTCTGGTGTTGCTTGTACAGAGGTTGTTCCTTGCCACAAAAATAAATAAATAAATAAATAAAAAATTAAGAAGTTTAAAAATGTAGCGTTAGGCAGGGTATTTTGCAATTGCTTTACATTAGCTTGATGTTTCAAGCCTTTTAAGTGCTTGTAGTGTTCACTTTTACCAAGAAAGAGCTCAATATTGCAGGTCTTACGCCTAGGAAAGTTGAGAATGCCAAAATTTCCCGTTTTCAGCCTATTTTAAAGAAAAATTCCCGTCAGTGCTCAGAATTTCCCATTTTACGGTAAATTTCCCGCCAACTGGCATCACTGGTTAACTGTCTGTCCGCATATGTTTCTTGTCTATCAATTCAAGGTTTAACTAGTTAATACCTAAATAGCTCGTCCAATCGGCATTTACAAAGTGTGCTACAGATCCTATGGTTCATTGTTTACTAAATTCAGATTATTTATCTACCGTCTACTGTCCATACTATCCGTCCACCTTGTCCGCCCGTAAGGGAACATTATTACTAAACGTCCAAGTCATTAGTTGCTGTGTCGGCCCAGGAAAGGTTCGGCTGTACATATTATTATTATTGTTGTGGCGGCGTATTGAGTCAAGTAAAGTGTATAAACAGGAGTTCGATTATGCTGAAGTGGTGACTAAGACGTCAGGTGTGCTATATTTGACTTCGTATAATTTTTATGACATTATAAGTAGTAGTAAAGTGCGCCCATGGCTGGAGCTGCCGAACGGGGATGTCTGTAAATATTACCTCCGTTCCTTTATTGATTGTGTTTCGGCACCTGAACTGAACCGGAAGCGGTAACACTTCTTTCAGCTGACGCTCGCGCAGGCGAGAATCACTCTGTTCTGTTATGATGTCGTGCCTATGACGAGTGATGTGAAATTCTTAAACTTTATTTAGCTTTCTGTGACTGTAATCAAATTGTTTCTCTTAAGTGGTGTGACGAAGTGCCAGGTAATGGTTTCTAACACTTACGGTGCAATCTACTTCGACTATTGGTTTATGGACAGTTCTGTAAAAAAAAAAAAAAAAAAAAAAAAGTGAACAATAAAATCTCATAATGGTTGATATTGTAAACAAATTGGATATAAGATTGACAGACAGAATTCTAAATGTATTCTCTTGAAGTTTTTTTTTTCTTTCTTCATGATGGTATGTTACTATCAGTCTAAGTTGGTAGCAGTGTGGTTAACTACCACATCAGTCTAAGTTGAAGCATTGTTAATAAATCGTCTCTGAAAATGATTTTTTTTCAAAGCACTTAATCTAACTAAAGTAGAATATTTATATATATATATATGCATGTTTAAGTTGAGCTTTATTAAAGGAGTTGAGTGAAGCTATTACTCTTTCTTCTAATCTGCATCCACCGGAGGTAAGTTTCTGGTTCTTCATTTTTTTTCGTTTTCTTATTTTTCCGTTGCGCGTTGAGTCCCTTCTCGGTCCCTTTCGAGGTTGCTAGGACTTCGAATCAGGGATCAAGAAGGTGAGTTCAAGGAAGGCGGTCGTTACGTATTAGCGATAATTAAAACTTCCCTTGAACTAGGCTTTTAGATTGTAGCAGTCGTTACATGACCCCGTACGCAGATGAAATTATTGGAGATTATCAGTGCGGATTTAGACGAAATCGATCAACTATCGACCAAATATTTATCATTCGCCAAATACTCGAGAAAAAGTGGGAATACAATACCCCGGTACATCAACTATTTATTGATTTTAGAAAGGCGTACGACTCAGTTAGGAGAGAAAGATTATACAACGTTCTTACAGAACTTGGAATACCGAGAAAGCTAATTAAATTAATTAAGATATGTTTAAATGAATCCCAAAGTGAAGTCCGAGTAGGAAGATTTTTGTCCACGAGCTTTCACGTCGAAAATGGCCTGAAACAAGGAGATGCATTGTCGCCATTATTATTTAACTTCGTTCTGGAATACGCTATAAGGAAAATCAAAGATAGCAACCAGGGCCGACAATTGAACGGTATTCACCAGGTTATGGCATATGCTGATGATGTAAATGTAATAGGTGATGATAGGAGAACAATAGAAAGAAATGCAGAGATCTTATTAAACGCTTGCAGGGTCATAGGTTTAGAAGTAAATGCAGAGAAAACTAAATACATGGAAGTGCGTCGGAACCGTAATACGGCAAATTATGGATGCGTTAAAATATTAAATAATACTTTTGATAAAGTGGATAGTTTCAAATATCTAGGATCAATATTAACAGAGGAAAATCATATTCACGGAGAAATTAAATGTGGACTAAAAGCAGGGAATTCGTGTTACTATTCGCTTCAAAATCTTTTATCGTCGCGAATTCTGTCGAGGAATTTGAAGCTTAAAATATACAAAACGATAATCATGCCTGTTGTTTTGTATGGCTGATAAACATGGTCACTTACTCTGAGGGAAGAACATAGACTGAAAGTACTTGAGAACAAGATCCTGAGACGAATATTCGGACCCAAGAGGAACGGGAATAGGGAATGGCGGAAACTTCATAACGAGGAACTACATAATTTATACGGTTTACCCAACATTGTTAGGGTCGTCAAGTCTAGGAGGCTTAGGTGGGCGAATCATGTAGCTAGAATGGAAGAAAGTAGAAACGCTTTCAGAGTCTTGACTGGAAGACCAATCGGAAAACGACCATTAGGAAGACCTAGGCGCAGATGGGAGGACAATATAAAGATGGATCTCGCAGAGATTGGAACACAAAGTAGAAACTAGATGCAGTTAGCTAAGGATAGAAGTCAGTGGAGAGCTTTTGTGAACGCCGCATTGAACCTCCGGGTTCCATAGGCCATAGAGTTAGTTAGTTAGTTAGTTAATATTAATCAAATAATCATAGTAATGAATAATGAGGCTTGTTTTGCAAAAGTTATATTGAAACTGGGAAT
The DNA here is from genome assembly GCF_964235325.1 of Thermobia domestica. Classification (NCBI taxonomy): domain Eukaryota; kingdom Metazoa; phylum Arthropoda; class Insecta; order Zygentoma; family Lepismatidae; genus Thermobia; species Thermobia domestica. Next base: position 58,426,526 of record NC_137458.1, read on the forward strand.
TAATGAACAACTTACATACGCATGCTATTATATGTGATATTACTCTTAGAAAGACAGTAAATACTACAAACATATGCTGCGACTACAAGGGAAGGAAGAAAGGATTGGGGAAGGAAGGAAGCGACCTAGGACCTATAAGTTAGGTACCACCCCGGCATTTGCCTGGTGTGAATGAGGAAAACCCAGGAAAACCTCATTCATGGAGTTGAACACTGTAACGATCTTCGTTGATGGTTTCACATCGCTTGAGAACGACATGATTAATCGCTCTCACCATAGACCACCCTACCATCAACACCTTCTGTGAATGGAAAGATGGCTTAGGAAACCATCCTGAACATTGACGATTCAACCATTGTCCTCACCGTTTAGGATTGAACTAACAGATCAATTTTTCACCTGAAGTGACAATCCAATACATGAAACTTTCCCAGTTATTTTTTACACTTAGAGAAATGCACATCTGCATACAGCGATCATTGTTGCCCGGTTGCCTCAACTCATATGGCACTGATGAATCCAACGTTTTCACCTTATCGATTGCACGGAACCGCTGAACTACACAGGTATAATGTATGTCCAACTCGTCTGCAAAGACATGAACATTTTTCAGTGATTGTTTCCACGGTGTGTTCCTGCGAGCTCATCCGAACATGATGTTGGCCGGTGCTCAGTCTGTAAGGTTGTATCACCCGAACGACGACCCACAACCGAATAATACAGACCCTGTCCATAAGACCCCTAGGAATTTTGAGGTGGACTAAGTTTCTCTTCAGATCCAAGTAAGACACGTCTCAGTGATGGAAAAAATCTTGGGTGATCATCTGGCAACCCGGGCATAAGTTGGCAAATTAGAAATTCAATATGGCGGCCATGCGAAAATGCCATATTTACCTAAAACACGAATATCTCATCATTAAATGAAGCTAGAAACTTCATTCTTGCACCGAATTCAAGATAATGAACACTGTAATCAAGAAACATTCGTAACGTCGAAACATAGTGCCGCCATTTTTAAATATGGCGGCAGGTTTTTCGAAATTTCGATTTTTTTCGTACAATATTATCATTTATTCGAAGATAACTACGAAACTATAAGAGATACCATAAACATACCTCAAATAAACGAGATAGAGCATAATGAGAGCTTTCCAACGGTACCAATATCTTTTCTCTATCTTTCAATTTGACGGAGTTATTGAAATTTTAGTAGCTCAAGGTGTTTGGCTTCAGATTAAGTTAAGAAAGGTTAAGCGCTAAAGCAAAACTATCCATGATTTTTCTGCACAAGTTTTAATGCTGATAAATTACTCTAAGATCTTACAGTGAGATTTCTAGGTAAAAGTGCAAATGGTTAATAATAATAATAATAATAATAATAATAATAATAATAAATCGTGGTTGCTAAAATAATAATTCAACAATTTCAGTAGAAAAAAGCAATATAATTAAAAGTGATGTAAAGTTAATACACTAATACAAATAATAATAAAAGCACCATACTTATAATATAACAAAGCTTTATGAAATTACTTGGTTTTGGTTTTCTTACAATCCTGTGATGAAATATTTTGATTGGTCTTGTTGTTGAGGGCAACTAATTAAATGTTATTAATAAGTTCGTTGCATATTTTGTCTACATGGATTGAGTTACAGTTCGTAACGCTACCGATTGTTACAAATCATTTTGCACTTACAGAAGGTCGTACAACTAACATTTTTTTAGGCATTTGCATCGTCTTGTAGAACAGCTCTTGCAAGTACATGTTCGAATAACATCTTCTGGTAGCTCATTAATGCTAGTATCCGGTGTGAGCGATGAAGCATCTGCATTGTATGTCCATCCAAAATCCGTTGGATCTAATAGTTCTTCTGCGCCTAACACTGTAGAATACGAATATACAATGTAAAAGGATCTTTTCAGGTTACCCTGTAATGACGAACTGGTGCAAGGTAATTCCTGTAAGCTATGAAGACTACTTTGATTCATAATTTCGAACTGGAGAGTGTCAAATGTCTTAGATCTTGAGCCTGATTTTACAACCCTGACCAAATATTCTTCAGCAAGTTCCAAGCACTCAGCACTTGGAGGAAGACTTCGTCCAAATTTGCACATATACTTTTCCGGTTCTGCCTTAAGAATATATACCAAAAAACAAATAGTCAATTAATGGAGGATAGTCGACTACTTTTTCAGAACATTCTAACTAATGGCTATGGCCTAACCCTTTCTGAGATTCCTGATTATGTTAACAAGCAGGCTGGAGAGAATTTAATTACTAACAAAGAGGTCAAACTATACATGAAAAATATATTTGGTGATTCTATTCAATTTTGCCAACCACTACAAAGAAACCAGTTCCAACTTGTTTATTCAGCAAACCTCACTATTGATGAAATAGCTGACAAACTACGTTCTGTTTCTTCTGTTGGAGAGGCTGGAAAGCTAATTAGAAAATCACTTCTGGAAACAGACTTCAACCTAGACAATGAATTTGAAGATGCGAATCAACTAGAAAAATCATGGAAGACAACACCTATTCCCCAACCGCTAATTGACTTTTTCTCTCATGTATTCAACGTGGATAAATTGACACTGTTCTCTCACATCAATGATAAAAGTCAAGGATTTATGAACTCAGACGAAGAAGAAGCAGAATGCAGTGAAATTGAAGACAACAACGATAGAAGAGAAACTCCTATAACAAATCAAGTTAAAGTCCTTTTCCAGATAATGTTTTATAATGTTCATAAGGGAAAAAGGAAAACCCCTTTGCATTTAGTGACTGGCCATTCAATTCATGAAAACTGTAAGAGCCAACAGCTGATAACATTATTCAATAAAGCTGGGTTATCAGTCAGTTATAATGAAGTTATGGAATCTCGTCATAATCTTGCACAATACACTATGATGGCATGCTCTTAGAACCTTGCACTTCCAAGTCATTTTGTCAGTAGTAACTTTACTGTAGGTGCTATGGATAACTTTGACCACGAAGAGGCAAGCCTTTCCGGTCTACAGGGTACGCATTATACTGTTATGGTATTATTTCAGAAAACTCCAAGTGTAAATCCTAGTAAGCCACCACTATCTGAAGTAGCTCTTAACAAACTCAGAAAACGAACTGGTGTCCTTTTACCATGTCAACAAATTAGAGATTACCAGAAACCATCAACACCGCTGAACATTCCACAGGATCTTAAAATCATTGAAGATGCTTACACTTTGCCGTGTGATGAGGTCAAGAAAGAAGAGGTAGTGATAAGTATATTGCAAGCTGTTGAAGGATTGACAAACAAAAAAACATTGACATGGTCTGGAATTCATGCTGTTATTTCAGAAGTTGATGTTCCACTACAACAAGTTAGTTTTCTCCCTATTTTGCCTTATCCAGTAACATCTTATCATACTGTATATTCATGTATGAAAAACTTTCAAAGCTTGCTTTCAGTTCTCGATCAACCAGCTCTGCCAATTTCATGTGATGAAGGCGTTTTTCATATTGCAGCAGAAATTCAGTTAGTTTCAAATGAATTTCCAAACCTAGTGCTGCTCTTGGGATCTTTCCATATGACCAAAATTTTACTTTCTTGTATTAGTAAGTACATAAATGGGAGTTGATTAGAAAATGTTCTCATCGAAAATCACGTGTTTGATGTTAAAGTTGCTGAAAGTGTCCTTCAAGGGAGTAATTATGTAAGGTCACTCAAAGGAATGTTAATGTTAGCAGAAATTGTGGAGAGATTAAAGTGGAAAGCAGTTTTGCATACTTCTGACGATGATTATCAGTTATCTACAAGAGTTGCAGAAGTTCTTACTGCTATGAATCACTCAACAACAGAAGATGCGCAAGCAAAGTTTAAAGAGCTGATTGCAGCATCACAGGAAGTTTTGGAAGCCTCAAATGTTTTCACTGAAGAGCAGATGAGGATGTCTGAGCAGTGTCAATTCCTTGAGGGGTCCTTACATTTAATAAGTGTTTTAAAGAACCTCATAAGAGCTGACAGAGAAGGTAATTGGAGTCTCTATCTTCAAACACTAAAAGATATCCTTCCAGTTTTTCAGGTAATTGACAGAATAAACTATTTGAGATGGGGTTCACTATTCTTTGAGCAAATGCTGAATCTTGAAACACGCCATCCTAAAATATATAACAAGTTCAAACAAGGACATTTTTTTGTACGAAGGACAAGTGGAAAATTTAACGCTGTGGGTATTGACATGGCTCTCGAACAGACAATAAATCGTTCTCAAAAATCAGCTGGAGGGATTATTGGCCAAACAAAAAGGAAGGAATATATTGTAGAATGGGAGCTTGCTTACCATGAAGTACTGCTCATACGAAAAACATTTCAGTCAGTTCTTAATGTTATACCGTGTGATTATGAGTTAAAAATGCATCATGAATTAATGGGAAGGCTCAGAAATAAAATGGAAGAAAGCATCCAAAACACGTTCCAGTACATTGAGAGCAGAAAAAAATCATATATTGTGAATGGCGAACTGAAGCTTCACAACCTTCTAACCAATGAGTGTGCCGGAATCGAGTGCTAAGAAACTTTTACAATTTTTGATGACTGCCGAAGAAGCTTCTGCCACATTCCGACAGGAAAGGTTTATATCTCGCTCGAAATCACTGATGGCACCCATTCACAGACAAAATCTTCCTACATTTCGAAATATAACACAACCTAGCATGTAGATGAAAAAGAAAACTGTGAGAAGCGTTATTAAGGATCAATTACTGGTTCAAAGAAAAGTAGAAATTGCCAAGGAGAGAGGATTGTCGATGGCAGAAATTCTTAGTTATGATATTTCACCTTCACCCTTACTAGATGAGAACGGCGCCACTACGAAACTCTCAAAGTCTCAGCTTATGAATATTTTGATAAAAAGATTAGATACCACGGCCATAAATTTCCAGAAAAATGATACTCTCGAAACCTGTGTTGTAGTTATGTAATGAACCAATTTCGAAGACTGAAAGTTAAAGGAAATGTTACATTTAAAGACTTGTTCACATCACTTGACACCATTGTAAATAATGCCTGCAAATTCAGCCGTGTCGACTATGTGTTTGATAGCTATCTTCCAACATCAATCAAAAGTGCTGAGAGGGAAAGAAGATCTTCTGTACAGCCACTACCATTGACATCAATACGCACTACCACAACACTTCCTGTACAGATGGACAGATTTTGGGCATCATCTGAGAACAAAGTTTTGATTCAGGCTGCTCTGGCTGAATTTTTGAAGACAGTTACAATAAATCGAAATTGGGACACTATTCTCAGTGGCGTCTTGCTTGACGGTGGTCCTACTCCAGCTGTATTAATCAAAGATAAGAGATTCACGGAAATATCAGGAACTCTCAAAGTAGCTGTTGAGGAGGCTGGCATACGCATTATCCCTCACGTTTTCCATGCGGTTAAGCATGGGATGCAACGCGTTGCAGTGCTCTCAAATGACACAGATGTGTTTGTTTTACTGATTCATTTTTACAAGATCCTACATGAAAATGGACTTTCAGAATTATGGATGCGAAAATCGAGATCCGATATTATACCAATTCACACACTTGTCAACGAAATATTTGCAGCAACAGATGCCCTTCTTGCAGCACACTTTCTTACAGGGTCTGATGTTACCAGTAAGATAGGTAACAAAATATCCGCTCTTAAGGCAGAACCGGAAAAGTATATGTGCAAATTTGGACGAAGTCTTCCTCCAAGTGCTGAGTGCTTGGAACTTGCTGAAGAATATTTGGTCAGGGTTGTAAAATCAGGCTCAAGGTCTAAGACATTTGACACTCTCCGATTTGAAATTATGAATCAAAGTAGTCTTCATAGCGTACAGGAATTACCTTGCACCAGTTCGTCATTACAGGGTAACCTGAAAAGATCCTTTTACATTGTATATTCGTATTCTACAGTGTTAGGCGCAGAAGAACCATTAGATCCAACGGATTTTGGATGGACATACAATGCAGATGATTCATCGCTCACACCGGATACTAGCATTAATGAACTACCAGAAGATGTCATTCGAACATGTACTTGCAAGAGCTGTTCTACAAAACGATGCAAATGCCTAAAAAAATTGTTAGTTGTACGACCTTCTGTAAGTGCAAAATGATTTGTAATAATCGGTAACGTTACGAACTGTAACTCAATCCATGTAGACAAAATATGCAACGAACTTATTAATAACATTTAATTAGTTGCCCTCAACAACAAGACCGATCAAAATATTTCATCACAGGATTGTAAGAAAACCAAAACCAAGTAATTTCATAAAGCTTTGTTATATTATAAATATGGTGCTTTTATTATTATTTGTATTAGTGTATTAACTTTACATCACTTTTAATTATATTGCTTTTTTCTACTGAAATTGTTGAATTATTATTTTAGCAACCACGATTTATTATTATTATTATTATTATTATTATTATTATTATTATTATTATTATTATTATTATTATTATTATTATTATTATTATTATTATTATTATTATTACTATTATTATTATTATTATTATTATTATTATTATTATTATTATTATTATTATTATTATTAACCATTTGCACTTTTACCTAGAAATCTCACTGTAAGATCTTAGAGTAATTTATCAGCATTAAAACTTGTGCAGAAAAATCATGGATAGTTTTGCTTTAGCGCTTAACCTTTCTTAACTTAATCTGAAGCCAAACACCTTGAGCTACTAAAATTTCAATAACTCCGTCAAATTAAAAATAGAGAAAAGATATTGGTACCGTTGGAACGCTCTTATTATGCTCTATTCCGTTTATTTCAGGTATGTTTATGGCTTCTCTTATAGTTTCGTAGTTATCTTCGAATAAATGATAATATTGTACGAAAAAAATCGAAATTTCGAAAAACCTGCCGCCATATTTAAAAATGGCGGCACTATGTTTCGACATTACGAATGTTTCTTGATTACAGTGTTCATTATCTTGAATTCGGTACAAGAATGAAGTTTCTAGCTTCATTTAATGATGAGATATTCGTGTTTTAGGTAAATATGGCATTTTCGCATGGCCGCCATATTGAATTTCTAATTTGCCAACTTATGCCCGGGTTGCCAGATGATCACCCAAGATTTTTTCCATCACTGAGACGTGTCTTACTTGGATCTGAAGAGAAACTTAGTCCACCTCAAAATTCCTACGGGTCTTATGGACAGGGACTGGACTACAAGTCCGAACAGTGTGTTCATTCACCATTGTTGGTACAAATGCACTATTTTTATGTTTTGTAGCGCCTTGCAGTGCAGAATGTCTCAGCTTGAATTTGTAAAGAGAAATTACTCGTGACTGTACGTTCTTCATGGTGTAATTCTATACGACTCTACTACCTTCTTACTAGCTTGGGACCCCAGCCTGTTTGCTGCACTTTTAGATAGTTTATGACGTCAGATACATGACTTTACTACATCTTTTTATTACGTTGTTTTGATGAGTTTCCTAAAGGACATTAAGGTGGACATTTCATTCGCACCAGCCAAATATAATTTCTTTGGACCTAAATATAAGCGTTGGCATGTTTAAAGATATAATTTCATTTTCAAAACTGACACATTTCTATGTTTTATTTTGTATAAGTCTGTGATCATTTCGTATGTTTTATGCATTCAGGTCACTATCAAATGCGTGACGAATGTCTTTTCATGTTCGATTTCATCAAATGCGAAAATAACCTTATTTCTTGGAAACGCCTCTCCCAACATTAACACGACCAAACAACTTATTTTTAATATTTCGAGTTCATTTTCATTTTTCACTTTCAAGAGACGATAGACAGGAGAGAAAGTATATCAATAATTTTAAAAATATATTTCTTTAGAGAGTTTTAACGGATTTACACGTTTCATGCCCGCTACTTGCCGAAAACATTGTTTTTGGATGTCTGTTCGTCTGTATGTTTATCCAGATTTTTAGTACACACGCCTAGGGGCCATATTGTTCAACGTATCCCGACGAAATTTTAAAAAGATGTATTTAATAAGATTCTTTATCTCTCTTCACCCCTTAAAGTAGGGGTAGTTTACAGTTATTGGCAGATTAGTCCATCCCTATAATTTTCGACAACAATGGCTAAGGCCTTGTGTTCATATTTCAAAAATACATATTTCCTAACAACCATGTAGTATAGCGTACACCATTTCTCAGGGGAAAAGATCCACAGAAAGATTCTTTACTTTTACGGGTTGATTTTTTCCTTCAGGCACATGACCATAACCATAGGTTTTCAATATGTATGTGCACAAAAGTAATTAATGCTAGCCCATCTCTTATTACAACATTCTCACATGTTTATTTTATTGGGTTTTAAGCGTATTAAAAATCACAAAATATTATTTCAACGAATTGATGACATACAAACAACATCATTTTAGAACGCACGGTAGCAAAAAATAAATAAATAAATAAATAAATAAAAATAGGAATCAAACCTCTTCATTGGGATGTATAATACCAAATAATAATACTAATTTTATGTACCAAATAATAATGTCATGAATTTATTGCAGGGGCGGATCCAGGGGGGCGATCGGGGCAATCGCCCCCCCCCAAAAAAAGAGCAAACTTTTTTTAAAATTTTATATATAAATAAAACCCATCCCAGAGTTTGGAGCTCTTAAAAGTAGCTCTAAGTATAAGTATTACAACCAACTGCCCCCCTAGAAGTCCCTCCTGGATCCGCCTCTGATTTATTGCATTATAAGGAAACATCAAAGAAAGTCGAAAATATGCGATTCTATTCACAATATAGCTTCATCTTTTTTATTGTGGGGATTACCTTTGACTAGACCAGAGACAAGCAAGGAAGGAGGAGTGTGTTGATTCGTTGCCTTTGCACAATCACGTTTGAAACAAACCTTTATGTTTCATTTCCATCTCAATGTTTTAATTGTTGTGGCTGCTTGAGCCCCGGAGCACCCACGTAGTCGGCGTGCATGCGTAGCATACATATAGCAAAAATCAAACGCCTACTGTTGTCGGTCCTCGTGACCGACATTATTAGCAGCTGCAACAAGGATGTTATAAAATAGAGCAGTGCTTCACAAAGTGTAGGTCGCGGGCCGTTTTTTGGTGGGTCACAATAAGTTTTTCCTTTCAATTATGAAAATTTTATTTTGATACAGAAACATATGTTATGAAGTATTATTCAGAAAATGTAAAATTGAAAGCGTTTGTTAATGAGGTGAAGAGTAAGTGGTTACTCAGAGCCCTGCCCTGTTATACAGTCAGTAGAGATGCTGGGCTAGAATGGAAAGAGAGTGAGTGTGTCAAAATCTGTCACTGGGTAGGGCGTTGCGTCGCCAGTAGTGTTAATTCTGTTACCTTTCAATGGAAACACTTTAACACCCTTTGTGCATACCAGGGGTGGATCCAGGACGGACTTCTGGGGGGCGGTGGGTTGTAATACTGCTACTTAGAGCTACTTTTAAGAGCTCCAAACTCTGAGATGGGTTTTATTTATATATAAAATAAGAAAGTTCATCTGCGGGAGGGGGGGCGTTCGTCCCGATCGCCCCCCCTGGATCCCCTCCTGGGGCATACGTACAATTTCATGTGATACAGTTATTAAGAAAGAAAATTACATTACGCTTGCTTGATCGTCACCGATTGATACTATTCTCGTACCGGCAGAACCACTATATTCATAAATTTACATTACAATTTAGTTTGAAAGTAAGATATTTACGATAGACATAAAAGAAACCAACTAAATTTTGATTTATTAAAATTTAAGCATCGAGCTCTACTTTGTAACATGCATGGTCGCTCGGGGTTTTCATAACATCCCCAAATAAATCTCATGTTAATCACTCATATGGACTGTCATTGAACGAATTGGAATTAGATACGATTTTTAAAAAAATAATTGCTTTGAAATTCACAACAATTACATAGAGTGCCAATGTGTACGTGAACAAAAGTAGGTCGGCCACAAAATTTCTTTTATTATTTAATGTGGGTCGCAATAACAACGAGTTTGAGAACCACTGAGGATTTGCCGGTAGCTATATTTGTCTCCGTAACTCGGTGAAGTCGAAAAACAAGAGAAGATCGCTAAACCTGATTGGCTTCTCTCTTTTCCGCCATTAGTGTTCTCTCAAACATTAGGTTCCCCGTATGGAAACATCTAATGTTTATTGCGTTTATTTTAATTTAAATCTTTGCTTTAACGTTCAAAATGGTTACATATGCAGCTTACAGGTTCGTGTTCATACCTTCATGTGGCTCGCGCCCCTACTCCTGTCGAAGCTCGAGTTTGCGACAGGATCGCTAGCCACCTTGGAGCTCGCGCTCACTACTTTTGTTGGGGCACGCGTTTAGTTGGGATGGGCTTGCGCTCGCGCTCACTACACTCAATAAAGCTCGGACTTACTACTATCTTGGTCACGTGCTCAATGACGTCAGTAGGGTTTGCATTCATTTGTACTCATGATCATTACCTTCAGTGGGGCAAGCGCTCACTATTCTTGTTGAAGTTCGTGCTTACTCGGGCTTGAGCTAACATTCTTCAATGAGACTTGCACTCAATAACTTAATTGAATATCACGCTCATTATAGAGCACGTGCCTACTTCGGATTGAACTCACAACATTCAGTGAGGCTCGGATTCACTACTCTCAATTGGACCCGAGCTTACTCGTGCTCGACCTCACTTTCCTCTATTAGGCTATAGTTTACGATCATCAATCAGGCTCGACCTCACTCACGTCAGTTGCGTTTGCTCTCATTTGAGTTAGAGTTCATTACCTTCAATGAGACTCGCACTCAATATCTTAATTGAATATCACGCTCATTATAGAGCACGTGCCTACTTCGGATTGAACTCACAACATTCAGTGAGGCTCGGATTCACTACTCTCAATTGGACCCGAGCTTACTCGTGCTCGACCTCACTTTCCTCTATTGGGCTATAGCTTACGATCATCAATCAGGCTCGACCTCACTCACGTCAGTTGCGTATCCTCTCATTTGGGTTAGAGTTCATTACCTTCAATGAGACTCGCACTCAATATCTTAATTGAATATCACGCTCATTATAGAGCACGTGCCTACTTCGGATTGAACTCACAACATTCAGTGAGGCTCGGATTCACTACTCTCAATTGGACCCGAGCTTACTCGTGCTCGACCTCACTTTCCTCTATTGAACTATAGCTTACGATCATCAATCAGGCTCGACCTCACTCACGTCAGTTGCGTTTGCTCTCATTTGGGTTAGAGTTCATTATCTTCAATGAGACTCGCACTCAATATCTTAATTGAATATCACGCTCATTATAGAGCACGTGCCTACTTCGGATTGAACTCACAACATTCAGTGAGGCTCGGATTCACTACTCTCAATTGGACCCGAGCTTACTCGTGCTCGACCTCACTTTCCTCTATTGGGCTATAGCTTACGATCATCAATCAGGCTCGACCTCACTCACGTCAGTTGCGTATGCTCTCATTTGGGTTAGAGTTCATTACCTTCAATGAGACTCGCACTCAATATCTTAATTGAATATCACGCTCATTATAGAGCACGTGCCTACTTCGGATTGAACTCACAACATTCAGTGAGGCTCGGATTCACTACTCTCAATTGGACCCGAGCTTACTCGTGCTCGACCTCACTTTCCTCTATTGGGCTATAGCTTACGATCATCAATCAGGCTCGACCTCACTCACGTCAGTTGCGTTTGCTCTCATTTGGGTTAGAGTTCATTACCTTCAATGAGACTCGCACTCAATATCTTAATTGAATATCACGCTCATTATAGAGCACGTGCCTACTTCGGATTGAACTCACAACATTCAGTGAGGCTCGGATTCACTACTCTCAATTGGACCCGAGCTTACTCGTGCTCGACCTCACTTTCCTCTATTGGGCTATAGCTTACGATCATCAATCAGGCTCGACCTCACTCACGTCAGTTGCGTTTGCTCTCATTTGGGTTAGAGTTCATTACCTTCAATGAGACTCGCACTCAATATCTTAATTGAATATCACGCTCATTATAGAGCACGTGCCTACTTCGGATTGAACTCACAACATTCAGTGAGACTCGGATTCACTACTCTCAATTGGACCCGAGCTTACTCGTGCTCGACCTCACTTTCCTCTATTGGGCTATAGCTTACGATCATCAATCAGGCTCGACCTCACTCACGTCAGTTGCGTTTGCTCTCATTTGGGTTAGAGTTCATTACCTTCAATGAGACTCGCACTCAATATCTTAATTGAATATCACGCTCATTATAGAGCACGTGCCTACTTCGGATTGAACTCACAACATTCAGTGAGACTCGGATTCACTACTCTCAATTGGACCCGAGCTTACTCGTGCTCGACCTCACTTTCCTCTATTGAACTATAGCTTACGATCATCAATCAGGCTCGACCTCACTCACGTCAGTTGCGTTTGCTCTCATTTGGGTTAGAGTTCATTATCTTCAATGAGACTCGCACTCAATATCTTAATTAAATATCACGCTCATTATAGAGCACGTGCCTACTTCGGATTGAACTCACAACATTCAGTGAGGCTCGGATTCACTACTCTCAATTGGACCCGAGCTTACTCGTGCTCGACCTCACTTTCCTCTATTGGGCTATAGCTTACGATCATCAATCAGGCTCGACCTCACTCACGTCAGTTGCGTATCCTCTCATTTGGGTTAGAGTTCATTACCTTCAATGAGACTCGCACTCAATATCTTAATTGAATATCACGCTCATTATAGAGCACGTGCCTACTTCGGATTGAACTCACAACATTCAGTGAGGCTCGGATTCACTACTCTCAATTGGACCCGAGCTTACTCGTGCTCGACCTCACTTTCCTCTATTGAACTATAGCTTACGATCATCAATCAGGCTCGACCTCACTCACGTCAGTTGCGTTTGCTCTCATTTGGGTTAGAGTTCATTATCTTCAATGAGACTCGCACTCAATATCTTAATTGAATATCACGCTCATTATAGAGCACGTGCCTACTTCGGATTGAACTCACAACATTCAGTGAGGCTCGGATTCACTACTCTCAATTGGACCCGAGCTTACTCGTGCTCGACCTCACTTTCCTCTATTGGGCTATAGCTTACGATCATCAATCAGGCTCGACCTCACTCACGTCAGTTGCGTTTGCTCTCATTTGGGTTAGAGTTCATTACCTTCAATGAGACTCGCACTCAATATCTTAATTGAATATCACGCTCATTATAGAGCACGTGCCTACTTCGGATTGAACTCACAACATTCAGTGAGACTCGGATTCACTACTCTCAATTGGACCCGAGCTTACTCGTGCTCGACCTCACTTTCCTCTATTGAACTATAGCTTACGATCATCAATCAGGCTCGACCTCACTCACGTCAGTTGCGTTTGCTCTCATTTGGGTTAGAGTTCATTACCTTCAATGAGACTCGCACTCAATATCTTAATTGAATATCACGCTCATTATAGAGCACGTGCCTACTTCGGATTGAACTCACAACATTCAGTGAGGCTCGGATTCACTACTCTCAATTGGACCCGAGCTTACTCGTGCTCGACCTCACTTTCCTCTATTGAACTATAGCTTACGATCATCAACCAGGCTCGACCTCACTCACGTCAGTTGCGTTTGCTCTCATTTGGGTTAGAGTTCATTATCTTCAATGAGACTCGCGCTCACTATTCTCGTTGATGCTCGCGTTTACTCGGACTCTGGCTCAAATCCTTTAATGAGACTTGCAGCCACTAATCTCAATTGCATTCGCGCTAGAGCTCACTACCCTCAGTGGAACTTGCACTCAGTTGGACTCATGCTCAATTTCATTCGGACCTCCGGTCATTACCTTCAATGGAGCTCGGACTCGCTCTGTTTGGTGTTCATTAATTTCATTTTTCTCGTGCTCAGTCAGGCTTGGGCTACGTACCCTCAAATGGGCTCGTGCATTAGCTCATTTCCCTCAAGTGACCTCGAGGTTACTACTCCCAACGCGACTCGCGTTGACCACCCTTTAAGGACTTGCTCTCACTTGGAGTCGCACGCAATAAGTTCGTTTGGGCTTTGAATCATTGTCTCCTCTGAGACACGCCCAGTCAGGCCGTACACACTAACCTCAATATTGGTTTCGTGATCGAGCTCACTTCCGATTGTTTGCTTAATTTTCAAGAAATACCACATAAGATATTACAGTTTCTAATTTTAACTTAGGTAATATTGATTATTCGTTGAGCCATCAAAGATGTGGTGTATGTCTTCATGAATTTGCAGTATGAGCACATTCTCTATTTTATAACATTCTTACTACACAGTGTACGATAATGGCTAAAAAGTGCAAGCTGTAGAAAATGATGTTGAAGACGTTTGCTCTAAATAGTCTATGGGCCAGTATAGGTAAGGTGAGTATAATTTGGGGTATCAAATTTCCTTCAAACCACAACTATATTGGAGCCTGAGGACCACGAAAAACTATGATGGCCATCTCGGAACAGTAGCTTTTCAAGATGGCGTCGAATCAAAGATGGCACCCAAGACGATTTATAAAACTGGCAATACCTCGGCTCCTAATTATCGAATTTTAACGTTCTTTTTTAACGATAGCTCATTCTATTTGCAATAAATATTGTTTTCATCATTTTTGCCGTATCTTTGACGATATGTGAGGAAAATAACAAAAAATGAATTGCGAAGCGCTTTAAGTTTCATTTAATCTATACTAATCGTGGCAACAAAAGATTTTATGAAAAATACTTTGAGCAAAAGAAAAGAGGTATTAATTAGCTTTCATTTAAGGTATTTGTGAACATTCTAACAATAACACAGCCAGAAATATCAAGATTTGATTCTTCAAAGGCGCGCGCGGCAGCACTACAATTCAATGCAATGAATAGTGAGGTGGAATGTTTACATAAACACTCGCACACTGTTAGGCTGTTGGCGAATATTTATGAAGTTTATGGAGTGTTTGTGTAGTTTTTCATGGTAACATTTCATCTCCTAAACGTATTTTGCTGCCTATGACGGTAAAAACCTTAATTAGTATTGTCGAAGCGAATGGGTTATGGTTGTAGCTACTCGAAACTAATATTATTTGAAATAGACACTTCATTATGCATGCAAAAAAATTGCACCAGTTCGAAACAATAAAATTCCTCTGCCTAGCAGTATTCATTCAGAGGATCCGACTATCGTTACCTTTAATAACATCGATAAGAATGAGGAGACACTCAGCGGAGCAGGAAGTCTCACCGAGTTAATGGCATTATAATTCAGAAAGCATCAGACTCGTGTTTACCTCTGAAACTGTATTTAATGATAAGAAGAAAAGGAACATGATAGTTCATCATTCAGCTTTACCAAACTATTTTACATGTAAGAAGATTGAACCTCCTAAGATTATAACACACCCAATTTCTGATTGCCTAAGGTTGTTTTCGGAATCTAAACGGAAATTTTTACTTTGGATTCTAAGTCGGCATTGCAACTCTGGAAATCAGACAGTTGGACTGAATTTAATATACAAAACTAGTCAGGAATAATGTTGAAGTTAAACCAAATACAATAGTTTATTTGCCTTCCATAGATCACTCAGCAACTGACAAGTCAACAGTTTATGAAATATTGACTGATTGCGATCATATAAAGTCAAGCCTAAATTTGAAAAATATTGTCGTTGTTGTTGTAGATCAGGCCAATTTTTCATAAACAACAGAAATTAAATGGACACATCTCAATGAATTTGACAGTATTTTCATAATGTTGGAACCTTTTCATATAGTTTGTAAAATGCTTTCTATTATTAGGAAATTATTTGGTAATTCTGGGCTTAAAGGTTTAGCAGTAAAATCAGAAACAATTGCAATTGGCTCCATTTCTCAAGTTTTAGACGGAAAGCGATACAACCGTGCTGTAAGATTCAACAAATCCGTCTACGAAACCTTAATGAGAATAATTTGGAATGAGTTCTTGGATCATGTCGACGTCGAAAATATTCAGTTTCCTTTTACAATTTCGGAATTAAATTAGCTATTTTGTTCATTTGCCGAAAACATATCTCAAAACAGTTTTGACACGTTGTATGAAGACGACAAAATCAAAGAATTATTTATTCTTTTCGAAGGCTATATGAATCATTTGAGACATAAGTATGGAGCACTTTCGTCTTTCTGGAAGTTTTACATAGATTTGGTGGTCTTACTGTTCGGCTTGATTCGAGCTCATAGGGAAGGTAATTGTTACTCTACCTTTCTTGTTTACAAGAAATGATTCCATTCTGTTTTCTTTAGATAAAATAAGTTATGCCAAGTATTTATCAATTCATTTGGCTGAACTATCCCAATTGGAAAATACAAATCCTTCCATTTTTGAGTATTTCATGTCTAGAGAATTGTCTATCCAGATTAAAGTATTCATTTGCACGAATTCCGCTTGATCATGCGTTAGAGGAGACAGTAAATAAAGATACACAGACAGCATGTGGGATAAGGATTCAGTTTAAAACTTGGAGCAGTCAGTAATTATTTAACCGTAGAATGTCGAGTTTCAGCACTTGGGAAGATGCGAGAATTTGTTGAAATCATTCCAGACAAGAAATACCAAAACCCGGATCTTTAGAAGACTCGTGTATCTAAAGACGAAGAACAAGTCTCGGTCTTAGTTGAGCTTCTGCAGAATGAGTGGGCCAATCCTTTCGACAAAAATTCTTGCAACATTGTGCATATTTCAATAGGCTTAGAAGCGCCGACAGAAGTTCAAAATTATTTATTATTTGCAAGACAGAAAGGGGAAAAGCTTATGAAGACTTCAAACATGGAAATTTAGAAAAGAATAAATGTTTATTTGACCCTATTAAAAATTCAGTTGCAAACTTTCAAAAATAACCAGGAGATTAGGCGTAAAACAACCAACAAGGAAATAACTTTAAAAACAGATAGAAATGTTTTCGGAAATATGATTTTGATAGCAGAAAACCGTAACCTGAAAAGGGAGGAAGTTTTCAGTCATCCTTTGGGTCCTTTTCCATGGAGTCTAGAGTATCCTGATGGTACTTTAAGGAAAATTAATAAAGCCGCACTAGCGAACTATCTTGAAGGTATGGTTTCGCCTACTGACCATCCACAAGGTAAATCTACAATAGTTATTAACGCAATGGAGCTTATATAGCTTATTTATAAGTTATGTAGAGAAAAATATACTTTTGATTAAATATCTCATTTAATACTGCTAGAAGTTTTAAAAATAGGTCATTTTAGTGACCGAATGAGCATAGTTTTTGACACATAAAGAGAAATCAATTAAGTCCGCTGAAAGAACTTTGAAAGGTGTTGATGAAGGGCTATAATTTCATGTTTCGAAGAGTGTACATAAAGTACAAATCTGGAAGCGACTCTTAAGAAGTAATAACAGTAAGAATAACCTAACAACATTCCTAGCAGAAAGTTGGAAGCAAAAGGAAAAAAGAATGGATTTGAAAGAAAAATGTCCGTAACGTATGAAAACAAAAGGAAAAAAGAATGGATTTGAAAGAAAAATGTCCGTAACGTATGAAAACAAGTGTTTAAAAATTACGCAGAAGATATCAATGAAGTGCCAGAACAATCATCTTCTCAAGAAGAAGCTGATACGAGAATGATGTTACATATTAAACATGCCTTACAAGAGTTTTCATATGTCATATGTATACTCACTTATCTCCTTTTGATTTCCAGCCATTATAAAAATCGGCATTTATTTTCGCGTTTCTAAATGGCTGCCAACAAAAAGCTACTAGGTGACTCATGATAACGGTACCTCATGCAAAATAATATTCTCTAAAACGATCTTGTTCCACATTTTGATTATCTTTTATCTATTTGAAGATATCATAATTACTGTAAAATTAGCGGCATTTTAATTTTGCAGTGATACGGCCTCTTAAAAGGTTTTCTGTAAACGGGCCAGAGCCGTTTTGGAAATAGACTATTCATTTGTTTTCTTCCTTTCGAACACAATGGAACATAAACAGCGAACTTTTCAGCCAACTACAAAAGTTTATTTGCGTCCTGTATTTGAGAAATAAGCATATTGATCAAGTACATAAAGCACACTACCAATTAGTTCGAAGCAAACGAAGTGTAACCGATACTGTTCAACTTTCTACTTGCGAAGATTGCTCTTAGAGCAAATTACCAATCTACAATTTGGAAACGATGCCTGGAGAACTTTCCTTCCGAGCCTGAAAACCGGTTTGACGAAAGTGGACATTTATCTATTCAGTGGATGGCCGGATTATCAGCTCCAGAAACTGTCTTGAGCCTTTTGAGTTACCCTTGCTCTCGTTCCAGTAAGCTACCTAGCAGTTCTTGTTTCTTTAATAACATGAAGTGCACACCTGCTTGTAAGCTAGTCTACTGTGACAATCTTCCTCAAACAGACCCTGAGGAGTATACACTTAACGAAGAGATTGGCTTTCAGACAGTAAAGAGACCTAAAATTCGCAAGATAAGTTTATATTTTAAGATAGTAAAATAATATGAAATATAGCTCATGTTACATGCTTTTTGCACAAAGAAATTTTATTTTAAAAATTAGATTTTTATTTGAGTTTTCTGAACGCCGCGGACCTTTGAACATTCAATTCTCGATATTTCCGGCTGTATTATTGTTAGTAGGGTCTATGTTCACAAATACATCCAACGAAAGCTAATTAATTTATCTTTTCTTTTATCCGCAGTATTTTTCCATAAAATCTTTTATTGTCAAGATTAGTATAGGTTAAATGAAACTTAAAGCGCTTCGAAATTCATTTTTTGTTATTTTCCTCACATGTCGTCAAAGATACTGCAAACATGATGAGGACAATATTTGTTGCAAATACAATGAGCTGTCGTTTTTTTTTTTAAAAAAAAAAAAAAGAGCATTAAAATTCGATAATTAGGAGCCGAGGTATTGCCAGTTTTATAAATCGACTTGGGCGCTATCTTTGATTCGACGCCATCTTGAAAAGCTAACGTTCCGAGATGGCTATCATAGATTTTCGTGGTCCTCAGGTACTAATACACTTGTGGTTTGAAGGAAACCTGGTACACCCAAATTATACTCAAATCTTGTCTGACCTGTAGACACCTCTTTCAAGTCTCTTGCACTTGATTGAGATCTTGTGAATTGATACTGCAAGAAGCGTGAAAAACATTTTTGTTTCCTTTTCTTTCCAAAACGTAGTGCTTCCCACAACCCCTCTATCCGTTTTTCATCAGAATCTCACTTATTACTTACAATATCCTCATCATATAATAAAAAATTGAGCTTTGGTATGATCTGTCAGGAAAGTAAATGTACACCTATTTTTCGAGTCTGGCATTCCTGCGCTCCATCCGTGGAGAGTATGAGAATTAAATCAATCAAATGTTTACTGAGGGGCAAAAAGAAAAGCTTAATCTGAATAAGACATTGCAGAGGGGCACAAGCTGTGAATACGAATAGTGCATTGTGTAAATAAAGGACGACACCGAAAGAGAAAGCCAGAAACAGCTGTTAAACTTACAAAAAAAGAGTAAAAATTGTCGAAGTGGGAACATAAAACACAAATACAACAAATACGCCGACAACTAAACAGTAACCATGCCATGATCTTGGTGTAGTGGTTAAGATGCTGGCTTACAAATGCAAAGGACGTAAGTTCGAATCCTCGGCAAGGACATTTTTAAAAATTTTTGTTAATAATACATACAACTCATGAGAGATGGTAAAAGAGGTCGTATTTAGTTTTTCGTAGCAATTATTATTGGTAATGTTTAGTACTGATAATACTTTTTGTCTTTGCGTATTGCTTTTATTCTTTTCTTCATTTCCAAAGAGAAGAATATCCTAACAAATGCCACCAAAATTTCTCATATTTTGAATGTAAACGCCATTTGCAATTAGTAAAGAATAAAAATTGAACGTTCCGAAGTAGCTGCAAAAAGTAAAAGGAAAAACATGGAAGTCGACCATACTCATGGTTACTAAAAATACAATTTCTACATGCCTTACACCTCCCGACCACGTTTCTACGTTAGCAAGTAAGAGGCTTGTGTTTAGGTTAGGCTCATCAATACGTTTTGCAAAGGGGCCCGGTTTAGCTCTGACGCACCACAGGTGCGAGAAGGGAGAAAAACACCTTTTCTCTCTCCCTCTGTGTGTCTATTTATCTATCTATTTGTATATATATAACGCTATTTGTGAATGCCATAACCACCCTAATTTTCAGCGGATTGAGACGAAACTTGGCACAAACATTAATTGTTGAAATATCTTGATGAGTTCGTTAACCAGAATAATCAGATGAAAATGTTCAAAATGGTGGCCCTTCAAACTCTTAAAAAGTTCCAAGGGAACCAAATTTCGCCCATAAATAGGTATTCAGAAAGTTTGAATAAATTTTCCTCTTTTACTGAAATATTTGTGTGCAGAAACTTATTGAAATATTGGACCCGATTAATCGCCTAAAGAAGGTTCACGCCCTTTCGCTACGGTCAGTTTTTTTTTTTTTTTTTTTTTTGCAGGAGGGGTTATTTTCCTATCGGAACAAGATGATTGTTACTGATGATATGAAATTACACATTGAAAGTGAAGTAACTTGTGAAACGTGTTATTTGAAAGAATAATATAATAAATGTGCATTCCTCTAACACAGAGAACTCATGTATTTCGAGTTTGGGAGCCTGAATGGCGAGGAGTGTTATTTGATTTGCTTTTTAGTAACACATTGCATTGCAAATAAAGGTAGGCAACATTAGTGGTAAGTAAAACAACAACAATAATAATAATAATAATAATAATAATAATAATAATAATAATAATAATAATAATAATAATAATAATAGGTGTTGTTTGTGGCAAGGCAATATCTTCCTCAGTTCTTCTTCAAACGTAATGATTGTAACGCCATATCTCCCTTACAAACAAAATATTAGCAATTTATATCGAGAGAACGGGAAACTGTAGAGCGATGGGAGCAACGTTGGACAGTATGCACTCATAGTACTCAGAAAAGTAAGCGATTTCAATGCAAAAGGAACGAAGAGTCATTGTCATGGGTACTCATGGGACCACGGCAGAGCCCTCTTTAGGCAAAATGTCGATAGCTTATATCGAGAAAACAGGAGGTGATACTGGGATGGGACCAACGTTGGACACCGTGGACCCATAAGGCGCATCGAAAAAATTAGGGAGGCGGGCGCCAGCCAGCCTTACTTATTTCCACATAATAATATAAAATTATATTGTCGAAATACACACACGAGTTAGCTACTAACATTTCATATTATTATTATTATTATTATTATTATTATTATTATTATTATTATTATTATTATTATTATTATTATTATTATTATTATTATTATTATCTACAGCGTCTTTTCATTACGTGTGCATGTTTGACATGAAACCAAAGAGAAAATCCATCCTGTAGCGAAAAGAAACAATACTTTCTCTCAAATGGATAAAATATCAAGCCGAGATTGATTCGAACTCGCATGGACGGCGCGAAAAGGCAGTGCTTTGTCCACTATTTTTTTAACTGACTCACCGAACGCGTTCAGTAACTTACTGATTGCTAATTTTACTTGCTTCACTCGTTTAACTTCTTTTTCTAAGAACTTATAACGACAGGGACACGAACACAGAAACATCGAGAACAGTTAAAAATGATAGATGCTCTCCCGCCGAGAATCGAACCCGAGACTCCATACACCCAAGGCTCACGTGCTAGCCTCTAGACCAGCGGCGATGGCAACGCTCACTTCCTGTGTCGTTAGGGATTACGACCACTGTATTGCCAGCTATCACTTCTGTGGGTTGTATACTATGATCACATGTTTCTTCTTTGCTGGAAGAGTAAAACCTACATTATATGTAATACATGAGGTATTTAGACCTACATGCTCTTCATATAATGTAATAAAAGGGTCATGGTGTCGGATTTTAATACATGACGTATTGCAGTATACAACATGCTTTGCATTACTTGTTTGTTTGTAGACAGCTACTAGCTTAGTGTTCTGAAAGGTTGTGTATAAACTAGGGATAGCCCGTTCGGGAATTATTAGTTTTCGGACTCCTGAAAGTAAAGCCGGACAAATTCCGGAATTCGGAAAATTCCAATTTTGTAATAATTTCGGAATTCGGAAAAATCTGGAATTTAGAAATTTCTGATTTCGTTAACATTCCGGAATTAGGAAAATCCGGATTTTTTCGAAGGTCGGAGTTTTTCTCAATTCCGGAATTTTCTAAATTCCGGATTCTTTCCGAGTTCCGAAATTCTTCTGAATTCCAGAGTATAACTGAATTGCATAATTTTGCGAAATCCGGAATGTGAAAGTTCCGCTTCCGAAAAATGAATATATTTTGGTTAATATGAATCGTGGCGGAAATAAGTCTTTGACCAGGTAATGGCGACTGCTTTGAAAGAAATGGGGAGTATGAGAATTCAATCTGTCATATTTGTAGTTTCGTGTGGAGGAAGAACGAACTTGTGAACCAGTGGTTTAAGAAAAACTCAAGTTATTAATATAAACTTTGCCGACTTCATAAAAGAAATACGAAAGACATTTTGAATCGAAAAATATAACATACAAGTTAGCAAGCGGAGACAAAGAAACCTAACGTAACCAGACTAAAGACGGATCGTTTACCGCGTAGCGATCGCGGTTCAGTGGTCAAGGTGCTTCTGCGAATGCACGTTGCAATTTTTTTTTCTTACTTTAGAATTTTTGATGGCGATTGATCAGCGATAACATACGTTTTATTATATTCAGATATTTGAATACTCGGATGTTTCAATACTTGAACAATCAAATCTTCAGGAATAATAATAGTAATAATAATAATTATTATTATCTCGTAGAAGATTAAAAGCTAGAAGCTAAATTATCGCTCAGGTCATACCATTACAAGGAGAAACGTGACATTTGGAAAGAATATTTCGGTTTGGTTTAATGTTGCTCACGAGAAGAGGAGTTTCTCATCTCGTTTCTAAAACAAATAAAATAACATGAGAATTAACATTTTACATTCGAGATGGGTCAGGGCTAAATCAAAATTTTCGTCTCTCTTTGGAGATGAGAATCCAGACGAGACGAAAAGTGTCGTAAACATTTCCCGTCTTGTCTCGATTCTCGAAATAGTGTATGTCCATTCTTTAAGTAACAATTGCTCTGTAGACTGAATCTCATAGGCTATTTCGTTACATTGTATTTCAGAGCTAATTGAATTATGCTCTGTGTAGGTATTTTTGTAGCAAAGCTTTTATATTTACCTCTGCATATTCTAAAAATTAGTTTATTATATGCCTTACTGTCGCGTGATATTCAGTTATATTTATTACAGTTATTTTCCTCAAAACATACTTTCTACATGAAACTTCAATAAAAGGTTCTAGTTTAAAATGTTGGTAGTTGCAGAGGTGTGTCTTGAAGGTACGGAACCCTTTCCCCGAAATCTCTACTTTTAAGTAAGTTTTGCCAATTTTCAGGGCAAGTTTAAAATTATTATTATTATTATTATTATTATTATTATTATTATTATTATTATTATTATTATTATTATTATTATTATTATTATTATTATTATATCAACTCCATGTATAATCTTTATACGGTTTGTATCTGAATAGTAAAAGCTAATTGACTGTCGATCTCGGTCGTCTGGAAGTCTTCAGGAGGCAAGGACATCGGTCACGTTCTGGGTTTGAGTTCCGAAGGGGCAAGTATTCGGGCTCGAGCAAAAAATTGTTAAAAGTTATAGGCTTCATCCAAACATATTCAAAACAGCTGGGACCGGGTTTGGGCTTCTCAACGGCTCGAGCGGCTCGGCTTACAGCTCATTCAATATCGAACCGAATCGAGAAGTGAGCCGAGCCAACAGCTCACCACACCGAGCCGATTTGAGCCATCGGCTTAGTTGAGCTGAGTCGAAACGTGCTGATGAACTAGTTTCAACTTAGCTGGCTCGAACTGGTTCACATGAGCCGAGTAGGTGACCCATCCCAACCGAGAAAGCTCGAGCCATCGGCTCAATTGAGCTGAGTCGATGGCTTGTTCCAACTAAGCCAGCTCGGGTCATCGGCTCATCCCAACCGAGCCGACTCGAGCTGTTCGCTCAGTTGATACGAGCCGAGCCGGTTGATATCACTACCCGAGTTGGTCTTCTGCTTGGGCTCAAGAATTCGACCGTGCAGATCTCAGCCTTGATTTTAAGAACTACAGTATATACTTATATTGGTGATTACGACATTTGAGGCTGTCTCGTAATAATAATAATAATAATAAACTCTTGTCTTCTCGTTATCTAGACGAGACGAGATACACTAAAATTGCCCCACGAGATGCACTAAAATTACGAGATGAGACGCACCTCTGTCGTGAGCAACACTAAAAGTATTCCACATTACTGCTTACATTTCTCATGGCTTTTGCTTTCCAGTCTGATCCGGCCAATATTTCAAAACGAGTTAAAACGAGCTGAACGAGCGAGAGAGCCATTATCAAACTCAACTCAACTCGAAACTAGACCTCGAAAACAGCAACTTGGCTCGGAACTCAATTCAAGAAAATTACCTTTGACTCGACTCAAATTGTACTCGAGTTGAATTGAATTTTGGCTCGACTTGTGCTCATCCCTATTCGTTTTTGTATTTTATGTTTCCACTTCAACAATGTCTACTCTTTTTTCTCCTTTTACCTGCTGTTTCTGGATTTCTCTTTCGGTGTCGTCCTTTATTTAGCCCGTGCACTATTCTTATTCCCAGCTTGTGACCCGCTTCAATGTCTTATTCAGTTTAGGCTTTTCTTCTTACATTGACTTCACATGTGATTGATTTAATTCTCACTTTCCGCGCACGACCGATGAAAATGTTTTATTATTATTATTATTATTATTATTATTATTATTATTATTATTATTATTATTATTATTATTATTATTATTATTATTATTATTATTATTATACTATTGAACTTGCACGGCGAAATTACTGTATAATACGATATCATTTCTGTAATTTTACTCCATTGTATGTTATTTAATTTATTAATGGGCACTAAATTGTCTCCAGATCAACGAATAAATTAACTACGGCATGCACTTTGGTGGAAATATCATTGCAATAAGATTATTGGTTCGTTCCAAACATGTTCATGTAATGATATTTCCACCAAAGTGCATGCCGTAGTTAATTTATTCGTTGATCTGGAGACAATTTAGTGCCCATTAATAAATTAAATAACATACAATGGAATAAAATTACTGAAATGATATCGTATTATACAGTAATTTCGCCGTGCAAGTTCAATAGTATAATAATAATAATAATAATAATAATAATAATAATAATAATAATAATAATAATAATAATAATAATAATAATAATAATAATAATAAAACATTTTCATCGGTCGTGCGCGGAAAGTGAGAATTAAATCAATCACATGTGAAGTCAATGTAAGGAGAAAAGCCTAAACTGAATAAGACATTGAAGCGGGTCACAAGCTGGGAATAAGAATAGTGCATGGTGTTAATAAAGGACGACACCGACAGAGAAATCCAGAAACAATAGGTAAACGAAGAAAAAAAAGAGTATAAATTGTTGAAGTGGAAACAAAATACAAATACGAATAGGGATGAGCAGGAGTCGAGCCAAAATTCGACTCGACTCGAGTTCAATCCGAGTCGAGTCAAAGGTATTTTTCTTGTAGTACTTAAAATTATACTGTAGTTCTTAAAATTAAGGCTGAGACCTGCACGGTCGAATTCTTGAGCCCAAGCAGAAGACCAACTCGGGTAGTGATATCAACCGGCTCGGCTCGTATCAACTGAGCGAAGTTGTTGTATTACTATACATCTGCTTCCGCCCGTGTCAAATCTGGTCGATCTCGTTGACGCGACATATTTGCTTTTTTTATACCCCTTTCTTCGTTTACTGAAAAAAACAGTAACTATTCTGAAATATACTACTGCGCATGCCTCGTAGATAAATATTTCTGATGCCAATAGTTTCCGTTTTGTCCAAGGAATGTTCTTTTTCTTATTCCCAGCATGACCCTTTTATTACATTATATGAAGAGCATGTAGGTCTAAATACCTCATGTATTACATATAATGTAGGTTTTACTCTTCCAGCAGAGAAGAAACATGTGATCATAGTATACAACCCACAGAAGTGATAGCTGGCAATACAGTGGTCGTAATCCCTAACGACACAGGGAGAGAGTGGTGCCCTTCCCGCTGGTCTAGTCGCTAGCACGTGCGCCTTTGGTGTATGGAGTTCCGGGTTCGATTCCCGGCGGGAGAGCATCTATGATTTTTAACTGTTCTCGATGTTTCTGTGTTCGTGTCTCTGTCGTTATAAGTTATTAGAAAAAGCAAGTTAAACGAGTGAAGCAAGTAAAATTAGCAATAAGTAGGTTACTAAAACACGTTCAGTGAGTCAGTTAAAAGAAAAAGTGGACAAAGCACTGGCTTTTCGCGCCGTCCATGCGAGTTCGAATCAATCTCGGCTTGATTTTTTATCCATTTGAGAGAAAATATTGCTTCTTTACGCTACAGTTAGTCCACTCTTTTCGTATTTTTCGCTGTCGTTCACAGTTAAAGTAACTGACTATTATTCTTTCTACGAATGATGGATCTTCTCTCTGGCTTCATGTCAAACACGCACACGTAATGAAAAGACGCTGTCGATAATAATAATAATAATAATAATATGAAATATTACTAGCTAACTCGTGTGTGCATTTCGACAACATAATTTTATATTATTATGTGGAAATAAGTAAGGCTGGCTGGCGCCCCCCCCCCCTATTTTTTTCGATGCGCTTTATGGGTCCACGGTGTCCAAAGTTGGTCCCATCCCAGTATCACCTCTTGATATAAGTTATTGACACTTTGCCTAAAGAGGGCTCTGCCGTGGCCCCATGAGTACCCATGACAATGACTCTTCGTTCCTTTTGCATTGAAATCGCTTACTTTTCTGAGTACTATGAGTGCATACTGTCCAACGTTGCTCCCATCGCTCTACAGTTTCTCGTTCTCTCGATATAAATTGCTAATATTTTGTTTGTAAGGGAGATATGGCGTTACAATCATTACGTTTAAAGAAGAATTGATTAAGATATTACCTTGCCACAAACAACACCTATTATTATTATTATTATTATTATTATTATTATTATTATTATTATTATTATTGTTGTTGTTGTTTTACTTACCACTAATGTTGCCTACCTTTATTTGCAATGCAATGTGTTACTAAAAAGCAAATCAAATAACACTCCTCGCCATTCAGGCTCCCAAACTCGAAATACATGAGTTCTCTGTGTTAGAGGAATGCACATTTATTATATTATTCTTTCAAATAACACGTTTCGCAAGTTACTTCACTTTCAATGTGTAATTTCATATCATCACTAACAATCATCTTGTTCCGATAGGAAAATAACCCCCTCCTGCAAAAAAAAAAAAAAAAAAAAAAAAACCTGACCGTAGCGAAAGGGCGTGAACCTTCTTTAGGCGATTAATCGGGTCCAATATTTCAATAAGTTTCTGCACACAAATATTTCAGTAAAAGAGGAAAATTTATTCAAACTTTTTGAATACCTATTTATGGGCGAAATTTGGTTCCCTTGGAACTTTTTAAGAGTTTGAAGGGCCACCATTTTGAACATTTTCATCTGATTATTCTGGTTAACGAACTCATCAAGATATTTCAACAATTAATGTTTGTGCCAAGTTTCGTCTCAATCCGCTGAAAATTAGGGTGGTTATGGCATTCACAAATAGCGTTATATATATACAAATAGATAGATAAATAGACACACAGAGGGAGAGAGAAAAGGTGTTTTTCTCCCTTCTCGCACCTGTGGTGCGTCAGAGCTAAACCGGGCCCCTTTGCAAAACGTATTGACCAACCTAACCTAAACACAAACCTCTTACTTGCTAACGTAGAAACGTGGTCGGGAGGTGTAAGGCATGTAGAAATTGTATTTTTAATAACCATGAGTATGGTCCACTTCCATGTTTTTCTTTTTACTTTTTGCAGCTACATCGGAACGTTCAATTTTTATTCTTCACTAATTGCAAATGGCGTTTACATTCAAAATATGAGAAATTTTGGTGGCATTTGTTCGGATATTCTTCTCTTTGGAAATGAAGAAAAGAATAAAAGCAATACGCAAAGACAAAAAGTATTATCAGTACTAAACATTACCAATAATAATTGCTACGAAGAACTAAATACGACCTCTTTTACCATCTCTCATGAGTTGTATGTATTATTAACAAAAATTTTTAAAATGTCCTCGCTTAAGATTCGAACTGGCCACCTTTGCATTTGTAAGCCAGCACCTTAACCACTACACCAAGATCATGGCATGGTGATCGTTTAGTTGTCGGCGTATTTGTTGTATTTGTGTTTTATGTTCCCACTTCGACAATTTTTACTCTTTTTTTGTAAGTTTAACAGCTGTTTCTGGCTTTCTCTTTCGGTGTCGTCCTTTATTTACACAATGCACTATTCGTATTCACAGCTTGTGCCCCTCTGCAATGTCTTATTCAGATTAAGCTTTTCTTTTTGCCCCTCAGTAAACATTTGATTGATTTAATTCTCATACTCTCCACGGATGGAGCGCAGGAATGCCAGACTCGAAAAATAGGTGTACATTTACTTTTCTGACAGATCATACACCGTGTACAGGAGTGTCATTTCAGACTTTGTTTGAGGAAAGCAAGAGCACCACCGACATAAGATGTTTCACATTTTGTACTAGTATATTAAAGTATATATATTCCTCGAGCTCTTGGAGAGGGAATTGCCCCCTCCTGGCCCTTAAATGACGCCCTTGACTGTGTAGACTGGAAGTGGAAGTATAACACAAACACTAAATACACAGGCTACGTCTGCATGCAATGGATGCGTAAGGAGAACTAACCAAGATATAGAACACTACGCGCAAGCGACTTGCACAAAACCGATCCACCTCTATGCCCCTACCGGCCCGTATCCAGGGAGGTCTAGAGGGCCGGGCCCCCCTAAATTTTTATTGGCTCACCTAAAATTTTCAAGGTAGTCTTGCAAATAAACTATAATATGGAAATGAACTATAATATGATTGGATCGCCCCCCCCCCCTACTTTTTTGGGCTGGCTACCGGCCTGGCCACTATTCATGTCTACAGGTTAGTGTGTTTGTGCACCAAGACCTTGGTGTAAGTGCGCCGAGGCTGCCGGTGCGGTGCCCCAGAGGTTTGGGGTGTTTGGTGGCTCCCGGCTCCGTCGAAGTAAATGAAAAACGCAAATGCGAAATTCAGTCTGACACAAAAAGTATTTTGGGAAAAAGAATATATATATATATATATATATATATATATATATATATATATATATATATATATATATATATATATATATATATATATATATATATATATATACAGAAAAAACGTGATAATGATGCTACATTTCTTGACCTCCCTCCTTAGTACGTGATGACGGCCTTTTTATCAATCAAGACTACTCGCGATGTGTTTCATGTTAAAATGAAAATAAACATGCTGTTTACTTGGAATAATCTCCTTGAAATAACAGCAGCAGGGGCCGGTATTTAAACGAGAAAGAGACGCTATTTTATGGTTTGTTGCTTTCGGATTGATTGTTACCAAATATTTCTTCGTTCCACCCTCCGCCAGGAGACGGGGGATTGTTGTCAGCCAGGGGTGTAGCCAAGGGGGGGCATCGGGGCCAGGCCCTCCAAATGGTTTCCTGACCCCCCCAAATGACCAGCTTTTAAAACGTCATAGTAAAATTATCTCGCTTCATTCATTTAAAAGTAACAAAGTTTATTGACAATTAATAACTTACGGTAAAATAGTATGGAGAAATATTGTTTTTCCATACCGATCGAAAAATAGTATAGTCTTCCTTATACCGATCGAAAAATAGGATACTTTTTTTGTGACAGCAGATTACACAATTTACTGCGATTTATATTTGACAGTTTGAAGACAAACATCTTAACAAGGTACTTTAAGTACAGCCATAAAACAAAGGTACTAAACTGATTTGTAAGTACAGTATATTTTTATATGCTTTAACAACTGTTTTAAAAGGCATAGAGGATGGAAAATTTGGTGAGAAACAATGTTTTTATTCAATTAGGATTTCATTCGCTCTCTGTTTTATTTCTACTCAGTGTAATAAATAATTATGTTTTTTTTTTAGTCACGAGTAATAAAGAAATATTTTTGTCAGGAAACCGTAAAGAAATTAAGTGAAATTTCAAAGAAAATCAATCTTGTGTAGTTCTGTATACAAGGTCTTAAATTTAAATATAAAGGTAACCAAGAAAAGTTTTGTTGCTTTTTCACCCACCACCTTCCAACATCGATATGTCACCTAACCTGGAAGATCAAAAATAGTCCCTATCAGCATCGACGACCTTCTGAAAACGTTCTGGAAGGCCATGGAATCCATCGCGGTAGAACTTGGTGGGTCGTGAAACGAAGAAAGTATTAAGTGCATTTTGGACTTTTACTAGGGATTTGAACTGGCATTCTCTAAGGTGATTGTCCAAAGAATGGAACAGGTGATAATTGGAAGGTGCAATACCCGGGGAACATTGTGGTTGCAATATTGTTTCCCATCGAAGGCGAAGAATGGTGTCCTGAGTCATCCTAGCCAAGTGGGACTTAGCGTGGTCCCGTAAACGAGGACCCATTTGCAATTCAGAAGTGATGGCTCCAGAGTTTTGAGTTTTTGTTGAGCACAGCTCAATTGCTGACACTACACAGTTGCATTGATACTCTGACCAACTGGTAGCAGTTCCCGATGCACGATGCACCAAACACATAGAAGGACCTTTTTCTGGTACAGTGCTGGTTTCGGCTGTTTTAAAATCGGTTCATGGGATGCTAACAATGATGACGGCGCCGTGGAGCTTCGTATAGGACCCACTTTCTATCACATGTCAACGTCCTGTCCAGATATGGCTCCGAAACAGTAAATAAACACAGGCGACTGCCGTGTTGCCTTCTGGCCCGGAGTCAAAACATGTGAGACCCATCGACCCAACTTGTAGTGCTTCCCAAGTTGATGGATGTGCTGCCGAATGGTTTCTCTACACACTGAATTGTAGTCCAAGTTCCTCTTTGTACATGTGTTGGTTTTCTGGCACGTGGTGTTTTCGGGTGTTTCGTCATCGTCCTTAAACCTGTTAAACCATCGCTGCACTGTCCGCGTCTTCACGACACCCTCACCAAAGGCCTGGCATATCTTCTGTCCCGCTACAGCGGTGTTTGACCTCCATTTGAACTCGTTCAGCATACATGCTCTTATGACGCTCTGTGGATGTCCCATGTTCCCTGTTTCTTTACGCAAGTTCATTGTGTATCTGGATTGCCACAACCGGGTATTATATTGGATATACCCACACCAACAACTGACGTTCGCCTTATCTCCACTCGCATTCAACTCACGGTGTGAGTCCAATTGAAGACAGACCTCCACGAAAAGAGACAGCATTTTCTTGGTTACCTTTATAGATATGCACAAAAGTATAGCGTTTGGTCCCGGGCAGTAGTTCCTGATTAAGCATAATAAAAACTATCTTGAATATAATTTTCGAAGAATAATACTAATAATACTAATAATAATAATAATAATAATAATAATAATAATAATAATAATAATAATAATAATAATAATAATAATAATAATAATAATAATAATATTAAGAAGAAGCTAAAATAGTGTTTTTAGTTTTCCAGAAGGAAACCAAAATTTTCCTTTCTTTCAGGCCTCAAGAACACTAGCAGCAACACATTTTCTTTTTTGGCTTTGTACATTGTAGCTGGCCCCCCTCAAAAACGACGGGCCCCTCCTACACAAACCTGCTGGTTACACCCCTGTTGTCAGCACACACCTGTAATATCAGAATCTAAAAGCTGTTTGTCATGTCAGGTCAATGTCTCCTGTAGTCTGCACATCCTGACCGAGGGACCTCTGAGTCAGCTAAGTTCTTCTTTACTTTCCTTTTTCTAAAACTTGTAGATATTAAAGCCTGTCGCAAAATGTCCTGGAGTTTGTAATTCTGCAGTTAGTTAGTTTTTTATGTGGTTTCCACAAGAGGCCACGCATCGCTGAACCCTTGGTGGATAGTAAATGTTAACGACGCATTTCGTGGTTCACTTCTGATACGATTAACGGCGAAATTATTGCTAATTAATGGGTAAACTAAGTGGCGTAGCAAAGCGTAGAAAGAAGAAAGAAAGAGAAGAAGAGGTGAACAGAAAATGTGAAGATTGATTGTTGTTTTACGACTGTTCCAGAAAATACGAGAAGTTATTTTTCATTAGTTTCTGGTAAGTAAAGAATTATAGAGAGGAGTGCGTAACTATGTTAGGAAAAAAGGATAAATACTTGATGTCGATGTTGATGCACTGTTCTGGCCGAAGAGAAGTATCAAATCAAGAAAACTTCAATTTAATAAAAGTCCTCTTCAACTTTGGTTAAATGCAACTAGTTTCAGAGGTGTCCAATGGAACAATGGATTTGAGAGACATATATTTCCAAGGGACTCTTCGAAGGGACTGTCAAATCGACAGTGAATTGATTGTCGGTTCGTCAGTCCCTTTCGGAAATCTCTTGCCCATGCATTGCAGAGCTTTGAAACAAGCATTTACAAGTAGACCAGGTGTGATGCTTTAAGCCACAGTCTCTACACTAGATAGTATTTTAAATATAGGCTCTGAAATTCGTTTTACCACGCTTTCGACACCGTATATCTCCAAAATTAGTGGCATCAATCTGACCAGCATCAAGTTTCCACTCTGATGTTTTCCAATGTGGTCACGCGTTCGCCCTATCCTTTTAATTGAGATAATCGATAGTTTTTTTTTTTTTTTTTGTCAAAAGAACGAAAAACATCAGTAAAGTGAGTTCTCATTGTTATTGTAACATGAAACCGTTGTTTAATCATGCATATTAAGCTCTGACTTACAGACACAAAAGTGTATGTACAAAAGCCATGTTGAAATATTTTGATTTACGTTGTTTCTGAAAGGTATGACGGAGTACGAGAAATGTATTTGACAAGTCCATATTGTGAAAAAGAACCTAGATTGTATTAAAATACTCTAATGTATCTATAGCGAACTAACTCAGTTGGTAGAGCGTTGGCTTCGCATTTGGGGGGTCGTGGGTTCGAATCCCGTTGCCGACTATTCTGATTAGGGTTTCCCTCAGTTCTATCAGTCAAATTCCAGAACGACACGTAGTAAATAGGCCCTCGCCAATACCTACCAAAATCCTTTATTTTATTGTTATTGTTAAATACGCCGTGTAAAATTGCCATTCAGCTGTATGGGGTGATGAGTCAGGAACGACTTTCTGGGTTAGAATTGCTTTCAGTTGAAAATCACAGGGCAAAACAAATTTTTCTAAAATAATTGATGCATTTGCTGACAAGAAAGCAAGAAAAAGACCTTTTAAGTAAATTGAAAGCCCTATTAATACTTGAAATTCTTTCAAAACTATCAAAAGACCGCAATTGAAACCCGTATACAAAAAGATGTTTCGGAAGCTAATGCTTCCTTTATCACTTTAGTGAACAACAAAATAAGATCAAACTTACAAAGGAAGCAAGAGATTTCGAATGATCTTTTTGTATATGCCTTTCAACTGCTATTATTAAATAGTTTTTGAAGAATTTAACTATTAAATTGTCATCATCGCTCGCTAAATAATATGTTTGTGAAAGTACTATTGTTACTTTACATGTTATTACAATAATCCGAATACTGTATATAAGTTCGCGGGGTGTATTTTAAGTTTGCACTATTTGTTTCTTCCACAAGTAGCGTAATATTTTGAAATTTACCAACAAATTTTCCATTCTGGCTTCTTTGTAATGTTCAATGATATAAGCCTATATTATAGCTACAATACAAGTTTTACATATTGCACAGAATGCAAAATATTAGTAATATTAAGTTGAACAAAAGTCCTATATTTGATGTTTTATTTGTACAATTTACATAATGTTCATGAAAACATCAAATAAATGCTGAACACATCTATCAAGTTTTGAGTTATTTCATCCTGCTTGAAAATTAATTTTAAAAAATTAAAAATTCTTATAATACAGCCTGTTTCAAAAAGAATATACGTATTACGAAGAATTATTTTGTCCAAACTATCGATCGCTGGGCCTCGGCTCGGCTATTGGAGAAACGAATACATAGTCTAGTTTATATTAATAGCCGCTAGATGTCAGTTGTCTTTTGCTTGGTAACCGTCATATGTTTAAAATGGCTGCTCCGCAGCAGAAATCATTTTGTGTTCTCGAGTTTGCGAAGTGCAATTCCGTGATTGCGGTGCAAAGACGTTTCAGGTTGAGGTACCAAATTAATCCTCCGAATGGGTGGAACATTCGCAGATGGTATCGACAGTTTGTAGATACAGGATGTGTATGTAAAGGAAAGAGTCCTGGTCGCCCTCGTGTTCCTGAAGAAAATGTTGCATGAATTCAAACTGTTTTCCAACGAAGCCCTTCAAAATCAACTCGTCATGACAGTCAGGAGTTACAAGTGCCGACAACAACGAACCGGCGTGTTTTGAGACGTCGGTTGTTTATGAAGCCGTACAAGTTACAGCTGTTACAAGCTCTGCGTCCTGATGACAAACGCAAACATGTGGTATTTTGTAACGAGATTCTGGATGCTATTGACAATGATAACACTTTTGCACAACGCATCGTGTTCAGTGATAAAGCGACTTTCCGTGTTAGTGGTCAGGTAAACATGTTCGAATTTGGGGCCTACAGAACCCACATGCAGTCATTGAACATGTGCGAGATTCGCCCAAAGTCAATGTGTTTTTTGCAATATCCCGATCATCTGTTTACGGCCCATTCTTCTTTAATGGAAACACGGTTAACAGTCAGCACTATCTCGCTATGTTACAAAACTGGTTGTTTCCGAGGCTGCACGAAGACAACTTCATTTTTCCACAAGACGGGGCACCCCCTCTCTGGAGTCGCCAAGTGCATGAATATCTTAATAAAAGTCTACCGAACCGTTGGATTGGTAGTCAACGAGCTGGCGACTTAGCATGTCTCAGCTGGCCTCCACGGTCACCGGATTTGAACCTTGTGACTTCTTCCTCTGAGGTTTCGTTAAAGACAACGTTTATGTACCACAACTCCCACAGAACCTGGAAAAGTTGAAGAACGATCCGTACTGCCATAACAATAGTGACGCAGGACATGCTTGCCCGAGTATGGGAGGAATTTGAGTATCGATGGGATATTGTTGCTGATGGAGAACATGTTGAACATCTGTAATTTGAACTTTGAACTGTAATTTGAACTTGAGAGGTTCGTAAATATGTGTGTAAAATTTCATATTCGTATGTCTTAAAGTTTAATAAAAATATGCATTCGAAATACGTATATTCTTTTTGAAACAGAGTATATTTTATTTAAGTTTATTTATTTATTAGTACAGTAAACGAAGCTCAAATTTTAATGAAGAAAAGAACAAATAAGTCAACAAGCATAAAATTGGTACAGATGTTGGGAATGATGTTCTAAACAAAATACTAAAAGTCCAGGTGACCTTCGCCGCCATATTGGAAAATGGCGGCTGGAAGTGTCAAAAGATCAATACACAGATAAAAATAACAATATCTTCGCTATGGTTGAACATAAAGAGTTAATGTCGTTTTATACAACATAGATAACAATGTTTTTTAAAGAGAAACAATTTTTCATAAAACGCATACTTTTACAAATATTTAGCTCTAAATTCTAAAATTCCGCAAACTACCGTCAAACTGATTTACAATTTTATTGAACTTAAAAAGTAAATATGAACAAGTTAAAATTTGGCTTAGATGTTGATAAAGATTATTTAAATGACATACTAAAATCCCACAACTTCTTCGTTCGCCATATTAGAAAATGTCAAAATGTCCGAAGTAATTGAAAGAATGTTTTGTTAAGTGAAATACAAAATCTGGACCGGGCTAAATATTTGAGAAACTGTAAATGCAGTCGATCCGAAGTTAATTGCGATCAATGGTGGTGCAAGGGGGGAAATATTATGACGTGTTTAAGGTTGTCCTCAGCCATCTTGGAATCAACTTGTTTATTTTAAATGACAACATGGCCATGTGACATACTAAATAACATCCTCGTTCCAGGAGAAATCCAATGGTAAGATTATTTTTCCAAAACCTGCATCAGTTTTGAAGTTGTGAATGGATTTAGGATATGTTATGTGTGAATTGCTGTGAAATGTGCTGTGCGAAGTTTCGTATTGAAAAATAAAGTAAAAAACTAGCTTTGTAACATCTCGCATTACGTATTCTTTTATAACTAGGAAAAGAGAGAGCTAACACACATGAGACAATTACAATCACATGGCATGTTCAGCATGCCCACCGTTCTGTTCTATGCATATCCTTAACCGTGAGATCCAGTGCTTGTGTTCTCTGCGAAG
Organism: Thermobia domestica; assembly: GCF_964235325.1. Lineage (NCBI taxonomy): Eukaryota > Metazoa > Arthropoda > Insecta > Zygentoma > Lepismatidae > Thermobia > Thermobia domestica. The sequence goes on from NC_137458.1 coordinate 58,463,057, forward strand.
CATGGTTTGTGTTATTTGTTCACATGCCGTAATGATTCTCCTTTTCAAGTAGCCAATGTCAATAATTTTACACTTTTAGACAATAGCTTTAAAGTGTCCCTAAAGGTAGAAATCCAAAGGAGGTATGTCGGAGGACCTTGCTGGCCACTCATCTGGTCCATGCCGACCTATCCAACAACCGGGAAAGTGTTCATTGAACCATCGATTACATTACCACCACAATGTGGCGGTGCCCCATTTTGTTGCAAATATTGACGAAATTACCCTTCCTCTTCCAACAAAAGTGGCATAACAGTGTTTTCAAGCATATCTCCATATTGGGCAACATCCCAGGTCCCATCAATGAAAAAAGGTCCGATATCACCACACCATTACCTTACCTGCATCTTGCATCTTTGATGCATCTATCCAATTATGATTTGTATTAGCCCAGTATCGGACATTTTGCTTGTTAATCTCACCTGTCACATAGAAATTTGCATCATTACTGAAAACAATGTTATGAGGAAACACTGTGTCACGAGCTATCTGGGCCAACACCTACTCACAAAACTCCATTGGTCTATCCAAATCATCCTCTGGGAGTTTTTGTTTCACCTTTAATTTTTAAACGTGCCACTTTTCCCTTTTTAATATTCTTTTAACACTTTTGACACTAACATTATATTCACTTGATAGTCGTCGCACACCATTCATAGGATTTTTCACCAATACACCCAACACAGCTGCTGGTGTGTCTAGATCAGTTGCATTTCTTGGTTGTCCTGATCGAGGTAAATCATCAACATCTCCCTTTGTCATGAATTTGCGGATTAGCTTTCGTACAGCACTGTCTGTCACCGGCTCGCGATTAGGATGTCGCCCTTTGAAGAAGGATGTTATTGCTGAACTGCATCATATAACCAAAAGGAAAATTTCGATTCTTCCGTTTTGAGTTAGCACACTGTCCTACCTACAAGAAAAAAGAAAAAGACACAGTCGGTTCCCGTCTATACAATGTTCCACACATAGCAAAATTTAAGTCTAAATGATAACATATTCTAGCTTAAATCAATTTACAACTTCAAAACCGTGGCAGATTTCTTTAAAAAAAAAAAAAAACTCTACCATAGGATTTCTCGGTATTATGCAAATGTTCGGTACAGGGATAATACAAATTTTAATTAGATAGATGCATCAAAGATGCAAGATGCAGGTAAGGTAATGGTGTGGTGATATCGGACCTTTTTTCATTGATGGGACCTGGGATGTTGCCCAATATGGAGATATGCTTGAAAACACTGTTATGCCACTTTTGTTGGAAGAGGAAGGGTAATTTCGTCAATATTTGCAACAAAATGGGGCACCGCCACATTGTGGTGGTAATGTAATCGATGGTTCAATGAACACTTTCCCGGTTGTTGGATAGATCGGTATGGACCAGATGAGTGGCCAGCAAGGTCCCCCGACAAACCTCCTTTGGATTTCTGTCTTTAGGAATACTTTAAAGCTATTGTCTAAAAGTGTAAAATTATTGACATTGGCTACCTGAAAAGCAGAATAATTATGGCCTATGAATAAATATCACCAACCATGCTTCGCAGAGTGCACAAACACATATACCTAAATAGGAAATTTACCTAAATTTATAATGCAAGAGGTTCCAGTAGTAATAATTTCCTATCTAAGCGGTACTTTGGACCGGTGCAAAGTAACCCTGAGTAGAGGCTGAAACAACCTTCTCCCAGTTTTATTTTTTCTATGATTTTAAAACGTTTCACACTTCAATTTCAACTATTGGTTCAACGTCCCATTGTACACAGTAGTATTCTACGAAACTGACTTAAGTTTGACGGACATTCTTGTACGTGATATCCTTCAAATTTTGGCGGCCTTTACAGTTACTCTTTTCCATATCTCTACAACAAACCCTGCGGGTAATTATGTTAACCGCCAACATTATTGCCAAATTACAGTTAGATGTTCTATTTGACGGTGCCAGTTGAACCTTTCTCTTTACAGTTCATGGTTTTACCGACAGAGGGCTCTGAAAGTCTTTTCATATTTTGTGGAAAGTAACCCCGTCTTACGGTATCATTTAAGGCACACCACCGCAGCTGAGTCAAGTTTCAAAACTATAAGATTTATATTTTTCCAATTTACCTTCTTTGACTGGGCGATAGTTATTATTATTAATATTATTATATTTCCACCATGGAAGTTGTTATGAACGGAATATGTGTACGTGTGTTTCTGTATTGATGTACAGAAAGTATACAAATTTCACAAAACGCATTAAAGTTTCTCGTGATTTTATTTAGGGGGATTTGTTTCTCTTCGATTTAATGACCTTTGGAGGAAGTTTGCAATATCTTAAGTGGTCATTTTCATTAATTATGGGGTTCCCTTTGTGCAGTCTACTTCCACTGCATTATTTTCAGTGTTGATCATATGACTCACGGGCCATGATAAATTCGGCTATGGAGGATTTCTATGGTATCCCCTTCCCTTGATGCCCTAAAGCACTTGTTTATTTTGCTTAATCGTTAATCCACCCCTGGTTATATTATAGTTACTACGTTTGTACTATTGTTATCTTATACTCCTCCAACCTTGATATGTCCCTCCAACTTTTTTATATTTTTTCTTAATAGATTTTACCTATAAAATTTCCATTTTATGCTGCGGTATTCACATCTTCACTATTTAATTACACTGTCAAATAAAATATTTCTATGGTAGTCTTGATGGTAATACAATTTTGATATAATATTTCCATGAAATTCTTCGGTTTTAACAATTGTGGGAAAAATCCATTCTAGGGAATTTTCTTCTCACGAAGTTAGTAATCTGTGTTGTGTGTTAAGATGACAGATAGCAGATAGCCTGCGGTGCAGATACCGTAGATCGTCGGCTGTAAATATAGAATACTAGTCTCATTAATTTGATAGGTAAGCGGTATGAAGCAAGTTTTTATTTATGTAGTTTTATTCTAATCAGTTTTTCAGTCATTTAATTCGTAAATAAAGAATTTTATTTCCTTGTACATATTTCCAAACGAGTTCAATAACATGCTTACTGGAGAAAATGACGCATAATTCCCATATTTCTAAATATATATTTTGGTGTAAAAACTACAATGTGCATTATTTTCTGTTATTTAGAAGTAGATTAATAAATAATGTGAGAATAATAAGTGAGAACCGAGAAACTGACATATGAGATAGAAAGTAGATAAATACTACAATAACAAATCATGTAGATAATGTCCTGAGGGCGTGATTCCTTTATTTTGGCCAGCTGGGGGATATTTCCACGGAAAGTTGTGTGTGCACGCACTTATGATCCCTGTGCGTATTGAACTTGGAAGAGTGTAATGAGGTGGAAGTGTTACTTAAAATAAGGAAGATTAGTTAACCGGAAAAGACGTGGGCATATAACAGGAAATTTACTTGTGCACGAAAATATTATCCGGAAACCAAATGAAAGTTGCAGATAAACCTTTCAGATGGATATTTCTCGATGTAGAAATACTTGCAGTAAAATATGATTGTTTCATATACTAAGTCTTGGATGTGAAAGTCATTGACAATTTTTATAGGAATTAACAATTAATAATTTACATTTTGGGAAAGAAGTATTATTATTGTGAGTAGTTTTGGGATGAGTGCAGGTAAAGTTTCGAATAGCGTGACCCAACTTTTAAAATGAAGATAAAATATGTGTATAGTTTGAGAATACGTGCCCAGATTTGTGCAAGAGTTAAACTAAAAACTTCTTGGTGGTTAATGGAATACTATATTATTACCATTCAATCTTTGGCATATTTTTGGAATTAGGCAGAACTTTTTGGTGCTGGTTTACTTTCGGCGCACAACATTTTGAAAGATTTACAGGTAAAATTATATATTTTACAATTAAAGACATACTTGTAAAGAACATTTCTTTAAGCGATAGAATTAAATACAAAGTGACACATCTGTATTTTACGTTTACAAGTGTAGGGTTACTAGTGTAAAATCACTACAAGTGCTTTACTACAGATAAAATGAGTTCATATGAAAAATGACAATATTAGAAACTATTTTCCACCGGCGGTGTATTTCTGCACAGTGTATGTAAGTTCTATTTTATGTTTACAGGCTACTAGTATAAAACCATGACAGGTGCTGTTGAAACTCGTATCATTGCCAAAACACGCTAGCTTTAACTATCTTCGCTAACGCCCGGGTCCGAGCTTTGCCCTGCCCTGACTCGATTAGGTAGGATTCGTGCTATTAGTGGCCACCTGTGTACTGTGTTTTTCTTGCATATATCCAGACGCCGTATTTATACGCAAATCGCAAAAGAATTGTAATTTTTCAATAATTGCCTATGGTGGTCTCCTTGAATGTTATCTATGCCATGTAAGGTATTTTCATGTCGCTCAGCGCAACTCATTTAGGAAACAATAAGAAAGAAATTAGTGAGGAAAAATAATGGCCTATGTTTGGCAGAAGGGGTCCAGATCTTTTCTCTAAAAAGTGTTACAATTTTAGTAATTTCTGTTCACATTAGATTAGTTTAGGGTAGGTTATGTTAATTTAGATAAGTTTAGGTTAGTTTATGTTATATTACTGTATGAGTCCAACATACTTTTCCAAGGAATGATAGAATTTCGCTTATTTTTACTAATAGTAGGTTGGTTTGAATAGTTCAGGTTAGCTTAGGTTACTTTCGGTTAGGTTAGGTTAGATTTGGTTACGTTCTGTTACGTCTAAGTACTTGCATCATTCATTTCTCCTGTAGATTTTCTGTTTTTTACGTGCTTCTGGACCCCTTGTACTAAACATACTCCAAAATAATTTTTAAACAATTATTTCGAGTGGTGACCAAAAGTAAATCTGCACGAACTTTTGCTTAAAATTCATACTTTCGTGCTATATTTTCTGTGTTGTTTAAGATTTAGATTGGGTTAGCATAGGATTTTTGGGTCTGGGAGACAGGCTACTTACTAATTACCCTTACGTAACATCAATTTATTACCCTTACGTACATTAGGGCTTTCCAACTTAGGCATTATGTACCGCGATGGCTCAGTGGATGAGCGATCACCTATGATGCATCCGCTCGCATCATGTTGACTTTGTGGTAGAAAAATACTATGTGCGTGGGTTTTCTGGAGGTTCTTCCGTTCGTGCAAGTTTACGTTTGGCACACCACTCGAAATAATTGTTGAAAGATTATAATGCTTTCACTAATTTCCTTCTGATTGCTCTCCAAATGATTTGTGCTGTGCGACATGACATTACCCCGTGTAGCATAGATAAAATTCCAGAGAACCTCCAGAAGTTTTTTAAATTACAATCCTTTTACGATTTACGTATTAATACGGTGTCCGGATGTATGGTATAAAAACACGAATCAACCTGTGGCGCTAAATGGCGCAAAAGTTATCTAACCGAGTCAGATTGGGGGAATCTGGTGGGCCCGCGCGAGGCTGTGTCCGAAGGGAGGATGTACGTCAGCGATAGTGAGTATACGCGTAAGCGAGGGTAGTGAAAACAAGTGTTTTTTGCAATTACAGGTATTTCAATAGCACTTGTCAGGGTTTCAGACTAGTAACACTCCACCTGTAAACATAAAATACAGCTTCTGTAAATACAATGCCGGTGGAAAATAGTATCGAACACAGTCATCTTTCATGTGCACTCACTTATTTTATACTTATAATGATTTTACACTAGTAGCCCTACACTTGTAAACCTAAAAGATAACTGTAGTACTTAGTATTTATTTCTGTCGTTTGCAGATAAATGTTCCGTATAAATGCGTCTTTCCATGCAAAGTATTAAATTTTTTCTATGAATTTTACAGAACTAAACTAGTACCCTTCCGTGTCCTCCTACTTTCTTCATTCCGCCATTTCATTCATTTAACCTACGCGCTGATCTGTTATATATAGTGACCACTCAACTACCCCAACTACCAAGGCCAGTAATTCAAGTACTAACGTCAACATCTCAATATAATCGTATATTTTATTTGTATTCTTTTTAACTTGTACCTCTGTTGCACAATAATCCTATATCGAGGGTTTTCTTCTGACCCTACGTCAATGACTAATTAACTTCCCTTTTTCAGCTTTACATACATTACATGACAACGGAATCAATAACAGAAGTAACTATCAATTGTTTTTTTTTTTTTTTTTTAAATACAATATTTGTTTTCTTCCTTGCAAGATATATGTATGTATATTTTCCTGAAATACATTTTTACCTACTTCACTACAGTTTATATCTGTAAAAAGGGTGTTTCATATATTGTGCTTGGGAAATCTTCAATAAAGAATTAACGTTTCTTTGAAATAAACCATCTTTGTTCCAGAAGTCTTTTGTTTTGTGTTTAATATCAGAGAATAAATGTCGTGTAAAATTATGTCTTAATCGGGTGTCGCTTCAATAGAAGAGTTAGAAAGCAGTGGTCTACAGTCTTATATTCCATATATAATATGCGTGCAAACGTGTGTACCGACAATTGGGAAGCAAAAAGTATCAACCTGTACTATGGTACATGGTCACTACAAGGAGCTTTGCAGTCTGTTCTGGACAGGACGAAGGAAACGTCAGGGGCTCCCGCGTTTGCACCAGTGAGTATGCGCGTAAAGGAAGAAGTGTGGGAGAAACACAGATGAAAGTAAATAGAGAATGACTATAAATGCTTTAGAAACTGTTATTCCTTTGGTTACTGATGTACTTCTGCCAAATATGCTTTTTTTTTTTTAATGAACTTAATTTAATAAATAATCGGGAACGTGAGAATCTGAACGATCGGAGGAATCGGAACGAGGGGACGAACATCCCATTTGTCATTAAGGATGCTAGAAACCGACGGATTATTTTGAGTGACTAGAAGAACTACAACCTATCTGATGTTTACATGCATTTTCCGTTTCCGTATATACCCTGCACAGTTTGCCAATCTTTCATTCTGACGGGCTTAAGGATCTGTAAGGCTGTATCTTCATCTTCGCAATCTCTTTTTCTTGAACATTATAAGGCAAAATAATTCATGAATTCCTTCTGCCTACTGTACTTTCGGAATGATTCCGTAGCAATAATCAAGAAGAAAGATTAAGAATTCCATCAGCAGTTGAAGTTTTTAATTTTTCTCTTCCAGTTCTAGTTTTACCTTGCTTTTAAGTTTCGACTCATTATACAGTAATTCGTTGATTTTTTATTTATTTATTTATTTATTCTGTTAAACCTGGTAACTTGACTGCATGGAAACTGCGTTCTGTTTGCTGTACGTTATAGGTTAAAATCATGCCTAATTAAAAGTTCACTAATTGATTGCATGTATCTTTTGTTTATAGTTTGTCCATCAACTTAATTCTCTTTACATAGAATTAATACTCAGATCTCAATATGATTACGGCCTGTTAATGGTAAGATGCTTCATGTAGGTTGGCGGTAAAGCTTGTTGAATATTGCATCGTCCTAAAGGTAAACGGTAACAGCTGTCTGTCGTTTATATACTGTGCACATGTTGCTAGTTACTAAATTATATTGTGTTTGACAGAGTAAATGCCTCTGATTTTATAAAAGTAAATACAATCTTATTTACATTCAATACATCCTTTGTCTTAATATTAAACAGCAAAGCACGACCATGTTCTGCATCATTACTATTCATTTCCAAATAAAGGCGGGCAAGTAACAACATAGTGAAGCGGTGATTGTTAACTATTTGAGATTAGCGTTCCTCACAGACAGATTGCTGGTCAAGTGAAGTAAAATTAGAACTTTCATTTCAGTTTTACATCCCACGATTATGCTAAAGACGACGATGATGATGAAAATGAATGAAAAGGGGGAATCTGGGGAAAACACACGGTGCAAGTTGCGATCGAACCAGGAACATCCCACACACCGAATATAAACGCTATATCATTGAGCTATCGCCCCCCCCCCCCTCCTGTTAGTTATATATATATAGTGGCGGATCCAGGATATGATTAAGGGAGGGGCTAAACCATAGTTTGGCGCTTTATCCAGTGCAAAACAGGACTGAAGCCCATTGTATCCAGTATATATCTGGGCGTCAAGGGGGCTATAGCCCCCCTTGGATCCGCGCCTGACAGTAATATAAATATTTCCATCTTTCAATGAGGGTTACAAATTCTGTTCTTTATTTTAGGAGCTGTTTGCGTGGTGAGTGACAATGAAGTCAATGAACCATTGGCAATGCATTTAGAGTACCTTAACAAATCATCGAAGTTCCGCATTTGATAGTAATATTGGTGTTGTGACCTACAGGAATGTCAGAATCTTATGGTGAGTATAATTTAATAATCCATGTTTAACTTGATGTGCTGGGAGATAAAAACCTAGCCTTATATAAAAAAAGAAATAAAAAAAAGTGGGAGAGACTTTAGGAGTCAAGTTTCTTTACCCTCTGGCAAGTTGGTCAATGTCATTAACTACGCTTCTAGATTAAAATCATGTAAGCAAACTTCTTTTTATCCTTGAATTTCCTCTTCTTGAGAGGGAAAAGTAAATTTAATCCTTATTCAAGATTTGTATCCTTTTGAAAACATGTCATAAAACCGCGAGATAATTGACTTGTTGATGACTCAATTGTATATTTGTACATATCTGTAATGAGGTTACTGTACTAGTATCCCAGTAAAATTACGGTGATCCTATGAGCTGTCTACTTTCAAATGTGAGTCTCGTAGAAATATTTATAAAGTTTCTGTTCTTTCTCAACATACAATTTGAATACAGAGTTGGACATCCAATAAGATTGCAGTATTTGTTGCTATCGAGCAAGAGTGCATAACGAGCCAAATCCTTTGAATTAAGTACATGAAATATCATATTAAGTACACTAAAATAAGAAAGACTGTTAATACATAACTCAATAGTTAGGAGGAGCCAAGGACGTGACAAGCTTGTGGATGGAGGTTATATCTCCTGTATATGATATGCTAATATGTGCTCTGAGTATGTATATAGTAAGAAATGTATGTATGTAGTATTTGAATTTGTATTTTATGGACTGTAATTTTTACTTACCGTATATGTATTGTATCGGAGTAGTATTGAGAATAATTAACTTCTTTTAATCTTAAAAATAAACACTTAACCTTGCACCACGAACTCTGTTCTTGCTTAAGATTTTCATAATTTTTCGTATGATCATGATACCATGCGGTGTGAGCTAAGACTGAACGCTATAATTCCACTCAAATTAATGTTCCTTGTTCTGTAAATAGAAAACAGCCCCCGAATATTCCAGAACCACCTCATTGTTAATTTCAACAGTCTAAGCTACTTCTTTGAACTACACTCTGTAGTAATAGGAAAAAGTTCTTGATTAAAACAAATCTGGTCTGAATAACACTATCCTATATATACATTTCTGAACTGTTATTTAAAGGTGTTGTCTATAGCGAATAAATTCTACTATTCACTTCGATCTATAAACGATCTTAATTAAGTTTTTACCATTGTTTTTTTTTTTTTTTAATTTAAAGAGGAGACGTATGACTGTATGCGGTTCGAGTCCTGCAGTTCCCTTTAAGGGCTTAATGTTTATGATAGTCCGGTATTCGATCCTCTATATCCTAAACGTATCCTTTTTGGCTTTAATAGAGGTTGGAAGATTTACCAAAGCCGATCATATAACCACTGGACAGTATGGTTCAGAGTTCGGGTTGAAACATTTTGGGTAATTGATATAAAGACTGATTCTAATCATGTTCTCAATGCCGATACAATTTAATAATGCGAAAATTGTTACGTTGTATGGGCGTTAATTATTTATGCTGAAAAAAAATTAATTAGGTTATCTTAAACTCTAACATACAAATTTAAATCATGGTGATAATTTTGATAAATTATGATGAAAGGATATGTGTAATTAGATTTTCTTGGTTTAAACAGTTGGATATAATAATAAAATTTAACACTTAACCCAATTATCTTCACTCTGAGCGCGGAAGTCCCGGGTTCCGGCCCCATTTTTGTGATCTTTACTCCATAGGATGGTAATCCAAGTAGAGCAAACATTACAGTAGATCGATCGAACTTTTCACCCGAGCGTTAACGACGAACCAAGATATTACAAAAGAATAACTTCTTTTACCGCTAACTACATATAGGCAAAAATTCAAATAACAACCTTAGACTTACGAATATGACAACATTTCAGCATCATTTAATCTGAAAAACAACTTACAACAATAATTTACTAGCATCAATATATATTCCGTACCATGCACAACAAAGCGAACGAGCATGAGGCAGCTATTCTCGGATCAGAATAACGCTAATGTTACGCACAAATTGGAGATTATATTTAATATTAACGCTATACTTACATTTCTTTACAAGTAAAAGGTAATATTATAACAGCAAAAGATGTTGATGTTTTTAGATTGTGAAAATACAAACGGATGTGATCAATATTACATTTTATATTAGCAGCGATGAGAAGGTGAGTCTCTTCCTTGTAACTTTCTTGGCACCTAATGATGGCTACCTCTCTCGTTTTCTCCTTGTACTCGCTGCTCACGCGAGTTCCATCTACCACAGTGACGTAAGCACAAGTACGACTATGATTGATTGCCAAGGCCACTGGCTGCTTCGTCTACTTGTTGCTGATATAAATCCATTGCGAGAACGTACAATGATTATTTACACTATTTCTTTAAAGGTAGCATACTTTTGAAATAAAAAGGATTAAATTCCCGAACTTTCCCACAGTCACTTAGGCAGATCCATGCTTTGTTATTATCACAAATAATGTCCAGGGGAAGGGGGGCAGTGATACAACATTCACCTGTCCAGCTCTCTCCAAGTAAACTTTGTGATGGACAAACACCGTGTGCGTGGGTTGTCTTGAGGTTCTCCCATTTCATCCCACTTATTTTGCCATTATCATCTATCTCATCATCACCGTCTACCTTAGCGTTGGTGCATAATCGTGGGACGATAAACTCAAAAAATAAATAAAATATTGTCTAGCGGTCACCAGCTAAGGGAGACTTGTATAGCCTCCTGCTCATATTTTCCGCTCCCCTGCATGCTACGCATGAACAGTGGCCCTTTCGGAAAGTTTGCAGCCTCAGTTTGTAATAGATTGTATAATTCATTGTTGGTTGGGCCACATATAGTCTTTTATCTATTAATGCTGTGGTAATGGATTCTCACAGGCCACCATATCCCGACTCGTCTTAGCAAAGGCCTTGAGAGTTGCTTGATTTTTCAGTCACATCTTTTATTTTTTAAAGGTAATTATTGTTTCGTGTCATGTAAGTTTTGCCTAATAATTTAAGGTTTTCAATCATGCTTGTTTACACGTTACGAATGACAGATTTCCATATTAACTGTAAAATATATTGTCTTTTTTCAGATTTTCTGTTTAAATTCCTTGTTATTGGAAGCGCTGGTACCGGAAAATCATGCCTGTTACATCAGTTTATTGAGAACAAATGTAAGTATCTTCGATCGAGAATGATTTGATATTTATTGTTATTATCACGAAGTACGTGATACATAGACGTCTGAAGGAGTAGAGGGTGTAGCCTCTCCCTAGAATTCAAGTAAATCAGTAATTTTAAGTACGTTTCCGAACTCCAAAAAATACATTACAAGTTTAATTCTGCAATATTTTCTTTGTGTTTGCACATTTTGTTACAGAAGTATCTGTTATATAATTCTAGGTGGTCAGCATAATTTCCCTTTTTGCTAAAAACTATGTCGTGATTATTGAGATATTTGAATAATTACTGTAGATGTAACTGAGACTTCCAAAATAGAGAGTAAGGTCGGTCATCTTTTTGAGTACTACAACAATACCTGCTTTCATTGTTGGATTGGTGATAACGGTAATGTACAGTGAAGTTCTAGAGCCGCTTAGAAATGTAATCCATAGTGTCTAATCATATTAGGCGAATGTGGCTGGATTGTATCATACAAATCAGCTCCTGGGTGGCTCATTTACACATTCTTTTTTCTTCATTAACATGAGCGATCCTTAGATGTCGATAAGCCATAAATAAATTAAAATATTAATAAAGAAAATGAATAACCATAGTGCTACAAACTTTCCCGCCCCTGCAGAAACTCTGTGAACGCCATACATGTAAGCTAAGTTTTGTATGCTAATTTTGTTAATAAAGGTATTTTCTCCTATGCTGCTTTTAGATTTTGAATTGAAAGAAGCTTATGCGATATGTCGTTTTTCGAAGAATATACAAAGTTTCTTCTGATTGATTACTTCATATAAACTCTACGTTAACACTTGTAACATCTTATTGTTATACAATTTACCATAAAACAGACAGATGATTAACGAGTTATTGTGGAAGAATTGTTGAACCGGTAATATGGAAGAAAATGGGAAAGTTCTTAAATAGGATGTCTATCGGTCACGAAATCAGAAAACGGCCATGAGTCAAGAGGAAGTAACGAAATTTAGCTTTTCGGTCTTTTTTTTTTTTTTTTTTTTTTTTTTTTTTATCTGTACAAATATAAGTAGAGACTGGAAAATTTTGTTCTATAAAAAGAGTCAAAATTCACAGCCAAAAATGTCTTATGGTCGGCCTTAAGACGCTACCAAATCGCAAGCAAAGCACGCTTCTATCGCATGCATGAAAATTCGGCCTAATTCGCAACCAAATTCGCTCTTGAGATTGTCCTTCGGTTGACATTGAGCGGTGGCGATGCAATTCGCATCGCATCGCTGAAACCACGTACTCATCCAAGTAGTTTATTTAACTGTGAGAAACATCAAAATTTTATCGCTCCAAGGAACAAACTTTGAAAGTAGGGATAAGATAAAAATAAGTGCTAAAGAATATAGGGACTTTTATTAGTTTCTGAATGTTACGGAATTTTATTGTTTGGTAAAGAAAAGGTCACGCAATTTCATTTTGGAATTTTAGTAGACATCTTGTTAAAGGAAAACGTATGGATGCAATGCTGGCCACCATAAATTGATGCGAGACATCGCTCCCTCTTCCCCTCTGCTTGTAATATACTAGTAAATTACGTGGCAGTAGACATGAATTCGTAGAAAGGAACCGGGAAAGGGATTTTAAAACCAGTGATCAACGGGAACTATATTGCAAAAATAGACGAACAAATGGTAAGCGTAGAGCTCTCTCGTGAATGTACTCGTCTTCGGCGCGGTTCGGTTTTCGGCGGGAGCTCATGTAGTCCGGATTTCACGTTAAGCAGTAGGTCCACGTCTCATCTAGCCTCGCTGCTGAAAGGGACGCTAAGCCCCAATACAAGTAGCCAAATGGTAAGCGGAACTTCACAATAGAGGCAGGGTTTAAAAAATTTTAAATATATATATATATATATATATATATATATATAGTATAAAGCAAGGTTTTAGTAAATTGTACACTCATTGTCTTCTGTGTAGATTTCGTATAGTATTTTGTTAAAAATAAAATAAAATAAACAAATAACAGTTCTGTGTTTCTAATATTAGGGACACACATCTCATCTCATCGACTCAAGTTTAACGTCCCACCACTTGCATAACAGATGCAAAGTTATAAAATAGGATATAACCAGAGAGGACACCCTCGCACAATGTAGCCGTCCACTTCGCTTTGTGACTAATGTACTATTTGCGTACTTTATATTTCTTCTTCTAGTTATAGCTTATACTACTATCAATCACACAGATCTATTTTGAAAGTTTGAGGAAAGAAATAGCGGAGTTAAGTGTCTACATTCATCGTTTAAGCCCTTTATTTTTTTTTTTTTTTTTTTTTTTAGATTGAAATTTTTAAATTGATGTTTCACTTTGTTCAGGAGGCGCTTGACTCTGATTAGTCGATTTACCCTGGTTCTCTCGGGGAAGAACTGTCCTCTCCTCATCACGTACGACTTGTAACGAAAGTTCTCATGAGTCACACTTTGGATGGCGGCCTCATGAATCTGCAGCTTGGACAGAACAGACAGATTCCGGGGTCTTGATGTCCGAGCGCCGACAATGTCGTTTTCTATGTGAAATTGTGGCCATATCACCCTTGGCAGCCTCTAGTTCTTTCCGAACTTCGAAGACGAATGACAGGATATCATTCAGAAATGCAGCGATCTCTGAATCGGAGTAGTCTGCAGCCAAGAAGACGACAATGTCTTTATTTGGTGTGTTATCCTAGATCTTCCTTGTTTACCTGCAAAAGAAAGGATTTGTAACTATGACATATATGATACTATTTCACATATAACGTCTATTCTCAAATCCCTGCCTGGGGGTGCAGTGGCTCAGTGGTAGAGCGTTCACCTCCGGTGCTTGGGGTCCGTGGTTCGATCCCAGCTCGCGCCATGTGGACTTTGTGGTGGACAAACACCGTGCTCGTGGGTTTTCTCGGGGTTCTCCCGTTTCCTCCCACTTTCTTCATTCTACCATTTTCACTCATCTCTCATCATCACCGTCTCCATTAGCCTAACCGGCAGAACCGTGGGACGTAAAACTTAAAGATTTCATTTCATTTCATTTTCAAATCCCTGCCGCATCCGGCTGTATGTAAGTTCTATAGAGTGTTCTAATGCTGTGGTTATACTTCAACTTGTTCTCTTCCAATTTGTAAAAGCGTCATTTCAAACTGTTTGTGTTAACAAAGTAGTAGGAGTTTGAGTCGTTACAGTTTTCTGTTCATTCGTTCTTTGAAGTTTAGCTTCATTTTCCAGCAGTAAGGCTATATGGTACGTGGACTTACAGTTCAAGATGGAATTCGAACCAGCATAATGAATTCAGTGCTCTTCCACTTGGAATCGATCGTGGGACTACGTACATCAAATGCGCTCGCACTAGACCAGCGGAAGGGTTTCTATAGTCTCGTGAAAAGTACGTTTAGCCGCATGTATAGCTGTGATTATGTCGAAGTTCTTAAGTTCTATTCATAGTCTACTTAAGGATCAACATTCATCTGCCAGTGAAGCTCAGGATTTGAATTCGACAAAAACATTTTATTTTTACTTTTTACTTTCATGTTGCTTTTCTTTCTTTTCTCTCAGTGGTCGGTTAATTATAAGATATATTAGTTCTCAAAGACATTTTAATACTTTTATACTATTCTTCATACATTTTAATGTTTGTAATCTTCTACATTTCTATTTACAGTTAAAGAAGAAAGCAGTCATACGATAGGAGTGGAGTTTGGTTCGAAAATTGTAAATGTTGGAGGAAAATGCGTAAAATTGCAAATATGGGACACAGCAGGACAAGAGAGATTCAGGTAATTAATTTAATTTACATTTTGAAATGAAACGAAATAAAACTTTATAGTTAGCCACTACTCTTTTCCCCACCCCGATAGTTCCGTCCGAATCCAACTGTTATGTAACTCAAACTACCTCAATTTTACATGCTGAGGTAACATGTCACTTCCGTACCCAAGGGCACGTACTAGGCGCCCGTTTGGGAAATAATGCCAAAGCCTGTCTTCCCTGGCAGGATTTCTAATACTTGGACATCGCATTAACTGTTAATGCTATTATTTCTAGATTACTTGACTTGATTTCATCTTTGTTTTCCATATTTTACCTCATGGATCCAAAATATTTTGGACACTTGGCGGAAATCTTAACTTGTAACCACCACACTGAAGATGACTGCCACTACATAAGCCATATTACAGCTCATTCTTCTGGTGTAGTAGAAGTTTATTTCATTGAATGTCTTTCTTCTTAGAAATTCTTGGGTGTATACTTTGAAAAGCTGTCGATTAACAATTCAGAATTTAAGTGGTATTCTAGCAGGAGTCGTTGAATTCAAACTTAACCACTGCCTTAATAATATAAAAGTAAACACAGAATAATTTCCATCAACAAGATTCAGGTCAAAAGTCGCAATAATGTTCGTAATTAAAGAGAGAGAAAGAGTAAGGGCAATTAATCCTGAAAATCTGGCTGCTAGTAACTCGGGGACTAACTCTACAGGTACTTGCGTGACATCCTGATTGGAATAATGTTCGCTCACTACCTTTATTTTAACAGGGTGTCTACCAGTCAGGGGATTTGCAGGGGCAGGGAAAGTCAGGGAATTTCATTGTCTGTCAGGGAAAAATTTCCCAGGCTGTGAGGGGTGAAGGAATGCCACTAAAATAGTCATAAATTGGTTCGTTTGTACGTTTGTAGAACATGGTATAAGCATATAAACAATGATGAAAACTTAGAGTTCACTTTAAATATAAGTTATTTTTCATGAGTTATACTAAGAAAATAAGAATGACAGTCAGAGAAAAATTATAATTTTGCCAGGGAATTTGATTATGCTTGCTTGGTAGACACCCTGTTTAATGGTTGGAAGATATAACGCCATTTCAGAAGTGTCAAACTGAATAGATTTTAATGCAGTAATAATTCAAGTTATATTTTTCTTTTCTTCTTTCTTTCTTTCAGATCTGTGACCCGAAGTTACTACCGGGGTGCCGCTGGTGCTCTTTTAGTCTATGACATCACAAGTCGTGAAACCTTTAATGCTTTAACAAATTGGTTGACTGATGCTCGAACTTTAGCAAGTCCTAATATAGTCATCCTTCTTGTTGGAAATAAGCGAGACATGGATGCAGAGCGAGAAGTCACTTTTCTAGAAGCAAGTCGTTTTGCTCAGGAAAATGGTAAGTTAATAATAGTGATAAGATTTTTATGAAGTTCAGTTTTACGAAAAGCTGTACCTAAAGTAACGCAGAAGTGAGCATAACTCTTCTAGTAATTGACCTTGATTGGAAAAGAGTATTACATATTGATGAAATAGCTCTTCCTATAATAAAAAGATGCTATGCATCTCGCATGACGGGCGATGCATTTACTCATGAAGCAAATTCTTTAATCCTGTTTGAGAATTTGGATGTGCATTATTATGCTCTCCTTTTCACTGCCGCTTTCATCTTGTCTATGTCGTTAGGTAGTTGGTCAAGATTATCTTCCCGAAAGTCGAATAAGTGAAAGTAGTAGCGTCAGATTCGGGCTGTATTGTGGATATGGAATCACTCATCAATCCAGTATGTCGAGGGTGCACGGTGGTTCAATAGTAGAGCGCTCACCTTGGTTCTATCCTCAGTATACGAGTTGATGGTGGACACCCTTGTGTTCGCGAGTTTTCCTGGGACACTCCCGTTTCATCAAACATTCTCATTTCACTAATTCTGCCATAATCATTCATTTTCATTAATCGTTCGTCTTCTTTAGTTTAAAGGGCATAAGTTTGAGGCGTAGATCTAGAAATTTCATTTCATTTCATTTCCCAGCTTGTCGATTACTTGATTTGTTGATACAACGAAACACGTGTGATTGCACATTATCATCGTTAATGAAGATAGTTTTCAGAAGCATGATCGATCTCTTCCTTCTAATGACACTTATAAGCTTTCTGAGTGTATCAGTTTACCATTTGCTAGTTACGGTTCGAGAAGATCAAGAAAAACTCCATTCCCCGCCTCCTTCCAAATAAATAAATTTCACTGTGATCACCGGCTCTTTAACGTATTTTAATTTATCTAAAGAGGCTTGGCGCCGTTATGTGAACTAACCCTTTCTTCCCAAACACAGAGATGTACCCATGCTTCATCTCTGTTACAACAGCTAGAAAGAGGAGAAAGAAAGAAAAAATGTAGTGAGATAAATCCGATAACTATACTGACCCAAGTTTCCAGCTGTCACACTTCCAATTGATTATGCCTTGCAATAATACAGACTCAGTGAAAAGAATTAAACTTTAACCTTTTGCTACAATAAAAAATATAACTCTTAAAAGAAAAAACTTTACATAAATAGCAAAGGATGCCAGTATTTTCGATAAATTGTCGTGGTCATTTTATTGTCCGATTATGCTAATCGATAGATATATAATCAGAAATCTCAAACGTGTTTATCTTGAAGGTTTGATACAGAATGGTTAGATTCTTACCTTCATTGAATCCGTAGCGTTGTTTTCAATAATAATTTTAGTACATTTTGAGTTTCATGCACTTGGTTGAATGGACTGTTCTATATATATAGACGAATTTATACATTTTCTTTTGTATATTGATTGTGACCTTGTTGATTGTGTGATGAATATCTCATACCACTCATACTAGCTTTGGAACTTCTTGTATAAATTAACAGACCAAAGCATATATTATTTATTAGTTAATATATCCTTTGGTCAGAATTTGTCTGTTAATTTATACATGAATGTATGTCTGTGACCAAAATGTATAATGTTTTTGTTACGAAAAAAAATTGTATTTTTCTTACAGAATTAATGTTTCTGGAAACTAGTGCAAAAACGGGAGAAAACGTGGAAGAAGCCTTTCTTAAATGTTCGAAGACTATACTAGCGAAGATTGAGACAGGTAGGAGATTACTAGTACATATTATCATTAACATAGAATCAAATGTTTTGTCACTGCTTTCCCCTTCCCGTCGTGCCATTTATATTGAATTCGTGCAGTACACAAGAGATGTGTATTCTTAAAGCAAAAAACACAGAATTCGCACCTTCCGAACGTATAATAACACGTAGTGAAATTTCCCATCTCTAGTGTTCAACAAAAATGCTCCCACTTTCGTGCCTGTACAGCCAACAGCTGAGAAAACGCTTCGTTTTTTTTCTTTCTTCCCTCCTGAAACAAAATTTCCTGATTGTAATGCTGTAGTTTCAAATCAAAATGTGGAGTGAACCTTCTGTTCCCATCACTTTTGAGGCTGAATTTTCAAAAATTGGTTATGCCTGCCTCAGATGGTAGATATCATATCAAAAATGACAACGCATTATATTTACTATACTAGTTTTAGTGTGACTATATGACCCACAAGCGAATGTTGCCTTTTATATAATAAGTATATTGCTGCTTGAATTTTTCAGATAAGGGAAGTTAATTGCAATAAATAAGTTATAATAGATTATATACAGAGAAGAGAAAAATGCATGACGAACAAGAATCGAACGCTGGTCTCTGGCTTACCATGTCGATGCGTTGACTACTACGCTACCCATCGCCCTTTGTAAATTGTTAAATCCTCATCTATAGAGGAATTGATGTGAAATAAAATCGATAATTTCTTCCATTTATCTTTTTTTTTTAGTGTAAACTTTTAATTTCCATACAGCTATCCCTACCTAAATACAGTTCCTTATCTTGATCTTACAGGTCCTGACAGATATCAGCTAAAATTCGGCGTTCAACATTATATTTTGAACGACCTGTAAGAATTTAGAGGAACAGAAGCGAATACCTTTATAGTTTATTAATAAAATTTCGCGTACGAGAAGTTTAATAAAGTTATTTGAATGATATAATTAGCATGCAGTTTCGAAATTACATTTGTGAGTGCTCAGAAGTACATCTTTTCACAGGGTGCAACGAACAATTAATATTGACTATTCAGTATGTTCCTTGAACACTTTAAGATAAAACATTTGCATTGGATATATATATACAGGGTGTTAATGAACTATACCGACAAACTGTTAAGAGGTGATTCCTCACATCAAAATAAGAGAAAAGGTTCATATGGACCTATAGCGAAAAGCGCATAGTTTCAGAGCTAGGGCGTCCAAAATTGCGAAAAAGCCAAATTTCAAGAGGCTCTATTTTGAATTCGAGAGACTGTGGATGGTGGTCCTTATCAGCGTAAAGGAAGCCACGCATACGCAGTCCAAAAATGCATATTTCTTTAATGTTCAATGAGTGTACAGGGTATTCCGTGCAGGGTGAAATTCTCAGAAATGCCATCAACCGAATTTTGAGATATGCTCTGACTTTGATTGGTCCAAAGTAGATAAACGATGAGCCTTGACAGCAGTGAACACGGAATCCTTTGGCGCAATGTGGAAAGTATTAAGGACCGTCAGCAGCACGTTCTCTTGTACTCGAGAAAACGCATGCTACGATGTTTTCTTACACGTTTATAAGTGAAGAAAATGTGAAATATACCGTGACGAAATACACGTTATTCCGAACACAAAAAAACATGGAGCTGCCGGTTCCTAACACTTCCCACTTCCCTCCGAAGCATTGGATATCCATTGTTGTCAAGGCTTACCTCTTGCCTACTTTGGACCCTCCTTGAAATCTAGGTATATCTGAAAACTCTATTGAGAGCATATCTGAGAACACCCTGTAGGGAATACCATCTACATCTATTGACAATTGATGAAATATGCACATTTGGATTGCGTATGCGTGGCTTCCTTTACGCTGATAAGAACCACCATCCACAGTTTCTAGAATTCGAAAGAGGGCCTATTGAAACTTAGCTTTTTCGCAATTTTGGACAGCCCTAGCTCTGAAACTATGCACTTTTCGCCATAGGTTCATATGAACTTTTTCTCATATTTTGATGTGAGGAATCACCCTTTACAGTTTGTCGGTATAGTTCATTAACACCCTATATATATATATTAACATATTTGATCACACATGTTTCGGGAGGCTGATCCATTTTATAGGAAGTTGGTATTTAACTAAACTATTGAGGTTAAAAAATAAATAAATAAACTCAAAAGAAAAATAACCGACTTTGGAAACACGTTGAAAAGCAGAAAATAAAACTTTTATAAAAAGCTATGTTCACAGACTTCATCAAAACAAAACGAAACAAAAAAAAAAAAAAAAAAAAAAAATAGTAGAAAATAAAAAAGGTCTAAAATGCAGAAAATAATAATAAACCGCTTAAAACCAGAAAATAATTACAGTAGAACTCCTCTAATCCGTCATCTTTGGGACTGGGGGTATGGTCGGAACGCAAAAAAAAAAAAAAAAAGGTCGGATTATCAGAAACTACACAAGATTTATT
Source organism: Thermobia domestica (assembly GCF_964235325.1). Taxonomy (NCBI): domain Eukaryota; kingdom Metazoa; phylum Arthropoda; class Insecta; order Zygentoma; family Lepismatidae; genus Thermobia; species Thermobia domestica. The sequence goes on from NC_137458.1 coordinate 58,483,837, forward strand.
GTATCACCTACATTGAGTCCCTTGGCTATTTTTTGGGATGATTTCCCTTTGTTCGTAGTACTGCTAATATTTCATTTAATGAAAGAGTAACGTGTGTACGTTTCACTCCTGATATGTTGAAAAAACACTGTACTGTAACGAACACAGAACAATACTGTCGTAAACCAACGAACGGTAAGCACTTAAAGCTGCACAGTATAGTAGAGAAAACACACACAACGAAGTAAACGATACATGAGATGACGGAGTACTAAAGCGCACAAGCAGTAACAGCAAGTAAACAATAATGCCGCAACGGGCCTCGTGAGTCACCAACGAGTCGGGGCAAGTTCGGCTTGAGCACGGTTGAATCAACCGGAGCGGGAGCAGCTGAGAGCGGATGAGACGGGTTCTACTGTACTATTAGCTATAAAAAAAAATGTTAAAATCTATGTCAAGCTAAACAAATTAATGCCTGAAAATTAATTTCCAAACTATTTTTATATTAGGCACTAACTTGTTTGGCTTGAAACAAACTTCATTTTTTATATAGATAATAGTAGTGAATTATTTTTTGGTTTTAAGCGTTTTACTATTATTATATTCTGCTTTTTACCACTAAGTCAGTTAATCTTGTTATTGTAAAAAAAATTATATAGAATTTGCCTAATATCTTATACATAGGACATCAGTCTCATCTAGGCTTATTAAGGTTTATGATAAAAGGATTTGGAACTGTAATATTTGTTTTTTGAATCTAGATAAGCTTTCCTTCATAGAAGGAGAAGCCAGAAAGTTCTTACCCTCACCATGATAGAGATGAGGTACGGATCTGCAATTTGATCCACAGACTCTTCCTTCTTTACATATTTCCCCTCATGCTGCCTCACATCTCGTACATCTTTCGATCAATTCGTTAAAAACATCTACATAAAAGTGTGCAGAGTTTGACGCAAATCAGGTTCTCAACCGCATTAATTACCTCTTCGTCATCCGCAAATATTACGGAATATCTGGGAAGGGCAAGTAATGGGAGCCCAAATCGGGTGAATATGATGTATGAAGCATAGGTTCGTAGCTATATTGGCGTACAAAACTGAGTGTTGCTGCTGCTCCATGTGTTAGTGTATTGTCTGCTTGCAGCAACATATCTTTCGAGAGTACATTTTGTATTTTTGCTTTTATGAATCCCTAACTTTTGCAGCAGGTTCCTGTAGTATTCTTCTGTGGTTGTAACTTCTTTTTGTAAGTAATTAGACAAGATCACACCATTATATAGTCTATAAACACGGATAGCATGACCTAGCTGGATGAATGACGAACTTAATACCGTTTTGGGGAGTGGGGAACAAGATATGCGTCCGTTTTTTTACTCATTTCTTTCGTTTCAGAGTCAGATGCACCCAGCATTAATCCATATTCACTAATCCTTTTACAAAAGCACCTATGTCCCTGTGGCCTAGGTCCAAAATGCGTTTATGCACGTTTCTCATTTTGTTATTTTCTGAAAGCTGTCAATAGTCAGGGTGCCCATCTTGCTTCCACACTGCCTACATTCACAGTGTCAGGTATTATAGTATGAACGCACCCCTTAATTTTCACGTCCCTAGCTAAACATGTAATAATTACACGTTTAACTTCAAGTACTAGCTGCTCAGCTTTCGCCACCACGCTTGAGTCTGTAGCCGTTGAAGGATCTCGTGGATCATCCTGTAGATTTGTAGACTTGTTCGACCTTATTTGAATTTTCTCTCCCAGTGTTTCCCTGTTATAAGATTGACGTTCTTCACCATGCACAGCTGCCATCTCTTCGTGTACCGTTTGTATCGGTTTCCCTTGAAGCTGAAGGGTCTAATAACAGTTCGGTATTCGATTTTCCGTAACATGATACCACCGCCTAATTATCTGGTTGTAATGAGTTGTGCAGCCCTGTGAAGACACAAATTAGTACTCACATATTAATAAGATGCCAGTTTATCATTGTGAAAACTTCTACAGACTAGCATCTGTATCATGGTAGGGTAAGAACGTTCTGGTCTCCTCTCGTAAGTGTCCAAAGTAATTTTCATGATTATTATTTTTTTGTAGGAGAACTCGATCCAGAAAGGATTGGATCTGGAATTCAATATGGGGATTCCACATTACGTCGCCTGCATCGGCAACAACAGAGAAGGCAGCCGGATTGTTTGTGTAGGATGTGAACATTCTGTGACGATGGATATCTCATTATTAAAACAAACATTCATAGAAATCAAATGTACAGAAATTGTAATATAGCTAAGTACTAAGATAATCTAGTGCGTAATCTAATAGAATCTGCATAATAGGGGAGGGGGGTAATTTTGAATGCCGAAAAAAATTGTTTCTTCTCTTTTTGTACTTTTTTTTTTAGTTTTCATTTTATAAATGTGTTGATCTCTACTTTTTTTTAAACTGGTGACAAGGATTAAAAATTCTTCCTGACGTTATGCTTTCTTTCTTCACTTCTGTATATAGAGTATTTTGTCTTGGAAGTATTGTCTAAAGTACAACAAATGGTTGTGGAAAAACTGTGTTAATATAGTAAGTTATTTATTTCTTTATTATTCGTACACCTACTGATATTATATATAGAAATACAATTGAACAAAATGCTTTGATAGTAAGGGTTGAAAGATGTACGAATACACAAAATTCAGTCCATGCTCGGGACCAGCTTTAGGAATGGAAGAGTAACGCTTGTCAATGTACGACAATAAAATAGACAGCAGTCAAGTTCACTCACTTATTGTACAAGCTTTCTTCTGTTTTTCATTTGTCTTGTCTCGTCTAACTGCAAAAATAATAACGATTATACTAATATTAATATTATTATTAATAATAATAATCTGTAAAGTAGCACAATGATGCAAATGGAAAATGTTTTAAATAAACTTGTCTTATGTGTGTGCATTCAAAATGAATTAATAAAAACTTTTTCCCGATGCCAAAGAGAAACAGCATTTGAACTGATGTTTCCTTGAAGTAGTTTATAACACTAGTTTCCTCTTCTTTTACTGTATTGGCTCGAATATAGTACAATATTTTCAAGTATAAAAGCAATTTCGTAAAAGAACATTATCGTATTACGATCGTAGCCTAATCCTTTACATTTGAAAAAAAAATCATACCGTGGACGATTGTGTGATGTGTGTTACTTTTTGCGATCGTGCCGTGCCGTTGTGTGACTCATCAAGGTCAGATGTATATACGAAATAGGTTATGGTAATGCAACATGTTACGGTTTAATTTTATTGACATCTAAAAATTGTTATTAATGTATTTCCACTATGTTTCTACGGGATATCAAAATCAGTCTAACACCGAAGTTCAGAGTGATCACCAGAAAAAGGAAGCTACTCTAAAAGACTGATTTAAACCTCGAGAAGATTTAAATTAGTAAGTTGTGCATTGTATAATATTTTGAAAGTGTGTGTAATATTTTAAACTGGATATTTTTATTTACCCATTAAAATCATCTCAAAAACTTGAGGTTGTATTATAATCCAGGTGGTGCTATATTCAGATCAATATTTATTTTCTTTCTTTTTGTCGTCGAACAATGTGGTTGGTCGTGGGTCTTCATGAAGTGCAGTATTCATTCCACGAGTAGAGGCAGTGCAAAGCGAATAGCATCTTGACTTACAGCCAGGGTTGGCAAAAACCATGGTTTTTATTGAAAAAACCAAAACACTAGGTTTTTTTGGTTTAAATAATTTATTCTATGTATTTATATTAGATATGGACAGAAATTAGTTTGTTTCGCCTTGGTGTTATTATGCAACAACAAGGTTATGCTGGAAGGGGTCATATAAGCTTAAAGCGGAATCCAAACCGCTTCTCGACTTACATCCAAGAGAAATTGTCCATTTGGACACGAAACCGGGACTAAATTGGTCACAAATGCGATTGCCGACTCACTCACGAAGGACTCCTGATAAAAATACGTTCTACTGTTCTTTACATAGGCTTACTTGTTAATATAATTGTCAAGAGTCATTTCAAAAGGACAAAAAGATAAACAGTTACACAAGTAGAATTATATATAAATCGGGAAACTTCCGCCTTAGCCATTGGGAAAATCCTGTTATTATTTAAAATGTATTTGTATGTAAAATTTTAAGGTCAACATATCATAATCACTACGCTAAAACTGAGGTATTAAATTACAAATTTGATATGTAGATATCATTCAATAAAATTAAAACAAAGTCAAATCCAAGTTGATTGAAACTACGTAGGCAGTTGATAAATTTTGTCAATTTCTATCAATAAGAGGCAAGCTTGGCTTCTTTATAAAACAACAGGCATTCATTCAAGTGGAAATATATAATTTGGTTTCATTTCGTATGTTTAGGCTTAATATCATTATGAAATACCAAGGTTATCACGGAGAAGACTTTCGCTTAAAGGGACACTTCGAATCGCTACTTGGTTTACACTTGAAAGATGGGTTGTGGTTCGATCGAGAATTGAACACGGGACCCGTTGATTAAAAGGTGAAAAGTAGATAAACGTAATGCGGATGGTTTGATATGTGGAAACGTCACCATTAAGTTCGCATGATTTAAAGCATTTTTGGGGGGTTTAAACCAGTCGTTAAAAAAAAGCTGGTTTAAACCAGCCAACCCTGCTTACAGCGAAACTTGTTCAAAATAGAAATACGAGAGATGAACTGCTACAAAATAGCGTCCACGAAGAGAATGGTTGAGGTTTGGAAACGATCAGAAGTCAATCGGGACTAAATCTGGTGAATAGGGTAGTTGTGGCACAAGTTCAATATCGTGGTCAGCCAATAATGAGGTCACAACATTAGCATTGTGTGGCAGTGCATTGCCCATGTGGAGGATGAAATTGCCATTTGCCACTTGTGGTCGTTTCTCAGTCAATTTTGGCAAAAATTCTGTATCCAAAAGTGTAGGAAACTACTCGCCCGTATTTGTATCATCTTTCAATACAGGATGGGACACTCTCTTCCCGGGAATCCCAGAAGATAGCGCACAACACATTCTCACTGGATGCTACCTGATGATTTTTTCTTGAGGAACGGGAGGTGGGGTGGGGGGTGAATCTGTGTGCATCTACTGTATCAACTGCCTTTTTATTTCTGGGTTGAATGAGAGAATCTATGATTCATCAACTGTCATAACACTTTCAGAAATTATATCCCTCACTTCTGAAGCGTGTTAAGTTTGCAACACTTGATTGAATCCTTGCCTCTTTTTGGTTGTCATTAAGCATTCGTGGAATTGCGAGAAGAAACATTCCTTTGACCCAGTTCGTTGTAATTATTCGTTCTACCGTTTCCATTGTTAGCCCCAGCGTATCACAAACCCCTTGTATGGTGACACACATATCTTCCATGATGAAATTTTCAACATAGGCAATGTTGGTGCCAGTTGATGCTGTTCTTGGACGTTCAGACCTCTGCTCATCTTCACATTCATTCGCCTTGCTTTGAATTCACACTCCCACTTTCAAACAGTATTTTTCTGTGATAGCACTATCACCACACACACCTTTCAATTGGCGATGAATATCGACTGCATAACGTCCAACTGTAGTGAAGAATTTCACCATTACCCGTTGCCCTTCAACCTACAATTCTATGCCCCCTAGCAGTATCAGAAACATTTCTTACTCGTTCAGGCACTGTGACTCAACTGCTACCACCTAGTAAACAAAATCGACACTACTTAGAAACGAAGGATGGAGGTCACCTATGCCACAGGTGCTTTCGTGAAATGACAAAAAATGTTCAGAAGAAAACAATACGTACTTTTTATGTGCACCTCGTATGTACCAAAATTAAAGCGTTTTTTTTTTTCTCTAATTTAATTCCAGGTTGTGGTTCCAATTATCTGTAGATTTGAGGTATAAGTGTGCGAAATTGGAACCTTGTAAATGTGATAATTTCTTGTAGGTTCCTCTATGATGAAAAGCTGTTTTTTTCACTGCTCTGGAATAATAGGTGCCGCTGTGCATAAGCAAAATGCGATGGTCAAATTTTGTTTGCATGTAATGAAATACTGTTGAATTCATTTGTAGTTCAAAAATGTTTATGGTGACAGTGGTTTTACGTGCAATACCGTTCGAAAGCTAATTTGCAAATCTACTGGCAGGAGGGAATTGATGGAAGATTGAACACAGTGTAGACATCTAAATCGTTCATCATCGCATGAAATATCGCGAGGTATTAATGTATGACTTCAATGTTGCCATCCATAGAAATTAAAGTGATCCATATTCGCAAGAACATTTATTTATTTTTACAGATTTATTCGGGGGGGGGGGGAAGAGATTCTCCGGGGGTACAACTGAATTTTGAAGAATGGGAAACATCAAGTTAAACAGCTTTCAAATGGAAGAAAATTAATTTTTAATTTCATTTTTCTTTTTTTATGAAATCGATTGAGAAGTGAAAGAGATCACATGACGCACACCTTCTGTCAATGGTCATGTGACAAGGATGTTCGAGTCTATAAAAACAAGGATAAAACTAAGTACTGATCTTGTATCCAGAAAGATTCTTTCTTTCATATAATTTTAACTCTCTCTCTCTGGGATCTTCCTAGGTAACTTCTCTCTTGCTGCTATTGAGCTCCCTCGTGGCTAAGCGGTAAGCATCCCCGCTTTGGCGTGGGAGATTCGGATTCGATTCCTTGGCGGGCGCTCGTGTAGTTCGGATCCCACATTAAGCTGTAGGTCCTCGTCTTATATAGGCTCGTTACTGAAAGAGGTGTTAAACTCAAATCAAATTAAATCAAATCTCTTGCTGGTATTAACAAAACTTTTATGGAGAAGGAGTTTTTTTTTGGGGGTGAGGAAAAATTGTTTTTATGTAAATAAAACTCACTATGCGCCTTTGTTGAAGAATATAGTTTCTATGTTCAGACTTAACAATTGTTATTAGTGGCATATTTCTGTACATAGTTTTTTAAATATATATACAGCATAGAAGTCGTTTAAATTAAATTTTAAAGAACAGACGTTTTTAAGTGAAGATGCGTGACGATCTAAAAGTTACATAAGAAATTTATGGGTTTCTATCAGATTAGTTGTCTCGATATTTCAAGAATGTCCTAACGTGGATGAATAATTAAGAAAAGTAATAGCAACAAGAAAACGAAGACCCCAGAAGGGTCGAAAAGGAGAAATAATCTTTCTGGACACAACGTCAGTACTTATTTTTAATCTACAAATATATATCTTATAGCGTGCATTACAGAGGTTGTTCAGCCTACGATTGGCAGATTTCGTTCCTTCCCCCTCCCTGGGAGAATGGACTCACCCGATCTGGTTCGTGGCGTCCTGCAGTTTTGTGCAGTGGATTCCTGGGAACGGAGTTGTTTTTCCGCGCGGACGACATTAACGCACAAAACAGGACTATTGTGAGTGTTGTGTTAAATTTGTTTCCAAGTGTGTGGATTTCCGCTCTGTGACCAAAATGCCGCCCAAACTAAGCCGGTTTTGGGAAGGCTATGTTGCGGTTCTTTATGATTCCCACTTTAGTGTTTCTGTCATTAGAAAACAGTGCTAGAAGAATGGTTGCAACATCAGTTTAAATGAAATAAAAAATGTTATTAAAAAGTACGAAGTTCCACCATTTGGATCACCAACGAAGTTGCCTAGGAAGCGGGAATGCACCAAGGCCACCTCCACCGTGCAGAGAAAACCTCGCAAAATGACAATGTAAGAAAATCCGCCAACACAAAGGTGTATGGCTAATCATCTTGACGTGTCTTTGGGGACTGTGAGGCGGACGTTATACCATCAACTCAAGCTGGAAAAAGTCATGAAAGCTCGCGGCCGTCTTCTCACGGATGCCCACCAAAAGGAACGAAAGTGTAACGCCCGGAAGCGAACGGCATCTGGCAAAACAAAGGTGGGTGTACGTCGTAACGCTCGATGAAGCATGGATTTACCTTTCCGACTGCGGCAAACCGAGAGCCATCATGTACCGAGAGAAAGGCGTCAAGAACTTCAGAAGGTGGGTCCGTGTCTGTAAAGAATCCTTCCCAAAAGGGTTCACGGTCGTTACTGGCTACTGTTACTGAGGGAAACTGAAGATTCGTAGAGTTGCGACGAACGGCAAAATAAATTCGCAGTATTTTCAGATGATCATGTGGCCGATCTACGAGCATGAGATTCCAACAATGTACGGAAATGACGCCAATCTGGTGCGCATTTACATGGACAAGGCCTCATCACATACCTCACGATCGTCCCTCGCATTCTACAGGGAGATGGAGGAGGCAAGTGGTATACAGGATACCTTTCAATGAGGTACCTGTTAAATCTCCAGATGCAAGTCCTATGGACTATTGTGGATTTGGATAGCTGAAGCGGGCTTTGGGAAAACGGCGTGTGACAACTGTGGAAGGACTTTGGCAAGCTGTGCAAAGGGAATGGGAAAAGATTTCCCTCCCAGTTCTTCAGAGAAGCATATTACAGTGGAAATTACGCTGTCGGGCTATTGTTAGGAACCAAGGGAAACACATCGAGCACTTACGAACCTGGCGCCATGGATTATTCTAAATTTTTAGGTAAGTCGAAATTGGCCAAATGTAGACTGAACAACCTCTGTAGAAAATACAAGGATGAAACGTTTATTTTCTGTTCAACCCGGAAAAAGTGCAGACCAAATGTTGAAAACGCTTCTGTTCGTCTCTACTTAAGAACTTTCGTCAAGCCCCTTCACATAACAGTTCTGCAAGCCGTATTCTGTCTTAAAAAGATAAAGGACAAATGAGCAGTTTCAATACATCGTTTAACCTTTGGATAAAGGATTTCTTCCTGCTGTGCAACAACATCGATTAAATTTACCACATTGCTTGGAACTAGTGTTGTAAAAAACGTTGCTTTTATTGAAGTTTATTTTTCAATAAAAAACAGTTCTTTTTCATGTTTTTCTCAAGTGTCTGTTTTTTCTGGCAACTATTATTTATTGATTTAGGTTGAAGATTATTGAAATAATCAACAGAACTTGAGTCGAAGCCCTCGTAACTTACAAATCGTTTGTTTCTTTGTACCTATACGAGCAAGATCGTGTGATTATCCCTTTCGGACCCAGGTCATTTTTGGCGTTTTCCTACATTTTCAGTTAGTGACTTTTGTTCTAAAACCATTTACCCGATTGATATGGTTAAGACCTTGTTTTTTAGAAAAGGAATGTGGCTATTTTTTGGTGTAAGTTACGTTACAGTGTTGCCAACGGGTGGTAAATTACTGAGGGGAATGTAGGGGTGAAAATTTACAAAAAACTCCGTAACCGAATTATAAGATTTTTTTGTATCTAGCAACACTGTTGCCATATGGGTCCAAGTCACCTAAAAAAAAGTCTTTGGTGTGTTGACAAGGTACAGTGAAAACCTGAAGTCGCTGGCTTCCATTCAGAGAGAGAGAGAAGAAAATTCTGTCACCATACACATAAAATTTTGACACTTTTTACGCCTCAGAAGCAAAAAATCAACAGATATGTCGGGGCTACAGCTTCTCTAATTATTCTATTGAAACTTTTTATAGTGCGTTCTGTAGGTCAAAGAGAAGGCTTTCAGGTAGTGGTACATTTGTTTCAATGTAACGAACAAGAGAGAAATAATAGAGGGGAAAAGTGAAATTTTTCACCTAAAATCGGAAATTAATTGTTTTGGCTGGAAACACTGCCATCAGAGACGCAAACTATCTGAAAGTAAACCTTGGTACCCCAAGAATATATCCTACAAGTATCATGGCGATATCTAACAAACTAAGCATGAAATTTTAAAAAGTCTCATTCTACTTCAGAAATTCACAATTTTCTTACCATTTACAGAACATGGTTTATTATAAAACTCAACTGTGCTACCCCTAATTATTCTACCGAAACTTTTTATGGTGCGTTGTGAAGGTCAAAGACAAGACTTTCAGATACTGGTACGTTTGTTCCGATGTAGCCAACAAGAGGGAAATAATAGAGACAAAACAGGTAATTTTCCAAAATTTCCCCCTAAAATCTGAAATTAAAATTTTCTGTAGCTGGCAACACTGCTACAGACAGACGAAAACTATCTTAAAACAAACATTGGTACACCACTAATATATCCTACAAGTATCATGGCGATATTTAAGGGACAAAGCTTCTAATTGCCAAAAATATATTACGGTAAACAGAAAAGTAGGGAAAAATCAAGGGTTAGAACCTAAATCCGAATTTTTCGTGCGCCCCCTAATTACCCCTCTGTAACGATATGTACCCGCGTTTGTTCTGTAAGGACAAATGTTCGACTGGCGTAAGTTGACTTGCCCTCGGACGTATAGGTACGAATGTATAAACAAAAATTTCGAATTTTCCCCCCAAATTTAAAGAAATTTTAATTTCCGTAGTTGGCAACAGTGCGCGCAGCCCCGTCCAATTGATATCAACAATTAGACATCCATCCGACGTATCTACCTGACAAGTCTTAAGGAGGTCGTCTCTCTACAACGAAGGAAGCTACAGGGGAAAAAAGTAATAAAGAAAATTCGAAATTCTCGAATTTTTGACTGGATGAAATTTGAGAAGGAACTTCGACACAGAAGAAAAAGAAACTAATATAATAAACTATGGTTCAACTATATTTGAAAAAAAAAATCCCGATACCTTAATTAGTGTCCGCACATGCGCGGATTAAAAAAAGTGACTCACCCGTATGTGCCACTTTGGCCACCTGGGTCCGAAAGGGTTATTGTACATTTGATTACATTTTTTTGGCTAGTAACTCGTGTTGTAGTAGTTATAGTCTCGACTAATAATAATATCGTTGTTGTAAACAATCACTTTATAAGGAAAATTTTCTGTCCTTTTTACATTTTAGTTCCAATACTGTTGCTGAGAAATACAGGGTGTTTCAAAATGAATATCAGGGTTATAAGTCTTCTTAGTACTTATTACATTTTAAGTACAATTATAAACAATATATCAAGTAAAAGAACACCTCAAATAGTTTTTGCTACAAGTGTTCGATGTGAGCTTCATTCGTCACACGGCACACATCGAGTCGATAGGCGAGAAAGGGCCATAAACTTTCCACCATATGGCACAAAACATTCAATTCACACAGACGGTTGGACTGTAACTACAGATTCAGTTTGATAATATTTATAATTGTAAGTTAATTGCAATAAATACTACAAAGTTTCAAAACCCTAATATTCATTTTGAAACACCCTGCATTACTTCAAATTATGTCATCCTATATTCATGTCTTGTATGTACATATCATCAGGTCCGACCTAAGGCAATTTGTCGCCCCGTGCAATGACGTAATTTGCCGCCTCCCTCTTTCTCCAGAAAGAACAAATCTTAAAAGTCACGATTTTAAGTATGCTACTCCAGCATGAACAACGAAGGGGAGGAAAACTGCACTCGTACTCAGAAAGGCTTAAATACTTACTACAAATACAATCTCGTTTTTTTTTTTTTAATATTAATCTATTATATTAGTGAAAGATGGTCATCCTTTTTGTAGAATTCAATATCGAGCTTCAACCTCAATATATCAGTTTGCATTATAGTGCAACTAGCTCTTTTATCTTTATATTTTGATTTTGCTTCTACATCTTTTATTTATTTATTTATTTTTTTAAGTTGTTTTTTCCACCTTCAATGATAACGATCTTATTTGTGACAAAGACAAGAGTAGCTTTCATGTCAGAACTCGGATAACTAACTAAATGGAACAGGTGTTCGAGAATTGAGTTCTTGTGTTTGACAACAATCAAGCAATTTGTGCTGGGATTTGTTTTACAATTTGCTTTAGCACTGTCCATGTGACTTAAACTAATGCGATCTAAACATAATTTATGAATGTAGTACTCAAATAGAAGGTCAGCTTAGTAAATTTGACTACCATGATCATGAGGTCTGTTTCCAACAAAATACTTATGACAGATATTGCAGCCCTGTGCAAATGCGCGTGTTGCACATATGGTATATGGTATGGCTGCATATCGTATCTAGTCAAGAAATTATTTATATATGATATTTAGAAAAATACTAGTAGGCAAATTAGTATTAGTTTTTCTCTTTAGACAAGTTGTTTGCATTTTATACTGTTTGTGATATTTTCGTACTTATTTAAGGCCTACTTTCACGAAAAAACACATTTTCATTTATACTTTTATTTCTTGGTTGATATTGGTGAAACACTACAGAAACCCGGATTATTAGTAGGTATGCTTACTCATATAAATTGTAAAATATTTGTACCGTATCAATATCTAGCGTTTAATTTATGTTGCATTTTACGGTAATTACACCTACATAAAAATACTTCAGACTTAGATACATTACAAATGACTATTTAAAAAAAAACGAAATTTAGAAAAAAAAAACTAGACAATATTTTTTTAAAAAACGTACATTTCTGAAAAAATACGAACTGTTCATTTTTTATTTTTTTATTTTATTTACAACACTACTTGGAACATCGCATCGCTTCACCGATCTGGAATTGTGATACATTTTCTAGAACATGGAAGTGCTTTATTCTCCTCCCTACTACGGCATACGCTATGGACGCTATCTTCTAGGAATGTTCTACTAGTTTTAAATCAATTAACGCAACGATAAACCATACTGTCGATTCTGCAGATTCGGCAAACGCTTCCTTCAAATCGTTGAAGTTTCAAACTGTGCAACACCCTCTTTTCCAGAGCGTCTATCGCTCACGAAATCAGAAAACGGTCAAGAAAGTCATGAAATTTAGCTTTTGGGTCACGATTTTTTTTTTCTATGCAAATATAAGTACAGAGTGGAAAATTCTGTTCTACAAAAGTAAAAATTCACCACCAAAAAATTCTATGGTGCGCTTTAAACACTACCAAATCGAAAGCAAAGCACGCTTCTATCGCATGCATGAAAATTCGACCTAATTTGCACCCACCTCTTGAGAATGTTACGAAATTTTATGGTTTGGTAAAGAAAAGATCACGAAATATCATTTTGGAATTTTAGTAGACACCCTGTTTTCACAAGTCATTGGTCTTTGAGAACTAATAACGTCTTAGAGACTTTCAGATTTAATCTTAACATGTGTACTTGCTGAGGGGCTAGATCATACTTACAGGTGTTGACTAAGACAAACATATCTTGACTCATTTGTACACGGGAATATTTTAGAAGTAGTCACCGTTAGCAGAAAACAGCACTAAATACAATCTGCTACTTAGCTGTATGTTTGACGTACACAGTACATAAATAAGGCAAACAGTGTTCGCCAGTAGCGAGCTCTCCGGCGGGGATGTAAGCTAAGTAACGAACCGGGTGGCAATCGCGTCTGAGCTCTGACGCAGTGAGGATGACGCGTGACGCAAATGCTATTTTTGAGTTTTTGTCACTTCGGGACGAACCGTTAACGCCGTTTTCTACAAAGAAGTCCTTGGACATCAAGCTGAAACGATCGGAGATTGCCGATTGTTGGAAGCTACGCCACAACAACACTCCAGCCCACACCATCTTCGTTGTGACTACCTACCTGGCCCGGTTAGGTGCTGCAGTCAGTGTACAGCCCCGATGTGAGCCCACCAGACTTGTTTCTGTTCCCAAAGCTCAAGAGAAGCCTCAAAGGACTTCGTTTCGATGATGTTCCCGCCGTCCAATGGGCTGTCACAGCGTCTCTGAAAGAGATTACGACAGCTGACTTCCAGGGAGCCTTTGCAGTGTGGGAATCGCATTGGCAGCGGTGTATTGACGCCCAAAGGAGAATATTTTGAAGAATTTTAACAATATGTACCGATCGGATCAACAAATTCTTATCAGACGCAAACTTATTACTTTACGGGCCCTGTATCATTGGCAACAAAGGCAGAATTTGAAGCGCCATAAAAATTCTATACTCTCCAGGAAAGCGTTATGAACATCTCATTTTGTTCAACACAATTGACATATGTTACATATTTTGGCAATGCTATAGTATTTTTTTTTTTTTTAACTAAAGTTGTTTGGTTATATTTTATTAGCATATTACGTGTACTGACGTTTTGCTAGTGTCATAATGAAAAGATTAATAAGAGTATAATTCAGTTTCATCTTTATAGCACGCTTATCATACATCATTCATTTTTAGGGTTACAGAAAAGAATCGATTTTCATTGAGGATTTACACTTACTAATATTTTGTTCATGTCAATGATATGTATTGATTGAAACATGTCATCTTTGCGCACTATACGTTTTTCGTTAAACGCTAATGGAAGCGAGCATTAGCGAAGCTTCTACTATTCGATTCGATTGCCATTTGTTTGTTTGTTTGTCCGCCTGTTCCATAATAACTTTCGTAAAACTTGACCGATTCTGATGAAATTTGGTATGTGCCTTCTTTCCACTTGCAGAAATATCCCTATTGTTTGTGGTTGCAATCCATTGAGTATAAAGGAGGAGGGAGGAGTAAAATCCATCTCATGTTGCAAGTTTATATATATAAATTCAAGACAATTTTCCAATATAAACCACGTAAAAAATTTTCGATTATAACAAAAATTAATGTACATTTTCTTTATATAATATTCTTCCAACTTCGGGTTTAAAATCTGCCAAGAATGAAAGTCTGAAATTCGCTTCCCCTTAATTTCAAAAATATATATTCCATAATAATTTTCGTTGAAAAATGTTTTGATTTTGGCGGAATGTGTCGTACATTTTCTGAAGTTTCCCAATCATATCCTCTGTAGGGAGTTGAATTCAGGAAATAAAATAGTGGATTTAGCCCCTTCCTCTCCTCTCCCCGACTTCTTTGAGTTTGACGATATTTTTTAAAAAATTCTCTCCCGATATGAAAGTATGATCCAACATATATTTCATAAAAATACTATATCTTCATGGAATGAGTATTCTCACGCATTTATATTTCTTAGACCTTGTAATTATTTTTCAGTGCAATGTTATGAAAACAGATGCAGATATCAAGAGAGAAAATTATAGGTTTAATGAGAAAAGGGAAGAGGGCAGAATTATGTTCGTTAGAATTACATTTAAAAAGTGAACGTAAATGACAAAATAGTTTAACGTCCTACGCTTATGCCCTTTAACCTAAAGCAGAGGGATAATTATGAATAAATGGTAGTGAAAGTAAAAGTTGAGTGACTTCCCATGGGGATGGGATCCGGGACTACGTGCACCAAAGATGCACGCGAGCGGGAAGGGTCGATGCATAAGTTCGTGCGGTTTTCTTTTGGGTTGGCAACAATGCGGCGTGAAGCGATTGTTTATCGTTATTCCGTTGTTTTGCCGTAATTCGGAGTTCGTGTGTTGTGAAACACAGGTTTTCTTGATTGTGAACATATTAATGTATATATTTCAGACAAACTAATATGGAATGTCAAGTTGAGAAAAGTTATCAAAACTAATATGGAATGTCAAGTTGAGAAAAGTTATCATTTCCGTGACATTTTACTCTGCGAGTTTAACCGAGGATCCAGTGCAGCAGAATCTACGAGAACAATTTGTGGAGTGTACGGGAATGAAACAATTGTTTAAAGAACAATACAGAAATAGTTTTCCCACTTTTGAGCAGGATCGTTTGACTTGCCTGTTGAAACACGTTCTGGAAGACCTTCAGATTTTGACGAAAATCGCTTGAATGAGTTGCTTCATGAAATGTATGCAATGTGGGTGACAGTAAAATGTATGCAACGTATTCTTACACTCGTAGAATATGTTAATGTTATGTCTATCTTGTGTTTGTATTTGAATTAACAGAACAGCAGAATAAAAATAAAATATAACCACCGCACGAACTTATGCATCGACCCAATAGATTAATAGTCTTATATAAATTCTCCATGTGTATGACTATGTTTCGTCGTTCCCAGGTTTACTTAAGTTATACCAGGTCACGAAATTCGTAACTACTTTCATCACTGCTTCCCAATACCAGGTTTAATACAACATTAGTTCCAACCGCAACTAGGAAGAACTGATACATTTTTCTGCAAACGTGCTTCAATTACCGACGGGAGTTCATGTCTTCGCACGCACCCACGTTCACGCCTCAAATAGCCTCGCTGCTTAACGGAATACTAAACTCAAATCAACTACAAAAATGAAAAGGAATATTCTAAAAGGTGCTCTCCAGAACATTTTCATCATAATGAAATTGTATTCGTATTAAACAGAACCCACGTCTATGTATAAGAACAAAGACTGTAAAATCTTCCAAAATATTCTCATCGTTAGACTTGCCATACGTTATAGGATAGATCTGAGAAAATCTCTTGCGATTTTTCCTAGAATCAAAATCTCAACGTGTATGGCATCAGATCGCATGTCATTTTCTATGTTCTGAACCATCCTACGAGATATCTCTTGTTTAGAGCACGCTCTATTTCGGGAAGAAAATTTGTAAAATTTTGATTTAAGCGACATCGGATGAGAGGAAGTGAAAACAAATTTGTTTTCTCTCGGCCAACTGCCATATTTGTCCACAATACGAAGTGATCTGTGCGCGGTATTTAAGAGGGAATCATGAGCTGGAGTAAAGATGCTATTTACGCACTTATTAGTGCATATGAGGAGCATACATTTTTTACATAATACAAAGTCAACGCTCTATCACAACAGACATGCAAGGCAGAAGGCACTGGAAAACATTGCTGGCAGAGTATGCGCTGAGAGACCTGACACCTCTTCGAAGGATGTAAAACAGAAGTTTAATTATCTTTGGCGATCGTATATGGGCGAATGAGCAAAATTACTCGACAAAATAAAGAGTGGTGCAGAAACTGATGAGGCATGAAACAGCCACGGTTTTGTCCAATACGTCTATTCTTTCTCTTTGCTGTCATAATAGTGTTGTTAACAATATTCCCTCTCCACTTATTGCTGCTTCAACTGTAGGCGACATTTTTTTTTTTTTTTTTTTTTTTTTTTTTTTTTTTTTTTTTTTTTTTTTTACCGCAATGCACTACGGATGAACATCTCGCAACATCATTTGGTCAAACAGGAAAAATCTTCATGTGTATGGCACAAAATTGTACGATTTCCTACGAGATGCGTCGTAACATTTTTCCTAAGATATTTCCTAGGATTTACCTCATAGAGTATAGCAACCTTACTTGTTCTTCCTGAAGTATATGCAAAGGAAAAATAGATTTTGACCTCACACAGACATATAGTAATAATGTATTTAGTTATGTTGTTTTATAAACAAATTGGGAAGAGGTGGTGGTTCAGTGAGTCACTCTCTGGATTTATCGCTACTTTAATCAGTTTGTAAAGACAATATTATAGCCACGGGAGGTTAAACTTAAGTGGGTTCCACAAGGCTTAAAAATCTTAACATATTTCGGATTCCGTCGAGAGTCAAATTCAAGATGTACTTTTCAAGGTGAAAAAACGTTTTGAAGCTTCCGAAATGTGGATGCGATTAAGAATGGAGAGAATTAGCTGGGTAAAGCGGAAAGCAAATGAGAGGGTGTTACAGATGGTAAGGGAGAAAAGAACAATTTTAGATATTAAGAAGAGGAAAAGAACCGGGTTGGAACATTGGCTAAGAAGGAAATGTATAATGAGGGACGTTTTAGAGAGTATGGTCGCTTGAAAAGAGAGGGAGGGGGAACGTGAAGACGAAGAGGTTAGCGGAATATTGTGGAGCATGGAAGCTTCTCAGCTGCTGCAAGTGACCTGCCAATAATAGCAGAATACCTATGATGATGATGATAATCAGTTTATAAAGACAATATTGAAGTCATGGAACGTTAAACGTAAGTGGGTCCCACAAGGCTTTATATTCTTAACATATTTCAGATTCTGTCGAGAATCAAATTCAAGATGAAATATCACGTATATAAGAAAGAATATTTTTGCTAACTTCCAATGCGTTGCACTCCATTGAAGTTTATTTTAGCATAAACCACTATTTTATATATCAGAATTATTCATAATGTTTTCATCTCCATAATCTTCGAGATTTTCAACTATAAATGTATTAATTTTTAAATTAATTTATGTAGTTAAATGTGAGTTTCCTCGTGGCTAAGCGGTTAGCATACGCGCCTTTTTCGTGGGAGCCATAGTTTCGATACCTAGCAGGAGATAATGTGATTCGGATCGTATATTTTACACAACTTCGCTTCTGCAAGGAACGCTAAACTCTCATTAACAAGCCAACCATTGTCTATTTGTAAATCGCTTACTCCAAGCATTGAAAACTTGATTTTTAACGAAACGAGTTACGGGCTTCGAAGACAAGAGCACAAGTAAATTAAGAATCAATGATTCTGATATAGACTACCTGGAGTTTGTCATTTTTATTATTATTTCCTTACTAATAAAATTCCAGACACAACTGAAAGAGGCTATTTAATAGGGACACAATATCTTGGAAAGGAACTTCAATGGTTAGTTAGTTGAACGGTCAGTTTCATCACCAATGACATAAATCATAGAACTTATAAAATGTGTTCTTCTTCACAAACTTAAGCTAAAGCCCACGTTCGACATAAATAAAGCTAACCCCACTTTGGACATAAATAAAGAGAAATTACAATATCAGAAATTGACCCTCCCCTCCTTTCCTTCCTTATGAGAATATCCCCTTTCAATATTATTTAATGACAATATTAGAAAATAATAATAATAATGATGATGATCAGGGTTGGCTGGTTTAAACCAGCTGGTTTTTTTTTTTAAAAAAAAAACAACTGGTTTAAACCAAAAAACAAAAAAATGTTCGTAAAAGTGTATGTGTTTGTAAAATCCTGATGAACACACATTTGTGGGTTATCACGTTTCACTCCCGTATATTATTCGTATTATATTCTGACCTAAATTCCCCATTTATTACTCAAAAAGATTATACTACAAAAGCAACTTTTCTTTTATAAGTTTATAAATGTTTATTTTGTGATTTTTTGTAGTTGTTATTATTGTTATGTAATTGCAATTGAAGAAAAATTCTAAATATTGTTTCGTTTCAATGTTTACTATTGATAAAATACATAGAAAATGTCGTACTTTTTGTGTGTGTGTGTGGGGGGGGGTCATACAGACCCCACGAGAGGCATTTAGTGAAATAAGTATCATTGGTATCTATTTATGTATAAATGAGTCTGAGACAAAGTGGACTCAAATAATTCGTATCTTTATTCACTTTTCTTATTGATATGCAGATTAAGTCGGTGTATTTTTTTAATTTGGACCAATAAAAGTCGTTGTTAACTAACTTGAACTAAATTATTTTTTCTGTACTCCGTAGTACTTTGAAATTGTTCATATGTAATTCTGTGTAATGGTTTCACTTGTGCAACTGTTTATCTTTTTGTCCTTCTGAAATGTCTCTTGACAGTTATATTAAGAAGCATGTAAAGATCAGTACAATGTATTTTTTATCAGGATTCCTTCGTGAGTGAGTCGGCAGACGTATCGCATTTATGGTCAATTAGTCCTGGTTCCGAGTTCAAATGTAGGACAATTTCTCCCGGATGTAACTCGGGAAGCGGTTTTTATTCCGCTTTAAGCTTATGTGACCCCTTCCAGCATAACCCGGTTCTTGCATAATAACATCAAGGCGAAACAAACTTAGTTCTGTGCATATATGATATGAATATATAGAGCAAATTATTTAAACTATAAAAACCTGGTTTAAACAAACAAACAAACAAACAAACAAAAAAAAAAAAAACTGGTTTAAACAAAAAAAACGTTTTTTTTTTTTGTTTTTTAAATAAAAACCATGGTTTTTTGCCAACCCTGATGATGATAAACGATTGATTAAATTATTTACGCTTCACATGAATTCACAACCTTTCTTGTCACTGTGCAAAGGGATACTCAACTGTACAGTATATATATATATCTATAATTTCCACAAAGAAAGAAAAAGAAACAAACAAAAAAAAAAAAAAAATGATATCATATTGCTTTACACCAATACTCGCATTTTGTACTCACGGGTTTATATAATACAGTTTGCTTAACTGGGATTTAATATCAATTTTAGAAGTTCTGTCTCACTGTTCCGCAAAGTGTGAAGTCACCTTTTCACTATTTACTAAAAATCTTTTTTATTACTGGAGTTATGATTGCAATCCGAATCTTAGTCTTCTGGTTCTTTGCTTACCTATCTATTGTTGTATAGGCATTTCCTAGATCTGCTACTTGTAGCTGGATATGACGCACGTAATAGCTTGGGTCTTCCTAGTGGCCGTCAACTCCACATATTTTCTGTATTGTGAAAACAGACAGAAACTTCAGTGTTATGTCTATTAACACATTAGTCTCTCTAAAGACTAGTGAGATGCACAGCCGTGAAATGGTGTATGCTAGTTCTCTGTCTCCTTACTTCAACCAATGTTGTTGATTTTTTTTTTTTTTTTTTAATTCTCTCAAATTTACTGGAGAGATTAACAAAAATAACACAACACTTGTTCACCGAATATTCCAAGTATCTTCTTAAATAACAGACTTGGTCAAATACTTTTACTGAAATCCGCCTATATTGTCTCCATTCACACATATAATATTTTGTAGCGAGTCAAACATTCTCTTAACACACATAGCACACGAAGACTGTCTACTTCTCCGGGTATCACTTGCTATTTCAGTACCGTTCGAACACGGAGATGTCTTCCGCCTCTCTCATGTTAACCCCCAACTGCCCCCCCCCCCCCTGCAAAAGATTTTGTCCAGAACCATCAACAAAGATAGGCTTACCCTCGCTATCGAGGTCGCAGCCGTCTATTGGCACGGGTGGTCTCCGATATATAGCAATCACATTAAATTCGTATTGACATATCTCCTATAGATACACCAGATAGCAATTCTTTTGCCTGTTTTTTTCTGAACACAATGATATCTAATAGTCTGTGTCAACTCTTACTATATAAATTAAAACAACATTAAAAAAATAAATAACCACAAAAAACATTATGGCTGATTCGTTTAACTTAGTTCGGCCTGTCCTGTAACCTAAATAAAGCTGATTGCTTCCTCTATCTGTACCATCTGCTGTAGCCGTCTGTTAAGACTGAACCAAGAAAATTCTACAAATATTACGTGCGCATACAAGAGATTACATTAAAATGAAAGAAAGAAAGAAAGAAAAAGAAAGCGATACACTAGTTTCTATTATGTCCATATAGGATAATATACATGGCATCAATTCTTTATTTTACCATAATATGATTTTCTCCAATGTGTAGTAAGGACATGACTTCCGTCTGCATCAAACCCTGCTCCCCCTTCCACCGAATTCGCATGAAGGGTTCTATACCGAGATTTAGAAGAAATAGAGATTTAACCACTCCTGTCATAGGGATACGCGTTAAAATAACTAAGTCTTATTCTGAATAATTCCCAAGAATAAGGACATTAATATATCTTGTTCCATAACTATATAAAAAAAAATAAAAATTTAAATATAGATATGCAAATGAGCTAATTTACATATTGATATGTAAAGAAGTAGAGTGCAGACTGCATTTCACATTAGGGATATATTTACTGAATTTCAAGAATGGCTGGCAGGAAGGCGATTTGTGCCAAATGAAGAGTGCAAAACAAATGCCTATTATACTACATTAGACAAATCCTGTTATTTGGAAGGGGCTGTCAAGCTGAAACATTGGTGGGCGAAGTGTATTAACATCAGAGGAGACTACAATGGGAAATAAAACAGGTTAGTCGCGACTACTCCTGTAGTTTTTATTTTTGCATGTACTTTTCAAACGATCCTCGTATGAAAGAACAAGATTAGTTCAGGTGCCCTACATAAACTGAAACCTCTTTGTCTGTGGATTATGCTGTAATTCTGCGACGCAAGCAACGACGTAAAAAACATCAATTTATGTAAAGAAAATCATCAGACTGTTTCCTTAAAATTAACTTTTCGAAACTTACGGAAGAAAGAAAGAAAAGAAAAAAAAAAGCTTTTTTTTTTGTTGCAAGAAAATGAAACAACTAAATACCAACGACATTTATTTTGATTTTCTTAAAAAATGAAATTGTACAATCCCGCACAGAAGA
The DNA here is from genome assembly GCF_964235325.1 of Thermobia domestica. NCBI lineage: Eukaryota > Metazoa > Arthropoda > Insecta > Zygentoma > Lepismatidae > Thermobia > Thermobia domestica. The sequence goes on from NC_137458.1 coordinate 58,505,816, forward strand.
ATAAAAAGATGACATATGTATATATAAAACAATTTGGACATGTCACGTTAATTTCTTATATGAAATCTTTCCTACATATATATATATGGACAATTTCATGTTCAACATACATGATTCAGGCAGTTCTGAACACTGCATGAGATCAAGGAAAAAAAACACTTCATTTTTTTATACTTAAAACTTCATTCTGTTTTACTACGCACACATATATATATAATCTATAAATATGAAATCTTTATCTTATATATATGTATATATAAGAGTATCTCTCAATATATTCAAAATTAGAAGACTACTTCAAATACCATTACTTAATACAATCCATCTACTGTCCTCAACTACTCATCAAACTCATACAGAGATTCTGATCCATCAGAACAATGGATACCACAATTCATCCTCACATAATACATTTGGACTTCATCCACAGTTTGTCAAAATTCGTTACTGAAGCTTGGCGCAGTAGTGCAAAGTCCATTGAGCTTTTGAGCACTAAGAAACAGCTGTCTTCCAATCTACACATGATTTCTTACGTACATTTGAACATTCACAAAACACTAAGTTTCTAAACTTATTTGGTAATATTTTCTTTCTTAAATATAAATTTTTATTTTACCACTTACTATATATTGGATACATAAAAGATAAAATGTTCTATTTTTTGTACTTTTGTACAGGAGTTTTTAGCTTTGCTTTGTGTTCTTAAGTAGTGAAAAAAAATAGTGATGCAGTGTCATCTTTCGTTCATTTTTTTTTTTAATTCAAAAAAATTAAACTAGAATATTTGTATACACCTGAGATATAAAACTTCTCATTGCATGCTGCATAAAATTCTTCACCTGACTGACATAACTATGTACTGTTTTCATTTCGGAAACTGAATAAACATGTCGTGTATTATATGCTTCTCTTCACAATATAAACTGTTATTGTTCAAAACCTAATACTAATAGAAATAAAACTGCTTGACTATCGTATCTACTTAGGTAAATGAAAAGAAGAAGAAAAAAAAAATCTGCATTTTGCTTATGATATTGCAAACATTAACATACATCGCTATGTCAGCCAGCAGACGATATTTCAATTCATTACACATCTTAAAGAAAAGGTAAAGATTTAATATATTCGTGGCAACACCCGATACTTCACTCGGTTACAATATCTGTCCCACGCTGCTTCGTACCGTTTGCTACACCGACCATCATCTCTCTTGGCTCTGTGCAGCAAAAGAATAGTCGTTGCAATAGGTACTACGTACGGGATGAAATGAGAGAAGCCTGAAAATAAAATTAATATGGTTTTATTATTTTATACATGAAACTTTTATTATTACATGGCACTGCTCATTCTGGATTGTTAATTCTCTCAAGTATACATATGTAGCGATTGAAGTAAAAGTTCGTGCTAACCCGGAAGAATCAAAAATAGTTTTCAGGTAAATATTCTAAAGAAAAACGAAACAAATTGAAGAATCGAGTGTGCGGGCGCGGCATGGGTACTACTTGTTGGGCATATCCTTTGCGTGGGCTCACAATATTAGTTGTAAAATCTATACAAACAAGGCATTTGGAGCCTGAATTAATGTTGCATTTGAGCACTGGGTCTTAACACACTCATACTCATCAAGAATCAAGCAGAGATCTCCTATACACAAACAAGATTGTTTGCAATCTAACAACGACTCAATTCCACGACAGCAGGTTGTGAATATAACAAAAGTCTGAACGACACAGAAAACTCCTATCGGCAGTTAATTGGACTGGCACAAAATAGTGTCAGCTGCTCTCTTTTTTACTGCTGCGTTGAGGTCTTGGGGGTTCACGAAGCCATAGAAATCAATTTAGTCAGTATTTGGTTGGATTCAACCAAATAATTATCGTATATTTTTAAACAAGCCATACTTATACCTATGGGTAAAGTTAGTCCAACATTCATTTATGAAAAGCACTTCTCTCACTCGGAAGCCTTGAAAAAACAAATGAAGCTACCACTGAATGAGAGTACGAAAGCCCGTTTTCATGTTACCTTCGCACCTTACAAACTTTATTTTTGATAAAGAACGTCAAGATAAATAGTGTGTCAACTTCTAGAGACATTCGTCGCTTAAATATCTGTTCTAATTGTCACTGGAGTCAAATGTTGCCAAATTGTTGTCTTTAGGAGAGTAGGCGTAAAAACACAAAGTTCAATAAAAATATACAGCAGCAACACAGGTGAGATCTAAAAATACTAAAGAAATTAAACTAACGCATGATTATAACTAGTGCTATTAAAGTTCGAATAATTCATTATTCGAACAACTATTCGTATGACGAATAAATGTTCAAATATTGAAAACGAATACTCGAACAGCAAGAAAATTGTTAGAATAATTTTAACAGCACTACTTATAACTATTCAACTCAGGAATGCGTCTAAATATTCATTAAGAATGAAATTTAAAAAACATTCGTCCATTACATTATTATTATTTATACACTCTGTAAAGAAAAAATAGCGACACTTGCTCTAATATGGTTTTCTCAACATACTTTAATCAATATGAATTTTTACATGAATTCCTGATAATATTACAAGGCATATTCCTAATGAGCAGTTCATTCTTAATACTTGCGCCAGAGTTTCAGGCTTTTGACATGAATTTAGTGAATTTATATGCATATATAAGTAGCTATGTGTGTTTTGAGCAAAATCGTTTGTAGGAAGAGTAATTCATAAAACTGAAAAAGATCAACAACAATAGCAGAAAACAAGAAATGGAATTTCTTTAGGGTAAGACATATTGTGTGCAAACATCGAGAAGTACGATACACCAAACTAGTATTTTGTATGTGCACCATGGGCTTCCCGCATTGGTAACAAAGCTATTGCAAAATGCAACCTCGATATCACGGAATAACACCCGGATTATCTGTTCCTTGAATTCCATTCTATTTGTGATAGTCGTCTATTGAAATTTCTACTCATATTGATCCACAAATTTTCAACTGGATTCATGTCGGGTGAGTTTGTAGGCCACACGAGTCTCTAAATAGTCATATTCTTGAACCACATATTAACAATTTTGGCTCGGTGACATGAAGCATTATCGTCCTGGGAAAGGAAGTAGTCCATATCTTCTTCAGAAAAGTCATCTTTAGCTGTTGTAAGAACTTTACGTGCCAGAATTTGAAGATATTTTCGTGCATCAAACGATCCTTCACATATATCCGTCGTTCTGACGTCTTTAACGGTGAACCATGCCCATATCATCACTCAGTAACTGAATATTTGAATCTCTTAAACAAAATCCTTGTCAAGTTCCTTGCTTGTTGTATCCACAACTTCACACCACTATCGTTTCCCACTATTCTAAACTTCTTTTCAATGAAGAAAACGACATGCTTTCAGTTGTCATAAGTCCAAGTTGCATATCGACTTACAAAACTACATGTTGAAGTCCTCTGTGTTTTGTCAGTTTCGACTTTCTACGCGGTTTTTTCTTTGTAATATCCTCTTCATACAATCAAGACAATACAGTTGTACAAGTAACTGCAGTTCCAAGATCATGTCAAACTACAAAAACGATTTTTGGGGAAATCACTCATTAAATCTGCGGTGCTATTGATTTCATTTAGCAATCTGCTCTGGGTGATGCTTTCTTTTTTCTTTGACACTGTTGACGAAGGGACGATTTGTTATGCTGTTTGCACTTGTGAATTACTCTTCCTGCCGTAGAATGATGGATTTTCAGAATTCCATCTATTCCTTTAGAGATTTGCCACAACTCACATTTCTTACCCATCTTATTTGTTTACAGTCCACATGTAGCAACAATATCACACACAAACAACACTGCACAACAAAAATTTTGCCACTTGACACACTGTCCAAACAATTAGAAAGCAAAGAACAATCATAAAATGCTATTTACCTCAGCCTACACATCACAAATGCAATGCAGAATTCTTACTACAATAAGTTACGAGACAAACTCAGTGCCATCTATCGAAAATACTACTGATACACAAACAATTGACAAGCGATGTCCTACACCACAGGTGTCACAGATAACGCAAATGAACTATCCCACTCTTCATTTCCTTCTATTACTCTTCTAACGGGCTGCAACTATGGTTTTCTGTGTGAGTTAGTTTGAGAATTGAGGTGTCGCTATTTTTTCTTTACAGAGTGTATAAACACACACGTTCTTCAATCATCTCATGACTTCCGCATTATATACGGTGCCTTCCATTTCAACTCAGGCAAAAAAAAAAAAAAAATAAAATAAAATAAAATAAAATAAAATTGTACCATCACCATCTCAGATATTGTTGAAACTTTTTTAATAGCAACTAGACATGTTTTTAAGAGACCCATATTTTTTTGTTTTGTCGAAAAAAATTTTCCCGCCAAGTAATGGACCATCAAAGACGGGGGGTACAATTTATGAATTGTAAAAGACATGGAAAATGGTCAACTTCGGAGCCCCACCATTCAGCTATGGAGACAGGTAGAGATATAATTCTTGTTGTGGTATATACATAGGGATATAAATAAACTATATTTTATTGTACTTCGGTTTGCGCATGCGTACCTTTTTGTACATAAATTAACAAATGAACGTTAATTTATCTGAAAAGTCGAAGTTTGCGAATTTTTTTCGAGCACTTCCGGTTCGAATTTTAAAATTCTGTTTTCACGGTTGGTAAGACCCAGTTACCTGCTTTCCGAAAAAAAATTTGTATCGCTTCTGTGTGCAACCGTTTTGTCGCAAAAAATTCGAGAAATTGTAAAATTCTCAAAAATCGCCATTTTTGGGCGCCATTTTCTCGAAAACGCCATCTTTTAAAATTCTGAAATTTTGTCAGATGGTTTAGCTTTACATGAATAATAAACACACCAAATACCATTCTCGACCAATGCTTCATGAATTAACTACAGCCTTTTGAAGTTAGCGAAGTTTCGTTAACTTTGATATCACAGTTAGCAACACTGGAAACAATAAAAATGCAATGATTTGATGATATTTGTGGCTCACATTAATTAAATGAAGAATAAAAGGTTTTCCTGGCTGGTTTTTTATTATTTTGATCAAAAAAGCGCTCTGAAATAGTAAAATTATTCCTCCCCCCTTCTCCGTTTTTTTAAAAACAAAGTAATCTGAGATGGGAATTACGATTACGAAACACAAATTTTAAGTTCACTTACTTAAAATGGTCTTCGGAAGCAAAATTTCACTGATTTTTTTTTTCACATGGACCAATCATTTGCTTGCTTGGTGTCTTTTTCGCTAATAGCAGTAGTACACTTACAACTCGTCCAGAGGTGGATCCAAGGAGTCGATCGCCCTCCCAGAAGAAACTTTCTTATTTTATATATAAATAAAACCCATTCCAGAGTTTGGAGCTCTTAAAAGTAGCTCTAAGTAGCAGTATTTCATTCCACACCCCAGAAGTTCGTCCTGGATCCGCTCCTGCGTAGCACATTGTCGATAATCACAAAACACTTATTTTCACTTCTCTTATGCTCTTCTGGAAACCTGTACCCTGCTGAAAATCCATGTGGAAGCACAAACAGCACTTCAACTGTACGTAATTCATGATTTATTCATAATTCTGCTACGCACCACTGATTATCATAAGTATATGCAAGGGCGCCGATCCTGGGGGGGGGGGGGGGACCGGAGCTCCCAAAGCTGATGTGGGCCCCCTATTATATTTATGAATATGCAATATTTGACCTAATTTGAATGCAATTTGTCTTAAAATCCTCATATATATATATACCTTCTGCATCTCAATCCCCCCTCAATCTACAGAGAAATCGGCGCCTTTGAGCATATGTATGTAACAAAAGTTCCTTTTTGCAGACTTCTTAAATCTACACTTTGAATTGCAGAAGCTCGATTTTGGGAGAAGCATGAAGTTAGTTTATGTTGACCCGTTACTGCCATAAAAACTTCGCCATTTTCCGAAAGCCAAAGGTGACTTCGTTGAATATCAGTTACCGGTCACATACTTTCCCATTCTTGCTTTTTTTTTTTCCTTTCGTTCTTTCTTCCGGAAGTTGGCGAATTCAGTTCCAGGCAACAAAACGAGAGTAATACCCGGAGTTTATACTTGCACTATACTCAAGAATTCTTCTGCGGTTTTAATACTGTGTACCTGTTTTTGCCTAAGGTTATGCCGCGTTGCCACATTCTTTACAACCCCCCCCCCCCCCAATACTGTCGCAGAGACCCTAGCATGGCCGGTTTCACTGCAAAACCACTGCTTTATCGGACCTGTCTGCATCTCGAACATCTCAAAGCGATTTTTAAAGTGGGATGCAGCACCATCATAAATCACTGACACGGTTTGGGAAATTGTAGACACTTATTTCCACGTATTCGAACCTTTTTCCTATAACCTATATTTTCGCTTTTCTTCGAGTATTTTTAGAATCTTGTCTATGGCTATGAGTACATGAGCCGAATCGTGTGTTTTGTCGTCGCTTATTACAACAAAACTGTCAGTTGTTCCATATTCCGGTGATATAACTGAATTTCACTTTGCAGAATAACAGTCCAGTTTTCAACGAAGTCCACATGAAGTAAAATAGAATTTGTATCTTGAAATTTTATACGATTCTTTCGGTAGCAATTAATTCTCTTTGGATTTTCTTGATGTAGTCACGAATTACAAGTCTTACAGTTAAACCAGCAATGTACGATACGAAAACGGAAAGTGGCATAGTTTTTTGTTTAACGAGATCATTGTTTTCCCATATGGCATACGTAACACTTTCATTTTCAGCAGGATCAAAGACTCCACACTTATTCCTTTCATTTCAGGACATTCACTACATTTTTGAAGACAGCTGTCTTTTTCAGCGGATCATACTACTAAAGGAAATAGGTCACTCATGACTGCTTCAATACAGGTTGCACCTTTGATTTGTTGCAACGCAGTAGCAGATAACTTAAAATTTGCACAATACACACACACACACACTTCCTTGCAGGTTGCGTACTGACCCACTTCAGTCGAATACTATAAAATTCCGAGTGACCCATTCTTATGCTGAGATTGTTCTGTTTAAAAGAAAGTCCGTAAATTTCTTTGATGGAACGCGTAAGAAATTGTTTGAATTTTTAAAAAACTTTTTGTCCTTTTTCGATCACTGTAATGGCATTGCACTTAATTGAGACTTTGTCTGGATGATTCCAAGTCATCACTAAGGTAATAGTGCAGGCTTTTTATAGATCATCAGAATTTATTGGATGGCCATTTTAAGTAAACTTAAAATTTGTGTGTATCGTAATCGTAATTTCCATTTCAGATGACTTCGATTTAAGAAAACGGACGAGTAAAAGGGGGGGGGGGGGGGCTCATTTTACTATTCCAGAGCGCTTTTTTGATCAAAATAATAAAAACCAGTCAGGAAAACCTTTTATTCTTCATTTAATTAATGTGAACCACAAACATCATCAAATCATTGCACTTTTATTGTTTCCAGTGTTGCTAACTGTGACATCAAAGTTAACGAAACTTCGCTAACTTCAAAAGGCTGTAGTTAATTCATGAAGCATTGGTCGAGAATGGTATTTGGTATATTTATTATTCATGTAAAGCTAAACCATCTGACAAAATTTCAGAATTTTAAAAGATGGTGTTTTCGAGAAAATGGCGCCCAAAAATGGCGATTTTTGAGAATTTTACAATTTCTCGAATTTTTTTACGACAAAACGGTTGCACACAGAAGCGATACAATTTTTTTTTTCGGAAAGCAGGTAACTGGGTCTTACCAACCGTGAAAACAGAATTTTAAAATTCGAACCGGAAGTGCTCGAAAAAAATTCGCAAACTTCGACTTTTCAGATAAATTAACGTTCATTTGTTAATTTATGTACAAAAAGGTACGCATGCGCAAACCGAAGTACAATAAAATATAGTTTATTTATATCCCTATGTACATACCACAACAAGAATTATATCTCTACCTGTCTCCATAGCTGAATGGTGGGGCTCCGAAGTTGACCATTTTCCATGTCTTTTACAATTCATAAATTGTACTCCCCGTCTTTGATGGCCCATTACTTGGCGGGAAAATTTTTTTCGACAAAACAAAAAAATATGGGTCTCTGAAAAACATGTCTAGTTGCTATAAAAAAAAGTTTTAACAATATCTGAGATGGTGATGGTACATGCTCTGCCTGAATTGAGATGGAAGGCACCATACTGGAAAAATATTGCCAGTATATATAATAATATCCAGCTTTCTTCAGAATACATCGTGTTTCAAAAAGAATGACATGATTTTGGATGGTAGTAATTACGGAACATGGGACGTGCCGGCAAGGAAATGAGTTGTTTGAAAGGGCGTGGCCTAGTTTCAGAAAATCACCATTAGATGTCAGGCAATGTGTCTTCTCAGTTTGCAGTTAGTCAGAAGTAAGATGGCGTCCGCTCAACAGAAGGCGTTTTGGCATTGATCCACCTGTATCCAAAAACATTCGTCGTTGGTACCGCCAATTTGAAGAGACAGGATGCTTGTGCACAGGTAAGAGTCCAGGTCGGCATCGCACTTCCCATGAAATGATGGACTTTAGCTATCGTCTAGATAATGTTTGTGCTGCTGGTGGTGGACACATAGAGCATTTGTAATAGTATAGCTAAAACTTCAAGATTTTGTAAGTATTTTGCAATTTATCCCATTTTTGTAGTCGATATATAGGGTGTCCGAGAAGTCCTTCCCTGATTACAGAAATTGATAACTCAGGCTAGAAATAAGATAGAAATATGAAACTGGTGTTGAATTGTTTACAAACTATAAAATTTTTTGTCTGTTAGGTTTGTTCTGTTTTACCAAGGCTCAATTTTGTTTGTTTTAGGTTTGTAGTACGTAAGTAAGAAGCCCAAGAAGCCATGACAACCAACCAGGAGAAGGCACAGTGTGTCCTGTGGTACCATGAGACACGATCACCAACCACGGTGCAGAGACAGTTCCAGACAACATTTGGGAGGACTCCACCTGATGTCAAGAGCATTAAAGCCTGGTATGAGAAGTTCAAGAACACAGGGTCGATTGCTGACCTTCCGAGGCCTGGTCGACCAAGAACCTCAGCAGACACGGTGGAGGCTGTGCGGCAGTCTTTTCTGAGAAGTCCTAAGAAATCGGTGCGCAGGGCCTCACGTGAATTACAGATGCCAAAAAGCTCTATCCATGACATTTTACACAAACGTTTATTGTTTCGTGCTTACAAAGTGCAACTCGTTCAGGCCTTGTTGCCCGACGACGGTACACGTCGATATGACTTTGCGGTCGAAATGCTATCACGTATTGCGGACGATAATGGTTATCTCAGACGAATTGCCTTTTCCGACGAAGCGACATTCTTTGTCAGTGGAGTAGTGAATCGCCATAATGTACGCATTTGGGGTTCAGAACCCCCCAGGGAGGCCAGGGAGTTCACCAGAGGCAGTCCAAAGGTGAATGTTTGGTGCGCGTTATTGCACGATCGAATTATCGGGCCATTCTTCTTCGCTGAGGATACCATCACATCTGCAGTGTACCTGGATATGTTGCAGCTGTATGCTGTTCCTCAGCTGCTTCAGTATCGCCCCGATGTCGTTTTTCAGCAAGACGGTGCACCACCTCATTGGGGTTTGGACGTTCATGCCTATCTCGATAGGACATTTCCTGGACGGTGAACTGGTCGTGATGGACCAACAGCTTGGCCTCCACGCTCTCCTGACATAACCCCATTAGACTTCTTTTTATGGGGTTATGTCAAGGATGAGGTCTACTGAACACGTGTACCAGATCTTAAAACCCTGCAGCAACGAATAACCACAGTCATTGCATCGATCCCTCCAGTGATGTTGGCTAATGTGTGGATGGAAATTGAATATCGCCTAGATGTGCTACGTGCTACCAAGGGTGCTCATGTGGAAGTGTACTGATGTGACCAAAACTTTTATAGTTTGTAACAATTCAACACCAGTTTCATATTTCTATCTTATTTCTAGCCTGAGTTATCAATTTCTGTAATCAGGGAAGGACTTCTCGGACACCCTGTATATATATATATATATAATAGTATTTACACAATGGATCTGAAATAGCGGTATTGAGTGTCACATTGCAACATTACAATAATGGTCCTCATTTTGAAAACCTTGAATCCCTCATTTTAGCAGTTCAGCTCATTTTCCTTCACAATTTGTCCTTTCAAAAATGTAACAAAGTCGGAGATATCATTCAAACATAACTCTATTGATTCAAGCTCAGTACAATTAAGAGTCGATAATTACTATGAGTATGTAATCTATAACAAATATCACTTACCAGCACAGAGAGCCCAAGACCAATGTAATATAATATCTCCGAGATAATTAGGGTGTCGAACCCATCCCCACCATCCAGATACAAGCAGTTTTTTCCCGCGTGCAGTAGGGATAGTCTCTAAATCTGGAAACAAAAAAAAAATAAATAATAATAATTTTATTGCACGATAAATACTACATAATTTTAAACTAAATTATTTTCATAATATAGGGTGACATTCAAAAATCCTGTCATCGATAATCCGATTCCTCCATATTCTGCATGAATTTTGGAGCGCATTTTCAAATTTACCGCGTTGGCACACCACCGTTTTAATTAGTTGAATCAAAATTCTATACAAGTATTTTATTGACTTCAACTATAATTCTGTAAATCTTTTATTTAATTAATGATCCATTAGCTTTTTCGTTTAGTATTTAATTCTCTTTCTTTAAAGGGTTGTACAGATAAGTCATTTTCTGTGATATATACAACATATATAACCATCCAAAATCCGTCATTCCTCAGATCCGAAGGTTGCCAGATTTTTGGATGTTAACTTGCCCATTTTAACTTAATGGGGCGCGTAGTGTCTTCGATATGATTGGAAGAAATCTTTTCTTTATTCGAAGAAGCTATATATACTAAGATTTCATTTCAGTAATATGTTTCATATAAATTCAGAATAAAAGCAGGGCTCATAGTAGTCTGGTCTCTTCTAAATAGTTGAAAAGTGACCAAAAGCTCATCAAAAATAACTGTAAACCTTGATGCTAAACTTGGACATAAATTGAATTTTACACATTTTATTTATTTATTTTTTGTTTGTTTGTTTGTCTTTTTGTTTTCCCCAACCAAAATAGGTCCGGCTGGATTATAGCTGAAATAAGTAATGTTTTAACATGTTAAGTTTTAAAAATTATTTTACTTTAAGCTTGTTAGATAATAAAAAAAAAATAAAATAAAATAAAAAAATAGATTACTTGTGTTTAGAGTTTCATTATTAATTACGTACTTTGCACGGTTTTGTACTTCAACTTTGATCTGGATGGGGTAAGGCCAAATTTATATATTTTCATTATGATCAATAATACAAAAAGTAATATAATTAATACATAACATCTAGATTACCACTACAACTGCTTTGTTACAAATTTTGTCTTGGTACCATATGATTAGTAAACATAGGTATGGCTTCTTCCAACATTCCGCATACAATGCAAAGTAAACTGTAAACAGGTAATATGTATCATTCTCCTTTAACACAAAAAGATCAAAGCAAATAATATGGGTTATATTTATACCCTTATTATGAACTTTTAAAATAAATTACAAATGTTAACTAAAAATATAACATACAAAATGAAATAAAAAGCAGTAACAAAAACGTATGCTAACCGATTTTCATATTTTCACATAAACTTAGTCTATGTGAAATGGAAAAAGGCATACCAAGTTTCTGCCTTTTTCCATTTATTTTTATAATATTTTTCTTAGAAAACTGTCAATGCAAAACATAAATCACATGAAAAAATTAAATCTTTGAGTTTTACATCCCACGGTTATGCCGGTTAGGCTAAAGGAGACGGTAATGATGAGTAATGAATGAAATGGTGGAATGAAGAAAGTATGAGGAAACGGGAGAACCCCGAGGAAACCCACGCTCACGGTGTTTGTCCACCACAAAGTTCACTTGGCGGGGACTGGGATCGAACCCGGAACCCCAAGCACCAGAGGTGAACGCTCTACCACTGAGCCACCGCTGCTCCCCACACGAAAAAATGACTTTAGCCTCAAAAAAAGGTAACTTTTAATGACAAACTTGAAAAAAAAAAAAAAGTAACTTTTAGTGACCAACTTGAAAAAAGTAACTTTTAGTTTAAAAAAAGTGACTCGCTATGAACCCTGTAAAAGTCGTATTATTACCGTATATTTCTGAATCCAAAACTAAGGTTTTTTGCTGCAATTTTGTGCCTAAAAATCTCTCTCTCTCTCTCTCACGCCTACCACTTTACCCTTGAACGTTTGCAGATTCATTGGACCTTTCCAGTGAGTAATACTAAGGGAGGTCTGCATCTCATTTAATTTTAGTGAAGTTTTATAGTAAGACCTAAAATAGTAAGTTGAACCTTAGCTATTTTTAAGGTGACATATTATGAAAATCATACTGCATCATAACTAAATATTACTTTCAATAAGATTCAGAACTATAAACTACGTTGTGTGATATCCATCTGCACTCATTTTGGAGTAATCTTTAAATCTGAAGTAATATTTAATCACTACTTTTGTTTTAGAATTATTTTCACGACAAAATCACGTGCGATGGCAAGTTTCTAGAAGAAAAATAATAATTTTCGTATTGCTTACTTTCAACATGTAGATTTTTGCCCACATTCTACAACTGAAATTGAGTAACCAACATATTTATAAAGTACATTCATCTTAATGGCTACCAAATGTAACTCAAAGGAACACAAATAAGAAAAATAGAACAAAACTAAATAAATTGTGAGAAAAAGACCGAATATTCGTGTAAGTTGACGTGTTCTTCACAGTTAAGAATTTTCTTACATTCATTCAATCCAATTGGTCTGTTACACAAAGAAGCAGTCATCAGCTGACTGGATGTATGTTGTCACCTCTAAGAAACAAGTATTTTTAAAGCAAAACTATAAATTTTAGTCAGGATGCAATTATGATAATCGACAACATACACTAAAGACCCTATGCACGATGAAAAATGTAAAAGCCAATAACTCGGTAAATGTTATATAGTATCCACCTCGGAACTTGTTTGCGTGTCAACACCGATCCCAGCGCTCATGGCGGCAGGACACAACTGACTGAGGCGGCAGGACTGAGGTCCAGGACACAACTGCACTAAGTGCTCCGAGTGGGTCCTGGACCTCAAGCCATTGCACTGAGGATCAGATCCATAAAAGTAAATTGTGGAAAACTGAAATAACAAACTCCGCTTAGCATCAATACGGAAATCGAAGTTTGCGCAATCGGGAAAAAGTGTATGGGTGATGTAATGTGCAGTATGATGATATTGGTATGTTCTTTTTATTATGGTAAAGTTGTGTTTTCACACACAGGAGTGTGTAGTACTTATTTAAGTGCATGCGTGCAATAATGATGCTGAGTTCAGTGGTGCAAATATTAACATCCTCTGTTAGGAGAATATAGTAAAATTTATTTTTAAAAAATCACACAGGAGGAAACCAAAATAAAAAAATGTTAAAAAAAAATAAAATAAAAATAGGAGGAAAGTCTATCGTACAGGTAGAAAGCCTATCACACAGGTAAAACCTAGACCTAATTAAGAAGATAATAAACATACAAGGAAGGCTAAGTATGATAAAAGCAACGAGGTTGAAACAACTGAAGACTAGAGTAAGCTAAACTTGAGTCGACAATAGAATAGAATAGGGAAGTCAGAAGATGAATTAATATTAGGTAGTTAGGAGTTCATAAGTCAACTTTTTCCTTTTCTTTTTGTTGATTTTGTGTTAAATTTTCTTTTGTTTCTTAGTGTTGTGGTTTCGTCCAATTTTCCTATCCCTCGTACCTGTTGTCCAAATGGAAAAACAAATGCATGATGAAAAAAATAATAAAGCAAAGAAGACTGCAATGATGATAGCCCTGTTTCAGTTAAACTTTCAGGTGCCGAAACTAAAAGGCGCGACCTGAGCAAAAAAGAAAAGAAGGCGAAGTGGGGGTGGGGAACAGAAGTGTATAAACGCATATTTGAACATCCATAATTAATAAACTATGTAAGATTAGGGATACCGTTAATCACAAGTTTATCCATTAATTAGTCCTACATGTGAATGTTAATTAGCTTGTGGAAAGAATTTCCCCCACCCCCGGTTTTGAACCCTAATTTTCATAACTTGTACACTAGTTTCTAAAAATTTGCAAACATAAAATCTAATTATGTGTTAACCATACCTACTGGTACAAGTAGATAAAACTACAAGTATAGATAATATTTCTTTTTATGCCTCTGTTAAGATACTAGAACAATGTGAACATACACAAATAACGACTTAAGCCTAAAGAAAGAATGCCCGAACAGTAAATTCGAAATATTGGAAGAATAAATAATACAATTTGAATGAACATTATTCAGGTTAGTAGATAATTAATAATACTAAAATTATTATTATCTATTCTGCAGTTATACATAAAATTATATAAAATAATATGTAACTCAGCTTTTACGAATGAATTAAGATAGACATACCAAATAATAAAAGTGATTTTTTTTCTGCGTGCAAGTTACTTAAAAATATAATCTCCATCAGTATCCTTACTGACTTAATAACGAGGTAGTCAGTCTCATCCAGAGCGATAGATTTTTCTTACGTCGGATTTATTTAGTCCCACTATTATACCCTTTAGGCTAACAGGAGAACCACGAAAAATCCACAGATATGGTGTTGTCCATCACAAAGTCACATGGACTAGAATCAGACCAGGAACCCGCTGCATCAGAGGTGAACGCTCTACCACTGCCCCATCGTGTCTTCCGTATGCTACTGGAGAATCAAGCACTCTTCCGAAGAACAATTTCTGGAACTCTGGAAAATAGTTTAATCTTGCTGGGTTTTGATTTGATTTGATTTGATTTCAGTTTAGCGTCCCTTTTACAGGAAGGCTATATGAAATGTGGACCTAGTGATTAATGTGGAATTCGAACATGAACTTCCGCCGGGAATCGAACCCGGCAAGTTAAAAAGTATAGCGGATATATTTTCATCTATATCTATCACATGAAGACTTCAGCAAAACTTGCTACGCTTTTGCACTTCCCGTAGTACGATAAAAGAGCAATGAAAGGAATGGTTGACAATTTGTCTCTCGTACAGCACTTTTCCAAAATAAGAGCTCTCTTCTTATACTTCTGCTTCACTCCTTTAACCCTTTTCTCAATTATATTAACTCTACGTCTTCTCGATTGACATCCTCTCCAACGGAAATAAAGAGGATAAAAGGCCCGTACTTGAACTACAACTCCGTCATCGATTACTAATTATATTTTCTTTTCTAAAATTTCTTATGGAGAAAGTAAGTAATGAATTATGATTAATGAACTGTGAATACTCACGGGCAAGAGCAGGACTCAATGGATTTTTCCGGAATTCACTCTTCTGTGCATTACTGGCTCTGAAAATGACGTAACCAATGGTGTTGAGTAAAGCTAATGGTGCCAAAAAGTATACCGGTTGATCAACCCTGAAAAAGCAATAAAGCCGTTCTCAGTATTTGCATAAAATACAAAATTTACAATATTTAAACCTTTATTTTGAACCACATTCTACTTATGTCCACGCTGTCAGGTTGAAGGAACGTTTTGAGCAATATAGAAGCCCAAATAATTGGCAAAAATGTCTAAATGATTTTATTTACAATTCACTCACATGTGAAAAATAATTAAATACTCGAAGTTTCATTTTACACTTCCAGCTTTGACTAAAAGCTATCAACTCATCCCATAAATAATGTTTTTTCGACAACTACAGTGAAATAAATATTTTTTTCACTGCAGAACATACTGTACAACACTTGGCGAATTACAAATTGATTTCCTATGATGAAATGAAAATGAACGACAATTAAGAAAAAAGGCCATATTAATTGTAGATAAATGGGTATCGTGAACCACTTCGAAGTGTTGTACCCTAAAGAAAGAAAGAAAGAAAAAAAAAGTTTTAAATTTCAACTTACCTATGGTAGAAAAGGTATCTTGTTATAAGAGTTGGGAAAAATGGATAAAGACTATATCCAACAGCCAACATGTATCCAACTCCTTCGTACAATACTTCAAAAGAAGTAAGGAAACTTTCTTCAAACCAAAGAAAATCCAGTCCATAAAAGATTTGGAAAGCCGCCGTCACAAGTAAAGTAGGGCTGAAACTGCTAGGATAATCTTCAAAATGTTTCAGAACCAGAGCAATGTTGACCACGATCTGAAAGAAAAATGATTTTCTATGAAAGCCTTTGTGCGTATGTGTGTAAAACATACAACTAACTTCACACGTTTACAACCATTCCAGTTCTTTGTTTTATCAACCGCAAATTGAGGACTGCAATAAAATATACTTTCCCCAAACGGGTTTACAATTTAACAACGTGATATTCCCGTTTGAGAAACGAAAGAAACATAGCATCATTCTAAGGCCCGAATTATTATTCATCCCACAGAAACAGTGCGAACAAACAAAGCAACGTAAGCTATATTCATGCACGATTAAGGTTTGTTTATTGATTATGAAAACTGATGTGAGACATTCTCTTCCACGAAAGCCAGCACTCGCCAACGATCATATTCTGACGGTTATTTTCAGCCTAAAACAATTATTAAAAATAATTTTCAGTGGGCATAACAATTTTCTTAAATGAATAACAATATGCATCAAAAATCAACGAATTTGTAGACATTTTCTGTTGCTGAATTCATTATAAACATAAATAATTACTTTCCGTTGAGAAAAATAGAATTCAATACTATTCCTACAAATTGTTATGGCTGAACATCAAAGAACAAGTAATGTTGGAAAGGCAGAAAATATCCCTTAGCAGTTTGTATATAAAAGTTTATCAACCATTTTATACATATTAAAAGATACTCAAAAGTAATGGTGTTCATTGTTAGTCAAGCAAACGATGCAAGCTATAGGCCTTTATTTATATTTCTCCTCTATTTTTGAGGAGTTAGTTGATTACTGTAAATTCAGACGGAAGATTTGGGAGAATGCAGTTACATAATTGATAAAACTTGTTTTTACTTACATTTCTTTGTTATTGGCCACATACTCTTAAAATGAACAAATTCTAACTATTTGCCTTTCAATATCCTCGTTTAATTTATGCATCATAATTATTTTTGGTTTATTTATATGGTTAGAAAGCTTTCAGAAACTACCATATCTAAATAGGCTCTCGACCTTCATACAGCTAGAGTTAATAGATCGAGGCTCAGCTCTTATAATAAATTTGGAACACCACAGTAACTGCAATTTACCTACCATGAACAAACCATTTGTAAACTATTGATTTAAATCCATGTGTTCACATTATCGAAATACCATGAAACAAAAATTCCACTTATAGGTATAACATACTATTTGTTTAATAAGTATAGCAAATCCACGCATAGCTTCATCCACCTCATATTTTATCTCTCTAAGCTGAATTCTGAGCGTTTTAACTCTAGTACAGTAAATCTTCTGAGAAATCACCAGACTCCCACCGTAATTCGATTCAATTATGGAAAGTTCTGAGATAACTTCTCTTAAAACAGTGTATATAATTCTTGCGGGGCTCCTCGGTATGTTTAATATTAAAATTTATAATCTACACAAACGTACATCATTATACAAGTAAGGTAAAGGTTTAATTTTACCTTCCAATTACTAAGCACATGACCAACTCACCATTCCTATAACGCCAAGTCTGCTTAAGATAATTTTGATATCAATGGGTCCAACGCGAGGATTAATCTCTCTGCCCATGAAGAAGTCGTAAATAATATTTCCAGATATTCCATTTGGATTGAGATCAGCCACAGGTGCTCGACGACCACGCAGATACACAAGGATGGACAGAACAACTCCAAAAATAATCCCTGTTACTAGAAGCTGTATGTATTTATCTCTTACGTAATAGATAGGTAAATTATAATACTTGGCACCAAATATTGCAGCAAGTATCACAAGTAAACTTAAAAATCCTGCAAAGAAAGGAATTCCAATGAATAGCTATATCACCACCGCACTACAGATAATATTAACTTTACTTAATGTGATAACTCATACGTATGAATCAAATAACTGCTAGACATTTTGACAATCTCTTTCAATTTGTATATTAGGAAGCTCCGGGTCCAGTCTACTATGATTGCCAGTTCCATATCGTTAACTAAATATCAATAAATAACTTATATTTGACATTCAGGCGCCAATACATCGTAACTTCTTTCAGAACCAATTTTATATGATCAAAAACATTTTTAGTACTTATATATTAAGTATTGTTATTGTTACTTTTAGTACTGTTACTACTTTTTAGTTTCTTTTGGTGATAACTTGTAGTATTATGGTTAAATATATCTTATTTCTTAGATTTACTGATTAAGAAAGGTATTATATTTCGCCGATTAGAAAATGCTTTATAAAAAACCCAGGATACTGCATTAAACCATATTTAAAACTGTGATTAAAAAAAATACCAGATGTATATGTTAAATACAATACTATTATGTGATTACACGCCTCATACCACTTACATAACTAAACAATAAAGCTCAGTTTCCCCGCAGTATTTAGAGTAATTTATTTATTATTAATAAACAAACTTCAAATTGCACATGAAGCCCAATTTATACTATAATACTTCAATTAACAACCAACAATGGCAAAGGAAGTCTATGCCTGAGCCTTAAAAGGTGTGATCTCAGAATTCGCCTAGATCAAGGTGTCTACTAAATGTTTAATTCAAGGTTTTTCCAGAACAATTTATATTTTCCAAGTCTATATCTTTTTAAAAGAAATGCTGTTATTCTTAACAACGACGACCATAAAGCCAGTTGATAAAAATGTGCCGTAACTAACACAGGAAGTTCTCACCTTTAACTGCTGTGTTATTCATATTCCTTGGTAGTAGTAACTTATTTATATTTTGTTTTTACTACATGAAAAGGTTCTAAAAATATTAATTTAAATTCTAAGATAATTATATGACTGCATGTTACTGGCTATTGTTCTTGAATGGGAGTGTCCAGTTAATACTTATACAATGAATCATTATTATTGATTTACTGAAAGTAGAACACACATACAAAGTTTAAGAAACTAGAAAGAAGGAATGACCAACAAAACATAAAATAGAGAAGTTAATGAATTACAGATTACGGATTCACACTTAACAACCAGTTAGGCCTGGTTCGAAGGTAATATTCAGAAATCATTCAACTGAAAGAAGCAATAATTTTGTACCTTGCCCTCGTATAATAACATTATAAGCAATCAAAAATTATTTAAGATTGTGGTTTTTCAGTCCATTTTCTGTTTCTTATTGACTTAACATTAATTTACTTCGAGCAATTTCTTTAAAGTTTACTAAAAGTAATTACATAAAATGGTAACTTTGAGAAAAATCCATGTTTCTAGTAAATTTCAGACTTTTCTAGCTACAAAAGTACATTCCAGCCTAATTCCAGGTTTCCAAAGTTTTTTCAGGTTAGTACATACCCTCCTCGTGGTACTGAAGAAAAACATTGAAACATCTGGCCCGCCACAAGGTTTGAATCAAAAATCCACAGATTGCGAAGCGAAAACGCAAACCGCTAACCTTCGCCCGACTGATTTCCTTATATTTGAAAACTGACACATATCATTATGCAAGCCTGCTGAATCCACGATAAGATATGGCGGGAGCTCAAGGGACAAATTTTCACAAATTTATAGAATGTTTCGTTTCTAATCCTTTCTTAACTGTTAAACGCTCAGAATAAGGTTGCTTATCACAGTAACGGTCCAACAACAGGAAGCTTACAGCATACTTATTAACACTATAGGAATGCCTTATATTGGGAAAATATTACTTACCATGTGCACGTCAATATCCCTATAATGAAGTTATAATTACTCAACTACCTTATACATGGTGCCAATAACCCAATTTTTTGTATGGGGTGCAGTGAGTGGAAATCCCTGGTTCGATCCATGTGAATTCGTGACGAATAGCAATCGTCTCCACAGATTTTCCCGGGTTTCTCTCGTTACCTCAACATTCTCATTCTATCAACTTCTCAGTAATTTACTTTCATAGTTTCTAAATTTCGTTTACCTCTTGAACCACACGAACAGAGCATTCGATCTATTCTACTGACCTAGTGATTCCATTCGTGCAGAACACTCAAGACTTCTTTAGCCTAGTGTAAGCTCAAAAATTGACGTGTCATTCTATCTTCTGAAACCACGTTTTAGCTTTATTCAAAGAATTGCACTTACCATTGCAACGATACCTTGTACGCCCAGACTTCGTCAGCTGACCTTCCACAACTCTCCCGACAGGAACCACTGATAGCAGGGTAAGAATCAACACAAACCCCATGTACATCCCGGCAGCCGTTCCATCAAAATATGTTCTCCAGTTTCGTGATACTTTTGGTAGTTTTGATATTGTACAAATTTCCTGTAAATATACAATTTTTCTGTTGAATTTTCAGTAATGGAGAAAGAATACTGTTTAATCAGACAAAAACTACAAAACCCATGTTTATGAAAATGTAACTGCATATTTTGAGTTTCTTAATGCCGATGGTTGATTTCCTACCATCAATTTGCCACAATTTGAATAAATATAAATCAGAAAATCCTTCGTAAATCTTATATACTCTACGATGTAAAATGTTCAATAATTAAGGTAGTGAATTAAACTCTCAAGTACAAATAAATTTGGGTCTAACGCTAACTGTAGGAAAAGAAAAAAAAAAAACTAAGGTCACAGGGCAGGTAACATACAAGTTGAAGTTGTAACATCAGGAGAAAGGTCCTGTTCTAAGCGCTCGCGATCACTTCTCTCAACTGAGCTCGCACTCACTTGGGCTCGCGCTCATCTCTTTTGACTGGGCTCGCACTCACTCGCGCTCGCGCTCAACTGTCTCAACTGGGCTCGCGCTCACTAGCACTCGCGATCACTTCTCTCAACTGAGCTCGCACTCACTCGGGCTCGCGCTCATCTCTTTTGACTAGACTCGCACTCGCTCGCACTCGCACTCACTTCTCTCGATTGGGTTCGCGCTCACTAATCTCAAGTGGGCTAGCGCTCACTCGGACTCGCGCTCAATTATTGAGCCCGAGCCCGGTTGAGCGCGAGTGCCGAGCTCATGAGCGCCGGGCTCGCGAGTTTGGACACCTATGGTAAGCATTGCCAAATCATAAGGAACATATTGCATGATACCAACTTTCGCTTTAGGAGTTTTACAATAGTAACTAACGTTATAAAAGAGCACGGCATTTGGATTGGACCTTTGTTCAGAGCTGATGCGAAATACCAATGAAAATAGGACCAAAAGCATGTTAGGTAATGAGTAACTTAGGAGTGAAAGGCTTTCGATATCACGGAAAAATGAAATTTAGAACTTAATATTGACAATGCTACCTGTCTTAGGCTCCCAACCTGCTTTGTTTTAAAAATGCATGTTTCAGAAACGTGAAATGGTGACACAAAGGATTTCCTCGTAAAGCAGATGAGAATGATCCAATACCCGCAATGCTTGGTTTTGCATACCATCCACACGGAAGAGAAGTGCATCGCTGTGAATAGGAATTGGGCCAATAACCCACAACATGACATGACATGGCAGAGAGCAACATTTAATTTGGTTTACCTGCCACTGTCCTGCTTACAACAAATTTTATAAATGACCATCATTGGGCGCAGTGCAAGAGTTAACATCGACTAGTGAACACTCAAACCAGTTATGCTGAACACTATGACATGTGTCTTGTAAATGTGGCTCCACATCATGTATGTCAGGAACTGGAAATATCGTTTGCTGGTGATCAGTGGTCCTGTATATGCTTATTTACACCCATACTTAGCATCTCTTTTAACATTGAGGCTATACGATACTTGGACATGCAAGTTAATGGAATTCGAACTAAATGAACTCCCCACCAACCATTGTGTCGAAGGAGTGTACGTCTGGTCTGCCAAATTTGACAATTGGAATTAGGGACATTGCAATTTTGTTATCTGGAGGGAAATGTAACTTGGTACATTTTTATGCTTGGTACACTTCCCAGCTTAGGCCTTTAGTCGTAACTTTCTATTGCAACTGCCCCAAAATACCACAAAGAATCGCAGTATTTGACCTGAGGGGGGTAAACTGTTTGTACATAATTTTCTTGACCTCAAAGATGTGACAATTAATATTTCATTGTACTTCTCTGTTTCCACAGCTTCTTTGGTCTGGACGTTGGCTATGAGCAACACGAAACATTTGGAGCCCATTTATTAATTTTCCCGAGTAACATGCAAGCTTTCACGTTTAATCGTTGTTAGTATTTTGTGCCCATAACAAAATCCCGGTCTACTACGAAGCCGTGTGATGACGATAAAGAGTATCAAACTGATTTCTATACTCATAGTTACTAAAATTTCACCAGACTGATAATATTTCAGGCGAACATTTCCTAGTTGTACATCACCAAGATGCACACTGCGACTAAATAGTATTGCTTTTTAATTTAGTATTGTTTTTTAATTTCCTTTCTGAACCCTTTAGTACAGACGTAGGGTATTATGAACCCTTACATTATGAGACATAGTTCAGCAGACTGATTAAGTTTAATAAACCACTTGGTACCTTCAGTATCTTGTCTTTACCTCTTTTTCTAAGAAACTAACCTAAAAGAACTGTCACACTCGTCACTTTTGAAAATTATCATACAATTAACACATGGATTTTGCTAGGCCCCCGCTCCATGACGTGCTTTTGTACGCATTGTTAGAGAAAAGTATGTCTTTCTTATAAGGTTTGAGTGTGATGGTTGTTCCATTGGTCAGAATATAGATTTAAAAAAAAAAAAAAAAAAAAAAAAAAAAAAAAAAAAAAAAAAAGAAAGAAAGAAAGAAAGAAAAAGTGTTATAAACAGTGACAGGATATCTTATTTTGTTCAGTGATTGAAAATTCGTAGAACTTATTTGAAAACTAAATTTGAATGTTTCATATCCTATGCAAGTGAATGTTTCATTTAGGCTATAAAACACAATAAATATAATTCCGTAAAAAATCAAATGACATAACATTTTCCTTGGAATATCTGTAATACACTGCGCCACTACCATTGTTATAAATCAATGCACCAGTAGTGAAAAGTTTATCAACTTTCTAAAAGCAGATATTTAATAGCCTCAAACTACTGAAGAACTATTTTCCTCAAAGGAGAGAAAAACTACACCAGTGTAGTCGAAAAGTACGCCAATACAAACGTATCCTTTCATTTTTTATGAGTATACTCAATAAACTGGTGTCTGCCCACCCAATATTCTATTTCTGAGGTCATCGTCCTTACTACTTACATACCTGCTGGGTATAATAGAAATATCGGGACAATCAATTAATATTTCCAACTTTAAAATTCAAAATATTCAATACCAAGAAGGCAAGCTATAAGGTACTTAACAATAAGGTAACATATTACAAAAAATAATAAATGTTCTTGGTGTTTACATAACCAATTATTAGGCCAAGGCATCATGCAACTTACCTGAGCACAACTCAATGTCCTTTAAGTATGCAACGTACCTTTGTACAGAATAAGTGCAAAGCAAGTACTAACAATGGAGTGAGAAGTGTTAGTAGTAAAGCTCCTGGCCAACTACCGAACTCCTTTTCAGGTTGTTTCTCGTAACTTCCATAGCTAAGTTCTTTTTCCTTCAATTTCACTTTCAGATCATCGTCGATAATCTTGCCCTAAGAAGAAAAATATCAATAAATACAAAAAATCAAAATCACATATAATCATTTATAATTAAACTATGAATAGTCTTAGCTTGTATCACGAAATAGTTTTACGGAACTTTCAGTTGTCGGCGCACTGAAATTGTTTGAAGTGCAGTTACTTCAGTGTTAAGAGTATTTAAATTTGAGTTCTTCATCGTGTATTCCATAGCAGCTTTCAACAATTAATATCGAGGATTCCACGATTAACAAATTTTCAGGTCTATATACGTAAAAAACCAACTGTACTTATCCCGATCAAGAGGTCCCTAATCTATTATGCATGTACACTCATGTCCAAAATGATTATCGCATATCTATAACTGTCTTCATGTAAGAATATAATTTGATAATGATTTTGCAGGGTACTTTTAATACTGATACTTGTGTATAATCGGGAAATGTATATTTGTGATAAATTTCATAGGAAAAGAATTATAAATACGAAAATTAGAATGAGTAAAACAAAATGTTGCTAAATGGACAAGAAAGTTTTATTTTCATTTTATTGTTCTTATCTACTGCTCTTTTGACATGAAATTTGCCACATACATGTCTTTGCCGATTATACACATACTAACATTATAAGAAATACTAGGCGAATTGGTTATCAAACTATATTCCTACAACAACTTATTTATAGACATGCGGCAATAATTTTGGACATGAGTGTACGTGTATGTATTATGTGTATGCAGAGAAGTTTTGTAAAACGAACTAATTCATTTTATAAAATATTCCGTACCAAACAGCTGGGTAAGGCACAAATCGATATGGGTTCTTAGAAGAAATCAACCTCAACTCGTAACTTTCTATATATTAGTATAAATTAAGACATTTTTACATTACAATTTTGTTCCCTTTACTTAATCCGCTAAATCATCTAGGAACTTCTTTAGGTTTACAGCTTCTCACAGTAAATGAGAGTGTAAGAAGCTGAAGCCCCGAAGAAGCTTGCAGAAGTTTCAGTGGATAAGATAGCTAGTTAAAATTGGCCCAAATGGGAAAGGAATGCGGAACTCTTAAATCAAAACAGATTCCATTTACAAGGTGTGTACATAAAGTAATGAGGCTGGCAACACTGCGCACGAATCGGCAACGCTGCTGACGTGAGACTTGGAAAGGAGGTGATGAACATGCAATACATCATCACTGTAAGTGAGAATTGCTACGTCACGTTGGTTGTCCGTAGCGATTGTTTTAGTGAAGTAGGTTTTGCTTGTGCGTTCTGACAATGACACAAATATCAAGCAATAGTATGCAATCAGGTTTTCTTCAGAAATGAATACAGTGTAACGGCCACTTCTGCAAAACCTTGCCAGGCCTACGGAAACTATTTTGTCGAAGGTCCAGGTGCTTCGTTGGTTTAAGGCAATTGCAGAAGAAAGAGTCAATTGGGGATGAACTTCGCAGCGGAAGGCCTTCGGTTGCGACAACTAATGCAAATGTTGAAAGAGTTCGGGGCTTATGCGCTCCGATCATAGGGTAAGAGTTAGAATAACCGGGGCAGAGTTGAGTTTGAGTCACATCACCGTTCATCAGTTATTGACCAATCAATCGGGCAATTGCCCAGTGTAGGGCCACCAAATAGAGCATTGTCGATGGTGGCGACATGGTTTCTCTTAAGGTAAGTGCGGTTTGAAATGGTCACCATAGATCGGAAACAACCTCTGTACTATGCGCGGTTCTACGATACCCTTCCAGCCCAAATGTTGGATATATAGTTTTACTGCGTTTTGTAAAATTTATATTAATTTAGTAATTTTAAAAAGTACCCAAAGAAAATTAAACGTATGCACGTGAAATAAACACAAACAAAGCTTACTGTCTTGACATTCCTTTCACGTGAAAGGACAACTTACATAAGAAAAAATGCTGATTATGAAGTAAAAATTCTTTACTATATTCTAGTACTTACTGTAGACTGAGTATGCTGACTGGCAGTGATTACTCTCTGAGTCTGCTGCTCGACAGACACATACTTTTTGGCAATTCGTTCAGAGCTTCTCACTCCTCCTGTAGAGGTGCTTCTTCTTTCCCGCACCGTTTCTTTCTGGGACACCTCTTCAACCTGACGAGATCCTGGAAAGATGTAATTTAAGAAATTCATTAATTTATTGTGAACAATATACTAAATGCCACATTTACACTAGTGTTACTTATCAATTTTAAGAAAAAAATACAGCGCAGCATCTTTTAAATCGTAATTATAGCATGTTCTTACACATTCGATTTGAGAGCATTAGTAGCTTACACCTTCTGCGTTAAGATGAAAACATGGTTCGTACGTATGACTATAGTTTTCATGACATTTCTAGATCGACATGGAAAATTTCGCCTATTTCTGAACAAATGGGACAACATAGCACAATCATGAGAACAAACCATATGCAGTAAAGAAACCATAATAACAAAAAATCACTGCGTTACACTGACCTTAATGTTCAAGTTGATTAGTAATTTCTCTGATACGGTACGTGTTGAGTAAGGCAACAAAACCAACTGATGAGGCAAAGCAGTTGATGATTATAATATGTAGTTACATTCCAAATAAATCCAGTCCTTATACAAGATAAACTCTGTGAACATTTATTGTTTAGAACAGCCACACATTCTCTTACTCTTTGAAGTAGATGCTCTTTACTGAGATAACACAATCTAGCTGTTGTGCTTGGACAATTCATTATCCAGTATTTCGCATCGGTACGGCAAGGTGAAAATCCCGGATACGAGTCCCGGTCCATTATCCACTTTTCACGCTTTGTATATCATTGAATCTAAACCTACAGAGGATTTTGTGTGTAAAAATTCTGGTTGCTTCCTCCTTTCATTAATGTAATAATACAATCGCGAAAGGTGAATATGGGGATACTGGATAGTTCAAGCACAACAGCTAGGTTGTGGTACAAACCATGTGATCTCAGTAAAGAGCACTGCCTTTAAGATTGAGATTGTGTGACTGTTTTGGGAAGTGAACTGGGTAGCGTCATGGTTAACGCATCGGCACAGCACACCAAGATCCTACGTTCGTGTCTCGGTCCAGTTATCCACTTTTTCACTCTTTATATATCATTAATCAACATGTTTATTTGAACATTCTCAATAACCCTATGTTGCCATTGTTACGTGATGATCAATATGCAGTGAACACTCACCTGCTAAAATAACAACTGTCGTGTCATGTTGTTTTGGTTATGGTTTAAGGAACATTTCGGCACCCTGTGCTACCTGCTCTCGCCTGCAAAGTTCCACGACTTAAATCCAAGTGAAATTATGTAGAACTATTTGGAGCAGCCGATGAAATGAAGAAATAGGCATATCCCTATTTTGCAAGAAGTAAGGGTCTACTGATGAGCGAGTAGACTATCCTAGACGTACGTACGTACCTACAATGCCTCGTAAAGTTACTTTTATATAGAATGAAGGCAGTTATCCATATTAAAATCATGTTAGTTAGTGTAGTACGTAATTCTAACACAAGGGAGTTTTTCTCCGCTGTATTTATCATGCTTTTAAGTACAGTATTACGCTATTACCTTATTACTTCGGAGCTTTAAATATTGACAATCTTTTTATTTAACTGAACAACATTTCGTTTGCAAAGTAGTGGTGGGTGAAGTGTGGTAACTAATTTTCCCGAGATATGACCCTTGGTCAAAAATTTTTCTCCTAAATTTACAGAACACTGGTTCCATAGGATAGGATCAAAACTTTCATATCTAATATATATAATATACAATTGAAGGGTTTGGTGCAAGAAGGAGGCAGCTTCACTTTTTCCAGTATGTAGCAAATTAAATAAATAAATAAATAAAAAAGTATTAAAAATTCAGTTTTCACGCAAACTCGAAGTACAGGCAGCTCCATCTGCCGCATTTCTTTGGAACTAGCGGGTGGAGCTGCCTCATTTTTGTACCAAACAAAGCGCTTTTATGTGATAGGGTGTGCAACTCAATAGCGGCACAAAATGGAGCTGCCTCTTTCTTGCACCAAACCCTTCAATTCTAATATTAAGGCGATTTGAATTAAACTTTAATCTTGGAAATACATAGCCAAATTCGAAATAAAAATGCTACTTGATCGCTAATAGACCTGAAGTTCAATCTGTGGCCCTATCACTCTTATTCTTTCAATTTCGTACTAAGGAGGATGTAGTAACAAAAAGTTAAAGACTTTTCCATTTCAAAATAATAATATACCTTTTTTTTTTTTTTTTTCCTACATTGCTGTGTACCATCAGGTTAAGACTTAATGCCGTGTAACCATGTTGTGATGCAATTTTACAACATTATTTCCATAAGATATGTCATGATATGTTATTAAGCTCTGGTAATTTCGTTAATTAGGAGCTCCAATAATCGGCACTACATACCTGCTTCTTTTCTCTGAGATACTTCATTTTGTGGCAATCTTTGAAGCAAAATCTCTGGGGAAGACTTCTTTGGCTCCTCTTCAACTGCTGCTGTTCGTCTCTGTCTTCCTGGCGAACGTCTGCCTGGAGAACGTCGTCCAGGAGACTGCTTTCTGCTTGGAGACTTTCGTCTTCCAGGAGACCTTCCCGGTGATCGTCGACTCGGCGATTTTGAGAAAGCAGTCTCTTTCTGAAAATGTATCACATAAATATCTGAGATGTACAGCACTTGAATCATTAATCCGTTAATAAGTAATGCTAAGCTCTCCTACGACATTAAAATGTGTTAACTGCTGAGATTCGTTTTAAAGATCAGAACAACAAACACATACACATATGCATTGTACTAAATACCACAGGAAAAAGGTAACTGAAATTCACAATAGTATCTGACTGCTTAATAAAGGAGTTAGGTATCAGGATATTACGGACCATCGAATAATGAAATTCGAAGATTGGGACTGTGCAGGTCACATCTTCTACTTACAGGTCTGTCATCTTCTTTTTTCATTGTGTACTTACAATTAATACCTTTTATTTCTGAGAAAATACTAAAATATATTAGTTATAATGGTCACTCCTCGAATGTGCTAGTCAACTGTGTTCACTATTGCCAGGTATTGTATTTCAATGATGTAAAACATTATTGGGACAATCACCACACTTATTACACAATATTAGATACGAGTCTACTAATATTTCGCTAGTTCAACAAAATTTTTGACCTTGTCTACAGATGTTACAGAAGTGCAAATATTAGTTAAATTTATAAGTATACTTTTGTAACTGGAACAAATAGTGTTGATTACATTTTAAAATAATATCAACAAAATTGAAGTATTGCTAAGATATATGTTTAATATCGTGGAATTAATAGACACATCAGCGTCATGGCCATATGTCCCCATCATGTTTGGTGCCTGGTACCTGGAAACAGTGAATACTATTGACTAACACATTCGAGGAGTACCATTGGTTTTGCGTGTTCTCACAAATAAAGCTATAAACTGTGGATACACAATGAAAAAACGGCATTAAGAAAAGATTTCGAATATTTAAATTAGGTTATACCTTGGGAATGGTGATAGGAAAAAGAAATCGAGAAGTGTGGTCGAAAAACTTGATAACCCTCATTGTACTCATTATTTACTTGATACACTTTCCTCTAAATTGTTTAAGCATTGTACATTTTTTTTCTTCTTCTTTTTTAAATATGGATAGAAAGAAAAACTGAAGTAGATGGTTTTAAGATTTGATTTTACACATTAATTTATAGTTTCAAATGTCTTATCCATCAATTTGATTCTTGTGGGTTGACTTTTACAATCACACTCTTCAATGTATTTTATATTAGTACAATTTACGACTCTTCGATATATTGGGTTCCACTGATAAGAAACTCAGCATTTCCAGTTAGAGTGAGAAGTACAATAGCTTTTAATGTCAGATTTGGAAAACTTACGATGTCGGTATTATTGATATAAGAAACTTACTCGTGTCCGCTTTAAAAAATGTTAAGAGTTCCTGCGATCTAAATAAAAGGAATTTCCTAAACTTGGCTCATCGACTATACGAGGTGGGACCCAAAAGACACTGGATTGAAAACGCGCGACCGTTCCTAGGCGCAGTAAAGTTCTCCCGCTAGATGTAGTAGAAATCTTTCCAAACCAAAAGTGCTAGATGCATGCGTAGGAGGTTAACGTTTGGTCGTAGTGCTGTTTTTCTCAACTGTTCTCGCTTACCGCCTGCGAGATTGTTATGCATATTTAAAGGAACAAAGAGTGTGTTTGAAATTGCCGCACATAGGTTTTCGAGTGATTTGGGTGTTTTAAACGTTAAAGATCATAATCGTTCTGGGCGTCCTTCATCATCTCGAAATGACGAAAACCTTGAAACAATCAGTCAAAAAATTCAACGAGGGTCGTTGATTCACGATTGACTAAATACCACAATAGACAGAAGTGAGTTGGAGCTCGTGCCGGCAGATTTGACTGAAGATGTTGGGGCGTGTTGCCATTTAAAGTGACTTTAAAAAAAGTCTAAATCTGAGCCAGGATTTAAAAAATCAGACTGAAAGTGATAAAAACTTCTAGACAAAAAAAAAGCAGCATTTTGGTGACGCGGAGGCTATTTAAAATAAATAAATAAAAAAAAAAAAAAACCTTTGCAGAGGGCACGGGAGTTGAAGAGTTCCCGAGATGCTCCGAACAGTGAGAAAGAAGTCTGGAGAAGAGTGCACTGCATGTAATGCAGTATTTTGAAGGAGACTGAAAGAATCTATAAAAAAAACTTAAATTAATTCTTTAGAACAAAAGTCTGGTTTCTTTTTGGTTGCCTTCTACAGTACGCATTAGAATTAAATGGTCTATTAGGCAAATTGACCATTTAAGGACAGGGATAACCTAGAGTTTAAATAGGATGTGGTAGTTATGAAAGAGTGTAGCAATTTTTGTAGATTAAGATGAGTCTTCCACCAGACAACAGCTTTGACGCCTCACTCCAATTCTCAATCTAGACAAAGAGATTGGTGTCTGTTGGATGGGCAAATGATACCTCTGGAAGAAGGTAAAATGCAAACTCCACTTGTATCCCAATGGAGAGTTGACAAGCGATGATCATTGGTCATCCAGAATTCTTGGATTGTGCTCTTCCCTTGGTGTCTACTAAAATTCCAAAATGAAATTTCGTGACCTTTTCTTTTCCAAACCACAAAATTTAGTAACCTTCTCAAGAGAGTTATGGGTGCGAATTGGGCCAAATTTTCATGCATGCCATAGAAGTGTGCATCCTTTGTGATTTGGTACCGTCTAAAGCAGACCATAGACATTTTTGGTGGTAAATTTTGACATTTTATAGAACAAAATTTTGCAATCTATACTTATATATGTACAGATAAAAAAAAATCGTGACCCAAAAGCTAAATTTCTTGACTTTTATGACCGTTTTCTGATTTCGTGACGTTTTCATGACTTTCGTGACCGATAGACACCCTGCTTACAGGCCCGAAGGTACCAGCCGTTAAAAAACTAACGTAATTGTGGAAGATCTCACACCAGAGATCAAGTCTGAGGCATCTACCAGAGATAACCCGTCCAGAACTAAAGCGGTAGAGCGAAGTTCGGTAGTTTTTGAATAAATATCACGTAATCAGATGGTATAAGCGACTAGGAATAGTACTTGCATCCGTGGTATTCCAAACCACGCAGCACATGTCTCGGCCCAGAAATTAGAACTTGAAATTACATTTAATATTATCCAGGGATTCAGCAATTTCAGTCGAAAGAGGTAACTGTTTTCACTTAACTATTTATTAATTAACCACGGAAGTAAGTACACGGCATAGTACAATATTCGACTACACTGTTCGGGAAATAACTAATAACACTATGGCTCTCACGTCGTTAACTAATACTCATTGGTGCCATTTAATAACCACTGAAACTCAAATGTCTAACATACGAAGTCCGAAGTGCTCCAATTTAGTTTAATAATGCAGCGGACAGGAAATAATATAAGGATCATCCATATAAATACATCTATTTATTAGGTCCCGCTCGGAAAGAGAATAAAAATCAAAGTAAACTAGTGACAATGATAAGTATACCAACACACCCGCCGTTATCAAGGGTATCTCTCTGTTATACTAAGTTCAATCTATAATATCCCTCAAAACTAATAAAAAATTTACAATAGGAAACAACAGGTATGTTCCTACTGGATATCGGACGAATGTAAAGCGATGGGAGAATTTATTTTATTTCTTAAAAATTCGTTAAAATAAAATAATTCTTCAAAAGAGGCATCAAAAATCCCAAGTGCCAAGCTGGTTAAAATCCGACAAAATTTAACTACGCGAAGTAAATCACAAGAGTCACGTAAAAAATGACGGAGTGGTGGAAAATGGACCTAATCCTAATTAATATAAGTTTTGTGAATTTTCAGTAAAATTGAGAAAAATATTGGCGCCGAGGATATACTTAATCGGGGAACGGAGCTTGCATTCGACCGTTTGACTCAACAGGAAATCTTCGGTGAATCTGTATAATAGAACACCAAAAATTTAAGATTCATTATGATCGTACTATGGCCATGTCCAAAAGTGCAAAGTGCACACTTTAAGCATACACACTCGATGTATACAAATTGAGTGCACACTAGATAGTGTACACTTCGTCAAATTACCTTTTGATCCGTACTTCGCCTCTAGAGCCTCATTGTGGTAGAACATGGAACATTTATATATAAATATAAAAAGAGAGAATTTCGCGTGCTACAAAATATAAACTTTTTTTTCTCTCTTTCTTTTGAATGGCTTTCCAGTTATATTAAAGATGAATATATCTTAGAGATTGACAATATGGGACAACCATAAAATAGCTTAAGTGTTTCTTTGATGCATACTTCAAACATCAAAGAAACACTTAACTTCAACTTTGCCGTACCTGCACATATTTGACATTTCGAATCTCTCACGTGCAGATTAACAAAAGCGGAGCGTGAAGACAATAACTGTACACATATTGTGTTATGTGCACAATAAACTCGTAACAGCATAAAAGCGACGAAATTATTGGCGATGTTCTATTTTATCAGGCATGCTTAAGCGAGGAGGGAATATTTATTAATCCACGGTGAGAACAGTAACACTGGCGGTTAGGGTGCTGATAACAATGTTGCAGGTGTGACTTAATTTCTTAGTCCCTATGAGTAACTTAGGAAATTCATTGCCAGCGAAAGCAGGCAACTTACAAGAGCGTCAGGACACCGAAGCTACTGAAGGGAGCGCTATTTACAATAAAGTGGCGCAAAACTACTATGGGAAATACATGATGTATCAGATCTTTGGGGATTCATATTATGTAAAATCGCTTCTTGTACGGAAGATTACACAATAATAACACTGTAATTGTGCTAGTTCTACCATATTACGCTACTAATTAAGTTCTTTACATGCTACTCTTTCTTTTTGAATCTATAGATTTTATCCGTAAATCTTCGAAATAGTGTCTCCATATTCTTAATTCGCACTACAGTTAATGCTTACAAGGATGAAAAAAAAAAAAAAAAAAAAAAAAAGTGGTGCAGTTGAACATGTGGACCAGAATTTACAGGAACAAGCTATTATGTCACTATGAAATACCGATGTATAAGGGTCACATACAGAGTGTCCTATTAATGCGTACAAAAAGTTTAAGAGTAGATAGCTGATGTCAAACCAAGAAAAAAAGTCCTATGCAACTTTGGCGAAAAGTTTATAGTTTCGGAGATATAGGGTGCCGAAAGTGTGGAAAAATGAACTTTAGAAATCTATATCTTCACTATCCTAAACGATAGAGCAAAGGCGGTATGGTCAAGTCAAAGACATCGAATGTGCTCTATGTAAAAATGTTTACGATCCAATCGTGAAACCCGTACACATAAGATTCCCCAAAGGAAGTGGGGAATCCTCGTCAATTCTCTTGAGAAAGAGAGGTATAAATTACCGTGGTTCGAAGACTTAAAAACAGCAAACAGTAATTCGTTGTCGGCAATGTGATATCTTCAACGAATTCAACATGGCGCGGGAATTTTTTAATTAGCTATGTGGGGTTGCATAACTGAACATCAGTAAGAGATAAAAACATATGCTTTAGTTACCATAAATGAGAGAAGCGGGTTATTCGAGGTGAATAGGTACAGCACAGTGTGTGTATGCCTGCAATAAGAATTGGCGTGGGAACATGAATGAAAAGATGGTGCAGTAACCAAAAACACAGTGAATATGAGATACTACTAAAAAGAACATGAACACCGTAGTAAATACAAAAATGAAAAGAAATGTGTACCCAGTATGCGGCAAAATAAACAAAATAAATAGGGAGAGACTATAGCTGCATTGTACTCACCATAAGCAGGTTCTATTTGCCAAATTGCTGTTCCATGTTTCCAATATCCGCCGTAGTCGTTCCTGTGTATTCTTGGTATGTTCTCAATATGTCCTCCAACAACTCTCTTGTGTACTTGAATCCAACAAAAGTGAAAAGAGGTCTAAGACACTACCCCAATTAAACAACTACACATTTGTGAGACTCCCGCGTGGTTGAGTATTAGTGTTTGTGATGGGAAGGTCTAGTGTTTGTCACTAGACTTCTAATCACAGAGCCCCGTATTCGAATCTTGGCTGGAACAGGCGCTCTCTGTGTGTGTATAAGGTTGGGTGTAATGGTAGTAAGCAATAACTACATTCCAAGCAAACGAGTGTTTTAGGAAAGGTGTTCTCATATTAATGCTTGCTTTCCTTGCTTTTTTTTTTTTTTTTTTCTTTTTTTAACGAAATCAATTGGTATTTCGGTGCCACTATCTTCTGGGTTGCCTGGACGATTTCTCTCTCTGCATACGAAGAAAGTAAGCTTCCTTTTTATTTCCATCCACCCATTAGTTACATCTACCACAGTTTAACGTTATTTTGGTTCATGTGTACAACAGCCGGGCCGCGGGTCATATGCGGCCCGCCTAACCCTGTCTTCCGGCCGCTGGTCAGTTATTGAAAACAATAATTATAATTTTTCTCTTTTATAAAACCTGTGGAAATTTTCCATCGATCACACAGTGTGAAACGTGGTTACGCCCTGAAGACAAGCATTTGGCAAGCACAGGTACTTGGGGGAAATTTCCCTCGGTATAAGGATTGCTCAATATACCGACAAAGTTCTAAATACATTACTCTGCTCCTCTTTAGTGAGTAAATATTTTGGTTACCAGTATAACAGTTGTCTTGAGTTATTGTGATGTAAATTGCGATGAACATGTTCCATCATTTAATACTATACTATTCAATTGTTGTAAAAATGATATACCTATAGTGAGGCCCGCGACGCTATTTAGTGCTCTGTGATTGTCCCGCCCACTGTTCCAAGTTGCACACCCCTGCTGTACAACTTGCATGCTGATTAGTATGCAATTTTCCTCGTGTGTATGTTCTTTTTAGTAGTTTCTCATATTCTCTGTTTTTGGTTACTGCACCCTCATTTTATTCATGTTCACACGACAATTCTTATTGCAGGTATACACACACTGTGCTGCTGCTATTCACCTCGAATGGCCCGCCTCTCTCATTTATGGTAACTAAAGCATATGTTTTTACCTCTTACTGATGTTGCAGTTACGCAACCCTATATAGCTAATTACAAAATTCCCGCGCCATGTTGAATTCGTTGAAGATATCACATTGTCGACAACGAATTACTGTTTGCTGTTTTTATAATCTTCGAACTACGATAATTTAGCCCTCTCTTTCTCAAGAGAATTGACGAGGATTCCCCACTTCCTTTGGGGAATCCTTTGCGCACGGGTTTCACGATTGTGGCGTAAGCATTTTTGGATAGAGCACATTCGATGTCTTTGACTTGACCATACCGCCTTTGCCCTATCGTTTAGGATAGTGAAGATATAGATCTCTAAAGTTCATTTTCCCATGCTTTCGGCACCCTATATCTCCGAAACTATGGACTTTTTTTCTTGGTTCGACAGCAGCTATCTACCCTTACAATTTTTGTACGCATTAATAGGACAGCCTGTATATTCAAGGTCGATAAACCTAATTAAAGTAATATAGTAAAAATTTAAAGAAGTGTAAGATTATTATTTTATAAGCCTGCTTAGATGGATTCCTGTATATTTTATATACTCCAATACTTGCATGCACTGCACTACACTTTCGGCGCCCTATATTTCTTGATATACACCCGCTGTCTCTTCCACATGCTTCCTCCCACTGCGACAATGGCAACTCAGTTTCGAAAGAAATTTCCTCTTCCCCTGTATAACCATAAAAACTACTAATCTAATAAAAATTTATGAAAATTAGGAGAGTTATATATATATATATAATACAGTATGTATGTTATGTGAATGCTCTCATTTTCAACTATACGCATGGACCAACTACACTACTTGTTCACAATTGTTTGATAGTGGATATAATAATGGGATTATATGAATGAAGAAGAATTTACGAAATCTGTGATAAATGTGTAGAAACAAATTTTTAACCTGTATTTCACTTTTTTGTCAGCTGTCAAAAATGCAGAATGTACACAATTGGGCATATTACGGTCCCTCACACAGACCAAGTGACAGGAAATATGGTAGCTTTGAAAGGAATTTGTTTAGAATCAAAACTAGAAAATTAGGCCTATCTGCCTACGAATTAACATTTGCAGCTGTAGCCATAGAGTAATGATAATGATAATCTACATGTTCATTATTCTATCCTAAAGTTTTGGATTTTAATTCATATTCCATTAAAGTTTATAATTTACGTGCAAATAGCTGCATTACTGATAGTTTAATTATCACAATTAAGCTATATAAAACATGTCATACTTGTATTTTAAGCACAAATGTCTTTATAGCACTATTAAAGAAAGTATGTGGTTGCTTTCCCTACACTATTTTAAATTCCATTATATACTCAGTGAACATAATATAAATACATTTGTTATGATTGTAACATTTTGATAGTCTACTTATAAAATCATTAATTGGTATATTTATCTAGTAAATTATTATAAAATCAGTTCACAAAAAATTTACTTCAACAACATACATATTAAAAATATGCCTTTTAAAATTTTATTAAATCATTTTGAGAGAATCATTGTTCCTACTACGAGGAACTGCCATCTTAAGTACACAAGTGTGCTAACGTAGTGTACATCTTCGCACACTACGCACTGTGCACTTGAACCTTTTGACACACAACACTAGATGGCGCCAGTTTCGGAACGAAGTGTACTTCGAATGCGCATTTTTATCTTTTGGACACGACCTATGACCATCGTCCGAAGTTATTCCACTTAGTATCGGTAAGGGAAACGGCTTTGGCCGAGAAGGGTGTGTTGATAAGTTTCTTTCCTGTTTCAGCCATGAGGTTCTTATTATTGCTATTTACTTTATTTATTTATTTATTCTTATAGTCTCAGATCTGGACTCAGAGCCCTTTACAAGTGCTTCTTTTTGATCAACAAAACCGATACGTTAATAACTACTCGCGCTAGTGGCCTCCCATCGATTTTAAGCACATTTCTTGATCACACTTGCTACAAAATTACTCGTAAGCCAGGAGGCTGGTCAAGAATTCAATCAGACAAAGCTTGCAATAGATTTAACACCGTGTCAGGTTTTGAACAGAGGCAATTAGCCTTGATCGACAGTTAAAGAGAATAGTTTAACACGCATTTCTTTCTATGCGATTTTTCTCCTGACAAGAATCCAGAAAAGCGGAAATTTACGTGGCCATGAATATAAAGTTTGACTTCCACTGCTAATTTAATTATCTGTAAATTAAAAGTCACTTCGAACAAGTCATTAAGAAGGCTACATTCTTATTCTTTGGCATCAACGGTCCTGGGTTCAATACAATGAAAACGACGTGAAAGTTTGGACGGAACATGTCATATTATCTTGCTCAAAAGTTCAAGGTTTCTCTCCATTTTTTAAAAAGACATCATCCTCACATTTCACTTTCGTAAGTTACTACAGTTAAGATATCATACCAGCACATTAACATGGAAATCCTAGTTTGATCCTTTTACTTACATTGTCTTCACTTTCATTGTCTTATAGAAAATTTGGTAAAATAAAATCAACTTCTCCCTACACAAAGATGGCCATTGTGCAAACGGAGGTCACTTAAGCTTAGGCTCAATACGCTCTGTCGCGCTCGCTGATCTAGGCTCTGGTACCAATCCAATTACAGGTATAGAGCTCATACAGGTACTCTCTCAATTACGAGTATTAGATTTCCAAACTATGCTATTCGTAAGTGTCGGAAATCTTATAGAACGGCTATGTCGTCCGTCCGTCTGTCTGCGAGCAGGAATCACAACAAAAGCGATAAAAGACATCGAGAAACGTTCTTTTGGAATCAATTCAACATACCCAGAATATATTTCACTTCTTCCGCTTACCCTCTATTTAAACTGGAAGTAGCATACATAATCCATTTCCGGTTTCAACCCAATTTATTTCTTTATCGCCATACAACAAAACGGTAAAAGATAGCAAAAAATTGTTTCTAACAATAAATTTAGCTTACGGGAGGAATCCATCTTTTCCTGTATTCCTCTACTAGATAAGAGATCGACAAGTGAAAACACAGAAGATATACCAATTATTGATCAAATAATGAGATACGTGCTTAGAAAAAATATGACTGAAGAAAACTAAAAATAACTATTCAATGCGTACTAGCAATCGAAGGTATTCCATAAGTTCTTTTAAACTCCTTTCATTTTTTACTTGTTCGTTTGTTTACGTCACAGGAACTACCAACATTTTAAAACGAATACAAAACTTACCCGTCAATCCAAAAATATCTACTCAAAACTGTACCACATAAGGAACACCAGAAACTATTTACTTTATTTCTGAAACAAGAATGTCTCACGAAAAGGTCAAAAAGAGCCATTGCACTTCCGGCAAAAGTTCATCATTATGAACTTCTAGAACTGTAAAATTAGTTAATTTATTATGGAAGCTAACACAAAAAGGAAAACTGGGAAAATAGGTACAAGGTATGACGTTCTTCCGAATGTCTATCTCGAACAAATAACTATGCAATTCACAAAAATAAATGAAATTAACACAAAGTTCCAGAGTTATTACCTATATAAACAAGTATTTACAAATTACACAAATGAAACTGAGCACTATATGCTACTATTACAGTATACGAAACTTTACCTGCATGAATACAGAATTATGATGGCATCTTCAAGTCCTTACTTCCATTTTAACTTACATGTTAACACTGTCAGTTACGATAATAATCAGAAATTTTGAAACATATATACACAAGTAATAACATATTAAAAACTACATGATTACTGCACATTCTTGGTAAATTTAAGAATTTAGGTGTGAACTACAGGTATGGGAATAATAAAAATGGAAAAATAGTAATAAATATAAGCGTGCTAGATTTCAATACAGTGAAAACCAATTACTACTAATACAACAATTTTCAATTTAATCTGAATGTTTGTTCCAAATAATCATTAAAAGCTTACTACAACAGAAGAATAAATGCGTCATGAAACAGTAATCAAGTAATGATTTTAATTTGTGCTCTTATGAACAACTCGATACAGATGTTAAAGATACACAATGAGAGCTGCCTAGGTCAGATATATCCTGAAAAAATCAGTCAGAATGATCGAACCGAGTTGAGAAATTTCGTCATACTTGTCATCCAACCTGTCAATTATATACACTGTGTAATCGTTAAGTTTTCTGTTTCTTCATTTTTCCGGACTGAAGTTCTTCTTTTAAAAACAAGTGATTAAATGTGAATCTAAATATTGTATTCCACAGCCGGAAACTTTCAACATAGTGACAACGTGGACTTTCCACAATTGAGTTCGCATTTGCCTTTCAGTGGTCCACGCGCATCTTCAAAAAATGTACAAGATAGGATAATTGAGATATTACACTCACCAACTCCCCTACTACATGTCATTATTAGATACATTTGTCAAATCTGCGACTCTACCGAACTCAAAAATACGCTTCGCTACTATTATCCGTTATTCTTGTCTGATTTCAAAATATTAACCCCTTACGTGCGTAATTTTTGGAAGATTTTGTTGCAGGAGTGGCCTTATCCGTAATATTACGCATGCTGTTTCCTAGGCACAGGGTCTTATCCCGTAATAGAATGAAAAATTGATTTGTCCTTCTTGAGTTCTCTGTATGGCGTAAATTACTCAGGGGTGACGCCATTTTCAAACTTCATAGGTTCTTGCAGAATTAAAAAAGTTTTAAAAATTGATGCAACACTTTTGTTCACAAATTAAGCAACTGATACAAGATACAGGAGGCCCGTGTATTTACGGGTTACGCACGTAAGGGTTAAGCACGGGTGCCTCCTTGTAGCCTAGTACCTAACGCGTGTTCTTTCTATGCGCAAGATTCAGAGTTCGACTCGCAATGGGATACAACCCCGAGTAATGGCTCGAATTCCAGTATCGGATTTTGTCTTACATAGCTTCATTGCTGAGA
The DNA here is from genome assembly GCF_964235325.1 of Thermobia domestica. NCBI lineage: Eukaryota > Metazoa > Arthropoda > Insecta > Zygentoma > Lepismatidae > Thermobia > Thermobia domestica. Next base: position 58,546,081 of record NC_137458.1, read on the forward strand.
ATGAACATTAAACTCAGTCAAATCTAATCTAATGTTACACATGGTTTGAAAAATAACGACTTAAACACACTTCCTATGAAGATACAATAGAGTTCAAAGATAGATGAGAGCGCTTATCTTTTCTCTTTGAGAACAAGATGTATAAGCAGGTGGAAGGATTAATCTTATTTCTCCGTTACAAGTTAATAATCATAATGAACAATTTTCAGTGTAAAAAGTTTGAAGATGAAAACAAAAAACAAACAGAACTACAGATATGCTAATATTACTATAGTTTAAAAAACTAAAGAACAATTACAGACATTTTAGTGACTAAAACAAATATACCAAATGAAAATGATAATAGTTTGAAGTTTTTAGATTTGAGGTTTAACCGACGGGACCGACTTCATGATGAATGAACAAGAAATCACTTGCATAAGATCAAGGCAAACTTATGGTTAAAACTCTTTCTACTAGTTAAATTAGTGTTAATGGTGGACCACATAAAATTAAGAAAAGAAATTAACGAAAAATAATAAATAATACATACAATATAAAAGAAACGAAATATACAAAAGTAGGAGACGAAGCAGAATGAGGTGATATCGCAAAAAGAATAAATATAAAAAATTAACGAAAATATAAAATTAATGAAAAAAAATACAAATAATAATTAATAAATAAATAAATAACATAAAAATAATAAATAAAAATGTTAATAAAAAGAGAGCGAGAGATACAGCAAAATGTGTAATGAGACATTAAGACAAATAATGGGTTGTTTGCCCCAGGAAAGAGTGGTAAATTTGAGCGTTGAAGGGAATGTCGGTGACTGTTCATGCGAACTGAAGGAAGAGTTAACAGTTAAGTGCCACCTTTATCGCCACAATATTTGATGAGAGACCAACGTGGTCTCACACGGCACTTAACGTTAAGAAATCTTTACAGAAAGCAAAACTTACAAATGGGATATAAAAGTAAGTATTTGGTGATACGGTAATAAAAAATGGTGCCGATGACGTTCTTGGAGAGGAAGGAAACAGTCATTAAAGTAATAAACATGGAGGCACAGGTAAGCCACTTTTCAGTGATGGCTGATGACAGCGACTCTATCCACGAATTCCACGGATCTACCAAGTAGCCCGTGACACTCGTATCTTTGGGGTGATATGTGGTCTATGAATTGCCTCCTTTCCCAGTTAATGCTGGCTTTCTACATCGAAGTTGGCTACTTCTTTGGTTATCCATCTCTTCTGTAACAAGACCCAGCACTACTTGACTTCGTTAACGGTATTCCAGTGAGACTAGGTAATCGGATAGCAAGCTCTAATATTTCAGAGGCATAGAAGCAAAACCTGCTAAATCCATTTTTCAATTTTGTCAGGAAACGAAGAAAAAGTGACGCTCTTATGTTCCAGAATTGTTGAACAATTTTGTTTACTGGTCACTACTTCACGCAGATGAGTGAAATCTATCACTTAAAAAAGTTCAATTCTGAAACATAAGGGATCATTTTTCCTTCGTTCCTTGATAAAATGAAAAATTGATTTAGCAGGTTATGCTTCTATACCTCTGATTTGTCGGAAACTATTAATAAAATAAGAGACGAAAAAAATTGTACAGTAGAATAAAATTGATTGCTCCTGAGGGAAAACATACAAATTATAATTCATCAGCAGCTCTCTTCTTCTCTGGTGAATCAATATTCACCATATTAGAATACATGATTTTTTTTCCCACTCGGCCTACTAAACAAACAAACAAAAAAAAAAAAAGGCCTAGAGAATTGCATTCGAAAACCCAAATCAATATACTTGTTTTTAAAGCTGATTACCCCTACTCAATCAGAAGAGAAAAAAGATATCTATGATCAATTATATTTAATCACTACTACAACACATACACACATAACTATTTCAAACTACTAAATTCATATGATATTTGGGGGGAGGGTATACTACACTAACAAACGAAACCAATCTAAAGTGCATCAAATATTCACACCATGTGACCATAATATACTTACCGTAACTCAAGTCTTCTCAGTAGAAATATCTGGTGTCAAACTGGATTCCAATTCCTATAACACATTCGTAGGGCTTTTCTGTCGCTTTAGTAAGAAAAGCTATACAGGGGTTGGAAAACATAATACGAACACTCTTTGTAAACAATGCTTAATGTAGTGCTTCGTTTCCGCTCTGAAATGCTACGAACTGGACGTCTGGATATTTAGTGGTTACTGATCTGCCATAATGTATAGATTAAACGACTTAAAAATAAAGTAAATCATTTATGCATCTGTGATCAAGATCCACAAGAGGGTTAAGGAAATTAGGGTTATTGCAAGCCACTGTATCTAGGACCACGACAGAATATAGTACTCTAACACAATATAGAAGCATCGTCTATGAAACAATAATGGCAGCAAAATTAAACTCATTAAGAAAGGAGAGCTCGCTGCCTCTACTAAAGAGGAATGCTACGGAAGTGACTATTATTGCCAACTGACTATCTACTGAACTCAGCTAATGTTACAAAGATGCGAAAGAAATTGTGTAAGCAGAGTATTCATGACAGTTGTTACTTAAACCCAAGTAACAGGAAACAAATACAAGTGATCGCAGAAAATGAACAGGAAAGTTGCTCACGGATATATGTGGTGTGGCCACATGGGTCATCATTTCTCATTGTAGGACTATTTACGGAGAATATAAAAAGAGTGTTAATTACTTAAGAACAGACAAATACTGCACTCTTTCTGACAATGATGTCACGATACTAGTGTTCTTGTGTTTGGCGGTCATATCGTGATTTCACTAAATTCCACATAACCTAACGAAGGAATGGCTGGCATGGGCTGGAAGACTATTTTTATTGTTTATACATCCCTTAATAAATCGCGAAGGAATATTCGATTAAATAGTCTACCTACCAACTCATCCTATTCGAATCTGATCCCCAGTGGAAGCGGGATTATTGGTTCTATCCTCATTACATTGCGACTCAAAAGTTTACCCAGCCCCTACACGTGCAGAAATTGAGTACACATGGATCCTTTCCTCCACAGGCCACTCGGCTTCTTCTGAATACCTTTATCTATTTACAGTCGTAAGTTCTGTCACTAAAATGCAAAGTACTGTGGTAATTTTCAGTGTCGAAACTTAGCAGACACTATATGTACTAGCTGAGACGGTCTATTACCAGAATCAGATTGTAACTGGTGAAAAGTGAACTGCTGCCGACAATGCAAGATGGAGTAGAGTGTGTATGATTATCAAATCGCAGTTTTAGCATTATGTTGGTGCGAAAAGTGATAAAGAATACTACCATGTTGACGGACGCTTCGTTTCGAACAGCACGATTCAAACAAACGGGTGTAGCTGTTCATCGAGTCGTCCAAGATGTTCGCGCACAACAGTCATGAATACTGTACGTGCAAGGGTTCAACTCGATCCTTTGCGGAAGCGAAAAATTATGCCTCGTGAAATAAGCATAGCTCCATGAACTTTGTTACCTATTTTGCACATAAATTTACACATTACTGCGCATGAAAGATACACACATCCTTTAAAACGGACAAATTAAAGGAGATATGATGCATTCGATTCCAGGTTTTGTTCACCAAGTATGAGAATCGTAAGTACCGCGATATCCCCTTCGCAGATGAAGAAAAGTATTCACTATTGAAGAGTCCTTTAAAGCAGAATGATCGTGTGTACTCATGTTATTCCAAAGCAACATAAGAGAGGGTGGAAGCTGTGACCCCAATCTGCTTGATTTCTCTCTGTGGCAAAAGTTGGAGACTACAGTATGTCGCAAAGGGCAACGCAATATCGACATATTAAAGAAATCTATCAAGATAGCTGTCACTCAAATTCCACTGGATACGATTCGTGTCGCTATTGATCAAATGGGATCAACGTCTTCGTCGCTGTGTTGTCGCATGGGGCACTCATTTCTAATAGGAAAATATTCATTCTCAAGCCTTTTCTTTTTCTTCTTTGAAACTTTCAGAGTATATGTATATTACTGTGTTAGCGCAGTTTTATTTCATACTTATACGCGTGCAAAGTACTGACAGAACTTATGGCCGTGCTATAAATATAGTGTTAATGAACTAGACAGACAAACTGCAAGAATAAGGTCATTCCATGTGAAATCAACAAAGCCCACAACCCGACCATCTTAGATTTTTACCAAATTTTAGTATTTCGTAGGGATTGTCGAGATATGGAATTGTGCAAAGTTGTAGCTTCATGTCTGACGAAGTTTCTGAATTATGAGGGCTCAAAAATACGAAAAAATCGTCCACTTTGGTACACACACGAAATTTTCGGACAACACTGCTCTTGATCTAATTGGCGTAGAGAGCTGATTCTTGTTTTGTTTGAAAGAGCATAAAATAAGCTTTCCAACGATATATCGCATGCTTAGTTTGGGAAGAATATCTATTTAAGGTCACGCAGTATGACATTTTGACCTTGAACTTTTGAGAATGCATATCTTCGATTTTTCTAAAACTCGCATGTAATGTACACACAAGCTTACTCTATAACATAACGGAAATAGAAGTTGGGACAGTAATGAAAACTTTCAATAAAATTGTTTTTTTTAGTAACAATTTGTTTGTACCAGAGTTTTAATGTATAAAGCAGTTTGCAACACTGCATTTAATATAATAATAATAATAAAGCGAAAACTATCGTGTCCAAGCTGGAAGTTTTTTTTTTTTTGGGGGGGGGGGAGGAGAAATGCAATTTGCTTTACGAGCCATGTAGTTAGTGAAGTGAAATTCTTGCTGATGTGTTCTGACAGGTCAACTTTTTGGAAGTACAGTTAGCAATTTTACTTGCACACTTCTATCCGCTGTTCGAATTTTTAATTTCAACTGCATTATAATTTCACTTTCTGCTATATTTTGCTTCCCATACTCTGTAGAAATGTCTAATAATTTTGTGACTTTTGGGGTGCGGTTCAGATTCTAACGCACTTTCTTTGACCCACTGCTCAATATCACTATTTCCAGCATCGGTGCTGCTAATCATCACACTCTGTTATTATAGGAGTCGCACTGGCATCACAAGGTGTTGCTAGATTCTTACGACAGGAATCACAAATTTTAAATCCATCTTTTAGCGTTGAACACTTTGAAATCATCCACGGCAACATATTTCTCCAATTTCTTTTGACATTTCCATGACCTTCTATATTAAATGCATTGCAGAAAACTGTCTTGTTGAATCTTGACGATGACATTATTCTGCTATAATAATTCGTTAAATAAGACTGACATTGGAACACTGACTTAACAGACACCACAATCAAGCTTCTGTTTTCAAATACAAAGTCAGCACCAGCACATAAACACCTCAATCGCTACATTTGAAAGTGTGGACTGTCCCCTATCAACACATTCCTCTTACTAACGTATCCACACCTCTCAATCTTCCAAGCCTTTCTGTAGAAGATGACTGGGCATACTATCATGCTCTTGTGCAATGCTACAGTGTTGCAAACTACTTTTCACATTAAAACTCTGTCTGGCACAAACAAATTGTTACTAAAAAAACAATTTTATTGAAAGTCCCCATTACTGTCCTAACTTCTATTTCCGTTATATTATAGAGTAAGCTTGTGTGTAAATTATATGCGAGTTTTAGAAAATCGAAGATATGCATCCTCAAAAGTTCAAGGTCAAAAGGTCATACTGGGTGACCTTAAATAGATATTCTTCCAAAATTTGGCATGCAATATATCGTTGGAAAGCTTATTTTATGCTCTTTCAAACAAAACAAGAATCAGCTCTTTACGTCAATTAGATCAAGAGCAGTGTTGTCCGAAAGTTTTGTGTGTATACCAAAGTAGACTTTTTTTTTTTTTTTTTTTTTTAATTTTATTTTAAGCCCCCATAATTCAGAAACCTCGCCACACAGGAAGCTACAACTTTGCACAATTCCATATCTCGACCATCCCTACGAAATACTAAAATTTGGTAAAAATCTAAGATGGTCGGGTTTGAAATCCCTGTTTAATTTGTTGATTTCACATGGAATGACCCAATACATCAACTTCAAAATAATAATAATTGGCCAATGGTAAAAGATGCATAGTTTCGGAGTTAGGGTAACCAAAAGAAAGGGAAAAACATCGGAACACGCGATATTTCGAAAACAAAGGTTTAAGAAGCTGACGGGCCCTGACAGCGTAAAGAAAATTAAACCACGTTATCCAAAAACCTCTATTTTAGGAATGTGGAATGGGTAAGTAACAGTTTCCCCATAAGGCATAAGAAATTCCCAGACAACAGTTAACACAGAATGCGTCTGTAGGAAATCGGAAGGGTTATGGAAAGCCAGCTCCGTGGTTCCTTGTGCTGGATATAACGTGTGCTGTGACCTATATTTTCACGCATTTGGACAGTCATAACTCTAAAACTGCACTCTTTCTTATAGGTCCATACCAACTCTCTTCTTAAGTTTGTTGGTCTAGTTCATTCACACCCTGTAGAACCTACACACACTTGAGAACATCATTGAGGGCCAAATTAGTTTCTCTGGCTTTCACAATCTCCGGACTTTTACAGTCCTTTTGGATCTCTCAAGAATTTACTGGTTTCTACATAAAAACTGTATATTTCTTTACCTCCAGGTCTTAAAATGTTCTAAGTGCGCATTGGGTTACTCCTATATTAATTAGGTGTTCACATTATTTTATCCTACCCTTGTATATAACGCCGGTGCAAAACAACTGGTAATTTATGCAACCAGCGGGGAGAAAAAAATCTTTATTACACATTTTCTACTTACCTTAACGTAATTTTCGGTAATAGTATATTCTGTACCTTCTTCAAATAGGACTGTATACTTTCCCTTACTAACCTCCTGGACTTTAGCTCGAAAATACAGGGAAGAGCCTGGCCATTTGGCCATTACACTCTCACCTACCTTAAAACGTTCAGAAGGCATTCTGAAAATAGAAAAGGAAATCATATGTAATGAGAGGAGTTCAAAACCAAATAAACAGACATAGCTAAATAATATAGGAAGACTTAATACATATAGACGTTAAATCTAGATAGAAAAAAAAAATTACATGCCTAAAGATGGCTATGTTATCCGGTAATATAAAAATTATTTTCATTACAGGATTCCTACTGATCTGGAGAAATCTATTTCCTTGCCCTCTGGCAGGAACTTCCCTTTCATGACAGGTGTCAGATGACGTTGACATATAAATAAGGAATAAATAACGGTGAATATTTATATATGAGAACATTTATTCTATAGAAACAAATAATAATCAATTACTCATACGTACATTCCACTTACCACCCATAAAAATCTGAGCAACGTTCCATACTATGATCATTAATGGTATGGTTACGCTGAAAATGATGTACAATTGATACTAGAAAAAATATATTTTATAAAATTTCCCTGGTTTCCAGTCTTTTCCCCTGAGTTTCCCTGACCAGTAGGAACCCTGCATTATATTGTTCTAAACGTAACACTGTCCTTGTTTGCTTATATGGAGTTTTAATACCTTTTCCCGTTGTTTTGGTTGATTGCTTTGGAGATTAGTACCCTCTTCAGCACCGCGGTTATACGAGACAGACCAACAACTTAATGATGGGATCCGAACCACATGAGCTTCCACCGGAAATCGAAAGCCGAAAGTACGTACAGCCACGAGGGAGTTAGCCCTTTTTAATCTATAGGAGCCATGAATCTACAGTCGTAAAATCCTAATCAAAAGCTCTTGCTAAGAATCAATTCAGATTTCTGTCATGAGAGAAAAACGAAACCAGGGATTTTACGACTGTAGATTCATACATGATCTAATCATCCATTTATTACATGATCTAATCAATAGATGAGACGCTAGGCTGACGACCGGGAAGTCTTCAGTTCAGATCCTATCTAGGACTTGGTGGCGTTTATATTCATATGCTCATTTCTTATTATTTTGTTTAGTGCAGGGTGTATCCATAGGACAAAAAACAAAAAAAAAAATAAATAAATAAATAAATAAATAAAAATAAAATAAAATAAAATAGGAAAAAATCCTTAGGAATATCATACGCTTTATTTATTTACAGCTATGTCTACTACAGAATCAAATATTTCAATAAGCTAGACCTAACAGTGATGTTTAAAAAACTAATAATATAGCCTCAGCCAGTATTTTCCAACCCTTTTTGACTGATGACTGAACGAACACGACATCCATGTACATACTTGATTTTTAATAGTAATATAGCAGTGAACGGCTAGAAGTTTCTACAAAGTAGTGACTTTATGTAATACAGGATATTGTTGCTGCTACTGGAGGCATTGACTGCCAATTCTAAAATTTCGCAACACACCGGTTGGGAACCACTAGTCTCAGCAATAACACTACGCAGCAAAATTTCATGTTTATATATAAAATTATTCTTTAAAAGCACATCAGAAGTTAGCTAACATGTCTACTACAACAGTACATAACACATTCTACAGATGGTAGTGTCCTTATTGAAGAGAACTTCGGTATACTAATTCTGAAGAATAAAAGAGTACCTGCCGTTTGACAATTCGTGATGCTATTACTGAAATTTGATCTAATAACGAACGACAATTCATCTCTGGCCTGATTGTTTTATACGGAAACAATACACCGTTTGTTAATTTTTTGCCCCTCAAAAATTAAAGGGCAAAAGAGCACACTCAATTCTGTGATATTCACCAATGTGCTTAACATAATGCCATTTTATCAATAGAATCCTTTCAATTTGGTAGCTTTTGCCCGCATGATAGGTTTCTAAACTAAGCTACAATGTAGGTTTCACAGAGACTAAAAATCAATGTGGACGAGTAAAGAAAAGACTGTTTCAAAGTACAGCGTGTATCAAAAAGAATCATCCGGTTTTAAACAATAATACCTATTCTGTCTCTTCAGAGATGTGAGTGAACAACGTACTGTTGGAAAGAGGAACATCTCTAGTTGTACACGGTTTCCGCTAGGTAGCAGCAGTGTGCTTGAGTGAACGCCTACAGTCCTGGTTAAAATGGCATCTGGACAACAGAAAACGTTTTGTGTACTACGTTTTGCGGAGTGCAAGTCAGTGATAACTGTTCAGCGTCACTTTCGTACTAAGTATGGTGTGGATCCTGTTACTGCACAGAGCATTAGACGATGGCATGAACAATTTCGAACAACAGGTTGCTTGTGTAAGGGAAAATCACCGGGACGTCCTCGAGTGCCCAACACAGACGTGGAGCGCGTCCGTCAATGTTTTACACGAAGTCCGCAGAAATCCGTTCGTCGTGCAGCTCGACAGCTCAACATGCCCTCGATGTCCGTCTGGCGTTGTGTTGTGTCGTCGTTTACACATGAAACCATACAGAATTCAGCTACTGCAAGCTCTTTGTGAAGGTGACAAAGAACGGCGTATTGAGTTTTGCAATTTCATTCTTGGCAAGATTGCAGAAGACAACAGTTTTGTTCAACGCTTAGTGTTTAGTGACGAGGCAACATGCCATTCGAATGGAAATGTGAACCGCCATAATGTACGAATATGGGGAACGGAACACCCATATGAAGTTGTACAACATGAGAGGGACTTGCCAAAAGTTAATGTGTTTTGTGCAGTTTCCTGAATAAAGGTGTACGGTCCATTTTTCTTTGCCGAGAACACTGTGACGGGGATAACCTACCTTGATATGCTTGAGTATTATCTTTTCCCACAGTTGGAGACTGATTCGAATGATCTCATCTACCAACAGGATGGGGCACCGCCACACTGGCATGGGAACGTGCGGGGATTTTTAAACCGAATGATTCCACAACGATGGATCGGTCGCACTGGACCAAATGATGCAGCGTTACATTACTGGCCTCCAAGGTCACCTGATCTTTCTGTATGTGATTATTTCTTGTGGGGGTTTATAAAAGACTCCGTTTATGTGCCTCCGTTACCAAGCACATTGAATGAACTGCGACATCGCATAACGGCAGCTGTCGAAGCTGTAACTGAAGACATGCTAGCTGTAGTTTGGGACGAATTTGAATACCGCATGGACATATGCCTTGCATCTCACGGGGGGCACATTGAACACCTATGAACAGGTGCAATAAAACCTTGAGTTTCACTGTCATGCAAAATAAAAACTATTTGTATATGTTTATTAGTTTCAGAAATACAGACTTGCCAAAGTGGATGAATCTTTTTGATACACCCTGTATAATGCGTAACATTATGGAGGCTTTAGATATGTACTTAATGTGTCCTTTGAAGAACAAATCAAACAGAATGTGTCTCATTAACATTCATGTCGTCACTATAATATATTCAGTTTGAGTGGAAGAGTACGAGACGCAGCGGACTTTGGATAGAGTAATATTCTTATTATTAAATATTCTGCCTGTTGGCAGGCCTGGGACTAATAAAGGTTTGCTCCTGGGAAAGTTTCTTCCACCTTTCTCGATCTTCAGCATCCTCTTTTTACAGGAAATAATTCTTATTTTTAAAATCATCGTTCAGTTGTTCTTCCCATTCTTCACCCTTCTTCCATCTTTCTTTGTATGCCCATATTGACGAAAATAATTTCTTCGCGAGATGGGTTCAATCCAATTGGCCTTCCTACGAAATATACCGGCTAAAAGCGTCCTCTTCTCTCCTATTCGTTTAAAACATCTTCGTTTGTTACTCTCTCCCTATCAAATTTTTCTTCTCCATTTTCCTTCAGCACCAACACTTTCAAGCTCTTTAAATATTTCTTCTCTAACTTCCGAAGTCTCTAAACCATAGAATCCAGTACTCCATATATAGCAGTTTAGCAACTTTTTCCTTAGTCGAATATTAAGCTTACTGTTAAGAGCGATCTTCTCTTGTTGAATGCTTCTTTGGCTATGGCAATTATTGACTTGATCTCTTTGATACAGTAAGCGTCTATTGTCAAAATACTTCCCAGGTACTTGAAATTATCGACTTCAAGTTCTCTTTGTTCTACTCTAACAACTAAGGGAGCGTCACGATTACGTTAATTTTCTGAAATGATCTCTGCCAAGGAAGGAAAATATCAAAGTACAGTAACATGAATGTGCTAAGATACTTAAGACAATAATTTACTAGATATTACAATAAATTAGTCCATACTTCACTTTCAAGAGATTTATATACTGGTTTCTTAAATCACGTGTATTGCGTTATCAGTGTAAATGTTCATTACATTACATTCTGTATGCTGTTGAGTAGATATTAAGGATGAAATTAACTGGCGTAAACACAGTATAATTCACCGACAAACCAAATATGGTGAGGTATCAATCTGATCTATGACAGCTTTTTAAAAAAAAAATATTTTCCTACAATTGAAATAACGGTAATTCCGGCAACACTGCAATTCCTTATAGTTTTATGTTTCACCTGACGACATTACGTGACGCGAAATTACGCATATTTTTCGTTGGATATGACGATCTATTGGAACTTTGCATTGCTATTATTAACAAAAGAAAGGAAGCCAGTGGTATTAGCAAGTTAATATCAAGTAAGTGATTCATCAGTGAGACTATTACTCACATCAGTCAATGAGTCATCGTAAAGAGTTAAAAACAATAGCTTCATTATCACGTAAGAATACACGTCTATTTATTCCACGAAAGTGGACAATACACTTAGGATTGAATGAAGTTACAGTGACTGCAAACACAACCATTCGTTCATTTATTTATCGAAGGTTCCCGATGCAACTATCATTTAACATTACGAACATTAATCATGGAATTACCTATTCTAATTTGTTACTTTTTTGCAAGTAACTACGAGTATTTTATGTACTTTTTGACGTAATCATCAGTTTCCTACACATACGCAAAAGGGAATTCAAATAAAGCACTGCTGCTAGGATTTTAAGACGAATGTGCAGTTTCTCCTTGAAACCCTCTTATCCAGCAGGAGCTCATGTGGTTCGGATTCCACGTTAACCAGTAGGTCCACGTGTCATGTAGCCTCGCTGCTGAAAGGGACGCTAAACTAAAATCAACTCAACTCAACAACCCTCTTATCCAGCACTTTCCCCACATTATTATTAAAGAGAATGTTCCCATGCATATCGTCTTTGACTTGTTACGCCTATCATGTCACTTTTTTTTTGTACTTTTTTTGAAATGGTCTCTTACGTAATGACCTTATGTCATCTTTTATCAAAACTACTAGTCCGCGTATACAGATATTTTATTTCAGTTAATGAACGCTCTCCCTATGTCGTTATTTCATTTTCCTCCACGTGTACAGCAAAATTAAAAACTCCTCTAACCTTCGTACTGCTCAAATTTTCGAACAATACAGTTCAATACTCCACATATATGTGAACAGATTTTCCATTGTCTAACATTAAGCCTGCTAGTTAAAGAGTGATATTTTCTTGTTGAATGCCTCTTTGGCTACGTCAAATTTTACTTAATATCATTTGTACAGTAAGCGTCTCTCGCCAAACTACTACCCAGATATTCGAAATGACTGGCCCCTTCAAGTTCTCTTTGTTCTATCCTGACCAGTAAGGGTGTGTTTATGCATGATATTTTCATGAATTCACAATTTTTTGACACTGATTCCCATTCCATGCTGTTTTCCAGTGTCAACTATTTTGTCCATAATCTCTTGTATTTCTTCGATTCTAGCTATAGGCCTAATATCCGTATCATTTGCACACCTGCCTTTGTCAATGATCGGCCCTCAAGTATTGACACCTAGAACTCCTTCATTAAGCATTCACTGAAATGTTGAATAATTAGGGTGATATACACATTTTGTCTGACTCCTTCTCCACTGTTGGTTTCTCTTTGGTTGAAGCGTAATCTCACAGGTTTTCCTAGCAGGTTGAGAATGAATCGTCGGTCTCTCCAGCTGACCCCGATTGGACCGAGAAGTTTGATCCAATTGACCCGGTCGGAAGCTTTTCCCAGTAGATGAAGCACAAACAACTCTTCCTTTAAGTCAAGAACTTATCCTGATACAATTCTCACCAACCCACGAGCATCTCTGGTGTTTTTCCCTTTCCGGAATTAAAACTGATCTTCCTGAAATATCTATTCTATTTTACTTTCCTGCCGTCTATTCAGCATGCACGATAAAATCTTTCCAGGGTGAGAAATAAGAAAGAATGGTTCTGTGATCACTGCATTTCTTTGTTTTTCCTTAGGCAATGAAACAACTGTCATGTCAAGAAAATCCTTTGGCCATTCTCCATCCCAACACTCTCCCGTATAATCACCATCGTTAACGCGCCTCCTCCCCGGGTGACCTGGCTTGAAATGGAGGTAGACATAATTTTTGGCTGAAGTGACAAACTATAGCGCGGCCAACAAGAGATGGTCTCTGACGTTTCTTACCACATGCGGTGGGACATTGCAGCTCCTACTTTGATACCAGTGTTACCAACCACGATCACTCTGTCTTATACGATTAATTAAATTGCCACTACAGTTGCACCGAAAAAAACGTTGACAGGCGAGTAGTGGTAATGTCACTCCGAGCTGTCAGAGACGTTCTCTTACTGGACGCACTATAGCGGAAGTTGGCGTGTTCTTCAGATGAATATATTAGTTTTTTGGTATATTAGTTTGCACTTGCAAGCATATTATCAACCTGTACATAATTATCTCGGTTTGCGCCAAAGACAGTATAAACCTATTAAGGTATTATTTTTAAAAAAAACTAACCAACGATGTGCATACTACAGTAATGGGGGAAATTCCGACATACAGAACAGAAAATAATATGAGGGAAGTCTTATCTGAACCGAATGTGGTACCCGACTTTAGGAGTATACATTTGTCAAATCCACGGAAGAAATATGTTACTTGATTTCACAATAGGATTGGACAAGTAATCAAAATATATCGGGGGGGGGGGGGATCTCAGTGGTAGAGCGTTCACCTCTGGTGCTTGGGGTCCCGGGTTCGATCCCAGCCCCCGCCAAGTGAACTTTGTGGTGGACAAACACCGTGCTCGTGGGTTTTCTCGGGGTTCTCCAGTTTCCTCTCACTTTCTTCATTCCACCATTTCATTCACCTCTCATCATCACCGTCTCCTTTAGCCTAACCGGCATAATCGTGGGACGTAAAACTCAAAGATTTCATTTCATTTTCATTTTCAAAATATATCGGGATCTTATCTCTTACAAGCAGAAAGAAAAAAATACTAAATAGAAAATGTGCCCTGTAGTACTTCAAAAGAAAGACATGAAGTGCTATGTAAAGGCAGTGTACAAACTTATAGAAGTGTCGAAACGCTGTGCCACACATAATGCACGTGCTTTATGTCACATTGTCTACTAACCTCGTTCATGCGTATACTGAGCGTTGCTTATGTGCTGCTCCCTACGGATGCTCACACTCGCCACCGCTCTGCTCTCCTGCCCAGACTCCGTTAGGTAGCATTTGTGCTTCTTAGTGGCCACCTAGCAGAAGTTTATGTTTTTATATCAATTTGTGGGATGGCAATTAGTTTCTTCCGCAAATCCATCATTGGCTCCTGAGCTAGTAATTGGACTTAGAGCGAGCTGTTGTGAACGACATCGTTTATACGTATGCCCTCCGTCGCTGACGCATCTGCCACCTACGGGAACAGCTCCTTGCTACTGTCAAGCCCTTTGATGCGCTCCTGCCCTGACTCGGATAGATAGCATTTATGCCTCTTAGCCACCTGCCTTATGAACTTCAGTTTTTATACCATACGTCTATACTGTTTTTATACTCATGACCAATCACAGGGTGCCGGATAGCTTTGGCGCACATTTTGGAAGATTTGCAGGTAAAATTCAATGCTTTGCATAAAAAGACATGTATATACGAAACAACTCTCTGCAGGCGAAAGAATTAAATAAATAAAAAAAAAAAAAAAATACAGGTGAATTTTAAGTTTACAAGCACAGGGTTACATTGAGGGGTGTATATTTCACCTGCGTCATATTTCTGCATAGTATACAGAAGCGGTATTTAATGCTTTCAATTAGAGCGTTAATATTATAAAACGATGACAAGTGCTACTGAAATTCCTCTTACTATTGCCTAACTCTAATCCTTTTCAGTAATCTAGCTTACGTGTATACCCACCATCTCTAACGCGCCCGCTCCATTTAGCCGCGCCACGAATGAGCTCACTAACTTCGTCCTGCCCTAGCTCGGGTAAACAGCATTCGTGTTTTTAAGTAACCACCTAGGACATGTTGGTTTGTGTTTTTTACACTTTAGATCTTATGACATACAAATGTAAGTCGTATTGATACGAAAATCACAAAAGAATTGTAAACTTCCAACAACAAGGCCTAGTTCTGGTGGACCCTTGAATTGTATCTAATCGAGGTGTGATATTTTCATGCCGTCCAGCGGAAATCTTTTAGGGAACAATAAGAAGAAAATTGGTGTAAAATTTGTAAGTTAACAGTTTTTTCCAGTGGTGCGCCAAATGTAAACCAGTACGAACCACAGTTACAAACAACAAACCCTAGTCATTACCAAGTGATTTAGGGAGAAATTGAACGCATTAATACTTAAGAAATACGTTCAAGGCATTACTCGAGCAGAAAGCTGCAAAAAGCTTTGACACATTCTTTATATTTTTAGGTTAGGTTATTGCTTTGTATTTCTTTCAGCAGATCATACACTAAATGAGGTCAATTACTAGTTGCAGATAGACTTCAGGAGGGTTCTGTATAAATAAGTTGTGGAAAGTTCTAGAACACAGATCCCCCCATATAAGTTAATATCTAGGTTATTCCGTCCTGTACCAAAATTTAACATTTAATTCACACAGTACTGCCGAGCAAGCGTGAACGATTGAAAGGTGATTAGAGCCCCACAGCGCACGTTCTTTTTTTGTCTTTATTAGAGCTAAATGAGATGGGGACCTGTGTTCTAGAATTGCCGTGGATATATGACATAAAACTACAGTGCATAAAACACGAAGCAACTTGTGCTAGGTGACCACTGAAAAACGCGAATGCCATCCAACCGAGTCAGAACAGCAGCATAGCAGGGGAGTCCAAACATAAGCGAGGGGGGTGCGTCTATAGGCAGCAGGAGCGTCATCTACGTGCGGATACGCATAAACGAGGATAGTGAAATAGCACACTTCCACATACAATACTTTCACTATCACTCAAAATTCATTTCAATATGCTGTGCACTGACAGTTATTACTTATATTCACACTCTTATTCCCTAATGAACGATGTTCCTCATCGTATTTTGCCAATAATTTTCCCATTTGAACCATCTGCTCGAGTGAACTCACTTTCTAAAATAATAAGAGTGAATTTCCTAGTAATAGAGGATAATATATGTCACGAATATAAGTACCTACTTCTGCGACAACTCAGTACATGAAAGAAGTATATTAATATGTTTTGTGATTTTTGATGGTTCACGGAAATGTATTTGGTAAAGAGCTCGACCATCAATCCTTATTCTAAAAGTTTATTTACAATACTGGTTGGAAACATGAGAAGTTATCGTTTTTGTTACTTCTGAACAGTTCATGGTTTGCAGCACTTAATAGTTGAAAGCATTAATTTTGAGCACTAATAGAATATAAATGAACATGTTATCTGGTGAAGAGCAAAGAAAGCACAAAATGAGAAATATTGATTAGCGGTTAGGACTGAACAACTGAAATGAAAGAAGAGTAATTCTACGTAAGGTATATTGAAATAACAATAAATAGTACTACAACGTCGAAAACGAAGTTCTTGTGGCTCTAATCCGGGCCGACAATCTGCGAAAGATTAATCTAAATCGATATTGTTGTTACTCGGAAAACAATAGAAAATACATTTCGGTTCTTCCCACAAAATTTAACGCATTCCTGTTTGCAGCCTGCGCATTTATGACAAATATTATGCTATTGTCCCTCCTTTCAGGTACGATATGTAAGCCGCGATACAAATATTTTTAACGCACAATACATGTACTTTTAGTAAGTATTCGACACCAGTAGTAATTAGTACTTTTCACTGATTGCTTACATCTTTTTATTGCAAACGAAAAATTTTAAAATTTGATTCCTTTATACAAGACGTTCACCCGCGTTATGTCAGCGCCAATGATTCGTCATTTGTTTCTCGCCGGCAACCCTACATGTAACAATTTCTCAATCAATACTAAAACCAAATGCCTCAATATAACCATTAAAACTTACATATCTCAATATTATCTTTCTAAGGATGAAAACAAACTGTAAGACACAATATAAATATTCAAGTCTCCTGGCAATTTCCGATTCACTACACAAGCAATTTTCTAAATTTATAATACCACTCTATTACTTTTCTGAAGATTTTATATCCAAACATTCACTTGTATGTTAAAGTTCAAAACAAATTATTATTTCACACACACTCGCTCCAAGATTTAACATAATAAACACTATTTACCTCTCGCTTATTAATACACTTCTCACTGCTCACGAAAAACCGTAACCGACGCCAACCACGCTAGCTTCCCACATGAAATGTGACGTAACGTCTGATTGGTTCTTGGGACACAACGCTTCTGTTTATACGCGAGTTCAATCTCAAATTAGAGTAGTTGTTTCGATAGTTTATTCTTTTACTTTTTTGATATATAAATAATCTGCTGCTAATTAACGATTGAAGAATATATATTATGAGAAATATACACATATTTTGTGGACAATTACAATCATTAAGGGTGCTAAAGTTGTTTAACAACTGGAAGACGGTAGCGCGCGCTAAAAAAAAAAAAAAAAAAAAAAATCGTTGACACCGGACCATTAACAGCTGCCGCTAAGCCAAGCGTCGGTGACTAAATTTATTACAATTAATTATATCGAATTACCCAATCCTAGAGTTAATTATTTGCAGTACACAGTACACACTCAAATACGTGTATGTCTACTGAATAAGTAAATTTTCAATATATAATTTTAGTATAACAGAATTAACTAACAGCTTACTAATAAAATAAGAAAACATGCTGAGCTCAGGACAGAAAATTGAGGACAGATTCTGTCCTCAGACAGAATAACCTATGGAACAAGTAAAGCACTAAAGCACACATATTCTACAGAGCAGGGTCGAGTTTAGAATTCACCGGGGACTTTCAATACATAAGTGTTGAAAATAGTAGGTTTATTGCGAAAAAAATCTCAGATTGAGCATAATAGGAAGTATGCCTCGGGCGAATGAAGGGACAATTTTTCATTAAAATGATACAATCAAACTGGCGAATGGCAAAGTTCACAGGAGAAGGTAAATTTGAGGGGAATAGTAGTGGCGGCGCTACGGGGGGCGGCCGCCACCCCAATATTTTTATCCCCTTCCAGAGGCGAGTCAAGGGAGGGACTGGGGCCAGGCCCCCTTGCTCAAATTCTTGGCCCCCCTAGGGGCCCCCTCACACAGACTGATACTGCGGGAGATACCAGGAGTTTGTGGGACTGGTCAACAGATATTCCATTCAGTAAGTTCAGTCAGTGAATACCCACTTTTATCACAGATTTATATTTGTTCTTCGTCAAAATATGCATGCACTTCTGAGAAAATTAAGCATTAAGCATTTCTGAGAAAATAACATTGTAGGAATTATGCAGAACAGTAAATCAGTGGTGACATGCATTTTCAACAGGATAAGTATACCAATTAATACCCCTCCTTCAAATCTAATCTCAAAACTAGCAATATTAATTTAGCACTGACTATAGAACATCCGAGGCTCAGGGGATAGAAATGAGGGAAATGAGTTAATAGGGCGATAAAAATTTCCCTACTGATACCGAGGAAGAATCTTGGTAAACTCCTCAGTCGAAATATTTACCCATGAGAGATCGATCACACCAACTTCCGCCGAATCTTAAGCTGATGTTCTACCGCTGAACTTTGGCCATTCGTTGTGGGTATGAAATGTTTGTGTATTTGAATTCACTCTAAATTCTAAAGAAAGAAAGAAACTAGTGAAGGTAAGCAAAAGAAAGAAAAATGCTACGTATATTTCTTTTGCGGTAAGGAGTTCCCATTGAAATGTCTGTTCTGATACTGTTTGATATTAGGAAAAGAAAACATTTCCTTTTGTTGGCTTCAAAGATTGTTCACTTCATCATTTTAATGAAATAAAGGCAATTCATTACTCAGTTTTAGAGCTCAAGAGTAAAAGTAACAAAAAATAATTGAATTACGTCCAGATCAAAACAAGAGGCTGCAACCGGGGCAGTTGCCCTGGGCGCCAGCAAGCTAATTTGTGTGTTCATTTGTGTAGATGTAGATGAAGGGGGTGCTAATCACAAAATTTACCCTGGGCGCCAAATATCTAGTTTCGTCACTGATTAGGCTACCATATTTTCAGATTGTGAAATCGGGACATTTTTCTGAAATATTAAGAATACACGAAAAATATTGGCAATTTACTTTCAAGTGAAACTTAAGCTTCAAGAGTAAAACTATATATTTTCATTAAAATTCAACACGTGTTACAGTTTCGCCAACTAACTCTTTGGCTTCATCAGACACTATGATATAGGATAACTGTACACTCGTATATACATACAACCCATACATATGGTTGTATGTATCCTCATCCGCAATAAATTTTTCGCATATACTGTAACTTCCACATTTTCATTAATAACTCAGTTTTCTTAATATATTATCGCTTCTTTGTGCCTTCCTTAACAAAGCAGTGTAGTAATGAATAATTATTTATGATTTTTGTGAAAAAAGAAAGCAAAATAAGAAAATTATAAGCAAAAAACTGTGATTGTTATGAAACTTTAGTCTGTCAGATAATTACGCGAAGAATATCCCGAGGGAAATTCACTCCATACAGTGCACAGGTATTAGGAGCACTCACAAATACGTAAAATTGAAGGAACAGAAAATAATGTATTTTTGAGATGAACATACAATTCACACTTAATGTGAAGTTCCACTATGGGAAATCAATCAATATGTTCAGTTGAAATTACTGAAAAAAAAAAAAAGAAAATGGCTATTTAAAACTCCAAGTGTAAACCTGCGCTTGGAGCGATTCTATTTCTAATATCAGAACGCGTTATTTCGTAACATGCCTGCATGGCCAAGCGGGTTTAGCAATGCTGTTGAAATTCTAGAACCGTAGGGTGGCAGTTCGAGCCTGAGTGCGGAGCGCTTTTTTTTTTTTTCAATATACTGAAATATTTTTTAAAATATAAATGTCTAGTTTGAAGTGCTTAAAGGAGCAGTTCGAGTTAAAAACAAGTTTGGTGCAATAGAAAGAGTAACAAAAAATAAGAGACCCGTATTTTTTTATATCTTGATAGGCCGTCTCGTTCAGCTTCTACAGACATTTGTTTTTGATGAATCGTAAATAGTGACGTCATTGGTGGGATAAGCGAGAAACTCAATGTGAGTCAGCAACCACTCCCTTGTACGCAGCTGATAAACCTTTAATAGTGCATTGGATTTAATAGATTGTGTTTTGGATTTGTTAGCAGTCTTGCTCTATTGAATTCTTGAGGGAAGTTTTTGTTAGTTGTTTTTCCTATAGCATTAGTATAAAAAAGAGTAGAGAGAGAGCAGTAATTACGTTTGTTGTGCGAAACAGTGTTTCTTCCAGACATGTTTTTAGGGTGGCACTGTCTCCCGGAGCTCTGAGAGATTCCCCCGGAGGAGACCAAAATAATACGTCTATAATGTAATAAATATAATAGTACTGTGTAAAAATAATGTGCCTCGCCGAATACTAAGTGTCCCTTTGCCCCCTCTCCCGGATTTTTTTTCTGAAAGAAACTAGTGTGAAGTAGAAAACACGTGTTAGTACAGCGCGTGCTGTGTCTGCGAAGTGAAGTAGAAATGCCTAACACCTGCTGTGTTTTCGGTTGTAATTCTTGTGCAATTGAAGCTGAGGACGTAAAGTATCTTTTCTTACGTTTCTAAGTCGTGAGAAATCACCAGATCGATATAAATTATGGCTCAAGAAAATCAATGGGAAAAAATGTACCAAATAAAATCACTTGTGTTCCAAACATCTTGAAGAGCCTGCCTTCAAGAAGTCAAGTCTACTGAAAGAAAAGTTAATGCCAGTGGCGGATCTAGGCTGGGGCCGGGGGCCTAGGCCCCTCAGTTTTTGAGTTACAGAATTGATTTAAGGTATTATTTAGATATTTTTGAAAGTTTTTAGTAAACATGATATACATATCATAGTCTGGGTTCTGACTCCCCCCCCCCCCCTCCCTGAGTTTTTACCGTCTAGATCCACTTCTGGCTAATGCCAGGAGAATTATTTACACGCAAACAGAAAGAATGCTGTTCCAAGTATATTATTGAAAGGTTTAAAATCCGAGCCATTCAACAAGCACAGATCTATGTCCAATTACCAACGTACAAATATCGTACAAGACGCAATTGACGGTTGTAGTCAAGACGAGGCATTAGAGAGTAATAGAGACGATGTCACTCATGATTCTGAAGATACTGCTTTAGAAATAAGCTATACAATGTGAATTAGGGAGTGAAATATACCGGCTTGTAGAAGGAATCAGTGACGATGACTGTTCCTCAAGACATTGATTTATCGTTTAATTTCTCTGTATCATGTGACAATGATGAAACGGGTGATGAGAGTTGTTCCGCGAACAGCTATGAGAATAAAAGAAATTTAAACGATGAAGTGTTTTTCGTATTCTGGCAAACTTTACAGATGTTATTTCATTTTTGCCTCATATGTTGCGCTCCTGTGCATACCTTGAAGCACAAAATTATAGGGTCAGCGTTAAAAATTGCAACAAAACGTGAAAATGAACACACTTACTTTAAATGTAGTAGTATATGCTTATAGTATTTACTGTCTTTCATTTTCTAATATTGCTTATAGACGATCCAAGCAAGCTTGAACAAGAATCTTGTTCAAAAGCGTTCAAGACTATTTGATCAAAAAGACAACAGCATTGACGTCATTTTTGTCTGAATTCAATAGTTTCGTTCCAAAAAAAAAAAAAAAGAAATTCAAAAATATTCAATAGCCAATCAGGGCTCGAATTGAGTGCAGGAAAGTACAAAAAATTATGATGGCGTCGTGAGACAGAGCGGCAGTTGTTGAATAAATATATTTTTATTACTCTTTTCCATAATTATCTGATGTTCAAAGTGTGCTTACAAAACCTAATATTAGGGCTGAAAGATATTGTTAGTATTTTTGTTGATAATATACACGATTTATGTAGTTACAGTGCTTGCTTGCCCATAACTATTGTTATCTTTTGAGGCAATGATAGGTATATGTATTAATTTGAGAAAGGAATATCGGGTATAGATTAAGACAGAAGGGTTCATCAATATATATATATATATATATATATATATATATATATATATATATATATATATATATATATCTGGCTTTTCTTGCTTTAATAGGACGTTTTGTACTCTTATTAATCTGGGATAATAAAAATAAATAATTGCGTACAGATTGATATTATACTCGCCAACTAAAGTACCCTGGAAATTATTACATGTTATCCTATTATAAAAATACCGGTATGCAACTATATTATTACGGAATTCACACATAGTATTTCAGAAGTTATTTCTTAAGGTATGATTTACTTTCATGTGTGCAGGTTAATTTTGCGATGACTTTCCCGTAAGGTACAAATGCGCATCCAGACATATGCCACATATATGAAAGTGAAAAGAAAACACACACACTAAAAACGAGTATGCTATTTAGCAGTGTCAGGACAGGAACATAGAAAGAGGCCCACGAGAGAGTACGTCCATCAAGAGCAGGCGCGTCATCGACGGAGGTTATACGGTAGTGCAAGAAACGTAAGAAGGTGCTGGTGTAGTTTTGGCGCACCACATTTTGCAAGATATGCAGGTAAAATTTAATACTTTGTATGAAAAGATATATTCATAAGGAAAATATTTCTGCAGGCGACAAAATTTTATACAAAGTAATACAGCTGTATTTCAGATTCACAAGTGTAGAGTTACTAGTGTAAAATCATTACAACTGCTTTATGGTGAATAGAATAAGTGAGTGCATATGAAAGATGACGCTATTAGATGTTATTTTCTGCCGGCGGCTATTTCTGTAGTGTACAGCTGTATTTTATGTTTACAAGTCGAACGTTACTAATGTAAAGCCATGACAAATCTTATTGAAATTCGCATATTTGCAAAAATTCATTTCTTCTTCACTTTCCTCGCTTACGTGTATACCCACCGTCGCTGACGCGCCTTCTCCCTTCGGACCGACCCCCCGTACTACTGTGCGGGCCCACCGGCTTCATGTTTTTTAGTGGCCACCTACCACATGTTGGTTTGTGCTTTTCAACTGTAATTCTTAATATCTTGTATCCGGAAACCGCATTTTTACGCAAATCGAAAAAGAATTGTAATCTTTTAACAGTAATCTCTGGTGGCCCCCTTAAATTTTATCTATGCAAAGTGAATATTTTCATGTTTCCAAACGTAAATCTTTTAGGAGACAATATGAAGTTAATTAGTGAAAAAATTACAATTTTTCAATAATTATTTCTAATGGTGCGGATAAAAGTACATGTACACGCATAAGA
The DNA here is from genome assembly GCF_964235325.1 of Thermobia domestica. Classification (NCBI taxonomy): domain Eukaryota; kingdom Metazoa; phylum Arthropoda; class Insecta; order Zygentoma; family Lepismatidae; genus Thermobia; species Thermobia domestica. The sequence continues at coordinate 58,569,617 of NC_137458.1, forward strand.
ATAGTTTGACAAACATCGTATTCACTCATTTGAACTCAAGTATAGCCCTTGTAATGATTTGATATTGGTAATATTAAAGTTCTAAACATAAAATACTTGTTTTCTACATTATAGAGGCATGTTCCGACAGTGGAAATTATTATGCCAAACAATCCTCTTTCCTACGCACTCACACATTTTAACAGTAAAATTACTATTTGTTTAACGGGTTATTCTTAACCAGTACCAAATATGGGATAGATTTGTGACGAAAGTTTGATGCAGATATGGATAAGTCCAGTGGCTGAAAAAGACATATTATCATGCTTCGTTTGGTTTCCTGCGTTTTCAGCCTTTTCTTTAAACAGTCTTCGATGTCATAGCATAAATCACATCAAAAGGTAGTCATTGCCTTGTGATACAATTTTGGGAGAGCTCGATTTTTTTCTTTTTGAGTGTTATTCTGCCCTCAGTACGCCATTTGAAGAATCAGATTTTTAAAAAGCTTAGTACAGGGATTTCATATCTAAGCAGCACTTTACTCTTTTAACTCAAGCTAACCCAACCTGCTTTTAATGTAAAAGGGGCAAAATACTTAGTGAAAATTCGAAGGGGGTTGCTACAAAATCAATTGACTTGTTTTCTAAATGATTTAATATACTGGTAATCTATTAAATTCCAAATGCCTGCAGAAAGTTAGGAAACAGATGCTAATATTATAGCTACTCATGCGCAGGTCTGAACTAAATCATTGCGCAGTTTCGCTTTCATTTGTTTTCATAGTTTCAGTCACTAGTTTTGAACTGCCGCCTATCAAAAAGTATATAAAACATGATTTAATACCATTATGATCGGGTAACAGTTGTTTCAAGACCATTCGAGACTCTTGTTCAAGTGTCTTGAACACTATTCCTTTGAAGCTGTAAATTTGACGTATGTTCAGATCATGTCTTGCCTCCCTCCACTTTTAACGTCCAATCACAGCCACTGCTTCCGTCTATTGATAACTATTGATAAACTGCAGCCACATGTGTGTTATAAAGTTAAATAACATAAGCACAACACCTTTATATTTCTGCAAATAACATAATTTAATTTCTGAGTGGGCATTTAGAAGGTGTACTACAAATTCTCTCACGTCAAGGGTCTTGTTCAAGCTTTCTTGGATCGTCTACAATTAGCATAAGAGTAATAACATTCATTTAACAGCACGTGTGAAATTAAAAATATAAGTTGTTCATTAACACCACTTTCAATATAACTTTGGCAAAGCCTCATTATTCATTACCATGATTAATATTATCCTTTCTATTTATTTGTTTTGCAAATTTGTTATTAAATATTCTGATCACACAATTTTCCAGACAGAATTTTAAGATGTTCATAAGCAAGGAATCAAATTTTCTCTTACACTTTCGTTGTTTAAGAGTACAAAGTGCTAGTACCTACTTGTGTTACTCTTGTCAATTTACGTAATAACATATGAAATACATTATACAGTATTTTAACTGAAATAAACGCCACAATGCCCTATTAGTTATACAACCATCCGTCAAACATAGTGTTACAGACAACCAGGAAAACTAACGTTGATATACTAATGTTCAGATCATGTCTTGCCTCCCTCCACTTTTAACGTCCAATCACAGCCATTGCTTCCGTCTATTGATAACTATTGATAAACTGCAGCCACATGTGTGTTATAAAGTTAAATAACATAAGCACAACACCTTTATATTTCTGCAAATAACATAATTTAATTTCTGAGTGGGCATTTAGGAGATGTACTACAAATTCTCTCACGTCAAGGGAGACCAGAAACTTTGTATGTTCACTCCTACAACCACAGGATAAATTTGGTGATTTTGGGCATGTACCAGAGAATAGAGAAATTTTACGCTTTCTTCACTGTTCTCCAGCAGTTGTATGTCTTCATATCTCGATCTGTTGTCCAATAAGTCTTCATTGAACTACAGAAACGACACGCTTCTAAAAATATAAAGGTAAAACGAATCTACGACGCAAGATGGATTTATCAGATTTCATCACGTATAGCTGTACAGGAGACATTCCCTATTAGTTTGGTAACGTTCCATCAAGTGGCTAGAGATAAGCACTCAGAGAAGAAATTGGAAGCTCAGTCACTAATTGAAAGACAATTTTATTTTCATCTTTTGCCTTCATTTGGTCTGCGACGTTCTTGACGCCCAGAAGATGCTATCAGATTTCCTGCTAAAGTAAGACTGTGATCTGGCAACAACAGTCACGCTTATTGAAGCTCAAGTTTCCCATTTCAGTGGTCTCAGAAAAATGAGTGTGGAATATTTGATGAAACTATACAAAAATCAAGAGCATTTGCGGAATATAATGGCATTTGTAATTCGGCTACAGAGTGTTCTGCTGATCATGCTGGAAAACTCCCAAAGAAGTTTGCAACTTATTGCGGAGCTGAGAAGCAGAGAAAAAAAGAAAAGTGAGTACTGAGGACGATTGAAAACAATTATTTATTTTCCCATATTAGACGGAATTACGAGGGCTATCCAGAAAGTAGATTACGTTTTCGTCTGTGTCCGCTAGGGGCGGGGCTAGCGCGGCCATCTTGGGGTCAGAGCGTTGCGCAGCTCAGTCGGCATCTAGCCGTGCTAGTGAGAGGTTCGTGCTGTGCTCCGTTAAGATACTGTGACGGTTTAAAATGTCTGCGTTAATTGAAAATCCCGCGAGCTGCGAGGTGCGTGCAGTAATAAGGTTTCTGACAGCAAAAAACTGTAAACCGATAGAAATCTATCGGCAGCTGTGTGAAGTGTATGGGGACAACATTATCACTATAGGTGGAGTGCGACAGTGGGTCATAAGATTTAAAAATGGCCGAATTAATGTTCACGACGAAGATCGAAGTGGGAGACCCAGCAAAGTGACTGCCGAACTTGTCGAAAAAGTCGATGTTAAAGTCCGTGAAAATCGAAAGTTCACAATAACGGAACTTTCTTTGAGTTTTCCACAAATTTCGCGAAGTTTGTTTTGATGACGACGAACAGCTGCAAGAAGAGGTAACGAAGTGGTTGAAGTCGCAGGCGGCCGAATTTTTCGACGAAGGAATTTCCAAGCTCGTACATCGCTACGATAAATGCCTTAATTTGAATGGTGACTATGTCGAAAAGTAGTATTTGTGTGTGGCTTTCATCTGTATATAATAAAATTTGTTTCCTATACTTTGTTGATTTTTTATTCCAAAACGTAATCTACTTTCTGGATAGCCCTCGTATTAGTGAACATAAAACCAGGTTCACTGGTAATGGTTCGATTTTGAAATGCGTAAGTGCTTTGAATCCTGGTAGTGACCTATTTTTCAAAACCTGTAATCCTTTTGCCGTTAGCAGCGCATTATAAATGCGACATAGAGTATGACCGTCAGCACGACTGTAACACCGCACTTATTGAACAAACTGTATATTTTCTCCAACTTTTAATCATCATGCAAAATTATTATTTTATTCATGTCAACGGAAAAGTTGTTTTCTTGCTTTGCACTGAACGCTTTCGAGCTTGTGAGAAACTACGTTCTGTCTTTACATGTAGGAGGTGCGGTGGCTCAGTGGTAGAGCGTTCACCTCCGGTGATTGGGGTCCCTGGTTCGATCCCAGCTCGCGCCGTGTGGACTTGTGGTGGACAAACACCGTGCTCGTGGGTTTTCTCAAGGTTCTCCCGTTTTCTCCCACTTTCTTCATTCCACCATTTCATTCATTTCTCATTTTCACCGTCTCCATTAGCCTAACCGGCATAAGCGTTGGACGTAAAACTTAAAGATTTTTTCTTTACATGTAGGTGTTCTCTAGACCTACTGGTACCGTCAATAATAAAGAAATCATTCTTTATTGAACTGAATACTTATCTTATTAGCAGAGTGCTTCGAAACAACAAACTGTCGCCGGTAAAATTTATATATTTGTACTCAAAAGAATAAACTTTACACGTTTCACATTTGCTAGTCTTTAAGATTTAGTGGGAAAGTTCTTGGAATAGCGAGAAAGTACAACCAGAAGTAAGCTAGCATGTTAATGGTAACGGCATAAGCAAGTGTGATGACGCATTTTGCTCAGTGAAAGAACTAACTTGGGATAAAATGAATAAAATTTCGACTTTGTTATCTTCATATCACATTGATCCTTTTTGAAAATCTGTAAAGCTTCTGCTATAGTCTATTGTACTCATATCGGGTCGTCACGGAGTCGATATATTTCTGGTGACAACGATACAACACACTTATGAAAAGTTCTTCCACAATCACAAAGTTTCAGTGTTCTTATCTTTTGATACTGTTTCTTATTAAAATACTTGTCCGACCTGTGTTGTGTTTACCATTTTTCTCTCACTTTCGTTCGTGGCGCTTCGATTCGCTGTACCCGTGATGGAAAGGACTAGCTCGGGAGAGTAATGCTCCCGGAAGTAGGAACGAAATACACGGTTCTGATTGATTGGCGTTATCCATTTCTTGGCACGTAGCATTCATATAGCAGAAATCAAACGCTTGCTGCTCGTAGCCGAGCGTGCTACCGCTACAAGCTAGTAATGGAAATCGCTTTTGGCGTAGGTTCAAACCCGTCCCAAGGAAAGTTTCTTTTACTTTTTTTAAATTTTAGATGAAAATAATATTCAAAAAGTGATTTCCTTACTTTTGTGCAAATAAGTAGTAGGAGAAGGAATAATAATAATAATAATAATAATAATAATAATAATAATAATAATAATAATAATAATAATAATAATAATAATAATAATAATAGTGGTAGTAGTAGTAGCAGGAACGGGTTAGAAGCTCCGCAGAGCTCGTTTTGTTCCACCTTGTCTCTCTTGATATAAATTTATGACCAACTTAAAACAGCTAGGTAGCGCCTAAAGCAGCTGGCTATAGTAGCGCGCGAAAAATCGTACTTCCGGAAGCATTACTCTCCCGAGTGAGTCGTTGATGGAATAGGGCAAATCTGTTTTACAGACGTGAAATAGAACTATAATACCTAGTGAACGGTCATTTCCTTTCTGACCAAAAGTTGTAATTTAGAGACCCTTGTGTAGAACCGGTCTTCAATATACCACACACCAAAACTCTCAGGAGAATATTTCTCACAGAGATACAAGAAATATTTCTTACGGTTAGTTACGAAGATACAACGCTTCAAATAATGCAAAAATAAGCTGCTTACGTCACCGCAATAAAAACAAGCGGTTTGGCGTGACATCATATCTCGGTATCCCTTTCAGCCGGATTGAAAGCTTCAGCTAATCTTTCATATAACAGTTTCTTACTGCAAATTACAAATAAATTTACTGGAATAATGAAAGAAAAGTAATAAGACAAGTAAAATACTTACTGTACATAAAAGTGAAGTGTTAATAAGACCTATTTTATTAGTTTAAATAAGTCATTTGTAATGTTCTATCGTTACAACTATTTTAGATATATACAAGTAGGATTATTTTACTATTGTGTTATACCAAAAACATTGGGAGTCTAAATACTATATCAATTCAACTTAAACACGCGCAGATTGAGAATATCTAAGATACCATATTGTAGCTTTTCTTTATTTTGTAAGATTGTTATGAATCTCCATGCTATTATACTACGGCTACAAATAAGCACTCTCTTCACCAAAAAGTGCTTAATGCCTTTTAAAAGTCCGTATCCTACTACATTGTTTGTTCCATTTACTGTACATATTACCAATTGATCACTCACACCATAGCTACAACTAATCTTAACCCTTTCACAGAGGAAGTCGACTTTTGTCGACAGAAGCAAATTTCCTTAACATGCGAATGTCGACGATAGTCGACGTGTTAAACTTTGTTTGTCCGTATCTTGGCTTTGTCGAGAGTAATCGCCAAAGTTGTACCGTTCATTTTTGTTTGTGTTCTATTGTTTTCGATAAACAATAGAAATCGCACAGAAAACCTTTGGCGACTACAATCGACAAACCCAAGATACAGACAAATTTTAACACGTCGACTATAATCGACATTCGCAGGTTAGGGAAATGTTTTTCCGTCGCCTTCCACAGTGAAAGGGTTAATGCTATAAGAATCGTGTTATAGTCGTATAGCGATTTATTTTTTTTTTACTATATTTCTACAAGGGAAATGCTTTCGTGATTACCGCGCTGAAGAAAGCTGTAGTGAATAGAGGCTGACAGATACGAGATTGCCTGGCGAAAGTGTATAATGAACCAGAGAAGTGCTCGAAAATTTTTCTTCAAATCTAGATGCCAGTTCTCAAATCTAGGAACCATAATAATACAAATTGATGCATAGGTCTACACAATTTTATTTTGTATTAAACTATTGGAGTTGAATGAATTAAGTCAGGGTTGGTTCGAAAATCTAATGAACTATTGAGACATATCCAAAACTTTTTTTTTTATTATTCTGTCAGACATAAATGTCGAACATCCAAAGAAATATGAAAGGCATGCAGATTGCATTTCGCAGTTTCATTTAAAAGGACCTTCTACATTTAGTTAACCACATTTCAAGCCTATGATTGCTTTAGATTTGCCATTCGTTTATAAATTACGCAAGTCGAGAAAAGGCTGAACCTTCTATGTTGATTTCAACTACCACAGGAACACAAAGTAAGTGCCTTTTCATATTAACATTTTTTGATAGTTTCAGATTTTTTGCTTCGTTTCTCAAGCAAAGCCTTTATATACGTTCGAGAACAACTTATGAATTTAAAACTTCTTTATCACTTAATTATTAATTTCCAATTCTTTTCAATTCATTTTTCTCTCTTTTGCAACATTCTGTGAGAAATCAGCGTAAGATTTAGAACCTACAATCAAGGGTTCAATTCTCAATTACACTCTACTATTTAGTAATCTTCACATAATAGCAACACGTTTTTCCATTACAATGTTTTTTATGGCAAAACTTTCAAGAAACTTTATCATAATTAGCTGTCCCTTCACTGCTTAATTTGAATGTATTCTAGTTGTTTGAATTCGATCTGAAATGTCTGTCACCACTTTTTTGAGGCTCATCAATTGCGTTAATCAAAAGAACATAGACAGTTTGTGCTAATTTTGAATTTATTAAACAAGCCCCGTATATAAAAGGAAATTCTAAGAACTGCTCTCTCACAAGCTTAGTATGTTTGTCTATGTATTTGTGCGCTTGGCTTCGCCCAGAGCACATTATATGGAGAGAAAAGGAAAGGAAATAGGCCCACACTGCATTCCTTAGGCTTGTACTTTTGATTTGGTCCCGTAGATATGTTCTTCGGGAAACTTTCTTGCTTCTAACGTTTTGCTGCATGAGGATTGGCAGGGAAGGAACGTTCATTCGGGTGTATGACCTCGAACTGGTCAGTACGGCTGTGTTGAAATGCACTCTCCGCCTTATTATCAAGGAATGATGGTTGAGCATTAACATTACTAAACTGTTCGGAAATTATAAGTATTCAGGTGTTAAGTTAGTGTGTTAAAAAGTGTGATATCGCTAGTGTCTTGGTGAGTTGAACATTACGAACAGTGAATCATTCTGAATTTACACATGTTTCAAAAAAGAAACAAGTAGAATACTCGTGTTAGTTAAAAATCAAGCCATAACAAAAAACGCGATATCATGTCCTTCTAATGGAAGCGCCAATTTCAAATAGTATTCGCCTGTTATACGCATATATCCCTGAGAAGACAATAAGTTCTAATGGTATAAGTTTAATTCCGCATGCCCCTCGTCGGGCATAACCAATTATATAAGAAATTGAGGGTTTAGTTCCTGGTGTGATTAACGGTAAGTAGCCACAACCACCCCAAAAGTGCTGGGCGAAGTCAAAGAAGTAAAAGTTGTCAATCCAGAGATTCGTCTAGACGAACTACATTGAGTTTCTCCAATTAGCAAGATGAACAGCTACAATGAAATATTGTTATTCTACCTTCATTTAAAAGAATGTAACAATGAAAGTAATTCCACTTCAGTAAAAATTAATACTAAAACATTTACATGCAAACAGAATTATTTACTCAAAATATTCATTTTTGATTGGAAATATTGGTAAAACAAATGATAATTTGTAGTAAATTTATTTTAAAAAAAAACATATAAAATTATTTTAAAGTCACACTGTACTTTTCCTGCACGATAAGTACAAACACATAAATCACTAGCACCAAAAATAAATAAATTCATTGCTATTTTTCTTTTTATTTAATTAGGGATGCACGCGAGACGCGAGAAGTCTCGTCTCGCATTTGCGAGACGAGACTGAAAATTTTATGCGAGACGCGAGACGAGACTAAACCATGCGAGACGAGACGCGAGACGAGACTCAGTTAAGTCTCGCACGAGAAGTCTCGCGAGACTTCTCGCAGTCTCGCAACATTTATGAATTACATGTGATTATATATTTAGTGATTTTACATTTATAGAATGTTCTAAGGTGAGCGTTAATGCCTCCAGGAACAAAAAAGTGATTGGGGCAATAGACATTTTATGAGATTCAAGGTTGATTTTCAGAATTAAAGCCTTCTTTAGTTTCTAAACATCATTAAAAAAGAAAAGCTTTGTAAATTGTAAATTTATTACAACATCGATTTAGGACTTTGTTTTGCGACACAAACACATAAACGCGGGGGCGCACGAATACATGAATGTTTTTTGGTCTGAAAAGCGAATAAGACTCCCTATTGCTGCAAAATGTGATATTTCTGTTGTTTCTGTTTTTTTTTTTTTCACATTACTACTAGCGATTTATGTTGGAGGATGGCGGGGAAATCCCCTCTCGTCAAAGTTTATCCCGGGTCCGGCTCGCAGAAATAACATGCTATTTTTACATTGAATAAGTATTTTCTTTCTATATATTTATCAAAAACATCCCCCTCTAGTTCGGAAGTTTAATTCAAACACTGGCTTGGTAGGATGGCCCTATAGGTTTGATGCGAGATAGTATGAATGGCCCTATATCTGTCAGTAATTTTATTTTCTAGATCTGGCAACACTATATAAGTTGAAAGCGAAAGTTGATAAAATGCGATAATGCAACATTGCTACAAGCGCTTTTGGTGGTATAAAAACATCTTTATAATGGAAAATCACCCTTCGAGGAAACGACCAAAACGTGTAAATGTTGATAGTGGCGACGATATTTTAGAAGAGCCAAATATTGCTGGAGACCTCTAAGCTGGAAAACAATGTTGGATCCAGCAACAATTTATGCTGGTTTTGCTGTAAATTATGCTATTAACCCTTTGGGGATCCCATGGTACAATCTGTACCATACGGGATGTTTCATGGTACATTGCGTTATAACTCTCCTATTTGAGCTTTTTCGTCCGTTTTTTTTTTTTTTGTTTGTTTGTTTTTCAAGTCCAGAGGCATTGTAGAAGACCTTACGTATTGTAACACAAAGTGAAAAATGGGGGGTTGCGTAGCTCGAGAGGGCTAAAGCAACTGGGCAATGGTAGAGCAAATATATAACAAATAAAAGAACGGTTTCAAATTAGAGAATGGTAGCTTAAGGTGCGTGAAGGGATAGATGGTAGAGCAAGGGAATAGCAACTAAAGATTCAGTCTCACCCACACTAACAAGATGAGCAGGCCGGTGTCTGGTCCTTCTGAGGATGGTCTGGAATTCTTCGGCAGCCAAGTGAACCTTCGGTGAAGTAATACTGCTGTTAAGTTACCATCGACTGGTCTCCTCTCAGCAAGTCGACCCGCAAAATGACCAAGATCAAGCTTTCTCAAGTCTATTTGTTCCGACTGTCTCTCTGAACAGTAGTGATGTTCAGAGAGACTTACTTAGTAGTGATGCTTCCTAGTTGTGTCAGACCCTGGGTAAATGTTCGGAGCGTCCATTGATCGACAATAAGGCATGACTATGAGAGTCCAGTAGAAACAAACTTATTGAGAAAGCAGCTGATCAAACCAGAAGTATGGAAAATAGCAAACGCGGATGAGACTGTTAGAGGTTAAGGTACTGAAGGTTGCTACCACTGTTTATTACACAAAATACATACAAGGAGCTTCCTTGTAGTAAGCAAACAGTTTTCAATTTTAATGATTCAAAAGACTAACGCTGACATCGGGCGACGTGGTCTGGTGTTCTTGACATCTGCCAGGCGACGAACTCCCAAGGGCGATGACTGAAGCACTTCCAAAGAATAGATGAAATCTCGGGAAGGCTGGTGGGCAGGTCTTCATATCCCGTTACAGTATGGTTTCACACCTTCCTGCGTCGAGACATAGGAGGTGATGACGTCATAATTCTAAAATATATATTTTCTTTTAATATTGCGGGGCCGGTCTATGTTCATTATTTTTTGGCGGGCTTATTTTTACACGTAGAAGATTGAAATTTTGCACAAACATTCAGTCCACCGAGTAGTATTTACCAGATTTTTTTTTTCAGATTTCTACGTTAAAACAGGGGGGATCCAGAGGGGCAAAAAGTTGAAAAAAGAGATATTTTACCAAAAAATTCATTTCTTCGCGATTTTCCCGCCTTAGATACATGATGGAGACAAGTGAATGGTACCGCCTCAAAGGCAGTTCTATTCTGAAGAGAATGATGTGCGACACATGACCCTAGGATAATTAGGGAAGTGTCAGGGAATTTTTATGAAAATATACTTCTGTATAGGGGAATTTTGGACATTTTCGGTATTATATTTTGCGGGTTTATTTTTGCACCTAGAAGATTGAAATTGTGCCCAAACATTCAGTCCACCGAGGAGTATTTACGAGATTTTTTTCGTACTTCTGTGTTAAAACATGGGGGTACAAAGGGGCTAAACGTTGAAAAAGGGAGATTTTTACCAAAAAATCTCTTTCACGGGATTTTCTCGCCTTAGATACACGATGGAGACAAGTGAATGGTACCGCCTGAAAGGCAGTTCTATTCTGAAGAGAATGATGTGCAAACCATGATCCTAGGGTAATTAGGGATTTCTCAGGGAATGTTTAAAAATTTCCCTCTGTATACGGGAATATGGGACATTGTCGGTATATATATATTTTTTTTTTGGCGGACTTACTTTTGCACCTGGAAAATTGGAAATGTGCATAAACATTTAGCCCATCTACTAGTATTTATCAGATTTTTCAGATCTCTGCGTTAAAACAGGGGGGTCCAGAGGAGCTAAAAGTTGAAAAAAAGGATATTTAGACCCAAAAAATCCCTTTTTTCGGGATTTTCCCGCCTTAGATACATGATGGAGACATGTGAGTCATACCGCCTGAAAGGCAGTTCTAAGCTGAAGAGAATGATGGGCGAAATATGACCCTAGGGTAATTAGGGATGTCTCAGGATTTTTTTTTACCTGAGATCATGATGTTTTACGGTAATTTGGGGCATGGTGGGAATTCCTGATAAAAATTCTTCCCCCCTTACTATTCAAGATAGAAACTTGAAATTTGGCACACACATTTAGTATACCAAGTACTATTTATCAGATTTTTTTTTTAGATGGATACGTTTACACAGGGCCGCTCCAGAGGGGCCCAAAGTGCGAAAAAATTCCCTCCGTAATTTTCCCTTTGACATCTTTTTCCCGCTCCTGGTATATGGTATGAGCATGCAAGTGGTACCATTTGAAAGCCAGCTTCATTCTGAAGAGAATGAGGTCTGAACCATGATCCTAGGATAAATAGTGCCTATGCAGTAGCTGCTTGACTGAAAGTCTAAAAAAATAGCCCAAAAAGCCGGGTACCGGAAAGGGTTAATTTGACGAAAGCAAATGGTCCAGGAATCAAATTCCAGCACAACTTTTCTTTTAATTTGAAGCGGAGGGGACACAAGTTGGGATACCATGTTGAACTCCAGGTTCCGTCTCCTTAGGATGTTATGAACATTCATCCCATGGAAAGCAATGACAAACCACCATGGATTACCTTGCCAAGGGACTTTTAGGTCAAATACCTGCCTTCTGACAGAATATCACATCATCATTCATTAACAGCCATAGAATAACACATTGCAAAATTTTGACTAGAATATATGCGAGACTGCGAGACGATGCGAGAAAGTCTCGCGCGAGACGCGAGACGAGACTCAAAATTTTATGCGAGACGCGAGACGAGACTTCACATTTGCGAGACGAGACGAGACGCGAGACGAGACCAACATTTGAGGCTGCGAGACGAGACGAGACTTTTCCATTTCTCGTCTCGTCTAGTCTCGCGTGCATCCCTATATTTAATTGTGTCCTTTGATACAAATTAAAAAGTATCGCGAATGATCGATAAAAGTTATTTCATAGGTCCTCGATGGTTCCACAAATTCTCAAGAATCTTCATTTGCATCACTGTTCTGTGTCACTGAAAGGATCACTGCATTGTCACTATCCTATTCTAAGTACGAGATTAATCAGACAAAAAATCAATGCACATTTCTTGATTGTTATGTTCTTGCATGATAGTAAATGAAAACTAGTCGGCTAAAGAAAAAAAGGATAGGCGGCTAACTATAGATCTTAACTTTCTCTTCACAACCTAATTGCCTTTTTTGTCCAGCTGTTTCATGGACATCACCTGACTTATGCTTCTTGCCTCCACTACGGGGGGTTGGGGGGTAGAAGGAAGGAGGACAAAATATCGTTCTTCGCTTTCCCAAAACAGAGAAAAAGGATAACACTATGCAACATTCAACAATTATCAGTGTATACCACAATGTAATTACTATTAAATTATATTCACTAATTAACGAAATCAACATAGGGAAATTCCTGTTTTTGCCTTCTACAAGCCTCGATGAACAGCAACTAATACAATAGTTACAATAAGCGGTTATATAACAAGAGAAGTTAAACAAATTAGAACTTCGTTCTCTTTCTTTCGTTATATGGAGCTCCCATAACAAATATACGTATGCTCAGTTGAGACCTTTAGCTGTTCTCCGACTCGTTTGAAGCTTCTAGCTGGACTTCTAAGAATTCCATCTGGCAAAAGTTCAGTTCAAGAATTTTTCCTGTACATACGAAAGCTAGGAGAAAAATGGAGAAGATAAAATGGATAGAAAGAGTAACAAACGAAGGTGTTTTAAAACGGATAGGAGAGAATAGGACACATCTACCCAGCATCCTTTGTAGGAAGGCCAATTGGATTAGATACATTTTGCGAAGAAATTGTCTTCAGACCGCCATAGAAGGAAAGCGAGAAATAGGAAGAAGAAGAACACAGCTGATCGATGATTTGAAAAATCGAAGAAAATATTGGGATTTAAACAAGGAAGCTGAAGAACGAGAAACGTGGAAGAAACATTTCCACGCCCAAAAGTAAAATTAAGAAAAATCTCATTAGTCCCAGGACCTGCCGAAAGTCAGAGTACTTAATAACAATAATACGAAAGCTAAACAAAATATTTTATGGGTTATATAAAGTTGATTCCGTTATAGTACCAAACAACTCAAGTATCTCTTCACCAATTACTTTAAGTAGCATACCAGCTTTAACTTCAGTGATTTATTTTTCTGTCCTAGCCTTTCAAATATATCGAAAAATTTTGCTTAAATTTCTCCAGATTTTTGCCATGTTACTTTTCAGGGACGATTCTTTCGTAAGTTTTGCACCTTCCACTCTCATTTCTTTAATCACTTTTTAGTGTCTATTAAAAATACACAGTCGCGAAGCATACTATGAGGCTCTGATTCCGGGCATACCCGGTTTTCTACCGTACATTTTCTTTATCTTTGGTTTCTTATAAAATAAAGTCAATTCTTCAACATTCGGTAACGAAATAGTAGGTTGGAAACACTTGGAGTCTCTTCCGATTGAGCCTCACCAGCTCGCTAGATAGGTTTACGACCTTTGCTGTTCAGGAAGCGAAGCTATTATGGCTAGGAATTGCACACATTGCTGGGAAGATGCGAAGGCTCGCCTCTTGGAATTTAATTTTAGCATTGAAGCCATCTTTCAATGCTAATATGTTATAAAATTATTTCCTTAACGCAAACTAAGAAGTTTCTGTATAGACTTACGTATTTCTATTAGTGATAGCTTGTTTAATTTAGAGTAGCTGTATTTTTCCTACATGGTGCCTGGTCCATAATAGCTTGTAGAATACAAGCCTGATACATTAAAAATACGTATAAATTTACCAAACACTACAGTCAGCATAAAATAATTTTATTTGTGTGTATTTTAGTTGTTTTCCATTTCATAGAATCAGTGGGGTATTTAGGATTTGTTTCGGGGAGTTTTGCTTGTTTCGGGAGGGACTTTGCTAACTTTATTCGTGAAAATGTGAAAATTCTTTAATAGGCCTATATATAAAATGATAAGAAGTTCCGATAAAATTTCGGTGAGTGCTTAAGCTCGAAAGCCACCCCCTTATGCCACTCCATAGAATACAATACTAAATATCTTGCATTGATTAAAAAAAAAGTTCCTTTGAGTATTAACACTTTTACTGAAGGCATTATCACATGATACAGTAATTAAATCCAGTATTGTACTTATTTTAAAGTGAGAGATGTAAGTATCAAACGCTTATCCAAGAAATTTGAGAGATAACTGTAAGAATGTATTTTATTTTTCTCTCCCTCGATTTTGAAGTATGCAGGAAATGAAAACAGCAAATGAGGAGGAAATTCCCCTCAACCCCATTGCAAACCCCAGACAGAAGAAAGTATGAACTGCACTTCAAAGCATTTGTATTGGAGCTAAATGGGAATATTCCATTAATACATATTACGTGCTTTCCTCATGTAAATAATTGTTTAATAATAATAATAATAATAATAATAATAATAATAATAATAATAATAATAATAATAATAATAATAATAATAATAATAATAATAATAATAATAATAATAATAATAGTAATAATAATAAACTACTTTCCGTCTACTTATATATTCATTCTTTCTTGTTAAATTCTTGTTAATCAACAACACAACAACAACAACAAAAACTAATATGTATACATGCACGTAAATTCAAATCTAAACAGTGTTAGAAATACAGCTAAGAAAGTTTTTTTAAAATAAATAGATTTGGTAGTTTTTTTTTAACTCAATAAGGGAATTAGAATTCTGACGGTAATTTTAAATATTTTATGATACATTAAATGTTACTCGTATTATTAGTTTGTCTGGCCTACCCAACTTGTGGGATTACGCTTCGCCATCCATATGACAAGTTTGATTAATGACTTGCAGGAATACAATACAATGATTTATTAGAGTAATTGCAACAGATTACGACCATTCATTTAATATTTTAATTTGTTACAATCCTACCGATTGCGTCATATCTCGTTTCGCAACTTACTATGTTGATGAATATGTAAAATTTATGCAGAAAGAGAAAATATGCTTTGACAATACCGGTGCTTTGACGAAATGAAATGTTTAAAATTTACGTCCCACGATTATGCCGGTTAGGCTAAGGAGACGGTGAAGATGAGAGATGAGTGAAATGGTGGAATGAAGAAAGTGGGAGAATCCCGAGAAAACCCACAAGCACGGTGTTTGTCTACCATAAAGTCCGCACAGCGCGAGCTGGGATCGAATCAGGGGGTGTCACGTCAGAAGGGCCCGGACAAAAGGGCGAGGACAAAAGGGCCCGAGTCAAAACGGCCCCGCGTCAAAAGGGCCCCGGTCATAAGGGCCCGAGTCAAAAGGGCCCCATGTCAAAAGAGCCCCGCGTCAGAAGGGCCCCGCGTCAAAAGGGCCCCGGTCATAAGGGCCCGAGTCAAAAAGGCCCCACGTCAAAAGGGCCCCGCGGCAAAAGAGCCCGAGTCAAAAGGGCCCCGGTCATAAGGGTCCGAGTCGAAAGGGCCCCGCGTCAAAAGGTCCCCGGTCATAAGGGCTCAGGTCAAAAGGGCCTCGCGTCAAAAGGGCCCCGCGACAAAAGGGCCCCGTTTATAAGGGCCCGAGTCAAAAGGGTCCTGCGTCCAAAGATGCCGGGTCAAAAGGGTCCCCGGCAAAAGGGCGCGAGTCAAAAAGGCCCTGAGCCAAAAGGGGCCCCGAGTCAAAAGGACCCCGCGATCAAAGGGCCTCGCGTCAAAAAAGCCTGAGATATAGCGTGAAAGGCATGAGAAATATAAAAATGCTTATTAGATTAAAAGTATTCAGTGGACACCACCTGCTTTGTGTTGAAAGAACGTACATGTGGATCTGTATACAGTATTAGTCAAAGTTATTACGACAGCCCAGTTACGATTCATGTGAACAGAGAAAAGTGTTGCAGGTAGGTATTGATCAATGCCGTGTCATGGTGCGGGTGAGCGGGGCAACGACCCTGGCTGCCGAAGAAAGGTGGCGCAAAATTCGGGTGTAAGAAATAAAAGGAAAGAAAGAGAAAGAGGAAAAATTACTTGGAATATTTTAGATCAATAGCTGATAGTGTTACTCGTGTTAGGAAAATCTATGTACACCCAACAACAAAAGTCTCTCCACCCTAAGTGCTCTAATTCCATAACTTGGGGTCCAGGTAATTTGCAGTTGTGAGAACGCCTGGACAGATGCAACCCAATTTACACGTGACTTTTCTTGGTACTGACAACAGTTGGTAGCACTGAATCCAGTCTTTATGCAAGTAAAATTGTGAGTAGATGACGCACGAAACATTTCTCCCTTCTGAGATGAACCTCTCTGGTTTAGAGCGTGTTGTCCAATGAACATCATATGTTAATCTCAATATTGTTGTGTATGTAATGTATTATTTCACTATATACTGTATATTCAAAGAAATAAAAACACTGATCACACATAAATCAGAAAATGCTTGAAAATAGACGAAAATATCAAATCTAGAACAACTGCTGGAAATAAGTTCTCCAATTCTTCTCATTCCAACATTTTTTTCTTTCTAGAGGAGAGAAAATCTTGGTTGTCACACTGAGTATGTATTGAAATTGAAGTTGAAACATTTGAAAAAGTTAGAACCTGACCGGAATTTGAACGCGGGTCCGCCGAATATAAGTTCAATGCGCTAAAAACTTACCCACCTCGTCACTTCATCTTCCGCCTAAACTATTAGCTAGTTAAAAGCATTGCATGTAAGACTATACACAAAATACTCGTACTAATACTCGTATAAGGAGATGTTCCTTATGAGTGTCACAATGACTTACTCGAGGTTTCCTTCTTTAACTCAAAAACAAGTGATATAGACCTTCGTCAGTGAGCAAAATATCGCGAACGTTCTTCAAGATGAGGCTACCTCATTGTTTTTAACTGGTCCCGATTTATATTACTGCAATTCTTCCTCACCGTGACTTCTAATTTCTAAAGAAAAGCCGGCAGACATTATTTTCGCATTCTTTGAATTGCATCAACACTTGTAGAAATAGTGTGTGCTATGTTTATGTAACATAGCTACTAGTTTATTTTATCTTTGTATCAAGTGTGAAAGCAGGGAACTGCCATTTCAGTGACTCGGGTTCGAATCCCAGCGCGGCAGTTATTTTTTCTTTATTCGATGGTATTGTTTATGTAATTGATATTGTAATTCTGTTATTATTTATTATTATTATTATTATTATTATTATTATTATTATTATTTTGCGTATAACTGTATGAATTTCGATGGCAACTGTCGCCGAATATTAAAAAGTGAATATGGTAGAACTATGAAATAAAGAGATGCGCGTAATTTTATCATAAAATTATATGGCACAATGAATTTTATCTTATCGTAAACGGTTATCGTCGAATATACACGGTTAAAGGAGCACTCTGTTGATCAAATTAATAGAAGTTGCTAGACAAATATTGACCACCGGCATAAAAAAAATAGAGTAACTGCAAGTCGAGTACGTACTATTGTACAGTAGTATGCTCAAAGACCTTTAGAGAACTATCTTCGAGGCTTGGTTCACAATTTTAATTTGCAATCCACGCAAGCAGTTTGAGACAAATGTCAATCGTATTTGGCATTTGGAAAGTTAAGCAAAAATGATAATAAACTTATGTCCAATATAAGTTGGAAGAATTTCAAAACAGATTAAAGTAGCCAGAATTTTTCAATGTAACTTCACATACTTTATATATCTGCGACTTGGGACTAAAAGGGCTAATGTCAACACGAAGTAGTTTGGAGTATATATACTATTCATATTAACATTTGCTTTTCTTGCAAAAGAAAATATCCATTTATATGCGTTAAAATTTGACAAACATCTCATTTTTTTTTTGCCAAAAAGTGACACTGACCCTTTTAGACCCAATTTAATCGACAAGATATGAAGATTTTTCTTTCTAAGGATTCATGTTAAGTAAGTACTTTTCAAATATAATAAATGTAATATGTTTATCTCAAAAATACTTTTTGTTAGTAATGTCTTTTTTCACTCTTTTTATCTTACTGTAAGGCTTTATGCAAGATTGGTACTTCTAAAATATAATGATCATAGTATAATGTTAATCAAAGTCAAGTTGTTCAAAAATATACTGTAATGTAAAATAATTATATACATATAAAATCTGATCAGATGCAACAGAAAATACAAACAAATGCTATTTGTTTGTAATGTTTGTCATTTGTCTTTCAGCTGTTTTTAAATCCTTATTATAAGACTTCGTGTTAGGTTAGCACCTTAATATATAATAAGAATAATGTAATGTTCACCGAAGTCAAGTTGTTAATATTATATATATATCTATATATATAATTTGATGAGATTTAGTGGAGAAAATATATATAATAGTTTTTAGTAAGGATTTATTGTTTATAATATACTTCTTGTTTCATTATTTTTTATTTGATTCCATGTCAGTAAGGCCTAGACAAAGAACGACGTGTACAGAAGGGGTCGTCCTCAATGCAATATCGTATATCAGTGGCTCCCAATCATGTTTACCTGGCACACTCAATGCAAGCCCTTAATACTTCACACACTTCTTACCGCTTGTTGGCTACATGTACTTTTTCTGACCTTTTACCTGATTTCAGATACACCATTGAATTTTCAAATCGATAATAATAATAATAATAATAATAATAATAATAATAATAATAATAATAATAATAATAATAATAATAATAATAATAATAATAATAATAATAATAATAATCTCAATATATTTATATTTCCTCTAGCAAGACTTCTGAATACCTTTGTAGTCCAATATTATTATTTGCCAGCTGTATTCCTAATTAAACCACAGTTCGTATTCAAAAAATATTTTGCATTCCTACTTTTAATTTAACACATCTCTTATATCATTCGTAATATTTCTAATTAAGAATGTAGTTTATTTCTGTCAGTAGCTTCTGCACTTCTGTTCTTGGAAATAACATCCCATCAATGTGGGTTTTCATCGCTCCAATAGTGATAATTTTTTCGGTTCACCAGACAATATAAGGTAAATATCACTTTATCAAAGAACACCGGAGGGAGGGGCACGTTGGTTCAGTGGTAGAACGCTTAGCTCTGGTGTGTAGGACTACTGGTTCGATTCCCGGCCAATAAGGTTGTGGTGGACAATATTGTATACGTGAGTTTTCCCGGGGTACCCTCGTTTCCTTTTGATTTCACCCGTTCTTTCATCATCATTCACTTGCTTTAATCATCGTCAAAAGTGCTGGGCGAAGTCAAAGAAGTAAAAGTTGTCAATCCAGAGATTCGTCTAGACGAACTACTTTGAGTTTCTCCAATTAGCAAGATGAACAGCTACAATGAAATATTGTTATTCTACCTTCATTTAAAAGAATGTAACAATGAAAGTAATTCCACTTCAGTAAAAATTAATACTAAAACATTTACATGCAAACAGAATTATTTACTCAAAATATTCATTTTTGATTGGAAATATTGGTAAAACAAATGATAATTTGTAGTAAATTTATTTAAAAAAACATATAAAATTATTTTAAAGTCACACTGTACTTTTCCTGCACGATAAGTACAAACACATAAATCACTAGCACCAAAAATAAATAAATTCATTGCTATTTTTCTTTTTATTTAATTGTGTCCTTTGATACAAATTAAAAAGTATCGCGAATGATCGATAAAAGTTATTTCATAGGTCCTCGATGGTTCCACAAATTCTCAAGAATTCCTCATTTGCATCACTGTTCTGTGTCACTGAAGGGATCACTGCATTGTCACTATCCTATTCTAAGTACGAGATTAATCAGACAAAAAATCAATGCACATTTCTTGATTGTTATGTTCTGGCATGATAGTAAATGAAAACTAGTCGGCTAAAGAAAAAAAGGATAGGCGGCTAACTATAGATCTTAACTTTCTCTTCACAACCTAATTGCCTTTTTTGTCCAGCTGTTTCATGGACATCACCTGACTTATGCTTCTTGCCTCCACTACGGGGGGTTGGGGGTTAGAAGGGAGGAGGACAAAATATCGTTCTTCGCTTTCCCAAAACAGAGAAAAAGGATAACACTATGCAACATTCAACAATTATCAGTGTATACCACAATGTAATTACTAATAAATTATATTCACTAATTAACGAAATCAACATAGGGAAATTCCTGTTTTTGCCTTCTACAAGCCTCGATGAACAGCAACTAATACAATAGTTACAATAAGCGGTTATATAACAAGAGAAGTTAAACAAATTAGAACTTCGTTCTCTTTCTTTCGTTATATGGAGCTCCCATAACAAATATACGTATGCTCAGTTGAGACCTTTAGCTGTTCTCCGACTCGTTTGAAGCTTCTAGCTGGACTTCTAAGAATTCCATCTGGCAAAAGTTCAGTTCAAGAATTTTTCCTGTACATACGAAAGCTAGGAGAAAAATGGAGAAGATAAAATGGATAGAAAGAGTAACAAACGAAGGTGTTTTAAAACGGATAGGAGAGAATAGGACACATCTACCCAGCATCCTTTGTAGGAAGGCCAATTGGATTAGATACATTTTGCGAAGAAATTGTCTTCAGACCGCCATAGAAGGAAAGCGAGAAATAGGAAGAAGAAGAACACAGCTGATCGATGATTTGAAAAATCGAAGAAAATATTGGGATTTAAACAAGGAAGCTGAAGAACGAGAAACGTGGAAGAAACATTTCCACGCCCAAAAGTAAAATTAAGAAAAATCTCATTAGTCCCAGGACCTGCCGAAAGTCAGAGTACTTAATAACAATAATACGAAAGCTAAACAAAATATTTTATGGGTTATATAAAGTTGATTCCGTTATAGTACCAAACAACTCAAGTATCTCTTCACCAATTACTTTAAGTAGCATACCATCTTTAACTTCAGTGATTTATTTTTCTGTCCTAGCCTTTCAAATATATCGAAAAATTTTGCTTAAAATTTCTCCAGATTTTTGCCATGTTACTTTTCAGGGACGATTCTTTCGTAAGTTTTGCACCTTCCACTCTCATTTCTTTAATCACTTTTTAGTGTCTATTAAAAATACACAGTCGCGAAGCATACTATGAGGCTCTGATTCCGGGCATACCCGGTTTTCTACCGTACATTTTCTTTATCTTTGGTTTCTTATAAAATAAAGTCAATTCTTCAACATTCGGTAACGAAATAGTAGGTTGGAAACACTTGGAGTCTCTTCCGATTGAGCCTCACCAGCTCGCTAGATAGGTTTACGACCTTTGCTGTTCAGGAAGCGAAGCTATTATGGCTAGGAATTGCACACATTGCTGGGAAGATGCGAAGGCTCGCCTCTTGGAGTTTAATTTTAGCAATGAAGCCATCTTTCAATGCTAATATGTTATAAAATTATTTCCTTAACGCAAACTAAGAAGTTTCTGTATAGACTTACGTATTTCTATTAGTGATAGCTTGTTTAATTTAGAGTAGCTGTATTTTTCCTACATGGTGCCTGGTCCATAATAGCTTGTAGAATACAAGCCTGATACATTAAACATACGTATAAATTTACCAAACACTACAGTCAGCATAAAATAATTTTATTTGTGTGTATTTTAGTTGTTTTCCATTTCATAGAATCAGTGGGGTATTTAGGATTTGTTTCGGGGAGTTTTGCTTGTTTCGGGAGGGACTTTGCTAACTTTATTCGTGAAAATGTGAAAATTCTTTAATAGGCCTATATATAAAATGATAAGAAGTTCCGATAAAATTTCGGTGAGTGCTTAAGCTCGAAAGCCACCCCCTTATGCCACTCCATAGAATACAATACTAAATATCTTGCATTGATTAAAAAAAAAGTTCCTTTGAGTATTAACACTTTTACTGAAGGCATTATCACATGATACAGTAATTAAATCCAGTATTGTACTTATTTTAAAGTGAGAGATGTAAGTATCAAACGCTTATCCAAGAAATTTGAGAGATAACTGTAAGAATGTATTTTATTTTTCTCTCCCTCGATTTTGAAGTATGCAGGAAATGAAAACAGCAAATGAGGAGGAAATTCCCCTCACCCCCATTGCAAACCCCAGACAGAAGAAAGTATGAACTGCACTTCAAAGCATTTGTATTGGAGCTAAATGGGAATATTCCATTAATACATATTACGTGCTTTCCTCATGTAAATAATTGTTTAATAATAATAATAATAATAATAATAATAATAATAATAATAATAATAATAATAATAATAATAATAATAATAATAATAATAATAATAATAATAATAATAGTAATAATAATAAACTACTTTCCGTCTACTTATATATTCATTCTTTCTTGTTAAATTCTTGTTAATCAACAACACAACAACAACAACAAAAACTAATATGTATACATGCACGTAAATTCAAATCTAAACAGTGTTAGAAATACAGCTAAGAAAGTTTTTTTAAAATAAATAGATTTGGTAGTTTTTTTTTAACTCAATAAGGGAATTAGAATTCTGACGGTAATTTTAAATATTTTATGATACATTAAATGTTACTCGTATTATTAGTTTGTCTGGCCTACCCAACTTGTGGGATTACGCTTCGCCATCCATATGACAAGTTTGATTAATGACTTGCAGGAATACAATACAATGATTTATTAGAGTAATTGCAACAGATTACGACCATTCATTTAATATTTTAATTTGTTACAATCCTACCGATTGCGTCATATCTCGTTTCGCAACTTACTATGTTGATGAATATGTAAAATTTATGCAGAAAGAGAAAATATGCTTTGACAATACCGGTGCTTTGACGAAATGAAATGTTTAAAATTTACGTCCCACGATTATGCCGGTTAGGCTAAAGGAGACGGTGAAGATGAGAGATGAGTGAAATGGTGGAATGAAGAAAGTGGGAGAATCCCGAGAAAACCCACAAGCACGGTGTTTGTCTACCACAAAGTCCGCACAGCGCGAGCTGGGATCGAATCAGGGGGTGTCACGTCAGAAGGGCCCGGACAAAAGGGCGAGGACAAAAGGGCCCGAGTCAAAACGGCCCCGCGTCAAAAGGGCCCCGGTCATAAGGGCCCGAGTCAAAAGGGCCCCATGTCAAAAGAGCCTCGCGTCAGAAGGGCCCCGCGTCAAAAGGGCCCCGGTTATAAGGGCCCGAGTCAAAAGGGCCCCACGCCAGAAGGGCCCCGCGGCAAAAGAGCCCGAGTCAAAAGGGCCCCGGTCATAAGGGTCCGAGTCGAAAGGGCCCCGCGTCAAAAGGTCCCCGGTCATAAGGGCTCAAGTCAAAAGGGCCCCACGTCAAAAGGGCCTCGCGTCAAAAGGGCCCCGCGACAAAAGGGCCCCGTTTATGAGGGCCCGAGTGAAAAGGGTCCTGCGTCCAAAGATGCCGGGTCAAAAGGGTCCCCGGCAAAAGGGCGCGAGTCAAAAAGGCCCTGAGCCAAAAGGGGCCCCGAGTCAAAAGGACCCCGCGATCAAAGGGCCTCGCGTCAAAAAAGCCTGAGATATAGCGTGAAAGGCATGAGAAATATAAAAATGCTTATTAGATTAAAAGTATTCAGTGGACACCACCTGCTTTGTGTTGAAAGAACGTACATGTGGATCTGTATACAGTATTAGTCAAAGTTATTACGACAGCCCAGTTACGATTCATGTGAACAGAGAAAAGTGTTGCAGGTAGGTATTGATCAATGCCGTGTCATGGTGCGGGTGAGCGGGGCAACGACCCTGGCTGCCGAAGAAAGGTGGCGCAAAATTCGGGTGTAAGAAATAAAAGGAAAGAAAGAGAAAGAGGAAAAATTACTTGGAATATTTTAGATCAATAGCTGATAGTGTTACTCGTGTTAGGAAAATCTATGTACACCCAACAACAAAAGTCTCTCCACCCTAAGTGCTCTAATTCCATAACTTGGGGTCCAGGTAATTTGCAGTTGTGAGAACGCCTGGACAGATGCAACCCAATTTACACGTGACTTTTCTTGGTACTGACAACAGTTGGTAGCACTGAATCCAGTCTTTATGCAAGTAAAATTGTGAGTAGATGACGCACGAAACATTTCTCCCTTCTGAGATGAACCTCTCTGGTTTAGAGCGTGTTGTCCAATGAACATCATATGTTAATCTCAATATTGTTGTGTATGTAATGTATTATTTCACTATATACTGTATATTCAAAGAAATAAAAACACTGATCACACATAAATCAGAAAATGCTTGAAAATAGACGAAAATATCAAATCTAGAACAACTGCTGGAAATAAGTTCTCCAATTCTTCTCATTCCAACATTTTTTTCTTTCTAGAGGAGAGAAAATCTTGGTTGTCACACTGAGTATGTATTGAAATTGAAGTTGAAACATTTGAAAAAGTTAGAACCTGACCGGAATTTGAACGCGGGTCCGCCGAATATAAGTTCAATGCGCTAAAAACTTACCCACCTCGTCACTTCATCTTCCGCCTAAACTATTAGCTAGTTAAAAGCATTGCATGTAAGACTATACACAAAATACTCGTACTAATACTCGTATAAGGAGATGTTCCTTATGAGTGTCACAATGACTTACTCGAGGTTTCCTTCTTTAACTCAAAAACAAGTGATATAGACCTTCGTCAGTGAGCAAAATATCGCGAACGTTCTTCAAGATGAGGCTACCTCATTGTTTTTAACTGGTCCCGATTTATATTACTGCAATTCTTCCTCACCGTGACTTCTAATTTCTAAAGAAAAGCCGGCAGACATTATTTTCGCATTCTTTGAATTGCATCAACACTTGTAGAAATAGTGTGTGCTATGTTTATGTAACATAGCTACTAGTTTATTTTATCTTTGTATCAAGTGTGAAAGCAGAGAACTGCCATTTCAGTGACTCGGGTTCGAATCCCAGCGTGACAATTATTTTTTCTTTATTCGATGGTATTGTTTATGTAATTGATATTGTAATTCTGTTATTATTTATTATTATTATTATTATTATTATTTTGCGTATAACTGTATGAATTTCGATGGCAACTGTCGCCGAATATTAAAAAGTGAATATGGTAGAACTATGAAATAAAGAGATGCGCGTAATTTTATCATAAAATTATATGGCACAATGAATTTTATCTTATCGTAAACGGTTATCGTCGAATATACACGGTTAAAGGAGCACTCTGTTGATCAAATTAATAGAAGTTGCTAGACAAATATTGACCACCGGCAGAAAAAAATAGAGTAACTGCAAGTCGAGTACGTACTATTGTACAGTAGTATGCTCAAAGACCTTTAGAGAACTATCTTCGAGGCTTGGTTCACAATTTTAATTTGCAATCCACGCAAGCAGTTTGAGACAAATGTCAATCGTATTTGGCATTTGGAAAGTTAAGCAAAAATGATAATAAACTTATGTCCAATATAAGTTGGAAGAATTTCAAAACAGATTAAAGTAGCCAGAATTTTTCAATGTAACTTCACATACTTTATATATCTGCGACTTGGGACTAAAAGGGCTAATGTCAACACGAAGTAGTTTGGAGTATATATACTATTCATATTAACATTTGCTTTTCTTGCAAAAGAAAATATCCATTTATATGCGTTAAAATTTGACAAACATCTCATTTTTTTTTGCCAAAAAGTGACACTGACCCTTTTAGACCCAATTTAATCGACAAGATATGAAGATTTTTCTTTCTAAGGATTCATGTTAAGTAAGTACTTTTCAAATATAATAAATGTAATATGTTTATCTCAAAAATACTTTTTGTTAGTAATGTCTTTTTTCACTCTTTTTATCTTACTGTAAGGCTTTATGCAAGATTGGTACTTCTAAAATATAATGATCATAGTATAATGTTAATCAAAGTCAAGTTGTTCAAAAATATACTGTAATGTAAAATAATTATATACATATAAAATCTGATCAGATGCAACAGAAAATACAAACAAATGCTATTTGTTTGTAATGTTTGTCATTTGTCTTTCAGCTGTTTTTAAATCCTTATTATAAGACTTCGTGTTAGGTTAGCACCTTAATATATAATAAGAATAATGTAATGTTCACCGAAGTCAAGTTGTTAATATTATATATATATCTATATATATAATTTGATGAGATTTAGTGGAGAAAATATATATAATAGTTTTTAGTAAGGATTTATTGTTTATAATATACTTCTTGTTTCATTATTTTTTATTTGATTCCATGTCAGTAAGGCCTAGACAAAGAACGACGTGTACAGAAGGGGTCGTCCTCAATGCAATATCGTATATCAGTGGCTCCCAATCATGTTTACCTGGCACACTCAATGCAAGCCCTTAATACTTCACACACTTCTTACCGCTTGTTGGCTACATGTACTTTTTCTGATCTTTTACCTGATTTCAGATACACCATTGAATTTTCAAATCGATAATAATAATAATAATAATAATAATAATAATAATAATAATAATAATAATAATAATAATCTCAATATATTTATATTTCCTCTAGCAAGACTTCTGAATACCTTTGTAGTCCAATATTATTATTTGCCAGCTGTATTCCTAATTAAACCACAGTTCGTATTCAAAAAATATTTTGCATTCCTACTTTTAATTTAACACATCTCTTATATCATTCGTAATATTTCTAATTAAGAATGTAGTTTATTTCTGTCAGTAGCTTCTGCACTTCTGTTCTTGGAAATAACATCCCATCAATGTGGGTTTTCATCGCTCCAATAGTGATAATTTTTTCGGTTCACCAGACAATATAAGGTAAATATCACTTTATCAAAGAACACCGGAGGGAGGGGCACGTTGGTTCAGTGGTAGAACGCTTAGCTCTGGTGTGTAGGACTACTGGTTCGATTCCCGGCCAATAAGGTTGTGGTGGACAATATTGTATACGTGAGTTTTCCCGGGGTACCCTCGTTTCCTTTTGATTTCACCCGTTCTTTCATCATCATTCACTTGCTTTAATCATCGTCATCCTAAAGGGTATAATGTGCGACGTTAAACTGACAGTCTGAAAGTTATCAGAGAATACCATGTCATTTACGACAATATTGCTGTCATCGATATTTCATATCATTACTTCGCAAAACTCAATGCGGTGATCAAAGTCGTCTTCCGTTATTTCATGCACTAAACGCATTCTCCTAGGATTTCAACTTATACCGCCTTATGCAGAGTCGTTTTGACGTATGATTAGTGTCATACTAAAGGTTTGACTACTGCAATTAACATATGTTAATCGAACTCTTTAGTATGGTACTAATCATACTTCAGAATTACTTTACATAAAGAGCATAGTGTACAAAAATTCATTGCGCTGAACTCTGGGAAACACCTAGCTTGTTAGCAACTCTGGTTATCAATGAATGCGGAATTTCCACAAAAGATTGTAAATTAAAAGAAACTGCCAAATTGCTACATTGTTTCGGCCTTCCTGATCGCATGCTGTACCTTTCTGCAAAACATTCTATGGTCTCTTAGGCAGTTGACTTCGAAATTGGTTTATGGTCGGAAAATGTAACTGTTTTACCTCTGTATATGATCTCTTCCTATCCTATAACCGGTGTCACGTTAGAAGGGCCCGAACAAAAGGGCAAGGACAGAAAGGCCTTAGTCAAAAGGGCTCCAGTTATAAGGGCCTGAGTCAAAAGGACCCTGGTCAGAAGGACCCCGGTCAAAAGGGCCCCCTAACAAAAAGGCCCCACGTCAAGAAATCTGAGATATAGCCTGCAAAACTTCAGAAGTATAAAAATACTTATTAGATGAAAAATATTACGTGGAAATACCTGTTTATTTGTGTTGAAAGAACATACATGTGGAAAAAAATATAGGGTTAGTAAAAATGTTACGACAGACCAGTAATAACGATACGCGTGGACGGAGGTAAAGTAAATATTGCAGATGGTGGATTCTGCGATATTTGATATCACACAATATCTTTTGAATGGAAAGAGGTGGGTTGACACATTAATTTAGGCTAGAATGTTCCCACAGATGAGAAGAAGAACTCATTTTTTAAAATCTATCTTCATTCGTTTACGAGATAGGGTGCTACGTTTGACATTTTTATCTAGTAGACCAAAGTATCTGGATAGGCAAAGAGACACGTAGACGTAGAAAAGTAAAAGGTTGCAGGTTGATGCGAAAACTACACTGAGTGAGGGCGTGGACATAACGACAGCCATCCTAGATTCGCCATATTGGATATCACATAATATTTTTAAATGGAAAGCAGTATGTTTAGCACACCAATTTAGGATTGAATTTTCCTACAAACGAGAATATGATTCATTCTTTACCAATCCTCATTCTTTTAATAGGAAAGTGTGCTATGTTTGACATTAGTGTGTAGTAGACAAAAGTATCAGGACAATAAAATAATAATGTGGCGGAGGAAAAGCAAATGTTGCAAGTGTGTGTTGTTGCAAAAACTACATTGAATGGGGATGTGGACACTGTTGATCACATAAATATTCAGATATTATGAAAAAACTACTATAAAATGTCCTCTAAAATTATTTTATCCCTCAAAGTTAATACAGTTAGTATTTAATAGCAAACACACAATGATTTATAACTTTCTTTAAGCATTTCGACATCGTTGTTACAATTTTCCTGGTGTAGTGTGGGGAAATATTGTTCCAATCTGTACGTAAAGCTTTTCTCAAACCTCCTTTCACCGTAACTCGTATATATTGACCTTACGTTGCAATTCGTTCCAAAGATTCTCAATGGCATTAAAGCCGGTACTGTGTGGTGGGGTTTAGCGAACTTTTGGGCAGTTTTAAAGCAATCTTTTCTTTACAACATATACTTTGTTTGGGATAAATATCTTGATAAAATTAGAAGTCCTTCTAAGAACGTTAAGATATATTTCTTCTGTATTTTAAAGCAGGCTGGAAGTTCTTGACATTTATTTCTGTATTTACTTGTCGAAACACTATTATTCTACCATCACATTCATGCAGGTTTAACTTAAATTCGTCGATAAAAACATTCCCACCAGTTTTTGTGTTTATTTTCAAAAGCTCTAGAAAATTTAAGTATCTTATATTTCTTAATTTGGGTAATACATGGTTTCTTTCTAGCAATTCTACCATTATATCCTTCCCGTATTAACACTATATGGTACAATACACTGACCAGAAGAAACATCGTTATCACCCACTACTATTTGAACGACGTTGTTGAGCTCTACCAAATATTTGAAACTGCACATTAAAAGCATTCTATTGCTTTATAGTCGTAAAGTAACAATTAATCACAAATATACTTACTATTAAAATATGTTATACATATGTGGTAACTTCTCTATATTTTACAAACGTAAGAAAACGAACAGAAACGTTAAGAACACAATGAAGTACTATTTGTTAGTTACCTGTCTAAATACTTTCTTCTACTAGAAACAAATGTCAAACTTAGCACACACTATCGCGTAAATGAATAGAGATCGGTCAAAAGTCGACTCAGTAAGGGATGCGCACGAGACGAGTCGAGACAGAATTTTCCTGAGAATATCCGAGTCGAGACAGCTCTTCCAATAGAAAAATGCACATTTTTCGAGTCGAGACATCACATTTACAGTACATTTTTGAGACGAGACAGCCTCAAATCTTGTCTCGTGCGCATCCCTAATTAAGATTATCGTTTGTAGCAAGATTCTAGCCTAAATTTATGTGACACAAGTACCCCTGTCTATTTGAAAATATTTTATGGTATATAATATGCGGAATTCAAGTTGGGTGCCATGATCATTTAACGCAGTTTTAACACCAAAACCAACCTGTAACATTTACTTTTCCTTTGTCCATTTGTCTCTTTGTTACTGCCCTGTCATGATACTTTTTCTATTAGATACATATGTCAAACACCCTGTCTCATAATCAAATGGTAATGTGTCAAAAATGAGTTTACCTTCACATTTGTGGAAATATAAAGCCTAAACTGAAGTGTAAGATCATAGCCTTTTCCATTAAAAAATGTACGATCCGCAATATAGTGTAATTCAAAATGGCTTCCACGGTGACCACACTCCAAGCCAATACAGTTTTTGCAATAACACCAATTGCAACATTTAATTTTCCCCGGTCCACGCGTGTCGATATTATTGTTCTGTCCCAATACTTTTGACTAACCCTGTATGGAGATCCACATATATGTTCTTACACCAAAATTAAAGAAACGTTTTCAAGATAATATTATTCTTATAATACGTATTTTTCTACTTTGATTCAGGGGCAGAAATTGAATTTTATAACTAAGGGAACAGTCATTAATAGATAGTCTGATTGGGCTAGGTCTCGAGAATACAAACTTAGAGATATGATATGATATAATTTTCACTTTAACATCCCTTTCAGCAGCGAGGCTATATGAGATGTGGATCTACTGATTAACGCGGAATTCGAAAAACATGAGATCCCGCCGGGAATCGAACCCGGGTCTTCCACGTCTACAAACTCAGAGAGACGCGGTTGAAAGCAAACTTTCATCGAGAAACGACTTAAGCGATAGGGATTGTTGCAGAACAAACAGCAACCAAACAAAATTAAGATCAACATTCAAGTTTCCTTTTTGTCTCTAATAACCACTGATATTCTTCCTTCTATTAGACAATCACTTCTACTTACTAAGGTGGCATTATCCACTCGTGCATCTTTGATTTTCACTTCTGTTTTTATTTCAGGTTTTCTGGCCGTGGGACTATTTCTACCCGGGCTCTTTCCACTCAAGCACTTTCGCGGGACCCTTTTGACATGAGGCTCTTTTGACTCGGACCCTTTTTTCGCGGGGCCCTTTTGACCGGGGCCCTTTGGACGCGAGACCCTTTGGACCCGGGCTCTTTTGACGCGGGGCCGTTTTGACCGGGGCCCTTTTGACCCGGGCCCTATTGACGCAGGGCCCTTTTGACCGGGGCCCTTCTGACGCGGGGCCCTTTTGTCCGGGCCCTTCTGACATGGAATCAACCAGGGACCCCAAGCACCGGAGGTGAACACTCTACCACTGAGCCACCGCGCCCCCGCTGCTTTGACGAAAATATAACTGTTGCTAAGCAAGATAATCCACCTTGTGTTCCGGAGCTTTGGCTAATTTAACAATTTTGATCAATTCTTAAAGGGCTTGTGTACCAGAACAGGTGGGAAGCCAAAAATGAAAACAATCTTAAAAACAGAATGCAGTATTGTGTGAAAAAAAATAGACTTGCATCTCATACAGTGGAGGGCAGATAGTGTATCTAAAAAAAAAAAAAAAAGAAAAGGTTCGATTCACTGGGAGAACTAATTAATCCATGTTATTTCTTTTCTTTTAGTTCATTATGTGAGAGAGACTTTATTAAATTAACATTTCAGAATGTTTTTCATTTTTATGCTGAATCATATTTAGTGCCAAATTTTAGGAATCATCCGTTACTTGTAACAGTAAAGGAAAAACGAACACTATGAATAATAATTTTAAACTAACGCCACATTCAAAATAGCTGTTTATTGCCTTATTTTTTTTTTTAAAACTGAAGTCTCCAGAGCCGGATTAGGGGAGGGGCTTAGGGGGAATGTAGCCCCGGGCCTCCATTATGACCAAAATGTCAACTGGCTGTCTAGAAAGAATTATACAAAATACAATCATCATCATACGATAAAATATGACCAAAAATATGAAACCTATTCACTTAACTTTCCTAATGTACTTTTGCAGAAGTGTATTAGGCGAAGTGAGCAGGAGCCACATATTTTTTTCTAGCCCCGGGCGTCTAGATGAGTTAACCCAGTTCTGGAAGTCTCTGAAGCTTAGGACAAAATATTTTTCAAACAGAGAACGAAATGTAAACAAGATTTTGTACAAGAAAAGTTTTCGATCTCTTTATTGGCTTATAGTACAGGGTGGCGCACGAAATGATCCACCATTTGTTTTTTGTTTCTTTTTTTTTCGTTTCAGGGGAACAAGAAATCGCAATGTACACTTTTACAGAGTAGCAGTACAGTTTGGAGAAACAGTTGAAGAAGAAATTGACACCTAACTCATCCTACCGCCGCTAGAGGGCTAGTTTTCAAGATGGATGACAAGAGCAGACTGACTACAGAGGGCAACGCTCAACAATTGTGCTTTTGTTCCATGAATCAAAAAGTGTTATTGTTGCTCAAAGACGGTTTCAAGAGAGGTTTAATACCCGATGAGCTCCCTCCAACAAAACCATCCACAGAATGTATGAAAACTTTCAGAGGGAAGGAACAATATTGAAGCCGAAGCGTCCTCGACAGAAGCCTGTGTGTTCGCCTCAGAATATTGAAGCTCTTAGAGTTGCAATGCAGAGGAGTCTAGGGAAGTCGACAAGAAAGGCAGTAGTGCAACTTGGCATATCAAGACGTTCGGTTCAACGAATTCTGAAGAGAGACCTAGTAGTAGGCCCCGACGTATGGCTCACTTTGGACTTTGACCCTCACATTTCTGACGTCATAGGTCAAAGGCCAATGACCTTGGCCCGGGGTCAATGTCCTAGGGGTACATAGGACCACCCCCTCTAAATTTTGGCAAGAGTACCTTGGCCCACCCCTAAATTTTGGCAGTGGTACATAGGACCACCTCCCTTAAATTTTGGAAATTGCCAAATCTCAAAATTCGGTGTGGTAGCCTTGGACCATAGTATGTACCTCTATTAGTATTGGGGGTCTATGTCGTTCCCTTTCATGGGTAAAAAATTTTCAAAATTTAAATTTCGGAGGTTTTTGACCTAATTTATCGCCTTTAATGAGGTGTTATTATCCTATATGGTTATATGGGCGTATACAGGGGTTCATTACCTTTCATGAGACATGGATATATTTATGCACCCTTGAAAAATTTGGTAGGGGTACCTTGGCCCACCCCTTTAATTTTGGAAATTGACCAATTTAAACATTTGGTATAATAGTACAGAACCCTAGTATGTATCACTATAAATTTGGGTGGTCCACCTCGTTCCCTTTCATGGGTACAAAATTGCCAAATTTTAGTACAACCACGTGTTTGGTTTTTGGCCCCATCTTATCCCCGTTGATGAGGTTCTATTACCTTATATGGTTATATGGGCGTACACAGGTGTCCATTCCCTATCATAAAACATGGGTATATTGGTGCACCCCTTTAAAAATTGGGAGGGGTACCTTGGCCCACCCCTTTAATTTTAGAAATTGCAAAATTTAAACATTTGGTATTATGGTATAGGGTCCTAATATGTATCATGATTAATTTGGATGGTTCACATCGTTACCTTTTAGGTGTACCAAATTGCCCAAATATAAACGTAAGCAATACGTAGTACCACGTGTTTTGTTTTGACCTAAGTTATCCCCTTTGATGAGGTCCTATTACCTTATATGTTTATATGAGCGTATACAGGAGTCTATTACCTTTCATAAGACATGAGTATATTAATGCACCCTGGAGGGGTACCTTGGTCCACCCCTTAAATTTTGGAAATTGCCAAATTTATACATTTGGTGTAATAGTATAGGACCCTAATATAGATCACTATAAGTTTGGATGGTCCAGCTCGTTCCCTTTTAGGCGTACAAAATTGCCAAAATATAAACGTAAGCAATACGTTGTACCACGTGTTTTGTTTTTGACCTAAGTTATCCCCTTTGATTAGGTCCTATGATTACAGGTGTCCATTTCCTATCATATTGATGCACCCTTTTTAAAATTTGGCAGGGGGTCCACTGAAATTGTCCAATTTAAGCATAGTACAGGACCTCAATATGTATCATGATAAATTTCGGTGGTCCTTTTATGCGTACAAAATAGTACAACCGCGTGTTCGGTTATTGACTTAATTTATTCTCTTTGATAAGGTTATAAGGTATGGACGAGTATCCCCTTTCAATTTGGTAGGACCCTTAGGGTGTCAAATGCTAGTACGGTCACGTGATCGATGATTTGGTTTTGATGCGCGACGGGTCCCTGGTCAATGTTCTTTAGGAATTAGATGGAAACTTTGTCCAGGGTTCTCGTCTTCTATCGCACAGTTCTTTAGGAGAATCTGATAACGTTGTATGTATCATATTGATGGAATGAACAATAAAAACACATAGATAAGCATAAATTGTATTTTATTCATTTTTCTGGTTTCTTCTTTTTCTATCTTATTGACAATGTTTGTATATTGAGCTGGGTTTCTTCATTAGACCTCCTCCTCTTCTTGATTGTGATGATTTGTTTCCATGTTTCGCAGCATAGCACTGGTTTGCAAAGCTTCGTATTGTGAATTCTGTAAAAAGAACGAGGAAAAAAGATGATTAGTATAGAAATAGGTGATGATAAAACAAATACACTCTCAATGATAAATAAGATAAAATTACCTGGAATGTATATTGTAGTAGTCTACGATCATTAACCGTGGGTACTATTGTGAATAAGTATTGAATTTCACGCAGAGATTTTCCTTGGGCTTTACAGCACAAATAAAAATAAGCATAATAGCCATATACAATGAAGTTTTAAGAAAGCAACATGTTGTGGTACATAAGGAGGAAGGCCATTGCTGTCAAAATATTCTCCAACACCGCGATTATCAATATAAATTGCAATCCAATGGCTTTCTAGTTTTGTGGATGGATTTGTATTTACAATGATTGCCAGAGGTAGAGAAATCCGTGAGGGCAACTCATCGTTTGCAAATACCCCGGTAAAATGATTTCTGAATAATTGACTGCCGTTTAAAGCACTAGCTAATTGTAATGTGTTCAACATCGTGAATGGAAATGATACATAACGTATACGTACCTTGTAATTTAAAAGTCCAGGATAATGTTGCGCTGGTGGTCGATCTCTAGGAGTGAGGAAAACTCCCCATACACAATACAGTTTGCAGGTGCTGCTAATTTCTCTTGGAAATGAACTTCCAATCGGATGGCTCCATGTCTTTGTAAATTCCAATAGTGACAATCTCCAGCAGAAGAATCGGAGTTAGATCAAATACAAACAGTGTATATCCATTCTTGTAGTTGGCTCTTGAAATTGTATTTCCAGTATTGGTAAAATGTATGCCAGAGCCTGAGAACAATGTGTGGTACGATGAAATGTAGAGATTTTCTTCAAAGCTGGGTTGCAATAGTTTTGAAGGTACAGCTTTTCCATCCACGTACAATGTAAAGAAATTAATGTATATTTGTATATTGTATTAGATGTTGAAATTCAAATGGATTGCTGGTAATAGTTCCACTGGATGCTTCATTCGATGTAAATCCTACAAAAATATGATTTGGCAATGTTTCCATAAACAGGT
The DNA here is from genome assembly GCF_964235325.1 of Thermobia domestica. Lineage (NCBI taxonomy): Eukaryota > Metazoa > Arthropoda > Insecta > Zygentoma > Lepismatidae > Thermobia > Thermobia domestica. The sequence goes on from NC_137458.1 coordinate 58,605,076, forward strand.
TATCAATAGTTTTGGATTGTATATCCTTCGGGATGGTAAATGATTTCATTTGAACCCTTGTCGGAGGATACTTTGCCGGTGTAGATTGTAAAATTTTATTGTGTGCCAATTTGACACTAGGGCTAATGCTGACTTTTTTCACCTGCAACGATGCATCTAGAATATTGATTTCTGAATTGACACCATTTTCACTGGCCATGAGACAAAAGTTTGGTTTTGCAGGAATAAGTTTCACACGTAATTCCACTCCATGAATTAAAAAATTATCTTGATTAAAAATGTCACAATGAAGATGTCCAATCATATCGAATTTCATACTTTGTTTTGTCAGTTCATAGCGTTGTTGAAATCCTTTGTTCTCTCTGGTGGTTGCGTTCATATGACCAGCCGTATCTTGAAACCACATTGCTGTTTGTAAAAATGTGTATTTTTAGCTCCATCACTATAATTGAGCAGTTTTTCCGGGTACGAACGATATGGATGATTATGTGACGGAAATGAAATCAGTTTATTGTTCAAGTAGATTTGTACTTCACTAAACATAGCATTTAGAAAATCATTGACAGGTGCAATTGCTTTATCCGTTTCGGTGAAGGAGGAACCATCTGGTTTCACAATTTGTGCTTGGATGTACAATAAGGTTTGTGGCAAATTAATATATTCATCACTGCTACCACTCACTACAAATTCTATTGGTGAATTTTCAGCTATTGAACTAATTGGTTTGTAGCCAATAATACGATTGTCCAGAACACTGGTTTGCGTGGGTAACGTTGAAAAAATGTCCAATTCACTTTTTACACATTCACAGAATTGATGATGTAAGAAAGCCATCGTTGAATTAATCAAAAATATCTGGTGACATGACAATGATCTCTTCTTCTTTTTATGTGATAATTTACGTCTCTTCGTAGGATTGATGGTGTTGTTGACCGTTGGAAGGTCAACCTCAAACTGAGAGCAGTCATCCCATTTTCGTTTATGATATCCACTTCCAAGCATAGTTTTCAACTTATTTTTAGCTTTTTCTTGTAAATTTGTTTTTGCCTCTTGCATACGTTGATGAAACGATTCTTCCAGCGGTTGATTCGAGATCAGAACATCATTAATCATATTGGCACCTGATTTTAATAATTCTTTTCCCAGAATTTTAGCTCCTTGCTTCACAAGTGGTAACACTGAACGAAATAAGCCACCAAGGAAACTTCCAATGCCATGTCCTGCTTGATAGGGACTTCCCACATAGACGTTGCAGATACGGGACAACGCTTGTTTTTGGTAGAATTGCAAATACGGATCAGTCGTGACGACGACGACGGAAATGTAGTTTTGTACACACCGTTCCAAAGGTGAATGGCATACGATGACCTGTGCTATCCCTTATATCGATTTGTATTTGCTCAAAATTCGTTTTTTCCACCGGAACATAATATGCAGGATTAAAGATTTGTACTGCATGACTTCCAAAAGTATGATTCACAGGATCCATGTTGACAATTCGTAGCAAGGGTACCATTGTATCTCCAACAATGACAGATTTAATAATGTCACAATAGACGTACATTTGTGATGGTAAGCCTAACCGTGCATCCAGTGTATATTGTCCCTTTTGCATATCCTTTAAATCACTTTTCGGTTCAAATTCAAGCATTAAACTAACACTTGGTGAGATTTGTACAGAAGTATGGATTTCCTTATTGGGATGTCTTATGAGACATATATTATTAGTTGCATCATGGGATATAAATAAAATGGTTTCTTTATTATGTATATTAATTGCATAAATAAGATACCGTATATTATTATAATAGCGTACAGGAATCGTTATTCCACGGTTCCTGATCACTACTACTTGATGATTTGTAGTATATTTTATTGTTTTTACTGTTAATGTTCAGCAAAGAATGTGGATAATGAATCTCTACAATTGCCACATTCCCATTTCTGGCGAAACTCTACACGTCGTTGTAATTTCGTAATATATGAAGTCAATGTATTTTCTGGAAAATAATCCATGGAACTATTACTGGGAAGTGTAACGTAAAAATCTTGATTAGGTTCCATTCTTCTTCTTCTTCTTCTTCAATGAAGTTGCAGGGATCCACGAATTGAATGAGGAAGGATATCCTTTCCACTGGACGATATACTCCTTTCTGTGACCTTTTGTTTTTGTACGTAATATTTTATCGATGAGGAACGTCGAAGGGAGCGGTACTGGTTGTAATTCTTCTCTGTAGAAAACACCATCGATGAGTTGATTATTTAAATCCTCTAGTCGATACACTGATGGGTATCTTGATACAATGGCTTTTACTCTAAATATTTCCCAAGTCCAGTTCTCGAGGTAACCCTTGTCAAAGATACGTTTTGTTTTACTAATACGAACAGTATCACCAACAGATAAATCCGTATTTTGTTTTAAACGTTGTAGTTTTTTTATCGTATAAGTTATGCCACACCTCCAGTAAATTGTCCTGAGAAACGTTTGCAGATGCCATTTTAATACTGGAATGTCGACTTTCATTGTATGCTTTCACAAGTAAAGGCAATACTTTGATGTAATTGTATGTTTGATATTTGGTAAAGTATTTCCACATACGATGTTTCAATGTCTGATTAAATCTTTCTGCGATGCTGGCTTTAATATCTGTATCCTTTGTTGTAACATGTTGCACGTTGTGTTTCCTGAGAAACTTTAGTACTGTCTTGTTAGTAAATTCAGTTCCTTGATCACTACGTAGCACAATTGATTTCCTGTCCTGGAAAATCATTTCAAATGCATTCACTATATTTTCGGCACTTTTTGATTTTAGTGGTACAGCCCACCCGTACCGACTAAACACATCAATCACTGTAAGAATATAACGGTAATTGTCATTATAGTTTTGAAGTGATTGTAAATCATTTAAATCACATTCCCATTGGTCATCAATATTGTTAACAAGATAAAAATCTCTACGGAAACGACGACGTACAGGACGATGTAACGTGTAGGTAGGTTGTTTGTTTAACCAAAGTTTTATTTTGGCTAGAGGTATACATTTTCCTGTGGCTTGTCATAATTTCTTTGCTGTAGAAAATGATGCAGGATATACTGGATTGCAATAAATGGATTTCAACTTTTTGTTCATGGTTTGTACGTTAAGCATTGTGGAATGATACGTTTTCTTTTTGGTCGGACTTCTAAAACATCATCATCATCTTCTTCTTCTTCTTCTCCGGAAGAAAATAATTCAGGTGCCGGTTTTGGTGGTGCAGATCCTTCAGATGCTGTTGTACTATTATGCTTGACAATATAGTTTAATTTTCGTGGATTACCAATCAATTCTTGAGGTGTGTTTGACGATGCGAGGTAGTTGCAAAACAATTCCCAGCCTTGAGGATTAGAATGTTTCCTCGGTCGAGTCACATCGCACATTAAATCTACAATATTGGATCCATGTAGTTTATTATCTTTGATGTACACTGTTCCTTTATGATCCCACGTAATTGCGCCATCTTGTTTTAAACGACGGAATAGTAGTTCGGCTTTCTTACGATACATTTGTGGTATTGCGGCTAATATTTCTTGCTTCGTGCTATCGTCAACATTCGGAACGTCACCATCAGGTTTCATTGATGTAATTGTAAGTGGTATTGGTTCTTCTTGTTTACGTATCACATAAAGATATTTCTGTAATATTCTATTGTACTGATTCCACTTTTCTTCATCACTTAGATACGATGTATTCAATATAGATTGCATTTCACGATCGAGATTACATTCGCGATTTTCACTCACACGGGCTGATGCATGCATTCGTTGAAGCATTTCTGGTGGCAGTAAAACCATCTTCTTGCTATGTTCCATGATGTTTATTGTTTAAACAAAATACTGGATAAAACACTTCCTACAATAGGTGCAAGTAATGCAGGTAAGAATCCTCCTTGTTGTACGGCTAAATGTTTCTTCTTTTTATCCAATGATTTTGTATTGTCTACGAGATAGCGGAGCGTGTTCTTGTAACGATTTAATCTTGCCTTATGCGCACTTGTCACTGGAACATTGCCTTTTAAGGCATTATAGCAACATTCACAAATACTATGAATTAATGAAGCGTCTGCATTGGCAATAATAGCTTTACGCAATCTTGGTTTAGCTTTGTGCAGAGTACGTAGCAGATCAGCTGTTTCACTGGAGGAGATATCGTGACAGACTAAGTCATCCTTTTCATATGCACAATAATTTAAACATGTTTTGTTGGTACGTAAACGTAATGATGCAAATCGTCGGAAAAATTATTTGTACGAAATCGCATTTCATCAGGTGTATCTTGTTTAAGATCTATCAGTAAATAACCTTGTGTATTTCGTGTTGCGTCTACATAGCTTTCTTGTAGAAACAGTGGATGCTAAGGCATGATTTGATAACTCATATGCTTGATTTGTGACTTATCACGTGGATTCTTAAACAACACCAAATACGAACAATTTAAACTCATATTTCTATTTGCTTTACTTTGATAAAATACATTTTGTGTTATAAAAATCACACAAATATTTTGATGATGCGATCCTTTCGTGAACATATCAACAATATCGCTATTCACTTCTCGCATATGGTCATCAATAATAATCAAATGTGGTCCATCTTGAGGCTGAAAACCTTTCATTCGTGGAAGTCCTTCGTGAAATTCTACTGGAACCGGCATTGTTGCATACACGTCTTGCCATTCTGCATAATACCAGTATATCTTACGAAATTTCGCATTGATCATGGGAGATGTGACAGTAATCGCTTCACAAAATACGTTTTTCCACACCAACTAGGTCCTGCGAGAATACAGGTAAACGTATGTTTCCACTGTGTATCCATGATGAACACTAACACCTTGTTTCAAATATGATGCGTATTTAAAGTGACCTCAAATTCTTTTGATTTAGTTTGTAAATTCTTGCACTCACTGGTAAACGTTGGCGAGAAACGAAAAAAACGTTTATCTGTTTATCGAATAGTTGAAAACCGCTCATTTGTTAATCGAATAGTTGAAAACCGTTTATTTGTTAATCGAATAGTTAAAAACCGGATAAATTTTAACGGTTAACTGCTAAAGTTGATCACTGATTTTAAATTCTATTTGAAAATTTTTTTGTTTGAAATTTGTTTTGAAATCTTTGTTTCAAAAATTTTGTTTGAACTTTTTTTGTTTCAAAAATTTTGTTTGAACTTTTTTGTTTCAAAATTTTGGTTACAATTTTTTTCAAATTTTTAGTTTGAAATTTTTTTTCGTTTCAAAATATTGCTTGAAACTTTTTTGTTTTGAAAATTCTTTAGTTTGAAAATGTTATGGTTTCAAAATTTTTGTTTGAAAATTTTTCAAAATTTTTCGTTTCAAATTTTTGTTTTGAAAATATTTTAGTTTCAAGATTTTCGTTTAAAGGTTTTAGTTTCAATTTTTGTTTTGAAAACTTTGGTTTGATTTTTGTTTTAGTTTGAAAGTTGAAAAAGTTTTAAATTCCATGAATCTTTCCTTTCAAAGTTTCCACCTAATTCCTAGAGAACATTGACCAGGGACCCGTCGCGCAACAAAGCCAAATCATCGATCACGTGACTGTACTAGCATTTGACACCCTAAGGGTCCTACCAAATTGAAAGGGGATACTCGTCCATACCTTATAACCTTATCAAAGAGGATAAATTGAATCAATAACCGAACACGCGGTTGTACTATTTTGTACGCATAAAAGGACCACCGAAATTTATCATGATACATATTGAGGTCCTGTACTATGCTTAAATTGGACAATTTCAGTGGACCCCCTGCCAAATTTTAAAAAGGGTGCATCAATATGATAGGAAATGGACACCTGTAATCATAGGACCTAATCAAAGGGGATAACTTAGGTCAAAAACAAAACACGTGGTACAACGTATTGCTTACGTTTATATTTTGGCAATTTTGTACGCCTAAAAGGGAACGAGCTGGACCATCCAAACTTATAGTGATCTATATTAGGGTCCTATACTATTACACCAAATGTATAAATTTGGCAATTTCCAAAATTTAAGGGGTGGACCAAGGTACCCCTCCAGGGTGCATTAATATACTCATGTCTTATGAAAGGTAATAGACTCCTGTATACGCTCATATAAACATATAAGGTAATAGGACCTCATCAAAGGGGATAACTTAGGTCAAAACAAAACACGTGGTACTACGTATTGCTTACGTTTATATTTGGGCAATTTGGTACACCTAAAAGGTAACGATGTGGACCATCCAAATTTATCATAATACATATTAGGGCCCTGTACTATAATACCAAATGTTTAAATTTTGCAATTTCTAAAATTAAAGGGGTGGGCCAAGGTACCCCTCCCAATTTTTAAAGGGGTGCACCAATATACCCATGTTTTATGATAGGGAATGGACACCTGTGTACGCCCATATAACCATATAAGGTAATAGAACCTCATCAACGGGGATAAGATGGGGCCAAAAACCAAACACGTGGTTGTACTAAAATTTGGCAATTTTGTACCCATGAAAGGGAACGAGGTGGACCACCCAAATTTATAGTGATACATACTAGGGTTCTGTGCTATTATACCAAATGTTTAAATTGGTCAATTTCCAAAATTAAAGGGGTGGGCCAAGGTACCCCTACCAAATTTTTCAAGGGTGCATAAATATATCCATGTCTCATGAAAGGTAATGAACCCCTGTATACGCCCATATAACCATATAGGATAATAACACCTCATTAAAGGCGATAAATTAGGTCAAAAACCTCCGAAATTTAAATTTTGGCAATTTTTACCCATGAAAGGGAACGATATAGACTCCCAATACTAATAGAGGTACATACTATGGTACTAGGCTACCACACCGAATTTTGAGATTTGGCAATTTCCAAAATTTAAGGGTGGTGGTCCTATGTACCACTGCCAAAATTTAGAGGGGGTAGTCTTATGTACCGCTAGGTCATTGACCCCGGGCCAAGGTCATTGACCTTTGACCTATGACGTCAGAAATGTGAGGGTCAAAGTCAAAAGTGAGCCATACGTCGGGGCCTACTACTGACCTCCATTTTTATCCATACAAGATGACCGTTGTGCAACGACTCACAAATGATCACAAGCAACAGAGATTAGTTTTCGCGCAATGGGCAGAGGGTAAGCAACGAATCCTTCACAACGTTTGGTTTTCTGACGAGGCGCATTTCCATTTGGACGGAGTGGTCAACAAACAAAATGTGCGTTTTTGGGTCAATGGAAATCCATGGTTGATTCATGAAAAACAACACCACACTCCCAGGATTAATGTGGGTTGCAATTTCCAGCCATGGACTGATTGGGCCATTCTTCTTTGAAGGAACACTAAACGGTGAGCGGTACTTGACTATGCTCTGGAATAACTTTCTCCCGCAGTTGCTTGCTACTGCTTTGCCATCAACACGCAGTGGTTCATGCAAGATGGAGCCAAACCGCACACTGCGAATGTTGTCCTGGATTTCTTACACGAAATTTTTCACATGCGCGTTATTTCTGATCGGTTTCCAGACCAGTTTCATGCTGGACAATCTTGGCCACCTCATAGTGCTGATCTTAACCCATGTGATTACTTTCTGTGGGGATATTTAAAAGAAAAGATTTTTCCGAAATATCCCAACAATTTGGTAGAGCTCGGACGACTGCTTATTCAGGCTTGCAGTGAAATTGGTGAAAACATGTGTCGTCGAGTAGTGAATAACCTCAGTGTTCGATTAAATGTAGTTCAGATTAACAATGGCGGACACATTGAACATGTTTTGAATTAGAACATTTCTCCACAATACACTCTTTCTTGTGACGTGCATTTCTTTCTGTTCTGATTGTGAATAAAGTTTTTATTTAAAAAGAAAATGGTGGATCATTTCGTGCGCCACCCTGTACTTTTTCTTAAATGCCAGGTTAAGTTTAGGCAATCAACAATATATATATATATATATATATATATATATATATATATATATATATATATATATATATATATATATATATATATATTAAGATGTATTACTTTCATGCACTTGACAAAATAACTAGGCAATCAAAATGACATGTATATGCCCAAGGGGGCAAGACATGATCTGAATATTTGCATATAAATGTTACTTTTCCTGGTTGTTTCTAACATTTTGTTTGACGAAAGGATGTATAACTAATAGGATACTATCTTTTTCAGTTAAAATACCGTATATCATATTTTATATTTTATTAACCCTTTGGGGATCCCATGGTACAATTTGTACCATACGGGATGTTTCATGGTACATTGCGTTATAACTCTCCTATTTGAGTTTTTTCGTCAGTTTTTTTTTCAAGTCTAGAGGCATTGTATAAGACCTTACGTAAGGTTTCACACCTTCCTGCGTCGAGACATACGAGGTGATGACGTCATACTTCTAAAATATATATTTCTTTTAATGTTGCGGGGCCGGTTTATGTTCATTATTTTTTGGCGGGCTTATTTTTGCACGTAGAAGATTGAAGTTTTGCACAAACATTCAGTCTGCCGAGTAGTATTTACCAGGGGACCGCGCAAAGGTTGGACGACGACAAGGTTGGACAACGACAAACCTGGACACTTTTTGTGTCCAAGCTTGTCGTTGGCCAACCTTGTCGTCAGCGACCCAAAATGAGATATGTCAAAGCATCTCGGGGTCGATCCCGACAAGCCTGGACACCTTCAGGAATGTGTCCAGGCTTGTCATTGGCCAACCTTGTCGTCAGCGACCCAAAATTAGATGTGTCCAGGTTTGTCGGGGTCGACCACGACAAGCTTGGACACCCCAGGAATGTGTCCAGGCTTGTCGTCGTCCAACCTTGTCGTCAACGACCCAAAATGAGATGTGTCCCGGCTTGTCGGGATCGACCGCGACAAACCTGGACACTTGAGTAATGTGTCCAGACTTGTCGTCAACGACCCAATTTGAAATGTCTGTTCCAACAAACTACCAGTTAAGGCGTTTCCAGTTCATACATACATGCCCTTCAATATAGAGTTGCATGGCTCGCATCTATATCGCTATTGGCTGTTTCTCGCCAGTCATTGCCCTCTACTAGAGGATATTCGAATTATTTAAAATTTATTTATCTTTTATTAAAAGAGATTATTATTATTTACAACATTTTCGTTTTACTTAAAAAAATACAAGCAGTATTTAGCAACCGTTGTAATATTTCCGCCAAAAAATCATGGTAAGTACGGACCGTGCGACTCTGCCGTGAAAGCCACGTTTTCATGCACCGCTGACTCTAGGGGCGCGTTCTTCAACATCGATCAGAATGTTTTCTTTGATCAGGTTAAATGCCTAGTGTTATGAAATTCTTTTCGTGAAAACGCTTATTTCGTTACGGGAGGTGAATCAATAATTAGCATGAGTAGGCCTACACTTCGTAAACAAATTTGGACTTTTTTGATGAACAATTATGGAAATGAGTTATTTGGGGAGATCATTTGGTGAGCAATCGTAAGCAAATTAAGTATATCTGGTTTCTGGAAGACTATCTGATAGAACAAGGAATATCTAAAAAATCATGATCTATGACCATGTAGAGCATTTTTGTTTGCGTGCCTCTTAGTAAGATGTTCAAAAGCTGAGAATGGGGTTCGTCTTAAAGACAGAGTTGGCGTGGGTCAATGAAAACTTGACCCACGACCCACTGACCCACCACCCACCGTGACCCACTCTGACCCACGACCCACCATGACCCACAACCCACCGTGACCCAATTCTGACCCACCGTGACCCACCACTCACCATGAACCAATCTCATCCACAATGACTTACTCTGACTCACCAAAATCCATCGTCATCATGTCTGAAAACGATCCACGGCCTCTTCTGTACTGACTAAAGAGTTTACACTTGTAATAAAACAAGACTGTGAAATTGTCACTAATCGGAGTTTGAATTTCTAGTCTATCGCTCAAACAACACTCTGTTACAATAACGGTGGATCTTACCTTTACGATATAATATGGTAAAGTGTTTGTCAGCGAGGAAATTCAAACAGTCCGAGGTGGGGGAAAATTAGTGCCTAAAATATACTTGTACTAAGAGAGTATTTTTGCAAATGTTAATTTCTGAACGCATTCCAAAAGAAACTTCTATTCGCAGGAAAATACCCCTGCACAATATGGAAAAGGTTATGCTTTCTCAGTTCACAGTATTTTTCTCACAAAAGACTTCAAAAATCAGTTTTTCATAGTGTATAAAGGTGCTCGGGTACCCTATGTGAGAGCATCTCCATAAAGTATGCTCATAATTGTAATTTGTGTAATCACTAAAACACCACGTTAAATTTAAGTTACAACTATGCATTATTGTAATTATTATAAATATTTATTCAAAGTAGTTTACCTAAAGCAAAGAAGAGACTTACTAAAAATTAGGTACAAAGTTGAATAACACAAATAAACCATTAGTAATTCAAGTATACATTTTCCAGAACTCGTAATTTTCCACCTTAAAACAAATCTGAAATCGGGTTTATTTCCTGTTGGTAACTTTTTCGTGGTAAATCATCCGCAGCGGAATGATGTCCATCCTTCAGCCAAGAAATAACTAGCTTGCCTACTTTGAGCTTGTCTAGCGGTCGGCCATTAACATTGATGAACAAGTGAGACGATGTTTGAGCACTTAGTCTATTTCTAATATCAGTCATCTGTAAATTCATAAGGGGAAATCCCCGTTCGCACTCTGTCGTGGAAATTGATAATACTTCTACCCGATTTCTGCAACTCCTCATCTCAATCTGCTTGTTAGACTTAAGTCTGATAACGATTTTTCTTGGTCAGCTTTGAAATACTCAGCAAGAAGTATCATCTCTCTATCACCATACAACATCTTTTCCATGTCAGTTGGCAATGTCGACGGAGAACAGAAACTTCATCTACCACGCCTTCGATAGGGAGTCTTGTGAATAAATTATCAATTAAAGTCTAATGATTTCTTATTTGTTTATAAATTTGATTTTTGTAATTACACATGAAGGTTTGATGCCATTACCAAGTTCCCTCCCCCGTCTAGAAAGTGAAAGGAAGCGAGGTTCCTGAAAAGTATTCAGAGGTGAATGAGAATTTCCCTCCTTCTTCCCCTTCTATTACCACACTGATCAGTGATTTATTTGTGGATTTTGTAGAAGGGGGGAATGTCTATGCAAGATCGTGTTCCGTATAACAGAACAACTTTAAAGTCGGGTTGGAACAACGTTATTTTTAAACCTACCTACTTTAAAATTATGCTAGTAGTTTGATAGGTGGTCCCCAAGTTCATAGTTTTTTTCACCTTTTTAAAAACAATTTTATAATAAATACGGGTAGGTACGTTAGATAAAATTTGGTTAGGTAGATTTGATTACATGCGTTACTTGCCTTGCTACTTTTCGTCCTACTACTGAGGGCAAGTGTGCAGCATCCAGTAAAAGCCATATAGTTACATTGCAATCTGCACAACTTGTTGTAACAAGTGACACACTCCTACGCAAAACAGTTTTGTTATGACAAATAGTTCTTTAGTCCGTTCTGATCTGGTCTTTGAATACCAAATTACTCACCCGAGCAATAAATACGATAACAGGTAAGAGTTTACTTTGAGCAGAACAATGATAGGTGCACATACACTTGAACCTGATTTTATTAAATAGAAGTTTAAAAACGGTACTTGGTGTCATTCCTTATATCATAAATGAGTTTTGGCACTTGCCCCTTGTACTTAATAAAATTAGATTCAGGGGTGTGTGACCCTAGCACTGTTCTGCTGAAAGTAAACTTCTGGTCGACAAAACATACTGGTATTAAAATTAATCCAGAATTGAACAAAGACTGTAATCTGGTCTCCGAAGAATCATGAGCATATAGGCCCTATTAAATAATTACCAATATGATTCTACTTAGGAAAAAAAAATACTTTACCTTTTCTTTCACTTTTACTCTCGAAATTGAAACAGCCATTACTGCCTACAATATTTACAGCTTTTACAATAAAATCACAAGAAAGGATTGACTGGCGATTTCACCCTGAATTAAGCTGAGGCATGACTTATGGCGTATCTAACACTGTCTTTAGAAATTAACAATACTATCACAGCGTACCTCACTTTGAATAGTGAAGCAATAGGAGGTTGGTTTACATTGGACACCGTATTATTTAGTTGGTTTGTCGGTAGCAATATGATGTCCACTTTTTATCCAGCTGAAGGCATACTTTTCTGCATTGAAAGAAGTAATGTCCAGTCCATTAACGTTTATGGAAAGAAGAGATTCGAAGGTTTTTACAGATAAACGGTTTCTAGCGTCAGTATACTGTAAGTCCAAGCTGGAAAAGCCTCTCTTACACTCTGCAGAAGGAACTGGAAGCAATTCTATGAACAATTCTTCGGGAAGCAATGCTATAAACAAGACCAACATAGCTCGCGACAAAACATACTGAAAAAATAAAGAATCGCTACTAAAACATCAGGTTGAATCATTGTACTTCAAAACAGATTATAGCTTAAGAAAGGGGGAATATATCTTCCCAGGCTGGGAAGACTGAATTAAACCCCGAGACAGGGAAGTCAAACTTAGAAGGGGGGAAATTCTCAGGCTTCCCTGGCTACAAATAAATCCCTGACACTGATGTTTGCCATGTGCCAAATGATGAGGAATTTCAATTAAATTATCATAGTATAATTATTTCCTTGTTGAATTATCGATACTTTTCAGTGGAAAAAGGGATGAAATTTGAAAGTTCCAAATCAACGTAAGTAGACCAACGTAAAGGGAAAAAGAGTGTAAAATTTTCCATATAATTATGCGTACAATCCAAACTTAAAACTTCCGTGTAACTAAGCTCACAGTACAAATTTTATGTCTACTTTCTCGTAACTTTATGGGTTGATTGTCCTGTGCTGTAAGAGCTCCATATAATAAACATAAGCTTCAGCAATTATTATAATAGAAAGCAATGAATATATGAAGCCAAGCACTGTATTTTTTGTTTCTGATTTTTTTTCTTAAATAACATCGATCGTTTTCGATCAGTTTTACAAACCAACTCTCTACCAATTTTCCATATATAGAAAGTGCACCCCCCCATAAAGAAGAATTTTTAAAAATGCTAGCATATATTCTGTTTATTTTGAATAAAGAGTTAATACACTGAATTTCAGCTTCGTAAGTTTAACGGCGTGCGAGATACTATTTTTTCCCCGCAAAAATTCGGATTTTCACTACCTCCTTAGGATATTATGCATTATAATGAAAGGAATATAACATCCCAGTTTAGATTAAGGTCTAACTATATACCAAAAGTAATTTCACTTGACTTCGCAATTTGACCGTGATGATCAGGCACACATAGTTACATTCATTTTTTATACAATAATTTATATATTACAGTGATTCAAAAATGTATTTTTTCCAGTAGTTAGCTCCTCTAAAAACTCACAGGTCTCGAAAGCCAAGTAGTAGTAAAGTCCTATTGCTATTATTACAATTACAAATATCAATATCCAAAAGTGCCTGAAGTTCATTCTTTCACTTGGTTAGATATATTCACCTCAGGTAAGCAGACAGAAACAAATGGAAAAGGAAGGGAAATGAAGGTCTTGCAAGTGAAACGAAGACAAATTTACCAGTCTTCAGAAGATACTATCAACAATGCAGTGAGCAGAGTTCGTCGGTAAATCATACTGAGTCGGTGGGTCGCAGTGGGTCATGGTGGGTGGTGGGTCGCAGTAGGTCACGGTGGGTGGTGGGTCACATGCTGTTGACCCACGACAGACTGACCCACTCAGAAAACTTGACCCACTGACCCACTCCATCTCTGCTTAAAGAGGGCCGTACCCAAGATTGGTTTGAGGAGGGTATAGGCCATATTTAGAATATTTTGAGGAGGGTATAGACCATATTTAGGATATTTTCATAGGTGCATCACTGTATTTTATTTAAACCAGTAACTACAATAAAGGAAACTAACAGTGTCATAGCAGCATTAGGCTGGGATAACAAGTATTTGTGCTAATCTTGATGTTATTTTCGGACTGAGAACATGAGCAATTTTGAAATATAAACCAAGAATATTCCAATATCGCACAGTGTGTTTTTCTACGGACGCCATCTCGATGGAGAACAATGTTACAAGTGTGGGTTTCCAAACTGCAATGTTAGAATTGAATCAATCGTTTGAGCTATACAGATGTAGTCTTGAATGGTAGAGAAAATTCTGTGTGAACTCTCTTGCTTCATATCAGTGTATGAAAGAGTGTATAGTTTTATGACTCTGATCCAAGGAAAATGAGACAGACGAGCAGCTAAATGCTGATACTTGCTTTTCGTATAAGTGTTACAGATTTGATCTGAAGAGTCTGCATTAATACTAAGCTTCTTTCTCGCTCCCCCTGGCTTATCGCATTCTTCAGTTAGTGCGTAGTCTCACCCATTCTACTTCTCTTTAATTCCATCTTTTTAATATTGCTGTTACAGCACTTAATTTCTTCTGCTCTCCTTCATTATATATTTTGTCTGATAATTTACCTTTCTCTCTATGTCCACATTTCGAAAGTTTCCAATTAGATTTCATTATCTGTTCCTGCAGACCCGGATTTCCCAGTAGGCCTACTAAGCCCGGGTCTAGGAACTAAACGTTCTGAGATGCGCACGGACAAAAATTGTATAAGAAACCGCCAGAGTGATCATAGTTTAGTTTTATATCCTTATTGTCGAAGGATAGGAGAATGTATTAACAACTTTTGAACAAGATATCTTGCAAATCAAATGCGTAACATTGCATTTTCTTAGGTGATGGCGTGTAAAAGTGAACATGATTTAAAGCATAAATTGAAAGCATGTAGAAAACCGTCGCCATTCTACATTTCAGACGCGAAAAATCAATGAATACGTTAGTTGGAAATTGATTCTATTTTGAATTGGAACCACGTAATACAATCACAAACACTAGAGGTGAACACGTTTAAAGTTTCTGCGATTGCTTTTCACGGCGAATAGCCGCAGTCTTTGCGTTCTCTTTTGTATTAAATGCATGTGCGGTTAATTGTGACTAGATGCTGCGTTAAAGCCTGACGGACCCGCTCAGTTCGGCGCCTCCGTTTCAGCCCGGCGCTTATGTTAATCAAATGGGATGTGTGCCCCTGTACATAAATTTTCGCCAAATTGAGCTGGCGCCGAAACGGTGTTGTCGAAACGTAGTGGCCCCAAAGCCTGATGGCTTTAATAGGTTTGAACCCTAGGCATTTTTTTGGTTTTAGTCCTCGTTTTTTTAAAATTTTAAACCGGGTTTTATTTTTTATTATTGATATATGATATTGTAATTGAATAATCATGTCTGTGGTACTTCTTACGATTTTTATGAATATCACGGTGTTATAAAAATAACACTGCAGTATAATCAGAGAGAACAGTTGCCCTTGTACATTGATAACACTATGTGTCCAAGCTTGTCGTTGGTCAACCTTGTCGTCAGCGACCCAAAATTAGATGTGTCCAGGTTTGTCGGGGTCGACCACGACAAGCTTGGACACCCCAGGAATGTGTCCAGGCTTGTCGTCGACCAACCTTGTCGTCAGCGACCCAAAATGAGATGTGTCCAGGCTTGTCGGGATCGACCACGACAAGCTTGGACACCTCAGGAATTCGTTCGAGTCTGGCGCAAGAGCATAAATTGAGAAGTGTCCAAGCTTGTCGTTGTCCAAGCTTGTCGCCGTCCAACCTTGTCGGGAGCGACCAAAATTAAGTGTCCAGGCTTGTCGTCGTCCAACCTTGTCTGCGTCCCATTTACCAGATTTTTTTCAGATTTCTGTGTTAAAACAGGGGGATCCAGAGGGGCAAAAAGTTGAAAAACGGATATTTTTACCAAAAGATCCCTTTCTTCGCGATTTTCCCGCCTTAGATGCATGATGGAGACAAGTGAATGGTACCGCCTGAAAGGCAGTTCTATTCTGAAGAGAATGATGCGCGACACATGACCCTAGAATAATTAGGGAAGTGTCAGGGAATTTTTATCAAAATATACTTCTGTATAGGGGAGTTTTGGACATTTTCGGTATTAATTTTTGCGGGCTTATTTTCGCACCTAGAAGATTGAAATTGTGAACAAACATTCAGTCCACCGAGGAGTATTTACCAGAGCTAATTCTCTCCTTTTTTCTACATGCCCATGTTTCGAAAACCTGCAATTTTTTAATTGCTTTTGCGTAATGCCAATGCTTCTGCCCCATAGAGCACATATTGGAATCAGTAAAGCAAAATCTCGATATTTAAATGGAAGTTTGTTTAATACAAAGATTAGCTAATCGTGGTTGAAAAGAAAAAATCTGACGCCTTTAGAATGTAAAAATAATTTTGCAATTCATGTATTTAAATAATCTGTGCCGTCTTGATTTTCTTTCATGCGTTTCAGGGCTAGACTCTCCAGTTTGGGAACCAGTGGAGTATTAGATCTGTTTAAAAAAAATTTAAAAATTACGAAACGTTGTAATTTATCTTATAAGTAGTGAAGCGTGGGGACCCATTGAAAAAAAAAAATAAAGGTTATCGCCTATGTTGTACACTATCATCATACACGAAGGAAAACTATATTACATTTAGAAACATACATTGTATTTTTGTTACTATTGGCGTATTGTAGAATTTATCCAGAATAAAATTTACCTACGAAAAGCATAAGATTTCTTAAAAGCAAGACTTGCAAGACTCTTGCAGCAAGACCAAGACCAAGACCAAGACTGGGTGTGCAAGTCCAAGACCAAGACTGGATGTGCAAGACCAAGACCAAGACCAAGACCACCCCGGTCTTGGTCTTGGTCTTGCATTTGCTAATCACTAGTGTAGAGGTGGAAATGAAACTTCTTCCGGAAGTTTTGAAACGTTATGAGGAGGAAAAGCAATGCAAAATTACCTCCATTTCTCAGTTTATTGAAGTGATGGATCGTTTCAAAATTGCTTTTCATGAAATGCACAAATTAGCCGTAATTGTTGCCATCATTCCTGTATCTAGTTCACCATGTGAACGTTCTTTCTCGTGTCTTAGACGGGTTAAAACAAATCTAAGAAATAGAATGGCAAACTGTCGCCTAAGCGATCTTTGTTTCCTTTCAGTAGAAAGAAAACTTGTAATGAATATTGCTGTAGAGAATGTGGTAAAATTATTCGATGTTGGACCTAACAATCAACGCAATGTACTCCATTATTGTAAATTCCCGGCGGGAGCTCATGTGGTCCGGATTCCACGTTAATCAATAGGACCACGTCTCATATAGCCTCGCTGCTGAACGGGACGTTAAACTCAACTCCATTATTGTAAGCTTGTTCGTACCATGTGGTCAGCCCTTTATAGTTTAAAATACATTGTTGTTTCTGTGGATCGTGATGAAGTTGTGTTAATTGCTATGTACTTCTTTATCCAATTTATAATTTTTATTTTTTTCAACTTGAGTTTCAATTTCAAAGATTTCTGTCTAAGGTATGATCAAACAATTATGCTGTCGAATTTCCCTATTCTTTTAGTAACATAGAATCTAATGTGCACAAGTTAAGGATATACGAGAGAAAATATAAATTATTTATATTTTTTCTTTCTTGCTTTTTTGTAATCAATGCTTCAAAGATAAAAATGTTTGCAATAGCCTATTTTATTATTGTTTTACTTTACTTACTTATTGTGTATTTTATGATATTAACGAAAGGTAGAGTATTATCTGTTAGTCTGTGTTGTTTGAACCTTCTTTTATTTCTATACATTTATGTGCATTCTTGGAGGGAGAGAAAGTAAAGCTGTTTTAAACTTCATCGAACACACAGTAAACACCGTTATTATTGTTTTAAAAAAACTGGAAGTAGAGGTATTGTGTCTGCCACGCTGAATTCGGTAAGTCGAGAGTATAGCCACGAACTCCCGAAGCCTATCCTAAGTCCTGCATTTCTTCAGACCCACCAGGCGAATGTTGGAATTGTACCTTCTATAAGGCCCAGACTACTTCACATGCTCTACATCCTTGTCCCTCCTCTATTTCGGTCTGAGCCTTAGCTAACTAAAGAGTTTAAAGATCGAAAATTATTGTCCAAAAATGTCTACATTGCCCAGTTCTTATTTTCATTGTCCGCCCACCCAGCAACTAGGTCCGCCTCTATCCGCCCACCCCATCAAACGTTTCTGGCGCCGTCCCTGGATCTTAGTGGCGCGGAGTGGGCAGAGTAGGTGCGGCGAAGCTGTGACGTATGGCTTCACGATTTTGTTGTATGGGCAGATCCTCTATTTTATAACATTCTTGGCCTGAAAGGCAGTTGTATTTTGAAGACAATGATGTGCAAACCATGATCCTAAGGTAATTAGGGATGTCTCAGGAAATGTTTAAAAATTTCCCTCTGTATACGGGAAAATGGGACATTGTCGGTATATATTTTTTGGCGGGCTTACTGTTGCATCTGGAAAATTGGAATTGTGCATAAACATTCAGCCCACCTAGTAGTATTTATCAGATTTTTTCAGATCTCTGCGTTAAAACAGGGGGATCCAGAGGGGCTAAAAGTAAAAAAAAAAAAAAGGATATTTATACCCAAAAAATTCCATTTTTCGGGATTTTCCCGCCTTAGATACATGATGGAGACACGTGAGTCATACCACCTGAAAGGCAGTTCTAAGCTGAAGAGAATGATGGGCGAAACATGACCCTAGGGTAATTGGGGATGTCTCAGGAAATTTTTTACCTGAGATCATGGTGTTTTACGGTAATTTGTGGCATGGTGGGAATTCCTGATAAAATTTCTCCCGCCCTTAGTATTCAAAGTAGAAAGTTGAAATTTGGCACACACATTCGGTATACCAAGTACTATTTATCAGACTTTTTAGACGGCTACGTTCACACAGGGCCTCTCCAGAGGGGCCCAAAGTGCGAGAAAAAATTCTCTCCGAAATTTTCCCTTTGACTTCATTTTTCCCGCTCCTGGCATATGGTATAAGCATGGTACCATTTGAAAACCAGCTCCATTCTGAAGAGAATGAGGTATGAACCATGATCCTAGGATAAATAGTGACGATGCAGTAGCTGCTTGACTGAAAGTCTAAAAAATAACCCAAAAAGCCGGGTACCGGAAAGGGTTAAGTAAATTGACAAGAGCAACGCCAGTAGGTAGTAGCCCTTTGTATAATACTCCTAAACAACGGAAGTGTAAGAAGAGATTTGATTCCTTGCTCATGTGAATAACAAATTAGCAAAACAAATAAATAGAAATAATAATATTAATCATAGTAATTAATAATGATGCTTGTTTTGCAAAAGTTATATTGAAATAGGGATTAACGAACAACTTAATTTTTAATTCCACACATGCTATTAAATGTATGTTATTACTCTTAGAAAATGAAAGACAGTAAATACTACAAGCATATGCTACGACATTTAAAGAAATATTTGATTTTGCAACTTCCAGAAACATGTTCGTTGCCATTAGGTGCATGGTGGAGCACATAAAAAAACAACAATACTTAGAATCACTCCATACTCCAGTTATATAAAATAATCCTAAAACCTAGAATTACGTTGAATTCCTAAATTTAATTGTATATACACTCGTACACTCCTAACACACCACTTCACTCGTATATTACACTACAAAACAATGGAAAAGGTAGAAGTTTACCTTATTACGCTGTTTTCCCTTACATTTTAGGAACTGTCAACTTTGTGCAAGTAAAGAATAACTTGTGAAAGACTTATTATTATTATTATTATTATTATTATTATTATTATTATTATTATTATTATTATTATTATTATTATTATTATTATTATTATTATTATTGCAAAACGCTCTCTCAATTAGTTTCAAAGCGGCTGACTAACATATCGAGCCCTTGTAAGAAGTGAAAGTATGCTGAAATTGTTGTGCTCCAATAGGTTTCATTTTGGGCTATTTTCTGTGACAATCAAAACGAAATCCCTGTAGTTTTCTTTACTCCACGGTAACACAACCAATACGTACTCGCGGAACGACAAATATATGGCACCATTTTTTCTATGAACCAATGTACATACAAAAACTTTACATTTTTAAATGAAACTATATATATTAATGGGTTACTTCAAAACAGTGCGGGGGCAACTGCCCCCTAATCGCCGTCCATGTATATGCCTATAGTAGCTGCTTAACGTAAATTTGTTGGCAACAATTGCAATAGCAGTTTGGAAATCAATCAATACAGTTAGTCTGGACTGAACATGGGATTTATAAGTACCGGTACTGGCT
Organism: Thermobia domestica; assembly: GCF_964235325.1. Taxonomy (NCBI): domain Eukaryota; kingdom Metazoa; phylum Arthropoda; class Insecta; order Zygentoma; family Lepismatidae; genus Thermobia; species Thermobia domestica. The sequence goes on from NC_137458.1 coordinate 58,625,349, forward strand.
GTTGTAATGCATTTTCTTATTTGTATAATCCAATACATAGAAATAGAAGTGGTACTTAAACAAGAAAGTGAAAATTTCCATTTTTTCTCTACAAAAAATTCCATCCCGAAAAAAGCCTGCCTACTTTTTTTTTTTTTTGCATCTATACTCTCAGGTAAAAATTTATTGATTATTGTCCTATCCTTTCTATTTATTATTCTAGTCTCTATACAGGTATTCGCGGTAAATTAAATAGATTTCTAAGCGATAACCTATGAATATAGAAGATTACAGAACAATATTGAGGAAAAAATGAGTAATAATTTGAAACCTGAAAAGCAGATTTTAACATCGTAAAGTTAATTTACTAAACTAAAAAATATTTTATTATTTTTTTTTTTATTTTTTGAAGTATAGTACTTTAAATATTATCAACTTTTATAACTACATTGAACAATATAATTAATTTTAAAATAACAGAACATTGAAACTTTAAAAATCGAACTTATGTACACAAAAATTTGACACATAATTATTTTGTTTTCTCGGATTAAAATACTGCATATTATAACACTTAAATTCCATACAATTGACAAGTTTTTATATGCTGCACCTATAGTAATAATATTGTTATTTAGACTACAGACAGATAGGTAAATTAACCGTACAGTAAAAGAATGGTTGTCCGTAATTTCTTATATAATATGCAACATAATCAGCAGAAATTCCGTGAGTTTGGTGAGAGAAGGGTGGTTACAGAAGGAAGATTTCTTCCAGTGCCTTTCCCGGTGGAAGCGTTCCTAGCATCGCTGCTACGTTCCCTCTTTGCACAGCCATACTTAATCTCTGTATAAGAAAGACTGAAGCTCGAGTGTCGCCTGTGTTGAGAGTTATTCGGCGTCCAACTTCTTTAATAAAGTTTAGTCCTTCATGACCCCAGGACCCACAAGTTTCGATGGCGATGGTGACGAAGTGGTATTTGTCCAAGAGGTTCTTATATTTTCGTCTCTTTTCAGATTCTCTACGAGTTGCGACCATCCCAGCTTTTGTGGAAGAAGTAGGAAGATTAGAGGGGGCTAGAGTATCGGCACAAGTGAAATCCCATATTAAAGCCTTCCCTCGTTTCCATGGCACCAATGACATTCCATCAGGTCTCTTGCCGTCAGAACGACTACACCCCATTGGCTCTCTCACGGAAGGCGTTCCAGAAGAGATGAGGGCTCTCATGATGAGGTCATTAACATCGGAGTGGTGAGAGTATCTGCCAGCACTGTGGAGACATGATAGGCCATGTATACCTTTCTTATCCACTAAACTTCCGCAAGCAAGGCACCGGTGTTGTTCGCAGACATCTGCTCCCAAACGTAACGCACAAGCGATTCTAAAACTTTCGTCGGGAAGATGCAGCCCTAGGGATGGAGATGGAATAGCCTGTACCCAGGCACCTGCTTCAGGGGATGAAGTAGCTAGAAGACGTGCCTTATCCTCAGGATTGGTGGAGGACTGAAGAAGAGAAGAAAATCTGGAGTTTATAAGAGAAGCGTCCCATGAAGATTGTAAACTTCTCTTATCAAGCTCAGGTAGAGCAAGTCCGCCACACGATGTCCACTGGGAGATACAATCAATAATCTCAGCTTCAGAATCTTGATGAATATCCTGGCGAAGAAGAGAAGAGATCAATGGCATAGAGCTATGAATGGAAGAAAGGAAAGCTGGAGTGGCCAAATCAAGGGCTCGACGGATACCTAGACCTCCGTGATCCACTGGGAGAGATGCCTGTAGCCATGACCTATCCGTAAGAGAGCAGTTGAGAAGAGATTCTAGGCCAAGTTGGATGGTATTATCGTATTGATTTAGAAGATCTGTCTCGCGCCAGGATGGAGAACTACGAAGGAAATATAACAGTCTAGGTATTGCTAATGAGGCCCGCAAGAGATAGACAGCTGAGTGTGCAGAAATCTTAGATAGGCGAGTGAAAAAGAAATCTAATTTGGATATTTTGTCCAGTAACATGATGCGTCGAGTGTCAGTGTTTAGTGCTGCACCTAAAAGGGAGGCTCTGTCTGGTGATATAAGTTGAATTCCAGGTGCGACTTCGTTGAGGAGGGTATGCAGGGCGTTAGCCTGTTCGTTTGAGACTCCCAGGAAACCAACTTCACACTTACTGAAATTGAGATTTAATCCAATCTCGCGAGATTGATTATGAACCTTTGTCAAAGCTTCCAGGACATCTTCCTTGTCTCCAGCTATGGTTCCATCGTCGAGATACCAAATGTTTAACTCAGTATTGATGTTGCTGACAATAGATTGAAGTGTCAACGCAAATAAAGCAGGTCCTAGGGGGTCGCCTTGTTGAACACCTCGCTGGGAGAGGATAATGTCTTCACCAAAAAATAGGTAACTAGGCTTTGAATAGCACTGATGGATGAAAGCGTATATATAAGGGAAGTGCGTTTTTACAGCAGTAAGCATAGAGTCTCTGTTGATTTCGTTGAATGCATATTTACTAAACTTATATGGGCCTACTTTTGCTGTGGGCCCCCCCGCATTGAGAGCCCGTTACTTACGTTACTGTATGCAATATTGCAAGAGTGTATGATTCATCCGGCACTTCTGCTATCGTTAATTTCGTGAGCAAATGAAGGAAGGAAACTACTTTATTGCTTTTATTTCAATGCCCTTTTCCCTTCTCCGAACAAGAGGCACAGTACTTTCATGAAACATATAGTAATGCTTAGGGAAATTGTATATATAGAAGGGAAATTTTTGTCGTTTCGAAGGGAAATTCTGGTACAGGTCTCCAACTCCACCATTCAATCGATGCTGTTTGGGTCCTTGTTTGGGTCTTTCATCCGATATTTGATATTTCAGTCAGATAAATTGATGTGATGAGCAGAAGATGGGCCCAAGAAAGTGTGAAAGAAATAAAATGGATTAGAGATTAAGTTGTCAAACAACTTATCTATGAAGATAATGTTTTATCATGAAATATACATGATCCATACAGAAAGAAAGAACAATAGAAAGCATTAGGATTTCGATACAGTATTTTTCTTTGCTTTAAATAGAAAGTTTATGGTAAAAGGTATGACCGATAAGGATATATGATCAGGTATTATGGTCTTATCTGTTGTAGATTGAGAATTTGTCATTTTGCGAAAAAAAAAAAAAGTTTATTTTTTTTCAGTAGTTAGTAAACTAATGACTATTTTATAATCGTATTTTGTAATTATATGAAAAAATGACATTGACGGAGAATGACAGGAAGAAAACGTGTTGCTTGAACACAATAGTAAGATTATGTAACTCATTTTAAAGCCAAGGAAATCCTCTACAGAATGCTGAAGATCAGCCTGGTGAACACTTCGCCAGTAATAAGAAATTTCGTATTTCGATCTTTTTGTCAAACTACGACATCAGTACGTTCTACTGGGCCACAGGTAGTACTGAAAATTTTTGTATTTAATTTCTTTTTCTTATTTTTTTCTTGTAGTTTTTAAAAGTTAGTAACAAATTGTATTTTTAACTAAGAAATGTTCAGGTTCGTTGAAAATTGTGCTGCCATTTTTTTTTTTTTTTAAATAATTGCCTTTTAAAGAAAAGCGTGCAGTTTTAATATTAGGATCCATAGTATAAGTAGCAGTAGGAGTAGGGGTAGCAGTAGGAGTAGGAACGGGTTAAAAGCCACGCACGGGTTCGTTGGGTTCTGCTGTTGACATAAAATGGAAAAATTAAAGACTTTCCCACATTTTTCCGTGCACTTAAAATCTATGAATCCGTATAGTAAAACTGCACCAAGAGAAGAGTTGAAAATTTTACGCTTGCTGGTTTAGAATCAGAAAGAGAGGATGACTGTTTCGAAAAATTAGGAGTAAATAACTAATTAATTCACAGAAAAACAATAATACCTCGTGCTATTTGCGTGCAGGTTTCGTTTTCATTGTTCGCTAAGTGATTAGCGCTGGTCGACATGAAAATATCTCATTTGACATAGATAAATTTCAAGGGCGTTATCAGAAGGAATTGTCGAAACATTATAGTTCTTTTACGATTTGCGTATAACTACGGCGTCCGGATATATGACAAAAACTAGAGCAAAACGCAAACCAACCTGTGTGAGGTAACCACTAAAAAGACAAATGCTTTCTCACCGAGTCAGGGCAAGGTAAAGCTGGGAGTCCGAGCGGAAGCGAGGAGATCCTTTGGAAGATAACACGCGTCAGCGACTGTGGGTATGCGCGTAGCGAGGGTAGTGAAAACGTACGTTTTAGCAGTGATGCTAGTTTCAATATCATACTATGTAGAAATACACCACCGGTGAAAATAGTATCTAATACAATCAGCTTTTATATGCACTCACGTATTTTATTACTTTATATTTAATTCTATCGCCTGGACAAATTTGTTCTGTATAAATATATATTTTCATGAAAAGTATTTTACTTGTAGATCTTCCAAAATGTGGTGTGCCAAAAGTAAATCAGCACCGTTATTTGTGCAGGCAACGTATTTCTAAGTAAGTTAACGACAGAGACTTGCTATTTTCCTCCTTTTCTTTCTTTTTTCTTTCTTTCTAACAAACATATTCTGGAGCGAGAAATGTTGGTATGGTTCACAATTGTATTGCCAAACCATGTATTGTTTAACTCTGGTTTCAGAGTTCCACAGCCTAGTGTTGGCTGAATAAGTAAAGGTATAAGCAACAGCAATCCTTCCATATTGATTTATAACCATTGCACAACCATAGGGGGGGTCAGAAAATTCAGCTTTTGAAAAATCCACCCTTTTTCATTGAGTACCTCACTGTAACTTTTTTCTTTCATATGGAACTGCAGTTATATATTTTAGTTTTAGGAAAGATGTTTAGTTTCTTGCCTTGGCAAATTTTTTTTAGTAAAAGTTCTGTAATTTCATATTTAAATATGTTACTAGGTATCATCGTTATCATGTTTTTCTGGTCTTTTTTTCTCTTCCATCAATATGGGAAAGTCTGTACGACTAATTACATATCAGAGAAAATTTCAAAAAATGTTCTGGAAAACCGGGAAAAGTCAGGGAATTCTTCCTCGCAATTTTTGGTCGCTACCCTGGTAATCCTCCAGTTATGATTTCTTCTCTGCTTCTTGTTGCCTAACACTGAGTCCCACCATCTACTTTTCGGTCGTCCTTACGAACGTTCCTTCAAATATCTTTTCTGACCTGTCGTAGTCCATTCTGTTGTCGTGTCCAAGGCATCGCAGTCATGTGATGTCTTCATTCCTGGTGTGCAGATTGTATTGTTCGCAGTAAATTTTCCGTTCGAAGTTACGTAACACCTATTTTTCTTGTTCTCCAAGTACTCAGCATTTTGAACCATACACGACAACTAGTGTAATTAATGTCCTGTAAATTTCTGGTTTTATTCCTCTGTTTTCTGTTCTTAATCGAAGGGTTGATAGCAGAGCAAAGTATGCCCTGTTCGCTATGTTTATTCCGGTGTTTAATTTCTGTTGTCTGGTTATTGTCGGTTGTTATTGTTCCTAGATAGGTGAATTCTTGATGCCAACCTTCCATCTGTCTCTAGAAATAACTAGTAATTTTGTCTTGTTCTCTTCATTTGTAGCCCTATTTTCCGTGCCTCCAGATTGGTGATTGATGGCCTTGAGACTCGGACCAATGATGTCAGTGGCCAGGGATGTACGCAGAATTTATTTCAGGAGGGGTCTAAAGCGTTTCGGGGGTCCAAATACAATTTGAGGCTAAATTATATGAAAATTTCCAAAATTGCCCCTAAAAGTAGACTACATTTATAAAGAATAGTTGGGATTTCGGGGTGGGGTCCGAACCCCCAGGACCTCCCCCCTCCTGCGTACGTCCCTGTCAGTGGCGTCCATGTAAGCTAAGACTTGATAACTGTTATTCATCAGACTCCTCGTTTGCTTTCTATTAGCTTACAGGGATGCTGCCGCGAGTTCTGGGTTGAAAAGGGAAAAGAAAGAAAAAGAGAAAGAGAAAGAAAAAAACAAATGGAGGGTGGGAACCCTGTATCGTGCATGGAATAAGTCGGAGTGGGAATCCTTCACCCCTGGTGGGGGAATATTCATGAAGCTATCAGCTTATGTCTAATTTTATATATATATTTCATTTCTTACTTTCGAACCTACAAGGTTCGACCAAAATGAAGACTTTTATATCGGACTTCCGAAGAAAAGTAAAATAAATACAGGACCGTGTTTATTATATATAGGATTCCCAGTCACGACCCCCTTTTCAGTTTTATTAAAATCAGGGTTGGCAAAAACCATGGTTTTTATTGAAAAAAACCAAAAAAAAAAAAAAAAAAAAACAGATTTTTTTGGTTTAAATAATTTACTCTATATATTTATATTAGATATGGACAGAAATTAGTTTGTTTCGCCTTGGTGTTATTATGCTACAACAAGGTTATCCTGGAAGGGGTCACATAAGGGTAAAGCGGAATCCAAACCGCTTCTCGACTTACATCCAAGAGAAATTGTCCATTTGGACACGAAACCGGGACTAATTGGTCACAAATGCGATTGCCGACTCACTCACGAAGGTCTACTGATGAAAATACGTTGTACTGATCTTTACATAGGCCTACTTGTTAATATAATTGTGAAGAGTTATTTCAGAAGGACAAAAAGAAACAGTTACACAACTAAAAACATTATACAGAATTATATATAAATTGGGAAACTCCCGCCTTAGCCATTGGAAAAATCCTGTTATTACTTTAAATGTATTTCTATGTAAAATTTTAAGGTCAACGTATCAAAATCACTACGCTAAAACTGAGATATTAAACTACAAATTTGGTATGTAGGTATCATTCAATAAAATTAAAACAAAGTCAAATCCAAGTTGATGTTAGAAGTTACGTAGGTAGTTGATAACTTTTGCCAATTTCTGTCAATATATTTAAGCAACCTTAGCTTCTTTATAAAACAACAGGCATTCATTCAAGTAGAAATATATAATTTGGTTTCATTTCGTATGTTTAGGCTTAACATCCTTATGAAATACCAAGGTTATCACAGAGAAGACTTTCGCTTAAAGGGACACCTCGAATCGCTAATTGGTTTACACTTGAAAGATGGGTTGTGGTTCGACCGACAATTGAACATGGGACCCCTTGATTAAAAGGTGAAAAGTAGATAAACGTAATGCGGATGGTTTGATATGTGGAAACGTCACCATGAAGTTCACACGATTTAAAGCATTTTTCAGTCTTTCTTTTCTGATTACAATAGAAGAAGGAGTAAAGAAGAGAAGAGGAAGTTGGGATAGGAAGAGAGGAAAAAGAGGGAATGTAAGAAGATGAGAAAAGAGGGAAACTGTTACTGGATATTTTTGAGAAATATGGTAAAGGAAAGTGAATAATTATCGAATTGGGATCATTTCTAATAGCTATTGGGTGAATATTTGGTATTAAGGTGATCAAAGGTAGACACATGTTAACCCATACCTCTCAGACCTAGATCCATTTAACCCCAACTACCGAATTATCCCAATCTAGCTCTGAGATAGATGAGAAAGTTTAATTTAACAGTTTATTCAATATTTCAGAAAGTTCTTGACTAGTATCCAATACTTGAAGGATAAATGATGAAGTTGATGGCATGCTAAAATCGACCGCAGAAAAAAAAATCAGAGTAACACATATTTGTCGAAGATTTTGACTCGCGAAATTCTCCCATGATGATCGTTCGTTCAGGTTACTTCGGTCTTTTTTGTTTCCTTTGTAGAGCCAACTTATATTAAGTTAGTATTGACTTGCAACGACTTGAATTGCCAACTACCATTAATTATAGTAAGTCACACATATATGTCAAAAGAATTGGTGCACTTAATAATAAACCTACATTTCACTCACACTCACATTCATACAGGACAATGTATACTTCAGGTTGCATTTAGTTGAATTAAACTAACCTAACTACATTTCTATAGACATTTATTACATTTTAAGAAAACTTAATTCGACAGCACAGGAGAAATTTCGATACATGAAAAGAAAATAATACTAGTAATAACAATATGGTTTATAGACATGCATAGAAATTTGTTACTTTTCAATATCTAATGACACATTTCTCTTTGTAGAAATATTAAAAGTTGAATTACGTTAAAAAAAATCGACAAAACGAAAAACGAAGAGAGAAAAAAAATCAAAGGTCAACGTTGAACATATTTAAAATTCAGTACAAGTGAAAGGGGAAAGAAAAAATATAATTGGTTAATCATTTTTCTTAAAAAAAAAAACACTTTGGTAGCATTTTTATTGAGTCTCTGTCCCAAGAGGAGAAATTTCGACAATTTTATGACTTCTTTTCTCACGTCGATAATAACTCCTTTATCAACTCTCTTTATACACTGTGATTGGTGTCCATGAGAGTATTTAATCGTTTGTCTTAACTACCGACAAAAAAATAGTTTCTTCATATTATATATATTTTCCATTTCGTCACTTGACGCACTTGGTATAAACATTCAAAATTTATTAAGATTAAAAAAAATATCGAATCCAGTCCCAGACATTGGGAACATATTTCCATTATATGACACTTCCACAGAGCTGGGTCTCCGGACCCATCCCAGGTCCTGTATTCATATCACTAAATTATTAACCACATTTCACTTTAAATTAAGATCGCTAAATTTTATTCCTGGTCTAGATCATGGAGTCAAGAGATTCGAGTCACTGAACTGACGAATGACATAGTTACGTTTCCGGTCGTAGGGGAAGGATTTGGGGCACACTCTTTCATAGTTTACTGATTTCACTATTGTTTTACAAAATAACTTTAGATACGGATTAGGGTTTTTTTACGACCTGCTACTTGTTCTATTTACATGCAATATTTAACATAGTATTAAACTCTAATAGTCACGAACATTAATAACAAATCAGTAAGGTGTCATTTATCACAAATTACGCGGTAATACTTTACAATCACAAATAGTTGGTCAAAATCGGGTGTCAGAATCTATGGCAACCTAAAACAACCAGGGTAAATATCGAGCCCTTACATACATATTCGCTTATATATATATTCATATTACTCAATATAATAAATTTTATTCTAATATCAATCTTAGTATTTCGTCGACACTTAATTCTATACGTAATCTTTTCATATTCATAAGTATTCACACTTTCTTGGCTAAAGAAAAAAAAAACCTGACAAACAAGAATCTTTTTCTTTTAATAAGGTTGCAACATTGCAATGCATATATAAACCCGATAATCAATAAAATTTCAATTTTATTAAGATCCGCGTATAGAGAAATGGTTGATATTATTTAATAAGTCGACACAAAAGTGGAAATACAGCAAATATAGCAGGCACGTAAGTTTCCAAACTATGTAAGTATACATATATAAATGTATATACAGAGAAGGAAAGAAAGAAAAAAATCAAGATTATTTAAAATTAGTGGGCCCAAACTACTAATACATACACACCATATAACCAATCAATAGAAAGAAACCAGAAATCAGTAATCAATGGATATAGTTTGTACGATCGATGAACAACAAGTACCTTCTCGTCAGTCCCTCCCATGGTGGATTGAGTATCGTGAAAAACGGTAGTAAATTGTTCTGAAATACCGGGAGATACCTCCGCGAATTGTATCCCTCGATGTCTCAGTTAATACATACGATCGAAATAAGTGATATGAACATTGTATGCTTTCATGAGTTTCAAAACCGGGGGGGGGGGGAGGAAGGTTAAAATTTAAAAAGAAACTTTAGAGAATGAGTAGAAGAAAGAATAGGTAAAAAGAGAGGAGACAGAACACTACAACTACGAAATATAAGTGGTCGAATTTATGTATACAACATACTAACATACTATAACCAAATATTTTCTTATATGCCAAAAGGGGTTTGGCTTACCAAATAAATAGCCGAAAAACAAATGTCCGCAACGACGAGACGAGTCTGTGCCCTCGATGGGATTTTCGGAAAGACAAAGGCTTTAGGGAAATCCCACCACTCACCGTATCCGGTCAACGCCATTGAAGACCCCGGAATCCACCGGAAGGTTAGAGAAGGCTCTAATTTAGAATTTCAAAAAAAAAATCATCCGACCTTTTAGAAACTAAGAAAGTCCAGAATAGTAATGAAACTAGAGTAAAATAATAGCTAAGATATCCCTAACTAGATATTTGCCAACATAAAAAATAAAAAATAAATAAACTGAATTTTAGATCGGTGATTTCAGTGACCAAACATCACCGATGGCTACCCTGCGCAGACAGGCCAAGGTCTGGGATGTCGTTAATTTCCATCATCTAATTAAACTAAGAAAAGAAACGAAAAGTACTTAAGAGGGTCAGGGGTCGACATCCGGGTACGCAATGGACATAAATATTAATTTAGTAGCGGTTGATTTAATCGGATAGCCCGATCTGAGCTGTTAGCTATATGAACACTGCACAGTAAATAAGGTAAGCAACGAAAAAAAATCTCGGAGAGTCAATGAATGTTAAAGGTACAAATGAACAAAACCTGTACTTTTCGATGATCACAGGATATAGCAGTTATTTTTCTTAATTATCATTTCTGTCAACCTTTAAAAGTAATTCCCACATGATGCTACACTATCTGATGAAAGGCTTAAGATCTGGGGCTGTTAATATGAGGTACTTAAATGCGAAGTAACATACAATTCCCAACTACACATTACTATCCAATAGCAAACTCGGTTGGATGAATGTACTGGTGTAGAAGTCAAAACGCGAGAGATTTTCAGTAAAACATATTCATATTTTCAATATATAATATACACTAGGCCTATCCATTTAAATATAGGTGTCATATCATCTCATTCATTACATATTATAATCGTATTATTATTATATTGTTACATTTATTTATTATTTACTCATTTCCACACGAAGTAATATTTTACAGACACCCTATTTCATACATTTACAAGCAGGCCATACACATATTTATATTATACACTAATAAATATATAAATATCACATTCCGTTACGATTAAACTACTACACGATAACATTCATCGAACCACGGACTCTGTTTCGAAGCACCCAAATTATATTTACTTCGCAGTTAAAAAAAAATCATACGTGTATTCACTGAAAGTTAAATTGTCAACGATGAATTTATTTCTGATTTGCTGATAGAACTAAAGCAACAATGTTTTTTTTCTACAGCCACGGGAAAAGAGAATGTAATATTACATTTTGAAAGAAACAGTAACATCATGTAGGCTTATTTATATTAAGAAAATAGGCATTCTTGATTTCAGTGGATATTTCGGTTTCTAAATGACATAGCAAGCTGTAATTCTTAGAACTACGAGATCTCATGCTATTTCATCGAAACGTACACTCATATGAACCGAAAACCATGTCCACGGGATGTAATTTGAGAATAAGGGGCCAAAATCAAACAACCTAGATCGCTAACTCATGCAATGACGTAATGTTAACAAACAACTGATTACCGGAAACGGACACGATGGCGCTGTAGTAGAGAAATAATTCGCTGTGTACTAAAATATAGCCGTGATATCTTATACTTAAAACACACTACTCCCTTGTCGGTATATACAGTTGGCTCTATTGTACTTTAGGGGGACAAAATGAAAAGGGTAACCCTAGGTCCAACTGACCTGACCAATTGTTTACAACATGTTTACTAGAGATTGATGCCCTGGGGGCTCCTTAACAAGATTTATTGAGGGACCTTTCCCCTGAGAGGGGAAAAGGCCCTAAAACAAACAATAACTAATAGAAATGGTTCAATTCCGAAAAGGAATAGGAGCCCTTTTAGTGAGATTAAGCTGCCATTCTGATAGTTAGTATTACAGTATTAGTACATGCAATTACTGAAAAAAAAAAAATCACATTCACAGTATACACTATAGAATGTACGAAACCAGGTCGTATTTCCCTAATCCCTGAGTTTTAAAAGATCAAAAATCACTCTCCTTTCTGTCTTTTCTATCTGGGCAGCAACATGGCGTCCTAATAAACAGAAATCCGGAATTTCACAAACTATCCACTGTTTCTTTAATGAAAATGCATATTTTGGGCTCCTAAATGATCATATGGCGTTTACTACGGCATTTAATCTGATTTTTTACTGGATTTTCACTAAAAATTTAAGTCCTTACAAGCAAATATAGAGTACATGCTGTCCACGGCTGTGCTTGTAGAATCGTCTGTGTTGAGAAAAGAAAACATTGTACCGAAAACGACAGGGATTGGAGAATTCCACCAATCAGGGCGGAGTCTTTCAGCCGCGGAAATTACAAAGCAAATAGAAATTTGGTGAAATCCAGATATAACCCGATCTGAAAGTGACTATGGACTAGTGAGAGGGGGTGAGGGAAGGTTTAATTACCTGGCCAAATTCTACATTGGTCTAAAATTAAGAAAATTTATATCCAATGGCGGAACTATATTTCGGTATGACGTCAGAATGGTAAACCTTGTAACTATTCAACTTGTATATGCGAAAATGAGATTTTACAATTAATCAGCATATAAATAAATATTTTATTCCGTGAAAATATAATTTCTAATGAGACCTTTCGATTCATTACATTCATTTGAAGTAAAGAGGATAAATAAATTGTGTAATTAAACCGAAATTGGATTTAAAAAATTTTACTAGGTACAGGGTGAGTAAAAAAAAGTTGCCATTACTTTCAACTGTAATGGTACATTACAGGGTTAAATAATACTGGAGCAAGTCTATCTCCCTTTCAGACTCCCTTTTTCACACAGAATCTGTTGGGTCTGTGTTTTTTCTATTTTGACTGAGACAAATACTTCTGTGGTAGCAGTCTGTGATAGCGTATGAGTTCATTGGAGATTCTCAGTTCGTGTAAAGCCCTTCACAGTTCGTCTCTGAGAACACTGTCGATGCTGTGCAGAAGTCTATAAATAGATGATGTGTTGTAATGTTTTGCTCTCAGAATTTTTCGTTATTTGCAATTTCAAATTTTGTAACCGCTTTCCGGATCTGCCCCATGTTGTCCCACCAATGAGTACTTTCAGGAGACCTGAACTTACCTAGTTAAGACATCAAAGAACATTTAGAAAAAGGGATTACAGAACTTTTCCCGAATTGCCCTCCGGTCTCAACAATGAGGTGAGCATGAAGCACCGAGAGGTTCGGATGTCTCCTCTCGAAATCCTCACGGACATCCAGATGATTGCTCAGATCAGAACACACAAAAATATCATTCATACATGGAAGGAAAACACATTAAATAAAGTGACATTATGCGTTAAAAAAAATCACAACACTAAACACTGATATGGACGTAAACACTCAAGTATTTCCACAAACATAAAATTACACTTCACATTTTACGATATTATATCCCTTTGCATCACTGTATAGATGAATGAAAAATTATATTTAGGGGTTCACCACAAGTATTTTTCTTACACCACTCACTAATGCACGTGGGGATTAACACTGTGGGGTAACACTAAAGTAATCCCACAACGTAAGTTCCTGGCTGCTACGAAGAAAGTCCATATCCAGCAGAACACATCCATGGAATCACAATGTAGAATTAGAACATTGGAGGACTCGTACTACTTATACAAACAGGGTCAGTGAACCCGGGAATTCACTAAGTGGGGGCTAGCCGTGATACTAGTCTTTGATCGGCTACGAGCTCATGCCCCTTTACGTAATTCTGTATTGAGTTAAACAAATGTGTTGGCTATATTGATGCGTGGAAAAAAAACTCCTGCCGCCTTATGCAGAGTCGTTTTGACGTTATGATTAGCGTCATACTAAAAGCCTGACTACTGCAGGGAACATATGTTAGTCGACTTCTTTAGTATGCCACTAATCACGCATCAAAACGACTCTGCATAAGGCCCCTGGAGTCGAGAGGCTCCAGATAGTTGGATTGACTGACTGGTCAATGTTGGCAGTTCATTTTAAAATATAATCAGGTTAAATCACCTATATGTATATGCAAATTAAATGTTAAAAGAATCGACGTTAATTCACAATTCACTGGACACAATGCAAGAGAACACGATAAACTTATCGTGGGAACTTGTAGATAAAAATTGACTGAGCAATACGGTTGTCACCGCTGAGTCGTTCGAACATCTGGTCTGCAGTATTTCCATAAACAATTAAAGAAAGCACTTAATTCAGTTCCAAATAACTATAGAACGTAGTCTTTACATATTAATGAGTAAGGAAGAAACACTGAGGACCCAAGTAAGAGAAAATACAATTATGATATATATAGTTCAGAAAATGAACGTAGTCTTTGTCGCTCACTAAATTTCTCTCACAGTTGAAAAACGTTTCAGGTATATGTATGAATGAACGATGAAAGACTTGTTCTGTTGCGTGGGAAAGAAATTGAATTATTAGTAGTTGTCACCGAAGAAAGAAATTATTGCGTCGCAGAAATAAAGTATAAATTGAAAAATGGTTTCTGTCTTTCCAAAATATACAGAGCGTCCATAAAAAATTACTTCTATAACCTGGTCACGGTTATAATTTCAATAGTTGCCATTTCAGAAGCAAAAATTTTCCTTATTTTGACCATTTTTAGATATACTATGTTTTTTGTAATTAGACTGTTCATATTATAATCGTGACTAAATCATATATATGCTGAAAGGTTTGTTGCTCTGATATATGAGAACACAAGTGCCGATCCTGAAGAACTCGTACTAATTGCACATTGCAATTTACTGCCAGGTGAACAGTTGCTTAGCAGCAGTGGAAGTGACAAATATTCAGATCCGGATGAACCTGAGGAAAATATTTCAGTGACGAATTGCTTCCCTCCCAAAATATTGACATCGATATCGGAAGTTATGTTGCCGTGACGTATGCAGTCGGGCGGAGACGTAAATTGTATGTGGGACACATAACTGCTGTCGAAAGTGATGGAATGTACCGAGTGAAATACATGCGTAAAAATGATCAGGGTAAAGACACATTCTTTTTTCATCCACGTGTAGACGATTTTGATTTTGTGGAATGAAATCGCATCCAGAAAGTTCTTCGGAAACCCCGTGAGAAACAAGGTCGCTTCACTTTTACCACGAGCACCTGAAGGAGTTGAACATTACTAATTAAAATGCCACACTGTGCATTTGTGTGCACTTTTTCTATTTTTCATACTATGTTGAATTTTGTAATGTTTACCATTTACAACTGTAGTTATCATCAATAAATATCAATAACTTATATCGGTTTACATTTCTTGTGTGGCTTTCCAATCGATCTCTGTTCGCATTTTGTAGTTCTTTTTCCCTTTTTCTCAATGTTCCAATAAGCTTTGCGACTTTCAATTTTGAGTCTTCATTCCTTAACAATTATTTGTTTTAGTCAAAGTGCACGCCGTTACGTACGTCACCAAACATGTGCGTACGTTACGCTAATTAGGATTTGTTTTGCTAAGATAGCGATGCATCCCAAACATTGGTTTCCATGCGGAAATAACATAGCAGTAGTCACCTTTACACACAATCTTCTTCGAACATACACATGCAGCAGCAGAGCAGAATTTGCCGTTTTCTTCTCGATGTCTGACTTCCATGTCCATTTAATTGTGCGTACGTCACGATGTTTCGCACATTCGTGCATTTTTTTTTTTTTAAAAATAAGTGATTGATGGTGTATTTTATATCAACTTAACGATGCATTTCCCATCTTTCCAATAAAAAAAAAGTAGTAAAGTGATATCTTCATTATGAAGACCGTTACATTCAAAGAAAATCAGAAAAGGAAGTCAACGTGTTACGTATGTCACTTTGCTTTCACCCTACATCTTTATCAGACAAGATGTATAGTCGGGCTGTCTGGGTCACAGGGTTCACTTTACACTACATTCACTGCACGAATCCAGAGAACATCTGGCTTCTCAGGATTTACAAAGGATAAAATGGACTAACTGAATAGAGAAATGCCACTTTCATTTGTTATGGGTTGTAATTTGTATCCATTTATATCTACTACTGCCACCTTGTCGTCGAATTTGGTGAATGTGTTCCAGTGAACTTAGGCAATACGAAAATACTTTGGCAAAAAAGTTTGGTCGTGCTATAGAAGCTGCAAGAATGTACGTGTTCCAGGAGCTTTGCCTTGTTGAAATGATCTTGTAGGGATGTTGTTGATCCGAAGAACTCTTCTTGACTGACAAACGTAAAATGCATTCTTGTAAAGTTTACCGGTGCTTAGTCAAAAAACTGCCGGGTATAATAATTGTATTATCATACAATAGTGCATACTTGCTCGGACTGCCAACTTATTGACTATGCGCCCAACCATATTACAAAGGGCCTCTTCATCAGTTGTAGCAAAATGCCTATGCTAAAATTGACTCCAATACCTTAGTCCCAACAGGTCGGTGCATGACAGAACGTGTCCATACATTCACATACATGTATCTCCAAATTGTTTTTCTCTCCCACATATATCACAGTGTCAGTTACTTTCATACTTGTTGCAATTTCTGTAATAATTATTTCCTTCCATTTTACAAGAACCTAAATTAACGATATTTTCAACTCCACTTTAGAAGTTGGAAATTTTAGTAACAAATACTCTCATTCTAATCCGAAAATTAAATTTTGGGGATACATTCATAACAATACGAATATTTTTTAACATTTTTTGAAAAGTTCAAAATATGTCGTTTTGAGAATTCAATTCAAAGTTTTGATTTTTCAATATATATAAAAATTCTATAGTGTTATATACCATTTGAAAGCTTTGTTCGTGGTTAAATAGAGCAAATGTCACTCATGCAATTTTTGGTAAATTTTGAGAACTTAGGTGCCCTGTAATTTCGAAACCAGTTTAGTTATCAACCTGAAGTATCAGTTTTTGTTGTTTTCCAATGTTACTAAGAACGTACAGTCCGCAGCAAAAAACCTACAACATGAGCGTGTAAGTTTATTGTGAAACAACGAAGTCTTTTACTCCAAAATAAGTGTGCAGGGAAGGACACCGAGGTTTCTCCTGCGTGATTCGTGCCACTTAGACGTTGTGTCGATTCCCTGGGCTGTTAGGCGTAGTTTCACAAAATCTCGTAAGGTAAAGTAGAATTTGTTTGAAAATTGTGATTTGACATAGATTTTGATTGGCTCTGTAATATCAATGGCAGTTAAGTTTAACTCGTTCAAGCACTGGGAGAACCATCTATACTCTCTATACATGATGCAAGTTTGAATTTTTTTTTTTTTTTCAAATGAATTTTCAGTAACAGTTTGTTACATAGCACAAAGAAAAATTTGTGTGGCAATTGTTTGGTAATATTTGGCGAACAAAAGGAAAACTATTTCGTCTTAGGCAAAAGTAGCTGCCACTACACTAATCTTTCAGTTAAAGTAGGAAGTGGTGGTTAGCACAGTTCGTGTCCTTGAAAAATCCTGAAAAGAATATTCTTCTGATTGTAGTCACTGACGTGAGTCTTCAGATCCCGCTGTGTAAGAGCGTGTGCCCAGCTGTTCGCTGATTTGTGTTGTTATGATAATCGAAGAGAAATTGGAGCATTTCGTGTGCATTACATTTTGCTTTAAAACGAAAATCGGATCGATTGTTTATAAACTGGTGAAGATAGCTTTCAGGGGTAATCGTGTGTGCTACAATAAGTTTGAGGAGGGTAGAGAGTCAGTTAAAGGTACCATCAATCCTGAAGTCTGTGCAGATTAATGAGGAAGGAGAATATTGTCAGGGTCGGAATTAGCATGATTCTACTTGACTTGCAATTAGAGGAAAGGAAATTAAATGTGACGTTTCATGCAATGCATACGATTTTTATGGAATAATTGGAGATGGGCCATGTGTCTGCCAGATTCATTCCAACATTGCTGACTAAGAAACAGGAATAAGGGTTTGAAGTGTCCCATTTTCTCTTAAATCGGGCTAAAAATGACCTAGATTTGTTGAATAGGTTTGTAACAAGTGATGAGTCTTGGATATATGAGTATGGCTCCGAAACTAAATTGCAGTTTTCGAAGTGGAAGAGCCGAGGCCCATTGCAACCGAGAGAAACTAGACAAGGCCGTTCGAATGTAAAGACATTGTTAAGTGTTTTTATTTATTTACGTATTGTTAAGTGTTTTTATTTATTTACGTATTTTCTTTTTCTATCGGTATTATGTACAATGAATACTCACGAAGGAGCAGACAATTAAAAGAGTCGTACTATAAAAGTGTTCTTGAGCGATAGCACGAAAAGTTCCATCGCAAGAGCATTCTAGGGTGTGAAGATTTGGAACCTGTATTACGATAACATCCCATCTCATTGTTCCTCCTCCGTCGCCACTATTTGGCTAAATTCCAAATTCCTGTACTACCACGACCTGCTATTCTCTAGACTCACACCAACTTCCATCTGTTTCCAAAATCGCACTCAAAGGAAAGAGGCTTGATACGATGGAACAGCCTCAAGCAAATGCAGATACAATTATTAAGGCCTTCAGAAATGGGCATTTCCAGGAATGCTGCCAAAAATGTAAACATCGTTGGAGCCACCTGTGTTCACTCACTTGGGGACTAAGTGGAAGAGGTCAAATAGTCTGTAAGTACTGTTTCTTATATTACATGCTGCTTCTTATTTTACAGCAATCTTAAAATTTTTCAGTCACACCACGTATGTATTTTGTATATATTATACGTATTATATATTTTCAGGTTATAGCGGGTAAAACATCGGAAGTACAGTCCAATGCAGCACAGTCAGATATCCTCACTGATACGTTTGGAAGACATCATAATTATCTCCGCATCTCTCTTACAGAACGATGTAACTTGAGGTGTATGTATTAGTTTATTGTTATTTTATTTTAAAAATATTCTTAATAAATGCTAGAAAGCCTGAAAAGAAGCTGCGAAAAATGTGGAATGAAAATTAAACGTTAGAAAGACTGAAACACTGGTAATTGGAATGAAGGCTCGATATCAAAGACGTAGGAGGAGAGAAAGTAGAACAGGTGAATAGTTTTTGGCACCTGGGTAGTATTATTAGTGAGGACATGAAGTGTCAACGTCAAATAAAAGCAAGGATAGGAATGGCGAAATAAATATTTGGGAAGAAGAAAAGTGTATTTTGTAGGCCCTTGAATAAAAAGTTAAGGAACAAAAACTCATGAAAATGTTTTGTAAGGAGCGTTGCACGCGATGTTACGCGAACACGGATACTACGCAAAAGCAATAAGGAAAGCCTGGAAAGTGTTGCCGAGTTTGTTGTAACAAAATCACAAATTTCTTTTCACAAGAATTTATATCGTGTCACCACATACTTCAAACGTCTTTACTGTTTCAGTGTTTCCCCTAACATTAATTTTTCTCAACTATTTTTCGTTTCTATCATCAGAATAAAATCGTTTCTATCATCAGATTATGCTATCATCAGAATAAAAAAATAAAAAAACGCTACATGTTTCTCCATCAAATCCTAGAGATGAAGAAAAATCTTAGAAAGAGCCATTTCAGATAATTTAGCATCCGCTTTTCTATAAGTATTTGTGCCATTTTTAGAACACTCGATATATATATAGGTTGTTTCAAAACAACACCGACAACTTTTGGGAGGTGATTCCTGGCATCAAGATAAGACAAAAAGCATAGACCAACCTGTGTACAGAAATCCATCATTTCGAAGTTATAGACTGTCGAAAACATGAAAAAATGAACTTTAAAGGTCCATAGTTCCAATACTGTAGGACCTACAGTAGTCGAGTCAAAACTTCGCTTAGGAACTAATGTTACGGTATCCAAAAATACATGTTTCAGAATCCTAAGGAACTCATGCAACAATTTTTATAGAGGAGTTGGGCTACCTGAATATAATTTGAAGTACTCACCAACTCTGTCTATGAAAATTGTTGCGGAAGTACCACATGATTCTGAAACATGGATATTTTGATAGTGCACATAGTACTAGTTCCTAAGTGAATTCCTAAGCAAAGGAATGATTGTACTTAGAAAAGATCTAAAAAGAAAAAAAAATACTCGGTTTTTTTTATTGAGAAAGAACAACTTATTTTTTTTACAACACTACCTACCACAAAATAAAATCAATCTACGTCATAGTGTTTTGACTAAAAGTAGCTTAAGACCGAATCTAAGTAAAATGCGTCCGATTTGGTCACTTTATACTCTTGGTAGTAATTAAGAATCAGTCAACGGTTACTCAAGATTTTTCCATGAGTTTTCAACTTTTATGTTACATCTTCTGCCGTATAACACATTTCTGATATCTAAAAATGATCTATACAGTAGTACAAACACTATTGGGGCATTAATTAACACTCACCTATTATGCGATGTGGTAATATTAATTGGATGGTTATGTCACTGGTATGATTTCGGCAACTAATCCTGTTACCTTCGATAACCAGACACGAATGAAGAGCCGAAAAATGAAAATGAAATGAAATCTTTTAGTTTAACGTCCCATGATTACGTCTTTTAGGCTAAGGGAGATGGATGATTAAGGGAAATGAATGATGATGGAAAAATTGGTAGAATGAGAATGTGGGAGAAAAGGGAGTACCTTAATAAAATCTAGACAGATTCTCCATCACAAATTTACTTGGCCGGAGATCGAACCAGGGACTCCACACAGCAGAGATAAGCGCTCTACTATTGAGGTACCGTACCCCCCCCCCCCACACTTTTGCTTCACAAGTCTTTTTACATTTTATTCAACTTTTTTTTCTCCTGTTTTTAGCAGAAAACATTAAAATCAGCGATAAGTTTTGAAATGTTGGTGATAACTACTTACACTAACTTACAATTTAACAGTACCAAACTGAAACAAATGATGTAAGATGTTACTATTGACACACGTTTCATATACACTTTAAAATGTATCTTGAGGTTGAAGGTAACAGGATTGATTGCCGAAGCCATACCAAAAGTATAACTATCCGATTGAGATTTCCGGGGCACGTAATGGGTGAGTATTCTTTCATCTTAAAACATGTCAAAATTGTATCTATGTTAGAGTTTTTGAAGCATAAGAATTTCATCCTTATTTTTTAATTGCTGAAAATTCCCATTATAAGAAGGAACCCACTTCGGCCTGCAACACCTGGAACAATTAAAACACTGAGGAAAGAAATTAAATAAGATATTATAGGCATTAACATCTAAAACTAAAAAGAACCCTGGGGCGAAACTTTAAAGAATTTAAGACAGCCATTATATATATATATATATATATATATATATATATATATATATATATATTGGTAAGGTACTTGAGTTCAAAACTAAGTAATGCTACGATATATTATATTTTTAAAGTAATCCAACTTAATTTTATTTACATCATTTCTTGTGTTTGTTCAATTTTATTATCGTGCAAAAGGTTTAAAAAGAAATTATGTCGCCAAAAAAGAAAAGAAAGAAAAAAAAAGAAAAAGTGAAATAGCTTCGACTGCAAAACATCTTAAGACTTGAGTTATGATGGATGAAACTAACAATGATCTGAAGTTATTTTATAGTTATCGGTAATAGCACAAGGATTTTAGGAGTGATATATGGATCAAAAAATTGCGATCTTGGCCAATAATTAGTTTTTGGATCAGGGGCCACAAAATTTTTGAATGGCCCGTAAATGGAGTTTTCGTTTTTTCTACGGAATAAGCACATCATACTGAGTTAAGTGATAATTTGGGTTTGGCTACATTGTTTGTAGGTCTCCAGATATAAGGCGTACAAGAAAATTTTTGATTGAAATATATATAATTTTTTGATCCAAAAAACGAGACATGTAGTCTCTTCTAATAAGTAATAAAATAAAACTACTGTTTATTAATATTAATTCCTTGGATATGTCTGTTAATTAGTACGTCTTTCATAGGTCAATATTGTATGCCTGCTGAAGGCGTCGAGTTAACACCGTCACCAAAATTGTTATCAACGGATGAAATAATTCACCTTGCAAAGCTCTTCGTTCAGGAAGGAGTAACAAAGATTCGATTAACAGGAGGAGAGCCGACCGTTAGGAGGGATCTGGTAGATATTATTGGTTAGTTTTTATTTATTTATATAATTATTATCTTTATTTACTTAACAAAGAAGGAATATGAACTAAGACACCAAAACCAAATCTAGTACGGCAGTTGCTAAAAATAAATAAATAAAATATATTTTCAGTCTCTTGAAGATAACGCGTGGTATGGTGTGTTCTAAAATCTTGAAGTTTGCTCCTCTTCGTCTAAGAATAACAATAGAAAGTCACTTCTATAAGAGAATGTTGCCATACTCTTTTTTAAAAGAGGTTTCATATATAAGCATGTGGTAGTTACTGTAGAAATAACAAAGTGTAAGAAACAAAAAAATCGACTAAAGAGATTCTTTTTATTTTCATCTGAATGGAGGGAGAATCGATTTTCTTCCTTTTTTTTAAAAAAAAAAAAGTTAATACCACTTACGCGTGAATTCAGTGAAACTCAGAGCAAAGATGAGCAACTAGATTGCAATTGAATCCAAATTTTCGGAGTACCCGAGCCATCTATAGAACAATAACAGAGTAGCTCACCAAATAGTAGCTGGTAAAGTTTTCGTATTGAGAAGTTCTTACATTTCATTACTTGTGCGATATATATGTATATATAAATATATAAAATCCCTTCATTGATGGTTCGTAAGTTCGCGGAAGGTTGGGTTCTTTCAGATGAACAAAGTTCGGTTTTGTCTCTGTATATGCATTTTTTCCTTGTTTGTTGAAGTTTTAATGACAAATCATTGCTGATAATTTAGTCTTTATCAGTATTTTCTATGTATTTCTGACGAAAATATCATATACAGGGTGTAACGGGAGGTAATGCAAATACTGCGGTAGGTGATTCTTGACATCAAAAGAAGAAAAAAAAAGTTCTCTTGCATATTGTCGAATTCCGCGTCGTGTAAGAGTGACAGGGTTGGCAACTTGAAATCAAAAATCGAATCGTGACAATTGCAACGGAACAGAAAGACGTGCACAAAGTCCGGGAGCTGATTCGTGACATCAAAAGAAGACGAAAAGTCTTCTTGCATATTATAAGTTAGCAACCCTGTCTCTTTTACACGACACGGAATTCGAAAATATGCAAGAAGACTTTTCGTCTTCTTTTGTTGTCACGAATGAGCTCCCGGAGTTTGTGCACGTCTTTCTGTTCCGTTGCAATTGTCACGATTCGATTTTTGATTTCAAGTTGCCAACCCTGTCACTCGTACATGACGCAGAATCCGGACAATATGCAAGAGGACTTTTTGTCGTCTTTTGATGTCACGAATCACCTTCCGCAGTATTTGCATTACCTCCCGTTACACCCTGTATATCTGAAGTGAATATTTGTTAATAAAATCAGTATACTACAGTAATCGTCCGTCTGTACAATGCTACACTTATTTACATTATATAGTAATTTTAAACGTGTTGACACTTGATGTACTTATTATAATGTTAAATCCTTTTGCAGAGTCATTAAACAAATTAGATGGAGTGGAAACAATTGCAATGACTACAAATGGTCTGACATTGACTCGACAATTGAAAAGTTTGAAACTTGCTGGCTTGGATGTTCTGAACATTAGTTTGGATACTCTAAAATCATCGAAATACGAATTTATTACAAGAAGAAAAGGATGGGAACGAGTAATTGCGGGTATTGATCATGCTTTAGAGCTGGGGTACAATCCTGTTAAGGTAAGATGTGAAGAGTAATTAAGCTAAGTACAGTACGTACGATAGGCAAGAAACTTCAAATATATAGTAATACACGTACGTATTCTCAGAATTTTTGATTAGTTGTTGGGAAGATATGATTTCTAGAAGGTAAAGCAAAGTGTACTTAATCTGTGACCTGTACTTGTAAGCAGAATAAGTAATTTAGTGTATACAATTAAAGGTCGAATATTATATAAAATTAAAGATATAAAAGTCAAGTTACATCACTAAGAAGAGAATTATTTCACAAATAAAGACGGTCATTGTTTCATTTTTTCTGGCTGCAAGTTAACGACCAAGACGAAGACAGGTGTTCATCGTTGGTTTTCTGAACCGAGCGGGGAGAGCAACTTCGTGTAGAGTACGGTTGCTTCCTATTTCTTCATCATCGAGAATTTTACAAAGATAATTTTATGAGTTTTCAGCTTTCTTGGGTTCGTTACTAACATTATATGTACTGTATATGTAGGCCATAGCTAATATACGGAACTCGATACAGGTAGGAATAGGAAAACCCTTGTTATTTGACCAAGATAATAAAAGTAATGCTGGTCACAAAAGCTAGATTTTCGTGCAGTGTGATTCAGAAAATAAATTTTCCTTCGTGTATATATATATATATTGTGAAAATGAGGACCTTCCTACTGTCAAGCAAATGTGTTTTTAAAAAAGTAAATAGAATAACTGGGGTCCTTTTTGGTTATTTTCATACAAACCAAAGCCACAATTCCGGGGTTGTATAAATCAAAAGGTAATATTTTAAATAAATTTTAAGTAGAAATAAAGAAACGTGAACTATTGACGTTAATTATACTGTATGCTTGCAGTTCATCTTTGCACAGTTGAAGCTTATCAAGATATTCTCCAGTGTTAGAAAGAAAGAAAACTATCAGTTTACGTTCTCAAATTGTTTTGTTGATTTATGTATTATAGAATTAGTGTGGGGGATTTTAACAATGCAAACATAACGAATGCTTGTCAGTCCTGTTACTGTTCCGCATTTCTCAATATATTGCTAAAGCCAGAAAATAAATAAATAAATAAATAAATAATTGTGCCATTCGTGATCGTCAGAAACAGATAGACATACAGCGCATGATCCTCAGCGTTAGGTCTCGAAGTATTTTGCATCAACATCTGTTAACCTTTTCCAGCGTTCATTTAGCTGCTGACTGCCCTGGCGATAATAGTCGAGATCTTGAACGCAAAGGAGTTCGTGAGTGCGTGCTGCAGGTCTGTCTCGTTGTTAAAGCATTTCCCAGGGAGGTTGTTGTCCAGGGAATGAGACAGGTAATAATCTGATGGCGCTAGGTCTGGCGAGTATGTGGGTGACATTGTCTCCCAGCCAAGACATTGAATGGTATCCCTGGTCGTCCTTACCATGTGTGGCCGCGCATTGCAGCACACCCTTGCGATTTACCGACGCTGGCTCCTTCTGCTATAATGCATGTTGTACCCGTCACAACTGCTGC
Organism: Thermobia domestica; assembly: GCF_964235325.1. NCBI lineage: Eukaryota > Metazoa > Arthropoda > Insecta > Zygentoma > Lepismatidae > Thermobia > Thermobia domestica. The sequence goes on from NC_137458.1 coordinate 58,650,508, forward strand.
GAGTATAGGTCCGCACTGGTGGTGGCCTGGTTGTAGAAGCTTGTAATGCACTATTTGGCGACTAGTTCAACAGACACAGAATATGATCTTTCCAAACTGCAAGGTGGTCTTGGAGTGTGAGGCACAGGGTTACGCGATGACAGTCAGTGTGTCATACTGGACCTACTTTTCATCACTCATGAGCACTTGACCTAACCTGAGTGTGTTGCGGTGCCGAGACAGCAATTAGAAAGAGGCTGTCATTCGTTGTTCCTTGTTGGGTGCCGATAATGTGTGGGGTACTAACTTGCTAAACTTGTACACCTTCCTTATGAGATGCGTGAAGTCGAACTTTTTTTTTTTTTTACCTGCAAGCACTCGACAAGTTCACCACACCCTTGACTGCTGTTCTCCTCTATACGAAATCAGAGCTTAGTCATTCAACACTGTGGTCGCCTATTGCAAGGTTCGTCACAAAAGCTCACATCTCTCGACCTGAACTTGTAGAACCAATGCCTGGGGGTGCGTTCATTCACAGCATCCTCTCCAAATGTCTGGCGTATTCGATGACTTGATTGAGCTTGTGACAGGCTCACCTTAAAATCATACAGCAAACAACCGCGAACGAATTGCTTCGATACCTCCATTTCTCTTCCACACTGGACGGACTGTAATTGCTATACGTGCGTAAGATGTCTGTATTGGGAATGATTAATAGTCAGACCAATCCTTATCCCTTTCCAGTGCGTATGTCACTTCGTTTCCTCTCTGTGAGCGTTATAATCAAATAGGATGTCAAATAAGCAGTTTTTTTTTTTTTTTTTTTTTTTTTGTTATCTAGTACTAAGATTTCTTTGTGCAATTATTTACTAATTAGAAAATGGTAATTAATGAAAGAATACGTCTTCAAATCAGTTGTGATATCGTAGGCTTAGACGATGAGCTGATTAAAAATAATCATTAGTTATTCTCTAAGTACTGTGTTCTTTTTAGAGAATTATGCAGAGAAAGTACAGTATTATTTGATTTAATTTCAAAAAAGAAAACTGAAAAAATAGAAAGATCACGTGTACACTACGTGAAGAAGTTTGGTTTGCATGGCGTGATAGTTTCGTAATTAATGTTGTAAACGGAAGTGGTAGTGGATTTGTACTACTTCTGGTTTTAGTGGAAAGATAAGAGTGGACAAGGAATATATTATTGGGACGCTTAATCATTACAGAAAACCGCTTCTCATCATATGTCAGCTAAAAAACCGGAAATGATTGATTTCTACCACTTTTGGCTCGAATACTGCCTACATCAACGAACTCCATTCCTAATTTGTGCTCCTCTACATCCTACCCAAAATTGGTGGTGATCCATCAAGTGGTTCTTTGGATTTTTTTGTCTCCACATGGAGAGAGAGGGTAAAAAATAAAGGACTTCTGATTAGTAAACCAAACTGCTAACAAAAATACGGTTGAGATTGATGAATACTTAACGGTGGGATGATATGATATTCGTCTGATGATATAACCGTCATGATATTCGTCTGATATAATTGAAGAAGAAGTAGAAGCTTAGTTAAGATGACCGCTTGCTGGATTACAAAGTGAGAATATTAACCTTCTCTAACTTCAGCTCGGTAAGTTGTGTTGTACTGTGAGAAGGCCAGCTGTTTCGTGAGGCCCTATCAATGGTGCGAAATGAGTGTAGACAGGTGTTGTTATTACTTTGCAATTTGACCATTTGCATTAGATATTGTTGGTGGAACCAAACGTGACCAACTTCGAGCAAGTTTCATTGTGTTTAGAGGGTTTATCATTAAGTGGAACAAAAACGTTCTAGTTGTCGTAGACCCTGAAGGAATATTGACGATTATAACTACAAAACACGATGACTTCGAAACGATTGAGTATGTAATATCATAGAAAGAAATAGCATTCATAGAATCAATGGATATGAAAATAATAAATTATTCAAGTTATTTAAGGACATTTATATTCTTTTACGAAGATAGAATATCCGAAATTTGTACCTTGAGTGTTTGGACATGCATTATTCTGTATATAGGAGCTAATTTATTAACACCAATAAATGTTATTACTTTCAGATCAATTGCGTAATGATGAGAGGTTTCAATGACGACGAGATACTTGATTTCGTTCAGATGACCCAAGACAAGAATGTTGATATACGTTTTATTGAGTACATGCCATTTGCTGGTAACAAATGGAGTGACGTCAAAATGGTTCCTTACAAAGATATGTTGAAAATAATTTCTTCCAAATGGCCGGATTTTACGCGGTTACAGGATAAAGAAAATGATACTTCTAAGGTTAGTTATTATTTGACTTCATTTAAGTGTGTTTAGAGTTTAGCTATGCCTGAATATTTACTACAAAGATATTTAAGTGTACTAAAAGAAAATCTAAAGGTTAAAATAAATAAAACTACACTTCTCAGAGTATTTCACTTGACTTAAGGACTTGTATGTAATTGATAGAGTACCTTTCTCTATCAATTATAATCTCTAACATATGATATTACATAAGTCTTTACAAAATTAAGACATTTATGAAATTAACGTCAACAAGACGTGAAATTGTTTTCATAAAAGTTTGAGTTAGACGTTTGTTTTCATAAAAGTTTGAGTTAGACGTTTGTTTTCATAAAAGTTTGAGTTAGACGTATTAGTTATGTGTGTGATCGTATTAAGTATGCATTTCTTTTAAATACTATGAGAAAATGTTCCTGCCCCTTGGAAACCTTATAAGAGGGGCGAGTAGAATAACATTTGGTAACATTGTATCAGGTACTTATTTTGACATATTTATTAATAAACAGGTGGTCATTTATATTATGCCACAACAACACTCTGCACCATATATCTTTCGTCAATAGTACAACAATGAAGATTTTTTTTTTTTTTTTGCATGAAATACAAAAAGGCTAGGTAGCAAAACAGAAAAGAAATGGTGGAAGGATAAATCCCATTGAAGCAATTTACTGAGATGCTTGGTAAATAAGAAACTTCTTTTAGAGCGGCTGGGGAAGTTTTCATTGTAAAGTCGCTTGACTTTTCCTCGATGCACACAAAGTATTAAAAACAGTAGGGCAAAAGATTTCTTACATTATCCCAAATATACAGTGGAAAAGTTTGTAAGAGTTTTGGAAAGTTTGGATTTCAACAGTTGGACATTTTTATGTATATCCTAACAAGCCTGTTACAGTCAAAGCATGAACCGGCTAACAATAAGGAGAATAACGAGAATCAAATCAGCGAAAGTTTTGTTTTAACAGGTTCTTCTTCAATAAATAAATAAATAAGTAAAAGTCGATAAGAGTGTTGCAGGTACATCACGTTTTAACAATGGATAGGCAATCTTTGATCAGAATGATTTCGAGGGAAAGCATTTAAATAACAGGAAGTGTATTCCAAAGTGCGTAAGAAAATCTGCAAACGAAAAAATCTTATTTTGGGATACAAAATTGACCCTATATAAAGTTTATGATAATCCAGTGGCTTACTCCTGCACAACGATTCGTACTTCATGGCCACCTCACTATCGATTTGTTTCGTGGAAGAACAGCGAAGCATTATTTGTTTCTTATGATCAGCGGATGTACAGAAATCTACAGAAGAATGAGTGGTTCTATATCTGTGTACTTCCAGAAAATAATAAAATCTTCACTAATGTTTGATACAGTGACATGCTGGTGAACAAGTTGAAGACCACGGTGCAATCGAAACGCCGAATATTCTCCAGGGAAAAAAAAATATATATATATTATTGCTTCGTGCTCTCAAGGCGTGCACATATAGTGGATTCACTATATGCTCTGAAGTTTAAGGCGTTAAAATATCAAGATACTGTCCGGATTTTACATCCTCATTCTTTGAAAGATCCAGAACAAAACTCTGTGTGTGAAAATCAAAAGTGTGTTTTAAAGAAGTATTTTTTTTTAATCTATAAATACTCTTATAAGCTGTAATAAAACTTCTGTTCAGTCATGATTCGTAAAAGTTACTTGTTAATTCTAACATGATTTTAAAAAAATACCTATATTTTGCAACATAGAGGATAATACAGTATTTTATGGACTTAAATTCTACTTCATTAAACATAAAAAATGACTCACTAGATGCATTATAAATTATTATTATTGCTGTACAGTTATTAAAGTATTATCCTTTCTACAGTATTTTAAGACTGCTAAAATATCGACTAGATACAAAAAATTACCATACATACCATACAAAAAATTAACACTTAAGTTATCACTGTACTTCTTTCAAGTTTTAGAAGTCGCATGACGCTTTCCCCATATTTTTAAGTGTGTCTTACAATTCAGCAATAAATGGATACTACCTCCCCAATTCGAAAAGTGTCGAGCACGCGTGCTTTCCGTGTGTAGGAACTGGTTTTGATCCCTAGTGGAAATGTTATCCTTAAATAAAAACTTGAGTAATGGTTCGGTTTCCACTTATAAACAAAGCGAGTGTGTCCAATCTCATATATCGTCTATGCTGAAAAAGAATATTTGTCTCCAATCAGTTAAACGAATGTATATTACAAAAATATTTTAAAAACGCTAGTTTCTTTCAAATATTGTGACTTCCTGTGGTTAAAGAATAAAGCTCTAGTGGTAGTTATGTAACGTACTTCATTAAGGAGCATATTTAAGTGTGTTTTATAAGTTCATTCACGAATAGTGAATATCAGTTCCTGTTTGACCTATTAATAGCCCTTTGAGACTGTTTCAGTTGAAAAAACGTTTCTTACATTAGAAAGAAATAACTTGCTTTTTGTTGTTATTCTGTTTCTTTGTGAACTACAGAGCAGTTAATTGTTGTTTCTTTTCAGGCATATAAAGTTCCAGGGTATAAAGGGCAAATCGGATTTATTACTTCTATGACCAAGAACTTTTGTGGTACCTGCAATCGATTGAGAATCACTGCAGATGGGAATATAAAAGTCTGTCTCTTTGGGAATGCTGAGATATCACTGAGGTAGGATAACACCTTAAATAGAAAGAAATAAAGCTCTACATTTGATCTTTCTCTTCCTGTATCCCAAGATGGCACCACTCACTTTGACCTTCATAACTGCTTTTCTGCATGTTTAATTATAGTTTTTTTTCCCTCCCTGTTAGATGAAGTGTTTAGCAAAAAACTTACAGTGTAATTTCTGTAATATATTCTTATATTTTCACTATTTTCTGACAATTATTCGTTTCTCATTCCCACTTCGGGATTCCTTCCTTCCAATTGTATACAATGTGCCAGAACATTCACTCGGCTCGGCTTGCAACGTAGATCTTTGAAATGAACACATGGCATATCAAATCGCATTGTTAAATATAATGGTGGTCCAAAACCGACCGGAAGTGGTGTCTAGACTAAAAGTCGAGTGGTGGTATTAAAAAAATACGATTGGGAATGTATGCAAGAAAATTAAACATTTCTTTGATTTATTTCCTGTAAAATGCCTTATTTATCTTCTAAATAGCAGTATTGAAACTATAATGAGAAAAGCAATTTAATACATAGTAGGTCACTTGTTCATCCCTGGAACGTGATTTTTCTCAAGACAACTTAATCCTGAGTATTGTATTAAACAGTGACATTTTGAACTTTTGCAATAGACTCAAGTTGTCTATTCTAAGCGGGAGACGAATTTCGAAAATCGAATATGATAGTTTTAATTAATAATTATATAATTTTGATAGTTTTAATTAATAATTATATAATTTTAAATGAGAGTTTTAATAATTCGTACCGAAAAAAAAGGAAGGAAAAGAAGGAAAGAAATGCTTTCATTATTCCTGAAATAATTTCGAAAGTGTGATTAGCCAACAGTTTTGTATGAAACAGTTTTATTGTTAGTCTAATAATAATAATAATAATAATAATAATAATAATAATAATAATAATAATAATAATAATAATAATAATAATAATAATAATAATAGTAATATGTTTAAAAGCACATTTTCATAATTTGTTCCTTATTTTCCAAATCTGAAGCAAATACAGTAAAACCTGTCTTTAACGGACCCCTTATTAAACGGAAAACTGTCTTAAACGGAAATATTTCACGGTCCCGTGAATTTTGGAGAACAAAATGTGTAAAAGTCCCTTCATTAAGCGGAAACTGTGTTACGCGGACAACGGAAAGAAAAATAAACATTTAACGGAAAATTCTGAGTTCCGGACTACAGCGTTTAGATGTTTAGACATTTTGTGAGACATATACATTACACTGTTTACGATAAAATGTTCGTTCTTTTGTTAAGTATTTCTGGACAGTGTTGACCTTCCCCAACCACTACTCATATTCACCCCCACAAGTTCTCCTTAATCCCCGCAACTTAATCAAGAATCATAAGGAATGTCGGAAAGAAGAAAACGAGATAGAGGAAGAAGAGGAATACGATACCGAAATAAATACATATCAAAATGCTCTCAGAAGTTTAAAGGAACTGTAGAAATTTACCTTACGGAAAAATGATTCTGATTCACTTAGTATAATTTCTCACGCTAAAGTGTATGCGGAAAGGCAAGCAGCAATGTACACAGAAAACCCAGCTTGGCTATTAGAAAAATAAAGATAACATGTGCATAGTATATTTTGTATTCATTTTAGTTTTTTTGTGTATTTATTCGTAGAAGTAGTACTGTAATCGAACAATGCACTTACAGCAATATATTTTCTCAGTATGTCCCTTTATAAGCATGTATTTAAAAAAAAGGAAAGAAAGAAAGGAAGGAAAGGTCTACCTCCACTAAGCGGAAACCTGACTTTAACGGACATTTTTGCAAGTCCCGCTCGATTCCGCTAAAGACAGGTTTCACTGTATTATCATATTCCATTTTAAAGTTCGATTTCAGTCTGTTACGGAAATTGAAAGCTTTTATCTAATAGAGCGTTCAGGATTTAGTTACCGTAATATTTATTATTTTGACAGAATGCAAATTTTTAAGAAGAGGTTAATAATTGGTTTCCTCTGTTATTAAGCTAATTGAGAATAAAACATTAACACTACATTTTAAAAAAAATAAATCAGATTCCGGTTTAGACAGACCACTTCCAGTCCGTTATAGAAATTCAAGTGTAATATTTCTCATTATTCAAGCTTTGTTTTTGGTAGACTTTAATCTGTTTTAAACTACTCGATGAGAAAAACGATAAATTTATTGTAAAAATTATTAAATTGATAATAAATAGTGCCTGATAAAGCCAAGTGGATAGTGGCAAAACTGTTACACGTTAATAATTTTTACAATAAATATATTGCTTTGCTCAGCGAGTAGTTTAAATCAGACTAAAGAAATTGAAAATACTACCATGAAATTCAAATCATGCAATTCTGTGTTATGATTTCGCTTCATACATTGCACTGTCATTTGTTTGAATTGTGGACCATTAAGAGAAGTAAATAAGGATTTCTGACTTATTTTTCTTGTATTTTTTTCCCTTTATTTGTTGTAAAAACACTACGACAATGAATATATTAGAGTTTTGATAGTTGACGTTGTTTGTGAATCGAAGCGTTCGCAAATCGGACTTATTTTTCCATTGAAATTATTGTAAATACAACTAATCCTTATAAAGCACAAACACATATGATACTATATAAGGACCTTGGAGGAGGAAAGGCGAACCCGAAAAATCGATTTGTTTTATTTTTTTATTCGTAGCGGACAGGTCTGGACAACACATTGATACCGCGTTTTGCCCTTAGTTTTATCTCTCAGTTTCAAGATAAAAAAAAATTCGCCCATGCTATCTTAACGTACTTGCAAAACTTTCAGTTTGATTTCCCAACACCCCGATTTCAGGATTCGCCCTTTCTCTTTCAAGGTCCTAATATGTATTTTTTTACATTTTTGTGTGTTTTCTTTGATGAAAAATATAGAATGGAAATAACATTAAAGTAAGTAAGTAACACTAAATTAAAACGGTATGAGACTAAAAAAGCACAAAAATGAAAAAAAAAAAAAAAAAAAAATACAGCACTCTGAGAGGTAATGTTTACGGCAAATGCGCAAAAGGACTACTGGGTGCGTGGAATTGTGGGTACACGGTTGTGTGTGTGTATGTGTGTGTATTCGTACCCCGAAATACTGGAAGTCGACAAAAAACTTGTTCGTAAACAGATTTGTTCGCGAACCGAGAGTTTCGTAATGCGTGCGTTCACTGTACTTACAGCCGACTGGTTAAAGTAAGTTCCAATGTATGAAACCAGGCAATCGACAAGATTCGTCATTGTCTCCCTTCCTGCAAGGAACTTTACTCTTCCGATGGGGTTGTCGGATCTCACTCCTGCGCATTCAAACGCGAAACTTCTTAAAGTAAATATCCTGGAGCCTGCTTGTCACTTGCGTAGCTTAAGGTTAACTACCGCCTCGAGCTCTTTCCCTGATTGCGCTGCTACTTATGGATATCTCTTTCAAAGTAACAATACGTTTTGATTTGTTGTCCTTCCACTCCATGAAGGAAAGAGGCAGCGATTCGTATGCTAAAGAAGAACCAGCCGAGTATGAGGGGTATTCCTTGTAACCTCATATAGCACGCGTGGCCCTAACTTCGATTACCGGTGGAGGCACTTATTTGGTTTTGACCCAGTATTATGAAAAATTTTGGAAGTTTCGTGAAATAAGAAATAGCTACCAGCCTAGAAACCAAAATTTAAAGATGAAAAGAGCCGATGTGTGAGACATCAGTCAACTGCAAGGCCTCAGGGGGCCATAGACTTTCGCGGTGACTCTGGGGAATGGTATTAATTTATTAAGTGTGCGAGTAAATATTATGTTTTATTTTCAGAAATCAGGAAAAAAAAATTGAACAGCTAGAGTAGAGAGAAGACGCATTGTTCAGTTTCATAATATCGATTCATAAAATAAGAATGGACTTCAAACAGCAGGGTCCTAGGAAATTAGATATTTCCTTTCAATTTAAATAATGTGAGCTCCTTTGTGACTAAGCGGTTAGCGTACGCGTCCTTGGGATGGGAGATCCGGGTTCGATTCCCGGTGGAAGCTCATGTGGCTCGGAGTTCAATTAATCAATAGGTCCATGTCTCGTATAGCTTTGCTACTGAACGGGTCGTTAAACTCAAAATGAACTCAACTCAACTCCATTTAAATAATAATCTAGTAGATTGAAAGTTTGAAACGAACAATAAAGGAAAAGATATATATATATGGTTTCTACAGGCGTATAAACAAAAGATTTCGAATTTAACCAGAATACTTTGTAATTTTTTGAAGTTACTTGTTTCAGAAACTACGCTTTCTGGTGGAAATTTTTATTTCTAAGAAATTGATTTTCAGAAAGAGTACTGCACATTTTCCCAATTGGTCTTCTGGTAGGATTTTTGAAATCTCTTGAAGATCTGCATTTTAATTTTAGTTCACACGCGAATAACAGCCTTCATAATCTATTCTTAAAGAAATTCGTGATCTTCGTTTGTTTTGCTTTGATTTTATACGAATTGATGTTCCATGTACTAAATATTTTTTAAAAATTTCTTATACAGTGGACTCTTTTTTAATTCGAAGTCCAAGATGACACGAAATAGTTTGAATTATCCAAACTTCGAAATATCCAAACACTGTCCGTTTCAAAATAACTAAAATCAAGCGAAAAAATTATTGTACATTAAATATAATAATCAATATGCAGTCAACTTAATCTTTAAGACAGCATATTATTTACAAACAAACAAACGATATTTATTAAGCCACATGTTTCGTGGAAAACGTATTGAAGTACACGTATCACATACACTAAATTAACACAGAAAACACACACGAATAGCACCCTTGATTATCTGTTCTGAAGGAAGTTCGTAATCATCATTTGCTTTCATTTGATTGTTTTTATATAGTCAACAAAATCTTCAATTTCATTTAGTGCGTCAAATACGTCATTAATAACATTTGGTTGACATTCAGTAAATCACATTCAATTTTCAACGATTTCGGAAACTTCAGATGTGTTTGGCACATATTGTTCTTTACAACGATAACGTTTATGTATATCCAGCTTTAGGGCAAAAATTTCTTTTAAATATTGCATAGGCTAGAAGAAGAGAAGAAAATAAAATGTGTTTGATTAATATTAATTCATCAGTTGATTATTTTCAAATTTTTATGTTAACTGCAGTTCTTTGTTTGTAATTATGATAATGATTCGAGATTGTTTGTGGTTGGTAGGAGAAGGCACTTGTTTTTATTGAGAAATTGAAGAAGAATGTAAGTTTTCTGTCATGTGTAATACTAAATATCGACACTATATATATAGTGAATACAAAAATTAAGCTAGTTAATATATAATTATTTAAACAACGAATAGTATATACTAGTGTGGAAAGAAAAATAGACGAACTGAGAAAATTTATATAGCTGTTATAAGGTTATATCTTTTACTTCATTGCCTGTCTCGTCTTCATCTTTATTATCATCAGATGGATTGTGTTTTTGTGTCACTCTTCCCTACACCTTACTCTGAATAACGGAAAACCAGTTAAAACTGCATTGTTTTGTTTGCAATCTGTCCAACACTAAAAATTATTTTATTGTATTATTTCGAACTATCCAAACAGGAGGTTCAGAAATTCAATTATCTCACTATTTTTACCGTGGTTTTTGATACAGTTTTCGTGGAAAATAAATTCTTGTTTGAATTATCCACTGTTTTGAATTAACAAGAGTTCGCTGCATATTGTTAGGGGCAGAATCGGGACAGAATCTGTTTTAAATTAATGCACATGCCGTTGATAGATAAAAAGAAGAAAGCTTGACTTGTTAGTAGTTTTTGAATTATGATTTGTGATACGTAATCGAATCATGGAATGAGATTTATGTTAAAGACGTAACCTGGAATATTGATTAATTGTTAAATATATAGTAGAAATTGAAACGTTGCTTTTAAATGATATTTAGGCTATGAATTTTTAGCATTGATGAAGTATAACAAAATTGGCGCAGTCGGTAGGATTTGTAGTAAACGCTAGCAGAGCCATGTTCAGGGATCCTATTTATGTTTATTTGAAATGTAATGGACAAATTATCAAGTTTTTACTTGATACAGGAGCAGCTGTTTCTGCTATAGGTTATAAATCACCTTTGTTAAAAGACACTTCGATCGAAACTTTTCAAGGTCGTTTGAATAATGCAGACGGATCACCTATTAACACCGTGGGAAAATGTAAGGTTACTGTAGAACACAAGAACTACAAGGATTTTTTGTCCTTAATGATAGTAAAACAAGATCCATTCCATCCGATCTTAGGCAGAAGTTGGTTAGATGAGTTAGAGCCACAGTGGAGGAGTCAATTGATAAATATGTTTGGTATTACAGATGATCTAAGAAAGATTGATGGAGAAAATAGTCCATCTGTAAATGTATTGAAAGAGCACTTATTGAAGCAATTTGAAGAGGTTTTCAAAGGATGTATTGATGTACCAATTAAGAATTTTAAAGTAAATATTCCTGTTAAACAAGGTACTACGCCTATATTTAGAAAAGCGTACGATATACCGTATGCATTACAAAGCCAAGTAAAAGACGAATTGGATAAATTATGTAAGGCAGGAGTTTTAAATAAAATTACAGAAGCAGATTGGGCTACACCTATGGTAATAGTCAAAAAGAAAAATGGTACTCTAAGATTGTGTTTAGACTTCAAAAGGACCCTTAATTTAGTTACTGAAAAAGTAAGTTATCCTTTACCTAAAATACAAGATATACTCAATAAGCTAATTTCAGCCAATTATTTTGTGTTATTAGATCTAAAACAAGCCTACTTACAACTAGAAGTGCAGGAAAATTCTCAAAAATACTTAGTGGTAAATACTCCTTGGGGTTTATATTTGCAACATCGATTACTTTTCGGCCTTAATTGCTCAGCTCAAATATTTCAACAATTCATGGATACAGTAACAAGAGATTTGTTTGGAGTAATTTGTTATCTGGACGATGTACTTATTTGGGGAAGTACTCTGGAAGAATGCCATCAGAGAACTGTCCAAGTTTTGCAGAAGTTCAAAAATTACAACATACAAGTTAATAAAGACAAAAGTATTTTCTTTGTAGAATCTATTACTTACTTAGGTTATGATATCTCTAAACAAGGCATTCTACCTGCCAAAGATAAAATGAAACCAATTTTGGACACACCTCCCCCGAAAAACATTACACAATTACAGTCGTTCATGGGTATGTTAAATTTTTACCATAGGCACTTACCATCCTTACCATCTCAAATTCCTACCTTATACGGATTATTAAAGAAAGGTGTGCGATGGGAATGGTCTAGTAAGCATGAGCAGGAATTTCAGTTGGCAAAAGACTTGTTAAAAGAGGCAAGAATTTTACATCCTTTCGACGAAAATGCAAAAGTAATTTTAATGACGGATGCATCGCCAGATGGTGTAGGAGCTGTTTTATATAATGAGGTAGAAGGTCAATTTAAGACGGTAGCTTGTGCATCAGCTACCCTTTCAGAAGCAGAGAAAAATTATTCACAGTTTGAAAGGGAAGCTTTGGCCATAATCTTCGGAGTGCGTAAGTTTCATAAATTTCTATTCGGAAGGCATTTTAAAATTATTACAGATTCACAGCCTGTAAAATGGATTTTTGGATTGAAAGCTGCACCTGATGGTGCTTCCCCGAGAATGCAAAGGTGGTTTTTAATGTTAACAAATTATGATTACGATATTGTATATAGTAAATCTGTGAAATTAGCAGATTATTTATCTAGATTTCCATTAAAGATGTCAACGGAGGAAGAACATGTAGCTCCTGACTATATTAGTGAAATCTCTTCCACTATTTTAGAGAAAGATGAGATTGAGGAAGAATCCAAGAAAGATCACATGATTTTAAAAATTAAAGAATGGATGATGAAAGGTTGGCCTAAAAGATTGCCTCCTTGTTTTGATTTTAAAGAATATCAGGACATGTTCAAAAAACGATTTCAATTAGAATTACATAAGGAATGTATTTTTTGGAAAGGACGAGTGGTAATTCCTAGACAGTTAAGGGAACGGTACATGAAAAGGTTACACCAGAATCATCTAGGAGAATATGCTACACTTAAATTAGCATCTAATGAGGTTTGGTGGCCAGACATGGTTAATGATTTGCGTTGCTACTTAAGGAAGTGTGAGATTTGTGCTGCGGTGGCAAACAATGTGCCTAAAAATAATTATTCTTCTTGGCCTACTTCAAGCAAGCCTTTTAATAGGATACATATAGACCATTGCCAATTGTTGGGTTTCCTGTTTTTAGTTATAGTAGATACTTTTTCCCATTGGATCAAAGTGTGGAAAGTAGATTCTACTAATGCAGCTATTACTTTAGAATGTTTGGAAGAATTATTTCAATTAGTTGGATTTCCAGAGACCATTGTGACTGATAATGGACCACCTTTCAAAGGTCAAAGATTTCAAGATTATTGCAGAAAAAGAAATATTAAATTATTGAATACACCACCTTATTCACCGGAGAGCAATGGAAGTGCCGAAAGAGCAGTGCAGACTTTTAAAAAATTACTGAAAAAACGCTATATTCAAAATGGATATAAAGTTAGCAAGCAAGCTGTGACACAGTGGTTGAAAGAAATTAATTACACTCTATTGCATACTCCTTTGAAGGTTATACATACATCACCGGCTTCTTTGGTATTTTCTTTCAAACCTGCGACTTGGTTCAATGTAAGCACTTCAGTACCGAACAAAGAAAATAAGTGGTGTGTGAATGAAGAAAAGCCTGAACCACAATTAAAGGAAGGTATGAACGTTTGGGTACGAAATTACAGAGCAGACCTTCCTAAATTTATTAAAGGAAGTTTTATTAGATACACAGGCAAGAACACATTAGAAGTACTTGTTAATGGTTCTATACGTAAATGTCATACACATCAAGTAAGGATGGCTGACACAGTTTCTAGTCAAAATAAGGGAATGACAGAAGTGAAAAATACAAAACTATTCTACAAGAGAAGATACAGTAGTGACAGTACAGGTCATTCTGAGGTGGATAGGAGGGTAGATAATACTTATTTAAAACAAGACGTTCCAGAAAACTTGGAAATTAACAATAACGATAGAGAAGGAACGGTTATGACTGACGGTTGGAGACGGCCACAAAGAAAACGGAAACCTCCTGACAGATGGGGGTATGAATGAACACTTGTTAGAGGGGAGGAGGATGTTAGGGGCAGAATCGGGACAGAATCTGTTTTAAATTAATGCACATGCCGTTGATAGATAAAAAGAAGAAAGCTTGACTTGTTAGTAGTTTTTGAATTATGATTTGTGATACGTAATCGAATCATGGAATGAGATTTATGTTAAAGACGTAACCTGGAATATTGATTAATTGTTAAATATATAGTAGAAATTGAAACGTTGCTTTTAAATGATATTTAGGCTATGAATTTTTAGCATTGATGAAGTATAACAAAACATATGAATACAACTTTTAATTAATACACGATCCTTATTTGTGTGAATAAAAAAAAGGAACGGTACAATAAGTGTTCTCACTGCATTATAGTTAGAGCTAAATAACATTTATTATTATTATTATTATTATTATTATTATTATTATTATATTTTTTGGCTTGGACATGAGTTTTTATTAATATGTCATATGCAATTTTTATTACTTTTTTGTATCCTCATTTTATTTTGTTATCATTATTAGTCTTATGAATAAGAGTATTTTACTTGAGGTGTTGAGATGAGATGATAATTATGCTTTTATATATATATAGTATTACTTTCATTGCATTTTCACTTTGTAATAGGCATTGCATGTTTGATCCAATATTTTATTTCATTTTACTTATTTTGTACGATCAGTTGTATGTTACGTCTATCTGCATGCGCCCTATACTTGTATAAACTTTTTTTTTTCTTTTCTTTTTTGGGGCACTTTGTGGCTGTAACGCTGTTTGTTCCCAATAAACATTTCATTTCATTATTATTATTATTATTATTATTATTGGTTTTCTACCATGCTGCAGCTGAGAAGCTTCCATGCTCCACGGTTTTCGCTAAACTCTTCGTCTTTACGTACGATTTTTCTCTTTTGATATCGTCTATTAATTATAGTCTTCTTCACCCCCTTCCTCTCTTTCCTGCGACCATACCCTCTAAAACGTCCCTCATGACGCAGTTACTCTGAAAAATAAAGCGTGGAAGAAAGCTGGATTTTGTCAATAAGCAATTATTAGGCATGTGATATAGTGTGCTTACATGAAATATTAGTCAAAAGTTTATTGTTTGTTGTAACTTTATTTATCGCAGAGATGCATTGCGCCACGGAGCTAGTGATGAAGATATACTGCTGATGATACGAGCAGCTGTAAAAAGGAAGAAGAAACAACATGCTGGTAAGTGACTATCAACTATATAGTTTCACTAGTCTTTTTTTTTTTTTTCAGTACTGTTCTATTAAGCTCAGAATAACTACTACTTACCATTATCATCACCTTTAGTTTTCAAGAAACTAGCCAATACCGTAATAGATAGAGCAAGCTGATAATAAATATCGAGTAGTAAATATTATAACTTTTTAAAATAATAAATATATATGTTTTCTGAAGAATGTGTGGCCACGCGTACCGTAGTCGCTAATGCTCTCGCCTTTGATGCGAGCGGTCCCGGACATAAACGGCGTCTAACTATTTTCTCTTAAAACAAATGAGAACTCAAATTAGCTAATGTATAACATTACAACTAGTAAAGCATGTACAACATTTCCTAAATATTCATATTACAACAGTAAGTGATTTTTTTTTTTTTTAAATAATATTGAATTCGTTCGATTGCCCAATGATTTAATGGAAATGGATTGGATCTACTAACTCCAAATACGAGAACGCGGTTTAGTTCGGTTTCAATTTTGGGTATGGGAATGAGAAAAATAATTTTATCTATTGTCCTCGAATAGAGTGAATCTACCACTTTCGATTGCAAAAAATGATTTAACTATGAACGATTTAACTACGATTGAACTTGAAATGATGTTAGATAGGATTTCTGATAATGGTGATTCGAAGGTGATGGTGTGTGTAGGTGGGGAAATTCTGGAATTCGAATGAATTTGAACTCGTGTCAACTATTTGCCTGAATCAGAAATCGGATGGAGGGTTGTTATGACAGGGTTTCGAAAAGTAAGAGAAATGATATTTGGACAGCAACGCATGCAAATAGTCAGGGAAATTTACTAAATACAGGGTTTTTACCAAATACAAGGTTTTTCAAAATGATTGTCGAAGTTTCGTCATTGTTGTATTAGATCTGGCTGATTGACACAGTTAACGGAAACGCATATAAGTGTAGTATAACTGAACCGGTTTTTGTTCGTAATTTGTTTCGATACCTTTTTCCAGATTCTGCCACTAGACAACTTAGTGAAAAGGTTTTTTGTGTCCTTGCATATCATACATTGAGGTTCGTTACAGTTTTGCAGTGGCATTTTCGTACGTTATGGGAAAGATGCACGTCTGACAATTCTATTAGAACATGGTACGCACTAGTGGTAGACCTTTACTGTCTGAAGAAGTTGTGAAGCGAGTTTGAGCAACGTACTTTAGAAGTCCGAAGAAATCGATTTCTGCCGTGTCAAGAGAACTTGAAATTCCACCCACAACATTATATCGTATTCTACGTAAACATTTAACCAATAAGTTTTACTCGAATGCTACCACCCGAAGACGTGCACGGGGAGAGGTCTGCGCTGATATTAAGTGTTCATGGCTGAAGATGATAACTTTTCCGAGAACCTAGTTTTTATAGAGGAAGCGACATCCCATGTAAGGAAAAATAAATTGCGCATTTGGGACCAGAAAATCCACACGAATTGCTGAGTTAGTTCGGGAGTTCCCTAAAGTGAATGTGTTTTCGCTGTGTCAAGAGATAAGGTTTACGGTTTTTTTCGTGGAAGAAGCTGTTATGGGATTCATTTTCTTTGATATGGTGACCGACTGATTGCTTCCTCAACTGGATGAAGATGGTAGCACCTACATCATGCAATTGGATGGAGCCTAACTACTTTTCCACAGCGAAGTGAGATCATTTTTAAAGAAAACTACCACATAAATTGGGTGCGGAAGTGAGATGAACTTTTGTCATGGTTGCCACGTTCTCCAGATCTTTCCCCTTTCTATTATTTTCTCTGGAGCTACATTTAAAGATAGTTTACTATCCTCCATTACCACATACAGTTGACGAACTAAAAGCGTGCATAACCAATATCATCCTCAGCAACACGTGTCATGCAAGGCTGTGTATAGCAGGAAATGGACTACCGCCTAGATGTCTTAGAGTTGCCAGAGGAGAGCATATTAAACATTTGTAATACTTCATAACCAAAACCAAATTTGGTAAGTTTTCTGAATTTTGCATGTAACTTACTTGTATGTATGTATCTTCATTATATAAACTGCAATGCTTGTTTCTAATCCTGACCGTGTATACTGATATATTTTCCGAATAAAGAAAGTGAACATAGGTTATCACAGGCTGCTAGGACGTACAAAATGTATACTTAAAAATAATAAAATTAAAATTAGAAGATAAATTGACTGACAATCCAGCAATCCGCGTTCCTAGAAAATACGAAGCAATCAGTCGAAATTATAAGAACTATAGGTGATACTCAAATAAAATATAAATCGACTTGTCGAGAAATAAAATATGGAGTGCCGCAAGGCTCAGTTCTAGGTCTACTCCTGTTCCTATTATATGTAACTGATCTGCCTAGCAATATAGATACCAAAATTATATTGTATGCTGACGAGATTCAATTATTATTATTAAAGAAAAAGATACAAAATCTCTTGTTAACAATGTACAAGACATAACTAAAGAACTTCGCTTTTGCTTTGACAGTAATCAGTTAGTCTTAAACAAGATTAAGAAAGATTAAACTCTTTCCCCTCATCACATGCAAAAAATAATAATTCCACAATAAATCGAAGAAACTATACATGAACTGAACTCGGCTATATGCTGTAAGAGTGCTAAAGCCCATGTTGCATTAAGTTGTATTTTTAGATGAATAGAGAGCAGCTTCATAAACAAACGAACACTTCTGTGCACTTAAACAATGACATTAGAATAGTAAGAAAAAAAAAGAAAGAAAAAAAAGAGAGAGAGAACCAGTAGTAACATTTACAATTTTAGGTATTATTGATTTTGTAAGTAGTTCGTGTCAATATATAACTGAACATTAAATTGTAATTCTATATAATCAGTATATGTAGACTACGTACACTGCTATAATCTACGAAGCAGGTGGAATTTAAATGATAGAGATTGCAACAAGAATATTAAAATATGATCTAGATACTTGTAAGAAGGTTCATGTATTTCTTACTTTGTAAGTAAACATTAAATTGTAATATAAAAAACGATCAGTAAATATAAAACATGAAGGCGAGGTATGTTTAGCTATAAGTGCAGGAGTCTGGGAAAGTAATCAGGGAAAATTTATATTTGAAGTCAGGTAAGTTAAAACCACGATATCTGTAGAAACTTGTGTAAGTTTCAGATATTTTTCCTGTGATCTTATATCTTACCGAGCAAGGAACTACATTCTGATTTAGGAAACTGTAGCATTTTCACTATTAAGGCTGATCATGTTATTTCGTATACGTATTTTCATTTTTAGATATTTGTTAGGGAACGATGCCGAACATTGTATATATGTGTTACCGGTGTAATGTTGAAAGTATCGTTGATCTGGTTAATACTAATACTGGTTAAATGCGACTTTGGGATATCTCCATTGTCTATGATACTTTGTATTCAAACAGAATGACATACTGTATGATGCGGACAATATTCTGCCAGAGGTGAAGGTGTGATCATAGTACGAAATCCCTTCGGTCAAAATTTGATTCTTACAGTTTTTTTTTTTTTTTTTTTTTTTTTTATAAATAATAATAAGACATATTAGTATATTTATAACATATAATGCTTTGTTTTTTTTTTGAAAATCAGAGACTGTTCTTGTTAACAGTTAATGAAAGGTGTACGAGTCAGTGTTTTTACAAGTTCTGATTTAAAAAAAAATCTCTGACTTTTTTTTGACCTGTAAAAATCCCATGATCACATGAAATTGTTGTAAAATCAGCCTTCATCTCCCCTACAGCCGACCTTTGCTCACCAATTTGACAATTTCTTTTTAGCATTTTTTATACTGACATTAGGCAACCATGGTAATTAGGATTAGCAGCAGTCATGTAAAAATTCCAGTTTCTGTTGTTCCTTCGCCTGTGTTTCTATTTGTCATAGAAAAAGTCTGACAGCAAATTCAATTTTGACGTTACTCACAATGATTTTCTGCTTCTATCACATCAGCATTTAATAGCAATGTATCTGTACATTTCAGCAGTTCTGGTTTCACACATCGAATCACGAGATCTCGTAAAAGTTTGCGTACAGCATCAAAGATGAACGAGGTCGTTGGTCTTGAAGCCTGAAATGTATGCAGGAAAGGCTGGCATTCAATGGCTACTATCTTGCAGAAACCAGTTTGCACATTTATAAATGGATCGCTTGCTGTTTTCAGGGTCCCTACACGTCTTTTGTTTGACATCTTGAACAATGCTCTCTGAAAACGAGTGGCATTTTGCAACTAGCGGGTACCGCAGAACTTCACAGGAAATTTTGTGCATCCTGTGTGTGGTCTCAGTAAACTTTCTCGACAGGCTGAGTCACTGAATAGGTAGTGCAAGTGTATACATATTCCAATCCATCGATTTAACACCAGGTTTCATCGCACCATGGATAGCATGCAAGCCACGGAGATTTATCAAGCTTTCCCGTGGCTTACTGGAATTCTGATGTGGTCCTGGAGACGAGAAAGGAAGTTTAAATTGTTTGCATCATGAATGGAAATTAGTAACAGTTTTGTCAGTGGCAAAGACAAAATTCCTTTCAAAAACTGCTCTTCTGTGGAGTTTTTCGTAAGGAACCCACTGGTTACGTAGCGCGTAAGAACTTGTCCCAGAATCTTGCAACTATATCTAGTTGCCTCTTCTGAATAACTTTATATAAAACCTCATTGAAGCACATCATAAACTTGCAAGCTTTCAAGCGTTCTAGTAACTAAATATTGTCTCAATCCATGAACAATTAGATACGAAACTTTGTCCTGTCCAATACAAATTAGAAATTTGGTATCGCCGAATATAATCTTGAACACGGAATTTAAGCTGTTGCACGAATTGAATGACATTCTTTTGCACACAAGCTGAAGTCTAAATGATGGCTTTGCACATTTTATCTTTTATAGTAAAGCTGTTCGTTTTTATTGGACCACTTCTCTCCACACTCGCACACTCTGTTTTCCTCTGATCTGTCTCTAGTAGATGCTGAAGACTGAAGATACAGATTCTGTTTGATATTCTGAGCTTGTAGAAACGGAAGTACTTGGTTTATTTGTGTGTGTGAAAAAAAAAAAAAGAAAAAAAAATGACAAAGAGTACAGAATAGGAACCCTCTTGATATTTTCCAAGTGGGTTGATCCTTTGGATGAGACTGCAAAGCTTGCTTTTCCATACTGCATTATTTGACAATATTTTTACACACTTTACAACACGATTAAACTTATCACTTAACACAGTTTCTAGCCCTGACAAAAGATGTGACCGTTTGAGGTTTTGAGGGACTCGATATAATAAATCATTGTATTCATAGTGGCATTATGCGCAAATAATTTTGGAGTTACGTTAAAGATATTTCTGACATCTTTAAGTTTCCTCACTTCATCAAGACAGAATCGTCCAACGAAACTTCAAATTTTCCCCTCCGTTTCAATTGGTTTTCTTGTCATTGCCTAGCATCTTTAATTTTCCTGCCTGATTCTCCTTGACTTCCCAGTTTGTAGGAACCCTGTGTATTCCTGGTGTGTACGCTTTTCTGCAGAAGAAAAGTCAAGAGACTGGCTGCCTGCGAAGTTCCCTCATATATTTCGAATGTGCATGATTAAACCATCGACGGGGAAGCAGATAAAACCTTATCAACGGCAGGTTGTTGAAGTTTGTGAGAGGTACAGGCCCAATGATGTTCATGATGGAGATTTTCTTAGAGCTGTACATCACATTGTGGGTAATTTTTGAAATGATGTACCATCTTACGTAATTTCTTTTAGTACAATGCAGGAGTATCTCGTTCGATTATCGTGGCTATTACTAGGTATTAAACTAAGTGAAGCAACA
This sequence comes from Thermobia domestica, assembly GCF_964235325.1. Lineage (NCBI taxonomy): Eukaryota > Metazoa > Arthropoda > Insecta > Zygentoma > Lepismatidae > Thermobia > Thermobia domestica. The sequence goes on from NC_137458.1 coordinate 58,671,721, forward strand.
AATTCATGTTTCTGTCTTATGGTTTGCATATTATTACTTTTTTTTTTTTTTTTTCTAATATGAAGGAAGACTGTGCTCACCTTATATTGTTTTAAAAAATAAACCTTTTCTACAAACCGAGTGAGAACTGTTTTCTAATAATTTATTCCTACATTTACACTTCGTTACAGGAATGCAGAACCTTGTCCACATGAAGAATCGTCCAATGATACTGATTGGTGGGTAGCAAGTGTACGTATTATTTGACTAAATAGAGCTAGTTATTGTAATAACAGAATAAAATAATGTGCTAGCATTTGAAAAAAAAAAAAAATACATAAACATATAGAAGAGCTATGAAAGGATGAAATTAAGTATAATGAATTGCATACTAATACAAACTACTTCACCAGTTCATGTTTCCTTAGTGGTTAATATAGAAGTGCCATTATTTTCTTGTAATGATTTTAATTTTAATTTAAGATTATAACAACACAGTTACTGTTTTTCTCTCAGACTCTGGTATAAACATTGTTTACCACACTTTTTCAGAAAGAGAAACCTGTCAAGCGTTTCCCGCATTGCTTATGAGATGTAACTGTCTGATAGTCAGGTGTAAAATCTTTCGCGAAATTCTTTGAGATAATTCGAAGATGTTATTTTTACTTTTTATCAATTAATTGAAAGTTATCCCATGCTGTGTGATACGTAATCAGTACACACATTTATACATTACATGATGAACCGTATTGTAGGAATAAAAATAAGGTAGAACCATCAATTAAGAAAATTAGTCATTTAAATTTACCATTTCGAATATTTTATTACGGACTGGCATATTAGCACTGAAGAAGTGATAATCTTGATCAGACTACGCAATCCTTTAAGATTAACAATATTCAACGTTAATCTGAAGGAATTATTCTAGGAATTTAAGAAATTTCAGTAGACGCAATTCTTAATGTGCACGAACTATACAGATGTGTATAGGATTAAATCTCATTAATTATATTTCCAATTATCTATCTTATGGAATGTGTTTTGCATTTTGCGATACGTTGAGAGTAATTTCAGTTTTTTCCGTGAATATTTCTAGTTTTTCCGCTAGACTAGAGAAGGTTTATACTTACCAGAACATATATAAAAAAAAAAAAAAAAAAAAAAAAAAAATCACAATAATTCACTTTCAATAATCATTTCACAGTTACTCATCTAAAAGGCATAATCGCGGGACGTTAAACTTAAAAAGAAAATCTTCAGTGCAAGTTCGAAATTTCAAATGGGAAGGGGGAGTTGCATATCAAACGAGAGTGATCAGGAATCTAAGGTGAAATGTCTTTCATATCTTGTATAGTATGCATGTTAATGAACACTGAAAATTTGAAAACCACCTACCAACGGGGCACTAGAGAAGTCTTAACACTAATTTGATATTTTACTAGCAAATTAGGTGTAATTTTAATTAAAATACAGTGGAGTACCGCTAATCCGAAGTAATTGGGACCGAATCCTGTTCGGATTAGCCAGAATAACAGTAAAATCGCTGTTTAAAGCGGATGAACGGGTCTATTGTGTTTTAATACATAGCGTGTAGTATTTCAAAACTCATTTTCTAATTACAGTTTATGTACTGTACCGACAAATTGTTAAAATATTTAGTGTTGGAAAACATGATGCCTTTATTGTTCCACGTACAGTACATAATTTTATGTTACAGTACAGTACTTATTCTACTACATTACTGGATTTCATTTCAAACTTTGCGTAATTGTCACAATGTGGCTTAAGGCCTAAATAAAGTATTAAAGAAAAAACTATATTTAACGAAAGTTTACTTTGTTTTCTACGAAAACATGCACCCATTTTCATCCTTTTAGTTATTAATTTCCTAAAACTGTGTATTTTCGCCACAAATAAATAAATAAAATTTTCCTCCTGAACCTGTTCGGATTACCAGGACTCTACTGTAATTAAGTATAATAGGCCTTCTGACAGCTTACAATACAGCATCTACTTCTGGCTGAAATGCATATTGGTTGGTGTCATTCACATCTACAGCATCAAGGTGAAATACATCTCCTATTTCTGTTCCAAAGTTGCGCAGAACTGCAGCAGCCACAATAACATTCCCACATTTGTTTTGTTTATATCGCATTGTTTTAGTGAGAATTTGGGAACATTTCTTTCAAACACCGAATGTACGTTGTGTTACGCATCTTGTATCAATATGGGCTCTATTATAGCGCCCTTCGACTCCTGTGTGGGGTCAAAACATAGGAGTCATAAGATGTTTGAAGAGAGCATATCCAACAAGCAGCTCATCATGTTGTCCATTTTCAAGTTCTGCAGCAACTCTACTATTGTCCCAAATGCGGGCATCATGTGTGGAAGCCAGCCAAGGGCTTACCACGTTCAAAATCTTTATACTGACATCACAAATGATTTGTGTATTGATAGAAAAGAAATTCTTGCTATTTCTGTATAGTTCTGCTTGTACTCCAGAAGAAATAGATATGTACACAATCTGTAGCCCCTATGACATTCGGCAATCTACCAATTCGATAGAATTCCCTTTTGTTGCTTGATATATTTTCTTTGTTCTGTGGCATAGACACATTTAAGGCAACTGAACTGTCTATCACACCGCTAAAAGCTCTGCCAGTAGTACTGTCCCCTTCAGAGGAGAATACAAGTGCGGGGTGAGGAAGTGGGGAGCAGAGAGTATAGTTGTTGCCCTCTGAAAAGTTTTACGATAGTTTATTATTCTCCAAAAGCAAACTTTTTTTCAGAGTTGCCAGGTATATGGTGAATGCCATGTTTGTGTAGAAATCCAAAGAAATGTTCCCTTCTGATCATTTGGAGGGAGGAGATGCTGTAAATCAAGCTTCAGTGACACCTGACACATGGCTAGGCAGCAGTTAAAGAGCAGAGAAATTCTGTCTTCCTGTTAGTCTTTAAAATGAAGGAGGAAAAAAAAAAAAACGTTTGAAAAACATCAATGAGTATATTGTATTTGAGAGTAAATATGCTACTCATTTCGCTAGTTTAATTTATTAGAGTACAGGGAGAGTCTGGAGAGATTGTTTGAAAAAATAAATACAAATTATTTGACACTTTTTTCAGTTTCGATACTTCCATAGTCAGAAAATAAAATTATAAATCAATTTACCTCGCATCACCATTGAATTTATACTTCTTGCAGCTAGCATTCATTATCGACTCGAACAACTTTCTTCTTCTTCTTCTTCTTCTTCTTCTTATTATTATTATTATTATTATTATTATTATTATTATTATTATTATTATTATTATTATTATTATTTTTATCATCATCTCATATTTTGGTTTAAGTAGTTTTAAAAATTTGACAGGATCTGTGATTACTGTCCTTCTTGGTGATTACCCGTTTGTTAATTTCGTAGCTTTCTTTCTGAAGAAAAATATCATCATGGTTTATTACCTAAAGGAATTAGCTGTTATTCTTACAGTTCCCAAAACTTTCTTACAGCACTTACGAACATTAATGATGGAAATGCAAATCGGGATAATTTATACAAAACTGAAGGGTAGTTACTGGGATACATATAGTATGTAGTTGAAACATGAATGCAAATGTTTGCTTTTGATTGGTCAAAACAGGAAATTGTCAACAAATGTTTATCTTGTCGGTGTAACAGCTGCCTACAGTTTTTAAAGGAAGTTTTTCCAAACATTTTTTAAAAAAATAGTTTTAGTTTTGTTAACAAAATTTCAATAACTAATTGTCAATGGTTACTCAAAATATAACTTTCTTTCTTTTTTTAGTATCGTATCGAGATACTTGTAATTACGGTTATGAAACAACTATTCAACAACTTGCCAACGTGAGCGATTTGATCCAAAATTATCCATTTCAGTTGCAGTTATGCTTGGCTAATAAGGGCAAATTTAGGGGCACTTGGTCAGATTTGACTCGGAATCTGAACAAATTTCACACTGATTAAAATTATATACATATTAATAGAAATACTTATCAAGCATACAAACAAGCAGTAGAATTTAGTAATAAACGGAATGAGACATTCTGAAAGATTAGTAAAAAACAGAAATTAAAAAACTCGAGCAGAAACAGAAAGGTAACAATCAAATGATATTTCTGTTCATACTCTAAATATATGCCCTTTAACGTACAAACTATATATTTACTAACATTCGGATATAAGAAATAAATTACAAATTAAGAGTACTTTTTAAAAATGCTCACTTTTTAAAGGATGAACAAAGAAGGATTAAGAATGGAATACAATGCAAGCAATTACATACATTATAACCACTCCACCCGCAGCAATAAAAATATCTTTCTTTAATTTCAGCCATCATATCTTAAATATATGCCTCTTTATCTTAAATATAATATACACTACTGTTTTCGATTATGGAGTGGTGCTTTGTTGATGATTAACTAACTAACTAACTCTATGGCCTATGGAACCCGGAGGTTCAGTACCGCGTTCACAAAAGCTCTCCACTGACTTCTATCCTTAGCTAATTGGATCCAGTTTCTACTTTGTATTCCTATCTCTGCGAGATCCATCTTAATATTGTCCTCCCATCTGCGCCTAGGTCTTCCTAATGGTCGTTTTCCTATGGGTCTACCAGTCAAGACTTTGAAAGCGTTTCTACTTTCTTCCATTCTAGCTACATGACCTGCCCACCTAAGCCTCCTAGACTTGACGACCCTAACAATGTTGGGTAAACCGTATAAACTATGTAGTTCCTCGTTATGAAGCTTCCGCCATTCCCCATTCTCGTTCCTCTTGGGTCCGAATATTCTTCTCAGGATCCTGTTCTCAAATACTTTCAGTCTATGTTCTTCCCTCAGAGTAAGCGACCATGTTTCGCAACCATACAGAACAACAGGCATGATTATCGTTTTATATATTTTAAGCTTCAAATTCCTCGACAGAATTCGCGACGACAAGAGATTTTGAACCGAATAGTAACACGAATTCCCTGCTTTTAGTCGACATTTAATTTCTTCGTGAATATGATTTTCGTCTGTTAATATTGATCCTAAATATTTGAAAGTATCCACTTTATCAAAAGTATTATTTAATATTTTAACGCCTCCACAATTTGCCGTATTACGGTCCCGACGCACTTCCATATATTTAGTTTTCTCTGCATTTACTTCTAAACCCATGTCCCTGCAAGCGTTTAATAAGATCTCTGCATTTCTTTCTACTGTTCTCCTATCATCCCCTATTAAATTTACATCATCAGCATATGCCATAACCTGGTGAATGCCGTTCAACTCTAGGCCCTGGTTGCTATCTTTGATTTTCCTTATGGCGTATTCCAGCACAAAGTTAAATAATAATGGCGACAACGCATCTCCTTGTTTCAGGCCATTTTCGACGTGGAAGCTCGTGGACAAAAATTTTCCTACCCGGACTTTACTTTGGGATTCACTTAAACATATCTTAATTAATCTAATTAGCTTTCTCGGTATTCCAAGCTCTGTAAGAACGTTGTATAATGTTTCTCTCCTAACCGAGTCGTAAGCCTTTCTAAAATCAATAAATAGTTGATGTACCGGGGTATTGTATTCCCACTTCTTTTCGAGTATTTGGCGAATGGTAAATATTTGGTCGATAGTTGATCGATTTCGTCTAAATCCGCACTGATAATCTCCAATAATTTCATCTGCGTATGGGGTCAATCTTGCTAACAGAATATTTGAAAGGATTTTATAGGATGTTGACAGAAGAGAAATGCCTCGATAATTATTACAGTCAGTTTTGTCGCCTTTCTTGTGAATTGGAACAATGATTGACTCTTTCCACTCTTGTGGCAATTCTTCCTTGTTCCAGATAAGGAGAATGAGTTTGTGTATCTTGTTCCACAATTTATCGCCTCCAGCTAAAATTAACTCAGCCGGAATTTCATCTACACCCGGGGATTTGTGTTTCTTTAATTTCTTTATAGCGGCTTCCACTTCTATTAGTTTGGGTTCTGGAACATACGGTTCTGCGGTGTGTATCTCCTTTTCTCCACGCACATTAGTTTTTGATTGCGTGTTAAGCAAATCGTCAAAGAAATCTTTCCATCTATTTAAGATGCTATCCGTGTCAGTGAGGACTGTACCGTCAGATTTCTTTAATATATAAGCACAAGGTTGATAGCCTTTCTTAAATTCGCTGATTCCCTTATACATGTCCCGAATATTTTTATTTTTACTATTATCTTCAAGTTCCTTAATTTTAGCTTTCAAAAAATTCCGTTTCTTTGTTCTAAAAGTTTTGGAAGTTTCCCGCCTGATATCTGCGAAATTTTGTGTAGTTATTTCATTCGGATTTTGTAGCCACCGTAATTTTGCCTGTTTTCTCTTCTCTGCTAGTTTAATGCCTTCTTGGTCGAACCATGGTTTGTTCCTACGTATTTCCGCGTGTCCCAATTTTTCTATTGCTGAACTTTTAATGCTATCTCTAATTTCAATCCAAGTATCCTCAACACTAGTGCACTCCGAGTCTTCTAAAACCGAGAATCTATTCGAAACTTCAATCTGGTATTCCTCTCTTACCTGGCTCTCTTCTAGTTTCTTTAAATTAAATCTCTCCGTTTTCGGACATTGAGTATTACCTTTCTTCAACGATAATCTCTCCCGTATTATCGCTGCTACCAGGTAGTGATCAGTGTCGCAATCAGCCCCTCTAAACGACCGTACGTCAATTATGCTAGATTGTCTTCTTCTATCTACTAAAACGTGATCAATTTGATTATGTGTTTTTCCGTCTGGTGATGTCCAAGTGTATTTATGAACGTCGCGATGTGGGAATTTTGTACTCTTCACGATTAGGTTTTTGGATGTTGCAAAGTTCACGAGTCGAACACTGTTGATGATTAACGAAAAGTAATTAGAAAACTTTCTCGAGTTCATCATTTTAGGTTATGTTGTTTCAGTTTGCGGCTCACATAAAACCAAAGAGTTCTTCAACTCTAGACTAAATCATAACTAAAGGGAAAGGCCAGGCCGGTAGCCAGACCAAATATATAGTGGGGGGGGGGGGGCGGTAGAAATTACGGAGGCCCGATCCAACCATATTATAATTCATCTACATATTATAGTTCATTTGCAAACCTACCGTGAACATTTTAGAGGTCCGGTCCTCCTAGACCTCCTTGGATAAGTGTAAAATAACTAAGAGGAACTTACGATAGAGCAAAACCCGTGCAACGATTTGACGGACAGCTATGTCTAATAAGTTCAATAAAAAGAGTTCTCTAAAGAACTTTCTTACCACACGACCGGGATCAAGACATACTTTTTTTTTTTGGGGGGGGGGGGGTCTTAGAAAATGTTTTGCATTTATCTATTTCAATTGGGTCATAATGCTTTTATGGATAATAGATTTAGCTGAGGACATTATTATTAATTAATATTCTTATGTATAAGTTCATATGTAGAAAGGTGAGAAAACTTGCGATTGTTGGACATCAAAATGCCACTAGACTAAACTTCACATTGTTTCCTTTGTTGGCATCTTGCACGTATACTTTTATCTCAAGTCTAAATACCTGCTTACATTTTATGACATAAAATGAGGAAGAAAATGGTTCAAGCTTTTCTAAGTGACGGTCCCAGTATTTGTCTGAAAAAGGAAAACAGGAAGAGTTTGGGCATTTGGTATCCAACATAGAGGCGGGATCTTGGTCAAATGAAACGAAAAAGTTGCAGTTAGTATTCTTAGTTTTTTCTATATTGTAGGATACTTTCTATGGATGAATTGTCAATAAGTGAGAAGATAATCCTTTATCTTGAAGCACGAATGGATACACACTTTAAAAAGTTCACTGGGAGGACTTAAAACGAATTCTAAATTATCGTGAAATGAGAGTATTCTTTACAAATGTGAACCAGTAGCCATGTGATAAATGTGAAACAGATTGTGTCAAGTGCCATGTTGAGAATGGACAATGCACACACCTAACACTATCTGCCCTTCCTTTGCTTCGTTTTCTCCAAGACCCTTCCATTTCAAGAAATAGAGTTAGTCGTGTGTTTGTATATATAAGACTGGCCACCCTGAAAAAAATCTTCACAGCCGGGAGTGGGTGGAGAAACTCAGCTGGAAGGGTCGCGAAGATCGAATTCCGTAGACTTGCAACCTCCTGAGATGCGGATAGTAGTACGATGGATGTTAATGGGATCCCTTGCTACGATTTGAGAAGCACCAGTGCGAAAGATTCGCAGTCCACAAAGAAGTTGCAGCCTAGGAGACAAAGCACGGTTCCTGTCAGAATTATGCTGCAGTAACGGTTCCAGCATGCTAAGCAGCGACTCAAAAGATTCCTTATGCAAGTCAAACCGCTCTCTGGATTTATTGTCGCTATACATCGCAAATAGGTCTCTTCTCTCCATTAAAACTCATTCTTAGGATGTCTACCTCTTTCTTCATTTTTATATTTTCTTCATAGTCCAGGTAATCCATAGAAATTCGATATTTAACACAGAAACCAAAGAATACACCTTACTCTCTAACTTTACTCCTACTACTGCTTAGGAGTAAATTTTGGCTTTATTTCCTCCTTGAGTTATTAATGTAGTAGCGTACTCTTTGATGGTGCTCTCCATCTGTTATGGAGTAAATAAATTTACTACGATAGTAAATGAAAATTCTACTCCTGTAGTAATTTACACATTTAGTTCAGTACACTCGAGTGGAAGTCACCGATTTCCTTCTCTATGAGTAAGTTACTATTTTAGTTTCATACTCTCGGTTGGTGCTCGCCACCCTAAGAGTACTGAGTTTGGGAGTTTTTACAAACGATCCTAGAACCTCATTGCTGTATCGTTATTTGTGGCAGTCTTTGGTCGACCACTGCGTGCTTTATCTTCCACAGTACCAGTTTCTTGAAATTCAGAAATCACGTACGCGACTGTGGTGTGCGATACTGGATGTCTGTCTGAGTGTCGTCTGTTGTAGACTTCTGCAGTGTCTCTGCAACTGAGTTTCCCGCCCATTAGGATAATTTCTATCTTCTGTACCATTATCAGAAACATCTTAGATCATCTGCAAAAATAAGTTTTTGTCAGTGACAATGAAACTTTCCAGGCATCTAGTGTTCATAACGTGCAAACTTTACAAGATATGAAAGAAACATTGACACCTTTGGATTCCTGAGTTCACGCTGGTTACTTGATATGCGACATGCCCTCCTTCCCATCGAAATTTCGAACTTTAATTCAAGATGGCGGCTATGGTGGGGCATGTACTGTACAAATTGTTTCCCTTTCCCCTCTCTAACCACCTCCCATTAACAGATTTCGTATTTTCTTCTCAGGTTTTAGAATAAAAGGGCATCCAAAGGCTTTTAACTAACCCATATTGCTTTGCACGCATGTCACAATGAAATGTAAATTTGTTCTTCCAACTTAAAAATATAATTCGTAACAACTAATTTATCACTTAGCTGTGGCTAGTTAGTTAGTTGGTTGATTGAATTTAGCGTTCCGATCAACGTCGAGGGTGTATAGGACCTGAACGTACAGCTTAACGTTGGATCAAGTATTATGAGCTCCCATCGGAAATCGAACCTGGTCTCCCAGTACGATAACCATTGCTTCTTAGTATTTATGTTACTAGTGGATATGTAGGTTTTTTTGCTAGAAATATATATAATGATATCATGTGTTTCAGATAAAACGTCCAATGCTTATAAATCATAAACGGTTAAAGATAAAATGAAACAAAAAGTAAACTACAAAAATGTTAAAGGGAATGCATCGAATGGAATGCTTTGTTTGCTTCACATGGACCCCTCGGGTTACCTGAGAATTTTGAATAACGGGATATACAGGGTGGGCCATTTTAATTAATCCACGGGAATATCTGAAAAATGATAAAACATAGAAGAAATTTTTGAAGTACACGTTATATATTGCTAAGGGGGAAAACCAATTCCACCAAAGTACCCCTCCACGCCCCCCTAGATGGGGGTAACTTTGAAATGTCAAGTGGGAACATGGGTCGAGTAATACCTCGTTCGAAAGGTCTTGGAAAACTAAGTAACGCTGTACCAAAAGATGTTTCATATTGTGCACCAGTTTCAAAATGGCCGCCATGATATGGTTCGGAAACTCCAGTACCCGTAGTATGAAAACTATGGAAGGTAAAAGAATGGAACAAAATTGAAATACGTAAATATCATAGGGCATATCGAATGATGTAATCCCTGTGATCCCAGTGGCCTCCCTGAAGGGGTCTTGTGGGCTAACTTCAAAATTTCAATGTCCGACCGAACAACGGTTCGGGCGTACGCTTGACCTACCCAATGCTGTTTGGAAGGCAGACTTCATGCATAGAGAATTGGTGCACTAAATTAACGCGGATGGCCACAGTTATATTTTGATTAACTATTAGCATTCATGTCATATTGTGAGCTTGAGGGACGAAACGGTGTGTATGTGTATCCCCGAAATGCTTTCTGAATAACCAGCACGCATTGCATAAAAGTTTCTCTTTTTTTAGTCACTACAGCGTCATCCTTACAAACAAATGTTTCAACCACACCATACCTATTTGTAAGGTTAGCCTTAATTTACCAATTAAAGTAGAGTTCTCGTTTGAACTTTCACTTTACTTTCCACCCCACTCACATACAGAGCGCAGGGAGAGATTATTTTGCAGGACTTGGATTTCTCTCTATACATTATGGTAATTTTACTCTAATATTTTTATCTCTGTTGTATCATTCTCGAGCCTTGGAACGCCTCCGTGGTTTTCCTATTTAATTTTCGTTATTTTCATTTATGTCTAACCGTATTCATACTATGGGCACTAGACGTTTTCTTAGACACAGTCACCATGTCTTTGCGATCATTTTGAAAACTGTGCCTCATGTCGAAAATTTTCTTACAGAAGCTGTTTGATATTAATTTGTCTATGTAACGTGATGTTACTCGCTTCAAGCTACTATTTGAAATTTTCAAGTTGGCCCCGGATACCTTTCAGTTGGCCCTTGGAGTCACCCCGACAACACCTCTCGATGTGCCTTACGTCAGTTACCTTCTCCAGTTTTTCGTTTGTTGATTTATCTCCAACCGCTTTCATACTACGGGTACTAAACCTTTTCTCTGACACGGATACTATGTTTCGGCGGCCTTTTGAGAACACTGCCATTTCACATCAATCGTTTTCTCCTGCAATATGTTAGATTTTGCAAGATTTATCGAACGAGGTATCATTCGACTCATGTTACTATTTGAAATTTTGAAGTTAGCCCCCAAGACCCCTTTAGGGAGGCCACTGGGATCACAGGGACCACACCGTTCGATATGCCCTATGATAGTTACGTATTTCAATTTTGTTCTATTCATTTACCTTCCATGGGTTTTCACACTACGGGTACTGGAGTTTCCGAACCATATTATGGCGGCCATTTTGAAACCGGTGCACAATATGGAACATCTTTTGGTACAGCGTTACTTAGTTTTCCAAGACCTTTCGAGCGAGGTATTACTCGACCCATGTTCCCATTTGACATTTCAAAGTTACCCCCCGTTACCCGCATTTAGGGGGGGGGGCGTGGAAGGGTACTTTTGGCGGAATTGGGTTTTCCCCTTAGCAATATATAACGTGTACTTGAAACATTTCTTCTATGTTTTATCATTTTTCAGATATTTCCGTGGATTAATTAAAATGGCCCACCCTGTATATATATTACACCATGGAAAAAATAATGAAAAAATGTATAAATATGAAATAGCTGTAATTGAACTCTGAATTCTTACATGGTCAGATAAAACCGTTAAATGTTGTTCATTTCGTAAACGATTCCCCACACTAGAAACCTTTTTCCTACAAAGGATTTTGTTTTTCCGTGATCCTTTTAATGATGTGTCAAATTACATAATTTAAATTTTACGGGTGACTCCTAGGAGTCTTATGATAGGAGGTCCTGTGAAGGAAGCATCCTATGAAATTGACATTTTGACATTTTCCTATCTCACTTTTTGTTTCATTTTATTTACAGCAGTTAGTGATTTATAACCATTGGACGTTTTATTGGGCTGTGCAGAACCTCACAATTAAACAAGGGCTATTTCATAAACGGTGCCTCACACAAAAAAACTTTCACCTTTAAAAGTTTTGTTTTTCCACGATTCCTTCATGTTACATACCTTGTTTAAAATTTTCGGATGATCCCCGGGGTCTCATGATAGACGGTGCTGTGGAACAAGTAGTTTGTTCTGTTCGATGCGCCTTCTGATATTTTCCTATCTTGCTTGTGTTTCAAATTTTTATATGCAGCCGTTTGTAATTAATAAGTATTGGACGTCTGATACACCTGGTATATATCAGGAGTTAGAAAGAAAGAAAAAACTTATATGAAGAAAAAAAAAAACTGAGTAAGCTTTTGCAAAGATGTTTCACAAGAGGAAAAAGGGGATTACGAGACGTGACTCACCATCCCCAACACACACACACACACACAAAGAGTTAGCAACAACTGTTTCGTCATGCAACACCTCTTGTCTGTCTGTGTCGCCAGTTGTGTGTATTGCGTCATTGAGTGAATACGTTCTGCCGGAAAAACATCGGGTGGAAAAGTGAACAAAAAATCAACGTCAAATTCCTTCTGGTGCCTACTTTCAGAGTTCGGCGAAAATCCATACCTCATCGCAAGTAACGACAGATTCCAACAAACTTAACTCATTTCTGAATAGTTGTAACATGTTCTCACATAGCCCTTTACATTATAGTTTTTAATACAACCTTCGCACAAATGTTCATGTTCAATTCCCTGGTTAAAATGCGCCAAATAGCTTCCGTATCCAAGTAACACGATTTTTAAATTACGCACTGAACTATGTTTATGTCACACCTCATATTATAGATATGATCAGTTACTAAAAGAAGCTCACAAAAGCGACACCATGATGGCATCCGAAGTCACGTAATATTGTTGGAAGCTTGATAAAAGAAAGTACTTAACACAGCATCTCAGCGACTTGGCGAGCCCCTCAACTAATGATCTTTTCTATAATTTGTTTACTTCCTACTTCTCCTTCTCCCTGTATGATAAATCATATTTCTGATAAATATTTTATTCCATGCCCGCTTTGGGATTCCGTTATTCCAGCTATATGCATAATTTCACATAACCTCGTAAAACTTTTGGCTATCTTAGAAATATATAATGATAAAATTTTTGGCTATCTTAGGAATATATAATGGTAATAAAATTTTATTGAAGTATCAAAATTTTATCGTCACCTTGAAGTTATTTTTTTTCTTTTAACTTGCTCAAAACATATTGTTAAATGAAAATTATAGAATTGTGTATACCTTTCTTGCAGGTAATCTATTTGGACTCAACTACACCAAGCGATTAAACAATAAAATGTGTCTTCCCGAATTTGCTTTCGTATCGTCGTTCCTTCGACAGTCTTCAATCATTGGTAATAGCACAAATTTATCAAACATGCTTCATTATGAGAATATTTTGCATAATTTTCAGTTTTTACCGATTAGATTTTGTTCTTCCTTAACGCATGTTGACAAGACGGGAAGAGCAGTAATGGTGAATGTTGGTGGAAAGCCTGTTACGTTACGTAAAGCATCCGCTCAAGCTACAGTATTAGTAGGCGATAAAGTTTTCCAGCTGATTGAGGAGAACAAAATGAAAAAGGGAGATGTCTTAACAATTGCTGAACTGGCAGGAATTATGGGTGCTAAACAAACATCTAATCTTATACCTCTGTGTCATAATATTAGTTTGTCAAAAGTGGAAGTGAATACAAGGTTAGATAAAAACCGCTGTGCTGTTGTCATAACCACATCGGCAGAATGTGAGGGTAGAACTGGCGTTGAAATGGAAGCTTTAACTGCTGCATCAATTGCTGCTCTTACAGTCTATGACATGTGTAAAGCTGTCACTCATGACATGGTTATCGCAGATGTACAATTAATTAGTAAATCAGGGGGTACGAGGGGTGATTTCAAACGACAAGAACTGTGATAATTTGTTATAGCAATAATATGAAAAAAAAAAAAAAATGTATATTTTGTTTCAAATGTGTATAAAGTTTATATTTCTATTTTATGTGAATGTTTCAAATAAATAAAAAAAATCTATATGTGAGTTTAATAAAGTAATGATATTCAAACATGCACAATCTAATTAGCAGCACAGGCTGTAATAAGTATAACCTAATGAAAGTTATTATCCACTGCTAATTATGAAAATTACAACACTAAGACACTTGAGAGTGGAATGAAGTGTATTCCACACATTTGTCTCATAACTACACAGAAATAATCACGATTTCACAACAGAACCTTGATAAATTAATGGCGTGAAGCCTCCGCAAGCTGCAGTCAAAAGTTTTATACATCTTGGCATCGAATCAAACAGACGCTGAATGTGTTGCCGAGGAATTGTCTGCAATGCTGCGAGTCTACAATATATCGATCCCGCCTGGTGGAAGACCTAACGAAGAAGTTGACAACCAATTGAAGGGGTAATTTGGATAAGGGCGTATCGACCTATTTCCGGTAAAATGCGATATACATATTTTCTGCAAGATTGAGCATGCCCGTATCTGTCTAGGTGGTAAGGTAATATATCTGCTCCGTAGCGAACGCCTGTCTCCAAAAATAGTGTGTGAATACGTTGGTTAATTGGATAAGAGCGTTTGTTTTTCTGCTCTCCTGAAAAATTGAAGAATTGCTAGTTACGCCCTTATCCAAATTTACCTTTTAATTGTATATCGTACCTTTCAATTCTGTAGGTCAGCGAAGTAGTGGTATCCATCATTTCTCGAAGGCGGCTTGCACATTCCGGGATATACATAGCCGAGTGATATTCTGCTGGAACATGGCGTTCAAAGTTATCCGTGAGTTTCTCGAGATTTCCTCATATTGTGATCACTGGTGAGTTTACCGTCAATACGTAGCAGCCGAGTGAGTTCATGTGCTCTAAGCAATGGTGGTCCACATCCGCCGTTCGCCAATGCACATTGGCAGATTGCTTACCACTATACGTATGTGACTATCACTCTAGCAGGTGTTGATGCGGGACTTGAGATCCTTTTCCTTTCAGTACGCGCCTATTATAGCTTGAGACATTATCGTTCTAGGTCCGATAATCCAGTCTTCAGCAGACTTTTCGAAAGCTGTACAGTTCTCGGCCTTATGGATGTTATCACCATCCTGCGGTGGTGCTATATTGTACAGTCCATTGCGCTGCGTATATTTCATTCTGGCCATTGCTTCCACACTCAAATCACTGTCGTGGTAGCATGCACGGTACGCTTACCAATTTTGCAATACGAGAAGTTGCCTTCGAGTGCGCCAACCGTGCATCCCCGTTAGAACTCAGTTGTCTGTCTATAATGCGACGGTTAGAGCCTTTCTATTTCAAGTATGCCTGTGTTAGCGCTGCTGTCGATGTCTTTTCTCGAAAGGGAAGGGAGAAGTTGCTTTGGCCGAGATCTTTCAATAGTTGAATGTGGACAGGGTTGCCACATTGACGGATTTCGCTGTGCACTGTCTTGTTAGTCATTCTAAGTGTCCTACGATCTTCATTCGCCAAGACCAAAGGACTGAATGACAAATTGGCAACACAGCCCAGGTCATTCACTTCTTTCCCCAAAGCAAAGGGAAGATTTTATCCGTAAGAGGGAGGCGGGGCTGAAGTCTGTTTCTCATATTTTTCGAAGACACACTTCAAATAAAAGAGCTCTAGGCATAGTGAAGCTTGTCCACACACTACTACCTGATGTCGATTTTCTTTTTTTTCAGTACTACGAGCACCGGACTGCGATTGCTACTAAGGCTAGGAATGCAACATCCCACTGAAATTGTAAATGTTCGTGTCATGTCTTACAAATCCTGTAAATGGGATTCTTCCATCTTTCCTTCATGACGCTGCTGTTGTCAAACATTGCATTTATATCCAAGCTTTTAAGCTGTCAGGGACTTACTTCACTGTCATAGAATTAAATGAAGAAGACAATGAAGTAATCGGCCAATTTTGGGCTGGGAGTTTCATTTGTAAGGAGGAATAAAATAAACATCTCATGGACTGAAAAGCGCTATTTTAATTGCAGGTTGTCAACACGGAAATTGTGTGTGGACAAATATTTAAATTATATAGGACCAATGTACCAATACTTAGGAATGAAAAATAGAAGCGATTTAATATTTTATTATATAAACAAAATATATATAAAATTAATTCAGTCATTTATAATACAATTGAATGTTTCATGTCAATCTAACATGCATTTTTTTAAATTATAAGTATTGAGAAATACAACCAGCAAAAAGATACACAGAAAATATGTGTAATCGACTGGAAGCGATTTGATGGTTTTAAATATTGGTAAAAACAACTTATGTCGTTCATACGATCCTTACGTAATATACAGTATACACAATACTGGTATTCATCGTTTTGTACCATTATGTTTCCTTGGTTGAGAAACTTAACAGAGTCTGTTACCCTTTAAAATCTTGCAGTGAAACCACTTCTGGCAGACGAACTTCCTGCTTTACCTCCTTCTTCATGGGATTTGACAGTCAGTGTACTACGAGGACCAGTGCGCCACATATTACCATTTTCGTCCGTTAATGCTGCCTCCACAATCACTAAATATTGCCCACCAGCAGGAAAAGCCAGCAGAAACTGTGCTGTGAAGAAGTCTCGGTGAGGAGTCACTGTTTGTGTGATTACAGAACCACTATCAATCATCTGAAAATACAAGATGGTGACGAAACTCAAGCTTCGTTTATTTACACAAAAGAATATTGTAATAATAATAATAAAATCGGATCGCACGAAAGGTACCTCATAATAATTTGCTAATTTCCTTAGCACGGCTAAAATTTGTGCTTAGATTGATCTTGACTCACGAGACTCTTCGTTTCTCGAAGATATCTAGGCAAATTCCAAATAGTACTTTCAAAATAACAGAGAAGTGATGGTTAACACAAGCAAAGTTTTAACGAAAAGTATTAACAGCTCTGAAGAACACTTTATAATTCACACACATGCTTTAAATTTGAGCACGAAAAGAGAGAGGGACAGAGAAAGAAAATATTTTCGATTGTTTATGTTGCCTTCACTAACGCATTTCAGAAGCTAAGTCCTCTGTTCACTATACATACTGTAACTTGTGATGGGAAAAATTCAAAATAACATTATTAATACATATAATGTTCATTAGTAGATGTTTAAGTCATAACCTAAAATTTAGAAAATAACTTTGCAATAAGGAATTATATTTTTTTAGATGCTCATAAACTTTAAATATCTAATGATCTATCAGGATGGGATAAGTTTAGAAATACATTTTAAAAATCAAATATTTCGGTTTCTCGTCCCACGATTATACCCTTTACACTAAAGGAGACAAATGTTTAATGAAAGTGAATGATTATGAAAGAAAACTAGAAAACCTCGAGAAAACCCACGGACATGATGTTGGTCACCACAAACTGCCTGGGATCCAACAAGAGACTCCACGCACGAGAGGTGAGCGCTCAACCACTGAGCCATCGTGCCTCCACAGAAAAAATAAAAGTAAGTTGGAATGGGGTAATTCTAAATCCAACACCACTTGTGTGTATATGGAATGAGCAGTAAAATTCAGGGAATGCTACCAATTTTATGTACTAAAAAAGATTATAGATCCCCTCTCAACATAATAAATCTTTTATTATAGATTTAGGATTTATGTAACTCCCATTTTTGAAATAAATTCGAAATAGAATCATTTTGATGTAAACTTGAAGAGATGTTTGCACTTACAAAAGCTGATGTCAATTTTCAGTGAATTTACTCAGCATCTAAACTATTATTATATATATTGGTAAAAAGTGGCGTGTTTAGGATTTTGTTTCGGGGGGGGGGGGGGTTATGTAGAACACGGGGAAGCAGGGGGCAATTGTCCACCTGAGTTTGAGAATTAAATATATTTTAATCGATTGTCTACTAATATACTAGGGAAAAAGTGAAACTCGTATGTCGGTGGAGGATCTTACCCCTCCCCCCTAAACAAATCTGAAATGACGTTCCTGCAAACACACGTGAATATTTGTAATCTCATTTCAACTTAAGTGATTTCATTTTAGAAAAAAAAAAAAAAAAAAAAAAAATATGGAAATATTCAGTTTTACCTGTGTACGTTTTTACCTGAAAGAAAATGTTGAGACAAGTTGAAGGTGAAATATACTGATTGCAGTTTTAATGCAAGAACTGCAGACTGGTGAATCTTATGTGATATAATACACACAAGAATTTAGCAGTGAATCTAATCTTTTATTCTATTCGTAGAGGAAAAAGGAAGCATCCTCTTGGCCTACCTAATTCCCCGGGCTACTTATTTCCCCCTCTTGATTTTCTTTAATTCAAACATTTACATTTCTTTATAACTAAACGATGTAAATGTTCATATATATTAATGAAACGAGGAAACAACCGATTTATTTTACACACTACAATCCTCTGTAGGTGCAAATTAAACAACTTACAAAGAGTAAAAAAGTAGCTTGGCTGGACCGGGACTCGAACCCGGTATCTCCGGCATACCGTGCCGATGCGTTAACCACTACGCCACCCAGTTCACTTCCCAGAACAGCCAAACACTCTCTCACTCCTGCAGTCGGTGGTCTCTACTCTGACCACTAGTGGTGTAGAACACCAGCTTCGCTTATCAGCTCCTCTTAGTTTTGATGTTACTGACGGCCGATTTGAATCACAACTAACAACAGACGAAAGTACGAAAGGAGAAACGAAAGAAAGTAACAACTAAGAAAAATAAAGAGAAGAGTAGAATGGACGAAAGAGAAAAAAGAACGTAGTTCTTACATGTAATGAAATTCGACAAATACAGTATTATTTCTGAACAAAGAGCATAAGAAAATGGAAAGTCAATGAAATTGGTAAGAAGGATTATTGTTGTACGTGGAATGCAAAAAATTAACAAGTTTATTTCGGGAAAAGGGGGGGGGGGGGGTTGAGCCCGATAACTAGAGACGAAAACTTTTTCGCTAATGCGATATGTGCGAAATGTTAAAAATAAATAAATAAATAAAAAAGCGTATATGTTTTAGGAAACTTCAAACTTTTCGTTTCAGAACCAGAAATCACATTTAAGTTATCGCGAATTTTTGCAAAATTCGGCATTATTTGCGATAAATGCAAATAAAAACGAAAAAGTGGAATTGTTGCTAATACTAACTAAAATTACACGCAAGCAAATGACGACAATTCAGTATGGAGAGTTTACAAACATTTCTACGAGTTATTTGATCCAGAAACTGTTCCACTTCATAAAGACGTAGACATCAACAAAACTGAACGTTTGTTTAAATCGTTGACTGTGTTTTGTGGTGAAAATATTCATGATCTATTGGTTGCTTACCGTGAATTTAAAAGTACGGTTATTGAAGTTTTCAACAGTAAGGATAAGAAAGTTGACATTGTATCATTGTTAAACAGTTTAAAAGTCAAACACAGGTCTTTTGCTGTCAGCTCGTTACGTTTAATATGGTTATCAGTCTCGAGTGTTGATGCCGAGAGATTCTTTTCCAAGTATAACATGATTGTTACTGACAGGAGAACAAACTTAAAAGAAGAATTGGTAATGTCTTCCGGACGGTTATCCTTTAACTAAAGATGAGGTTACAGAAAGTGTTTAAATTTTTGCATTAATTTCTATATTTCAGTGAATACATTAGCTAGAATGTGCACCTAATCAAGGTATATCCTCATTTTTGTATTAGATACACCTCACTACCAAAAATATACTGTTTACAAGTACCATATTAAATATATATATATATATATATATATATATATATATTTAAAAAAATAAATGCGAAAATTGTGATAATTAATGCTACAAAATATCAAAAGTGTTGCGAAAAAGTTTCGTCTCTACCGATAACCCAAATAAATACGCCACTGTTGGTAAATAATGCCAAACATCTGAACACAAATACAAAAAATAGACCCGTACAGTAAAAGGAAAGACTTCAGTAAATAAATGAATAAGTATATTACTGAGGCTGAAATATACCTGCTCTTAAGTTTATTAAAGCAATTAATAATAAATATAATACCTTTCCGTCATGAGAATTGTGTGCCACTCGAGAAGGCGTCTGGGAAGACACTGTTATCGTTACACCCTGGACACTTCTGAAGAGGCCTGGTCTCTTTCCATGCTGAATTACTCCTTCCACCTTCACCGCCAACTGTGATCCACTTTGGACGTTTATGGATTCGCCCAACACACGAGGCTGAGGGGATATCGCCAGCTAAACGGAAACATTATTACTCATAAGTTATCTGTGACTTTGTGTTATGTATTAGGCAAAATAAGCAACCATTGATGAGGTAAATAATATACGCATGTACATTCATGTCCAACATTATTGTCGCATGTCTATAAATGTGTTGTTGTAGGAATATAATTTGATAACGAATTCGTCCGGTATTTCTTATAACTTTAGCATGTGTATAATCGGCAAAGACATGTATGTGGAAAATTTCATGTCAAAATAGCAGTAAATAAGAACAATAAAACGAAAATAAAACATTTTCTTGTCCATTTAGCAACATTTTGTTTTACTCATTCTAATTTTCGTATTTATAATTCTTTTCCTATGAAATTTACCACAAATATAAATTTCCCGATTATACACATAGTATCAATGTTAAAAGTACCCTACAAAATCATTATCATATTATATTCTTACAGAAAGACAGTTATAGATATGCAACAATCATTTTGGACATGAGTGTATATATACGATGATCACTATTTATATTCTGAGCCTAACAATGAAAAAACAGTAATTTGTCATTGAAAATTGATTTATTGTTTTTCAAAATATTCTCCTTTATGATCAATACACTTTTGCATTCGTTCGAACCATTTGTCAAAGCATTTTTTCCAATCTTCTTGAGATACCTCCATAATATGGTCTTTGAACGCATCAACGGCTTTTTCCGCCGACGAAAATCGTTGTCCACGCAATTTATTCTTGACATTCAAGAACAAGAAGTCATTGGGTGCCAAATCAGGAATGTATGGCGGATGATTCATAATTCGATTTTTTAAGTGTTCAAATAGTCGGTTGTTAGACGAGATGTGTGAAAGCTCGCATTGTCTTGATGAAGAATGATTCGACGGCGCTTGTTTGTTTTTCGTATTTGAGCGAAGACCTCCGGCAAATAAATTGTTGTTTATCATTCAGAGTTGACCGTTCTACGTTCCTCTAAAGGCACAGTTGCCATATGACCAGTCTTCCCAGAAAAACAGGTGACCATTTGTTGCCATGTGTTTCAAGCACGGCAATTTTTGTTGGATTTGGTTCATCTTGGAACACCCATATAGCTGACTGCTGTTTACGTTTCGGCTCATACGCATATATCCATGATTCGTCATCTGTTACAATCTTATATACGTCTTTTGAAGCACCGCCATTGTATTTATTGAGCATTTGTGTGTACCAATCGACGAGAGCTTCTTTTTGAGTTTTGTCAAATTATGTGGGATCCAATGAGAACAAAGCTTTCTCACAGCTAAATGATCATGTAATATTTTATATATGCTGGTGGAACTAATGCCTAGGGTTGCCTCAATCTCACAGTATGTAACATGACGATCTTCCCCCCCATTATGTTTTGCACAGCATCAATGTTTTCTTTAACAACTGATTTTGGACGACCTTCGCGAATTTCGTCAGTGAGCGAATGACGGCCACGAGTAAAATCAGCGTTTTACAGTGGCAAAGGATGGGGCTTCATTGTCAAATGTGGAAGTAAGTTGATCGATGCACTCTTGTCTTGATAATGCACGTCGAAAATCATAGCACGAAAATCTTCACGAGTTAATTCCATTTTTCTATTGTCACGCAATTCACAAAACATTTGAAATACGTCATGGTCAAGAATGTCAAACGTTTCTATGCAAACAAAAAATAGCGCCTAACTACAATCAATGTTGCCAAGGCTCAAAATATAAATAGTGCTCTCATACAAGCCCATTTCAACTGCTTGTTATTCTTAGGTTTTACATTTTCCACACAAAGTACAGTAGAAATTGCCTTTCCTACCAGGGGAAGAAATTGTTGGTTCGATTCCGAAATATACTAAAATAAAATAATTGACAACTTGCTCAGAACCTAATCACAACCGTGAAATTCACTAAAACTTTACATTAAATACTTTTATGTACTATAAGAAAAAATCATTTGACTATACCAAAGACATCGTTAATGAGTGTGGTTACACAGACGAATTTTACGAAACAGCGAGTACAATCACTTAAAAAGTTTTTCTATTTGCTGACATCGTTTAGAGAAAATTTGGAAGTTCCGTACCAGTCTTTACAAAAAATTGAGGAGCGTAACGCAACGCAAAGCTGGCAAAAACCAATTGTAAATTGCAAATTAATGTTCACTATCGCAAATTGAGGCGCAAAAAATTGAATTGCGTTAACGCAAACCGTTACATAATTGAGCCCTTAAAGAGTATCCCTCATTATAGACTACTTATACGTGGGATGTTCACTCAGAAATAGAAGTAGCTTCAGTAAGTGCCCACTGTTGTACTTTTACATCAAACATAAGATATTTACAATACATATTATCTATCTAGTAGCGTTGTTTGATGTTATGGCAACCATGTTTGTTTATTCAAGACGGCGGATGTTATTCTAGTTCGACTATTGTGAAGCTCGTTACTATTATTCGTTACGTTGTGAATGGAAACGTCACACGTTGTGAAATTTTGAGAAGTAACAGCACAGTTTCCAGATAAAATTCCAAAGAAGATATACAGTATATGAATAGTACGATTTAACGAAAGGCACAAGTAAGGTTTGAGACACCAATGAAAAGGAAGCCTTAAATGGCATCGTAGTAAATAATGGGAATATTTAATACACATCTTGATCAATTAGTAAATAATTCTCGTCTGATTAGGGACAAAATATCCATAATGATTGGTAATGTTGAAAAAACAAATTCACGATTACCTATACTTCCGTACGGTAACTACTACGTGGGTTTGGAGACAACTGATTCTGACTAATTCTTGTGAGAGAATTCGAGTTTATTGACAAGTGTTCAGTTGAAAATCCTTCTACTTCTTCCTACAATCCCTATTTTGCATCTTCCGATTTCCATCTTCTTGATCTCATAAGTATTTCTGTAACAGACTTTCCAATCAGAAGAGTAATGACAGTGGTTTAGACATCTGGGCAAATGCTGTCAGTATTAACACACACTGTAACGATGGTTAAAATGATCTGACGAACATGGAACTTTTAAATAATTTACAGTGTTATTAACGTTTACAGTATTTATAGTGTGTTTTAATGTGACGAAAAAAAAAAAAGTCCAAACATAAGACATATACCAATCGATAGATTTCATTAAGATAAATATGTAAAACGATATAGGTGAGGATAAAAGTTCACGCGTAGTTTACGGGGAAATCGAAAACGAATTTGTGAACATAAAGAGTGATATTGTACTTATTAAAATGAAACTGATATTGAAGTAATATGATCATCAAGGTCTCCATTATGACATTAGCAGACAGCAACTTATGGTATGATTAATGAGACATAGCCCAAAATTATTAACTCTTAAACTTTAATTTCTGTTTAACTAACATAATATCCAAAGCTAATATGCTTAAGTCGATAAATAGCATCGAGCTGAAAAAAATATACGTTTGAGATTAAATTACTAGGCAAAGGTTACGAAAAAAGCTCATTTTTATGACGCTGGAAAATATTAATAAATAAAAATAGTAATGTACGAGGGCTGTCCAGGAAGTTGGCGAGGCTAGAGTCGCCATTTTGTTGTCAGAACGTTGCCATACTCAGTACGTACCCAGCTGTGGTAGCGTCAGGACTGTGACGTTCTTACTATGCTTTCTGTGACGTGTTACAATGCACATTGCAAATGAAAATTTCGCCTCTTGTAAGATACGTTCTCTGATTAGGTTTTAGTTGGCAAAAACCACAAACCAATTAAAATCCATCACCAACTGTGTAAAGTGTACGGATATGGAGTAATGAGTTTTTCACGACAACGCACGTCCACACACAGTTCACTCATAAGGGTACCCGAGAGTTCTTGGGTGGGAGATGTTCGATCACGCACCATATACAGCCCGCATTTGGCGCCAAGCGACTACCATCTCTTCCCAGTGATGACATGGCTCGATATACAACGCTTTGATACTGATACCGAACTGCATGCCGGTATAAGCTAGTGGTTGAAATCGCAGGCGGCTGATTTCTACCGCGTCGGTATTCAAAAACTTGTGCCACGGTATGATAAGTGCCTTAATTTGCATGGCGATTATGTTGATTTTGGACAGCCCTCGTATAAAAAAATGAATGTTACCTAATACTTGTACTCCTGAAAACGACACAAATACTACGACGCACATACTACTTGTGAATGTTCTTTACTGGTTATGATTTTAGTTTTGTTATGTGGCTAAATATTAACCCTGAACGACCCATCAGTTCTGGTCAGTTTTGAAGCAAGCTGTATAAATCAGGAGTTTCAGTTTTATACATAAAATTATGTTTTAGAATACAATGCATCCTTACCTTGACACTCGTTGACTGCAAGACTTGGAAGAAGTACCGTGGCAAAGAAATCGGAGTTTCTATCAAAATTTCTACTTGCTTCAGCAAACAATCTATATGCTGAATAAACCAAATTTAAGATGATATTAGTCATTCATACATACTATTCTATAAGGAATACATTAATAAAAGACACTAGTCTTTGGTCAAATTATACGTTTGTTGCGCGAAACCCGGCTTAAACTCGGATTTTGCGCATAAAACGTATGATTTCAAGAAAGGTAGTACTTGTATTTCAGGTTTCATAATAAGCTAGAAGTCCAGGTGGTCCTGGAACTCAAAAGAAACGACTTCAAGAAACATTATTTCATTCTTATTTTAAGTTCAAAAATACTAGCCGTACGTTCCTGTATCCTGTTGCGGATTATATACATATAAAAAACTACGTGCAATTTTTCTGACTTCTGTCAATACTATCAAGACAGTTAAGGAAAGAGGTACGAATATAGTAAGAAAAGGATGCAATAATTAATTACCCAGTAAACTAATTATATACAACAACATATCAACACTTCTAAACATTTTTTGCTGTTTGTTCAAATCAAATATAATGCTGAATCATTTTGAAACCGAAATTTTACAACCTCGAAAATTACAATACCCCAAATACCACAAATTATTTAGTCTTTAAAAAAAATATGGCATCACTACTCTTTAACCCATTTAATCCCAAATTATTTTTGTTTCAGAATTTCTTAATTCCTTCAAAACATTGATTCTGACCTCATTTAATATATTTTGAGGATTTTAGTATTGTTGATTTTAGTTTATCGTCCCTTTCAGCAGCGAGGCTATATGAGACGTGGTCCTACCGATTAACGTGGATCCGGGTCTTCCACGCCAAAGACCCGTACGCTAACCGTTTAGCCACAAAGGAGCTTAAGAGGATTTTAGTAGTAGCATATGGACTGGTAGCAGGTCCTTATTGGAAAAAACGAAATAAATCCACAACAAATAATCCCCAGACAAAAATTGATAAAAATAAACTGTTCCCATTTTTGCCCTATACTTTTATCCCAAACTGAACGTACATGAAATAATTATCAATCCTATTTAGCTTCTGAAGATCTTCATTTAAACCCAAAATACCTAGCTACTCTACCAACGATTGTGGGTTTACGTCGTTGTAAAGAGGATTTTCTGATGAAGACTGTACATAGAGACTATGCTCAGCCACAAGTTCCATATGACAGTCTGGGCTCCACACACTCTAACATCAAAGTAAGGAAAGATACTAAACATGCATAGAGCTTTCATAATGTTATTTTTGAATCACAGTCAATGTATTCTCAATTTTGACCCTCAAAGCCTCAATAGAACTTGATATTTCATCTACTCTATTGATATGCTTATACCTGGTTCACGCACAGTACTATGGAAAGTCATATTAAGCAACTGCTTATGCTGCCTACATCGATTTTTCACAAAACTGAAAAGCAATCGGTTTTCAAAACAAAACTTCGATTTTTTTTTTTTTTTTTTTTTTTTTTTTTTAAGATTGAATTTCGTGTTAGAATAACAATATTCGAATAAAATGTGTTTGAAATTCCAGCTTGTGTTTTCTCATGTACAAAGGAAAAATGAGACCTTGAAAACAGATTTTTACAGCGAATGAATTTCGATGTTCAAACGTGTATGTAGTTTTTGGTTCAACGATACTTTATGGCAAACACGATTCCTTTAGAGAGAGAGAGAGGAAAAAAAAACTAATAAATTCACCTAACTATACCTCCTAGTATAATCACTAATATAAACGATACAAAAGAAAGCTATTATGCGTATTACAAGAAATTTCTCATTTCAAGCACTGGTTATATACGGGGTGTGTCGGAGGGTAGGGGGAATGAAAATCTTAATGAATGAAAGAAAGAGAATACAATTTTTCCTAAATCAAGCACTCTTATTGACATGAAATATGTATTTTTGTAATGGAGATGATCAACTCGCCAGTTGCTTTTCCCATTTTTAAAACAGATGTTTGATTTCAAAGATTGTTTTTGCTTTTAAAATCAAAAAGCGATTTCAGTTTTTGGTTTCAAAACGGGAAAACCGTTTTTAATCTTTAAAAAAGAAAAAAAACTATCTCGGTTTTCAAAACAGAAAATCGTTTTCATATATTCGATGTTTAAAACACCGAAAAGTGAAAGTCATGAAATGTGAACACTAGCTTCTACTCTTGAATTTTACAAACCCAATTAGAAATCGAGTAGAAACCGACAGTATTTTGTTTTGTTCTTCACTTCCTTATATTTTCTCAATATATACCTGCAGTAGATTTGCTTTGAATTGATTAAAAAAAAAAAAAAAAAAAAAAAAAAAACTCACCTCATGTGTTATGGGTTTGAGATCCGGTTTACGTAGTAACTCTTGAGCAACAGCACTAGCTTGTTGACAGCAACGAAGCATATTGTAGGTCTCTAGGCTGGAATCCTGTGAACTGCGTAAGATAGTTATGCATAAAATACATGTATACATGAAATATTTCTAATTTGTACTTACATGTGTAACTTAATCCAATGTTTTACCAGAAAAAAAGGGATTATATCCTTTAGAATGCATATTGTTTTAGAAAATAGGTTAGAAATACACAGCCCAGATTTAAAGTACTATTTATTTGGAAGGGTGAGGGCATTGTAAATAATTTATATTCTGTGAAACAAGAGAGACACTGTCGAAGAGAAAAGAGGGTGAAGGCGTTGGATACGGTTGATGCATATTCAAACGGAGTAACTCTTAAAGGCAGACTTAACTATAGCAGATGGTCAGGGGACTTGTCGGTAATTGTAGCATAGTTATGATGACTAATAGTGATATTGGCTAGAAAGAAAAATTTTAAAAATGTTTGTGTACCTCACAAATTCTTTATTGTGTGAATAGCGGTAACAAAAGAAATTATTTGTGTGGAATGTAAAAATAATGAGTATTTGTTGGAAAAAGTAGGAGAGAAAACATTGGTGTCAATTAACAAAAGGAGACGGAAGTACAGAAAACAGAACGTGATAGAGCTAGCAAAAACGTAAAATTGAAGAAGAGGATTTTCAGTTAATGTATGACATTAAATGGTTAATTATTACGTCAAGTCATGAAAATTTGCAGGAGACCGCAATGCATGGATATTTCCCAGTTTGGCAGTGTGGCAAGTGATCTGCTAACTGATCCAAGAGACTCTTAATAATTATGTTTTATAGCAATATGCACAGGAACTTTTAAAACAACATGAATGACCAGGTTTCACTCACAAGACTAAATGCAGGTCTCTCTCTGCATTCTCCGCATCGTAAACCAAAGGAAAAGAACATTCATTGGAAAGTTCGAAGTATAGTTATAACACTAATGTTCACTTGTAAATACACATATAACACTAATTCCTCACGTAGTGCTACATTCCCTTCACAAAAGATTAGTTTCAAAGTCCGAAAAAGCTCTAAATTCCCACGAATATATATACATACAGTATGGCGCTAAATTCGTTGTACAAAAGCAGAGGAGTGATTCCTGAGAATAAAACAAACAAAAAAGTTCCCATAAACATAGGGCGAAAACCGCGTCGTTTACGTGTTATAGGCTGCCGAAAGCGTGGGAAAACGAACTTGAGACTTTGATATTTCACTAACTACTGAGCGTAGGCGTTATGCGGCATGATATAGCCAAAGGATCCTAACCTGCTCTATCCAAATTTGCAGTTTTCAGATTTGTGCAATGGCGGCACAAGGGATTCCCCAAAGGGCATTAGGGATCCCCGGACATTTTATAATGTAAATTGAGTGGACAAAAACATGTAAAAGACGTTTCATTGCTTAGAAATAATACTATGTGGCAGATCAATATCCATACACGCAGATTAAAAGATGGCGGATAAGGTAATAATCACTGTGCCTGGATGCATACCTCCTCAAAAAGTACTAGTAAAAACGTTGTACAAGAATTCACTGGAAACGTCATGTCGCTACAATGTAAAAATACGTACAACATAAGCCGATAGGTAACAGAAAATAAAAAAACTCCGATTGCTAATCTGCTCATATTAATGACATTACATCACTTTTAATGACGATCTGTTACTAATGCTACTGTCGTTTGGTTTATTTGTGTTTCGAATATACATACTCGTCTGTCATTCTCTCCAGTATCTTTTTCAGCCTCTTCGTGGCTAAGCGGTTAGTGTATGCGACTTTCGCATGGGAGACCCGGGTTCGATTCCCGGCGGGAGCTCATGTGGTTCAAATTCCATGTTAATCAGTTTGTCCAATGGCTACGCGAACGGCATGCTAATACACCCCGCTTCATGTCTCGTGTTCTCTTCACAGATAAAGCTGTTTTCCCTTGATAGAGTGTTCAATACTCACAATCAACATTTGTGATCTGAGGCAAACCCACACGGAATATCAACTCTTGCTATCAGGAACTTTGTTCTGTGAATGTGTAGACAGGAATCGTTGATAATTATCTCATCAGACCGTACCTCTACTACAAGGCTTGTCATGGTGGGAGTATAGCATATTTTTGGAAGAGGTTCTGCCTGCACTATTTGAGATTGTGTCACTGACTGTTCGTCGAAACATATGGTTTATGCACGACGGTGCTAAAGCACATTTCGCTGCGGAGATGCGAACTTTTCCCAACGCATTCTTTCCGAACAAATGGATCGGCGGAGGACAGTGTCTTGGCCATCTCGCTCACCAGACTTTAACCCCTTAGATTTTTTTTCTGGGGTCACATGAAACAACTAGTCTATGCGACGCCGGAACAATCAGAAAAGGATTTGGTAGATCGAATTTTGGATGCTGCCTGGAGCATTAGGGAAACGCCAGGAGTGTGTCAACGCGTCCGCCGGTCCCTTCGCCGCTGCTGTAACCTTTGAACTGAAGTGGCGGTCGAAACTTTGAACACCTTTTGTAGTGACAGTTCTGACAACCATCCTCTTCTAATTTCAACAAAGAATCTTCTCTGTACCTTGCTCCCTACAATTCTCTCCGGTATGCAGTCCCGTTATACGATTTGGGACCATAAACATGAGCCTCTGTTACAACAAATATCGCAAGTGGAACGAATGTTTTGTTTCATGCCCGTCAGTTTAGAACATTGATTTTAAAAAAAGTATGGTAGTCGCATTTATATGATATACTGATTAAAATGAATCTGCTCAAACACTTATGTGTATTATTATCATTACATATTCTTTAGTTGTCTTTTAATAGTAGTTCTTGTTCAATTCTTGTAGTAGCAAAATTGGAAGCGTTCTCAAAAGCTTTGCTATATCATTAATATGAGCAGATCAGCAATCGGAATTTCTTTATTTTCTGTTATCTATCGGATTGTTGTGTACGTATTTTTTACATTGTACTGACGTGACGTTTCCAGTGAATTCTTGTAGAACGTTTTTACTAGTACTTTTTGAGAAGGTATGCAACCACGGACGGTGATTATTACCTCATCCGCCATCGTTTAATCTACGTGTATGAGTACTGATCTGCCATGTAGTATTATTTCTAGGCAATGAAACGTCTTTTACATGTTTTTGTCCACTCAATTTACGTTATAAAATGTACGGGAATCCCTAATGTCCTTTGGGGAATCCCTTGCGCCACCATTGCACAAATCTGAAAACTGCAAATTTGCATAGAGCAGGTATAGATCCTTTGACGATACCATGCCGCATCACGTCTACGCTCAATAGTTTGTGAAATATTTAACTCTAAAATTTGTTTTCCCACGCTTTCGGCAGCCCATAACACGTAAACGACGCGGTTTTCGCTCTATGTTTATTGGAACTTTTTTGTTTGTTTTATTCTCAGGAATCACTCCTCTGCTTTTGTACAACGAATTTTGCGTGAAATGAACAATATTAAGAACACATAAATAATAAATATGGTTATCGTACCTGAAATCCAATGCAATATCATCTTGATTAATTGATTGCGAGGTCGACAATGCAACTCGTTCAATACTATGCGCCACCAATAAGCACATTTGTTGCAATCTTCAATGAGGTTAAGTCAAACTTACATACACATTTGATTTTTATTTATTTATTTATTTTGAAATATGGATCGAAATGTTCAACAATTAACTATTGGCACTAAACAACACTATACATTTTTCGAGGTGAACTTTCACATTAAGGATTTTTCTATGTTCACTATTTGAAATATACTTTTTAAGTAGCTGAAAGAACAAATCAATGTAAAATACAAAAAGTTTAGACGCTCTCAATGCCATATAGCCAGCAAAATGTCCAGTTGTCCTGTTTTATTTTAGTATCTGTCATTAAGAATACGACAAGAATTTCGTTGGATTACGTTGCATCCACATTGGTTTACATGAAGTATACATGAAACATAAAGTAGCTTCATTAAATTTCTCCAGAAAACAACGAGAAAACTCGCACAAGTTTTAAGATGCTCTGCTAATGTATTGGACATGGTAGAAGTATATCACAATACATACTGTTGTTCAGACTTATTTAAAAGATATAACAATTACATAATTCCCATTTAATACTGGATCTAGGCAACTGGGACAAATTTTGTATTAAAGTTATTGGTACAATTTTCAGAGCTCTTCATAGTTCAGTGGTTTGATTGTTGATGGAGTTCATGTGGTTTAAATCCCACATTCTGATGCACATCCAAGCCTACGATAGACTCATTGGTGAAATAGGATGTTAACTTCAGATAATATGCTAACAAAGATAATCATTTTACTTTATTGTATGCATATTAACGCACTAACTTACATAACATATCGGATATTGTTACCTGTGCGTTGCGTTCTTACACGCATGTAACAATATTCGCCCTTTTATAATCATTTTGCTTACTTGAAATTCTGATTTCTGAAAATATCCTTCACTTTGATAGCTTACACCTTATTGCTAGTTACCAGCCACACATCAAATGGTAGAGCCGTACATTGTACAACACAGGTTCAAGTTTTACGTTATTTTGTTCAGGCAGTTGTCTTTATGTTTACACTGCTCTACACTGCACCGCTAGTATGTCGGTTCCATTCTATTTCCTTCTTTTTATTACTTCTATTTTTCCCCTCTGGCAATTAGGTTTCAGAGAAGAGCTCAAATTTACGAAATGGTATGTTCAGGAATCAGGATTCCAAGTAAGAAATGAATCCTTCAGTTTTGAAAACAAACAAAAGTCACTGGGAGCAAGATCAAGCAACTAAAGTGGGCGAGAAAAATACCGATCTTCTTATCCGTGAATCCTGTAAGATTTACATATATTCTTAACAGTTCGCTCTCTGTCCTCCACGAACAAAGCGTTAAAACTAGCGATGTTTTCTCTTGATGGTGACAAAAATTAGGTTACCTAGAACTGTGAAAATCGCCTCCAAACAATATTGTTAACAAGAATTTTAGGAATGATTAAAAAAATAAAAATAAATAAATAAAAGATTGCGATCTTGGCCAAAAATTAGTTTCTGGATCAGAGGCTACAACATTTTTGAACGGCCCCTAAATCGAGTTTTCGTATTTTTTACGGAATAAGCACATCATACTGAGTTGTGATAGTTTGGGTCTGGCTACATTATATGTAGTTCTCCAGATATAAGGCCTACAGGAAAACTTTTGTCTGAAATATATTGGATCTTTCGATCCAAAAAGAGCACTTTTTCCATACAATCCTACCACTGAGGACGATTGACGTCAGTTTTTTTTTCCCTCAAATTTATTTTTCTAACGTAAAGAATTTTCATTCACACACAAAATCGAGCTTCATATATCACTCATTTATACCTTAAAGTCTAAAATTAATTCACAAATAATTCATTTATTTACTTCATCTGGTTCTTGGACTAGAGTAAAAGATACGTAATATTGGTATGTACCCAATATTAAAGTGGAAGGTACATATTTTATATCTAAAACACAAATATGAAGACTTGAGTATAACCAAAAGGATACATTTGAATGTTCGCTAAAGAGCATGGATCCGCATCAAATGCAGATTGATACAACTTCCAATACATGTCAGCACAAGCACGGAATTCCTTCACACACTTACGCAGCTAAAACAATAAGAACAAAATCTAATTAGCCAAAAGGTATTTACACATAAATTGTGATAATACATATAATAGATACTTTCGTGTGATTATTTACAAAACACACAGATACTGAAAAACAAACTTTAGCTTTTTAATCACAAAAACGAAGGAAATAACTGATATTTTTCTCATATTGTATCTTTGAGAAAGAAAATCCAATACATACATTATTGCACTCTTTGAATTTCTATTTTTGTTCTATTTAATTCAAGATAAATTAAAATTGAAGGAAGATAAAATTCGGCATCTTCATCCATACTTCTTAATTAAGAAAAATGATGTCAGTCTCATTAACTTGATTTTCGATATTAATGTGCGGCAATTGAATAAAATATGATCTGAAGTAACTCTTACATTACCTGATGTGTAATATGTCCGTATCGTTGAAGCTCATCTCTTGTAGCAAGAACAATAGCTGCTGCAACAGCTGGTGGAGGCGACGTACACAACGCATGACAAGTATGAACAAGTTGTGCAACAGCCTGAAGAAATTCTCCTCTTAGCCTTGTATATTCAGTTTGAAACTGGAGCGTGTACACAGGAGTGCTTGCAGCCTGGAAATTTCAATTAAGATTTAAGACTAAATGGCATGACGTTCTGTTAAACACTTAACACAAAAACCTTACTGGGCACTACAGTTCAGTACTAAAGCGCACATCTGGAGTAATGAGTATATGGTGGACAACATTATGTCTAGATTTTTTCGGGTTTTCCCATTTCCTTCCATATTATCCCACCACTTTTCCATCAAAAATCACTTTTATTAATCATCTTTCTCCTTAAGCCTATAGGGCATAGTCGTGCGACTTGGACTAAAAGATTGATTTCATAAAAACTTAGTTATGAAGTATTACTGGATATGATATATGTAAGATGAAATCTACGGGAAAAACACAAGTAAACAAACATATATATAGTAAGAAAAATACTTTCAAAAGTAGACTTAGATGGGTGCAGAAACGTAAAATAAACAGATTTTTGAACTAAATGAATGAAACTCCTACTGTGCATTTCTTTGTGCATCCGTCTTTTCACAGATTATTTGAATTACAAAAATAATAATAAATAAATAAATAAAAAATTAAAAAATAAATAAAAAAATAAAAATAAAAATTACATGGTAAGAGCGAAGAACGAAAAGGATTGCAGACCAACACTTTCAAACTTGAACGACCAACTGGAAACAACATGCAAAATGAAGATAAATAAGAAGAAACCCAAAGTGATAAAGTGCACAAGAGCAGGACAGGAAGAGACAAGATGGAGAGAAAATCGAAGACGTTCTCCTATTTAGGAAGTCTAATATCCTCAGACGGAAGAAGTGAAAAAGACGTAAGTTCCAGAATAGCGCAGACTAAACAAGCATTCAATAGGAAAAGAGGACTACGAACATCAAGAAATGTGTCGCTGGACGTTCGTAAACGATTTATTAAGACCTTGGTATGGAGCGTGACGCTTTACGGATCAGAGACGGACATTGAGAAAAGTTGAAATATCCAAGCTGGAAGCATTTGAAATGAGGTGATGGCGCAGAATGCTGCGCATATCATGGACCGAACGGAAAAGGAATGAAGACATACTAAAGAAAGCTAATGAATGACGACAGATCATGAAGATAATAGGAAAAAGAAGAAATAACATGCTGGCCATCTTATTTGGCACTCCGATTAGATCACCGTGCTGATAGTGGGAAAGGAAGAAGGAAAACCAAGAAGAGGAAGACCAAGGATAGAATATCTAGATGTAGTTACGAAGAAGAGACCTTATCAAAGTATAAAACAGCTCTCCCAAGCGAGAGAAAAGTTTTAAAATTTCCATGTTGCCCATCAACCTATGGTTGATGTGAACAAGAAGACATGGTAAGAGTGGTGATTATGTAAATGATTCGAAAATAAGATGGTTATGACTGATGTTCTCGAGGAATGGTAGCCAAAAACTGTTCAATATGATGGTACTGACAACCGTTCCTTCTTGATGGAACTAGTCCGAGACGGTTTGAGCTATATTAAATATATTTTGCATCACGATAGTAACGATTATAATTGATCATGTCTTTGAGGAATAATCGTTGAAAAATTGTCCCATACATTATCATTCATTTCTCCAAGATTATCTGAAGTAGAATGAAAAACTGTGCACGTTCACGTTGATAGTGATTATTGTGTAGAAGGCTTTTAAAGAAATGATGCCTCCCTTGTCTCCCCCCCCCCCCAAATATATATACACGCTTAGCATTAGATGATTGAAGGAATTTCCGTTCCTTTTTCATCAAATTAGTTTAAGACTGTCTGAGCAACATTAACGAGTCACATCACAGTTATAATATTTATCACGTAGATGGTTTTGAATGATGGTTATAATCGATCATATTTTAAGTAATTGTAGTCAAAAATACTTTTCTGTATTCACAGGATTACCAGACTGAACACGTTACCATTTATTTCTGACTGAACAGTTATATTGAGCAAATTCTGAACAGTGACATGGATGGTTCAATCGCTCAACTCTGTTTTGCATTCCAGATACGTTTTTCTTAGTGCAATTTTAGCCCTCAAGTTGTATACTGTTAAGCTAACAGGAACCACTGAGAATCGAATCTGATACCACGTCAAAAGGAGAGTGTGTCATAGCTATTCACAGCCCTACATAAAATTCTCCCGCTCAACAGCTCTTTCAGTCCACGAACAGCTATTACAGTCATGTGACGTACATTCACTTGAATCATGTTTGATCAGTGTATTATTTTTGGCTTTCTTGACCAAATACTTGTAATTCAAGTATCTCCCCAACTATCTTACTATGATAAGTCAACGCCAAAAAGTCATGCACCCAGTCGAGAATAGAACTCTACATAATTAGATTTTGGATTTCTGGGCTTTTGGCAGCTATGGCGATGTTAGCTTGTCACGTATGAGGAATGACGTCCCTTGGTGATCACACTATCCAGGGAAAGGGAAGGAAGGAAGGAAGCAGCCTGGAACCTATATATTAGGTACCACGCCGGCATTTGCCTGGTGTGAATGAGGAAACTAAATATTCACAAGAATACTACTAAACAAAAATTCAAATACAGATGTATATCTGAAGCATTCAAATAGCGCAGACTGATTTTACTTATTGACTTGTATATATGAACAATATAGCAACTTTAAGAGAAAGAAATAAAACTCAGAACAACGTTACCTTTAAAGCTGCGACTGCTTTGCTGTAATGAGCTACTGCCTGATTAAGACGTGATACTAGTGTACTGTGAGATCTATTAAGAAGTTCTGCTTCACCTCGACTTAACTCCTGGAGGCATATCAACCAAAAGTGAAAATGTTCCGATGATACGTGCTGACTCAACTTCGTCAAGATACCGGCCGATATGCTATGGTGACCATATCTACAAGAAAAAAAGTTGTTTTAAGCAAGAAACTGTACTTTCTTAAAACTGAATAATACAATTCTTTTGCTTTCCCAGCGGGAACTTAGCTCATATGGTTCCTATTCCACGTTTAGTGTAGATCTGTGTCTCATAAAGCCTCTTTGTTAGAAAGGAATGCAGAGTACACACTTATTTGACAAACAAGAATTCCCTGACTTTCCAGCTCACGAGTTACAAGTTCCCAGGTGTATATATAATGTAAAAAAGCAACTATATTTTTCATAACCAGGGGTTCCTCATTTAATATACCTGTACCACGTATATAGTGTATGTGTATGTGTGTAGGAAGGTAGAGAAATTTTGCAAAACCAACAAATTTATTTTATAAAATATTCCTTTTCAAATATCCGGATAAAGCAAAAAGAGAAATAGGCTTCAAGAAGTAAAAATCTGTACTTAAAATTCCCTGACTTTTCCAGGTCAATGGGAGCTCCAAATAAACAAAAATAAAAATAAAATGACTGTCCAGTCAACACAAGTTCAGTGAAAATTTGCTGACCACATAAATCTTCTAAAAAAAAAAAAAAAAAAAAAAAAAAAAAAAAAAAAAAAAAAAAAAAAAAAAAAAAAATTAGCTTGAAGACCATTAATACAATCATAATAACAAAATTTCATGACTTGTATTACATCCATTTTAGAATTCAAAATTAAAGCAATACATATCTTGATAGATCTGTTAAGAATCTGGCTCCTGTACATTATTGTAAATGTCGTAATTCGAAGGAATATAAATTGAAGTGTGCAAGTGAGTGTATGCGTAATGAAGCTATAATTATTCTTTTCTTGTATATGTGACATCGCTAATCCTAATTTTCCACTAATCTCTTCACGCTAGCTTCGTTATACCCAGCTCTCATTTATCCTTTTAAACTCCACGGGTAAAAAAAACTCGTCACCACAGTTCTGTCTTATTCAGCTAATTAAGAAAATAAGCTTTAATAGAAAGTGCACTTTCAGGCAGATAAAATATACCTTGAAGCAGATCTTGATATTCTGTAGCTCGCCCACAAGTTCGTGTTCTTTATTACTTCATTTATGACAGCTTCAACATCAGATCTCCATTCATAGCCCACCATTGTTTGGAACACTAACGAACACAGCATCACCTAGTAGAAACAAACAGAAAGAAGTAATATGACGTAACATAGAATGTTTCAAAATGTCTTGTTTGGTTTGTTACATGATTTTTACATCTAACCGCTGTCTTGTAAACCAGGGATTTCAAACTGCGCGGCGTGCCTCCCTGGGGAGGCGCGAGGATTTTCTAAAAAGATCCTACAAAGGGACATATTTATAATGCAACACGCATACTTAACTGTACACACTTCTTTAGTAATACATACTGGACTAAGCCTTGTGGACTTCTGTTCCACAAACGATGAGGGATCACCTTTCCACCTTTGGTTTAAACGTATAAAATGCTTGTTAGATGACCACTAACGATCTTCTACTTTATCTATGTAGAATAGTTTGTCTTCTTAAATGTCTTTGGAATTTCGCACGAAGTCATGTTAGCTGAATGTTTCTTTCTCTTAATTTTCTGTTATTATTTTTGGGACGATTCTTGAGTTTTAATCTTTTCTAAAGTACTACCGCCATTCATGTATAGACTAATTTGTTTTATTTTCATTGGTCGAAGCCGTCTTGCGTATTGCGATTTCAAAATTTGTGCCGAGCTTTAATAAATTGTGTGACTCAAAACGAGCTCATACATCCCATTGACTTTGCTCAACATTTGAATGTGCCGGTTTTTATTATTTAAATTCCCTCTCTGCTCGTATGTTTCAATTTTAACATAAATATATGACAACCAAAATTTAAAATTATAAACACCGGCTAATAACATTAAGAGGTGTAGTTAGTGTGTACAATGTTACTACCTGTATTAATGAGATATTTCCATTAGCGATTCGTAAATGAAACACAGTTTATCGAAGTGACAGTCTTTCTTTTAGGGACACATGTATTTATGTTGTTGACACATTTCATTTTTAACAGTGGAAGCGTGTTCAGACTTTGGTGGTTGAGGGGAGCCTCAATTGCAAAAAAGTTTGAAAACCCCTGTTATAAGCCAAAAGAAACTAATGGAAATGGTGCATAAAGATCAAATAGTGAAATAATGATAAGTACCCGTGCTCAAAGTGGAATTCGAATCGAATCCGTAACTAGCACATCATGTTTGCAAACGAACTGAAAATGAAACCTTTTAAGTTTTACGTCCCATGGTTATGCCGGCTAGGTTAAAGAAGACGGAGATGATGAGAAATTAATGAAATGGTGGAATGAAGAAAGTGGGAAGAAACGAAAGAACCCCGAGAAAACCCATGCACACAGTGTTTGTCCACCACAAAGCTTACTTGGCGCGACCTGGACTTGAACCAACACCGTGCTTGCCACTTAAGCACTGAATAGTTATAGGCCAGCCAGTATATCAAAACTTCAAAAATCTATACTTAAAGATTAAGGTATTTAAAACTGATTTTAATCATTACATGTAAACTATTGCAAAATGAAGTATGCTTCTTCCTTGAGATAATGTGATTATTTTCTAACAACAAAAACTTACATTTTAACCTCATTTCTTTATTATATCTACCTAATAGAAAGGGCTAATCTTTTAAAAGGAAATCTGAATGTAAATATTACTTTATATTTCTCTTATACTTGATTATAATTTCAAATATAGCATACTTTACAATCTCAAATCAACATATTAGGACTTTTAAATGCCATATTTTGAAGTACAGTAATTTGAAGAATTCTAATATTCCAGGCTACCACGTGCATGGCGAGCATCAGATTTTTAAGCAGTCGCTTTATCGGCCTAGTATAACAATACAGTTTCCAGGGACGAACAAGCCATTTCACAAAATTAACCCAGATATGCCTATCGTCCTTTTAAAAGGACACTCTGCAATACTGACTTTAAGGCGTCCTCGTCCATGCTCTATCAATCCAATGTGCTTTCTACTGGCTTATATGTATACGAGGTCGCTTTCTTTTGTTTTAAATATAGATGGCGTGGTGGTCGCGTATTCTCACATGTGGTTAGAAGAATGGCAGGGAAGGACAGATGTCGTTCTAAAAGGATATATTTTATAAATACTATTGAATTTATTTCATTGTTGAGGGTTTGCGCTGCTTGAATAAAGATGAGGTATAATGTCGGTAATGATATTTATTTAATTTTCCTTTTAACGTTCTTGTAATTCAATTTGAATTCATAGTGCCCTTTAAAAAAGGACAGTAGGAACATAAGAGTCAAAAAATTACGAAAATCAAATATTGTGCTTCGTGTTGTTTTTATACAATTTTCATTTCTGCTACTATATTTACATAACATTTAACTGCATAATGTGCAATATGAAATATTTTTATTAAAATAAGATGATTAGTGTTCTCTTCAGCAGTCAGGATCATATTTTGAAGTACAAGGCCAAATATTATTCAATTATACTCCTCACAACATAATCAACTCTTTATCAGCATTATTCTATTGCAAACTAACCTAACTTTCTCTAAGAAATTTTAATTTAGATGTTGAATAATCAAATTGTATTTTATGGTGTAC
Source organism: Thermobia domestica (assembly GCF_964235325.1). Taxonomy (NCBI): domain Eukaryota; kingdom Metazoa; phylum Arthropoda; class Insecta; order Zygentoma; family Lepismatidae; genus Thermobia; species Thermobia domestica. The sequence continues at coordinate 58,711,429 of NC_137458.1, forward strand.
AAGGCACACAATGTTACTAAACATATTCCTCACATCTTGCGCAAATTTATCTATGACAACAACATTGTAGCTGTGGCTTCAAATGCCATACCAGCAACTCCCATGAATACTGCTTCCAGATTTTCTCAAAGGGAGAAGGCGAATGTTACAATCCAACAACCTCATAACGTATATGTGTAAAACACAGCAATGGGGGCGTTGATGGTTCCGATCAAATATCAGTTTGTATCGCACTACAATTCGAGGGGAAAAAATTGTACTTTCCATTGGTTATTTTACTACTAGACGCTGCAACACAAAACTCATGGCAGAAACACAGACAACGGGGAGGAAACTTGGTCAACTGACATTTCGGATAAGAATTGCACTGGCACTTTTGGAATCTAACAAATCCAGAGGGAAATGTAAACTCTTGCGCCCGTCCAGTCCTGAAAATGCAAACATGCGATTTGATCGTTGGATCATAAGCTGGTGTCTCAAGGAAAGCAGACAAGGTGCCGCAAGAAAGTGCCAAAAAAGTGTGTAAAGTGTGATGTAATCTTACACGTTGGTAAATGTTTTGATGCATACCACACGCCGAAATGAAAACAGAAGTGCAAGGAAAAGGATACGATTGAAAAATGCGCATTTTGATACCACTAAAGTGTGTATTTTGAAGAATAATATGTAATTTTTTCTAGAGTATGTAAAAGAAAGATACGTAATGAATAAATATATGAATAGCAACTGCACATATAGCTGGGTTCTTCGTTACTTTACTTGCATTCTTCCTTTCTTTGTAGATAACATTCCAAATAGTTGACAAAAGTTTAGTTTTCAAAAATATATTATTTTTATACGTGCATGTGCCTACTGTCCTTTTTAAAGGATACCCCCTCCCGGTGAAACTGCAAGTGGGGGATCATATTTTTTGCCTTTTTTCGTCGTAAGGCAGTAATATGAGCTAAAATAAAAAAGTTTAAAACAATTAATAGTAGAATTTTTTCAGGCATAACTGGGTTAATAAACTTATTAGATCATGCACACAAATACATCACGTACGAAAATTAGTTTTCCTCGAAGCACACGGTTACTCTCAGGAATTAAAACTATCGTTCTATTTGCGGATTTCGGTAATTTCTGAATATTCTTTGTATTTCCGAGCTTTCGACTCTCCCCTGGAGTTTTGGTCAGGGAATTTAAAAACAGAAAGAAGAAGAACAAAAACATAAAGGAATAAAATGCAACGGACTTGCCAAGCGAAGAACTGTGCTGGTAAACACGTTGTCAAGTACACCGGTAATCTTCACCATTTGTACTTCTTTATCCCATTGAACTTGTTCCTTTATGTTTTCTTGATATTTTCAACGCTTTTATTTCTATGCTCCATGAAAAGTCTCAAAGTGAAAGCCAAAAGGTTGATTTTTTTTTTTTGAATCAAGAGTTTTAAGTAAGTGGAACGATTGATAAGATTCCTGAGTGTGTCAGCATATTGTCTGTAATATATTTCGCGAAATCTGTAGATGGCCAACCCCCTCTCTCCTCTACCGAAACAATTACAGTGTCAATAAAATATTGAAATGAGACAATCATAATAGGTAAGAATTGATGTTTCTGCGCTTCTCTGTATTTAGGGTTTAGTACCGGGCAAATTTCGGTATTATATTTATTACAATTTCTACTCACTGGTGTCAATATGTTGAGCATAAAACACCAACTAATAATACGTTAACTCACCATAGTTTGTGATTCATCTGCATCATGCTGTAACAATTGGTTCATCTCCTGAAGTTTGGTTAAAATATTAGGCAGCAAAGCAACCAATGATTCAGGCTGCATTCCGCCAATAGCTCCAAGGGCTTCACATAAAAGGACACTATAGGAACCTACAAACAGGAATTTAAAATATTCTGTACATTAAACTGTAACTACTAGAAGTTACATATATATATATAAATGGATGAATTAGCCAATTTCCTTACACCATAGGCATGAAGTTAATGAAAATTCAAAGAGTAGTGTGTGGATGTTCAGACAGCAGACTAGATAATAGTCATGGCACAGCACAATATGGTAAGTAGGAATCCCAAGTTCGAGCCCTGAAGCAACTCTACATTTTTCATTCTTTGAATTCGTGAATGAAAATTGAATTCCCACTTACAAGGATGTTACCCAGCTCACTCCCTGAACAGCCACACACAATTCACTCTTGAGGTCGTGACAATACTAAATGTGAACAAAACTGAATGGTGTGTGGTTCTTTAATAAGCGGATTACGTAGTGCAATGGTCAGAGCACCAGCACGGCTACGTTCGCTTCCCACCTGAGCTCTGTACTTTTTTACTTTTCTATAGCTTGAAGTATTCAGAAGAATGTACAGGGTGTCCGGAATGGGACTGACGGTTTTCAAAAGTGTACAGTTTTAATCTGGTCAGAGATAGAGAAGAAAAACAACATTCATATTGAAAGAAAACCCAAAAAGTTTTGTTCAGCAAATTTTCATACTTGAATAACTACCGGTGACGGCGCTAGTATCGCCGATAAACAGAAATGGCGTCGGAAGTCGAAAAGGCGTAATGCGTGTGATGGTTTGCAGAGACAAAAAGTGTTGTTCAAGTTCTTCCTGTGGGGGTATGTGAAGACCTTGTGTATTCTGGTGAAAAGGTGCGTAACCTTAATGAACTGAAGAACCGTATTAGGAATGCGATTGCTTCAGTAACACCTCAGATGTTACAGAATACGTGGAGAGAGATTGAGTTCAGGCTAGTTATTTGTCAATGTTACGAATGGAGCTCACGTGGAGTTACACTAAGTTAGAATGACTTGTAAGTAAGACCAAATAAAGTTTTTGGGTTCTCCTTTAAAATGCGTTTTTTTTTTCTGTATCTCTAACATATTAAAACTATACACTTTTAAAAAACCGTCAGTCTCATTCCGGACACCCTGTACATTTCTTACAGAAACTGATGTTCTTTTATTATCTGCTTTCTCTTTTAAATCATTCTTACATTAATCTTTTTCACACTTTTGTATTTTGGATCTATTTCATTTGGTGTGAGAAACTACCACTTACTGAAAATAAATTTAACGGGTGGAAAAATATTAATAGAAAGATAACATGCTTTAGGTTAAGAAGAAAGAATTATCAGATTCGATTGTTTAACAGAAAACAATAAGAAACGAATTGTTAAGAATCGGGGTTTGATGATGTAACTGTAGTCGATCGATGTTATTGTTTTATTGGAGAATTTCGTAATACGTGAGATAATAAGATAATGGGCAAAGGAATAATTAGTTAAGTTTTAATAGTTGTATCACATGCGGACAATGCTGGTGTAATTACTATAATCTGATTGAAATAAAGAAAATGATGACACGGAAAGTCAGAATACGTTAATTATTGTTTAAGTTGTTAAGCTACGATTTGGTTGAAACTCAGATTTTTTTAAAGTACCATATTTGCTATAGATGACTTAGTTATAACGGAGCATACCAGACCTGCTTTTATAAATTTGAATCCACGTTGTGTAATCATATACCTGATGTTGACTATTAAAGCACTAGTGGAAGACTATTCCCAAATTAACTTTACACTAGTATCAACATCAACCAACCAATAAATAAATGCATAAATACATACATATATATACACAGGTTGGTAGGTAACTCCATCGACAAACTTTGGGAGGTGATTCTTATATGAAATGAATCGGCAAAACGAACTGTAAAAAAGAAATTGAGGCATAGGGATACTTCTTTAGTACTAATAACGCGTTCGTTTCGTCGATAACGGAGGATGGTAAAACATGGATATTTACATAGTTTGCATACTAGTTTCTGTGTAATTCCTTAAACCGCTTGTTATAGGTTCTATAGTTTCTAAGGCAGGGCGTTTCGAAACATGAGTTTTCGAATTTTCGGCAGTTCATAACTCTTAAATGATACGTTTTTCGACCTATGTTTATAAGAACTTTCTTCTTTCATTTCATATAAGGAATCATCTCCCAAAGTTTGTCGGTGGAGTTACCTACCACCCTGTATATGTATGTGTGTTTTCAGTGTCATAAACTCCTCCTCGCGCAGAAAAATAATATTTTTTCAATCAATGTAGCTCGAAAACTATGACACCTACAGAAAATAGTTTCAGAAATTAGACATAAGCTAATATCTAATTTACGAAAACACAGAGGTGAGTTTTTATCACAATAAAAATGCCGCTCTTCCTAATGATGTAAGGTTGTAAGCAGCTGGTCTAGTCGGGCATAACGAGTTTCAGAAGATAAGGCTACTGATCAATTTTATGGAGGGGCCGCGGTGACTCAGTAGTACAGCGTTCACCTCTGATGCATGAGGGTCTTGGTTCGATCTCAGCCCGCCCCACGCGAGCTTTGTGGTGGACAAACACCGTGTGCATGGGCTTCCTCAGGGTTCTCCCGTTTCCTCCCACTTTCTTCATTTCATTAATTTCTCATCATCACCGTCTCCTTTAACCTAGCCGGCATAACCGTGGGACGTAAGACTTAAATATTTCCTTTCATTTTCAATTTCAATTTTGTGGAAACACCTAAAAAATGTCCAATTAACCAGATTAATAAGGCACTGGACCATTTTTCGCCCGCAGAAAAGCTTTCATGCGATGTGGAAAGGAAGTCATCATCATAGAGGTCGTTAATGGTAGGAAATGTAATATTACACCATTTCGCATGCAGTGTAACACTCAGTTCCGTTAAGAGAAGATGGAGGCGGATATCTGCGTTCGTTTCGTGTCTCCAAAACGGGCCACAGATGTTCAATTATATTAAGGTCCGTGAATTGGGCGGGTCAGGGGAGGAGGTATTCAACTTGATTCCCATATTCCTCAAACCCTGCCCTAACAGCTCCAGCTATAAATGGGTTCATTATCATCTTGTAATATGACATTATTCCCTAACATCTGGTCCATAGGATGCCCAGACGCTCATAGAAAATCCAAATTCTCAGCTATATTTCTACTCCAGCTCTTAGTTTCTACTTAACCACGCCCAATTTGAATCACACAGAGCAGAGTAACTGATTACTCTACTCCTGCTCTATTTGCTTATAAGCCCACTTACGAGGAAAGGGCGCGATGTCACTCAGAGATAATTGCACCAAATTTGGTGTACGAGTAGGTAATGGGAATAGAAAAGAACGTGTGGAAGCATTCGTTTCGCAGGCGTCCGGAATCAGAAATAATGGGTCCTACAGTTCAGAAGAAGTATGGTCTGTCAATCAGATATTGATGGGACGGAGCCTTTGCTTGTTGTTGCGACCAATGCAGAAGAAGTTAAATCAAGTAGAATGAAAACAGAAAAGATGAGCTGAACAGAATATGCGCCAATGTCCACCCTCAGTCCCACCAGGCGAATTTTGGGATACTAAATCATCAATTGCCCTTGCCACCTTATCTCTATAAAGAGGAATTGAAATACATTTTTAAAAAGCAGTCTCATCTGTTTCAGACTGAACATGCGTTTTTTTTAGCATATTTATTTTTTGAATACAGTCCCTGGTACTAAGTATGCCTGTTATATTTTTTAATGCTTCTGTTAACAACTGTTTAATTATGTCAAAAAAGTACACTGTACGGTATATTAAGGTTAACTACGGTATTTTCTAATCTTGTTGAGACCAATTTGAAAGCTAACTTTACGAACATGGCATGTGTGTAGACACTGAAGACGTTCTGTCTCATGTGTGCTAGGCAACAGAAGTGAAACCCTAACGTTTATTTTATGTTCACACTATTAAAGTGCAGTGTTTGTGAAACATGCTAGAGTTATATCTGGAGTCTTGAACACAGGCTGTTACGAGGCTGTTTCTGTCCAATACATTTTGCTGCTTTTTAGTGGTGAGTTGATTAAACTCAAATATTTCCTTTTTTTCTTTGCGTTAACATAGTTGTGTTAATGAACAGTCTTGTATGAATTCAAACGGTTATTTTTGTTATGGCCGTCCACAGTCGTTCCCATTTTAAACATTACTAATCCCGAAATATATATTTAAATTCGCCTCATAAACACACAATATTTTAATTTTGGGGGCGCCACGTCGTAGATATCAAACACCCGTACAAATGAAATCATTTAATATTGGTTGGTTCAAAATTTAATACTTGCGTACTGACAGCATTTTATAGTGTGAAGAAATACAGCAACTTCATTTCGACCCCTTACTTGGAAAACTTCTGGCGATGCCCATATTAATTTCTGTATATATTATCTTCATTTTTTAATATAATTTCATTACGCTAACTAGTGATGCATACCTACTTGGTAACGGCAAGGGCGGGGAAGATATCCGTGATAGATTTAGTACCTCAGCATTCGCCTGGTGGAACTGAGGGCGAACATTGGCGCATTTTCTGCTCAGCTCGTCTTTTCTGTTTTCGTTCTAATTTATATAACTTCTTCAGCATTGGCCGCAACAGTGAGCAAAAGCTCCGTTCCATGAATATCTGATTGACAGGCCATACTTCTCCTGAACTGCAGAGCTCATTATTTTTTTATTTCGAACGCCTGCGAAACGAATGCTTCCACACGTTTTTTTCTATTCTCATTAGGCCTATCTACTCCTACACCAAGTTTGGTACAATTATCTCTGAGTGACATCACGCCCTTCCCTCGTTAGCTATATTACGGAACCTGCTTTGGTATATTGATTCCGAAGCCACTGACTTAAAAATACACACAATCAAGAACGGGCTGATCCGTCGGACAAATGTCCGGAGTATCCCCCTAAAAATGTCTTTAATAAGTAAAATAAAATCAATAAAATTTCCCTGAAATATTTACACTATTTTCCTGGAACAACACACAAATAATTCGCGTATCTTGCGAAGCTTTATTGGTAATAACTTTTCAAGGAATGTTTAAGGTTGGTTAATCTAATGTACAGCTATATTGCCGGAGTGCCGCTGCTGTCTACTGTAATTAATTAATTAATTAATCAATAATAATAATAATAATAATAATAATAATAATAATAATAATAATAATAAATTCTTTTTGAGTATCTTTCTTTAAAAGTTATATCTTATGTTATAGTTAAAATCATATGTAGTTATAGACATAATATATCTACACAGCAATAGACATCTATAAATAACATAATATTCCCTGCTTTCGACCACTTGGTAGGCAGTCTCCTAATATATGTACCACAACTCTTCTCATAGTTATTATTAAGTATTCTGCCTTTCGGCAAGTCCTGGGACTAAAGAGTTTTTATTTTCTTCAATTTTAGATTTAGGCCTGTAACTGCCAATATTTTCTTTTGTTTCTCAAGTCATCGATCAGTTGTGTTCTTCTTCTTCCTATTCCTCGCTTTCCTTCTATGGTGGTATGGAGAAGACAATTTCTTCTCAAGATGTGTCCAATCTAATTGACCTTCCTACGAAGAATGCTGACTAGAAATGTCCTCTTCTCTCCTATCTGTTTTAAAACATCTTCGTTTGTTGCTCTCGCTTCCATTTTATCTTCTCCATCTTCCTCCAACACCACATTTTAAAGCTCTCTAAATATTTCTTCTCTAGCTTCCGTAGTGTCCAAGTCTCTGAACCATACAGTCCAATGCTCCAGATATAGCACTTGACCAACTTCTTCCTATGTCCAATATTGAGCTTGCTATTTAAGAGTGATTTTTTCTTGTTGAATGCTTCTTTGGCTATGGCAATTTTTGACCTGATCTCTTTGGTGCTGTAAGCATCTCTTATCAGAATACTTCCTAGATACTTGAAATTCTCCATCTCTTCAAGTCCTCTTTGTTCTATTCTGACCCATAAGCGCGCGTTTCCTCGCTTCTCATAGTACCCTCTCAATATGTGTATCGCCCCTTTCGTGGCGCCCTTCTAATATCCACCATCACTTTTTTTTTTTTTTTAACGGTGTTCTCTGAAATATCTGTGCCACCGTCTTTTTTATAGAGCTAGTCCCTCCCTGCACACTGGACATATTGTACTGTTGGCTACTGTACAATGATGTATGAAATATGTAACTAAAGTAAAATAAATTTTAAAGACAAAAGAAACTTACCTGTTGTACCCATAAGTCGAACCCCGATGAGATCGACGAAGCGAGGACAAAGATCACGATGTGCTTTACACAAGTCCACAACACATGAGAGACACACCTTCAACTCATATTGATGACCCTGAGTAGGGTCATAGGTTACTAGTACAAATAACGACTCTACAGTATCCGCTGCTTCGTTTACCACTTCCAAAGAAAGTTGATCCTGTGAACTGAAAGAAAGAAAAAAATAATTGCAAGACAAGCATTGAATGACTTCGTAATTGCCTGAAATAGATTTTCTATCCGGATTTACCTTAAGATAATTTATTATTAATTACAACTATTAGTGACGTTGGTTAAGTACATATTAACACATTCTCAAAAATGGAATTAAAATGAAACTCTGCCAAACAAGAAATATTAATGAAATTTTCACTAAGAGGATTTTCATATCTTAAAACCCGAACTTCCTGCTTACCGTGTCAATGCATTCATATAGTCTCGCCGCCGAAAGGAATGCTAAAATCAAATCGGTTGTTTGTTTGTTAACACTTTAACAATGCTATGTCATTTAATCATGGAGTAAATTACATATTTGTGTAAAAAGCACTTAAAACACGACATGCGCTGTATTCTTCAAAATATATTCACCCTGTTAGATGACGGATTTGGTTCCTAAAACTGTAGCAATGCAATATTTGTAATAAATGAAATTCGTTTATGCCAGCACTATTCGGATTGATACCTAGTAAATTATTATCAAACAATAATTCTTCTATGTTCGGTTACTTCTTCTAAAAGATTACTTCCATTGCTGGAAATTCGGACTGTTTCATACTTATCTACCAAAGATTCAATAGGGACAACAGAAGTTGCAATTTGAACGTTTGTAAGTTTTATCTTGCTGAAACTTGTATACGCAAACCATACACAGAGAATTAACTATACAGATTAATTTTCACATACTACCGAATAAACTTAACATAAAGATATTATTATATATAGCTATAGGATAGTTTTATAATTCTACAGTGCAAGATCATTAATATACTTTATACAAAGTATAGTATTGAGGACCCACCAGAAGCAGACAATTCGTGTTAACACTTTCACAGCTTTTGCTGAAACAACTGGAATGCTTGAGTAACAGCTTCGTCGACACAGTTGCATTAAAGGCGAGTCTGTAGAAAAAAGGAAGAAAAGAATTTTAAAATTATTATTCTCTAATAACCATAAAATAATATATTGATATACATAAAAAGAAATTCAACAAAATTTCCTAAGCATTTTTGTCATATATAAGATACAGACAAAACTAAACTCCCTTGTACTATTGCACGAAGAGCTATGGCTTGTCAGGTGGCGCGCGTTCTACTGATTAATGAGGAGTCAATGCATCGAATACTGGACATATTCTTCCGTCAATGCAAATTCGAACACCTGGGGAGTCCGCTATTTCTCAGTTTAGGCATCCGTTCAATTATTTCACAAATCTAGGTCAACACCCAAAAATCAATATCTCTGGCGGGGGGACGAATCCGAAATCATGAGCGTTAATAACGTGGTTACACGCGAGCATATCTCAATACACTTTCTAAAATACAATTCTTCTTCGTTGAACCTCCCATTCATGTTAGACCAATACATGAATGTTATCATCTAAATCGCTTTCGAATTGGTCTTACATTCTGATAGCTAAGATTTCTCAGCGATCTTATATTTACCTGAAAGAAAAATGAATATTTGCTACAAATACAAGACGTCAGCGACATCAGGGAGGACCGACCATTTGATAGAATTTTTAATTCCCCAGATATAAGGTAAAATCTTTTATTTAGATTAGCTGACATTCGCCTGAAATGTGCCCTTGAATGATTTTATTTTTCTAGTATGACTTTGGCAACCAATCCTTTGAAGTGAAATGAAGTCTTACAGTTTTACATCCCACGATTATGCCGGCTAAGCTAAAGGAGACGGTGAAGATGATAAATGAATGCAGTGGTGGAAAGAAACGGGAGAATCCCTAGAAAACTCACGAATACGGTGTTTGTCCACCAGAGGTGGGATCGAACCAGGGACCCCACACACCACAGGTAAACGTTCTACTACTGAGCCACGTGCTCTCCGGCAACCAATCTTGTTGCTATCGACAGCTAGACAGACAAAGAGATTTAGTTTCAAAAATACTTTTTAAATTTTGTTCAGCTTAGTCCTATTTTCACTTAAAATACTAACATCAGCAGTAAGTTATTAAAACTTTAGTTGGTACTAATGTAAAAACAATTTACGATGAAGTACAGAGTAACAAAATATAACTAAGCTGATCATTTTTTTCTTTCTTTTTTTAAGAAAAAAATGTAAAGCTGAATCTCTTCATAACTCTCCAGCGTCAAAGGCAACAGAATTGGTTGCCGAAATCACACTTGAAAAATAACAATCCTTCTAGGATTCTTAGGGCACATTATAGGCCAGTATTACTTAATATCATCAAAATGTGCGAGATTATATTTAGTGAAGATATTTGGAAGGGAAATTATCTAAACCTCTACTGAAGTTAGAATTCAACAATCCGTATAGTAGAATTTTATTATAGTCGAATTTGGGAATTAGATTTCTTGATTACAAGAGTGTTTCCGTTGAACAACTTATTCCTTCTAAGCAGTAGTTCTTTACAACAAAATTTCAACCATAAAGAAATACTCAACTTGTGAAGATTATATACGAAGTACTGATCCTAGAAATTGATTGAGTCAATTTAGAATTAACTGTATTTCTGACTAACATATCACAATATACATAAAATATCTGGTGGATTCCAAATGCAGACAGGCATGGGGTGTCAGGATAATGTCACAGATATTCATCATACTGAAATACAGTGCTCTAGATACAAAATGAGAAGACACTGGGAAGACTATGCGTAATTTAGTTACTCACCAGAATGCAACTGCGAATGACAAGCTGCTGCAGATTTAGCCAAGATGCAAAGAACATCTAAACACCAACTAAGCATTTGCTGATAAGGCGTATCTAATGCCATATCTACTACTGCTTCCACAGAATTCGGAGACCACAAATGAGCTCCTTGTCCAGCAAGCTGACGCAAGCTTTTTAGTACTTGGGCCTTCACTTCCCAGCGTGGGTCATTTTTCAAATATTTTATCAGCAGCGATACCTATTTACAAGAAGAATGACAGTAGTTAAGATTAGAGCTTCCTAAAATTATAATCATACGAAAATCTTTTAGATATATCCGATGTCTGAAAATTCAACACATATTTTTAAACTGATAACACATAATGTTTTAGCGTTACATTAAATTACTATTATATAGACATAAAGCTTATTCCTTACCATTTAAGTTTCAGGCAACTGAAGTTCCCTCTAGTTCTTAGTGAAGAAGATCGAGTCAAAATCGCAACAACAAATCACAATCGGAGAATGGAGATCAGTTGTTCAAAGTCCACCTTTGGTAGACAACTGAGAAGGGTAGAGATGCAATCCATCCATCAGACATCCAGAGGAACTGGGTTAACTATTGAGACTTTTTTAAGAGATTTAAATTTATGTCCTTGGAGTCTCACTATGTCCAGCAAATCTTTCGCGAGGACTGCTACCACTACAAGGGTGCAAATAAGATAATTCCAATCTGTTCGAGAACATTTCACGGCCTAATGGGAATTTTTTTCATTTCGGTGGCGGTTTTGCTAATAGGTATAAATATTGATCCAGGTGCCACTGTTAAAAAAAAAAAAAAAAAAAAAAAAAAAATGCTTCGTTCGAAGATAACTGTGTGTGGAAGAACGTCCACTGTTGCGGTGGATTCATACTTCCTATGGGACACAATTATGTCATGAATATGCTTACGAACTTTACAGTGCCTAGCATTAGTCAATGAATAGAATCACACTGCAGAGCTTATTAGTACAGGACGATGCTCTTCCATACTTTGTCTTCATGTTCGGTAGTGACTAAACCCTGTTCTTATGAAGATGGATAGGCTGTCGTAAACAAATAGAGCCCTGCTAGAAGCCCTGACTTCACCAGCTACGACTTGTTCTTGTAGGGCTTGGCTAAAGAAGTTTACCAGAATCATCCAAAAATTCTTGATGCACTTGAAGAACAAATTCGTGATATTCTCAAAGCAGTTCTACGTGATTTCCAAAACGTTCACAGAAGTGTTTTGACAATGCTAGTGCTTATGTTGAATTCTCACGGGGATAATTTGTAATGGTAATAAATGTCCTTTCATTTTGAAGGCCCAATACATCTGCAATTTATATATATACCGCTCAGGATGCAATTGAAGCTAAGTATTGACTTTTTAGACACACTGTATATTTATAATTCATTATTAAGGGAGAAAATTTTATGATTTGCTGACTTTGCTTATAAATTACTAGAAACCAAAAAAGATAACGAATAAGAAATTAAATCTGTATTCTTCCTTTATTTGGAAAGCGACTCGTAATGGCTATAACGAGGAGATATTAAGTGACAGCAGTATATATTCCTTATGAGCTTTCCTAACTGAAAACAAAGTAACATTACTCAATACAAAACAAACACAAATGTTAACTTCCAGCGATAATTAGAAACTATTGAGAAGCTGTTTATAATCATATATATAAAAATTACATTTAGTTCGCAGGTGAACTGTTCACATTCTCACTTCGTAATTGGTCTCTGGTTCGAATTTATGACAGTCATTCTGACTACGATTTCAGTTCTTTTCTCCAACCTAAATGGGTGAAGGTCTGAATGGAACACTTAACTCTGTAAACCTTGGTCAACGTCCTTCCATACTTTTCTTTTTAACTCTTACTGTTTCCTGTGTAAAGTGGTCTCACAACAGCTGGATTGGGATTTCATTAGTTAACTAATTACTTGATGCATAAATATTAATTATGTAAGCATAACTTTAATAATCCACAAATAAGTTTTTAGCTCAATATAATATAAAACATTAAGGATCTAAGATATTAGTATGTGAATTTTGTTTTGTAAGGACCATTAGCACCCATACTGAAGATAAATAGTGACTGTTTATTACGCATAAAATTTAGTATTTTTCTTTGACAGTGGTTCTATTGCCATATGTCTGATACTAATGGCCTTGATAACCAAAAGGTCAAGAAAATACTTACATAGTTAAAAGTCTCGCTTTAATTATATTATGGTAGTTAGCTACATACTTCTTTTTACGCCTGAAGTTATTATATATATATATATATATATATATATATATATATATATATCTTGTTATTCGTGGGCCGTCATTTGCCTATCATTGGTCTAAACCAGTGGTCGCCAAACTTACGAAGCTTTTGAGCTACCATACCGTTTTTGAATCCTACTATGAGCTACCAACCAAAAGAACTACCAACATTTGTTTAAAAAGATCTTACATTTGTTTATTGTCTATAAACTTACATTTTTAGTAAATACTAGCAGCGTTCACCCCGCTTCGCTGCGGTCACCCCGGAACGCAATAAACTTTGTTACTTAGATAATTTTTACTTTTTCGCTTTCAAGTGATATGATAAAAACCATAGAAGATTGCAGTAAATCTTAACATTATATCGCCTGTCATTTATGTTAACCCGCCCCGCTTCGCTGCGGTCATCCCGGTGCTGGCATATTGTAAAAGTGTCTGTAAAAATAAGCAAATCAATTAAAAAATTTTAAACAGAAGATTCAAGCTATTTTCCGCTGTATATCGCCTGTCATTTATGTTAACCCGCCGAGTGACACGGTCATGCGGGTTGCATATAAATACGTTTATTTTTACCTATGATGAACTAATAACAAAGGATTTGTACGTTATGGACACTTGAATGGTCAATTATCTCAAGACACTGGTAATTAAAAATTAAAGTGATATGATAAAAACCATCTAGGGTCCAAATCCTAATAACCCCCCAAAAATGAAAGAAATTGGTTCAGCCGTATTAGCGTGATGAGCGGACAAAGGATTTTGTACGTTCTCTTTTATATATATAGATGAAATCTAACTATTACGTTAGCAAATGTATAATACACACACATAAAAACATAATGTGCACAACCCCACGCGTATACAATCAACTGTGAGATGAGGCTGACAATGGCAATTGCGCGGAAGAAACAAGCATCTGTTGTCCTCAGCGCCCCCTGTCGTTTCCGTCCCCAAAGTGGAGGAATCACGATTAACCAATCGGAGCTTAACAAGATCTATCGAAAAATGTTCCCGCGAAATCCTAGTAGTTTGCGATCGACAGTTTGGCAATCACTGGTTTAAACAATGCTCTGTCATAACAGAACGGAAATTCAATGCCTAGCATCTTGATTTTATCTATAAGGACAATCATCTACAAGTTATTACCAAACGCTATTAAAGTATGCAATTAAACGTGCAAGCTTACGAAAGGACTGCAAGCACAAAACCGAAGCAATGCTTGTTGCCTTACCTAGATACAGGGTGAAAAAAATCATGATTTTTTTTTAAAATCATTTTGGTTGAATTTTTTAAAATTTAAATCGATTTTTTTATGTTTAAATCAACTTTCTTCTCGTATAATACAAGTAGCGGACGGAAGAAAAAAACATTAGGAGTTAGTATTAAATGTTAATTATTTCATTTAAGTGAAAGTATTGGGGTTCAATTTTGAATTAACCCCCAATCGTTAACCTATTTCAATCTCAAACAGTGTTTCTTAAGCATTAAGAAGAAAGTACAGCAACATTTATCAACATGATACTTTTTCTTTCACAAAAGTTACTGATATTTGTCAGGAACATATTTTTAAAAAATCGGAACTAGCTTGCGGCATGAAATACATAAAATATATAAATTTCACATAAAGTTATAAAATCTATTTTTTTTTTTTTTTTTTTTAAGTTTCGGAGAAGGGGATCGCGCCCCTCTAAATACGCCTCTGTTATCCGAGAATAAACGAACAGACGCACATACAAAAGAATTTTCGTCTTAAATGTTTATGGTGATTTCCCCATTGGAATAGTTAACGATTTATAAATCCTATGTTACGAAGAGAAGAAAACAGGATTGCCCCGTTACCTGTTCAAAACGGGATTTTCCCTAATCATCCTCTGCATGACACTCGTTTTCATACTGTGCTGTACATACATCTGAGTCTCATTGCATTATGATTATTATCTTCCATAATCGAAATAACAGAACAGAAACGAGATTTTACTAATTTTCACTTTAATTAATTTATTTCAGATTTTGATTTAAATCAATCCACCCTGCCTAGGTAGGTGAAAAGTGGATTTAACAACTGAGTAAGCTGATAAATAATCACAACTGCGCTATTATTAGTATTTTGAAAATCGTATAAAACAAGAAATTTTCCGTTTTTTTCCACTTTCAGATATACCACGAAATATGACAAGTTCAATGTAACCTATCCTAATAATAATAATAAAAAAATCAACTAAAACATGCGAATAACAATCAAATGCTTACTTGATCAGGAATATCAACTACTGTTGCTGATGCCAATTGCGTCAAGGTTTTCAGAGTAACAAGTACAAAGTTCTGGGCTGGGTAGCTTGGTAGTAGATCAGTACACAACTGCCGAACCTGCGGTAAAAGAAGTAATTAAAAATGACATTATAAGAAGAACGTAACATGAACTTGTGACCGTAAGCATGGCCACAACGTTGCATTTTTTGGACAGACTTGTGTATTTTCTCAACTTTTAATCATCATGCAAAATTATTATTTTATTCACGGAAAAAAAGTTATTTTTCTTGCTTCGCTCTGAACGCTTCCGAGCTGGTGAGAAATTCTGTTCTTTCTTTGCCTGCAGTGTTACTCAGATTCACTGTCGCCGTCGATAATACAAAGAAATCATTCTTTCTGAACCAAACTCTTATCTCATTAGCAGAGTGCTTCGAAACAGCAAACTTTTTTCTTTACTTGAGTGAAGTTACCAACTCATGATTTTCGCTACTGAGACTATTTTGTATATATTCTTCATTTTAATAATTATTAATGTTTGGAAATCTTTTTAGACACGAAATTGTTACATTGCAAGCAGGTGCACGCTGAACGTTACATTCCCACGTACTAACGTTTTGTTATCTCAACCACCGCGAGAACAGCGCTCGCAATTTGTATGAATTGCAGACAGAATGGTTAATCTACACCATTGCCAATGTGCATTTTTTTTTTTTTTTTTTTTTTTTTTTTAATAATAATACTAAACTGCTTTGTATCGAACTATGAGGTGAAAAATATATCAGTTATGGACTGAATTCTTAAAGTTGGTCAGCAACACTTATTTAATTGCAATCTTCACTTTTTTTCTCCCACGAAACTAAAACACGTGTTGCCAGAGCTATTAAATATACCACAAATATATTTGTATCATGTAGGGATATACAAACTTTTGTATTTCTCTTATTAAATTTTAAAATACACTGCCAACCAGAGACATGACAGCTGGGATTTTCCCAATGTTGGCAGAAGCGGGGTGTTGGCACTTGGTATTGAGTGAAGGAGGAACGAAAGTTTCCGGTAAACTTACTTATGTGCTAGTATGTGACGGCCATGAGGAAGTATTAAGTTTTTTGTGGAATCATAATCACAGTATCAACTGGAAAGGTGGACGAAGTGTTACTTGCGTAACTACTTTATAAAGTGAATCATCTTTGGAGTTGCGGAGTCTAGTCGGAAGTTAGTGTTCCCTCTAATCCCCACACTCATTGCCCATATTTCGCAGTGAAAGCCCACTTCAACGTGAATAGTGATTTAGTGAATGATATTACAAAAATAACCAAAGGGCTAAATTCTCAGTATATATATATATATTCGTGACATTAAGTGTTTTATCTTTCTCAAGTGTGTGCGCAATGTCATTCGCTCAAACATTCATGCTATATTAAGTGAAAATTTTGTGTTGTGAAAAATATTCTTTCTTTTACTACCTACATATATACATCTATTCAATAAATAGGAATTCGCTCAAGGTAATATTCTCTTTTTTATTTGTGTGTGCGAATGCTTATGAATAGTCAACTTGCCAGGCCTATATATGCAAGTGTATGTGTACAAAAGTAAGTACGATTAAACTTGAGTTTCCGAATAACTGAGGCTACTTATGTCATATCGCTTATTTTATTTTACTACTTTCAATTTGCGCTTGGACAGGACACGAGCTCTGACCCAGGTTGCTATCAACTGTTTCTTTAGGGAATATTCTGGAAGCCAGTACCCAAGGGAGACGGTAGGTAGCAAACTAATTTTAATGGAACCAGATATCGGATATAAACACAATTACATTCGCAACGAAAAACATTGTAATATATATATTAAACGAAGAATTTATCTTACCTGCTTTCCATTGATCAATATCTCGTAAATATACAAATTTTTGAAATTTTTTATTTCACCAAGACGTAAACAGATAAAACTAACACCTAAGTTAAAAGTAGTACATCTAAAAGAATGCTAAATAATTGATGAAACAAGAATAATAAGAATGTGTAAAAAATTTTAACCGATTTCTACTAAGACAAGCAGCATCAGGTGTAGAAATACTATTATTATTATTATTATTTTGTAAAGTTCTGAATAGAATGGTAATTATGTTTCATTTCAAATAATCATTGTATATACCGACTTAGCAGCAACGAACAACCAACTGCACCCGTAAGGCTGTATTACCAATATGGGTCAAATTCTGCAGACGCAAGTTCCTGTTTAAATGCTGAGTTTTGATATTCCTTAACTACATGAAAGAAATATCATATCCTCATCTTTTATCTTTTAGTTCCATGATTTGTATTGAGTTGAGTTTATGGTAGAAGACAGAATTTGCATTAAACTGCAATTGATACTACTTGCCCTTTCTGACAGCTCGCTGCGCGCACGTGGTGCTCAATCCTGTGTTGCCAGCTTTTGCGTCGGGTGTTAAAACATTGCAAGTAAATCTCTTTTCTACTTACATATACTGTTGAATACAAAGCTTTCATTAACATTCAAGAAGCTATATGATACAGGAAAATCCAAGTACCCTTAAAATAAATATTTAAAAATAAATAAATAGATGAATAAATATAAATATCATCGACTTTTTAGTTTCAAAAAAAAAAAAAAAAAAAAAAAAAAAAGGCACTTCATATAGCTCCAAAAATGGAATCAACAATATAGACATCGAAATACATCTGCAAATAAAATAATCATGAAATAACATTAGAAGCATACTGGGGTGAAAAAAAACCTGATGCAAAAAACCAACACTATTAATAGTGAAGAAGACAAGACAAGTAAATCTCAGTTTTATAAAATTAAATGATACAAAAGAGAACTAAAAAGAATGCTCTCAATAACCAGCAGGTCAACTACTCAAGTTGACATTCGACTTAAACAATGTGCATTTGTTTATACTCAAATTGGCAACGTGTGGAAAGGATGGAATGTTTACCAATGCAGAGTGAAAGAAATAAGCCACTATAATTGGCTGAACGTGCTGTTGCCACAGGAACAAGTTTTTCTTGCCTGATTGTTATGACCATGCGCAGGAAGGAAAAAGAGAGGAAAGCAATTGTCAGAAAGGACAAGCTGTATCAAATCGACTATAGGTATTATTTATTTCTTAGCATGTTTCGTTTCAAATGTTACTAATTAAGTGAGGCGTTGTCTTTTTATTTGTATGAAATTTTTTAACCTTAAAAGTAGCTACCGCGAGACAGGAGAATCATTTGAAATGAATTTTTGAACATTAGTAGCGCTTAGATTATTTTATTTTTATTATTTTTTCTTTTTCTTTCTTTAAGTTTGAAATATGTATTCTAAGGTGGACGGAAAGTGAATGGGTTGAAATTTACCTTTTCCATATTTTTCATAAACATTCTTGCCGTGCTCCCATAAACATTTGAAGACAGGGATTTCAGCTAGTTCTTTATATGTATAAATTGAAAGAAAATTTAAGCATTCAAGAAATGGGAGAATGAACCAAGAATCAAATATGGATCTCCAGCTTACTGTGCTTATATTCGAGTAAATACGGTAACCGTTGAACTTTACAGTACATGGAACAAATTTAACTTCCGGGTACGTGTCGCACATTTTCTCTCTTTGAATTTTCATTGGTTTTATTTCGATTCTACACCGCTTTCTATTAATTCTCCATACAATTCCAATTTACTTTCTAAAACCTTTCCTCAAACTACTTTTCCCGTTCTTTCCCTCTTAGTAGTGACTACAACCAGTGGCTTGCGGTGAATTGTGATGCCATGTTACAGTAAGAAAAATCGGAGATACATGACAGAAATTGGACTCACTAACTAACATAACTGTGACACAAACACTAATTACATATAAAAATAAAATTTTGTAAAAAGACACATCTATAAACTGAACACACTTTATTCACGGTTTCTCGAGGGAAATTTGAGGAGTACTGGGGAAATATATCTGATGCAAATAACATTGCTGTCATGAGTAGTTATGTGAACCAATACAGGGCTTTAGGTTGGCATCATATGTCTCCTTCTCTATTCCATTCTGTGATGTCATTCCCTCTTTTCTGATTATTAAAAAAAAAAAAAATCCCTGACACTATCATCATTAATCTGATCTCTTATCACATTAATGTTTCATTCGAAGTTTGAACTTGCCTATTGTGCAAAGAAAGATCAACTTCTTTCTCTTGAAACTGCCCGGACAAATTTCCATAAGTGACTTTGTTGAAGAAAGATTTGTAATTAGGGAAGCATATTACTAATTCTTGTAATATGATTTTAAATATCGGCTTATTAATATTCGCCTTTCAAATGACTGTAAAAGAAGCCTACATTATCTAAATAAGCTTTCATCTTTGATTTGGATGTAAGAGTCCCGTTCAGCAACAAGATTATATGAGACACGAATCTACTGTTTAACGTGGAATCCGAACCGCATGAGCTCTCGCCCGGAATCGAACATGAGTCTCCATCACCAAAGACGCGTACGCTATCCACATAGCCACTAGAGACCTCACTACCTATATAAGCCAGTGCGTATTTACTTTCATTTTTCTCTACTACATATCTTTCTTCTTATTTTGAAACTCTGAGATCACTTAAAAAGAAATGATGTGTCATTATATTAGTTAGGCTTCAGCATAGTCGCGTGTTTACCACTCTTCGCTTTTAAAGATTTGAATACAAAAAGTGAATTCTATTTGTTGATTTCTAGAATTGTGTGTGGCGTGGGAGACCCGAGTTCGATTCTCAGCACGAACTTATGTGGTTCCGATTCCACGTTAATTTGTAGGTTCACGTCTCATATAGCCTCGCAGTTGAAAGGGATGCTAAACTAAAAATCAAATCAAATCAAATCATGTATTATGTTTCAAAAATTTTATCAGTGCGGAAGCTTCTCGTTCACCCGGAACCCTGCCGGTTGCATAAGCATTGCAACGGCCAAAGCTTTTTAACTTCTGGGATAGGACTTAACATTCGCTCCAATAGTCCATATTGTAAAATCGTCGTAAGCTTGTTCTAACACAACTATTTTTGAAATTTTCCAGTTTAACGTCCCACGATTATGCTCTTTAGGCTAGCGAAGACGGATGATTAAAGCAAGTGAATGATGGTAGAACAACTGGTGGAACAAGAATGCGGGAGGACACGGGAGTATCTTGGGAAAACTCACGGACGACGTGCATCCCAAAATTATTTGACCGGGGATCGAACTAAGGACCCCACGCACTACTAAGCCACCATGTTTCCACCAACAAAATAAAAATTAGTGACTTGTGATGGACTTTTTCCTTTTGAACAGTTAAATAGATTTTACAATTAAAGAAGCGCTAAAGTACGTTATTTAAGGTATACATAAGAGTGATAGAAAGAAATGTTCTTCACCTCTAATGCTAATGCTTCAGCCTAATAATAATTTTTCTTGAAAAACTTTGGACACTGCGCAACGCTGCAACTCTAACACTAGCCGCCACTGACTACAACACAAGGTAATTAAATGATTGGTTGTTTTAGAGATTAGTACCCCTTTTAGCATCTAACTTATATGAGTGTAGACCTATATATTAACGTGAGATCTGAACAACGAGAAACGTTTCTTCATTTTACAAAATTGCAAGTGTCAGACTTTAGTTTATGTAGATTATACATACCTTGTATATAGTATGCCAAATAAACTGGGTACAATAATTAAAATTAACGAAATGTGCATCAAATACTGACCGCTGGCTCAAATTGTTGTTCGTTATTATTTTCTTTTTTTCAAAGTAATCTCTTTTTATGTTTTAGAAAGTGTTTTTAATTAAATTAAATTAATTATTTTATTTAATTATCCTGTCCTTACGAGGACAATGTTTCACTATAAAAGGATTCATGGCAGTCGTACAACTTACACAATATTGATAAAAATAAATAAATAAAATAACTAAAGATTGCAATTACCATTGTAGCTGTTGACGTGTCATGATGCATATGTTGTAACACAGGTATAAGCTTTAGCTTCATATCTGATGGGGTAGCTACGCCCTGAATCATATCGGAGAATTTATTACACATGCTGACTGCAAATGTTCTGAAAAAGAAAATTAACGTGTGGTACAAATATGCGAAACTGCTGTATGTATATTTGTAAATATTAAAATTATCATCAGTTGTACTGCAGGTGCACAGTGATTTTTTTGTTGACTGTGTAGTAAGGTCATATCTGGAACTTTTGTAAGATACATATTAATGTTTGGGAAAGTTTTCAACGTTTGCTACGTTACATATGACCTTACCACAGAATGACCAAACAAACAAACAAACAAACAAACAAACAAACAAAAAAAAAAAAAACACTGTGCACCTACTGTACAACTGATGACAATTTTAACATTTATAAACACATTGAACAGTTTAATTATACTAGATTCACACACACACAAACAAAATAATAATAATAATAAAAATAATAATAATAGTAACTAAGTAAGAAAAATATAAGTGTTAGATGAATGCTGAAATGTTTTTCAGGTGGATTTAACCAAGTGTATTATCTTTATCGAAGATGTTTGTCATCAGAGGTATAAGGAAGAGAAAAGGAAGACAAAGAAAGAGAAGTAGCGTGAGGTATCCAGTTGAACGCCATACTGAAATGCACTCTCTGTTCCTCAGAATTACACAAAGCTACATAATCTTAAGAGAAAAAGGCTTACCTCATCCTATCCTCTTTATGTAGGTGTATGTAATTTGTTCATTATTTCGATTCAAAATCATCATCCAATCATAAAGACAGGATAACGCTCCTTTGAAGATTTTGAGCAGAGAAGTTTGGACTGCGAAGCTTTTGAAACTGCATCTTACAAAACTGTTGTAATACAGGTAAGTGTTGCTTTACGAAATTGGCGGTTCGATATTTTACCTACGTTTTCCTGATCACAGTTTAATTTTGGACTTTTTGTTTTAACGAACAATTGGTTTGAAAACTTCTCTTTCTGCGTTACGTTTTAAAATGTAGAATCCCGTCTTCTTCAAGATTATGATTTGTTTTTCTCAAATGTATAGGCACTTTTTTTTCTCACGTCCCTCTATTTTTCTTTTCTTCCTAATTCCTCCCCTCCATATCTAAGGAAGAGTTTAGTGAAATAATTTATAGTCCAGTTTTTGTATTGCATTAATATGTTAAACGTGGGATTATATCTTTAGTACTACAATCGTTTTCTTTCCATTCCTCGCTTCACGAAGCTGTAAAAGACTGAGTTAAAATCCATGGAATTCACGATATTAAAAAGAAACGTAAGCATAGGTTTCGAGTTTTGATGAGTTGTGAAATTCTATTACCATTTATTTATTTATTTTAGGTTTTTTTAATGCTCAGCATACTATAGTGCGTTGTAGAATAAAGAAAAGAATAAAACATGCAATGATTATAAAACAATTATTGATGAACTGAGAGCCGGGGAACCTCGAAACAAAACCTATGGTCAACAATAAGCTTACATTCCTGGAATGGACCTACATTTTTTTTCAGATGAATGCTCTACTAATTGTATCAACGTGCAGACTAAGTATTCTTTCTATTTTCTGAAGAAAAGGTAAACCATTGTAACTTTACTGCTACTATCTAGGTGCAAGCAACTTTTCCACATAAAAAAAATTATCCTTAATTTCTATTTGTATATTTATACTTTATCAATATCAATAATGACTTTAACATTTTTCGAAACTTAAAACAACACTACTAGGTACTAAACCTTACTTTATAGACACAAATAAAAACGCCTAAAATTATGCCATTCTTACTTAGACTGTGCTGCGAACTGCACTGCAGCATAAATAGCTGCTTCTACTTCTACTGCGTCATGGGAATCTAAGCTTCGTCGAATACTATGATGGACTTGCTGTCTCTCAGGAATAATACCAGCCACACTTCCAAGGGTTCGTAACGTGAGTGCTCGGGCCACCTGCGAACACACGTACACATAAGAGAAAATGTTTATGTAGATACATACACACAGATTAACCATATATATGTAGTCGGTATATACGCGATTATTTGTAAGTATTGTGCAAAATGAAATCGGGAACGAGCAGTCTTACTCAGATTTTCAATAAATCGCAACCGCTACGGATGATTATATGGTTGAAATCAGCAATATTAGTGAGAGTTATTGTTACAGGTGCACACAAAAAATCATCCAACATGTTCGGTTGATTTTTTTTTTTTTCCTTTTTCTTTCATACAGGAAAAGTCATCTCATATGTTTTAGGGTCTTAGAGGAAAAAATCATTGATTAAATCAGCTTTGCAAAATTTATTAAATGGTTACATAAAAGATACTGTTCTACCTGAAACAGATTTTGCGAAAGTAAATTCACCAATGGCTTCCTCTGAAATTTTAACTCTAGCACATTATTATATGACCCTGATCCCATGTGCAGAAAAATTTTGAGTGTGCATTTTAACTTCTCTTATCCGTGATTTTCTACACTACAACCACTTTTAGTGCTTATTATTTTCAATCTAAATGGCTTTTTCACACATACGGAACATCCTGTATATTTCCTTAATCTGTTTTCGCAAGCTTTCCAAGTCTCTGTTTACTGTTTTATTTCGGCACGATTTTATATACTGTACATCTGTACCAAAAATTTTATTTCCGGTAGAAGTTCATGTGGTTCTGATTCCACGTTAAGCATTAGATCAACGTCTCATGTAGTCCTTGTGCTGAAAGGGACGCTAAATTTATATATGGTAGTATAAATTCAATCTAAATTTATACTACCATATCCATACATTCATTCATTCGTTAAGATATGTGAAACTCAGTACCATAAATATTTAACAGATAAAATTTTAAATATGCAGATGTAGAATAAACACTTTCAATTATCTGTAATTTGCTTATCTGCGCTTAAGCCACAACATAAAATAAAATTACTCTTTAGCGCCTTTCTCATTAAAACAAAATGTATATTCCTCGCATTCATAGTTCAGTAGTACTCGATAAAATTAACTTAAGTCCTACGTGGAGCTTATTGTATTTCCTGAGATTCCAGACATTAATATCTCGAATCGAGTATGGCATAGGTAGTTACAAACTGAGAATACGTATATACAATAAATGGCTAAATAGTGAAATGTGCTTACCGGGTCATTTGAATGAATAACACTGAAGATCCTTCGAACAAATTCATCAACGTTCAAAATTTTATCCAAATGTTTCTCACTCTGTTGACAAACACGTAACACCCAGACTCGCAAAAAGTTATTTCTGTGAAGTAGAAATACAAAAGTTTTATGTCAAGGATTATCGAACTCAGAATTACATGTATTAAAGGCGAGTAATGAAATTATATTTAACAAATACAGACAACTTAAGACAATAAAGAAAATTTCCAGTGAAGGGAGTTATTTTTATTACCATTATTTTTGTAGATTCATTCACAAGAGTTAAAGCGAAAACTACCAACGAAAATGTAATATACTACGTGCAAATTTTATCACAATTTGCCGTTTTCTATGTGTTTATTGTCGAGAGATAAAATGTTTGACATATATACCGGTACATAACATTACAAAACTTCTGAGGTACGTATTTGTTAGTTGCGTACAGGCTTTGTCCATTTGTGCAAGAACTCAAAGACAGTTTCAAACAAATCTTTTACTGGTGAACAAATAAGCAGGCCACCACACTGGAAAAGGAGTGCTACTCTGAGATTCTTTTCACCTTAGTGGATATGTTAAGAGTCAAACAGCAGGTATAAGTCGATTAAAAACCTTTGCTACAAAAAACGCAATTACATTCACTGCAAGTAGGGTATGGTATGTACTTCCACGATGAATAATAGAGCCCTTTTTTTTAAAAAAATTTATTTATTATTATTAGGGTTAGGATTTTATTGCACTGTAAATGTGGGGAAAATGCAAAATAAAAAATGCAATTATGCACTAAAAATTTAAAAAATGCACTATAATTTGAAAAAAAAATGCTTTCACAGAGAATCATCCGTTACTATTTATTAGTCCACTATCGCACACAAAACATGGTAACCTGAGTTTTTTTTCGATACATCTGTCATTTTTCTTGGCAGTATAAGTCCTACTTCGCCAGGAACATTTTCTAATGCACTTGCTGCATTTTTGATTTAGTCAATTGAAGTCAACTTTTCTCCAGATTCCTCTAAAGAAGTAATTACACCTGGTAGAAATCCAAAATTAGATTGAATGTGCACAAGCTTACCTTGAATTTCAGGATTGACCAGTATCTCTTGTGCAGTTCGAATCGCGGAAGCTTCGGAGGAGTCGAAAAAGTCTATAGTTTTTTTCACAGCTTCGAAGTTTTGACAATAGTATTTACAGGTTTCTATCCACGTTCTCCACCTGGTAAGAACGAGGCTAGATGGTAGAGGGAGTTCAGGATGCTCCGACTTAAAAGCAGCTACAAGTGGTCGGGCCTTACTGAACACTTTCTTTACACTTCCTATGACTTTATCAACATCAGGAAACTGCACACGTATCTCTTCAGCCACTCTATGGCAACCATGCGCGAGGCACGTAGTGTGAATCATTTTCGAATATAGCGCCTGCAGTGAGTTCGCTGCTTTTACCATATACGGTGCAGAATCGGTTACAAAGAGCAGCACGTTTTCGTAAAGGACGCCATTAGGCCATAAGAGATGCACTGATTTATCAAATAACTTACTGATCGTGGAATAATTGACCTTTTCCAGAACTTCACAATTCAAAAGAAATGTTTTACCCGACCCACCTTCATGCATCACTCCAACAACATTCCCTACATTTCGTCCCTCCGAATCACAAGTTTCATCCATGGACACCCATATTTTCTTTCCGACCATTTCTTGTCCAATGCACTGCATTGTTTTCTCGTAAAGTTTGTTCACGTAATTCTTTCTTAATGTCGAAGAATCGGGGAGGGGTTTACAAGTGTATTTTTCCAAAAAGGCACGCATTGTCACGTTGTCCACTTTGTTCAACGGAATGTCAGCACAAATAAATGCTTCACACAAATCTTCGAAAAAAAACAGAATAATTTTTGGATGTACCACACTGCGGGAGAAATTGTTGCGTGGCGTTTGCCTCTCGTTTCGTACGTAACTTAAGTCCCCGTGTGTGTTTGTCCCTTGAAACATGCTGTTCAACGGTAAATTTTCTTTCGGCTGAAATTGCCGTATCACACACCTTGCAGTAGAGAACACTTCCATCTGTTGTAAATACTTTTTCAGCTCCAAATTCACTCACAAATCGTTTAAGCTTGGAAGCACTATGTACTCTCTTTTATCTTCGGCATTTTAACCAGATAAACTGCAGAATTAGGCGTCTACCAACAGCTCACCAAAACAGTGAATGCCAAGGTCACTGAACTCTCGCTCCTTGGCTTCATGTGACTAATCGCCAGAAACTGCAGTCTGCGGACATTGGCCACGCCTGCTCCAACGAATCTTCGAACTAGAATCGTGTACGGGGAAGTATTCTGCTTCAATTTATTGTTTTTATAAGAAAAATGAGAATTATGCAGTTAAAAGTAAGAATAAATACTAAATATGCACGTAAAATGCCCAAAAACTTTAATAAATGCACTTATACACAGAAATGGGCAAAAAATGCAAAAAATACACAAACAAGTTTGTCTTAAATTACTTCTTTTTAATAAAACAGAATTTATAACACAACGAGCAATGTTTATATTAATCCAGAAAAAAGATGCAAAATCATCAAGATCCTAACCCTAATTATTATTATTATTATTTTGATATGATACTGGCAGCCAATCATACCGCGATTCACCGCTGAAAGAACAAACCTCGTGTGCATCTGCTTCTGATACGTAACCGTCGTTAAACGGAACATGTGAATTTGTTTGGCAATCTTCACCCTTCCTATGGTAGCAGTATGGATTGAATTGATATTCTGTTTCATTATATGAGAAGTGTGACTCAAGTGCCGGCAATTGAAATAGACTTTTCGATGTTTGTTTTTTAATCAACAGACGTATAATTATGCAACTTGTTGCACTTCTTATCGAACGTCCAATGAACGTTTTCGTTACTGCAACAAGACGGTAGAGCGTGTCACACGCCTCGTGACAATACAATTCCTTGAATGTTTGATCATTACTACTTGATTTAAAGAGGTTTATGTCCTTCTCTAACATCACATGATTTGTCATCACCGAATTCTTTTCTTATGTGGTTTTCGTAGACTGTGCACGCCCGTACTCTAGCCATCTGAAGTGGAATAATACACGGGAGATTATACCGCTTCTCTACACAAAGTGACATCGAACGTGAGGAGGACACGCAACCTTTTTGAAGCTGAGGGTGGACATGTTGTATTCTAACTGTAAACAAGTATGTAATTCGTTTGTTGTCTGCATATCTTTCTCCTATGTATTATTTGTTCGTATCATATTTTTTTCTATATATTGAATACATGATGGAAGCCCGGTTGCGAGATAAAATGATAACCCCGTTATACAGATTAAAGTTTAAAATATATTTTAAACACGAAGCTATACGAAACGAGATCTACTGTTTAAATGTGCACACAGAAGGCATTAGGTACTTGAGCATGAATATTTTACATACAGTGCTAGAAAAAAATATTCTTCCGAGGTAGGCGCCATAATAATACAAACAGTGGTGCTATTTAGCCGGTTCACTAGGACCGGTTGTTAAAATATTTCGAGTTCGCAGAACTGTTTGCTATACCCAGATATAACAGTAAATTTTAGTTTAACTATCTTTTGTTTTTAGAAATTCTTACAGGTACAGCGTTACACATATGATCTTTCAGAACAAGGTTCAAGCGTTTATTTCTTAATCTCAAATGCTCCGATATCTAGAATGAGAACTGGGTTCACATGAGTGTAGTGGTGAGGATTATTTATATTCGACACGCATACATATCATTATCAACAATTGTCAATCCATTGCTGGATTAAGTTCTTTCTAATTCTTTTTGACAGCCATCTATCTTGGACAATTCGTTTCCAAGGGATTCGCAATGTTACCTAATTTCGTCACACCACTTGTATTAGGATGCTGTTTAGGTCTCAACTTCTCAGTTGTAGTATCCAGTAAAAGATTTGCTTTTGTCTACCTTGTATGGTTTCTTTCCTAAAAGTATACATATCTATATCTATCCATCTACTCTCTCTAACCAAGGAAGTTCTATCGCATTTTGAGTAAGTCTGTGTTCCACTGGTCCTCACAGCGTGAGTTGAATGCGAATAGAGATAAGGTGAAGGTCAGTTGTTGGTGTGGGTATATCCAACATACTACCTGGTTGTAGCAATTCAGTTAGACAGTGAACCTGCGTAAGGAAAGAGTGAACATGGGACACCCACAGAGCGTCATAAGAGCGTGTATGCTGTACAAGTTCAAACTGCGGTCAAACGCCGTTGCAGTGGGGCGGAAGATATGCCAGGCCTTTGGTGAGGGTGTCGTGACTACGCGGACAGTGCAGCAGTGGTGTAACAAGTTTAAGGACGGTGACGAAACACTCGAAAACGCATCACATGCCGGAAGACCAACACATGTACAAAATGATCTTCAGGCAGCAATTGATGAGAACAGTGGCCAACAATAAGAGGAACTGGGACAACAATTCAGTGTGTGTGGAGACACCATTCGGCAGCACCTCCATCAACTTGGGAAGCACTACAAGTTGGATCGATGGATCTCACATGATTTGACTCCAGGCCAGAAGGCAACGCGATCAGACACCTGTGTTTCTTTGCTGTCTCGTCTGAGTAAGAAGACATTTCTGCACAGGGCGTTGACATGTGATGAGAATTGGGTCCTGTACGAAGCTCCACGGTGCCGTCATCATTAGTTAGCATTCCATGAACCAGTTCCAAAGCAGTTGAAACTAGCACTGCACCAGAAGGTCCTCCTGTGTGTTTGGTGGACTGCTCGTGGCATCGTGCATCGGTAATTGCTACCAGCTGTTCAGAACATCAATGGATCTGTGTACTGTCAGCAGTTGACCCGTGTTCAAGAAAAACTCAAAACTCTGGAGCCAGAACTTCTGAATCGCAAAGGGATTCTCCTGTTCCAGGACAACGCTAAGCCCCACGTGGCTAGGATGACCAGGGACACCACTCTACGCCTTGGATGGGAAACATTATTGCATCCGCCACACTCCCCGGACATTGCACCGTCCGATTATCACGTGTCCCATTCCTTGGACAATCACCTTAGACGACGCCAGTTCAAATCTCTAGTAGAGGTGCAAAATGCACTTGATAACTTACTTTCTTCGCTTCACGGCCCACCAAGTATTACAGCGATGGAATCCATGGCCTTCTAGAATGTTGGCAGAAGGTCGTCGATGCTGATGGTGACTATTTTTGATCTTCCAGGTACGTCTTAGGTGACATCGATTTCGAAGGTGGTTGGTGAAAAAGCGACAGAACTTTCTTGGTTACCTTTATATATATACACACATACACAGAACCAGTTGTAGAAGAATTATAATAACACTACTGAATACAAATCCAATTTGACGCGTAGACGCACAAATTAATTAAGCGCCAGACTCGTATTTTCATTCGCAATGGCACCCTGACGCCTGGGATTTTTCTAGCCCTATATATATATATATATATGCGACCAATCGCGTATTATGCTAATAGTGTCTAGGTCTTGGAGCCTCATATTGCGCTAATCGAAATAGGGATCTTTTGTACAATAGGTAAGAGCTAAACACTGTGCCTCCACCTATCAAAGATTTCCACATTGCTGAGATCACAGAAAGGAAGTCGTACTGCTATAACTTAAGCTTACTTAGAATGGCCTTCAAATTTCAATAAGAGGCAAAATGAATGGTACTATTTGCTGGGAAATGAATAACAATATTAAGAATGAAAGAGTCAATTCCAAAGCTTTTTCTTAAATTATAAAAATTGATATACCTTATTAAAGAATAAAACAGCTCTCCCAAGGGAGAGAAAAGTTTTTAAAATTTCCATGTTGGCCACCAACCTACGGTTGAGGTGAACAAGAAGATAACTGACCCTACAACCATTGAGATATTAATTGGTCATTTTGAAATAAATACACGAATTGAAAAATCATGCAAGAGTATATTACAAAAAACTTTAAAACATGCAAAAGATATGAAACAACACAGGACAGTAATTCATATGACGTTAAACATATATATATATGGTGCCTTCCATTTCAACCCAGGCAAAAAAAAAAAAACAACATAAAATTGTACCATCACCATCTCAGATATTGTTTAAACTTTTTTTTTTATAGCAACTAGACATGTTTTTAAGAGACCCATATTTTTTTTGTTTTGTCGAAAAAAAAAAAAAATTCCCGCCAAGTAATGGGTCATCAAAGACGGGGAGTACAATTTATGAATTGTAAAAGACATGGAAAATGGTCAACTTTGGAGCCCCACCATCCAGCTATGAAGACAGGTAGAGTTATAATTCTTGTTGTGGTATGTACATAGGGATATAAATAAACTATATTTTATTATAGTTTGGTTTGCGTATGCGATCTTTTTGTACATAAATTAACAAAAGAACGTTAGTTTATCTGAAAAGTCGAAGTTTGCGAATTTTTTTGAGCACTTCCGGTTCGAATTTTAAAATTCTGTTTTCACGGTTGGTAAGATCTAATTACCCGATTTCCGAAATAATTTTTGTATCGTTTCTGTGGCCGACCGTTTCGCCGCAAAAAATTCGAGAAATTGTCAAATTTTCAAAAATGGCCATTTTTGGGCTCCATTTTCTCGAAAACACCATATTTTAAAATTCTGAAATTTTGTCAGAGGGTTCAACTTTACATGAATAATAAACACACCAAATACCATTCTCGACCAATGCCTCATGAATTAACTACAGCCTTTTGAAGTTAGCGAAGTTTCGTTGATATCACAGTTGGCAACACTGGAAACAATAAAAATGCAACAATTTTATGATGTTTGTGGTTCACATTCATTGAATAACGAACAAAAGATTTTTCTTCGCTGCTTCTTATCATTTTGATTAAAAAGGCCCTCTGAAATAGTAAAATGAGCTTCTTCCCCTACTCCTCTGTTTTCTTAAACCGAAGTAATCTGAGATGTCTTAGGAAAAAAAAAAATCACTGTGCATTTTTTTCCCCACATGAAGCAATCATTTGCTTGCTTGGTGTCTTCTTCGCTAAAAGCATGTAATCGTGCAGATGCTACAATAGGTGTTGGTGCACTCACAACTCGTTGTTGATAGTCACAAAACACTTATTTCCACTTCTCTTATGCTCTTCTGGAAACCTGTACCCTGCTGAAGGTCCATGTGGAAGCATAAACAGCACTTTAACTTTACGTAATTCATGATTTATTCATAATATTTCATCTACCCACCACTAGTTATCATATATGCATGTAACAAAATTTTTTATTTGGAGACTTCTTACATCTACACTCTGAATTGCAGAAGCTCGATTTTGGGGAAAGCATGAAGTTAGTTCATGGTGACCCGTTACTGCCATAAAAACTTCGCCATTTTCCGAAAGCCAAAGGTGACTTCGTTTAAAACGTTACCGGTCGCACACTTTCCAATTCTTGCATTTTTATTCCCCCTCTAAAATTGTCAAATTCAGTTCCTGGCAACAAAATAAGAGTAATGCCCGGAGTTTTTACTTGTACTATACTCACGAATTCTTCTACAGTTTTAATATTGTGTATCTGTTTTTGCCTAAGGTTATGTCGCGTCGCCACATTTTTTACAACCTCCCAATACCGTCACAGAGACCTTTGCGTGGCCGGTTTCACTAAAAATCCACTGTTTTATTGGACCTGTCTGCATCTCGGACATCTGAAAGCGATTTTTAAAGTGGGAAGCAGCACCATCAGAAATCACTGACACAGTTTGGGAAATTGTAGACACTTATTTTTACGTATTCGAACCTTTTTCTACAATCTATATTTTCGCTTTACTTGGAGTATTTTTAGAATCTTGTCTATAGCTATGAGTACATGAGTCAAATCGTGTGTATTGTCGTCGCTTATTACAACAAAAATGTCAGTAGTTTCATAATAATATACCACTGCCGTAAAGATAGAAATTAGCTCGTTTTTCGGGTGATAACTCTGAATTTCACTTTGCAGAATAACAGTCCAGTTTTTAGAGAAGTCCACATGAAGTAAAATAGAATTTGTATCTTGAAATTTTATACGATGCTTTTTGGTAGCAATTAATTCTCTTTGGATTTTCTTGATGTAGCCATAAATTACAATTCTTACAGTTAAACCAGCAACGTACGATACGAAAACAGAAAGTGGTACAGTTTTTTAATGAGATCATTGTTTTCCCATATGGCATACGTAACACTTTCATTTTCATCAGGATCAACAATTAAAGACTCCACACTTATTCCTTCCATTCCAGGACATTCACCATATTCTTGAAGAAGAAAGCTGTCATTTTCTACGGATCATGCTACTAAAGAAAATAAGTCACTCATGACAGCTTCAATACAGGCCTGCACTTTTGATTTGTTCCAACGCAGTAGCAGCTCACTCAAAATTTGCACAACACACATACACATACATACACTTCCCTCCCAGGTTGCGGACTCCAAAATTTGGTCGAATACTATAAAATTTCGAGTAACACATTCTTATGCTGGGATTGTTCTGTTTAAAAAGTCCGTAAATTTCTTTGATGGAACGCGTAGGAAAACGTTTCGATTTTTTTTAAAACTTTCTGTCCATTTTCGATCACTGTAATGACATAGCACTTATCGGGACTTTGGAGCATTTCAAATCATCACTGAGGTAACAGTTCAGGCTTTTTATAGATCATCAGAATTTATTGGTTGGCCATTTCAAGTAAACTTAAAATTTGTGTTGTTTCGTAATCGTAATTTCCACCTCAGATTACTTCGGTTTAAGAAAACGGAGGAGTAGGGGAAGAAGCTCATTTTACTATTTCAGAGAGCCTTTTTGATCAAAATGATAAAAAGCAGTCAGGAAAAAACTTTTATTCTTCATTTAATGAATGCGAATCACAAAAAACATCAAGTTGTTGCACTTTTATTGTTTCCAGTGTTGCCAACTGTGGCATCAAAGTTAACGAAACTTCACTAACTTCAAAAGGCTGTAGTTAATTCGTGAAGAATTGGTCAAGAGTGGTATTTGGTATGTTTATTTTTCATGTAAAGTTGAAACATCTGACAAGATTTCAGAATTTTAAAATATGGTGTTTTCGAGAAAATGGCGTCCAAAAATGGCCATTTTTGAAAATTTGACAATTTCTCGAATTTTTTGCGACAAAACGGTTGATCACAAAAGCGACACATTTTTTTTTCGGAAAGCGCCAACCATGAAAAAGAATTTTAAAATTCGAACAGGAACTGCTCGAAAAAAAATCGCAAACTTCGACTTTTCAGATAAACTGACGTTCTTTTGTTAATTTATGTACAAAAAGGTACGCATGCGCAAACCGAACTACAATAAAATATAGTTTATTTATATCCCTATGTACATACCACAACAAGAATTATAACTCTACCTGTCTCCATAGCTGAATGGTGGGGCTCCGAAGTTGACAATTTTCCATGTCTTTTACAATTCATAAATTGTACTCCCCGTCTTTGATGGCCCATTACTTGGCGGGAAATTTTTTTTCGACAAAACAAAAAAATATGGGTCTCTTAAAAACACGTCTAGTTGCTATTAAAGAAAAATCAACAATATCTGAGAGGGTGATGGTGCTTGCTCTGCCTGAATTGAAATGGAAGGCACCATATATATATATATTTATATATATTAGCAGTACAATATTCTGAGCATACATACATAAAAACGCCTCACTCAACAAATAGAGTTTTATTTTCAGATTAAAAAAAAAAATCGCCAAATGCAGCAAACTTCCAACTTTTGATTTTTTGACTAAACATATGAAGGACACAATACGAAATTGAAAGCGCAAGCGTATTAATGAGAATTCTTTCTTTTCTTCAAAATCCAATTTTAAAAAAGGAAAAGAAATTGAATTGTGAAGTGGGCAGATTTGAAAAAGGCACTAGTATGATAGTTCTACACAGCCATACATTCAATGGGTGATATTTCTTAAATTTTTTCGAAGTTATTCGTTGTTAATGATCTCACGTACGCATTATTTTTGTATAACTATATTTGTTTGTTTGATTATTGAAGTTAAGCGCTCCTTTTCAGCAACAGCTATATAAGAAGTGAACCTACGTTTAAGGTGAAAATCCGAAACAGCGTAATATGTTAAAATTTTTTTGAACCTCTTCCACCGGGAATCGAACCAGGAACCACGTCTGTCAAAGACGCACGCGTTAGCCACTAAATCACACTATTACTACTACTGTATTTAATCTATAATCCTTGATAATACTGTAAATTTCCACAGAAAACATGGAAGACATTATGGATTATATTGGAAATTGGAAGGCATTCTAGTGTAACGAGATATGGTTTAAAGACCCGCCAATCTTTAATTATTGGTTGGGAAGCATTTGGTTAATACTGTGAGCCCAGCAGAATCGTACATCTTAGATTTTGAAGTTCAATGCCTGTATGGACAGAAACAATAGTCATTCACCCATGACGTCATCCATTAACATTCTAATAACACGGAAATAAGTTAGTTTCCTATTCAATGTTTGCAACCTACAAGGAAATCCTTGTAATTGTAACGAATTTGTGTAATAAACTGTGGTAGCACTTTCCTAACCTTTTAGCACCTTCGTTATACATCGTCAAGCTTTACAAAGTCGCACACATGCTGCTTCAAAGTTTAATTGTGATGAAATCAGGCACTTTCTTAATGAATTTGTATCTTACTGACCCCTCGCAGTCATACATCAACATCTAGACAATGTCCTCTTCGATCGTTCACCTGCGACTCGTCATATCAATGAGAAAGTATTGGTAATTGTAAACAGAAACTCTGACGCCTATGGATAACTCTTTCTGGGTTTTGATATGTGACGATTATGGTCACATCTAGCAACGCCAGCAGCTCGGTTCTTCAGGTTGGCCTGTTTATCTCGGGTCAGCGACAGGTTGTGATAAGGACTTTGTCTGCTGCGACTTTGGGTAATTTACCACCTTGTGTGACGTAGGTCCACATGATGATTTCCGTTCACACGTCAATGACGCCAGAGGGGCAGTCAGATAAAAACCAACTGAGCATGATCGAAGCCTTTTGACTGAGACTTGTCATCGAAAACAATTCGTGGGAGTCGCATCACTCTTCATTCTCCAACACGTTGACAGTATATAAGACGAACTTGAAGGAGGATTCCAGCCATGGACAGCTAATTCACGATGAGATCATTCCTTACATTAAAGTTGCTTTTTTAGCTCTACCTAGCTCCCTACTGCTACCTTTAATTCATTGTCTTGAATAATGCTTCTTCTTTCAAGAATTTCCCATACAGCTCTGTCTTAAACACAAAATTTTAAATAAAAGTACATCAGACTAAAATAAATACTTCTTATTACTAGTCTGTCTTACAGTCTCGGCAATATATCATTGCCTTCAACAGAGACATTATCTAATGCACAGACGAATTTGTAATACACATTAGTATAAATGAGTGCTTTGG
Organism: Thermobia domestica; assembly: GCF_964235325.1. Taxonomy (NCBI): domain Eukaryota; kingdom Metazoa; phylum Arthropoda; class Insecta; order Zygentoma; family Lepismatidae; genus Thermobia; species Thermobia domestica. Next base: position 58,747,493 of record NC_137458.1, read on the forward strand.
TCAGATTTTACTTTCATTTAAATTATCTTTCGTAGTTCCAAAGTTAGCATGGGCAGCATTCACACAAACTTTTCAATAATTTTTCTCTTATATTAGTCTAATTTAAGTGTAAATCAAATGTAAATGAGCTTTCACAACTCTACTACTACTCACCCTACACGAAATACATCTGCTAGCTTAAGCAAAGACGAGTTGATAAGGATGGGGAATGGATATTTCTCGAAAAGCCTCGGAAATCGAACAATAGCTTCACATTGTTCTCCAACTCGGCCAGAACGCAAACCTGAAATACAATACCAACTTAATAGTTTAAACCGAAGAGATTAAAACAAGAAAAGAAAAAAAAAGTTAAGTATCTACCTAAAAAAAAGATGAAATATGTCCATGTTACTGTTTATTTTACTGTAAGTTTATATAGTGACAACAAATATATATTTTCTTTCTTTCTTTTTTTAAAAAAAAATCCCTTGACACCTGTGTTAATATAACTCAGCAGTGAGAAATAAAAGTGAAACTGTCAACTCAAACCAGTGCAAAATATAATGGATCGCTTACGTTAACAGCTAAAACCTCGGGAAAATCTCATATCATAACTTATGCGCATCATGTTTCCTTGTCAGAATAAAAAAGTTATCTATATAACTGAACACTTTGGTGAACTTTCCAAACTAAACTTCGAGATTACAACTATTACAGAAACATTAAGGACATAATTTGCTACAGAAGTAATGATAAAATAAGCTTTGCACTTACTACGCCCGATATAATATTTTCTATACAATAGCGGCAGCGATTGCTACCTTCTACAGTAGAGATGTGTAACTTAACGCAAATCATCACACTTCACACAATGTCATTTTTACACTTTAGCGTGTGCATAGCTAAAGAATGATGATGTCAAAAATATAATGACTTTTTTTTTTGGGGGGGGGGGCTGGAAAATAAAGTGCTAGTACTCACCACGAATATATTGTTTTACGCGTTCTGATTGGTTAAGGTAAGCGTCAAAATCTAAACACGTGGAAGAAATTAGCAGGTGCTGCCATCTATTCATTGTAAGATCCTTTTAAATGCATATACACAGTATACTCTTGTTTCAGACTTCAAATTGATTTAAACTGAAAAATCCATTTTAAAAATACAAAAATAAAAAATGGCTAGAGAAAGTGCAGTTTTATTTAAAACTTCAGAAAAAAAAAGTACCGATGCAAAAGAAAGCACTGTTAATGAGTAATTCCCATCAGTTACTGAGTAAAGGATAAGTGTAAAACATAGTTTATTATTATTACGAACATGCGCCATCTTACTAATACACCGTAAAATGAATCTTTCAGTTTAACGTCCTACTATTATGTTTTTTAGGCTAAGGGCGACGATGATTAAGACAAATGAATGATGATGGAAGAATTGGTGGAATGAGAATGCGAGAGGACACGGGAGCATCCCGAGAAAACCCACGGACATGATGTTGTCCACCACAAACTTGCTTGGCCGGGGATCGAACCAGGGACCCCCTACACTACAGGTAAGCTCCCTACCACTGAACCACCGTGCTCCCTTACTAATACAGCGTATGCAACACACTGTAATATTAATTATTTATCTACTAACCTTCCTTCCAATTGAATTTTTTTTTCCATCCAATATTTCGAATGCACTGTTCGGACATTCTTTCTCAAGGCCATAATTGTCGAGTCTTCACATTGTTTTTGTGCTTTAACAATATGAAGACTCTTAATAAAAATAATGACTTAATTCTTGTGACCTTGAGAAAGAATGCCCGAACAGTGCATTCGAAATATCGGAAGAAAAAAAAAACAATATAATTGGAAGCAACATTATTCAGGTTACTAAATAATTAACATGCATCAACTTATCTCGTTAAACAAGTTTACGGAAAAAATATTTTTATTCTATTCTCATCAATTTTAATTTGAGGTAAGATAGAAACAAGTAACATTAAAAAACGATATTCTACTGAGAAATTATTTTTCTACTTCATAGTTAAAATGATTTTACTGGAACTATATCTAACATAAGAGATTAGAAGACTGAAAACATGCACACTGTTAACTATGTAAGAGCAGCCCATACAGACATCCCCTATTGCCTCCTATTGTAGTTACGACTCCCCAACACAAACATCCAAAGATTCGTGGAACTCCCGTGTTTTCGTTCTCTATGAAATGAGTCAAGTACCTGCTATGTTCAAGCGACTAACCTTTTCACTGCGGAAACAAAGAATTTTAGTCAACTTTATCGTCATTTACAATCAATTCGTTCACTTTCTATCGACGAGTCCCATCTATCACAGACACTGGTACATCGAGTTTTATTTTCAAAGATAGGTCTGATCTCTTCTCATGAACACCACCTACTCTTCGTAATCCAATCTACACATTTCTCGCTATAAACAGTCTGTTAACAACGACGAATACCACTAGTACAATAGCCCACTCTTAGAATATGTACTAACAGGATATTTATGTCTTAGTTTTTCTTATTTTGTCTCGTTAAAAAGTGAATAGTATTGGAACTGAAAGCACCAAGATTCAATATTACTAACAAAAAAATATCTTAGAAGTGCTATCAGATAAACTCAGTATAATTACTAATGCGTACATGTTCAACAATACTACGATCACGATTATGCTGTGTAAGTTAAAGGAGACGGTGACGATGAGAATGAATCAAATGATGGAATAAAGTGGGGACTGATGGGCAGAACCTCGAGAAAACCCAAGCACTACGTGTTTGTTCGCCATAAAGCCTACTTGGCGTGAACTGAGATAGAATTAGGGACCCCTCACATCAGAGGTGAACGTTCTACCATTTAGCCACCACGCCTCTGCTCCTTTCAAGTATAGCAACACTACCGTTATATATAATTCAATAAAGAGTGTAGTATAGAAAATTCAGTAGTGTAGAATGCAAAATAATCGATTCTTCACAAATCAGTTTTCCGAAACATTTAAAGTGAAAAATATCCTGCATAACTGCTTCACGATACCATAATTAAAGCTCATCTTACACTATTAAAAATTCACAATTTTATGTGCTGTAATTTGTTTTTGATATTATTTCTAATGCACTGTTATTTCAAGAAAATGGTTAATTTGTATTAACTGAGAAATGAGAGAACACCAAAATATTCCTAATATATTGCTAGAAATGAAGTTACACTAAATTTCAGAGTGAACACTGGGTTTTCCAGAGCGAAAATCTGGTAGGATGGATTGGTGCTTAGCGTTCCTTTTCAGCATCGAGCTACATGACATGTCGACCTATAATTTAGCGTGGAATCCAAATCACATGAGTTTCACCGGGTTTACCTCGCTTATAGTGAAAATTTCTAGCTATCTGATCAAGTATTCCATAGCGTAGTAATTAACGTATCTGCATGCTAAGTCGAAGATCCGGGTTATATATCCAGTTCAACTCACTCCGTTACTCTTTTAAATTCAATGCTTACTATGCATAAAATACAAATTACGTGTTCCAAAAAGATTCATTACTTACAAGGGTGAAAAAAAAATATGTTGATTTAAAAAAAATAGATGTTTACTCTTCCATAGCAAGAATTGTGAACTAACAATAAATAATTGGGACGTATAATTTAATGTAAATGATTGTCTTTCTATAGATAAACTTCCAAACTGAGGTTGAATTTACCTCATCATCCTTGTCCGATTTTATTTTTTTTTATTTATTATTTATCAATAGTTATTATGTATTTGTGACTTAGGCATTTCGATGGTCAGAATGGCAGCGGGTCAGGAAAACGTGAGTCTGCCAGCGACTGATCTGAATGCATTACCCTGAGTTTCAGGTACTTACCCAGTGGAACTGGGAAAGAAATTAAAAAAAAAAAAAAAAAAAAAAAAAAAAATGTTAGAATGGCTAGATTGCGGAATTTGAAGGTAACATTGGTCAAAATTAACCACTGCCACTGACCTAGGGTGCCAAAAGTAGATGTCGCTAAATCGTGAGCAAATACCGCTGGAGAAAAATCCCGATGCCCAATGACTAAATTATACATTTAATAATAATAATTTGCTTCCGTGTGGTTCAGTGGTAAGCGTGAGGAATATACGTGCAAAATGTCTCAGGTTCGATCTCCTAAGACGAAATAGACATTTTGGCTGTAGATCCAGCATTGTGAGGCAATCCGAGTTTGGATACTTACTCGAATTAAGAAGTAGAAATTATGGTCTCCAAAACCAGCAAAAACGGTGATGGGATTAGTTACGCGCTTAAAACACACACTGCAGTTAAAATCGCCGGATGCTCAACTTAAGTACTTTGTTTTTTAAGTTTAGTGTCCCATTTTAGCATCGAGACTGTATGAGATGTGCATCTGCAGTTTAAAGCGAAATCTCGAACCACCGTGGCGACCGCGATGACTCAACGGCAGAAACAGCGTTCACTTCTGGTGCCTAGGGTTCCTGGTTCGCCAAGTGAATTTTGTGGTGGACAAACACCATGTGCGTGGGTTTTCCGGAGTTCTCTTCTCTCCCACCTTCTTCACTCCAACATTTCATTCATTCTTATCATCGCCGTCTCCTTTCGCTTGCACGCACAACCATGGACGTAAAACTGGAAGATTTCATTTTCGAATCACCAATTCAGAAAAACTCATGAAGTAGTTCGTGTGTAGTGTTGTGCTGTATGAAGCAGAAACATAGACATTATGGAAAAGTGACGAAAAACGACTGGAAGCTTTCAAAGTGTGCTATGGAGAAGAATGGAAAAAATTAGCTGAGTCGAGCGGAAAACGAATGAGAGGATGTTAGAAATGGTGGGGGAGAAAAGAACAATTTTATATATTATTGAAAAGAAGTGTAACTGTACCAAAATTCTGCTTAAAATATTTTTCGTATAAACGCAAATTTTGCGTTAAAGTTTTATGTGACGTTCATCTGAATTCGTACACTTTGTGCAGTGTATGCTTCTTGTTGATCGTGCTGCCGCCTGGTGGTGCTAAGTCAGATAGAAGAAGAGGAAAAGGAAAGAATGGAGTTTTTAGTTGGACTTCAATGTGTGTTGGTGTGTGTGGGCGCTATGAATGATTCAGCTAAAATTTTAGAATAACGCTGAATCCTGAACCCAAAACATTTTGAAGAATATAAATAGTGATATTCTTTTTTAAGAAAACTTTAATATTCGGGATATCGCGTAATCATCCATTGAAAACAGTGCTGTTAATGTGGATGTTTTGGTAGTTTTAAAATAAAACATTATTAAAGTAAATCGACCCTAAGTGATATTTCATAACAACGAGGTTGTGTGATCAAGATTAAGGTGAAACAAAAGGACTTAGCGGGCGGTACCCGAAGACAATGGTCATGTAGTCAGCGATTAACATAAAATTTGGTAGAAATAAGTCAATACTTTATTAGAAACAAGAACATAATGTTGTCACTGCGTTCACTTGGAATGACTGTCTGTTAAATTCTCAATATCGGAAGAAAGGACGATTTTTGTGAGTGGATTCGACGGATATATAGTGCCTCAACTAATATGTGATCACAATTTTCCATTGGCCATGGCGGACATAAAACATTTAAGTGAGTAGTGAAAGTATACTTACGAATTCATTACGAGAATGGGGCGATAAATGTATAGTAAAACTTGTTTATCTCAGGTACGTTTGTTCATTTCCAATAAATAGCACTGTTATTTGTAATTTTGTCAGTTTTTCTTTCACAGATTGCATGACGTAACGAGAACGTGGTTGTTGGATAACTTGTGTTCGGTTCATGAAAGTAGGTGATGCTCTCGTCTATTTTCGTAATACGCCTTAGGTCTTCACCCAGGTGATCCGTCCGAATCTGGACCGTAACGGTGAGGTGTGTCGCATCTTCCTCAAACTATCGTCGCGTGAACAAACTTTCCGAACCCACAAATAAAATGGTGTAAAGCTGTATTATATGAGGGCGAGGAATAGGGAGTTCTCTGCGGGGGCCGGTTGAGGACGGTGTGCACCATGCAGCACTATGCTGCTCGAACCCAGAACCGTAATAGAATGGCGTTTCCCTCCAGGGACTGATCAATTAATAATAATTCACGTTTTTATTAATTGATTCGTAACGGATGTGACATCTGGGAGAAGATCTAGGTGTAATATTCGACTGGTTTCATTTCTCATGATATGCTATATGCGCTAACTTGAAGATATTATTGATGTTTGTTGTGTTTGTATATTTGTAACTGGTAATCATGGCAGAAAGTGAAAATTTGAGTTTGCAAACTTTGCTTGAAGCTATCAATAAAATTAACGCTGCTGTTACGATACTAAAGAACAAATACAATCACTTAATGGTAGTGTAAATGATACTAAAGAACAAATGCAATCACTTAATGGTAGTGTAAATGACACTAAGCGACAACTCAATGATGTCATTAACGAGTCGAAAACTGAAACCCAAGCTCAGATAGAAAAGTTCTCTAACGACCTTACAGGTAAATTAGAAATGTTAGAATATAGGATGGATGGGCAAATTCAGACACTGTCGACTGAGTTAGTACAAATGAGAAGTGAAATAGACAGGGTTAGTCGTACTTGTACGGATAACTTTGAAAAACTGTCAGCACGGTTTCAGGAGAAATTAAATGTGCACGAAACAAAGGTTGATGAGGTTAAGCTTGCCGTAAAAAATAACGAAGACAAAATACGTTTAGTAAATGCTAAAGCTAATCAGTTAGGAGAGCAAGTCAGGGGCACTGAGGAACGTATTATAATGATTGGGAATAATGTTAAGGATTTAAGTTCCGACGTCAACTTAGTAAATGATAAAGCTGAGCGAGCGCAAGAAAAAGTGGGTGAACACGAAAGTAGAATCATGAAGTTAGATCAAAATGTTCGTGAGATTTATGATGTTAGTATTGCGACCCGTGAAATAGCTCATCATACCCAAACCATGATAGACGATGTTAAGGGTGAAGTAGAAAGTAAGTTCGAGATAGTGAATCAAGAGGTCAGAAACTTACGCGTGAGTATGATTGAAAGCCAAATTAGGTCATCAACGTTTATGGGAAATGTAAAGTCCGAGGTAGAAATTAAAGAAGAAAAAGTTGATACCAGTGTACGTAAAAACACCAACCCTTTTCTTGACTATGATGTTAGTCCGGTGTTAAGTGAAAATGATTCTTCGGATTCTCACAGTGATAATAGCCTTGTGGGGGTAAAAACAATCAAACGGAGGAAAAAGCGAGAAAGAAAAGTAGCTTTAAAATTACGAGATTTAGAATCTTTCGAGAAATTCTCTGGTCATGAAAATGAATTGACTGCCACTGCATTCTTACGTAAGTTTGAAGATCAAGCTTCGCTTATGTCAATTTCTCGTAGTCAATATTTAGATATTATCAAATTTTTGTTGACTGGTTCTGCGCAAAATTGGTACATTAACAATTGTGGTTTTTTCGCTTCTTACGATCGTTTTGCCGAATTGTTCAAATTAGAGTTTGAGAATGAACAGGTTCGTGCTAACAAGTTAATGGTATTGCAATACAAACCATATGATGCAAAAGTCGACGGAAGTGTGTACAATTTTGTGTCATATAGATGTAATAAGATTCAAGAAATTAATCCCGACATAAAAGAATCGTTAGCTATTAGTATGATTCTCAATTTGATTCCACCTTACTACCGACGTCAGTTAACAACTTTGTCCACTATGAATTTGTCTTCTGTATTGTCCGTCATACAAAGATTAGAAGCAATTCCCAGGTCTGATAACCGTAATAACAGCAATAATCATAGGTTTTTGAAAGTCAACCAGGTATCTGTTGATAAGAATGGTAAGCGTAAAAGTAATCAGAATAACGTTAGTGACTGTGATGAGTCAGATCAGGTACATTCGAACGAAAATTCAAACAACAGAAATAATCGGAAAAGAAAAAATTCCTTTCGTAGAAACAAAAAGAAAAAATGGAATAACAATAGTAGTTCTGATAGGCATGAAGAAAGTGTGTGTTTTTGCAATCATGGTTCAAATGTAAGTAATAGCAATGCTAATGTAAATCAAAATGAAGCCACTAGTGATGTAACTAATAGACCAGCAAATGGTAATTCCCAAACAAGAAATTCACCTCAGACTGGTTACAGTAATGGAAATTTTGTAAATCCTTCGAACTTTGGTAATCCTACTGGCTTTAGGCCACCAAGACCGAATTTTACGAATGTCACTGCAGGTAATTTTGGGTTTCAAAATAGATTTCCTCCCCCAAACTAGAAGCACCCTGCCTGAAGAGTGCTCATAGCAGGGAATTAATTCAAACGTGTAGTAATGAGTTAAATAATGCACTCCTTCCAAATAGTCAGACTGTTTTTGTAAAGCTTGATAAAAATCTAATAAACTTAGTACAGTGGGATGATGTTTTCTCATCTGACGAAGAGGAAACTAAAGATTTTTGTAAAACTAATGTAAATTCATGTGCCACTGCTGAAATTCTTGTCAAAATCATGAACGAAAATTTGTATGCTCTGTGCGATTCAGCTGCTTCGGCTTGTTTGTTAAGCTACAATGCGTGGAAGAAAATATCTAACATTGTGTCAAACGCTGTATTACAACCCGCTCCTCAAATTGTTCTAGTAGATTATAGTGGAAAAAGAACAAAATCTGTTAAGGGCGAGGTTAACCTCTGTGTAGAAATTGGACCTGTAACTTGTGATGTTAGATTTATTGTTGTTAGTGACCTTAATTGTAATTGTGTGCTTGGCAGAGATTTCTTATCGCTAGCTAATGCGAAATTAGACTTTGGCGAGAAGCCCATTACTGTAGGTTACGACCCTAACACTTGTAAGGTACCAATGAAAGAGTATGAGCACGGATTTGGTAGTGACCCCCTTCTGAGTAATGAAAGTAAAGGTAAAGTAAAAATACTTACTAGAGAGAGTGTTAATAAGGTTGGTTTTCATTTAAATAATGCGAATTGTGTTGACACTAATTCAGCTATTGAAAGCGAAAACGAAGATGTAGTCGAACCTGTGCTAGAGTGTCCAATAGTTAAGAATTTAGAAATGCATAAGAAACAGCTGACGCAGGAATGGATGAATAGTTTGTTTGAAAACAGTAAAGCATTTGAACATGTAGAAAGGTGTAATATCAATAATGATTTAAACATAGAGCAAATAAAACAAGCACGTTTGAACGAAGCTGCTGAAGTAAATTTTTTGTATCATTTCTATGGGGAACAAATTCATAAATTGGATGAGGAAATTCAAAAATCTCATAATAATGTAAAAATAAATCAGGATGTTTGTAATACAAGTAAAATTACTCGTAATACCCAAAGTCACTTTCCTTCTGTTACTGAAATTAGAACAAAAGTTCTTGAAATTGAAAATTTATCTAATGTTCAAAAACAATAACTTTATGATTTGTTATTGAAACATAGATTGGTTTTTAGTGATTTGCCAGGTAAATGTAATAAATTTGAATACACCATCGAAGTTGAAACTGATCAACCGATTGTAAAACGTCAGTACCCATTACCTTTTAAGTACAAAGAAAATATTGAACAGCAAATAGCTGAATGGTTAGAATGTGGCGTGGTGGAAGAATGTATTTCTGTGCATTGTCATCCTTTGTTGTGCGTAGCTAAGAAAAACACTAGTAAACTTCGTACTGTCGTAGATTTAACTGAATTGAACAAATTTGTGAAATTAAAGCAGTTAAAAGTCAATAAGATCGATGACCTTCTCATCAAATTTCAAGGAATTCAATTCGTGTCTTGTTTAGATTTTGTGGGAAGTTATTTACAAGTATGTTTAAGTAAAGAAAGTAAACAATACACAGCCTTTTGTTGGAACGGTAAAATGTATCAGTATACTCGAGTTCCGTTTGGTTACATAAACGGAGGAGCTGCTTTTATGTTGTGTCTGCAAACTGTCCTTGGGGCAGGTTTATATGAAAAAGTAGTCTCGTACATCGACGATGTCTCTGTAATTTCTATGACTTTTGAAGAACAGTTACAATTTTTGGATCAAATATTTCAGAAAGTTTACGAGGCTGGCATGACATTAAATCTACAAAAGTGTACTTTTTGTAACACGAAATTTAGTTTTTTAGGGTTTGATATCAGTCCGCAAGGCATAACAAAAAATCCTTCTTATGTACAATGTATCAAAGACCTACCAAGGCCTAGAAATTTGAAAGAATTGCAAAGAGTTTTAGGTTTGTTCCAGTGGTGCGCCAAATTTGTTGAAAATTTCGCTCAAAAATCTGAACCTTTATTTGGTTTGTTAAAGAAAAATAAAAAATGGATCTGGGATCAATCTTGTGAAGATAGTTTTAACCAATTGAAAAGTGATTTAGTTCAAGAGGTAATGCTTGCACATCCTTTGTTAGATCATGATTTTTGTTTAATTACAGACTGTAGTTCAGTTGCTTTAGGAAACATTCTTTTTCAAGAAGTAGATGGTAAGAAACATATTTTAGGGTTTTATAGTAGAACGTTAAAACCTGCTGAGAAGAATTATACTGTGACTGAACGTGAGTGTCTTTCAATTGTAGTCGCGCTTAAACGTTGGTCTCAATTGTTGTATGGAAGGCATGTAAAAATTTACACGGATCATAACTCGTTGGTATATTTGCACAAAATGAGACAGTGGAATTCTAGACTTGCTCGTTGGAGTTTACAAATTCAGGGATTTGATGTACAAATTGTATATATTAAAGGTCAAGATAATCAAGCTAGCGATGCATTGTCACGTATCATTCTGTTTCCTGAGGTTGAAAAGTATGAAGTTAATAAGTACGAAGTGTTGCCATCTTGTTTTAAAAATTTGACTGTTCAAGATTTAATTAGCAAGCAAAGAGAACATCCGGAGTATGAAAATATCATGAAGTACTTAGAGAATCCCAACGATCCTTATGTTAAGGTTAAGAATCGAAATATTGGTGAATTTTACAAAATTGAAAATGGAATTTTGTTGAATCGTAGTTACCATTTTCCTAATCAATGGAAAATTTGTATTCCTCCTTCACTTGTAAATGATGTAATTCAAAATTATCATGAACAAGGTCATTTTGGTTTTGAAAAGGTTTTAGGCTTTGTGAGTGATTGTTGTTATTGGAAGTCCATGCGTAGAGATATCAGTAATTATTTGCGTGACTGTGTTGTTTGTAAACGTACGAAAGTTGAAACTTCGCCACCAGCTAGACCTTTACAAACTGTGGCTGTAAAGAATGTAAGAGACATGGTCTCGATCGATTTGTTAGGGCCTTATCCACCTTCTCATACTGGAAATAAATTTGCATTGTCAATTTTAGATGTATTTAGTAGATATTACACAATGTTCCCAATCAGAAATGCAACGACTAAATGTGTTTTGAGATGTTTAGAATATTACTATTTTGTAACCATGGGAATTCCAAAATCCATACTAGTAGACAATGGTGGATGTTTTGTATCAGCAAAATTTAAATCTAAAATGGAAGAATACGGTATTAAAATTCATTATGTAACGCCTTACCACCCAAAGAGTTCAGTTGTAGAGAGAATCCATAGGGAGACGAATAGGTTGTTCAAATTGTTGTGTAACGAAGAACATACTTCTTGGGAAAGATACATACCTCAGATTGTCATTTTGTTAAACTATTCCGTGTGTAGTAGTTTAGGTGTCAGCCCTGCTAGTCTTCATTTAAATGTAAAAGCAAATTATTCCGTGTTGAAGCATTTTGGCATTGTAACAAACGAAAGCTATGATGAAAGTGAACCTGTAAATTGGGAAAATAAACTCATAATGGCTGACTACCGTAGAAGTGAAAAAGTTAGAAAAAGAAACGAGAAATATAATGCATCCCAAGAAAGAAAATACAAAATAAAAGAAAATGATTTGGTATTTCTGTTGCAATCGCATTTGAGTTCAGCAGTAGACAAAAAGATCCGCAAGTTTTTCATGCTTTACAAAGGTCCACTATTTTGTAAAAATAAAATTTCGGATAAAGTCTTTGAACTTGTAGATCCTTTAACTGGAGAATCTTGTGGCGTACACTCTATCGATCATATGAGAGTGTGGAGACCCACTCAAAAAACTAGGAACATCTAGTTAGAATTAGCTAAGAAACATATACATGAAAGAGAATTTGATTCTGTAAAAGAAAATAGTGAAAAAACCGATTCTTGTGAACCAGAAACTTTAGTAAATGTGAATTCTTTGAATATAACGAAAGTTAGTTTATCTGTATTCAACAAGAGCGAAAGTAATAAGTTCAATGTTCAGTTGTTGTTGAAAGAGCTATTGAAATGTGATACATATTTGCAATATTTAAACGATAAGCTAGATTGTCGGTATCGCACTCTTATGTTAGCTTTAAATCATTTGCTGAATCCTAAGCTAAACAGACGTGACGTGTAAAAAAAAAAAAAAAACTCTCGTTTACATGAATAATTGTATTGGCTTGTTAACGCTTTGCGATAACTTATCAAGACTAACTGTAAGATTTTAAACCACCTATTGTGTGAGGTGAGTTGTCTAGTATTTATGTATTACTGTAAATGTAAACGATAATGAGCTCTGATTTTGTCAGAGTGAGAGTAAGTTTTTATGTGTCAGTGGAACACTGTGACACAAGCATTGAATTATGAATGGCAACTCCCCCCCCCCCCTTCATTTATTTTTAACCTTTGGGTTCATTTTTCTATGTTGTTTTATATTCCTACCTCACTAGAAGGTCTTGTTGCCATTCCAAAGGGGTGGGATGATAATATAAATGTAAAATGGGGAAGGGAGACTTAAAAATTTAAGTGGATAGGCGCTTATTAGCGTAAAAGTGTGGCAGACTTACTTCTATCCGGCCTCACTCTTATTGTAACAGTACAAAAGAGTGGTAATAAACTTATTTCATGTAATTATTATGTTTAAGTGATGTGTAATCTTTGTGTTTGTGAATAACAATTTTGTTTTCGTAACTTCTTTGTCAGGATAGAGTGAGAAGTGCGAGTATGTTTTGTCATTTATGCAATTTAAGTATAATGTGTGTAGAATAAGCTTGTTCATTTCCTTTTGTGGAATATGGAAATATATTATTCAAATAGTATTTGTTCTGTCTATTCGTTGAAAAGTTGAGTTGTTCATAATAATTAATTGTTTATGTTTTGTAGTTTTTTGCATAATGTCCTAAAGTAAGTAATGTGAATATTTTACCTCTAAATGATGCCATGATTACGTATAATGTTTGAGTTATTTTAACAATAAGAGCGCATATAGCAATATTGTAATTCGTATATTAAAAGTATATCATGAGAATTATTTGTATATTAATTGTGAGTCATGCATATATAAATGTTTAACTTAGTGACAGTGCCGAATGTAAAAAAAAAAAAAAAAAAAAAAAAAAAAAAAAAAAAAAAAAAACTTTAAAGACTTCACACGTAAAAGCCCCATGAAACTTTTATGTAAGCGTATAAATGCCCCACGCGTTTGTCGTTTTTCTACGTTAAATGAAACTTAATGAAACTTTTTCATCTGATGAGGTGTAATTCGACGAAAGTTCTTATAAACTTCCTTGTGAACTAGTGTCAATTTTGACTTTGAAACACTGGTGATTATAGAAGTGAAACTACAGTCAGGGTTCTTGAACGTTTACCATTATCCAATGGTGCACGTACATTCCTTTCGACCGCCAATGTAACTGTACCAAAATTCTGCTTAAAATATTTTTCGTATAAACGCAAATTTTGCGTTAAAGTTTTATGTGACGTTCATCTGAATTCGTACACTTTGTGCAGTGTATGCTTCTTGTTGATCGTGCTGCCGCCTGGTGGTGCTAAAAGTCAGATAGAAGAAGAGGAAAAGGAAAGAATGGAGTTTTTAGTTGGACTTCAATGTGTGTTGGTGTGTGTGGGCGCTATGAATGATTCAGCTAAAATTTTAGAATAACGCTGAATCCTGAACCCACTTTAATATTCGTGATATCGCGTAATCATCCATTGAAAACAGTGCTGTTAATGTGGATGTTTTGGTAGTTTTAAAATAAAACATTATTAAAGTAAATCGACCCTAAGTGATATTTCATAACAACGAGGTTGTGTGATCAAGATTAAGGTGAAACAAAAGGACTTAGCGGGCGGTACCCGAAGACAATGGTCATGTAGTCAGCGATTAACATAAAATTTGGTAGAAATAAGTCAATACTTTATTAGAAACAAGAACATAATGTTGTCACTGCGTTCACTTGGAATGACTGTCTGTTAAATTCTCAATATCGGAAGAAAGGACGATTTTTGTGAGTGGATTCGACGGATATATAGTGCCTCAACTAATATGTGATCACAATTTTCCATTGGCCATGGCGGACATAAAACATTTAAGTGAGTAGTGAAAGTATACTTACGAATTCATTACGAGAATGGGGCGATAAATGTATAGTAAAACTTGTTTATCTCAGGTACGTTTGTTCATTTCCAATAAATAGCACTGTTATTTGTAATTTTGTCAGTTTTTCTTTCACAGATTGCATGACGTAACGAGAACGTGGTTGTTGGATAACTTGTGTTCGGTTCATGAAAGTAGGTGATGCTCTCGTCTATTTTCGTAATACGCCTTAGGTCTTCACCCAGGTGATCCGTCCGAATCTGGACCGTAACGGTGAGGTGTGTCGCATCTTCCTCAAACTATCGTCGCGTGAACAAACTTTCCGAACCCACAAATAAAATGGTGTAAAGCTGTATTATATGAGGGCGAGGAATAGGGAGTTCTCTGCGGGGGCCGGTTGAGGACGGTGTGCACCATGCAGCACTATGCTGCTCGAACCCAGAACCGTAATAGAAGGACAGGAACTAGTTGGGAACAAGGATGTTATAAAATAGAGGATCTGCCCATACGTATCTTCATCATATGAACTCAGTGAAGCCAAAAAACAACCGACCATCGTCCGAGCCGGCACGCCTGATTGGCTACTCTCGTGTCCGCCATGATGGTTGGCTCAAAACATTGGAATCTTAGTAGCGCGGAGTAGGCAGAGTAGGTGTGGCGAAGCTGTGACGTATGGCTTCACGATTTTGTAGTATGGGCAGATCCTCTATTTTATAACATCCTTGGTTAGGACATTGGCTAAGAAGGAACTGTATCATGACGAACGTGCTACAGGGTATGGTGGAATGAAAAAAGGGAGGGGACGAAGGAGGCTACAATTGATGGACAGTATCAAAACAAACAAACAAACAAAATCGTACGTGACGACGAAGAGATTAGCTGAAGACCGTGAAACTTGGAAGCTTCTCAGTTGTGGCAAGTGACCTGCCAAGAATGGCAGAATACCTATGATGATGTAATGCACTCAAATTTGAAATCTCCCACCGAAAGTCGAACCTGGGACCACGTGCGCCAGAGGCACAAACTCTAGTCACTACAGCAGCAAGGAAAGCTCGTGCCATGGAATTTTATTATTATTATTACACGAACAAAAGGTATTGTCATTCATTTGAATTGGCAAAGGCAGTGTTGATTCCTCGTGAGCACCCATCCACTTCTCAGGTTTACTCTCACATGTCACAAATGTCACCAAAGTCAAATTTCTTCTCTTTGCTGGTCAGAACAGAATGTATTTCTTGGTCAGAAACAGGAGAAAATAGATTCATATTAAGAGAATATATCAGTGTGAGAAGATTATGGAATCATTTTCAAATTTGATTGAAATGAATGATTTTAATTTTAAGAATCAAGTGATCTAAATTATACTCATTTAAAACCCAATCACCTTGTTGGTTACTACCTCGAGCACAAATATCAATACTTCAATCACTGAATTATTCATTCAAAATAATCTTTGACCTTAAAAGGTTAAAGGATTAATTATCTTTTATGTACTAGTAGATTAATGTATAATTAAGTAAAATAAAACATTTACTTTCGTACGTTGTAATTTTATTTTCTTACCCAATATTTCAATAACCTTCCGTCTGTCACTTTGTTAAGAGAGTGTATATTTGAAGAAATTAAAGAGGCTCAATGGAATCATATTTTGTTATTTTTTTCAGAACTTCTTTTCTGATCCGTTATTGGTTTTCTCCGAGCATACTACGGAAAATTACTGACACATTGGGTAAGAAAATAAACTTACAACGAACGTAAGTAAATATTTTATTCGACTTTATTAGTCTCTTGGTTTGTTCAAGGTAAATATTATTGTTGTGGGAAACTTACGTCTCAGACCATCGCCCTCATGAATGAAAATGTTTGGGTGGTACGACAAAATACTGACAGTAGCATAATGTATAACGCATCACCACCACCACCGAAAGTCTAGATGGATCCTCGACCCAGCCGGACTCTAATACAAGTTCACTAATTATAATAATAAAGTAAATTGGTTTCGCCTGCTTCTCTTTCATACACACATGGTATGCACTGAATATGCATGCAGTGCCTAGCTGTTGTTAATGGTATGTTAGGTGATTAATTATGTGCAGTACGCTAGACAAGTTAGACGCAAGCGCGTGTTGAACCAGGCAGATAGTCAGGGTTTGAAAAAGCCCAACCCACTTGGACCCATATGGGTATTTTCGGGTTTATTATTTTTTTTTAATGTCTTTGGGGTAAAAGTGTCAAAATCTGTTTTATATTTGAAGATTATCATTGTCACAATTTGCAACAATTTTCTATTCACTGATGTTTTGAAAAAATGGCCGCTATTTTGAAATTTTACGTTGGATCGCTGCCAAAATATATACAGCTAATTTAGAGTGTCTCGCGCTTGCACTCTAAAACTTTCAACTTAAAAGGCCTAAAATTGCGTTTTCTAGTGTGGATACCCACTACTTTGAAAAAATGGCCGCCATTTTGAAATTTTAAGTTGGTATCCCGCCAAAATCTGTACAGGAAATTTAGTGTGTCTCGTGCTTGTACCCTGAAAACTTCAACTTAAAAGACTGAAAGTGGTACCCTGTAGTATGTGTGGCACAGCCAGACGAACGAATAAATGTAAATCGAATCATCCCACGACCCTCAGTAACGTTCGCCTAATATGAACATCAAATATATTAATTTAAAACAAATACATAAGTCGTGTTTTATAAAATAAATGTTTCAAAATTTTTTTAAATGAAATTAAATATTTTCCAGTGTAAAATAAATAATTTTATTGTTGAAGTATTCAGTTCCGATGCTTTGTGTGTTCAATTACGGGAATTTCCCGAGCACTCTTTCGCGACTTTCCCCCCCCCCCCCCCCCTGAAAATAAAAGCTTTCTTTACTGTACATCGAAACTTCGACTAATACGAAAGTTTGAATTCAGTACTTGAAATAATAAGGGTTACATGGTTTTCGGAACTCTGAGCATGAAGCTCCTATGAAGCTCCTTAAATTTGACAAGAATTTTTACGCTATTGCTGTTGTTGATTCTACAGAATGCTTATTTGAAGAGTAGCAACAAATAACTGACTGTTGCTGTTGGAAAACTAAATTTTACTGAAGAATATTTGTGTTACCATCAAAAGTAATAAAAAATAATACGAATAGTTTTACTAATGCACTACATATTTACTTGTAGTACCGGCACCCATAGCCTTAAACTCATTAGACGTATGAGGGATAACGTCCCTCGGCGAGCACACTATTCACGGGAAGTATTTTCTAAAATATTAAATTGCATATTTTATTTCAAATAGGCTATAAGCATTATCCATACATTAATTTGTTCTATAATTATCTCAAACTGAGTTTTTTTTTTTTTTAATCCATTTAATGCATTTAGAACTTTATAAAGGCCTCAGGTTGAATGTTGTATATCTTAATGCGAAAGCATCTAATTCGCCCAAGGAAAGTCGAAAATCTGATAAAAATCATTTTCAATGTATCCTTAACCTTAATCGTAACCTTAGTTGTATCAATAATATACTAACAAAAAGCTCAAAAACCCAGGTGGGTCCAACCCGAAAAAAAAAAAAAAAAAACTGTTGGGCAAACCCTGCATAGTGGTCATGTAAAAAGGAAGATCTCTGTGGGTTTCAAACAGACTAAACTGTGGGCCTGCAGTTAGTTTTTGTTAAGTCGCTCTAACTTAGCCAGTGTGTTAAATATATCGAGAGGAACAATGACCACGGTCTACAGAACTCCTGGCAAAACAACATCGACGAAATGCAGTAATGCACGAAGAGAAGCTTGTGTGACACGAATCGCCGAGTATTCAAGAAAGCAGTTACCAAGAACCGTACAGCGAATGCAGTAAAAGAGACTGTGGATCTCAATCAGCACCCGGAATCATCTTGTGACAATCATTGTCTGACGCGAATTGCATGCTCTGCATATCCACAGTCGGACTGCAATTTCTAAACTCTTGATTACAAGTAACATGGACTGCGAATGATTGGAAACGTGTAATATAGTCAGATGAACCCACTTTCACCCTTATTTTTATCAGGCTACGTTTATGTGGTGAACACCCAAAGAAGCTTATGCTCCGAATTCTCTCATCTCTACAGTAAACCATGGCGGTGGCTCTCTAATGCTCTAGGTTACAAATTTCTGGTGTTCCGTGGATCACAGCACGACACGCAGGTGATTATGTGGACAATTCTGGTAACGACATCCATCCTATGATGCAGATGTTATTTCCGGCTAATGCCACAATGTTCAAAAATGAGAATGAAGTAATTTATATTTTTGGAGCTGTTGAGCATACATTTGGTGAACTCGAAATAAATTACAACACTACCCAATGCTACCTCTAATCCTCAGACTTCAACATCACTAAACGCCAGTTTTGGAGTTCAGAATTCAGAGATTTTCTCCACCCTCGTTTAAAGAACGAAATGCTGCAACTCATGAGAACGTTCTAACGATGTATTTTATTTAAATGCCTCCATTATTTTGACAACCAACTGTATATCTATCTATCTATCTCTCTCTCTCTCTCTCTCTCTCTCTCTCTCTCTCTCTCTCTCTATATATATATATATATATATATATATATATATGTGTGTGTGTGTGTGTGTGTGTGGAAGGGGGTCTCTGCCAATAACGATTTTGGAATTTTTTTTTAACAAACACTTCAACTGATATTAGGCTTCAACAAACATTTGAACGGGCGTATTTGTTCAAAAAATTCTCCAAGAACTCGTATTAGCTTGGAGTAAAAGCGAATTTTTACTCTATGACATTAGTTACAGTAGAACCCACACGATTCAAGACCAAAACATCGTCATTACGATGCTCACATATATTCTCATATCCTACCTTTTGGAAATAATACATTTTACGCATAAAATTTCCAACTCCGTCTCATAAGCTTACTTTTAATCAACTCCCAGAACATAACATGAAATAATAGTGTAAGAAACTGATACGAAAAAACAGAGAGAAAACACACACACACACACACACACACACACTTATCAAGATGTGATACGTGACATCCATAACAGCTTCCTTAAATGTTATATTCGGATCAGAATTAGAAAAGAATTGACAGTTGAAACTCTTGAAAGGGAATCAATGTCACTGGGCTATTAAAAGTCATTTAGAGATGATAAGTTGCAAGTAGAGAGTTTCTATAGGGCTCTTGTCCTTCAGTGATTTGTATATATTATCCAAATATGTGATTGAAATTACCAGCTAAGACTTGTTTTATTGGAACTTTAATTACGTATACTAAACTCTCTATCAAATTAAAGGTGCTAGTTTAGTTTCGACACACTGCATTTTGTAAAATTTACAGGTAAAATTCAATACTTTGAATGAAAGAACATTTATAAGGAACTTATTTCAGCAGGCGACAGAAATAAATACGAAGTAATATACCTGTATTTTAGATTTACAAGTTACTACGGATAAAATAAGTGAGTACATATAAAAGTTGACTGTATTACATGCAATTTTCTACCAGTGGTGTATTTCTGTACCGGTCTATTTTCTACCGGTGCACAGAAGCTGCATTTTATATTTACAGGTGGAGCATTATTAGTGTGGAAATATCACAATACTATTGAAACTTGTATCACTGCCAAAATCCATTTGTTTTCACTACCCTCTTTACGTGTATGCCCAGCGCCGCTGACGCGCCTGCTCCTTTCGAACGCACCCGCGATTCCATAACTCGGTTAAATAGCATTCGTGCTTTTCTAGTGGCCACCAAGCACAAGTTGGTCTGTTCTTTGCATTGTAGTTCTTATGCAATACATCTTAGGGTAACTCTTTACCTTGAGCAAGGCAGTGATATCCTGTCACTGTTAGTATTATTCACAGGTTGTTACTAATTCCTTGCTGTTCCTTATTCACATAGATATATTCTCACTAATGTCGTTTTTGTTCCTGATTTACGTGGTATTGCCGAGCGAGCGTTAGCGAGTAAAGGCGGGTTAGAGCAACACAGGGCACATTTGTTTTCCGTCTTTCGTTCTTGGGGACTTTAACTGTCTGCGGGAACAGGTTCAGATGAATCGGTTATTGTCACTGCCTTGTCTAAAGTAAAGACTTGCTCATCTGAATTTTATCTATGCTATACTTTGAGTGGTGTGCCAAAAGTAAACCTGCACGAAATTCTTTGAAATTGTATTATTATTTACATTTTTACCTTTATCGAGTTCAGTGAGAGCAGAATTCGCATCCTGCTCAGGTTCGCCCAACCCATTTTCGTTATATGCATTGATCTTAAATCCAAGCATTATACGCTATGTTACCATGCACTTTGTCTTTTGAAGTACAACACTATTTCTTTCTAGCTGCAATCCATGCGAAACACATATAGCTACCGGCGTCCGCCTCTCCCCACCGCAACGCCTATTGGTTTTGTTTTGTTCTCAGACATATTACATCAGGGTTGGAAACTATTAACCCTCGGTTAGTCGCAACATTTAGATCCAAGGTTTTTGTCGCAATGTATCAGATTGATACATTCGCTTTTCCCTTTGATTTAATACTAGTAGTTATTTTTTATTATCTTTTTTAAAAAGAACATGAAAGCATTGGCTTATGCTATGGTGATTAATTACGTCGCATTGTGTTTTAAATGTCCTAATTTGAGGGAAAAAAATAAATTTTGAAAACATTATGAAATCACAGTAGCTCAAGAAAAAAATAGTCACGAAATAAGTCGCAAGGTATCAGACTGATACACAAACTTCTGGTAGCTTTCTTCTTTATATGCTTTTGTATCTAAAACACAAACATATTACATATTGCTTTTATTTATTCAAAATCTAAAGCACTAGACAACTAAAACAAGATTATTATAACAACTCAATCCTTCGTGAATGATATTGCTAAGCACAAACAGTGCTTAGGAACGTTGTAGTGTCTAAACAAAAGAACTATAGGAGAGTATATAGAAAAAATGAACTTATATTAAGTCATTATACCCCTGATATCATGTTCGAATTAAAAAAAAACATAGAAATATAAACAATCACAAATCATTTACTCTTCACTCGATTCAACTGGTATTGTTTCTAATCGAGGAAAGCAATCGGTACACACGGGATCCATATGCTGGAGACAAATTGGTCGGCTGCGTTTCTTGCATTTAGTTCTGGTCAATATTCATTTTTTCTTCTTCCTACATAAATCTCATCTCCGTCGCTTTTCTGAACGTTCAGTTCCTTCACCAACCGATTCTTTATCTGCTCCATTTGCTGGTGGATACTTTTCCAGACTCGCTTGCAAAGCAGAAGGAATCCCTTGACTTAGAAGACTTCTCTTGCAGAGCTGCTCATGCACAAGCTCATGACTTAGTTGTTTCAAGAAACGCCACCTAGTAATTTTAGCCTGACCATTACCAAGAAAGATTATTTGTGAATTTATACCAGTTATATTCAGTATCGAGAAAACTACAGCACACGGCCAGCACTGTGTATTTCTGGCTACATTGAACGAGGCACACGTTTTGTCCAAAATGTCAACACCTGATTTCGTCTGATTATAAAAGGTAATCATTTCTGCCTTTGCGGCAATTCCACTTGTTTCGTCTATACGATCATCAAAATGCTGGCTTGATACTACTAAAACATTTCGGGTTTTCTTCGGTACATAGGAAACGAGAGTAACATCATTCGAAAATGCAAACATGCTTGACTTTTCAGGCCTATACTTTAGATTCAAAAGTTCCCGTGGCAATTGTTTTTTTATTTTTCTTTATGGTTCCCACATACGATAATTTCCGTACTTGCAAGTCAACAATTAGGTTCAAGTCGGTAAACCAATTGCCCACAGTTATATTTCGTCCTGTTCCAACTATGGGCTGCACTAATCTCTTGACAACATCAGCCGGCTTGTTACTAATGGAATAAGGCCCGTCAGTCATTTTTCCTGCATAAATTTCCATGTTGTAAGTATAATATAATTTTGCATCAACCAATGCATAGATCTTAATTCCGTACTTAGCAGGCTTTGCAGGGATGTACTGTTTGAAGCGGCAACGGCCGCGGAAAGCATCCAGCTTTTCATCTATAGTAACATTAGTGGACAAAGAATAGTTCTTTTGGCAGTTTTCAACAAAACATGTAAACAGTTCCCGAATAGCAGCAATATTATCCACCTGTTTTCTTTCGTCTCGTGTAGTATGGTCATCAAACCTGAGGCATCTGATCAGAAATCTAAATCTTCGGAGACTCATAACCTGTCTAAATATTTCCACACCTTCCCCATCAGTTCCCCATAAATCATCCAGTGTCAGTCTATTTGCGTGCAAAGTTCCGGCGAAATAAAGAAGACCAATGAACCCCTTTACTTCACACAAATCGGTATCACCTGCATCACGTTCCCTTTTGAAACTACCCCGCACGATATTTATCGATATCGAACGATGTCTTCAAGCATTTCTTCAGTGAAAAAATTTTGCCAGCACTGTAATGGAGTCTTACTTTCTTTAGCAACACCAATCACACCGGGAAGCTTTACAACTATATTTTGGGGAGGCACTCGTCTATTCATTTGCCGCTGAACAATTTGCCTCTTTATAGTTTTATCTCTACCAAGGTACACTAATTTCTCATTTGGGTCACGTTCTTAATTTGGTTCACTTTCTTCTTCAGTGCCACTCTCTTCTGTTTCAGAATTTGTTTCACGTATTTCTGGCGTGCATTCTTCTGCATCAGTGTCGGCAACGTCACTAAAATCTTCGATTTCAGCTGGATGAATTGACCCATCATCATCCAACAATATTTTCTGAATTTCTTGAACATCAATCGAATCAGTGAGATTAAATACACGTTCACGTTCTGCCATAATATACAGTAGCAACTGTGAGCTTAAAACTTGAAATACTTGTCTAAGAATAAATGAAGAAAAATTGAGCTAACTGAAACATAAAATACCTTTTTTATAACACATAATACCTTTCTTACAACACGATTAGTCGCAACCGTTCTATTTGATACACAGCCGTAACTACAGCGCCATGTGCGAATGTCACCGTCAACTCTACTACTCATAGGTTTGTAGAGTGGAGCTTGAGGAATACACGGAACGGGCGCCGCGAGCGACATCGCAGTCAAAAATATGCGTAGAAAAACGTTCAGCTGTATCAATCAGAACCCCATGCGACTAACCGAGTGTTAAAGAGACAAAAAATTGGAGCACTGTTTGTCCATAATAATAATAATAATAATAATAATAATAATAATAATAATAATAATAATAATAATAATAATAATAATAATAATAATAATGTTTAAATGTTTATTAGGGACAAACAGCTACAGCCACAAAGTACCCCCAAGAAGGATTATACAAATATAGGGCGCTTACATTTAAATAACAAAAATGACATGCAAAAAAAAATAATTTAAAAAAATACATGCAATGGGTATTACAGATAGAAATACAATGAAAAGCATAATGAGAAAACAAATAAACAGAAATATCATCTTAAGTACATCTCAAACAAGTACACCCTGTCATGAGACTAAAATAACATATTGATATGAGCATACAGTAGGAAAAAAGTATATACCATATTAAAAGGAACATACATATAGTCAAAGTTACAAATGAACATACATGAAAATCATAAAATAATTTAAGCATGATTTTCAAATCAATTGACACCTTAATTAAAGTACAGTCATACAAAGACAGCAATAAAAATAAGATAATTTTACCAAAGAATACAAAATAAGCATATGGCATGTGAAACTCATAACCGAGATAATAATAATAATAAAAAGAAGTGTAGTATCCAGTGACGACGCCAGCTTTAATTTCTTAGGGGGGCAAAGGAGGGGCAGATTCATTTTCGGGGGGGCGGCTATTTGCCATACCAAAAATGACATATTTATTATGTCTGACTTAATTTACATTACATTGTGGATTTCGTTGCTGTTTTCATATTAGACCTACCTAATATGATTATTAATTAAACTTATTTCAAGTAAAATTTGTAACTAACAAATAAGTAACGTCTGCACATGAAGTATTTTTCAATGAAACTTTTGCAGCCTAAACATAAATTGAATTTCTTTCGCGTATGTTACAAGTAACACATTCGTCTAGTACCGGTACTCTATGTTACGTATCTCTCTATCTCTCTCTCTCTCTCTCTCTCTCTATCTATCTATCTATCTATCTATCTATCTATCTATCTATCTATCTATATATATATATATATATATATATATATATATATATATATATATAGAGAGAGAGAGAGAGAGAGAGAGAGAATTTACGAGGAGCTGCTGAAAATGTCGTAGGCCAATCCAGAAGGAATGTAGGTACTAGGTAGAAAAATGAAACCGTAGTTTAGAAAAAAAAAATATCTCTGTATGTACAAATACAAATTTTCATATTAATAATGAAATTCTTATTGTTTCTCAGGCCTCTGAAGTGATTGTGTGCCCAAACAGCGAATTTCACGAACATCCAGATCCTAAATGTTATAACATTTTTGTTCCACCAAGGAAAGTCATCGAAGTAAATTAATTAGGAAATCAGTGAAACACCACGGGACTGTCCTCCGTTATACAGTGGTGAAGAAGTAAGTAATTTAGCATAAACGTGGCGATTTCTCAACAAATTATGCTTTACATCCATAATGATTAAAAGCAATAACTCTTCCCGAAATCATGGATGCAATTTGTGACATTATTCTTGAAAATTGCAGCATTTCAGCCAGTGGTGGATATAGCCCGGGGCCGGAGGGTCTAGGACACCCCAGTTTTTAAGTGACAAAAATAATTTAAGCTATTATTTATATAGTTTTTAAAATGTATAGTAAACTCACGATATACTTATTATAGTCTGAGGTCTGGCTGCAACCCGCTTTCTCAGTTTTTAGCTTCTCAGCAAACCTTGTGTCAGAGATTCTTAGTATTTCTTTGGAACTCGTCGGTAGCATAATTCAGAATGGTTTCTGTATGCGCAAGTTCTCGGCATAATGGATTTCCAAAAAATCTGTCAGGAGAATAAAAGAGTGACGGCACTAAGAGAAAGAAGTCTTCTTCCAATTTGACCGTAATGCTGATCAATTTCGCTCACGAATAGTAACCATGAACGAAATATGGTTGTGTCACTATGATCCTGAAACGAAACAACAGTTAATGGAGTAGTAGCACTCATTTCTCCCTCGTGCCAAGAAGTTCAAGACACAGAAGTAGGTTGAGAAACTGTTTGTAATATTCTTCTGGGATAAGTATGGAGTCGTACTCATAGACTACCTCCGCAACGGTCAGATATTTAATCCAGAATCTCTACATTACTTACAAAACTGAAAGAAAAATTCAAAGTTCAACGCCGCGGAAAATGAAAAGAAAGGAATTCTGTTCCTTCAGGAGAATACAACTGTCCATCAAGCCCCTGCGAACACAACTGACATTGCGTAATGTAGGATTTCAATGTCTAGATAATTCTTATTTCGCAGATTTAGCTCCGTCTAACTATTACGTGTACTTATTTCCCCAACTTAAATAACACTTGAAAGGACGCCATTTTAGATCTGATAGGGATAGTGCTACGAACAGTGGTGCGAGAAAATCTTCAGATTTTAAAACTTTTCTGCAAAAACTGGAGCGCTGTACAAGGTAGTATATTGACTCCGGGGGAAGTGTAGAAGAAGTAAAACTTCACCATTCCACGTGCACTCCTTCTGGGTTGGGCTACGAATTTTTCAGCAGTTCCTAGTTAATATGGTAGACGTCATGTCAGTATTTTGAAACAAAATAAGTAAGGGAGCACTAGTATAAACCAATTACTAACGAAAGATCAGACTCTGACAATACGTTTTATTGGGAATCAATTTAATTCCATAAATTTATTATTATCATTTGCAGGAAGGGAAAACACAACTCTTTTTATCCCCTTCAAAAAATTAAGCCGTGGTAGTTGCAAACTAAGCTGTTATAAGCACATCCTCTGAATATTGAAAGCAGAGAATAATGTTTCAGAAAAAAGAAGTATAGAACCTTTAAATAAAACAAAATACGAAACTGAAAACTTCAAACCTGGATAAATACAAACAAGTTGCGTAACTGGTTTTACCTCTCTTTTGTTTCCAATCGAAGTTGATCCAATGAGAAGAAAACAAGTCGACCAAATCTACTATTGTTCGCTAGGCACAATAATTAAATCATAAGAAAGAAGTATAACTAAAATTTGCCTCAAAAGGCGCTAAATTTGTGCATACCCATACGCTCAAAGAAGAAAGCTTGAGGACTAATCTGCCACGTAGTAAATGAATGGAAAGTAGACTACAATTTGACAATTAGATTGGTTATGATACTGATATAAAACACTACATGTAGAATGTTTAAAGATTGTAGGAGTCTGGGGGGGCAGTTTAGGTGGCAGTCAGGGGGCAGAAGTAGCTACTAGGGGGGCACTCGCTTCCCTTGCCCCCCCTCTGGCGTCGTCACTGGTAGTATCCCAAAAAAAGCAAAGATAAAAGAAAAAAGATGATAGGAAAAGAGAAAGAAAGTTAAAAGAGAGAACAAGAAAACAACCTAAAAAAATTTAAATTTTCAAATTTAAAAAGAAATTCAAATGGCACCTTACAAGTTAAAAAAAAATATTTGTCCTTTAGAATTTTAATTAATTGTGAACGAATTTTAATAAAATTACTTTGAAAGATATCTATCGCATTATAGTACTTATTGGCTGTATCTATAGTTTTATAAATTGAACTCTTCAGGGTAGGAACATTCGAAACAAAGGGTACAAAATTTCTAACATTGCGATATGGAATTCTTATGGACCAGAGACCATCAATAGAAAAGACACCTTGAAGAATATTATGAAAAAAACTTAAATCAAAAATACACCGCCTATCAGTTAGAGGTAACAAATAAAGCTCTTTAGATATGCAAGACTGACTCTTATCTTTGAAATTTTTAAACTTCCATCGTAACCAAGCCAAAAAATTGTTTTGAACAGATTCTATAGCATTTACGAAATACTTAGTTTCACAATTCCAAATAACAGTGCAATACTCCAGATGGGATCGCACATTGCAAATGTACAAAGTCTTACAGGTGTTGACACTCGAAAAATTACGACATAGACATTTTAACATAGCTAAGTTCTTCCTAGCCTTAGAAGTTATTACCTGTAAGTGCTTATTGAATAATGACTTGTTATCCAAAATTATTCCTAAATCCTTGACATAGACTCCAAAATCGATTCTCTGTTTACCGACTGTGTAATTATACAAAAGAAGATCAGTTTTCCTTGAGAAAATTATGCCTTTAGTTTTGGTAAAATTCAAAGGCAAAAAATTGGTTTCAGACCACTTGACCACTAATTCAATATTATCTTGTAAGGATACTTGATCTTGAAAGGTTTTAATTTCTTTAAAATTTTTTATGTCATCGGCATACATCAAATATCTACAATTTAACTTCTCAGGTAGATCATTTACATACAACAAAAACAGCAATGGACCAAGATTAGAGCCTTGAGGCACACTAGATGTTATATTATGAATAGAAGACATATAGCCATTATACCTTACTTTGAATTTCCTATTGTTTAAGTACGAATCTAGCCACTTTATTATTTGATTCGATAATTTGTACTTATACAACTTACTTATCAATAAGTGATGAGGTAATTTGTCAAAAGCTTTGGCAAAATCAAAATAAATAACATCTGTCTGACCACCCGATCGAATAACAGAAAACAAACTATGTACAAAACATGGCAAATTTGTAGTAACTGATTTACCATTTATAAACCCATGTTGATTTGCATCCAACTGATCACGTACAGCATTATACAAGTAGTTGTACATTATTTTTTCAAAAATTTTAGGAATAACATTCATTATAGATATTGGTCTATAATTGTTAATTTTGTCACCTTTAGTCTTAGGTATTGGTGTTACGGCTACAATTTTCCAGGCTTCAGGATAAATGTTTTCATTTAAACTCCAATTAAACAAAGATGCTAACACTGGTGAGATTACCTCAGCTACACCTTTTATTATAAAAACAGGTATTCCATCTATACCTGACGCAGATTTAGTCTTTAAGGATTTAATAGCATCTCTTACATTTCTAGTTGTAGTAGGATGTATTTTCGTTTCACAAAAAGTTTCTGATGATGTTAAATAATTATTTGTATTGCTAATATTTGAAAATGTCTGGTAGACTGATGCGAAGTACTCTGCAAACAAATTTGCCAACGACTCGCAGTCGGTAACCAGAGAATCATTTACTACTATTCCAGTTGCAGTCTTGTTATTACCCTTAGATACATATCTCCAAAATTTCTCAGGATTACTTTTTAATTGATTTTCCATTTTAGTATAGTGAATACGTTTGTCATCTTTTAACTGAGTCTTAAAAGTCTTGCGACAGTTAGCAAATAATAAATAGTCTTCGTGTTTTAATGTATTTTTATACTTTTTATGAGCTAAATTCTTTGCTTTTAATAAAGAAACAGATTTTTTGGAGTACCAACACGGATATTTAGATATTCTTGGCCTAGATTTCGGAATATTTGTTTCCACAGCTAATACAATTGCTTTTTCAAAATCGACAACAGCTGCATTTATATCTGGTTTTAACAAGATATTATACCAATCTATATTGGCCAGTTGTTGATATAATGCATAATAATCACCTCTAACAAATTGAAGATGTTCAGGAAACTTATTTATTTTACAACCTTTAGGTAAAAGCACAATGATTTCAATCGGATAATGAAAAATGTCAGGATAGACCATGCACTGATTGGTTTTTCTTGACATAGAAGTAGCATTTGTGATAACAAGATCAAGAGCAGAAACTGAAGGTTCAACACACAGGTTAGTATTTTCCAAAAAAACAGACAATTGCTGAAACTTCAATTTGGAGTAATAATGGATTCCTGGAAGCTGTTCATTATTTAACCAATCAACTTTGGATATATTGAAATCTCCAAGAATCAATATATCATTTTCCAAAGGATTTAACCTACTAGAAATATGGTTCAAATAATTTTCAAAATTCACAGGGGAAAAAGTTGGTTGAAAATAAACACACGATATTAAGAGATTCTTTCCAGTATTACATTTTAATTCAATCCACACACATTCACTTATAAGTTCAAGATCAGGCCTGCGATTCACCATAAAGTTTTTCTTTATTGCTATCAAAGATCCACCACCTCTTTGACATGACTCTTCACTATATAATCTGTCGGCTCTAAAACATGTATAGGTATCTGGGAAATAATCGTAGTCTCTATGAATATCGGTTAACCATGTTTCTGTTACTTCAATTATATCATATTCACAATCAGAAATTGAAGAGAAAAAATCACTACTTTTAGTTCTAAGTCCACGGACATTTTGATACCAAATTTTAAGGGTTAGGCTCATCATGCTTAGTAGGAGAATTATGATTAGTAACTTCGCCATAATTCCGCAATCTACCATAGAAAGGACCTATGAGAACACCTGTAGGCCACACTTTAGGATCATTAATTCGGGAAAAGTCTAATTCATTCACCTCTATATGAAAGGAAGAATAAGAATTATGTTTAGTCTTCAATCTGGTACAAACCACTTCTTTCAGTTCCTTAACAATTCCTTCAACTTCTTCACTAGTAACTAACGGGTTAAGCCTTGTTACAAACAGTGCTTTTCTTCTTGATTTAGATACCAGGTTTGAATTACCTGAGCCACAGCCAACGGTGAGTTTCCTTGGTTCTCTCCGAGAATCTGAAATCGGCAAATTGTTAGCTCTCAGAGCTTGAAATGGTTTATTATTTTTTGATATTACTTGAGACCACAGTGAAGGTGTGGATTTAGAGGATATTTGCTCATCTTTTCCAGTTTCACTATTATCCGTTAAATGTGGGAAATTATTTTGATCATTGATGTTTGGAGTCGGTGTAAAGTCTTGTTCAAAGTCCTGGTTAGAAGTTGAGATCTTACGGGTGTAGACTTGTTCTCCAATTAACAAACTTCTCAACAAAGGGTTTTCTTTCCTCAGACTTACAATTTCATTTTTAAGTTCAAATAGTTCATGTAAAAGTTCACTCTTGATCTTGTTTACACTAAATTCAAGTAATTTTGATATCATTTCAAAGTCCATAGAAGAACCCTTACACCAAGATAACTGGTCATGGTCTGGTATGTAGAGAAGTGAAGGAAGCTTCAGGTATGAAACAGAATTGTTTTTGTTAAAAATAAATATTGTTTTTCATTTTGTATAACTGAACGGTCTTTGTTTTCTGGATGACCCTCGTATTTACTGTAACTAAGAAAGTTACACAATGTACGTCAGTAACGAACGTTTTACATAAAGTATAATGTGTAATAAGGCGTGTATATTCGCGATTTCGCTTATATATCGGCCTTTTTCCTCCTTGGGAAAAACCTGAGAGCGTTTCTACTTTGGGGGAAAGGGAGATGAAGAAGAAAAAAACCGTACAGTTTTAAAGGATTTATGGAATTAAATAGCTTGCCTTTCGGGATTGACTTCTAAAATTTGACATGCATCATAAATAATTAAAAAATGCTTCTATGTAAATATTCTGGCATTACTAAGTGTCGTTGCCCCTCAATTTATCCTGTAATATTTCTATAGATGAGTATCCATCTAGCAAAGTGCTCTGTGACGTCGTCAACATTCGTTCTTTAACTACGAGGAAATTTCGAGGTCTAGCTAGAACATTCAGTTGCCGGGAGAATCTGCTACGAGGTTAAAAAACTGAAGTGTTATCATTTAAGGGGGTGTCAAAATGATTGCAACTTTATGTATTAAACAAAGAGTTTCGTACAGAGTAAGTATTTCTGTGTTTCTTCGGTAATATCATTGGGATATTTGTGAATTATTCTTCAATTTTCATAAACTGAATCCTGCTTAGTTGAGGCATTCAGGGTTAAGGCTAGTTTTAGAGGAAAGTATTTATCGTAGCATTTCTCGTAGCAGATGTGCTGTCAGAAATCTCGTATAATATTCTATGGCATCAAACAGGGGCGGATCCAGGACCGACTTCTGGGGGGGGGGCGGTGGGTTGTCATACTGCTACTTTTAAGGGCACAAAACTTTGGAATATGTTTTATTTATATATATAAAATAAGAAAGTTTTCCTCTTTTTTGGGGGGCGATCGCCCCGATCGTCCCCTCCCTGGATCCGCCCCTGGCATCAAAAGTATATTTTGCTTTTACACGATAGCATTTTGACAAGCATTTTGTCGTGACGTAGCAAACAAATCACTGGAGAATAGCGCAATTATAGCTCCAAAACTAAAAACAGATATTTCAGTCACTATTTCTTCTAAAGCCCTTTTTCGCATATGCTTATTATGATACAAAGGACTTTTAACGGTGCAGTTATACTATACAGATCCATTGATTTTAATTTTTACAGAAGAAATTTCTAATATTCTAATAGAGTAGTGTATAAGTAATGGAAATATGGTGTGCACTTACATCTGAAATGCGTATTTACGTAGAAATACATAAATTAAAGTCGTACGTGAAATGCACGTAATCTTTATTAAAATTTTGGCAAGTCTGTAATTTCTCCATTTCGTATCGAGAACAGAACCCAACCAACCCCTTCGGGGCTTCTAATCCGTTCCCACTACTGCTACTATACTACTACTACTGAAACCACCACTACTACTCCTACTCCTATTCCAACTACTACTTCTACCCGTTCCTACTCCTATTCCTACTACTACTCCTCTTACTCTTATTACACCTACTGCTACTGTTACTATTACTAAGTATTCCTACTTCTACTCTCACTACTACTACTTACTTCTCCTCCTCTTCCTCCTATTACTACTACTTCTACTCCTACTCTTACTACTACTTACTCCTCCTCCTGCTACTACTAATACTACTACATATACTATGGATCTGTATAGTAAAACTACACGTTGCCATTTGTTAAAGTGAACCTGCACTGGAGAATGCAAGAGCACACCCCAGAAATGATTGCTGAAGGTACAATAAATGAAAAGAGATTTTTTAAAAATGAATTTCTGTGTGGATCCGTATAGTGAAACTGCACGCTTTTAACTTTGTACAAACAAGGATGTTCCTCATATTTTTTAATCAACATAATAATAGTATCCCTACTCCAACTCATTTTTCTTTACTATAATTCAATTTCCCACACAAAACAAAGAACATGGATATTTGTCACAAAATCTTTCGCTTCCTTTTAACACACCACGGCGCTGCAATTGGAGCAGAAATGCTGGGGAAAATGCTACGAAATAGAGCAGGTTCTATCGACAAGAAATGCCATAGGATATGTCATGGCATGGGAAATGCTATAGCATTTGCTACCTTACACGGTAGGATATCGATTATACGATTTTTGCTACGAGAAATGCTACGATAAATGCTTCCGTCTAAAACTAGCCTAACTGCGTATTTTAGAGATGTTATTAGCCATTGCTCAATTTCTAGCATTATACAACTTTCAATAGCATTTAAGGACCATAGCGAAATATTGAGCCCTGACTTTTAGCAGTATTTTTCTTTATTTAGTCGAATACATTTGACGCAACTTTAGGCTAGTTTTAGACGAAAGCATTTATCGTAGCATTTCTCGTAGCAGATGTGCTGCCAAAAATCTCGTATAATATCCTATGGCATCAAAAGTATATTGTGCTTTTACACGGTAGCATTTTGATAAGCATTTTGTCGTGACGTAGCAAACAAATCACTGGAGAGGAGCGCAATTATGGCTCCAAAACTAAAACAGATATTTCAGTCACTATTTCTTCTAAAGCCCTTTTTCGCATATGCTTATTATGATACAAAGGACTTTTAACAGTGCAGTTATACTATACAGTTATATAGATTTTAAAATTTACAGAAGAAATTTCTAACATTTTAATAGAGTAGTATATAAGTAATGGAAATATAGTGTGCACTTACATCTGAAATGCGTATTTACGTGGAAATATAAAAAATTAAAGTCGAGCCTGAAATGCACGTAATCTTCAATAAGCTGCCATAAAATTTTGGCAAGTCTGTCATTTCCACATTTTGTATCGAGAACAGAACCCAACTAACCCTTTCAGGGCTTCTAACCCGTTCCGACTACTGCTACTACTACTACTACTACTACCACTACTACTCCTACTCCTATTCCAACTACTACTACTAACCGTTCCTACTCCTACTCCTATTCCTACTACTCTTACTACTACTTTCTCCTCCTACTCCTACTACTTTTACTACTACTACTACTACTACTACTACTACTACTACTGCTGCTGCTGCTACTACTACTTACTCCTCCTCCTCCTACTACTACTACTACTTGTACTATGGATCCGTATAGTAAAACTACACGTTGCCACCTGTTAAAGTGAATCTGCTCCAGGGAATGCAAGCGCATACCTCAGAAATGATTGCTGAAAGTACAATAAATGAAACGATTTTTTAAAATGAATTTCTGTGTGGACCCGTATAGTGAAACTGCACGCTTTTAACTATGTACAAACAAGGATGTTAATCATATTTTTTAATTAACATAATAATAATAGTATCCCTACTCCAACTCATTTTTCTTTACTATAATTCAATTTCCCACACAAAACAAAGAGCATGGACATTTCACACAATATCTTTCGCTTCCTTTTAACACACCACGGCGCTGCAATCGGAGCAGAAATGCTGGGGAAAATGCTACGAAATAGAGCAGGTTCTATAGACAAGAAATGCCATAGGATATGCCATGGCATGGAATATGCTATAGCATTTGCTACTTTACACGGTAGAATATTGATGATACGATTTTTGCTACGAGAAATGCTACGATAAATGCTTCCGTCTAAAACTAGCCTTACGCTACATGATAAACAATGAGTTTAATGATCACTCTTTCAGAAAAAAAAATCAAAATGGATATATAAAACGCAAGAAAAAGAAAAAAAGTTTAAAATAACAAGTACGACTAAAGGTGTAAATAACAGTCCCACAGTCCTTGGAATGTGGGGATCCTAAATCGTAAAAAGTAAATAGAGTTTAATAAGTTTTTAGTAGAGGATTTCACCATAAGTAACATACTAAATAATATTAATATTGCTGATATTATAGATTAGATTCATGAAGTGATTCAACATCTACTCTGCTCGAGAATACATATGAGCACAGAAATTAAAACATCATATACTCGTATCAGTGAGAGATTTTGGATGATTACAGTTTGTTGAAAACATTTGCTTAGCAAGTAGTCTGTCTAGAGAAGTTTTCGTTCAAAACTGAAATCAATCAAAACATTTTAAAGAAATAGCTAATGAATCAGTGTAGGTTAAGTGAAAATGAAGCTTGTCGGAAATGGTCTAGACAGTGTGGTGAACAGATTTCTAGCCGTGAAACAAAGGTGATTTGGAAATGCTGAACGTGTAAAAGCCCTACTAGATCTGCAACTTTTCTCAGTTGCAGAAGAAAGATCGGGTTTCTCAAGTGAAAACTTATATATATAAAAATATAATAATAATAATAATAATAATAATAATAATAATAATAATAATAATAATAATAATAATAATAATAATAATAATAATAATAATACATTTGTTGATTTCGAGAAATAGCCAGAAAATTTTAATGTTTTTAGTGTATCTACATTCTGGTCTATGTGTTTATATTCTATGCTTCTTTCTCACACATACGGAATTAAATATTTCATGATGTTTGATCTAATAATCAAATACAGTCAGGAGTGAAAGTGGATCTGAAAAGGCAGGGAGACGCTTGACGTCACGCCGTTCCCCGTGCCTATCTTTCCCCATTGTAATTGTTTTAGAAACTGGGGGGACTCCACATATATTTTCCGGAAGTTGGGGGACAACGTCCCCTAGCGTTCCCCCGCACTTTTACGCCTGAATACAGTATGAAACTATGTAGAGTTCAATTCTGTATTCAGAAGCAGGTTATAACCAGAAACTGTGCAAAAGTTCGCATGCCAGCATAAGCCTTCATTTCCAGCACGTATCGGTATTCTTTTTAAAATTGATTATTTCTATTCTTCTTATTTATATGAGCAAAACAAACCTTTTACATGTTTAAGTTGTCCAGTTGTAAATCGCTTTTGCCTGTTCACGGCAAATCATGGAAAATTGAAATAAATTGTAGGATCAATATATTTTGTGGAACTTGAAATATTTGAGTGTGTTCAAGTTACTCACGAGAACATATTCAAGCATTTTCAGTTCTACAGATCATACAGATCCTAAAGTTTTTCTCGGTTTTCCGAAATTTGCTGTAGATGGACAAAAGCCGGTTTGAAACTGAACCGTTCATATAGGTAAAACTTTTGTAAATAGTGTACAGTGGTGGTTTCCGATCTATAGTGACGAATTTCATAAGTCATTGCAGCGTCGGTAAGTCCTCCTTAAAAGTTGCAATAATCGGCCAGTGTTTTGTATGTCTTTAGAATAGAAACTAGGAGATGGGACCTCACTCATGCTGTTTGCGGAAGGGGAAGGGGGGCAAATCTTTAGTTTCGCCACTGAGTAGGACTATTATTTTTGAATAAATTATTATTTGTGTGGATCAGCTCTGTGTAATATTGAGAATTGTAGACAAAGACACTTCTGAAATTGAGAATAGTTCTATATTTGCTTATCGATATTTTGAAAGGTGATTTTCAGTCCTCGACACGTTTACTTTTTATATTGTGTCACGCAGCCGAAGAAAGGCCCCGCGAGGCTCTCTTTCCTAAGCCGCTCAAAGGCTAAGGCCGCCAATGGAGATAGAAATACGGTAAGAGAGTTCTATGAAGCACAGTTTTGCAAGATCCGATCGGGATTGTACTAAAATATTTGACGATTAAATGTGAGAGATCTCCATGTATAAACCCTTAAGATGTAATTGTGCTTAACCTTGATTTTGACGAAGATACGTTTTTTTCCTAAATCTGCAAATTCCACAATCCGAATTACCCATGCAGTGGGTCTGTTGCAAAGTTATGGTACGCGTACCCGCACATTAGGAAAAGAAGTAAAAAACGCTGGTTGTAAGTGGTAGAAGTAAAGGTGGCAACAAGGGCGCCGATTTCTCTCTAACTTTGGAGGAGCCCATTCAAATGTGTGTTTGGTTGCAGACAAAGGTCTAAGAGGGCCTATATGATGATTTCAAGACAAATTGAATTCAAATTATGCCAAAGGTTGTATATTCATAAAAGAAATACAGATAATAATAAAAAAAATACATTCCTAGAAAACATGGTGGCCCACATCCAAACATTCAAACATCCCATATGAGCATTGAGGGGCTCGAGCTCACGGCCCCCGAGGATCGGCGTTCTTGGGTAGCAATAACAAGCAAAGAAGAAGATAGAAAAGAAAAATCTTGTTTCAAATTTGTGTCCTCAGTTATACAAATGGCGACCCTACGCGTTCCCCTCTGGTTCAAGGAATCTTGGGTTCGATTTTTGGTGTTAGATACTTGAAATTGGAATGTATTACCATGGTCCAGATTCCACCTTACACTGTAGATCCATGTCTCATATACTCTCGGTGCGGTAAAGAGACACTAAAATTCAAGTCAATCGAAGGACAACTCGTAGCGAAGATTAAAGAAAATGTGTGGTGAGTCAGAATATCACATAGAATAGATGTTGTGCGTTCACTGTACTCACATGTTTACGCAGATAGAAGGTCAGATGTTACAGAATTGCTGTTTGCAATCTATTCTCCTTTGTGCTAGGAAAAACACCTTTATTATTATTATTATTATTATTATTATTATTATTATTATTATTATTATTATTATTATTATTATTATTATTATTATTAATATTATTATTATTATTATTGCAGTAGCATTTGGAGGAAGTGTCACGCTTTGTCGTAAATTTTATCAACACATTCTATCAACAAACTTTCAACAATGTGTAACTAATACAAAGAACATCCTGTATTAGTATCGCGTTAGATGGACACGAATTCCGTTGCTTTACAATTAGTATATTGGATTTTTTATTTATTTATTACAAACTATTTTTCTCAAATCATCAGTGAAAATAACATTTTAGCTCCTAAAGTAAATAAAAATGATAAAATACTGCGAAAAAGCTTATGTCTTATTTCATTTTATTTCGGGTTTGTCTATATATCTGTTGATCCACACACAATTTTTTTTCTCCAAACCGATTCGATCCCATCTCGCCCCCGGCTTATTAGCCATTTATTTATTCAAAATAATATTTTCCGCCATTTTAGGCGAGATGGAAATTACCATTTCGCCTAATCCTATATCATCTAAAATTATGTCAAGAGGCAAGAAGGAAATTTATGTACTGGAGAGTGAATTTATGTACTAGTTCAGTGTTCTGCAACCTTTCCTTCTACTCGCGGCATAGGATAAATTATCCATGACTCGACACGGCACACCAAAACAATATTCATCTGAAAAATGTATTATATGACACTACTCAAATTGTTATCAAACAGAATTCGAATGGAATCGAACATTTATTACTAATATGAATTAAAATTTATTATCGCAGACAAGTGCAATGGATTTCAGCTCCTCATATAAAGTTGATTTACTGTAGAACATA
This sequence comes from Thermobia domestica, assembly GCF_964235325.1. NCBI lineage: Eukaryota > Metazoa > Arthropoda > Insecta > Zygentoma > Lepismatidae > Thermobia > Thermobia domestica. Next base: position 58,785,396 of record NC_137458.1, read on the forward strand.
CTAGAAGCTTGTTACTACTGAAGTAAATAATTGTTTGTCGTTTAATGCAGGGATGCAAATAAGCAACAAAACTTTACTCGCCCAAGAAAAAAGCTACTGGCCCACATCCCACAATAGAAATCATTTACTTATCTTCGATATGATATTAAATACTCGTCCGCACCGATGAACCACTCGCCCCGGGCGAATGGGCGAGTGGTTATTTGCATCCCTGGTTTAATGTGATACCTGTTCTACTTACGTTAGCTGCACAGAGACAGTTGATTTATGGTATAATTTTAGACAATTCCACTCACTTTTTTTTTCCTAAAAGGAAATACTGTACAAGCATGAGAACACAGTAACTAGGATAAAATAATTATAATAATTCCACAATTAGTTACATTGAGAAAAATATTGTGTCACGTCTCTCACTTTGCCGCAGGCTCGTAGCCAGCCTCCAAATTAAGGGGGGGGGGATAAATGAAAATTAAGGTGGGCAAGTTTTAGGACGGTTTCTCTATCACACACACACACACACACACACACACCCACACACACACACACTAAATACAGTATATAGGGTGGCCCATTTTAATCTTTCCACGGAAATATCTCAAAAACGGCTGAACACAAACAAAAAGGCAAATAGGAAATGCCATGGGGCACACCGAATGGCTTCAAGTGGGCCCAGGGTCCAATTTTAAAATTTTAAATGGAAACATGGGGTGAGTGATACATCGTTCGATAGATCTTTAAAAATTAAAAAAAAAAGTGTTATAGCAAAAGATTTTTCATATCGGTCACCGTATTCAAGATGGCCGTGAAGACACTGTGTCTGTACCAGATAAAACATCTAGTACCATAAATATGGAAATGGTTGGAGATAAATGAATGGTCAATAAACGAAACAGGAAAATGTCATGGGACGCGTCGAATAACGTTTTCGTGGTCCCCCAACGCCGAGTTTCATGGGGTCCCAGTGCCCAACTTAGAAACATTAAGCGGAAATATGGGTCAAGTAATGCTTCGTTAGATAGATCTTCAAACACTAAACAGCGTTGTGGCAAAAGATTGTTTATATGAGTCACAATTTTCAAAATGGCCGCCAAGACCTGGTGGCTGTACCAGATAAAATGTCCAGTACCACTAATGTGGAAACATCTGGAGATAAATGAACAGAAGAAAACTCGTATAGGAAATTACAGAGGGTATTTATCATTCCACGAATAGAGAATAATGCAACGGAGGAAAAGATTATTAAAGTATAATTGGCACAATGCAAAACAGGAAATGTAATTCTTAGAAAATTATCTTTCCGACCTCACTCTGTAAGTACATGAAGCGGGAATGAATGGTAAAATCTGAAATAAAAACCCCACTTTTACTTGCAATAGCTATGGTTTGTCTGAAACACTTGTGTGTACAAGTGTCTGGTACTGTAATAAATAAAAATAAGGTGAAATTCAAGTTTAACACCCATTTGTATTGCAAAGTGTGATTGGATGGGAAAAAAGAAGCAACTGAAATGAGAAGCAAAGGTTTTAATAATACACTTTTGGAACTTGCAAACACTTTGCCCGCCCCTTCGCCCCTGATAATTTATCGCAATGCGTGCAATATGTTTGAGAGGTATCTGCATCAGTATGTACTCTTTCGTTACTGAGGATCACAACTGAGATTATCGCTGAAAGTTATTTGGAGCGTAACTGTGGACATTTCAGTGAAGCTCATATTCTATCACATCCTAGAAAACATAGAAGGAAAAGAATCGAACCAATATCCTGCAGACGACTGTTGAACAAAACCAACGTTTGTACACATTGTTCTAAAATTGCAATGTTTGACTTTTTTCTTTCTTTTTTCTTTTCTTTTCTTTTCTTTTCTTTCTTTCTTTCTTTCTTTCTTTCTTTCTTTTTTTTTGCTTTTCAGTTGATTCATTTTTGCATCAAATCATTGCCTGCAATCAAAATAGAAGGTACCATTTAACTAGAATTTTACTTTATTCCATAACAGAGACATCTATCTCTTATAAAAACACATTTCAGATAACTTTGTTTCGTACATACAATTTGCAAAAACTAAGGTTCTCATTTCCAATTTCATTGTTCCTTTCCGCTTCACCCACTTAACGAGGGAGGTTGCAGCGATAATTTTCTATGAATTAGATTTCCTCCTATGCATTATGGAACTTTCACGCTAATCATCTTTTCCTCTTTTGCAACATTCTCGAGCCTGGAATGAAAATACCCTCTGTGATTTCCTATTCGATTTTCTGTTCTGTTCATTTATCTTTAACCTTTTTCATATTAGTGGTACTGGACGTTTTATCTGATAGAGTTACCATGTCTTTGTGGCCATTTTGAAAACGGTACCCCATATGAACAATCTTTTGCAGTAGCTCTCTTTAGCTTTTAAAGATATGTCGAAAGAGGTATCACTCCCCTATGTTTCCATTTACAATTTTGAAGTTTTGTCCTGGACTCCTATGAAGGGTGGCTCTGGTCGTGTCTTCCTGTTTCGCCGAATGCCTTTGGCTATTAAATTATCGCACACCTGGGCAGGCGACCATGTTTGGCGTATCAGGAATTCCTGTTTGGCCGAAAACTAGTTAATCCTTTCATGCATGAATTATGTTCTCGTTGACATGTCATGATTATTTTTTTCTTCCAAATTGTTTTTGATGTACTATGACATGTAAAACCGAAAATTTTGAAATTTGATATTTTCTTACCAAAATTTAATTATTATCTTTATCTGTCCACTTGAATGGACTTCTTGATTTTGGGTAAGATAATCATTTCTGAATTGTGACACACAAAGTTTGCAAAATTATACTAAAATAAATGAAATAAACGTTATATTGTAGAAAACTTGCCAAAGGGATTTTGGTACAAGTAATAAGAGTTAAAAATCAACATTTTCAACAAAATCGTACATGTAACTACTACTCTATGCCTTTACCGAATTTTTCACCCGCAAGCTTTTGGCTTCGTGGGTATACATTGGTTTATGTTCTGTCTACCTTTGAATGGCATGATTCATACTCTTCATCATTCACAGCACTCATGATCAACGAACGTATATACCCACGAGTCATTGTCAATGCATTCATACTCTTCATCATTCACAGCAAATTCGAATCTCTCCTTCAGTTTATTCAGTACATATCCTAACTTATAAAGTCTGTCGTTCGGATCTCGAGGCTGTGAATTATCAGAGAAATGTAGATATCTCCATATGAGGTCAAACCGGTTTACTGACATTACGTCAGCTACAACTTTACAACTTAAAACTTTATCATAAGACCGACACTGTCGTGTTCCTTGCCATTTTGATTTGCATACAGATTGTTCTGGAACAATGTCATTTACAACGCCATCTGTAAATAACTGCGAAAACAAATCAATTTGTTCATTTCTTGTAATACTTACGTAGTTATTTTTAAGAAATGGAGAAACATTCTGAGAAAACTTATAGCCATATTTTGACCACCACATTTTTGCTTGTTGTCTTTGGTTCCTTCTATTCAAGGGAGGATCTTCGGTTTCCTTTTCTTCATTCGCTTATGCTGATTCACTTCCGTCATCCTCAATATACTGAGTAACATATATTCAAGGTAGTTTGTGTGTACAGGTCTACATGTTCCTGATTTCAGTTTGATTTCAGGAAAGATGGTCGTTTTGGGAGGTGTTCTGAACATACCAATTTTATCTGCTATAACGTGTTGGAGTCAAGTATAGTGACATCAACTGGAAATCGAACCCAGATTTCACACATATATTAGTCAGAAGTGTTGAAGAGCCTCATTGGTTGCCACAGAGCTAATAATTATATTTTTGTGAGTGGCAAGCACCACTTTTTGCAAAACCAATCGTATCTTCAATAGATGCATGAAGTCCACCATAGTGGACAGATTGTTGCACACAAATATGCTTCAAATGCATGCTGTCCACTATATGGGACATGTCTGTTTGGATGGTTTTTGTAGATACAAGAACAAAACCAGATAATATCATGATGCCAGCTTGTTTCAGACATTGTAACAAAGAAAAGAAAAAAATATCACTTGCATGGAACACCTTCTATAGAAGATGTCAGCAGATATTTCAGAAGAACTCGCCACGCCTCTTTCATGCCTATTTCAAGTATGCACCGGCGACGTCACACCCTTGCTTTCAGAGTTTCCCGGTAGGTGGCAGAAAAATTTAGATATTCAGGCCCATGGTCAGGCCACCCAAGTAACTTCTATTGGAAAAGAATGCACTTGGGTGCGGGTAGAGAGTTCCGACAGAACACAATCGTAATCAATCATCAGTGTCCACTCCAGTGGACGTTATGCACGAAAAGGTTAAAGGGAATTTATATTCAGAAGGACATTTTTCCCAACAAAATCTAATTTTTTTTCGTGGTTTGATTTATACGGTGTTGCCAATTTTCATGGAGGATTAGGTTGACTGAGCGAACAAAACACTCCATTTAGTCTTAAGCGTAGAAAATATTTTATTTTATTTTCTGCAAAATTTTAAATTAAAGGTAAGAACTTTTGAATAATTGTTATTCCTTATTAACTGTATTTAAGACGGCCAGAGAAAGAGGGGACAAATAATGGCTTTATTATTCGATATAATTTCGGTACTACCTTGACAAGATTTTTTTTTTTGTTAGGGAGGAAGGGACAATATGGGTTAACTATGATAGTTGAAGTCTATGATAAACGATTTTCATCCTCCTGCCTCTCAGAGGGTTACGCCCTCTCTTTGGCATGCGATTCTTATGCACAAAATAGGCGCAAGGAATGGTAGGTGATGGGCAAGGAGATATTCTTTATTAACTGCTGAAGTGGAACATCTATTAAAGGGGTTGTGAATTCATCATCATTTAATTTTATGTTATCGTTTTACATTTATTTTCATTTATGCTGAAATATATAATACATAGTGCAACAATAACTGTAAGATTAAATAATTATATAGTGCAAAAGTAGAAATATGAAATAAATGCAAAAAAAGAAAACAAACATGTTTAATCATCAGTGCAACAAAATCAAAAAAATATAAAGTAGGTGTAACATGTGGCCAATGAAATGATAAGAAGTGAAAATGATAAATGAGATGAAGTGCTAGCACGTCACAAACATAAATGTGTTAATCAGACAGATGAAGGGTTATATCTTCTGTCCCGGGGCGACTCGGGATTAATGAACACAGTGGGAAGCCCTTGTTAATGGTGAGGATCTTCGTGCAATAATGGAAAAAGATGAGGAATGTGATCGGCAATGAAATATATGTCGTAGATTTCTCGTTCGTCCGGAGTCAACTGTGTGCTGTTGATATATAGAGATATAAATATGTTTAATGGTGAATGTATGAACCGGTAGATGGAGTCTGTGAGAGCATCGGAGTGAAGAATGTCTAAAAAGAGCGGATGACCTGTGTGTATCCGAGAGGTGATATATCTAATACGAAGGTCTGCAAGATGTTCTGTAATTTTCGGAAACGAGATATATTCATAAGTGAGCCATGTGGGATATGGTAGCTTAAGGCGATAAGCTAGACGAATAACATGTCTCTCCAGTATGCAGAGCTTTTCGTAATAAGAAGCAGAAGCATTACACCAGGCAGTATGCCCATAAGTGAGGATAGGACGGAGGAACGCCTTATAGGTGTGAAGCAAGACATCCGCTTTTAAGCCCCAAGTTGTTCCAGTGAGTCGGCGTAAGAGATTCAATCGATTTTTAGCCTTAGTTGTTAGCCTTTTCAGGTGGGCGTTCCAGGTGAGCTTAGAATCGAAGACCACGCCTAAGTAGGTGACAGTGGGTGTAGGATGGATAAGATATCCATCAATAGTGACTCGGAGAAGAGTTGGGTTCCTGTGAACTCTGGAACGTCTTTTAGGTGGTAAGAACACTACTGCTTGTGTTTTTTCTTCGTTGATAGTCAGATGCCACTTCTTACACCAGGTGATGAAATTATTAAGTGTAGTTTGAAGAGCAGTATTAAGTTGATGTACAGTTTTGCCAAGAGCGAGGAAAGCCGTATCGTCTGCATATTGAAAAGTGAATACATTGTGCGGAGTTGAAGGTATGTCGGAAGCATAAAGTATATACAGTAAGGGGCTAAGTGCTGATCCCTGAGGAACTCCAGTAAACGGAAATACAGGCCAAGAGAGCACATTACCAACAGTGACATAAGCAATACGATTTGTAAGAAAAGAGTGAATGAGCCTCAAATAGCACATGGGAAGGTTGAACGACTGAAGTTTTTGAATTAGTCCATAATGCCAAACCTTATCAAAAGCCTTTTCTAAATCCATGAGTATAAGACATGAGGGGAATGCTTTGTTATACTGGTTTGTGATGATAGTGCTAAGGCGAAGCAATTGATCATTTATTGAGAAACGTGGTCTGAAGCCTGCTTGATGAATAGGTAGTTTGTTACGTGCTTCCAGGTATGAATGAAGCCGGCACACGAGAATTTTCTCTAGTAGCTTGCTGAACACTGATGTAAGTTGGATTGGTCTATAAGAGCTTACAGAATGTATAGGCTTATTTGGTTTATGAAACATGCAGACTTTTGATACTTTCCATTCCAATGGATAGAGACCAGTTTTTAGGATGAAATTGTAGATTGCGACAAGGAGGACCAGCAGCGATTGTGGAGCTTCTTGAATATGACGGTAAGATACGTTATCAATTCCTGGTGCTGTATTCTTTTTCCGCTTTAGTGCGAGTTGAAGTTCGGCAGTGGTGATAGGTGCTGTAAGAGGATGCTCCGGATCAATGACATGCTCTGTGGAAGGTTGCAGAGCAGGGATGTTAGATAGGTTTATCCGTTCCGAACGTGTGGAAGCGGCAGAAGGAGTAAATACAGTCTGTAACTGAGTAGCAAACGCGTTCGCTTTATCTTGATCCGAAAAGAGAGGCGTGCCATGGTCAATGAGAGGGTAGGTAGTTTTGGTGCTCTTTCCAGCAAGTTGATTGAAACGCTTCCAATATCTGGAAGGGTGTGCGTCCTCAGATAAGTTATTACATGTTTTAATCCAGTTCCTACGTTTATATGCATCCAGATAGTTTTTAACTGTGCGTTGCCACTGACGGTGGCGCTGAAGAGACTCACGATTTCCTGTACGATAATAGTCGCGAAGATGTTGTTGTGCTTTCTGTGCAAGTGCAAGGTACGTAGGAGGCAATTTCGGTTTATAAGGATGTACTTGATCTTCCGGAATGGGATGCTGAGAGCTGCGTTGTATTGCAGTAGTGATAGTATTGATACAAGAAGCGAGGTCAGTGTCATTGGTAGGTGGTGTTACACTATGAAGTGTATCCTCAATTTCTTGTCGGAATTCAGGCCAATGAGCCTTATCATATCTCAGGACAGAGCGAGGCGCAAGTACAGGACGAGTTGGCAGCCCATGTGTTAACGTTAGTTTTACTGGATGATGGTCGCTACCAATAGAGTCGAGCACATCAAGCCGGCATTTATTGATGAGATTCACAGATGTAATAACAACATCTGGTGTAGTTTGGCTTATAGGTCTAGTGTGCTTAGGAAGAACATGAATATAGAGCTGAAGATGGTCAGTTATATACTCTTGAAATTCATCTTTTTCTCTAGCACTCCTACTATGGATGTTAATATCTGCCATGATAACGATATTGGAAAAGGTATTCGCTATATATCGGAAATATTCTAATGGTAAAGGTTGGCGTGGTCTAATATAGATTGTACTGAAATTTATGGTTATTGATGGGAAGTATATGGAACAAAGGAGGTACTCTGGGATATTATCGAAAGCTTGTGGGGTATATGTCCTAATTGGGTATTTTGGAGAATGTCCTATTGCGACTCCACCTTGGCCACGAGCCATGTGGTCGTGATAATCGTGACGTAGTAATAGATATCCAGGAATACGAGCTAATATATTTGGTTTTAATGCGGTTTCGTTGAGAGCAAATACAGTGATATGTTCCTCGAGTAACAGAGCTTCTAACAAACGTCTGTGTTGCAAAAATGATCGTATATTAACAAAGAGGAAACTAATCTCCATAGTGAAAAATATACAGATGAGTTTATACTGCAGTTTCCAGTGACCCAACATGGAAATGAACATAATTGTTGGAATAGGTGGCATGAAGATTTATGTGAAAAATTGATTTTGCGGCAGAAATGATATGTTGGGTAATATGGGCTCTCTGGAATGGAAAGATGTTTTGAAGTACTAAACTGGTAAAGCGGAGAAAATCTTCTACTGTGAGTGGAGGTAATATGGATTGATTAGGTTGCACTGTAGTGTCTGTCGTTTTTAATGGTACAGTTAATTCCGGACGTTCAGGTGTTGGTGCTTTTTTAGCTTTGCAACGGTAGCTGTACGTAGGGTGAAGCCCACTACCACATGTGTTACATTTAGGTGGTCCTTGTAGATTAGGACAAGTTTTAGTGTCATGGAGCCCCGAGCAATAGCCACATTTCGGTTGATTAGGACAATTGGATGTAGTGTGATCATTGTATATCTGACACTTTTCACAGCGAAGCGGTAAAGGTCCGTTAGTCTTAGACGGTTCAACACGATGTATTCGCTTATAGATAGGTGCGCCAAATCGAAGAAGATAATCAATAGTGTCCTGTCGCTGAGATAGAACGCGTACTAGATATGTCGGACCATTATTATTTCTAATGCGAATGCATTTATCAACTGAAATTCCTTCTTGTTTAAGTTCGTCCTGAATTTCCGCATCTGTTAGATCGGGTGAAACACCTTTTATTACTACAGATAGAAAAGGTGGCTTCCTAGGTGGCGGAGATTGTTTCTGTCTTTTATCCGTTAGCTTAGTAAGTTTAGCGTTCTTACCAAAGATTTCGTAAGAAGCTTTATTACGTATAGTTATTCCAAAGTTTGGATCTTTCGATTTTAGTATGTAGCCATTTTTGGTTTTCACTATTTGAGCTAAAGTATCCCGGACGCGAGGAACATTCTTCATTATTTGGAGAAAGATCATTTTTGGATTTGTGTATTTAGCGTCGTAATCAGTAAGAAGGAAGTGATAAAGTTCGAGATTAGCTTGTGATGAAAGATTTGGAGACACCGGAGTAGAATTTTGTTGTGGATCGATCTCTATATCCATGGAAAGTAGTGGTGAACGGGACCGTATACGTTTCGCAGACTGAGTAGATTCGTTAGACGGATGCCGATCCTTAGATGTACTTGACAAAGGCTCGTTACCCCATGAGAAATGCCGGGTGCGAGTGGATGGTCCGCGGTGTGCCGGTTGTGTTAGAGAAGTACTTGGATTGGAATGAATAGTTTGTGGTAAGCCAGTATGTCGTCCGAGTCTCGATTGTCCAAGTGAGTTGCCAGCGTCCGCCATAGTGATGAAATATCCTAGGGCCGAAGCCCAAATGAGGATGAAGGTGAAAGAAAGTATTATAAGATGAGGTTCAAAAAGCAAACTGCCCTCCGAAAGTGAAAACTTTCGTCAATCCTCTGAGTGCAGTACGTGTGCTGTGCTCACAAATGCGTATTGCAACACTTGATCCTCGCTCGCACATTAACTCACACAAGAGAGGTTAGGCCTCTTGATTCAGTATGTTGACAAGATAAAATGATTGTGTTGTTAAAAATATTCTTATGTTTGCCGACCACGAGAATTGAGCTTTCAAGGTTTTGCAAGGGCACAAAATTAATCACAAAAAATGAAATGTATACTTTTTCTAATGCATAATATTAATCCTCACTATATTGGCGTAGCCAGAAAAATATAATTATTATTGATAATTTTTAACTTAATCTTGCTTTAACTAATAATTTAATAAAATAAACAAATCTTTCTCCCAGCACCTAGTACAGCAGATAAAAGGGTGAACCCGAAATAAAAATGAGCTCCTCCGTGGCTAAGCGGTTAGCGTACGCGCCTTTGGCGTGGGAGACCCGGGTTCGATTCCCGGCGGGAGCTCATGTGGTTCGGATTCCACGTTAATCAGTAGGTCCACGTCTCATATAGCCTCGCTGCTGAACGGGACGTTAAACTCAAAATCAACTCAACTCAACCCGAAATAAAAATGCTACAGAAATGTACAGAAAAGAACTTCTGTAAAAAATGCCATGCATACGTTGTAATCATTTCTTAAATATGGCGTCTAACTACAAAAGAAATCGACTTTTCTAAGTGCATTTTATATAAGGAAAGTTTCTTTACTACGTTACTTTACTGCAGAAACTCTCATATCAGAGATTTAGTGAAAAATTCTATGTAATTTTTCTGTTCGTCATCCTCTAGAAAATATGTTTGTCAGCCAGCAAGATCGTATGATAAATTTCAAAATAGCGGAAGTTGGAACTTTTCAAAAATTCGTAACTTTCGTAATTATTAACGTATTCCAAAATCTATCTATCTATCTATATATATATATATATATATATATATATATATATATATATATATATATATATAAAAGTGACTATGTTTTTAACTTAATGACTCTTGTACACCCGACTGATCTCGATCAAATCTTCAACATAAATAAGTTTCGGGCCTAGGATGTTTTTTTTTTTTTTTTTTTTTTATAATTTCACTTTGAAGGTGCAACTTGGGGATATATAAAAATGATCAAAAATGATCGACATTAGTGTCGAATCAATAGTTTTCGGAGTCGCTGAGATGAACAGTGACACTTCTGATGTCTTTTAAAACCAAAGTCAACCCCACAACTTGGGGGAGAGGGAGGGGGAGATATACAAAAATGATCGAAAATAACCAATGTTATTGTCGAATCTACAGTTTTCGGGGTCGCTGAAATGAACAGTTACTCTTCGGATGCCGTTTAAATTCAAATTCATCCACCATTACAATTTCTAATGGAGGATGGTAATAGGTAAAAAAAAAAAAAAAAAAAAAAAAAAAAAAAAAAAAAAAAAGAAAAAAAGAAAATTACCGATATTAATGTCAAATTAATCGTTTTTGGAGTCCCTAAGCTGATTGGTGATATGTCCAAGATGAAATGTATTCTTCCCGTTCGATGAACGGGTATTCTGCTCGTTATTAACTAAACCAAACTTAGCATAAAGATGGGTATATACAATGTCTCAGTTGTACGTTAAAATCATCATAATTATGCAAAATCTTTTAATATGGCAACTGTTTTAAAGAAATATTTCTTTTCTTGCGGCTTTGTGTCAAAGATTTAATGGAAATTAAGGAAATATCTACAATTAGTGGTAACATTTTGGGGGTGGGCTTAAGCCCGGAAGACCCCCTAAATACGCCACTGGCGATACTATAGCTACATACGTATAAAGGCTTACTCAAACAACTTATTATGAAGTTGTTGCTGCAATGTATATATCTAATAAGATATTTAACCCACAAAAAAAAAAAAAAAAAAAAAAAAAACGTAGTTCAAGTAAGAATTTTTGAAGAAAACTTTCATGGTTCACTAAGTGAGGGCCTTAGATAACAGAAATGTCGAAAAAGATGTTTTCGACTGAATTGGAAATCCAATATGACACCTGCGACACAGCGAGAAACAAACGTAGTTTATAACCTTAATTTAGTACATGAACAATTACTACTTTACTAGAGTAATTACTGATCCTTCTAGACACAGGGAAATTAAATTATTAGGGATTTAAATACTTACTTATCATAAGAACAAATAAAATATATCCGGAAGCTGAAAGCCGATCGAGAACTCCATGAGCCACATGCACCTACTGACAAGAAAAGCTGAATAAAATTGCTAAAATACCAAGAAAAGGAACGAAACAAAGCTTGCTACAAAGGTTAATGTGTGGCTTGTAAAGTACAATAGGCAGTGGCGTAGCAGCTACCCCCGCAACCCCGCAGTGCGGGGGGGGGCCGAGGTATAGGGGGCCCCGAACTCTTGCGATGAATAAAGATTTAAAGAAGTAGAGCTTCAACCTTACTTCTGTCGGCTTTACAACTAGGGCCCCTTCTCTATACTTTGCGGGGGGGGGCCGCAAAAGTGTGCTACGCCACTGACAATAGGTATTTGTCTAATGAACTAACATTCTAAGGTGAACAGAAAATCAGTGCGACACCTGTGATACGCTGGGGATTTGTGGGTTAAAGTTCTTAATCCTGTGACGATTTGTCTTCAAAGGCACAACAGTTGATTGATTATTTATTCAGTGGTTGATGGAATAAAATAGAAGCTTAATTCACTAAGGAATAATATATATTCAGAGATAGATACTGTACATTTGGTGAAAAATATGAAGCTTTAAAATAAAATATGCAGCTTCCAAAAGGGAAGCTTTCTTTTACAATAGTCAAGAAATCGTGTCATATAAACCCAAAGTAAAAAAGTTCTACAACAATGAACACATTGTATGTAAATAAAAGTGATCTTTAAATTAACAAATACAAGTCGAGACATTAAAATAAATGTGCTCATATCTATAGTAAATTGAGAAAATAAAATTATTTGTGATCACAGTTACTAATCATCTAATCCTCTAAATGTATGCAATGTCCTAAAAAGAAATGTCTCATCAAACATGGGCCAAAAAATGACTCTTTTTACAGTTTTACAGTTATGCTGAAAATGAGAGAAATCACATGTTAAAACTTCTTAGGTTGAAAACTATAGGATCTATTACAAAGGGTCAAAGGAATTACACAGGAAGAAGTATGCGTTTTATTTAAACATCCATCATTTAAAATTTTCCAGTACCAGCTGAATGAATTATAAATGAGGTTGTTTTTGAGAAATTCTTTGAAGATAAAATATGTTATGTGGCATTTCATAACTTTTAAAAATTATATTGACTGTTTCATGATAGAGAAGCAGCCGCGTAACAACATTTCGAATATAGGAGGGGGCAAGTCTTTTTGTTGCGCCCCTCTCAGAACAGCGCCCCCCCCCCATCACAGCGCGTAATTTCCACTAATCGTTACAGTATTACTGTTATGTATTTTTTTTTCGTGAGTGTGGGAAAATAATTGTAATTTACGAAAACAGCTATACATTTGAAAAATTAAAATATTAGACTTACTTGAAGTAAAGACAGCTTCTTCACCCACCCAATTCATTCAACACAAGAGTCGTACATTAGTAAAACTAGTAGACCTCATTTTGATTTGCGTCGGGATACGTATGAAGTACAGTTTACTATTAATTAATCACTAAATAGTACGACATGATTGTTCCGTATACATTCGGCACTAAAGCCACATTCTCGTTCTCCAGAACTCATAGGCTGAAGATATATCACAACCACAAGATGTTTTTTCTAAATTGATCAACAGATTCTCACAATACACCTACACGCACACTTTTCTAATTTTACTTTCACACCACATTAATCTTCAAATGTTTCAGTACATAGATTGAACTGCACTTTGTATTGATATACCGGACTAGAGATGCAAAATAGCCGGATTTTTGAGACATGCTTTATTTTCATTAAAAAAAAAAAAAAACGGCTTTAGGAAAGAAAACGGAAATTTTCGCTCTCTTGACACAACTAAGATCTCATAAATCGTACGTACGCGCCCTTGGCGCGGGAGACCTGGGTTCGATTCCCGGCGGGAGCTCATGTGGTTCGGATTCCACGTTAATCAGTAGGTCCACGTCTCACATAGCCTCGCTGCTGAAAGGGACGCTAAACTGAAATTCAACTCAACTCATAAGTCCTACGTTGGTTGCCTAACCATATCAAGTTCTTGAAATTTATACATCTTGAAATGTGTTGTTTGGGTTGCTTAAAGTCAAACTGGCAGACAAGAAGAAAAAAAATAAATATATCACTGCCGTTCCAGGAACACTATCGTTTCAGATACTCTTCAATACCTAATATTAGAGCCGAGAAGGCTTCAAAATTTTGTTCATATTTCAGAAGAAAATGTTTCACTAAGAACAGCAGCTTAATGTGATTTAGTTCAAGGAACTGAAGCAACAAAGCTTAGTGCAGTGGCTCTTACCTTTTGTTTTTCTTCAGAATACAGTATTTTTTTTTTAAAGTTAGACTATGATGGGAAAAGAAAGCTGAAACACACTGTTGTTTCTTTGCTAAATATGAAATATTAAAAGAAAAAAATCCTAAGCCAAAAAAAAAAGCATAGAAAAGATATTCGTTTTTTATTTAAAAAAGCAGTTTTTTCCGAGACCTTAAACCACTATTCAGAACAGTTATTGTTCCCACCACTAACTTTTCACTAATTTTTATTTATTTATTTATTTATTTATTTGTCGTTAAACATTATTATAAGAACTATACAAACAATTCGTTCGAACTAGAAAACCCTATACATTAACAATTTTGAGATTTCCACGTTTTTTAGGTAAATTTTAGACTTTCAGTCAAGCAGCTATTGCGTCGAGACTATTTATCGTAGAATCATGGTTCATACCCCGTTTTATTCGAAATGAAACAGTGTTTTCCTAATTTGTAAATTTCCCTAATATGTACCTAAGGCAATAAAAATACCTGTCCAAATTCGGAAAAAAAGATTTTTTTTAAAAAAAGTCCCCATTTCCTGTGAATTTCTTCCCTCCGGTACACAACATGGACATGCGTATGTTCCAAAAAAAAAAAAAAAAAAAAAAAAAAAAACTTTGCTTCACTCCAAACATAACGAGGTATGAACCATGATACTGGGGTAAATAGTCTTGGTGCTAAAATTCATTTACTATTTTTTTCCTAATATCTACTATTGTTATTCAACAAGCTTTAGTGATAAGACTCTTTATCGTAGGACCATAGTTCGTAACTCTTTGTATTTGTAATGAAGGAATGTTTCCAACTGCATCATTCAAATTCCCCCATTATGTACCAGAAGTGAAAATCCCGATTGGGAAAAAGAGATTTTTGTCACGAAAAAATAACCTTTTCGAGAATTTCTTTCCCCAGATAGATGCTAGCGCCACGGCAGTGATACAGTTCTAAACGTTACTTCATTACAAACAAAATGAGGTACAAACCATGGTCCTACAATGAACACTCTTGACGCTAGAGCTTATTGAATAACAATACATTATTAACTATTACCCAAAAATGGTTAGGGAAATTTAGTAAATAAGCTCTAGCACCAAGACTATTTATTCTAGGGTTATGGTTTGTACCTTTTTGTTCGTAATGAACCAGCATTTTAAATCGTATCACTTGCATGTCCCTCTCATGTATCTGAGGGGACAAATTCCCGCCCAAAATGTATAAAAAGTCCGGAAAATTCAATTTTTCAAAAAATAACTTTCTCGGAATCTTATTTCCTCAGGTACACGACAGCGCAATGGTAGTGGTACCTTGGAAACGTTGCCTCATTACGAACAAAATGAGGTGCAGACCATGATCCTACGACAAATAGGGATGATCTGTAGCTACTTCACTAAACACGTTGACTAAAAATGTGTAATAGGGGAAATTTTTGAAAAATCACTATTTACCCTACGATTATAGTTTGTACCTTGTTTAGTTTGGAATGGTGGTAGGTTATAAACGGTACCACTCACATGTTATTGAGGGGAGGAATTCCCGAAAAAAGATCTGAAAAAATCCCCTTTTTCAATTTGGTCGGGATATTCCCACTTCTGGTACACAATAGGGAAATTTGAGTGGTTCGGTTGGAAACATTTCTTTATTACGAACACAACTAGGTTAAAACGCACTCACTTTGGCGCATTTATTTAAACTAAACAATTCTGGCTATTTTAGCCACCCTTTTTAAAATATACTCAAAACTTTTAATTTACGATTTTAAAGTCTAAATTGTTTTAAGCGCAACGGTTATTTATCCAAATTTATAAATAAGTATTTTCCAGGAACTTGCAGCAGTGCCACTCCGAACAAGAACCCTCAGCGTATCTTACATACTATACTATTAAGTGAAAAAAATGCTTATATGTATATATATATTATTATATCTACCTTATATTATTATTCGTTTAAATTGAAATAAAGCATATCTCTGAAAATCTATAGCTTTTGGCGTTTATTATCTTCAGATGTATGATGCAGCTCATAACAACGAACTTAATTAACAAATTTATTACAAAATTATGAGTAATTTATACCCAGGTCGAAGATTACAAGATTGCATTAAACAGATTTATTATGAGTCATGTTAACATAATTTATCTAAGTTTCCAGTCATGTAGCCAATCTGTTCAATAAAACACCTTTCCGGCCTTCAATGCATGCTTATTCATTTATTTGTATGTTTATATATCATATGTTGGAATCTATGCCTGGCTTTCTGCATTCAGTTAAATTTCTGAATCGAACAATAAGCAGCATCCCTTGCTAATTGATAACAACAACTTAATACGCCTTTCACATTACTTTCTTTATGAATTATAAAGATTTTAAAATAGTGAGCTCGATAACACAGAAATGTCTGTTTTTTTTAGCTAGGAACAATTAATTCATATTCGTTCTAACATAAACAGAATTATTAACATTATTTTTATACAATTTTCTCTTTCTAAGGAGCAATATATTCATATTTACTTTCAAGCATTACAAATCTTTTTTTTCACTTTAGTTATGTCTACACATAACAATAGTACAGTTAATAATAAATAACGTACCTAACCTAATATACTATACCTAACCTAAATAACTTAACCTATCTAACTTAACCTATTCTTTTGTTATAAAACAAATAGACTTGGATCTATCACTTTTACATACAATAATCAAATGCTGCTCTTTGTATTGGTTTTTATACCTTTATCACAGTTAAGACCGGTCCTTAGCAAACAGTTATTGATTGCATAACCAGTGCATAGATCACAGGCATCATGCATAGATAGCATAAAAGGGCAAATAAGAGAAGGTGATATTGCTGCGCTGACTTTTAATACTCAACTTTTCTTTGTCTCAATTCCTGATCAATGGAAACTACTCTATTGAGAACGAGCTGCAAATGTGAAATATCAATTCGACCTACAATGATCCGGTAAGTATCGTTACCCTACTTCAATAATTTCGTTATGTAGTCTCTTGTGTGCCATTGTAATTTCTTTTATCGCTGGATTATATACACACACAATTTTGAACATGTCCCCCTTATAGTCTGATCAGATATGTGCGACCGCGAATGTAGCTTAATTAGCCATAGTAGCACCACATACTTCCTTTAAACTTGCAAAGGAACACATATAATGAAGAATATATATTGAAGAATTTCTAGTTCACTTTTATGAAATTAAAATTTATAAGAAACATTACCAAAGACGACGATCTTCATTTCTTATGACAAATCTAAATTTATATTACCTTCATCATCCACTTGACCCTTTTTAAAATGTCCAAAACACTGTTAATATCGAAATTAACTTTTATCAGGTTGAGTTCAAATCCAAATATATTCTTTTTGAGGAAAAAGAATTAGATTTTCTGGTCCAGACGACGAACTATGTACGCTAATTTATATTCATAACTGCACTTCTTCTATTGTCACAAACAGTATAATTATGGTAATACGAAATCTTATGGAGTATAAATGGAGTATAAATAAATTCATTCAGTTGAAGCTATGGACTATTTACTCGAAGTACATTATAAAATGTATATCAAATTTGTGTACATTCGCTTAAACATGTTAGCACTATATTTAGAATTTACTTTCTATGGCCACACAAAATAGCTTTATATATATCTGTATTTTTTTATAGAATGCAACGGATATCTATGGATAATGTATGCATACGTACGACACATTATCCATGCGACGCAGGTCAACATTAATGGCACACACCAAATAAATAACATAGGTCAACATTATACACACACCAAATAAATAACATTAAGTGCAGGTCAAAATTAAACACGCCAAGATAAACGAACTCATACCTAACAATAAGCATATTTAAACTCATACCTAACAATAAGCATATTTAAAATTGATTTCAATGATACGATTTGATTTTACCAAAAGCAGATCGTAACAAGGTATGGACCATGATCCTTGATTAATAGCGATGTGTTAGGATTTGTTTTAAAAAGAGCTCTAAAATTTATCATTTTCTTTGTTCCTTCGTCCATGTTTGTGACGTCACTGCCCCCAGGCATCGCAAGCGTGACTGCAAAATGCCCATGAAACATATACTTTGATGCTTCCCCGCTTGAAGGAATGCGAAAAACACGGTGTGTAAAGCTTTACTAGAGATTTATAAAGCAAATTCCGAAAGTCGACGTCATGGTTCAGATCTGTACCAAAAGTCCCCAAAGGGTTAATATATTTGGCCTTCTTTTTCTTATAAATGAAATATAAGTTTTACGTCCCACGATTATGCTGGTTAGGCTAAAGGAGACGGTGATGATGAGAGATGAGTGAAGTGGTGGAATGAAGAAAGTGGGAGGAAACGGGAGAACCCCGGGAATATCCACGAGCACGGTGTTTCTCCACCACAAAGTTCGCACGGCGCGAGCTGGGATCGAACCAGGGACTCCAAGCACCTGAGGTGAACGCTCTACCACTGAGCCACCGCGCCCCCGTTTTATCTTATCAGTGATCAATTATTCTTGATTGTTGAACTTCTCATATTTATTTTTCTTGAATACAGTAACTAAGCCTCTTTTTCTTCTTATAAGGGGGAACAAAGGTGGAAAATACTTTATTCATTAAAGTTGAAATATTAAAAAAAAAAAAAAAAAGTTCAAAATTTGACAGGCATAAAGCGATGAAAAAACTTTTTTAAAAGCCGTTTTTAAGTCCTTCCGTACGTAACATCCAACTTTTAATACATTTAACAAGAACGAAATAATAGTTTCAATTTGATTAAATGTTCAATGTAAAAAATAACGAGCCACTGTGATCCCATAGCTCATTTCGACACAAAAACTGCATACTTCAACGAGCAGAATTCACAGTTTTCCGAAGACAAGGCACGGTAGGAGCTATTTGTGAATTCTCTACACAGTTTCTCCACGTCCAGTGAGTCAAGCCTGTCTGAATATGCATTAAGAACTGCAAAATGGTTCAGTTTTGCTCGGCAGTTGCAGATGTCGCCGGGGTGACAAGCAAGAGACGAAGGACTTTCAACACTTCAGGAAACAACTCTCTTGTTTCTTTACAGTTTCTTGAAGTTGTGAAGGGGACGCAGACAAGGTTGGACGACGACAAGCCTGGACACTTAATTTTGGTCGCTGCCCACAAGGTTGGACAAAGACAAGGTTGGACGACGACAAGCTTGGACAACGACAAGCTTGGACACTTGTCAATTTATCCTCTTGCGCCAGACTCGAACGAATTCCTGAGGTGTCCAAGCATGTCGTGGTCGATTCCGACAAGCCTGGATACATCTCATTTTGGGTCGTTGACGACAAGGTTGGACGACGACAAGCCTGGACACATTCCTGGGGTGTCCAAGCTTGTCGTGGTCGATCCCGACAAACCTGTACACATCTAATTTTGGGTCGCAGACGACAAGGTTGGCCAACGACAAGCCTGAACAAATTCCTGAAGGTGTCCAGGCTTGTCGGGATCGATTTTGGATCGCTGACGACAAGGTTGGCCAACGATAAGCCTGGACACATTCCAATGGGCCGATTTGGTGCATTCAAAGCACGTAGATCTGACAAATACAACTGTTTATTCACTTGTACGGGTGTACAAGGGCAGTTAGTGTTATCAATGTGCAAGGGCAACTGTTTTCTCTGATTATACTGCAGTGTTATTTTCATACCACCGAAATATTCATAAAAATCGTAAGAAGTACCACAGACATGAGAGTTGAAACCTATTCAAGCCATCAGGCTTTGGGGCCGCTACGTTTCGACGACACCGTATCGGCGCCAGGTCAGTTCGGCGAAAATTTTATGTACAAGGGCACAAATCCCATTTAATAATTATTTAAGTAAAACGAAAATTTTGTAAATAATAATAATCTCTTTTAATAAAAGATAAATAAATTTAAAATAATTCGAAAATCCTCTAGTAGAGGGCAGTAGCTGACTGGCGAGAATCAGCCAATAGCGATATAGATGCGAGCTATGCAAGTCTATATTGAAGGACATGTATGTATGAACTGGAAACGCCTTAACTGGTAGAGTTTGTTGGAACAGACATTTCAAATTGGGTCGTTGACGACAAGCCTGGACACATTCCTGGGGTGTCCAGGTTTGTCGCGGTCGATCCCGACAAGCCTGGACACATCTCATTTTGGGTCGTTGACGACAAGGTTGGACGACGACAAGCCTGGACACATTTCTGGGGTGTCCAAGCTTGTCGTGGTCGATCCCGACAAGCCTGGACACATCTCATTTTGGGTCGCTGACGACAAGGTTAGCCAACGACAAGCCTGGATACATTCCTGAAGGTGTCCAGGCTTGTCGGGATCGACCCCGAGATGCTTTGACATATCTCATTTGGGTCGCTGACGACAAGGTTGGCCAACGACAAGCCTGGACACATTCCTGGGGTGTCCAAGCTTGTCGTGGTCAATCCCGACAAGCCTGGACACATCTCATTTTGGGTCGCTGACGACAAGGTTGGCCAACGACAAAAAGTGTCCAGGCTTGTCGTCGTCCAACCTTGGCGCAGTTCCGTTGTGAAGCAGGTCCCTCAGATTTTTTTAAGCGGGAATAGTGGTGAGTAACTGTTGCACCTGTAGTTGTAGTCGGTCTGGATTGACATGGTATTGTTTTAAAATGTCAGTAATGTCGTGAGAAAAGATACCTTCCAGAATTACATCCTCTATTGCACGACACTTTTTCAGTTCAGGCTGATGGAATCGA
The DNA here is from genome assembly GCF_964235325.1 of Thermobia domestica. Taxonomy (NCBI): domain Eukaryota; kingdom Metazoa; phylum Arthropoda; class Insecta; order Zygentoma; family Lepismatidae; genus Thermobia; species Thermobia domestica. The sequence continues at coordinate 58,806,075 of NC_137458.1, forward strand.
CTAAATTTTGCAAATGATATTGTCCGAACATTCATAATACGTTGGGCGTAATTTCTCTTCTGCGGTGTTGAATTGGTAATTTTTCGCAGATGTCTGCGAGTGTTCTAGTCTTTTAGAGGTCTGTTCTCTGCACGGTAGCTGAAGAGATCCTTGTTTGTTCTATCGAAGATCCCCCTATACAATCAGGGGCGACTAAAAGAAAAATTAATACATCCACCAGCGCCCTTGGTGAAATATTACGTCCTTTTTTGTTCTATCGAAGGCGCCCCTATGCAATCAGGAGCGACAAAAGGAATAATTAATATATCTACAGGGCCCTTGATGCAATATTACATCCTTTTTGTTCTATCGAAGCCGCCCCTAAAAATTAGGGGCGACAAATGGAATAATTAATATATCTACAGCGCACTTGGTGCAATATTACATCATTGTTTGCTCTATCGAAGACGCCCCTATGCAATCAGGGGCGACAAAAGGAATAATTAATATATATACAGCACCCTTGGTGCAGTATTACATCCTTTCTGTTCTATCGAAGGCGCCCCTATACAATCAGGGGCGACAAAATGAATAATTAACCTTTCTACTGCGCCCCTTGTTGCAATATCATTTCTTTTTTATTCTATCGAAGGCGCCCCTATACAATCAGGGACGACAAAAGTAATAATTAATATACCTACAGCGCCCTTGGTGCAATATTACATCATTTTTGTTCCATCGATGGCGCCCCTATACAATCAGGAACGACAAAAGGAATAATTAATATATCTACAGCGCACTTGGTGCAATATTACATCATTGTTTGCTCTATCGAAGGCGCCCCTATACAATCAGAGGCACCAAAAGGAATAATTAATATATCTACAGCGCACTTGGTTCAATATTACATCATTGTTTGCTCTATCGAAGACGCCCCTATGCAATCAGGGGCGACAAAAGGAATAATTAATATATCTACAGCGCCCTTGGTGCAATATTACATCCTTTTTGTTCTATCGAAGGCGCCCCTATAAATCAGGGGCGACAAATGCAATAATTAATATATCTACAGCGCACTTGGTGCAATATTACATCATTGTTTGCTCTATCGAAGACGCCGCTATGCAATCAGGGGCGACAAAAGGAATAATTAATATATCTACAGCACCCTTGGTGCAATATTACATCCTTTTTGTTCTATCGAAGGCGCCCCTATACAATCAGGGGCGACAAAATGAATAATTAATATATCTACAGCGCCCTTGGTGCAATATTATATCCTTTTTAGTTCAATCGAAGGCGTCCCTATACAGTCAGGGGCGACAAAATGAATAATTAATATATCTACAGCGCCCTTGGTGCAATATTATATCCTTTTTAGTTCAATCGAAGGCGCCCCTATACAATCAGGGACAACAAAAGTAATAATTAATATACCTACAGCGCCCTTGGTGCAATATTACATCATTTTTGTTCCATCGATGGCGCCCCTATACAATCAGGAGCGACAAAAGGAATAATTAATATATCTACAGCGCACTTGGTGCAATATTACATCATTGTTTGCTCTATCGAAGGCGCCCCTATACAATCAGAGGCACCAAAAGGAATAATTAATATATCTACAGCGCACTTGGTTCAATATTACATCATTGTTTGCTCTATCGAAGACGCCCCTATGCAATCAGGGGCGACAAAAGGAATAATTAATATATCTACAGCGCCCTTGGTGCAATATTACATCCTTTTTGTTCTATCGAAGGCGCCCCTATAAATCAGGGGCGACAAATGCAATAATTAATATATCTACAGCGCACTTGGTGCAATATTACATCATTGTTTGCTCTATCGAAGACGCCGCTATGCAATCAGGGGCGACAAAAGGAATAATTAATATATCTACAGCACCCTTGGTGCAATATTACATCCTTTTTGTTCTATCGAAGGCGCCCCTATACAATCAGGAGCGACAAAATGAATAATTAATATATCTACAGCGCCCTTGGTGCAATATTAAATTCTTTTTGTTCTATCAAAGGCGCCCCTATACAATCATTCCTTTCTTCCTTTCCAGGATGGTGTACTCGCCGGGAACGTCATACCTTATACGTCATAAATGTTATATGTATAAGAAAACAAGGAAATAAAAAAAATATACGCCTGAAAGAAACACAGGAACAAGATTAAACGATACAAACCTACTCTATCATTTGTAACTTTATATCTACTTGACCTATACAGATGAATTATATATCAAATAAAGGAAATTTTATTTATAGAACATTTTAAGTTTCAAGACCATAGATTTGAACTTAAGGTAAGAAATCAAGGAAAACATAATTGTTCTATAGACGGTGGCGGCCAAATTGGATATGGCAGCCATTGGATGAAGGTCAACGGGAATGTCCGGAGGCTTTTAGGAAATTACTATACTTGATGAAACGAAACTATCCTGCAACATTCATTAAGCTACTAATTTTTGCTGCTTTTGTCAAAAATTACGCCTGCATACTGGACCAAGTCTCAAGAGAAAATGTTAACTAATTATGAGGTGCAGGACTACCAATGTATGCGAGCTAAACGAAGTTAAAAAAAAATCAATTTTCGCTAATAAGAAAATTAACTCTGTATCATCGCCTTGATTGACGTTTGCATAGCTTGGAGGTATTAGGAAAAACTTGAAGCCCCGTCCATTGCGACCCACCAGCCACCGTGACCCACTCAGACTCTGATCCACGACCCACTCTGCTTACAAGGGAAGAGAGGGAGATTATATATCGAAGTGGAAGATGGTTTATACACCATTCGAAAGCACTAATGACGCCTATTACGAAACTGTAATAAAAATTTTCCGAATGCATATACTGTGCGAGTTATATGAATATACAGGATGTCCAGAAAGTCCGTTGTCACCCCTAGAAATCGCAAATGGTAAGACAGATGCCAAAACAGGAAAACACGTGTTTGATCATTTTAAAAGTACAACGTATCAAAGCAAAAAATTTTGTCTCAGGGCCACCCGCAGGGTTCCAGGCGGGGTCCAACTCAAAAATTTCAAATAGTGATGGGATCAAGTAGCATATCGTTGGAAAGCTGTTGGAAAATGAACGAAGACAAAACATATCTCGACTCTTTAAAATTACCATGTGCAAAATGGCGCCCAGTGAAAATGTAAGCAAAAACGTCGTTGTAAAGTCTATGGTCACTCTCATAAATCTGAATTGGTGCGACAGATGTCAAAACAGGAAAGCACGTGAGTCATCATTTCGAAAGTAGAGTGATTGAAAGTAAAATATTTGTCCTAGGGTCCTGCGCAGGATCCCAGACGGGGTCCTACTCAAAATCTTCAAATTTCAAGGGGGCCAATTAGAATATTATTTGAAAGCTGTTGTTAAATGAAACAACTACGTGTGTATGGAAGTAGTCATTCACTTTGGATGTAAAATGAACTACGATTTAGCACTTTTGTCAAACACAAATATCTCGGAAATCAGTTTCAGACTATATTCAAACGATTTCCGATACGATCTGATACAATATTCGGTGAAAATTGGAAAACTTACAATTAAACATGCATATAACTCACATCGTACACGTATTCGGACCAATAATATTACAGTTTCTTAATGAGCATAGTTAGTGCTTTCGATTAGTGTATAAACTATCCTCCACTTCGATATATAATCTACGTCCCATTTCGTTTTTCTGTTCTTGTTTCTTACACATTAATGGGCCCCGAACAGCAGAAATTTAGTAGGCGCATTTCCTTTCTTTACGTTGCGTACACGAATTAAAGTGAAAACAAACGAACACCCGAATACAGAAAAAAAGAACCAAAACGCAAAATGTTTGATCAGTGTTATCGTAGAGCGTCCAGACTTGTTCCACCTGCTTTCATCTAACAACAGCTTTTAAACAATATACTACTTGACCTACCCTGAAATATGATCATTTTGAGTAGGGCCTAGTCTGGGACCTTGCGGAGGATACCTGAACAAATATTTTTACTTTCAATCATTCTACTTTTGAAATGATGACTCATGTGTTTTCCTGTTTTAACATCTGTCGCACCATTTCAGATTTATGAGGATGGCCATAGATTTTACAATAACGTTTTTGCTGACATTTTCACCGGCCACCATTTTGCACATGGTAATTTTAGAGAATCGAGACTTGTTTCGTCTTCGATCATTTTCCAACAGCTTTCCTACGATATGCTACTTGATCCCGTCACTATTTGAAATTTTTGAATGGGACCCCGCTTGGAACCCTGCGGGTGGCCCAGGGACAAAAAATTTTGCTTTGATACGTTGTACTTTTAAAATGATCAAACCTGTGTTTTCCTTTTTTGGCATCTGTTTTACCGTTTGCGATTTCTAGGGGTGGCAACGGACTCTCTGGACACTCTGTATATTCATATAACTCGCACAGTACATGCATTCGGAAAATTTTTATTACAATTTCATAATAGGCGTCATTAATGCTTTCGATTGGTATATAAAACGTCTTCCACTTCAATATATAATCTCCATCTCTTCCCTTGTCAGCGCATTGTATTCAGCATCTTCTGAAAACAGAAAAATTTGTCTACGTTTTACTTTCAAGGTCTCTATTTTTCTTCCTTTTTATTTTGTTTCTATTTAGTTATCTGAGGTGAGTACTAGTACGTTGCGTGCATGCTGCACTTTTTGATTGGGATATGTCACTTCTAGAAGTCAGTTCATGTCAAAATGTAGGCCTAACATTTGAGCTGATTCAAGATGTCCTCCATGAGCCACGATATTGCCTTTTTTAAGTAGCTATTGCTTCAACACTACTCACCCGAATTTAATGATTAGTATCGCGTTCTCTTAAAAATAAACCAGTCTTCCAACTTCATAATCGCACATGTCCATATGACGTGTGAAAAAAAGGGAAATTTGGGGGGAAATCGGAAAATTTCTAAGGAAAAATACATTTTTTGAAGTTTGGAGACCTCTAGAGCGACCCCAGGTAAGAGTATGCAATCACATTGTACTCTGAAAATACATTTGTTTATTGGTAATGTTTTGATATCCCAAATATGATTTTGATATCTTAAATATAGTGACGTGGGAACAATATTTCCCAATCCTATTTGTAATTAGAAAATATACAGTATATATCAATATGGAACATTATGATCTAAAACTCCTTAAGCGAGTACAATCCATCCAAATTTAATGATTCGTACTCCATTCTCTTTAGAATGACGCAATCTTCCAAATGCAAAATTGTTTATGTCCCGACAAAGTACGGGAAAGGGGAAATTTTTGGAAAAGCGCGATATTTCTCCGAAAAATTCATTTTATTTTAGACATTTGGATCCTCTTAGAATGGCACCAACTGAAAATTTGCAACCCTAACATACCACAAAAATACACTGGAGTATTGTCAGTGCTTCTTGCAAAAACCATTCTGATATCTTATTTAGTGACGTCGTGAAGAAAATATTCCCCAATCCTGTTTGCAAGTAAAACATATATATAAGTAGGGAAAACTACAATATGAAATTCCTGGACGGAGTTCTAAGCATCCAAAGTTTGTGGTTAGTACTGTAGGTAATTCTCTTTAGAATAGTGGAATGTTTCAAATGCAATGTCCCCATGACGTACGAAAAAAGGAAAGTTTATGCTTCCAAATTTATTGAGAGGTATATTTTATTTAGTTATCCAGGACATCTAAGAAGTTCATAAAATTCTTTTGTATCTTATTCCCTAATTGTCCAATTTAAATGTTCTTAGACCGGCTTCAGGTGAAACTACACAATCCTAACATACCACAAAAATACGCCGGAGTAAATACTTCCTGCAAACATCATTCCGATATATTATTAGCGTCGTAAAAAAAAAAAAAAATACAATTCAACCTATTGTTAGGAGGGGAATTTTCTATCCTTACACATTCAACTCTATACCTTATTGATTCTGCATATTTTTTTAAAACCAGAATATTTGCACTTGACTCACAAATTTTATTGATAAGTGACTATTTTTTTAAAAAAAAAAATCTTAATATCTCCTTTTTCCCACGGGGTTCCGTAGGTATGAAGAAAGACTCGTTTTTATAAACAGCAGTGATTTCAATTATTTTTAGAAAAAAATACTACATTAATGTGATAAATGTTTATAAACAACTAAAACATTAACTTTTTCTATACAGCTCTCATGATTCTTGATCATCTTCTTTCAACTTTTTATTGTATTTATTGTTGTATTGTCTACCACCAGTGCGTTTTGTGCAAAGCAGTGTGCATGGAACTTTGGCTTTTGAACAAGAGCATCGTGCAATATATCCGGAACAACCGCATTTAACAAATTCTCTGCAGGCTTCCATAATAGGAGGATGAGAAGACCAGACCGGTGTTTACTTATCCTCAATATGGTCCATCCCCATCCTTCTGGCTTTGGAATATTGTCCTTCTCTGAGCATGCAGGACCCCAAACTTCACCTACGTGGTATGCTGAATGGAGGCAATGTTGATTTAGTGCCTCTTTTGTTTGGGGAAGAGTTTGTGGACTGTGACTTTTCGAAGTAAAAAGAAACTTTCTAAGGTTATTGACTGAGACTACTCAGTGTGGTAATTGAATGGGGGAAAGGGGGGAAATTCTCAGCACCTCTGAACACTTCCCCATAATCTCGTTCCCTTTGTGCTTTCTAGGGGGGAACTTGGTAATAACACCATCCTTCATGTGTAATTACAAAAATTAAATTTATATACAAATAAAAATCGTAAGTTTTTAACTTACTAATAAGGAATCTGTATCGAAATAGAATCTACTCCGAGAAGTTTTGGTACAGTGCAGTGGCGTATTTAGGGGGAGGGCTATCGGGCTCAAGCCCCTCCCGAAATAAATTTGATGGGATTTTCACATTCCACGTAGGGCTACAACAATAATCCTTTTCATAATTTCTAAGAATTTCATTAACTTTCCATTTTATTATCTCTATGTTCTCAAATAGACCTAATACTGTATTTGTCAAATTTGATTCCATGTAAGAACTATGTTCTTTTTTCTATCTTTCGTCCATTCTACTTTTCTTTTTCTTGGTTGTTACTTTCTTTCGTTTCTCCTATCATAGTTTTGACCGTTGTTGGTTGTGATTTGAGTCAGCGTCATCAGTAACACCAAAACTAAGAGAAGCTGATAAGCGAAACTAATGTTCCACACCAACTTGCACGGATATCAACATAATGGGACTTTGGTTATTATAGCAAAGGAATATTTACATCGTTTAGTTATAAAGAAAGGCGAATGTTTGAATTAAAGAAAATCGAGATGGGAAATAAGTAGCCCGGGAAATTAGGTAGTACATCAAGAAGATGCTTCCTTTTATCTTCTATGAATAGAATAAATGGTTAAATTCACTGTTAAATTTTTGTGTGTATTATATCACGTAAGATTCACAAGTCTGCAATTGTTTCTATTAAAACTGCAATCAGTATATTTCAGCTTCAACTTGTCTCAACATTTTCTTTTAGGTAGAAACTTACACAGATAAAACTGAATATTTCCATTTTCTCTAAATTGAAATCAGTTAAGTTGAAGCGAAATTACAAATATTCAACGTATGTTTGTAGGAGCGTCATTTCGCATTTGCCTGGGAGGTAAGATCCTCCACCGACAAACGGGTTTCACGTTTTTTCCTAGTACAGAATTAGCAGACAATTGATTAAAATATTAATTCTCAAACTCAGGTGGGCAATTCTCCCACTTCTTGCTCGTATTGTGCATAGCCCTCCCCGAAACAAAATCCTAAATACGCCACTGGGGAGTGTTATCCGAAAAGCTGAAAAGTAACATCTCCTGAACAGTGAACAGATTGAGGTAGGACTATCTCAGGAGAGTAATGCTCCCGGAAGTAGGAACGAAAAAAAACAGTTCTGATTGGTTGGCATTATCCATTTCTTGCCACGTTGCATTAAAATAGCAGAAATCAAACTATTGTTGTTGTCCGTCTTCGTGGGCGAGTGGATTAGCGCTATATGATAGTAATAAAAATCTTTTTTGGCATGAGTTCAAACCCGGCCCGAGGAAAGATTTTTTACATTTTTTTTTTACAGTTTTATAACAGTTTTTACATTAAAATAATATGAAAATAATACTCAAAAAAGTGATTTACTTACTTTTGTGCGGATAAGTAGTAGTAGTATTAGTAGGAACGGGTTAGAAGCCCCGCACGGCCCTTGTACTCCATGATATGGGGCTAGTTTTGTTCCCCATGTACTCCATGATATAAATTTTGTGACCAACTTAAAACAACTGGCTAGGGTAGCGCGTAAAACAGCTGGCTAGAGTAGCGCGCGAAAAAACGCACTTCCGGGAACCCGAGCGGGTTGTATTGAGGTGGGTTTCAGTCTCTCAGGTTTAGTTCTATGTTTCGTTGGAAGCTATTTTACTGTGAACAATGGATATAAGACATCATCAACAACAACAAATATCTGTTCTACCATTTTTGTATAATACACCTCTTTTAAACTTGAAGGTTAACTACTTTGAATTAATATTCATAATAATTGCGGTTATGCATATTTGTAACTTAAATTTAACGTTAGTGTTCTTCTGATTACACTAATTACAATTATGAGCACAATGCTCTCACAGAAAATACCCAAGATCCTTTATACACTATGTACGTTAGAAAAACTGATTTTTCAAGTCTTTTGTGAGAAAAATATTGTGAACTGAGAAATTATAACCTTTTCCATGTTGTACAGGGGTATTTTCCTGTGAGTACAGGTTTCTTTTGGAATGTGTTGAGAAATTAACACAGTCTGCAAGACAGGCGTATTTTTTGGACTACCGGGCCTACCGGCAGCACCCCTAGAATATTACAAAATAAAGTTATAATATGAACTAATTATATTAATAATTTTATAATTTAGTATCTTCTTTCAATGATAAAAGTTTCTGAGAATTGAATATGTTTAGAAATATATATATTTAATTCTTTGCACGCACGGTGGCTCAGTGGTAGAGCGTTCACCTCCGTGTTTAGGGTCCTTCGTTCGATCCCAGCCGTATGGACTTTGTGGTGGACAAACACTGTGCTCGTGGGTTTTCTCGGGGTTCTCCCGTTTCCTCCCACTTTCTTCATTCCACCATTTCCCTCATTTCTCATTATCACGATCTCTTTTAGCCTAACCGGTATAACCGTGGGACTTTAAACTTAAAGATTTTATTTCATTTCATTTTCCTTCTTTCCTAATCGCCTATTTCACCGTTTATTATTACTTGGATAGCTTCCATTTGCTCTGGTGAGTAGGGTTACCGCCTATCCAATGTGAAATGTAGTGATACTTCATGCAACAAATAAAGGTAGAAATGTACGATCGTTTTTCCGTAATACTAAGTCTTGCTAGTGAAGAGAAAATGATATTTATCTACTTGATAAAAGGATGGTGTAAGGTTTTTTTTTTTTTTATTTTGAAGATTGTATAATAACGTGGAAACTAAAGTCCAATAATAATAATAATAATAATAATAATAATAATAATAATAATAATAATAATAATAATAATAATAATAATAATAATAATAATAATAATAATAATAATAACAGCAGAAGGAAATATGCTACCAAAAATTTTAAATTATTTACTCCGCTGTAATCAGAAGATAGAGCTCTTCAAGTTACTTGGAAAACATGCATTTTTAAATTTCCATTGGGTTCATATCAATACTGAGATTGATGGCATCATTTGTTCATCTCGACCGGATGAAACTTCAATGCTGGAGTAAAATGCAGTCAACAGGAGGGAGCTGACAGCAGGTTCTCCTACATGCTAAAGATAGTGTTGAACATGGGGACAAAACATTGATTTGCACAGTAGATACTGACTGATAGAGTTGTTTTGGCGATATCTTTATTTTTTTTCACTCTCTTAAAACTGCTGGGCTTCAGAACATGTGGATCCTCTTTGGTTTTGGCAAGTGTCAGAGCTTCATGAACATTAATGATATATTTGAAAGTATGGGTGAACAGAAAGCTCTTGCATTGAGAGGCTTTCATGTATTTATTGGGACAGATGTAACGTCCTCGTTTGGAATTAAAGAGCAACAGACTGCCTGGAAAGTGTGGAAATCATTCCCTGAAGCTACTCAAGCCTTTCAAGCAATCTATCCCACAGAAGTCTATTTCTGACGAGACTTTTCAAGTTCTGGACAAGTTCACTTTATTACTCTACTACAAAAACGCATAATATTTCTCAGTCAATAACCTTAGAAAGTTTCTTTTTACTTCAAAAAGTCACAGTCCACAAAGTCGTCCCCAAACAAAAGCGGTGTTGGGAAGTAACGTAACGTAAGTAACGCGTTACTTGTAACGCGTTAATTTTTAAGTAACGTTTCCTAGTAACGCGTTACATTTTTCCAAAGTAACTGTAACGGTAACGCGTTACAAATCTTTAAGTAACGTACCTAGTTCGCGTTACATTTAGGATGAGTAACCACAATATACAGTATGATTTTTTTTTTCGGAAACAAATGTTTCTTTCCTGTAAGTGAATTTCTCAGAACGAAACAATCGAGCATGAAATACGTATGTCAGTGACTGACAGTCACAGACACAGAGAGAAACAGATAAGTTCGTAGTACCACTTGCTATTTTTTGAAGATGAGGACAGCCTTAGGGAAATCATGTGTACTGATTGCAAGCACCTGTAAGATTTTGTCGTAGATTTTGACGGCTCGAAATCAATACATTCAGTGAGTGAACTACCAGTGCAATGATACCGGTAGTCTAATTTATTTTGATTGGTGTTGTTTTTATAAAGATGAAGAACGAAAATATTTTACCGTTCGAACATTTGAAAGAATACTTTTTTTTTCTTAAGAGCTGAGGATGATGGAGAACAGAACTTAAAAGTAAAGTGTCTGAAGTGCCGCGGCGGAAAATATTTATCAACAACTTGGGTGCCATAATTAACGATTTGCAGTAAGGGGTAATATGAATAAACTGTGTTTTGATGAGCAGGCCTACTTTATCACTAGAAAATAGTTTGCTGATTGTATGTAATATTGGAGTTCTTTCAGATCAGTTTGCTTATCCTAGAGTCCCGTTGATTATAGAGTAGTGTAATGTTTCTCTATATTCTTTATTTTTAATTTTACATAATATTGTTATTGCTATATAATTAGTTTAGCAGAATAATAATAAGCAACCATTTTTTCTAACGCATAAGGATGAACACGAGTCAAGCTAAAACTCGACTCGACTCGAATTCAAGTCGAGTTTCAAGTCAAGTGAAGGGTAATATCCTCGAGTCGAGTTCCGAGCCGATTCAGTTTTTCGTGTCGAGTTTTGAGTCCAGTCGAGTTTGATAAATGGCTCGTTCGTTTTAAGTCGTCTTGAAATCATGGCCTGATTACACTGGAGATCGAAAGCCATGGAATACTTTTAGTGTTGCTCACGAGAGGGGACACTGCTCGCATCTCGTCTCGTCTCGATAACGAGACCACAAGAGATTTTTTATAACAAGCTCAGCTCGGCTCGGCTCAACTGAGAAGATGGCTCGAGCCGGCTCACTTGGGGTGAACCATCGGCTCACTTGGGGTGAACCATCGGCTCACTTGGGGTGAACCATCGGCTCAAGCTGGCCTGGTAGGGATGAGCCATTTGCTCGGTTCGGCTCAACTGAGCCGAGTCGGTTGGGTGAGCTGTTGGCTCGGCTCACTTCTCGGTTCGGGTCGATAGTGAATGAGTTGTGAGCCGAGCTGCTCGAGTTGTTGACAATTCTAAACCCGGGCCGAGCAGTTTTGAAGATATTTGGCCAGTGCCCTATAACTTTTAACAATGTTTGGCTCGAGCCCGAATACTCAACCTAGACCCTCAATCAAAATTCAGAAGTTCGTGAACAATGTCCTTGACTCCTAGACTTCACGATTACCGAGGTTGGCAATCAACTAGTTTTTTTAGTATTCAAATACAAACCGCCTAACTTTCTTTTTATTCACAGTGTTGTTATATAATAATAATAATAATAATAATAATAATAATAATAATAATAATAATAATAATAATAATAATAATAATAATATAAGTTGTAGTAGTAGTAGTGGCATTGATAATAATTATACTGTCTATGTAATATACTTGAAGAATGTACTCGAAACTACACATCGGATTTGGCTCGAGTCGAGTCGGAACTCGACCCTAATTAGAGTCGAGTAGGAGGAAATTTTTCGTGTCGAGTTCTTTCGTCGAGCTCAAAGATGTCTGTTTCTAGTCGAATCGAGAGTCAAAGAAAACTCGCTCGTGTCCATTCCTACGAGTAACGCAGTATGGCATTTTATCAATGTTACATTATATGAAAACGTTAATATATCAAGTAAAAATTTGTCCTTGCATTTACATAAAGCGATTCAGAACGTGCAATAATAATAATAATAATAATAATAATAATAATAATAATAATAATAATAATAATAATAATAATAATAATAATAATAATAGCGGTAGTAATAGTAGTACGGAATTTTTTTCACATTTTTAAAGTTTCGGACCTGAAAGTAACACGTTACTTTCGAAGTAAAGTAACAGTTACTTTTTGGGGGCAAATAACGCGTTACTAACGCGTTACATTTTAAGAGAAAGTAAAGTAACTTGTAACGCGTTTCATTTTTACAAGTAACTTACCCAACACTGAACAAAAGAGGCACTAAATCAACATTGCCTCCGTTCAGCATACCACGTAGGTGAAGTTTGGGGTCCTGCATGCTCAGAGAAGGACAATATTCCAAAGCCAGAAGGATGGGGATGGACCATTATTGATGAGGAGTGGACATCGGTCTGGTCTTCTCATCCTCCTATTATGGAAGCCAGCAGAGAATTTGTTAAATGCGGTTGTTCCGGATGTATTGCACGATGCTCTTGTCCAAAAGCCAAAGTTCCATGCACACTGCTTTGCACAAAACGCACTGGTGGTAGACAATACAACAATAAATACAATAAAAAGTTGAAAGAAGATGATCAAGAATCATGAGAGCTATATAGAAAAAGTTAATGTTTTAGTTGTTTATAACATTTGTCTCATTAATGTAGTTTTTTTTTTCTAAAAATAATTGAAATCACTGCTGTTTATAAAAACGAGTCTTTCTTCATACCTACGGAACCCCGTGGGAAAAAGGAGATATTAAGATTTTTTTTAAAAAAAAATAGTCACCTATCAATAAAATTTGTGAGTAAAGTGAAAATATTCTGGTTTTAAAAAATATGCAGAATCTATAAGGTATAGAGTTGATTGTGTAAGAACAGAAAAGTTCCTTCTTAACAATAGGTTAAGATACATTTTTTTTACTACGTCAATAAGATATTGGAATGATGTTTGCACGAAGTATTAATAACACTCCGGCGTATTTTTGTGGTATGTTAGGGTTGCGTACTTTCACCTTGAGCCGATCTAAGAACATCTAAATCGGACAATTAGTGGATATGATACAAAAGAATTTAGTGAACTTTTTAAAAGTCCTGAATAACCCCATAAGATATACCTCTCATTAAATTTGGAACTGCCGAAAACATAGAAAAATGAACTTTAGAAGTTCATAGCTCCAATACTATGGGACCTACCGTAGTCGGGTCAAGACTTCACTTGTGCGCTATCCAAAAATACACGTTTCAGATTTCCTGCATAGTCTTAAGCAAAGATTCATCGCCATCTTCACCCCATGTTTCACATTCCTGTCAGAATTACGATTTGAAACAATGTTCGTAGACTTCCCTTAAGAAAATTTCCCTGGACTGAGACAAAGTGTTCCCTAGTTTGTTGAATATTCAATTGCTATGACAGAAGTTATGTGATAAGATTAGTTTAGCTGTATTAAATGAAGTGCCAATCACATTTGTTTTATTCATTTGCTCTTTTCTTCTATTTTCTTTTTACTTTTTCCTTCACTTTTTAACACAAAAAGTACATATAAATGCACTTTCCCAAACAGTGAGTGCAAATCATGCTACTTTGACCTCTCTCTCTCTCTCTCTCTCTCTCACACACACACACACTTTATTGTTATTGTATTGGTTTATTTCTGAAGAACAAAGAAAAATTTAAACATGTATATTGATCAATCAGTTAGGTAGAGAATTTCCCTAGATTTTCACGTTTTATCGAAAAATTCCCTTTTCCTTCTTTACTAAATTTACATATGACATTTTCCTAGATTAGGGAAATTTCCTTCAAAATACAAACACTGATTTGAGATTCTCGGTTTTTTTCTTATTAATGGCCATCAGTGGCGTATTTACGATCTTGTTTCGGGGAGGGAGGGGGGTTTGCTAACTTCATTTCTGGAACTGTAAAAATTCAGCAAGATATTTCATACTTTAATATAGTAAGATTTCGAGGGAGGGCTTAAGCCCGGGATCAGACCCCTTAAATACGCGGCTGATGACCATAATAATGGAAAATTCCTTTCGTGTATTTTGTTGCAAACGGAAAGCAAGGCGTGAAACTAGCATCTATTCACCATTGTCTGATTTCAATGTAGCTTTCGAAATTTACCTAATATCCTGACATCAAATGAACATCCTGCCATAATAATTATACTAAACATATCACGCTATCTATTCAAAGAGTAAAATTTAAAAAAAACAGACCACGTGTAGAGAAAGATCCAAAATATGAAATCAGGAAATGATGTTTCGCATTAAGTCTGATCAGTTAACACGAAAGGTATTATATCCTATATAAAGCAGAAAAACATTGTGCTCCGTTAGTAGTTTACAACGGATTTCAACCATGATACGAATAACACTAATCATTGCGATCAATGTAATTTGCGGTGAGTACAAAGGCAAGGATTTTAAGATAATGTAACCAATTCTTTGATAGTGTAAGATGCAATGCCGCACAAATCTATGCTAACACTGGACTTTCTTATTCTTTTTGTGTATAAAATAAAATGTCAAAAATAAGTTTTCTCTTGTTTCCAGAAATAAAGGCAGATACCTGATGAATGATTTTCTTGTTTAAATTCAAACTTCTCCAAATGGTTGAAATGATTAATGTGAACTGTTAATACAACATATGTAATAATTTTCATAAAACATCGGAAATAGTAGTTTACTGATGAATGGAAATAAGCAGGTATTCAACTGTATGGATAATTTCATATTTACAAGGAAGTTAATAATGTGAATACTTTTGTAAATCTTAACGATTGTACAGTACACGTATTATTCTTCTCAACTACACACACAGGGTTAGAAAATTAATATCGTATTTCTTCGAAACAACTTTCTTTTAGTGTTACTGCAAGTGAAAGAAAACCGTTCTTGTAATAATGAATAAAATAACTCGGCTAACTGATACAGCTATAAGCTGCCGAAAAAAATATTTTTGGAATAACCTAGTTCGAAAACTATAGGATTCTCGGGCCAACAAACGGTTCAAGAAGTTATACATTTTTATCTAAATATCTAAGTTTAAAAGTCATACTTTTTTTTTTATACGACACATTATAGTCCATGTAGGAGTAAAAGTCGATTCTTGTAAAACACCCTGTTATAAAAATATAATTATCTCATGATATTATCTACTGCAATCACTTGAGAATATCTGAGTTCATTGAAAAAATGAAATAAAATCTTTAAATTTTTCGTCCAACGATTATGGCAGCTAGGATAAAGGAGATGGTGATGATAAGAAATGAATGTAATGATGGAATGAATAAAGTGGGAGAACCTCGAGAAAACCCACGCACATTGTATTTATCCACCACAAAGTTAACTTGACGCGAGCTAAGATCGAACCAGGAACCCCATACACCAGAGGTGAACGCTCTACCACTGAACCACAGCGGCTCCTTGAGTTATTTGAGTCAAGGGACTATTTAAGTTAAAATAAGATAAAGCTTCACTACTCATTAAGTGTGCGCAGCAGTACCATAAACTTCTGTTCAGTTTTCAGTTTGTAGAAATTCGGCGTTTTTGTTATTCTCAATTTATTCAATACTTGCCGGAAATGTGAATATTTTCCTAGCAAGTGGCCTTATGCAGGGTCGTTCTGACCCGTGATTGGTGTCATACTAAAGAGTTCAACTAACATATTTCCTGCAGTAGTCAGGCCTTTAGTATGACGCTAATCATACGTCAAAACGTCTCTGCATAAGGCGGACGGTGTTTTGCTACACCTATTTTCTCAGCCTGCAGCAAATAAGGTGTCAAAAGTGAGTGAGTGCATCTATTTACTGAAGTGTCTGCATGTGTATAAAACACAATGTTTAAATACTTTGCCTTTTCATCATCTTTGTCAGTCACGTTTGCAGTGGCATTTCCTTATTCGCAGAAGCAAATAACGGTGCTTTTTCAATCCATCGAACTTTTACCGAAGCATAGACTGAAATTTTGTGTTTAAACAGTATCATGAGATATTTGTAGGAGTTTTGGGAGAAAATATATGGTCTATTCCTCTGGCTTCCGACATAGAGGTGTACCTTTTCAGCCCCTGAAACCTACTGGGTAACAGTTAATTGCGAATAGCACATCCTTTAGTTGGTATAAAGACAAAAATTATATCTTATTCGAAAGGTAATGAAGTAAGCTTTCAGACAGTGTACAGACTGTTGCAAACATCACTGAAGGTGAGAAGTAAAATTGTGAAAATTTTAAAATTTCCCTCTAGTTTTTTTTTAAACAATTATCTCCTGTTATTGAATGGAGACACTGTCACTACGGCAACAGAAAGAAACTGGGTTGATACTACTCTATATGCCGCGGAAGTTCACATGTTGCATGTTGTTAGCAAAAATCTTAATGTAACCGTACGCAAGTAAATACAATGTTACTTGAATCTTGCGACTATTAATTTCAGTAATGTTATTTAATAAGAATTTATAATTCAATAATAATTCATTTAATTGTAAGAATAATTAATTTACTATAAAAGTGTCACCGAAATAACATTACAGATAAATACGAACATTGAAATACAGAAAACAATGTAAAATAGTTATCCTGTAATGTCTCGATAGGTTTACACAATCATCAATTACGTTTGTGAACAACAGATGGAAGGAAAATAAAAGACGTAGTCAAGTAAACTACAGAACAGATTACTCCGAATCATCCATTATAGTTTATTGGCAGAATTTGTAAAATGATCACTATTTGTACTACACACAAAGACTTTACTGGTAGGTATCTTAACGTAGCCTGATGCGATATGATAACACTCTTGTTAGAATAGTTTATGACAACAAAATATGTATTACATTCTTCATTTAAACTGTTGTGCAGTACAGATACTTTTAACTTCCCTTAGACCACCTACAAATAATCCCTTTTACCATTATCCTCTAACTTCCCATCCTAAAAGAGGGCGTGCCCCTCTTAAGGGTAGTTAGCTCTCGAGTTAGTATTACAAAACAAACAGATACTTCCAAACCACCAACATCTTCTCTTTGTCGCAGAACTGAAGTCAGACCCCCTTCCTCTGCCCTTCATCTGCCCATCGTTCACACAGTGACTCCTTTGTCATTGATATCCATCAATGCTTGGAGCAACCCCCAAGCGAGAAGAATAACCCTGTGATATGTTTACTGTGTATCATACGCCACCACATAATGTTCAGCAATCCCGCACCATAACTTTATGATTGTGATCCTAACATCACAACGTTCTACCCATAAATGAGAAAAATCAATCAATAAATAAAAACTCGGTTACATTTTTCCATTGCCTGTTTCACCCCTTCCTCACAGTAAACTTTATCCTCAACCATCCACATTAAGTATTAAAATATCGCATACACCAATACCCATTACTCTTTCTCTCGTTCCACTTATACCTACCTCCCCATTGACGGAGTAACCCTCGGGCAGTTAGCTAGCCAAGGACTAGGAAAAAAAATACAGATACTCAGAATACTGAAAAGATCCTTCTTCCAGTTAGTTATTATACTATCCGAGGATCAAATAAAGATACACACTCGTCGGAAAGCTGTAAAGATGGTAGTCAAAGGTCTGACACAAGGTTCTTATTCTTTTTGGAAGGCTACATCTAAGTTTTTGTAAAGTCAAACTGCATCTCGCATTCTTGTGACTCTGGCCGAGGCATACTCCATCTACTCGTTTATATTACTTTAGTTGTCAGTCTACTTAAAGTAGCAAAGTAGCATATGTTAGTGACTGTTTCTGCTGTTTGGCCCTTAGTGTATGTTAGCGACTATTTTGGCTAGCGCTCTAAACACCAAAGTGCTGCTGCTTGGCAGCACTTAGTTTATATCAGCGAGTCTTTATAAACTAAGTGCTGCCAAGCAGAAGCATTTCGGTGTTTAAAATACTAGCGTAAACAGTTACTAACATGGATTAAAAAGCCAAGCAGAAACACTTCGGTGTTTAGGGCACTAGCCAAAATAGTCTCTAACATACACTAAGGTCCAAACAGCAGAAATCGATGTTTAGTGTTCTAGCCGAACAGTCACTAAGCTTTTAGAACTGTGAGAGAATTCATATCACCCGTGTTACTATCTAACCAATTGCTCCAATGACGGATCCTCCCGACCCTGTATTGAGAGCCGGACTGTTTGAAATTCCCTGTGTACGATTACCAATGACCTTCTAAAACATGGTGAGTGGTCAAGATTTTTGGAACAATACTGTACCGACTGAAACTTACTATCATGATTAGAAAGAATTTAACGAAATATTAATCGTTGAGTCTAGCATTGAATGTTAAAAGAACTACATATGGAAATTATGACAGTGAATTGGTACGAGAGGTCACGGGTTCGATTCCTGGTGGGGAAAAAGTGTAAAAGCTTTTTTCAGGCCAGCCTCCCTGAGTGAAGTTTTCCTGGGTTTTCCTCATTCACACAAGGTAGATGCCTGCATAGTATCTAATATACAGGTCCCAAACCGCTTCCTTCCTTCCCTAATCCTTTCTTCCCTCCCTTTCCTCGGATAGTATGATCGCTGAGGGAGGTTATTCCTCATACGTGACGGGCTAATATGTCCGTAGATGTCAAGAGCCCAGAAATCTATATCCTAATCTTAATACTATGACAGTGAGTATATTTTATGCAACGTATTAATTACACAGGGCTGCAAGTGAAACCTATCTAAAAGTTGTTTTCGTTTTGATAGGTGAATTTAATTGTTCTTGACTCGCTGATTTCGAAAATGAAGTCCGGTTTTTCTCATCACTTTAGGTTTTTCTGCAAATTGACTTGAAAAATTCAACCCAGTACCAAAAATTCTATATGCATATATTATATATGGGAACAGAAATACGAAGGAACTATACAGATATCTGCACTGAAATATTTATAAATTTATACGTAAATGTGAATGAATATGAATACATTCACCTCAAATCTATTTTCATTCTTATATATATATATATATATATATATATATATATATATATATATATATATATATATATAAATGTGTGTGAGTGTGTGTGTGTGTGTGTGTGTATACACAACCCTACATCTGATGAATATGAAAAAAACAAATACTTTTCGATTGTTTTTCAAACGCTTTTGGTGAGTTTTTTTATGCTTTTCTTCCGCTGTTTGTCTATGTTCCAGCAATAGTCCGCCATCATGCTAACACTCCACCTATCCTGGAATATATGCTCCATATCTTTCATATCATAGTAAAATCTCTAATCTTGCTTCTCACTTACTTGATCAAGATTTTCATGAATTTAATCCAGATATCAATGCAAGACATGTATCATAATACTCATGTCTCACCCAAGTTCTTGAAATTTCAACAACATAGTTTCTACAATGTTTTTATAATCTGGACTTTTGTAGTTACCGAGAAAATTCTCTTACACTTTTGAATGCCACCCAGACATCTCTCTCAGCTGAATTCATTATTGCTCTAAAATCTCTGTTTTCCATAAATTTTTGTATTTCGGAGCCAATAAATATGCCTTCTTTGCCTTTTCCATAGGATAAGGATGGAAATATATTATATATAAACTTGAAACGTTGTCCCTGTTTGTCAAGTGCTTTCACAAATTGTTTAATGAGTTCCAACTTAATGTCAAGATTTGCAATTTTATTTTGTCCTAACGAACTAAACGTTCATGTGCGATATTTTTAGATCCTGGATTCCAAAGTACCCATAATGGTCATTTCCTTCTTACCCAATGCTCATTTCTTGCCCTACTATCCCACTCGCAAATGAAACATGGCATCTTGGTATTTCCAGATTGCTGTCCTAGTAAAATGCCCAAAATATTGAAATCATCACACACTTCCCACCCGTGTTCTTGATATTTAATTTTCTTTAGAATTAATTTCATCGTTTCTTTCATTGAAATCGAATAGGGACTAGGTACAGATGGGTACATATTTTCATTGTGTAAAAGAACACATTTTAAACTTGTTTTGTTAAAATCAAGAAACAGTTTCCAGCCAGTGGACAGTACAGGAAAATTTAACTTATTAATCAAATTCAACACATCAAAACAGTACACAAGAGATTCTTCTTGTACAAAGTAGGATTAAAATTGCCTTTCTCTGTCTGTACCAGGCAACTGTTGTTTTAGATGCCAGAAGGTTCTTTTTGCGAAGCCTAGAGCTAAGCACTTCTGCTGACTCCGACAGATTTTAGTCCCGAACCAAATTATTAAGATCATTCTATGACAAAAATTCAGGCTGAGATGAATCACTAGGAGGCTCAAAGTTATCATTTTTTATGTCACTTTTCTGGCTTGGTGAGCTAGAATCACTAACGCACTCTAGCAGTGATGAAGGTTTTGGAATAGGAATGTCTGGACTATGACCCACAGCCCTTATAGCTGATTGAATATTTGGGTATACTATCTTCTTATTTCTTGCATTGAGGCCAACAATTTCACAACAGCAGAAGTAGTAATCGTCAGTATGATTCCTTGGTCTCTACAAACCATAGGAATTCCAAATGGCATAGACACCTGTTTTCCTTATTCCAGTTTCTCAAAGATCCAACAAAAGAACGTCACACTTTATGTGGAATCCATGATTTCGATTGATCACCACGTTTTATATGAAAATAAGCGTAATATGCTTTTTAAACAAATTCCGTAGAGCATTGCCGATGTCTCTTAGGAACAAATTCATCCCAAATACACCCAAACACATCCAGACTATTTTTACAACCACGGCGTGCCATTTCTTCTTTATCTACAGCAGAGGACTACAGGAGATAGAAGTCCAATAAAATCCTAATGCTATTTTTTAACAAGAGTTTCATTCCCATCCAATGGATGGGCGGGCCCTATAACGCAAAACCTTCTCTGTGGCCAGATATATTTTAAACTTTTTTGATTTATGTGACATGGAGAATGATTTCAGGCTATATAATAATGTGGATTGGAGTAGGGAACTAATAGCAAAATCAAGTTAGCGAGAATGTGTCAGAGTTGGCTATTGTGTTAAAATGCTTCTTGAGTACATGTACGGAGGTTATGGGCAATATATATATGTGGATTTCGGTGGTAGATACGGTGGTCAGGATTACACTGATCTATGGCTTCGGTGCATTCGTATATTGCTAAGAGATGATTCAGTGGTGGGTAGGCATAGCGTGGTACAGCAGGAACTTGGTCTAACAGCTCATGGACGATGAGATGTGTCAATTGGATTCGTGTCGCTATGTAGCGTTGGCGTAGATGGTAGAGGTGTGGCAAAATGGTTGGAAATTGCATACGACGATATATTTCAGCAGTGGGAGTATCGAAAGCGAGAGAGGAGGCCAGACGTAAGGCGTGTCTTTCGAGAACTTTCAGATGCTCATAGAAAGTTGGTGCTGCTGATAACCAGGCAAGATGTCCATACGTGATTGTGGGGCGTACAAAGACTTTATATGTTAGCAGTAGAAGTTTTGTATTAAGACCCCACGTGGTGCCTTTATGGTTTCGTAAAAGGTTCAAACGCCGCCGGATATTAGCCTTCCAATTGTTTCAGATGAGGCTTCCAAGTAAGATGTTTGTCGAATATTACACCCAGATATTTGAGACTAATTTGAATTGGGATTGGAGAGTCAAAAAGAGTTAAATGTAGACGTTCCGGATTGCGACTATTACAGTATTTATTGCGTTTGATCCCAAAGAGAGTCATTTGAGTCTTAGTTGAATTCAGCTTGAGCTTCCATTTCAGGCACCATGTAACTAGTTTGTCCAAAGCTGGTTGTAGGAGTTGATTAATGCTATCAACAGAAGATCGCAATGCTTTATAAGCGGTATCATCACCACATTGTAAGGCATATAGTGGGGGCTGAGGTTGGGGCATGTTGGCTACATAAAGAATATATAATAGAGGAGATAAAACTGATCCTTGGGGCACACCGGTGCGGAGTTGAAAGATACGTAACCTAATGTTTTTTTTGTTCGTCGTCCCGTTTAAAGGGTTGTGCCCTTGCTTCGGGTAAGTGTTGTACTGTAGATCAAGTGTCTCTATGGAAATGTAGGATAATGTTACACAAGTTGATTTGTTCATACATAAACTGAGGTAAAATAAATCTATGAGCTACAAAAGAATTTATACCAGAGATTGTCTGGGACATTGTTATGCACATTATACAATTTAATTTTTTAAACAAAAATAAATGTAATTTATATGAACTAAATGTATAACTAATTTTCTTTCCTCATACCTACATCAGCTGCATAATTGCTTACAGACGCACTGCTGCTATCTAGGAAGTGCTTGATGAACTACAGAGCAAACAAATACTATTAGAATCAAGCGTAATTAGTGAATTGCTAGTAATTCAGCGTGATGGGAAAAAACTAATGCCAGATTCTGAATGAGCAACCTCAAACTCATATAATACACCTGAAATTTTCAAAACAATAATACCCGTGCGGACCAGTGTTATAATAGTATTTATGAATATTACATAAATTTGGACAATTAATTTTTTGAAAAGAAATTCTTAGGCAAAAAATGACGTAACAGGAATTGAGATTTAATTATTGTATTATTTAAATCTGTAATCTGCATTAGATGTACAAATCTATTATAATTTCGTTTATTCTTTTTCCGTTTCTATTAGTTAAGCCCAACAACAACTGTGCAGGAAAGGCAACTCAGATGGCGCAACCCAATGGCAATCCTGAGTGTGTTAATGGTAAAACTACTGATATCTGTCCAGATGAGAACATTAAAATATATTTCGTGAAGTAAGTACCATTAGTGAAAAAATATAAGCAATGATATGGTTAAGGAAGAACTGCCCTAAAAAAGAAGTTTCTAAAATAAAATTGCTTTATGTAAATGAAGTCAATTGAAATCATTAGAATAAATCATAAAAGAATGTTTATAGGTGGTTTTTATATTAAAAATAACCAAATATTTAAAGAATAATTAACAATTAATTTAGGGTTTTTAAAACCATGATTTATTCACCAACCTGACAGAAATAAAATGAACTAATATCAAAACATTTACTATATTTTCTACTTTCAAATGAAATATTTTGCAAACTTTTATTATGTCTATTGCTTTTATTACAAAGAATAAGCTTTGAATGCGAATAGCCACATTCAAAATATTAATAGCATCATTAGCATCATTAGCATTCAATAGCATCATTAAAAATTCATTAAGAGAAGCAGAAGTTGCATCATTCAGTATATAGAAGAAGCAATTACCTCGCAAAAAATAAGTGCATCCCAGGAAATAACTGAATCACCAGCAGCAATTGGAGAAAAGAGGGGTAAATAGTTTAATGTTTAATTTACTTTATAAGAATGGCATTTTAAAAGTCTTGCACACGGCTCATTCGCGACCGTTTGAGTGGTGTGATCAAGTTCAATTTTATGTCAGTTGTGAGTCAGAGTTTGGGCTTGAGGGTTGTGTCTGCGTTTGCAGGTTCGCGTGGCTGTGTATGAGAAATTCAGTGTTAGAATGGAAGGTGAACCCGACTAAGGTTGGATTACACATAATGACCAGCGTTCCTATGACAAAATCGAAACTCTACGTGAAATGAATCCCAACTGAAATTCATAGTACATTGCAAGAGGTTTATGGAAATAGTGTGATGGATCGTAGCACTGTATCACGGTGGTCAGCTCGTTTCCGTGAAGGTCGTGCAAGCACTGCGGACAACCCAAGAAGTGGAAGACAATCAACTGCAACAGAGTACAGCTCTGAGATTATTGTGAATGACATTTTCAGAGAGGATCGACGAAAAACATGTGAGGAAATTGCATACGAGACCAGAGTGTTTGTCACATCAGTTTGCAGAATCATTACTGAAAAGGTAACGATGAGAAAAATCGCTGCCAGATGGGCTCCGCATGATCTGAGTGAAGAGCAGAAAGCATGTCGCAAAAGAATCGTAGAAGAATTGCTTCAACGTTACAGAACAGAAGATCAGTTTCTGCATCGTAAAAGAATCGCAGAAGAATTGGTCAACGTTATAGAACAGAAGAAGATCAGTTTCTGCGAAAGATTGTTGCAATTGTTAAAACTTGGATACCGTGGAAAACATTTCGATACAATTGACGAAGTTTCCAGTGAGGTGACCCGAGTAATCAGACAGTTCAACAATGAAGGTGTCCTATCCGGAATACAGAACTTACCAAAATGTTGGGAAGCTGTCGTAAGAAAGACTTGGGATTATACAGTATTGAAGGCTTATAAAGTTACTGTGTATGGACGGCTCAAAAAGTGCATTCCCACCTGCAATTCTCCCTTTCCTGCAATAGCAGGCAACCCAAAAACAGGGTCGTCGGGATGGTTGAGAATTAGAAAGGCGTTGGAACAAACCTAAATTTTGTTACAAATATATCAGTGTAGCAAACTGCTAATAAGAGAAGAAAATAAATTGTTAAGAATGATGATTTTAATATCATGAGGGCAATGAATGACATAAAAAATACAAAAAGATTTTAGTTAAGCACTTCAAACGAGATGAGTGGTAAGAGATAGATATCAGAGAAAAGTAGTTTCTCTTCTTTTTTCCAGAAAAAAATCTCGTAAGAAAAGATTATATCGTCACATAGAACCAGAAGAACGTAACTCCATTTTCTTAGATTTACAGGCGAAATGACAAAAATATTATTTTCTTAAAAAGATGTGTTTTTAATAAGATAGTAATTGAGTTACATTACAATAGATGATGGACAAGGGGAACATATGGCATTACGTTCCATTTACACCAAGTGGGACTTTCAAAATTATGTCCAAACATGAAGAAAACGAAAACAACTTTCTTGGAGTTACGTTCCTCTGGTTCTCATGCGACGATATAATGTAAATCTTTAATATAAAATCCTAACAGCACAGAAACAAACATCCACAAGAAACGGAAAGAGAGACACATAGACTAAGGGATAGCATTGGCGTAGCAGACTTGCGGGCCTCCCATGCAAGATAAAGAGATGGGACCTAGTTGTAAACCCAATTGTTACTGTTATAATAATAATAATAATAATAATAATAATAATAATAATAATAATAACAAAAAGCTTTTGAAACGGCATTATACTGTAAACTGATTGATTTTCCATTCAAAGATATCTTGATTCAGCACTTGAAATCACTTAGTTTTGTAATGAATTTCGTCATAGATAAGAATGTAGCATTTGCATTTTTGTTAGCTCAGTTATCTTGGTAGTGTCCTTCCTGCACTGCAATAGTGATTCCTTGAAATCGTGTTTTCAATAGCAAGTGATGAAACATGTAGAGATTCTCAGTTTGATTTCTTTCCTCACCAGGATTCTGAATTACGGTTCGCGATAAGTGTCAGATTGAAGAAATACATTTAGGATAGCTGTTTCACAACAGTGCGTAAACTTCCACTTAAGTACAGCTGATGGTGACACTTGCAGAAATGATCTTAAGCGACCTTACCAAAGGTAATCGCATTTGTTTTCATTAAACACGTTACGATATCCAAGCATTCAACCTATCTTGAGTTGTACTTTGTCCTTATCACAGGAGAGAGAAAAAGAGAGAGAGAGAGAGAGAGAGAGAGAGCGGTAGATGATTAATGTCAACCTGAAAGAATTTGCACATCTTAGCATATTGTTTAGTTTTGCTAACAAGTTCGTTTCAAGAGCTTGGCTTGGTTGATTGAACACATCAGATGGGAATCGCTGTGGTAAGTAACCTTCTCTTAAAATGGTCCCAGATTCGATTCAAGGTCTTGAAAATATGCGTTTATGATTGTTCTGTGGTAGGGATTCGGGTTTCAGGTAGTGTAGAGGCTATGGCCGTTTTAAGAAGCTTTGTGTGCTTTCATGATGATACAAAAAAGTCCGATTATGGCTGGCCAACAAGCTCATCACATCGATGTTGATCTTAAACAAGTAAAAGGTTACAGTACACTAAAACGGTTCGTAAGTTAGGACTGTCTGATGAGATAAAGCTTGATTCAACTTCATTTCAAGCAATATCAATGTCTCGGTCCGGTTAAGGCTTACTAAACGGTTCATCGTCTCAAAAGACTTAGTCCTAAATATTTCTTCAAGACAATTAACATTTTAAAATCAGTGAATGGTTATGGTTATGCCTTATGAAATGAGTTATGACCAAATAGATCATTGCCAATTTTTATTAATTTTATGAGGTTTTCTCATCTGAAATGGTGTACTTTTATGACTATAATACTTGAATATAGGGTAGTTATTGATGTAAAAGTTACCTTTGGCCAAAATTGGTTAATCTCTACCTCTAACTTCTAGTTCGACCTTGAAATCCATTAACTAATTTTACACTTTGCTTTCAAGATTATAAATGTAGTCGACAACGTTCATTTGTTTTATCTCTAAGGTGTAATCTGATTAAGTGATCACTTTCAAACCATTGCTTAGTTTTTCAAAAAGTTTGAAAGCTTCGATGTCAGAATTTTTTAAAACTTTCAGTTCGAAAATTTTAGTTTGAAAATGTAATTCAAAAATTTGATTTGAAAATTTCAAGTTATAGAATTTTTAGTTCGACACAGGTTCAAACTCTTAATTCGAAACTTTCAGTTTGAAATTTTTTTCGTTTGAAAAATCTTGATTTCATTTTTTTGTTTGAAAATTTTAGTTTTCAACTTTCTAGTTCTAAATTTTGGTTCGAAGTTCTTTTGGTTCGGAAATTTTGATTTCATGTATCGAAAATTTCAGTGTGAAATTGTTTGATTTAAAAAATTTGAAATCGAAATTTTTTTTCATATTTTTGTTCGAAAATTTTTAGTATTTCAAAATTTGTTTCGAAAAATTTTAATTCAAACATTTCGTGTGCATTTTTTAGTTTGAAAATTTGAATTCGAAAAATTTTGGTTTCAAGGTTTTATGTTCGAAAAGTTTAATTTGGTATTTTTAATTCGAAAAATTTCAGTTTGAATATTTTTGATTTTAAACTTTTGAATTCGAAAAAATTTAGTTTCAAATTTTCACTTGAACTTTTGTAATAGCTGGAAATTAGTGGACTCAAAATTTAATCGAATAGTTAAAAACCATTTATTTGTAATCGAATAGTTAAAAACAGTAATCAAATGGTAATAGTTAATTTTTTAATCAAATGGTTAAAAACTGGAGGTTTGACGGTTAATCGTGAAACAATTCCCTCTTTGCATTCACTGAAAATTTTTTGGCACATACTAAAATATTTTGAGATGATAATTTAAACTAAACCATCAAGGTTATTTAAGATATAAATCACACGAGCTAACACCAGTACCAAGAAGGTGACCTTAAAATATCATATAGCTTCGGTGGTTCTCTCTTATCAAAAGCTTAAGAGGAAAATTTGAGTCGGTAGATTGTAGTCCCACGCTTATGTCGGTTAGGCTAAAGGAGACGTTGATGATGAGTAATGAATGAAATGGTGGAATGAAGAAAGTGGGAGGAAACGGGAGAACCCCGAGAATACCCACGCACGCGGTGTTTGTCCACCACAAAGTTCACTTGGCGGGGGCTGGGATCGAACCCGAGAAAAAGCTTAAGAGGAGTGCATTAAGGTACGCATTTCCTCATATTTAAATAAAGTGACAGCAAACTCCACTTTAAAGAGCTGAACACAATGTCTATGCAGAGCATAAATCCTAAATACCTCAAGAATTTAAGTTAATATCGAAGTCATATAAGCTCTCATCGAGAATCAAACTCATGACCTACGTAGACTAAATGTAGACCGTGCGTGCCTATAACGTAATAAAGAGAATACATGAGATTAGAAACCTTCCCAAATTATATCTTTAGCAATTTTAGGTGATCAAATACTAAAATTAGTTCTGGAGACCATGATTTTGGTTTTGCCAAATTAACTAACAATAAGTTGGTAACAATCACGTTCGTTCAAGTACCCTTGCTTTATAAATGCCCCGTCTCCTTTAGCCTAACCGGCATAACCATCGGACGTAAAACTCAAAGATTTCATTTCATTTTTCTATAAAAGCCTGTACTCATCCATATACTGTGATAAACAAGCAATCAAGCTTACAAATATTACACAATATTGAGAACATTTTATTCATGAACCTAAACAACATATAACAAGCATAGAGCAAGTGCTGTTGCAACAGTTTTCCAACAGCTAAGCTCTTACTAATTAAACACTGAAACGCTGAACGCTTAATTCGCTCAAACCAATAACAATGTTTCGTACTCATTGTTATCTCATTAGAAGAGTTATTACTATGAACCAATCAGATTTAGGCAAAGCGTCATCTCTTTATTTTAATCCATAGACAAAAACGAATAGTACTAACTAGGTCCAAAATATCCTCATCCCAATCCTTTTCTCCTTCTCAAAGAATGAATATATCCTTTCAAAGTAAACCATTACACACTATTTGACAATTAAACACTTTATTTATTCGAACAAACAATGCCAACGATACTGACAACGAATACGTAAGCATAAGTAACACGATATACTTAACAACCTTCTCATGTCGTGCCTTAATAGCATGGGGATGAACAAGAGTAAGACGATCGGAGATTGCTACTACTCATTGTCTGAAATGAGTAGGTTGAAGTGAATTGAGACGAAAGATAACACATTTAAGCTTCAGTTAAGAAATGTATTATTCTCATTAATATCAAGATGTTAGTGTGTGTGTGTTTATGTATGAATGTAGTATAACAAGTCAGATCACAAATCGTCAACCTCTAGAAATTGTGCCACGCGTAACATGCACATAGCTGAGATACACATACCTCTTTGATGATGAGTGTCTGGACAGGATACTTATACGTCTCAATACTGGATCTCGTAGTTTGTATAGTCGGTAGATTGTAGTATCCGACTAGATGCCAACCATAACTATTGGACTCTGGTTGTTGTTGAAGGAGAATAGATCACCCTTGATCTATTCGAAGTGGAATGAAATGCAGCTCTCTGCCTGGCTGCTAATTGTGGATCTACTCCTGATTAACTTCTCCTCACTTCTCATCCACGTCTGATCTCAATCCTCTCCAACGAGATGTTTTTGTTCATGATTCCAGACACACTGGAATTCGCTTCGCTGATCTTTCTGTTTATCTCAGCTATTGGTGAAACATTGGTTTCTACCCGCATTACATCGTGACCAAATTCCCAGACCAACAATCTCTGCAAATCTGACAGTTATGCCACAGACAAATTGTGTCAATGTTAACATACAACATTTCACATTGATGACTTTACATGTTTCGTACACAATGTTACAAATAAAACAAAACAAATAAACTGACGACTTAGCGTCTAGCCATAACATTCAGTAACAACATTCAACACATTTAACAACCATTGATGCATTTTTCAATTTCTCAAAACCTTTTTGGTGTTCCTCTGTCCAGACGAACTTGTGATTCTTCCTAAGCAATGGCTGGAAATTTGCTGAGATTTCTGCATAATCTTTGCAGAATTTCCGTACATAGTTCGTAGACCTAGAAATGACTTTAGTTCTTTTGCGGATTTCGGTGGTTTACATGCACTTATGGCTTGGATTACCTTCGGACTAATCTCATATCCAGCTTCACTCACTATATGGCCTAGTACCAAAACTTTTTCCTCCATGAAATGACACTTCTCGACGGACAATTTTAACCCATATTTTCGCAGTCTTTGAAAGATAGATTTCAAAACTGACACCATTTTCTCTTGCTCGTTCACGTACACAAACACATCTTCCATGTAATATGACACCGCCTCCGGACTAACGTTAGCTAATGTCATAGCCATGATTTTAGTGTACACTGCAGGCGATTGGATATAACCCATAGGAAGCACGTTATGTTGATAAGCACCGACGCTAGGGATGTTAAACGCCGTGTATTTCCTAGAATCTTTCGATATAGCCACCGTATGATACGCACTTTTAATATCCAGGACACTGAAAAATTTGTGACCCCCCATACATGTTAAGATTTGATGTATAGGCGGTAATGCCACAGAATGGAACCTTACGTGGGAATTTAAATGGCGGCAGTCGAGACAATCTCTGATAGCCCCAGATGGTTTTTTAACAAACAGCATAGGGGAATTGTAAGAACTGTTACTTTCTTCTATAATATTCTGCTCAAGGAAGCTGTTAATCTGTTCCTTAACCTTTTCTTTCAGTGCAATAGGGATCGGATACTGTTGTCTTCGGAAAGGCACTTCCGTCTCTAATTCTATCTTGTGTTCCACTCCTTTTACACGACCTAGATCATTCTCTTTCCATGCAAACACGTCCGCATAATCAAAACCTAATTTCTCTAATTTATTCTTAATTTCGGGTTTTGTCTTATCACCAAATTTCAATGTAGCCTTAACATAATTCCTTCGTGCCTCTAACACTTTCCCTATCTCATCCTCCGGCAGACCTTCCTGTCTTAACGCACTCTCGCTTACGCATTCCTCAGCATCGCCAATTTTCAAATTTCTTGTCAACATGATAATTTTATTGGAGGGGTTTATGATTTCTAACTTTTGATTCTCTTTGGATAAAATTGCTCTAGGTATAAAAACATTGTATTGACTTTCTAAACGCCTATCTGGTTCTAACAAATATTCATTACTATTCCACGAATTCACTAGATTGACTTCTACAGTCGTTCTAGTTCTCGGTAATAACCTTACTTTATGACTCAACGTCCATTTTGGTTTTAAACTAGTTTTAACACTAATAGCAATGTTATCAGAAACTGATCTCGGTTCCTGATCATTTTCATTTCTCTTTGTCGGTCTTCCGAATCTTTGTACCAAAATTTTACCATTACCATAATCAATCTGGCAATTCTGAGACTAAAAAATCGTTTCCTATCAACATCTGATAAGGAAATCTTTGATTACTCTAAATTCCTGATGAAAAGTTTGA
Source organism: Thermobia domestica (assembly GCF_964235325.1). Taxonomy (NCBI): domain Eukaryota; kingdom Metazoa; phylum Arthropoda; class Insecta; order Zygentoma; family Lepismatidae; genus Thermobia; species Thermobia domestica. Next base: position 58,837,292 of record NC_137458.1, read on the forward strand.
TTGAAAATTTTAAACTTTACTATTGCCAATTTATTAATTACAAGTACATTCTGTGTTATTCCCCGTATTTTCGTCTGCTTAGGTATTCGGTGGAACTAATTTCTCATTAATAATGGATATTTGCGATCCACTATCCAATAACGCTTTGAGTTGTCTATTCTCGATTTCCAATGGTAAATATACCATATTATTTTCTAGTACTACTGAGGATATTACGTCACGTGTTCTACAATTTCTGCTACCTATAAATGTGCCTCGCTCATTTACGGATTTAGCTAGTTTAAATTACTTGCACCCAATGGTTGATAATACGTCGTACCATTCACCTGTGCAGGTACAACTTGCACGAATCTTTGCGGGTTTTGTTCATTTGAGTTCTGATTTTGATGGCAGCACGAATGCTGACAATGACTATCTCTTTGTCAGTTTCCTTGCTGACCTCGACCTCGGTTACCACGCCAGTATCCGCTTCGATTTCCTCGCCTATTTTGAAATCCGTTGTTTCCACTACTATTTCGAAAATTATTTTGGCCTCTTGTGTTCCCAATATTAGTCCAATACCTATTGTTATTACCACGGTAATTGGTCCTACCATTACCTCTGTATTGTTTATTATTTCTAAAATTCTGCTTTTTCTATTGTTTACTATTCTGATTTTCACGTTTTTCATCCTCTTGCGTTTTCGCTGACAACGCAATCTGGAGTTTATCGATCTTCTTTTCTAACTCGGCAAGGTGTGTCAAACTTTGCGGTTCTTGTTTTACATTTTGCTCATCCTTACTCTTTCGTACTATTACATGGTCTAATTCGGACTCGCTCTCCTCGTCTTCAACTTGCTCACGAATCTTTTTTACTAAATCCTTTATCGTTACTTTCCCTGTTTCGCGTTTAACCCGTTTTGCAATTTTACACTTGTTTCGTTCAATTTTTTGTAAATCATCTACAAATTTATCCAGGCTCGAGTAAGCCACAGTCCCTACTTTTTCCATATAGTAAGGGTGTAAACCACTCACTATTATACCGGTCTTCTTTTTGTCCGACATATTTGTATCTAATCTTTCGCATAAGACAAGCATATCATAAACATAATTTATGACTGCTTCGTCCTCGTGTTGCAATCGCTCACGTATTCTATCCTCGATATAAAGTGTTACATTTGATTTCGTAAACTCTTCCACGATTTCGGCCTGTAACTCTTTGTACGAAATTTCTGACATATTCTTACTTTTAAGAAACAATTTTATCCATTGTCTCCCAACTCCTTTAAAAATATTCGGGATAAATTCTTTTCTCTTGTTTTCGGCGATACCTGCCATCTGACATGCATCGTCGAACTCATCGAAGAATGAAACAATATCTCCGTCATTCTTTAAATCAAATTTTGGCAATTTATTAATATCGGCATAGAACGTAACATTTGAAGCCATTTTTACGTTTTTAGTATTAATCAAGTTCTCGTCCATGTTCAAAATTGAAGGGAAATATTCCGAAAAGGATTTCACCACCGGACTACTCGGAAAATTAAATACAGGTTCTTTGCTTATTACTATTTTTGGACTCGCGGGTTCCACGGCTGTTTCCTGACTACTAATATATCGTCGTCTTTCAGGTGTCCTCACACCAAACAAATCATTAACTTCTATCTGAATACCTTTACTTGCTTTTTGTGCCCTCGTTAACACTGTATTCTCTGTCATTTATCAATATATTAACACTTATAACAACTTATATTTAATAACTTAGTGTGGGAGGTTGGTGAGGGTTATCCTGTTAACTTAAATACTAATTGAGTCACTTTTAAGCCTATCGAGATCCGAACCAAAACTTTGCATTGTTCCAATGGTGAACGTAAGATTGAACTTGACTATTCCTTATCATACTAATTACTTAACCTAATTTTAATCGTTCTGAGACTCGAACCAAAAAAATTTCTCGACCATAATAAGAATGGTTAATATTACTATGAGATTTAAACACGCACCGGGGAATGAACCAAACGCATGTCCACCATAACAATAGTGGGTTAATCTAATCACCGTTCCGGGATTCGAACCAAGAGGACTAGGGTCGTTACAAGGCGTAAGCCTCGCAGCTATCTCCACCATAACAACCTCCTCACGTCGTGCCTTAATAGCATGGGGATGAACAAGAGTAAGACGATCGGAGATTGCTACTACTCATTGTCTGAAATGAGTAGGTCGAAGTGAATTGAGAGGAAAGATAACACATTTAAGCTTCAGTTAAGAAATGTATTATTCTCATTAATATCAAGATGTTAGTGTGTGTGTTTATGTATGAATGTAGTATAACAAGTCAGATCACAAATCGTCAACCTCTAGAAATTGTGCCACGAGTAACACGCACATAGCTGAGATACACATACCTGTTTGATGATGAGTGTCTGGACTGGATATTTATATGTCTCAATACTGGATCTCGTAGTTTGTATTGTCGGTAGATTGTAGTATCCGACTAGATGCCAACCATAACTATTGGACTCTGGTTGTTGTTGAAGGAGAATAGATCACCTTTGATCTATTCGAAGTGGAATGAAATGCAGCTCTCTGCCTGGCTGCTAATTGTGGATACTGTTCGTATTAGTCTCCACGTCTGATCTCAATCCTCTCCAACGATGTTCATGATTCCAGACACACTGGAATTCGCTTCGTTGATCTTTCTGTTTATCTCAGCTATTGCTGAAACATTGGTTTCTACCCGTATTACATCGTGACCAAATTCCCAGACCAACAATCTCTGCAAATCTGACAGTTATGCCACAGACAAATTGTGTCAATGTTAACATACAACATTTCACATTGATGACTTTACATATTTCGTACACAATGTTACAAATAAAACAAAACAAATAAACTGACGACTTAGCGTCTAGCCATAACGTTCAGTAACAACATTCAACACATTTAACAACCATTGACGTAAATAAACAAGTAAACAAATACACGTGTTTGTAAGACATGACAACATTTCATTATTACTACAATTTAATCTCTTTAATTTGAATTTGAATAACTATCAATTTCCAAAAATAATCACCAAAATAAACTAATAAAATCGTATACCGCTACATACTATAGATGACGTTTTCTTTCAAACATATGATTTTAAGACACACAAAGAAGCTTTTTAAATCTTCCCACCAGTTTTATTTAATGCACAAACGAATACGATATAAATTATTATTGTTAACCAAGTCCGGGATCGCCCCTCCCCTTCTTTTATGCTTCTCAAATGAATGTATGCTTTAATGGACACACTTTTTGACATTTGAATATCGTGGTTCGAGTCCCATATGTACCGTGAATGTAAACTAAACCTTAACCAAAAGTCAAGTATTTCTCCAAAAGTTTTCGAGTTAAGTTGATTTTGAGTTTAACGTCCCGTTCAACAGCGAGGATAGAACCTACTAATTAATGTGGAATCCAAACCACATAAGCTCCCGCAGGGAATCAAACCCTGGTCTCCCACGCCAAAGGCGCATACGCCAACCGCTTAGCCACGGATGAGCTCGAAAGTTTTCGAGTTTCATATTAATACTAATACTAATTCATACTATTACCTGGGTCTACTAATTCATAATGTAATAGAGAAAGAGATCAAGAAAGAGATCAAATACGTTGTTTTAGTAATTTTATACCGGTAAAAGGGAACGAAACAAGCCATCATAATCTCCAAGCTAAAAATCCCAGTTCAGTAACGTCATATGAACACATTAGCTCGAACCAAATACCGCTAATTCATTCGCACTAGTAGGAGGCGCGGTGGCTCAGTGGTAGAGCGTTCACCTCTGCTGTATGGGGTCCCTGGTTCAAACCCCGCAAAAGTAGTTTTGTGGTGGGCAACATTATGCTCGGGATACTCCAATTTTCTCCCACACTTTCATTCCACCAATTCATTCATTTCTCATCGTCACCGTCTCCTTTAGCCTAACCGGCGTAACCGTGGGACGTAAAACTAAAGATTTCATTTGCACCAGTGTTAGTCCAATTATATACCATCTCATCAAAGGGATAACAATCTCCAAATTTTATGCCATAAAAAAGAACGAAAATAAAAAGCATTCATACACATGTACTAATTCATAACGTAATAAATCATCAAGAATATGTTTTTAATAATTTTAAAGAATCATCATAATCTCCAATCCAAAAATCCCCATTCAATGACGCCATACAAACGCATTAGCCGGGCCAAGGTACCTCTGACTCATTCGCACCAGCGTGCGTGATCCCTGAGTAAGCACAAGCAAAATTTAAATAGGTGACGCAATCCCCGGCCAAACCATCCCTAACTCATTCACATTAACGCTATGGTCCATGGGGCCCCAAAATTGGATTATCAAAAGTGAGATAGGCTCAGGTCCTTACTACTGCTACCGACCTCACTGAGAACGTGATGGGGCCTCACATACTCTCACGGGTCCAATGGCATGAGTTATTCGCCTTTTTCGGAGGATAGCCGAAGCCTCACCTCCACTAGTAGATTGTTGTCCTGCTTCATGGAACAGTTCAAAGGTGAACTGCCTGGAGCGCTGGACACTCGAGATAGTTACTTGTTTCCAAATACTACTTAAACTTATCTCCCCTTCAAAGCATCTAGCCCACTACAAGGCATGCAGAACCGGTGTGTTGTGACGGGGTCCCTAGGACCATAGACGGTTAGTACCTTTAGTTTATTTATGTTTGTTGCACAATGGCATGTTTTACATGCCGCACGCCATGGATAATTATTTATTTCATGCATTCTATCACTGTTGAAAACATGCGAGAGTACTGTTGTATTCTCAATTACTGACTGAATGTTCTTACGAAGATCTTCTACAGTTTCAGGCGTGATTAAACACCCCTCAAAGGAACCATACATAGAGTTATATCAGGACTTTTAGGAGACAGAGTCGGCTGATGCGTGTGGGACGTAATTTATGTATGTAATATATTTCAGTGTATGTAATTTACTACACTACGTTATGTAAGGCATTTCAAAACCAAGCATTTCGTATGGTCCTCCAGTTATACAGTTTCATGCTATTCGGAAAATCAACGTCTCACATAACCTTGATACTGAAGGAATATTAAAGAAATGAACATGTTGTGCAAGTATAGTACTAAGGGAACTGTTTGTTTAATTTCAGAGACAACGACACTTATATAAGGGTACATCTTACGATGAAATAGAAGATCTTGTGGAACAGGCTTTGACCCTGCAAAACCCAACACAATTGTAGTGCATGGATTTACTCAAAACATAGAAGATCCCGTATACAAAGTAATGTTTCTAGGTTAGTGAAATTTTACTATATTTTGACGTATACAGAAAATGCAGAGCCAAAAGCAATACCTTGGAGAGATCTGCTGCACAGTCTATCACTTTACAAGAAACCTTAGCAGTACACTTTGCAGGCTAATGTTCTACATGGTTGCGAGTTGGTAATTACCAAAGTATTGAAAACTTTTTACAATATCTCTGTAAATAAGGTGTCAGAGAATTTTTTTCTTCTCTACAGGTTTATATTCACTCCTTGTTTCGCTAGAGGACAGTAAATTCCAAGATGGCTCTCGCCAAACAGCTACGCTGGTAGTGTGTTTTTAGAATTTCACTCAACACTGTGAGTAGTATGGGCCTGACCTGATTGAAGTTTGGACATTGACCCGACCTTTATGACGTCATAGGTCAAAGGTCATTGACCCATGACCCAGACGGAAGTCAATGACCTAGGGGTACTTAGGACCACCCTTTTGGCAGGGGTGCCTTGGCCTACCCCCTAAATTTTGGCAGGAGTACATAGGACCACCCCCCTTAAATTTGGAAATTGCCAAATCTAAAAATTGAGTATGGTAGCCTAGGACATGGTATGTACCTCTATCAGTATTGGGGGTCCCCTTTCATGGGTAAAAAATTGCCAAAAAGTCCAATTTTGGAGGTTTTTGACCTAATTTATCGCCTTTCATGAGGTGTTATTACTTTATATAGTTATATGGGCATATACAGGGGTCTATTACCTTTCATAAGATATGGGTATATTAATACACTCCTCGCAAATTTTGGGAGGGGTACCTTGGCCCACCCCTTAAATTTTGGAAATTGCCCAGTTTAAACATTTGGTATTATAGTATAGAATCCTAGTATGTATCACTATAAATTTGGGTGGTCCGCCTCGTTCCCTTTTAGGGGTACAAAAATGCCAAATTTTAGCACAACCACGTGTTCGGGTTTTCGTTCATTTTATCACCCTTCGATGAGGTCCTATTACCTTATATGGTTATATGGTCATGTATAGGGGTCCATTATCTATCATAATTATGGGTACATTGGTGTACCTTTTTAAAACTTTGGGAGGGGTACCTTGGCCCACCCCTTAAAGTTTGGAAAATGTCAAATTTAAACATTTGGTATTATAGTATAGGACCTCAATATGTATCATGATAAATTTGGATGGTCCACCTCGTTCCCTTTTAGGGGTACAAAATTGCCAAATATAAACGTAAGAAATATGTTGTACCACGTTTTTGGTCCATTTTATCCCCTTTGATGAGGTCCTATTACCTTATATGATTACAGGGGTCCTTTTCCTATCATAATACATGGGTATATCGATGCACCCTTCTTAAAATTTTTCAGGGGTACACCCCTTCAATTTTGGAAATTGTCCAATTTAAGCATAGTACAAGACCTCAATATGTATCATGATAAATTTTGGTGATCCTATTGCCAAATTTTTAGTACAACCACGTGTTCGGTAATTGACTTAATTTATCTTATTTGATAAGGTTATAAGGTATGGACGGGTATCCCCTTTCAATTGGTAGGACCCTTAGGGTATAGTACGGTCACGTGATCGATGATTTGGTTTTGATGCGCGACGGGTCCCTGGGCAATGTTCTCTAGGAATTAGGTGGAAACTTTGCCCAGGGTTCTCGTCTTATATCGCACAGTTCTTTAGGAGAATCTGATAACGTTGTATGTATCATATTGATGGAATGAACAATAAAAACACATAGATAAGCATAAATTATATTTTATTCATTTTTCTGGTTTCTTCTTTTTCTTTCTTGTTACACTACAGTATTGACAATGTTTGTATATTGAGCTGTGTTTCTTCATTAGACCGCCTCCTCTTCTTGATTGTGATGATTTGTATCCATGTTTCGCAGCATAGCACAGGTTTGCAAAGCTTCGTATTGTGAATTCTGAAAAAAGAACGAGGAAAAAGATGATTAGTGTAGAAATAGATGATGATAAAACAAATACACTCTCAATGATAAATATGATAAAATTACCTGAAAGGTATATTGTAGTAGTCTACGAAAATTAACTGTGGGTACTGTTGTAAACAAGTATTAAATTTCACGCAGAGATTTTCCTTGGGCTTTACAGCACAAATAAAACTAAGCATAATAGCTACATACGGGTGAACCAAGACTTTGCATTTGGCTATTATTATATTTATAGTACATACAAAGAAGTTTTAAGAATGCAACATGTTGTGGTACATAAGGAGGAAGGCCATAGCTGTCAAAATATTCTCCAACACCGCGATTATCAATATAAATTGCAATCCAATGGCTTCCTAATTTTGTGGATGGATCTGTATTTACAATGATTGCCAGAGGAAGAGAAATCCTTGAGGGCAACTCATCGTTTGCAAATACCCCGGTAAAATGATTTCTGAATAATGGACTACCGTTTAAAGCACTAGCTAATTGTAATGTATTCAACATTGTGAATGGAAATGATACATAACGTATACGTACCTTGTAATTTAAAAGTCCATGATAATATTGCGCTGGTGGTCGATCTCTAGGAGTGAGGGAAACTCCCCATACACAATACAGTTTGCAGGTGCTGCTAATTTCTCTTGGAAATGACTTCCAATCGGATGGCTTCATGTCGTTGTAAATTCCAATAGTGACAATCTCCAGCAGAAGAATCGGGAGTTAGGTCAAATACAAACAGTGTATATCCATTCTTGTAGTCGGCTCTTAAAATTGTATTTCCAGCATTGGTAAAATGTATGCCAGAGCCTGAAAACAATGTGTGGTACGATGAAATGTATAGATTTTCTTCAAAGCTGGGTTGCAACGGTTTTGAAGGTACAGCTTTTCCATCCACGTACATATGTAAAGAAATTAATGTTTGGATGTTGAAATTCAAATGGATTGCTGGTAATAGTTCCATTGGATGCTTCATTCTATGTAAATCCTACAATAATACGATTTGGCAATGTTCCTATAAACAGGTTATCAATAGGTTTGGATTGTATATCCTTCAGGATAGTAAATGATTTCATTTGAACCCTTGTGAGAGTATACTTTGCCGGTGTAGACTGTAAAATTTTATTGTGTGCCAATTTGACACTAGGGCTAATGCTAACTTTTTTCACCTGCAACGATGCATCTAGAATATTGATTTTTGCATTGACACCACTTTCACTGGCCATGAGACAAAAGTTTGGTTTTGCAGGAGTAAGTTTCAACGTAATTCCACTCCATGAATTAAGATTTTATCTTGATTAAAAATGTCACAATGAAGATGTCCAATCATATCGAATTTCATACATTGTTTTGTCAGTTCATAGCTTGTTGAAATCCTTTGTTCTCCCTGGTGGTTGCGTTCATATGACAAGCCATATTGTAATGCGTCGAGCTATCGAGCGGTTTGAGATATCGCGGATCCTGGCAATCTTCGAGGCTTTCCTCAACTCTAATTGTTAGTAGTGGTAGCGGTTTTTTGTTTTTAAATGAAAAATAACGATTTTCGTAGATTAGATATATAAAAGTTTATTGGTTAAATTGAAAACGAGTACAAGGCCACTCTCGTTTAATTATAAGAACACTATACTTCGAGATCGTATAAGTAATAATTTCACGAGTTAGAGTTTTGTCTAAGTTGTCATAGTGAAAAGTTCACTTATACGAATGAGATGCAAGAGCTAATGTTCACAGAGTATAAAATTGAAACTTCAGTTCGTAAACTGAAGTGAGTCGAACACACCGATAGAGCAATGAATAGAATTTGGAACTGGAGACCGAAAAAGAATGAAGTCAGAAAACTTTCTAAGTTCGAATGAAGAACACACACGCAGACACGCGGTACTACAACGTTGGATTGAAGACGTCGAGTCACTCTTGGAGAGCGTCTCTAAGATTTTAAACTACCCTTAGAATTGGGCGTTGGCCAATTTGCATATTAGCTCAAGTTTACTCTGTTTCTGATTGGATTTCAGAAGAGCGTATTCGCTTCTTCTGAGTTTTTAGCTTTGCGCAGAGTGTTCCTATACCCTTACGAGAGGAAATTAGTTATACATAATTCCATATATGCTATTAAGCAAAATACATAATATTTGGGCTGGGAGGAAGCTCTTCTACTCTAAAGTTACTATCTTTTCACTCGGATTTACACATAAATGTTAACTAGTACCATTCTACATTCTTCACACTCTATAAGGTTAAATCTGAGAAACATTAGGAATAGTCATTCGTTAACTCACAGCTGCTTCTACCAGTTATGGATTTACAAAAGCTAATTTACAAGTCCTCCCTTATGGGAAAGGTTTCTATTTAATGTGTTTGCAGACCTATTTTTATAACAGTACCAAAAGTTGAATATTCCACAATATTGTTCACAACTGTTACTTCCGTTCCTTAGATACTATATCTGTCTCCGAGTATGCAATTGAGTTGGTCTTAGAATTTTCTTAAGGCAGTGCAATTTATTTTAATTGCGCTAAGAAAGTTCAGTCGCAACGTGTTGGCTATCCAACCCTGGATTCCTTCTTACAGAGAGGGTGAGAGAGATGAATTAACATAGCAGCTGGTTTGATGGGAAGCAAGGGGAAAAGAAAAAGGGAGACGTGTTATTTCTGTTTCGTCTCTCCTGTTTCCCTGCGACATCCAAAAGAAAAAGAAAATTTTCATATCGAAAATTCGTGTATCTTACAGTATCTTGAAACCACATTGCTGTTTGTAAATGTGTATTTTTAGCTCTATCACTATAATTGAGCAGTTTTTCCAGGTACGAACGATATGGATGATTATGTGACGGAAATGAAATCAGATTATTGTTCAAGTAGATTTGTACTTCACTAAACGTAGCATTTAGAAAATCATTGACAGGTGCAATTACTTTATCCGTTTGGGTGAAGGAGGAACCATCTGATTTCACAATTTATGCTTGACGTACAATAAGGTTTGTGGCAAATCAATATATTCATCACTGCTATCACTCACTACAAATTCTATTGGTGAATTTTCAGCTATTGAACAAATTGGTTTGCAGCCTATAATACGATTGTCCAGAACACTGGTTTGCGTGGGTAACGTTGAAAAAATGTCCAATTCACTTTTTACACATTTACAGCATTGATGATGTAAGAAAGCCATCGTTGAATTAAACAAAAATATCTGGTGACAATGCCAATGATCTCTTCTTCTTCTTATGTGATAATTTACGTCTCTTCGTAGGATTGATGGTGTTGTTGATCGTTGGAAGATCAACCTCAAACTGAGAGCAGTCATCCCATTTTCGTTTATGATATCCACTTCCCAGTATAGTTTTCAACTTATTTTTAGCTTTTTCTTGTAAATTTAATTTTGCCTCTTGCATACGTTGATGAAACGATTCTTCCAGCAGTTGATTCGAGATCACATCATTAATCATATTGGCACCTGATTTTAATAATTCTTTTCCCACAGTTTTAGCTCCTTGCTTCACAAGTGGTAACACTGAACGAAATAAGCCACCAAGGAAACTTCCAATGCCATGTCCTGCTTGATAGGGACTTCCCACATAGACGTTTCCGATACTAGATAACGCTTGTTTTTGGTAGTATTGCAAATACGGATCAGTCATGACGACGACGACGGAAATGTAGTTTTGTACACACCGTTCCAAAGGTGAATGGCATACGATGACCTGTGCTATCCCTTATATCGATTTGTATTTGTTCAAAATTCATTTTTTCCACTGGAACATAATGTGGAGGATTAAAGATTTGTACTGCATGACTTCCAAAAGTATGATTTACAGGATCCATGTTGACAATTCGTAGCAAGGGTACCATTGTATCTCCAACAATGACAGATTCAATAATGTCACAGTAGACGTACATTTGTGATGGTAAACCTAATCGTACATCCGGTGTATATTGTCCCTTTTGCATATCTTTTAAATCACTTTTCGGTTCAAATCCAAGCATTAAACTAACACAGTGAGAATTGTACAGAAGTATGGATTTCCTTATTGGGATGTCTTATGAGACATATATTATTAGTTGCATCATGGGATATAAATAAAATGGTTTCTTTATGATGTATATTAATTGCATAAGATCCCGTATATTGTTATAATAGCATACAGGGATCGTTACAACCTTCCACGGTTCTTGATCATTACTACTTGATGATTTGTAATATATTTTATTGTTTTCACTGTAATGTTCAGCAAAGAGTGTGGATAATGAATCTCTACAATTGCCATATCCCATTTCTGGCGAAACTCTACACGTCGTTGCAATTTCGTAATATATGAAGTCAATGTATTTTCTGGAAAATAATCCATGGAACTATTACTGGGAACTGTAACGTAAAAATTTTGATCAGGTTCCATTCTTCTTCTTCTTCTTCTTCTTCAATAAAGTTGCAGAGATCCACGAATTGAATAAGGAAGGATATCCTTTCCACTGGACGAGATACTCCTTTCTGCGACCTTTTGTTCTTGTACGTAATATTTTATCGATGAAGAACGTCGAAGGGAGCGGTACTGGTTGTAATTCTTCTCTGTAGAAAACACCATCGATGAATTGATTATTTAAATCCTCTAGTCGATACACTGGTGGGTTTCTTGGTACAATGGCTTTTACTCTAAATATTTCCCAAGTCCAGTTCTCGAGGTAACACTTGTCAAAGATACGGTTTGTTTTACTAATACGAACAGTATCACCAACAGATAAATCCGTATCTTGTTTTGAACGCTGTAGTTTTTTATCCACATCTCCAGTAAGTTATGCCACACCTCCAGTAAATTGTCCTGAGAAACGTTTGCAGGTGCCATTTTAATACTGGAATGCCGACTTTCATTGTATGCTTTTACAAGTAAAGGCAATACTTTGGTGTAATTGTATGTTTGATATTTGGTAAAGTATTTCCACATACGATGTCTCAATGTCTGATTAAATCTTTTTGCGATGTTGGCTTTAATATCTGGATCCTTTGTTGTAACATGTTGCCCGTTGTGTTTCCTGAGAAACTTTTGTACTGCCTTGTTGGTAAATTCAGTTCCTTGATCACTACGTAGCACAATTGATTTCCAGTCCTGGGAAATCATTTCAAAATGCATTCACTATATCCTCGGCACTTTTTGATTTTAGTGGTACAGCCCACCCGTACCGACTAAACACATCAATCACTGTAAGAATATAGCGGTAATTGTCATTATAGTTTTGAAGTGATTGTAAATCATTTAAATCATATTCCCATTGATCATCAATATTGTTGACAAGATAAAAATCTCTACGGAAACGACGACGTACAGGACGATGTAACGTGTAGGTAGGTTGTTTGTTTAACCAAAGTTTTATTTTGGCTAGAGGTATAGATTTTCCTGTGACTTGCCATAATTTCTTTGCAGTAGAAAACGGTGCAGGATGTGCTGGATTGTAATAAATGGATTTCAACTTTTTGTTCATGGTTTGTACGTTGACCATTGTGGAATGATACGTTTTCTTTTTGGTCGGATTTCTAAAACATCATCATCATCTTCTTCTTCTTCTTCTCCTCCGGAAGAAAATAATTCAGGTGCAGGTTTTGGTGGTGCAGATCCTTGAGATGCTGTTGTACTATTATGCTTGACAATATAGTTTAATCTTCGTGGATTATCAATCAATTCTTGAGGTGTGTCTGACGATGCAAGGTAGTTGCAAAACAATTCCCAGCCTTGAGGATTAGAATGTTTCCTCGGTCGAGTCACATCACACATTAAATCTACAATATTGGATCCATGTAGTTTATTATCGTTGATGTACACTGTTCCTTTATGATCCCACGTAATTGCGTCATCTTGTTTTAAACGACGGAATAGTAGATCGGCTGTCTTACGATACATTTGTGGTATTGCGGCTAAAATTTCTTGTTTCATGCTATCATCAACATTCGAAACGTCACCATCAGGTTTCATTGATGTAATTGTAAGTAGTATTGGTTCTTCTTGTTTACGGATCACATAAAGATATTTCTGTAATACTCTATTGTACTGATTCCATTTTTCTTCATCACTTGGATACGATGTATTCAATATAGATTGCATTTCACGATCGAGATGAGATTCTCGATTTTCACTCGCACGGGATGATGATGCATGTATTCGTTGAAGCATTTCTGGTGGCACTAAAACCATCTTCTTGCTATGTTCCATGATGTTTATTGTTTGAACAAAATACTGGATAACACACTTCCTATAATAGGTGCAAGTAATGCAGGTAAGAATCCTCCTTGTTGTACGGCTAAATGTTTCTTCTCTTTATCCAATGATTTTGTATTGTCTACGAGATAGCGGAGCGTGTTCTTGTAACGCTTTAATCTTGCCTTCTGCGCACTTGTCAGTGGAATATTGCTTTTTAAGACATTATAACAACATTCACAAATACTATGAATTAATGAAGCGTCTGCATTGGCAATAATAGATTTCGCAATCTTTGTTTAGCTTTGTGCAGAGCACGTAGCAGATCAGCGTGTTTCACTGTAGGAGACATCGTGAGAGACTAAGTCATTCTTTTCACATGCACAATAATTTAAACATGTTTTGTTGGTACGTAAACATAATGATGCAAACGTCGGGAAAAATATTTGTACGAAATCGCATTTCATTGGGTGTATCTTGTTTAAGATCCATCAGTAAATAGCCATGTGGATTTCTTGTTGCGCCTGCATAACTTTCTTGTAGAAACAGTGGATGCTCAGGCATGATTTGATAACTCATATGCTTGATTTATGACTTGTCACGTGGATTTTTAAACAACACCAAATACGAACAATTTAAACTCATATTTCTATTTGCTTTACTTTGATGAAATACATTTTGTGTTATAAACATCACACTAATATTTCGATGATGCGATCCTTTCGTGAACATATCAACAATATCACTATTCACTTTTCGCATATGGTCATCAATAATAATCAAATGTGGTCCATCTTGAGGCTGAAAATCTTTCATTCGTGGAAGTCCTTCCTGAAATTCTACTGGAACCGGCATTGTTGCATACACGTCTTGCCATTCTGCATAATACCAGTGTATCTTACGAAATTTCGCATTGATCATGGTTGGGAGATGTGACAGTAATCGGTTCACAAAATATGTTTTTCTACATCCATATGGTCCTGCGAGAATACAGGTAAATGGATGTTTCCACTGTGTATCCATCATGAACACTAACACCTTGTTTCAGATATGATGCGTATTTAAAGTGACTTCAATTTTTATTGTTTTAGTTTGTAAATTCTTGAACTCACTGGGAAATGTTGACGAGAAACGGAAAAACCGTTTATCTGTTTATCGAATAGTTCAAAACCGTTTATTTGTTAATCGAATAGTTAAAAACCGGATAAAGTTTAACGGTTAACCGTGAAAATTAATCACTGTTTGATTTTAAATTCTATTTGAAAAATTTTTCGTTTGAAATTTATTTGTCTTGAAACTTTGTTTCAAAAATTTTCTTTGAAATTTTTTTGTTTCAAATTTTGGTTACATTTTTTTGTTTGAAACTTTTAGTTTGAAATTTTTTCGTTTCAAAAATATTGCTTCAAACTTTTTGCTTTGAAAATTCTTTAGTTTCAAAATATTTTTACGTTTCAAAATTTTTGTTCCACATTTTTGTTTCAAAATTTTTGTTTGAAAATTTTTCGTTTGAAATTTTTGTTTCTAAATTTTTTTTTTCAAAATTTATTGTTTCAAATTTTTTTGCTTGAAAATTTTTCAAAATTTCTCGTTTCAAATTTTTTTGAAAATTTTTTAGTTTCAAAATTTTGGTTTAAAAATTTTCGTTTCAATTTTTGTTTTGAATATTTTGGTTTGATTTTTTTAGTTTGAAAGTTGAAAAAAGTTTCAAATGCCATGAATCTTGTTCAAAGTTTCCACCTGATTCCTAGAGAACATTGCTCAGAAACCCGTCGCGCATCAAAACCAAATCATCGATCACGTGACCGTACTACACCCTAAGGGTCCTACCAATTGAAAGGGGATACCCGTCCATACCTTATAACCTTATCAAATAAGATAAATTGAGTTAATAACCGAACTCGTGGTTGTACTAAAAATTTGGCAATAGGATCACCAAGATTTATCATGATACATATTGAGATCTTGTATTATTCTCAAATTGGACAATTTCCAAAATTGAAGGGGTGTACCCCTGCCAAATTTTAAGAAGGGTGCATCGATATGCCCATGTCTTATGACAGGAAATAGACCCCAGTAATCATATAAGGTAATAGGACCTCATCAAAGGGGATAAAATGGACCCAAAACCAAAAGCATGGTACAACGTATTTCTTACGTTTATATTTTGGCAATTTTGTACCCCTAAAAGGGAACGAGGTGGACCATCCAAATTTATCATGATACATATTGAGGTCCTATACTATAATACCAAATGTTTAAATTTGACATTTTCCAAACTTTAAGGGATGGGTCAAGGTACCCCTCCCAAAGTTTTAAAAAGGTGCACCAATGTACCCATAATTATGATAGATAATGGACCCCTATACATGACCATATAACCATATAAGGTAATAGGACCTCATCAAAGGGTGATAAAATGAACGAAAACCAAACACGTGGTTGTACTAAAATTTGGCAATTTTGTATCTCTAAAAGGGAACGAGGCGGACCACCAAAATTTATAGTGGTACATACTAGGATTCTATACTATAATACCAAATGTTTAAATTGGGCAATTTCCAAAATTTAAGGGGTGGGCCAAGGTACCCCTCCCAAAATTTGCGAGGAGTGTATTAATATACCCATATCTTCTGAAAGGCAATAGACCCCTGTATATGCCCATATAACTATATAAAGTAATAACACCTCATGAAAGGCGATAAATTAGGTCAAAAACCTCCAAAATTTGACTTTTTGGCAATTTTTTACCCATGAAAGGGGATCCCCAATACTGATAGATGTACATACCATGGTCCTAGGCTACCATACTCAATTTTTAGATCTGGCAAGTTCCAAAATTTAAGGGGGGTGGTCCTATGTACCCCTGCCAAAATTTAGGGGGTAGGCCAAGGCACCCCTGCCAAAATTTAGAGGAGGTGTCCTAAGTACCCCTAGGTCATTGACCCTGGGCCATGGTCATTGAACTTTGACCTATGACGTCAGAAAGGTCGGGTCAGAGTCCAAACTTCGATTAGGTCAGGCCCATACTACTCTGTGTGTGTGCAAAGTGATTCAGGTGCAAATTTGATGTAAAACCACCTTCGAAAAGATCAATTTTGAAATGGTACAACGATTTCGTAGAAGAAGGGTGTAGCTGTGACAAGTGAAAAGGCCATTCCGGCCGACCACCACTGCCGCAGCAATTTGTTGATCACGTGAGAGAAACCTTTGTGTGGAGTCCCAAGGAATCTGTGCGCACAGATATTATTAAGTAGAAATCCCAAGAAGCACGGTTAGTACGGTTACCCGAACACTTGTACTTTCCTTCGTATAAAATGCAATTAGTGCAGAAGTTGAAACATGAAGACCATCCAAAGCCACTGCAGTTCTGTTCGGATCTCCAATAGTTACTCGAAATGATGATAACCTGATATCCAAGATGATCTTCCGTGATGAAGCAAGCTTCCGCTTGCACGTAAAGGTGAACAGACACAATGATCCAATATGGGGATCGGAGAATTCTCACGCCACGCTGGAGGCGGAATGTGATTCACCGGAGTGTAATGTTTATTGTACCATATCAAAATGAAGAGTTTAGGAACCTTTTTTTCAAGGTCTAACTGTGTCTGGAGAAAGTTACCTGGATATGTTACTGAATGGTTGATGCTACAACTTACTGAGGTAAGTGACTATCATTTTCAACAAGATGAACCACCACCGCACTGCCATCGCAATGTCCGTAAGTTTCTCAATGAGCTCGTGACAAACAGATGGATTAGTCATGCTGCATGCTATGGCAAAATGTTTCCCAGTGGCCTTCTAGGTCAATGGATATTACTGTATATGATTTCTTCATGTTGGTGGTATGTCATAGACATAGTGTACGTACCTTCATTTTGGAAATTCTGAAAAATCGAATCACAGAAGCTATCAACACATTCACGCCAGATACGCGTACGCTACGAAGAGTCGGAGTCAACTTCATTATCAAATAGATACGTATTTGTGCACGTAACATCTGGGGCCCTTCATCGAGTGTCTGTAATGAACATACACCCCATGAGACTTTATGTATCTATATACCTTTAGGCAAAAAATGAACACAAAATTCGGAAGATTTTCATTTTATCACCAATTAAAATCACAAAGTGTTTTTATGGACACGTTTTACTTTGACCCAACAATTAAAAAAATGTAATTGTAATTGTATTTTAAAAGGGTGTTGTCAATCAAGAAACAATTTGTCGTCACTCATACAACAATTTCCTAATCGCAATTTCACTTCTGTTTTTTATTGTAAAGGATTCATTGGTAATTGAATTAGTTGTCAAATGTTCGGTAAAAAAATCAATTACAACGTTGTACCAATATGTTGTTGGCTAACCTATTGGACCTACTGTTTCTCACTGCTAGGCAATCAACCTAGATGCAGGCCTGACGAGAGGTGGGGAGCAGGGGCTTTTATTCCGGGACCCGGGCTGCTGAGAGACCCGGCGAATACAGAAAGTGTTATAACCCTTGTGCTAAAGAGAAAATTGCTACAAACATTTGCCGTATTTTTAAAAACATGTTTACCTTGATATCGTTTAATATTTATTTATTATGTTTGATTGGTAGGTTGTTTATTATTCTTGATTCTTTTGCTACATGTGTACAGAAAATACAGAAAAAGATACTTTAAATCACTTCCTCTATCAAAAGAAAATATTTTTCTTCTGAGAATAAAGAGAAAGCAGTAGGACAGTGTACAACAGAAATTCCGCTTATGTTCAGTTCTTGTCCTCAGAGATGGGATTTAATTAAGAAAGCTATTGGATGCTCTCTTTAAAGCATGTCAGATACACGTTGATCTGCAAGCATTGCAATGTATGAAGCCACTTGCAACTAATTTTCCGGGGGTAAAAGAAACTATTAGGGATCTTAAAGAGTGCAAACTTAGTGCTGAAACTCCATACAACAAAACCGGGATTGAAAGTTACCTAAATACGTATGACGTCTATATACTTATGTCATCAATATGGTTTGAAATACTGACAGCCATCAACTGCAGGAACGTTGTCTTGCAAGCAAGAGAAATTACTTTTGAATGTCGAAGTTCAAAATATCACAAGGTAAGGAGGGGGTGTACGTCTTCATTACGTAACGCATGTTTTGCTATACTCTTTCCAGCCTTAGAAAAAAGTAGATGTAAACAAACCCACCTGACTACCAGTGGGTCGATGACCAGTGATTGGTTGTTGGACTCACTGCATTAGTATCCTACCGCAATATAATCCCTACTACATTAATAATTTCAAATAACGATATCTGAATTTATCCTACATTTTGTGATAATAAACGCAATATATATAATATTTAACAACAGATGTAGCTTTATTTCAACCTCATGCGTATTTGGACATATAGTATTTACTGCGCATGCATATGCGTTCGCGCGCCTACCCCACTCATTTAAAATTATAGCAGAATGCAGAGTTTCGTGGCGATGATATGTGACAATAATCCATTTTCGTCTCGTGTTATAAAACACAAAAGAGGACACAGGAACAGCGGTAAGCTCGTTTATATAAGGATTTAAGAAAATACATATTTCCAATATAGTGTCAGTGCGTTAATTATTTACCAACCAACTATAGCCTTAAAATTGTGGAAATTATGCGACAACAGTAAGCTAGGAGACGATTTTGCTGTTCACGTCTCTGGCTGCCGAAGCACGTATGAGCCGCGGAGTAATACATTTCGCTTTGTTTACGTCTACTTTGTTCTAAGGCTGGAAAGAGTTTATAATTTTTACTCTCAGATTTATATGCAATCTTTCAAACAAATAATTTTATTTAGTTCTTTCCTTTTTTTACAAATAAATAAATATTACTATTGTTTTGGGGAATTGAGAACATATATCCTAAATAATTTGAATCATGCAGAAGGGATTCAAAGATGCTACTATACACCAGGATGACTGGTGACGAACACTGTGTGTATTACAATACAATAAAACTCCATTTTGAGGTTATAGCAGCATTGCATGTACGGCACACGCTTTTCTGGAGTTCGTGATCGTAACCACCGCTTGAAAATGCCCTCGCCTTCCTACTCGTATTGCTATTTCAAAGAACTTTTAAAACTTTTGATTTGAATCATTACACACTCTATTCTTGTACGGGGTTTCGCATGTGAATCAGAAGAAACTATTTTTCGTGAAATAATATTTTCTGCGATGGAACGATCCCCGGTTTCCAGAGCAAAATAGGACATTAAAAACCTAATTCGTCGGATATTCATCTCGTACAGATTTTTTTTTTAAATTTTGAATTTGAATTCTTCTGTAGAAATCGACTTTATTCGCATTCTGGCACTGATTAGAACAAAACTAATTTGGAGGGAAATTGAAATAAAATGAAATCTTTAAGTTTTACGTCCCACGATTATACTGGCCAGGCTATAATGAGAAATGACCGTGATAATAAGAAATGAATAAAAGATGGAACGAAGAAAGTAGGAGGAAATGGCAAAACCCCGAGAAGACCCACGAACACAGTGTTTGTCCACCACAATGTCACTTGGAACATGCTGGGATCGAACCAGGTAGCCAATGCACCAGAGGTGAACGCTCTACCACTGAACCACCGCGGACCCTATGGGTACATTGAAAACGAAAGTCCAAAGTAGATGCTCGAAAGCTTGTTCACAAACGAGATGTCCTGCTTCTTGAGGTTTGCAGAGAGTTTGAATCTGTGGTCGACGAGCAAGATAACTTCTTTGCATCGTTGACATTGGCGAAATTCAAATTCACGGAGCCTGGACCCGAAGAAAAGGTCTATGTCAGTTCTTTAGATCCTGTTTCACTTGTATCTTCCGGCAGTATTTCCTCCTTGCCACTCACCGGTGTCCTAAAAGGATGGGTGCGATCTCCTTGGGAAAACGACAGTATGCAATTTCGAAGCATTAAGACTATTTAATTAAGCACCTTATGGGGTTAAAATATTATTATGGTATTACCATTTTTTAGTACTTTGATTTGTTGGCGAAAAAACACCACAAATATATTCAGGATACAAGCATTTCGTAATAAAAATTTCTACTATTAAAAATAATTCCCAAAATAAGCAAAATTAGCGAAAAAACAAAAACATGAAGTGTTAGATAACAAAAGGAGGAGGGGTTCGGCCTTCGTTACGAAGTGTGACAAGGGGGAGGGAGTAAAAATTGGTCAAAAATAGCGTTACGTAATATGTGGATGGCCCCTAATACTACTACGCAGTAAATGGGAAAACTTTTTGCAAGAACGTAAACTTATGAGCAGGAATGTAGGAACGGTTTCAGATTTTCCAGAAAAGCGCATAATCAAGAAACATTTAGCAGACGGAACTGTTGAAGAAGAAAAAAGAAAGAACCACGAAGATATATATATATATATATATATATATATATATATATATATATATATATATATATATATATATATATATATATATATATATATTGCTTTTATTCTGGATTGTGTTACAATCAATGCCACTATAAGGCAATACATAATCTAAACACAAAAGTCGATTTCCTGTGGAAGTATCCAACGTTGAGCAATGATGAACCTGGAAAAGAACGTGGTAAGAACTATACAGCGATGATGTATTAGATTTCATAAATGAAATGGTTCATCTATAATGATTCAATTTACCATTTCAGTTGCTCAAAACTATTCTTCATCAAAAACTAGTCAACATTTTCCCGAGTGTTACTATTGCTCTTCGTATCTTTTGTATTCTACCAGTGTCTATGACGGAAGCTGAAAGATCGTTTAGTGCATTTGCAAGAGTAAAGAATGTCCTTCGGTGATCGATGACTCAACAAAGATTATCCGACTTGGGAACTCTTATAATGGAGTCTACTTTAGCTCGTCCGCTAAACTTTACTGATATCATAGGTATATACATTTGCTAGCAGGAAAGCAAGAAAAGCTGTTTTGTAAATTCGAAGTGTAACTCTAGTAATGTAATTAGTGTAATGTAACTAGTAAATATATGAGATATAGTTTCCCAGTTTCTATAGCGGACCCGATGATAATTCAATCCCGGATAACGAGTTGGTTCTCGACGGGCCTGCGTAGATGGATAATGTTTACTTCGATGTATGTAAACCTTTTCATTAAATTTATGTCGGCTTTTAACTAAATGCACGACATTTGAAGAAAAAATAATAAAATATTGAATTAATTATACCATAATCTGGTAGGCATGTTGATTAAATATTTATTTTTTATTGTAACGTTTAGTAGGGCATGTTCTTTGTTTCATTCTCATTGCTTGAAAGTGACTAGAAGTTGCAGCTCTGTCTAAAGTATACATGGCTCTTAAGACAATGTTAAAGCAGTGTAATAGTTTGATTTTTTAATATAGAAATATTATATTGCAGGTGCGGCTGCTACGTCAGATTGCATGGTTGCGTAACCTACCTAGTTTTCACCCACTTTCTTCCAGAATTGCTTTTGGAAACAAATAAAAGAATATCCAAGCGTCCTACCAGAAGTATATAAGATCCTACGCGTAATGCACAGGGTGATATTAATAAAAGTCATAATCTCTTTCTTAACAAGAATTAACTACTACTACTAGCAACACTGTTCTTCGGCTATGGTTATTTTCCTCCTTTCTTTTTCCATAGCAGTCTAGCAATAAAATTCAGACAGACAGAAAGGAAGAGGGCATTGTTTTCAGCGGAGACAGACAACACGTACCACACGGTATCATAGCTTATTTCAATATACAAATATACAAGCCAAAGTTGACAAAACAAAAACAGATATCGCTATTACATCAGCATGCACTCCAGCATATTTCCTTATCTTGGTGTGAGGAATCGGTATTGTTTTGAAACACAATGTGTATGAAAGGTTTGGATATAACCATATCGTCAATTGGGAATCTTTCTATTCTAGAGAGATTAAGAGTTTGATAGGAGGTCAATTCTTTATCTAAGTCTCATAATAGTTCATTTATCTTAAAGTAAGGGCTGTATCAAATTACTAATCGATGTTAGGATTTAAATTAAGTTTCAGGTCAGTATTCTGTCTATGAAATTCCGTAGAAAATTCTGACACATTAAGTACGTCCCGAACTAAACCTGCCATACGTCCCATGAAAAACGGGACAGTCCTGATTTTGAACTCGGTAAATTTAGGTGGGACACATAAATGTCCCATATTTTAGAACTGTCCCGATTCTGCTGTCAATATCAGCTTATCAACTAGGAACCCAGTTATTAGTGAATGAACAATAAGTTATAACATGCAACAGCTTGGAGCAAGTTGCTACACTACTCCGATTTTATAGCGAGCAAACCATTGGACTAGACTAGCAGCGCAGAGTTGCAGTTGTTCGTTGGTAGGCAAGGGATATGCAATATTTTATTAAGTGCTGAGCTGTTTTAGGTAATACATCACAAGTGAACTGTTCTAATTTTGTATTAACAATAATGCCTAAGCGGAAATGCACTTTTAAAAAAAATAAAGCGTATTCAGATGAAGAGAAACCTCATGTAAATGCAAAACACTCATAGGAGTTCTCCAGAAGCATAAAGTTTCCTGCGAACCGACTGTACTACAGATTGTTCGTTACTTCTTTGCATCCATTTCAAATAATGTAGGGGAAATGTTTTACAAAAATGTATTGTGTTAGAAAATTATTTCGTGTGTGTGTGTAGTGGTGGTGGGGGGAGAGATCGAAGGTGTCCCATATTCTCATGAAAAAAACTGGCAGTCTTACCTGAACCTAAAATATTTCGGAACCACTATCTTAAGACACTCCTAAATGTTTCTAATTTTCCATTCTAGCAATTATTACACATTACACATTGAGGCCCATAAATCTAGTTAATCTAAAAGTTAAAAGTAGGAAATATAGTAACTTAGTAATAGATTAATAAATTTTTAGAATAAAAAATATTTACTCTTTTAAAAAGTAACTACTGTATTCAGTTACCTCAAATAAAAAATATGCTTGTAACTGTTTTGACATGTTCGAAGTTGCTCAAGAGTTTTACAAAACTGAATAACTACATACAACATTCTAACTCATATCGAAATATACTGTGCGATGATTGTTTTCAAGCAATACCTTGAATGTTTTAGTCGCTGTAACATTCTGCGCTCCAGAAAATTATGTTCTCCACCACACGCTCCCGTGCATGGAATCGAACCAAGGACCATCCGCACTAGAGATGATACTTCCTTTATCAGTTCATCGTTTCAATAGCACTTGTAGAAAAGTTGAATTTCCTTCAGTATTTCTTTGCGGTTTTCACTGGTTGTAACTTTCTCTCTTTTCAACGCTACAATCTGATTCCACCCATTCTTTGAGCTCTGCTTCGCGTCGTCTCAAGGGTCAAGTTGTCTTTAAATTGTTTTTATTACGAGGTAATCGTTGAATTTTCGTATAATGTAATGCATTTCTATTTTTTATTGCAATGCATCAATATTCTATTTTGAATGTCGCATTGCCACTAATAATCTTCATGTCTCTTCACTCCTGCATCAAACGGCGTGCTTCTTCTGAAGTTCTCTTCTCTTTCTTCTTTGTCGTGATATTTTGTATTTCTGTAGCTATTCTGTATTCTATATTCATCAGATTTTTATGATCCCTGTTAGCCTCTGAAATGTCCATGTCCTCCCCCAGTGCGGGGAAACGGTTCTTCAGTTCCAGAGCTTGAAAACAAGCCTTGCTATTCAAGTGGAAATACCTCTATCTCGAAGACATTACTCTTCGGTATTTCGTTGATAAGAAGTCTAACACAATCTGATAGAATAGGTGTTCGCTCTTCAATGTGATTAGGTTTTCTTATTTCGCTTAATCCGATGATGTCCAGTTGGACATCTGTAGGTCTTCTTCTACGTGAATCTTGCTTCTGATGAGAGCTATCTTGCATTATACGCAGCAATGGTTAGTTTTAAATGGCATCCTAGTCTTTAACTCCGGATATTCTTACCACCGTCTGTGTGTATGTGATTCTGAAAGTTGTGTTGCCAATTACACTTGGGCTTCCAGAGAATGAGGGCCTTGGCTTATTGTATCTAGCCATGGCTGGTAAAAGAAGCTGGAGGTACTTGGCCAAAAGATAACTGTGTTATCTAATTCCTGCTATCGTTAGTGAAATATATAAGTTTCACCGTTAAATGAAAGTTTCCAGGAATGCATCACTGCGCGATATGGCTAGGATTCTAGGTTGCTAGTCCGACAGGTTCATCTCAGTGTGAGGGTTAGATTCCTGACACCATTTTCAAATCATGTAGAAATAAATCAATTATACAAACTAAAATGTGTAATACATATATCCCTTTCGGTACGGGAAAGAAATTAACATCTTTATAAATTCCCACCAAACTTCAACCATGAGCAAAACAAGTACGCACGTTCGTATGGGATTGACACATCTGTACGACTCATGTAACCCACAAAATTGTTGCGAGCCGTCCCCGGCCGATGAAATAAAATGCAACGCCAAAATATATAATTATTACTGGGCGGGTACGTCCCGGAAGGGATAAGATATTAATCAACTGATAACCGACAAATTACTACCATTGTGAAACTAACATTGTAACTGTACTGCGTTGCCATTTTGCGAAGCCATTGACATAGCACTCAAAGAAACCAAAGATGGTGACATTTCGATTTTGATAGTAAGTATGTGCAACAAGAAATTTGACTCATTTGAAAATTAGAAATAAATGAAATCTTTGAGTTTTAAATCCCACGGTTATGCCGGTTAAGCTAAAGGAGACGGTGATTATGAGAAATGAGTGAAATGGTGGAATGAAGAAAGTGGGAGGAAACGGGAGAACCCCGAGAAAACACATGCATATAAAAATAACCCACTACTTTTACTGAAGAAATAAAACGCCATATACAAAACATTTAGTTAATTATAGGTATTTTGAGCGAAACATTTAATATTTAAGACAAATAGAGCTAAAGTTTTCGATCAGACAGACAATAGTTTTCAAGAAACATTAACTATGTATCAGTGGCGGATTCAGGACAGACTTCTGGGTGGGTTGTAATACTGCTACTTAGAGCCCCTACTTTTAAGAGCTTTAAACTCTGAGATGGGTTTTATTTATATATAAGATAAGAAAGTTTCCTCTTCTGGGGGGAGTGGGCAATTGCTCCTATGCTATGTATCCCATGTGATAATTTCATTGAGCCTTTAGTTCGTTTTTAATGTTTTCGATTGCAGGAACTTTCGTAAGAGTACCTGATAACGTATTTGTTGTTGATTGGTACTATTACGCTCAGCCAGGATGTCCAACCGGAGCTGAGAAAAGCACATACCCTGTTGGAAAATGTGTTGCCAGATATGCTGAGAAACTCTATAAATTGTCAAATCAAGCAAGTCGCTGCGTTGGACATAGTCTTGGATCGCATATTTGCGGAGCCATTGGCTATGAACTCAAAGAAACACATGGTGAAGACACTTGGATTTGGATAGTAGGTAAGTGCTGCAACAACCAGTATTCAAACTTAACTTTATATCACCCACATTTACATATCTTGAACTTCTCTCTTCTTTACATACGATTTTTATTCTTTTATACGAGTTAATGCTCCTGTTTGGTCCTAAAATTGTATCGAATAAGATTTAATTTATAACACCACTGTAAAAAGATAACACTTTACACCACCAGAAAGTGTCTTGAATATGCACGTCTATTTTGATTTCTACTATGTCAATGTTGCGAACTACCAAAATTTCTCTAAATGTTGCGGACTAAAATTTCTAAATTTAAATATTTCGAGCAAAGTTTACTATTTAAAAAAAATGCGTGCTCGTGTTTGACTAACTTTATCTATGAAGGAGTTTTGGTAATTGGGAACATTGAAATAGCAGAAATCATATTAACCCTTTTCAGGGCCGTGCCGTGGAAAATCAGCGCCCGGGGCGAGAGTATACGACGGCGCCCCCATACATATATTCCAAGCAATTTTTCCTATCTTTTTTCTCCCTAATTTTTCGCCCCCTTACTTCTTCGTCCGGAGCCGTCGCCCCGCTCGCCCCCCCTAGGACACGACCCTGACCCTTTTAAATTTTTTGGCCTGTATACAGACCATGGCGTCGACCTTCGGAATTAGCTTTATAAATCTCTAGTAAAGCTTTTCACACCGGGTTTTTTCCATTTATTCAAGTATGGAAGCAATAAAGAACATGTTTTATGGGCATTTTGCAGTCACGTGTGCGATGCCTGGGGGCAGTGACGTCACAAACAACGAATTATTAATCTTAGAAACATAGTTTGTGCCTCGTTGGTTTCGTTATAAAGGAGAGTTACCAAATGTAGCGCTCAAATTTCCCTATTATGTACCAGAAGCGTAAGAATCCAGCCCAAATCGAAAAAAGATAACTTTTTAAACATCACCCGATCTCATTGAGCCCAGTATGAGCCCAGTGCCTAGAGTATCAGCTGACGAGTTTACGAAGGCACTTAAATCATTTCCTTCCGGGTCATCAGGAGGTATGGACAGTCTCCGTCCTTCAATATTAAAGGACCTCCTACTCTCCCAAGACTGCAAAGCGAAAGAACACCTGACTAACGCCATCTGTGATTTTCTCCACTTGATTATTTCGGGTGATGTGCCCATGGAAATTAGACCTATTTTCTTTGGAGCATCACTAATAGCTTTGAGGAAGAAAAGTGGCGGCATTCGTCCCATCGCAGTAGGCAATGTGTGGAGGAGATTGTCAGCCAAAATAATTTGCCATAGAATTAGAGAACCTCTAACACTTTTTCTGTCCCCACACCAACTGGGAGTTTGCGTCTCACATGGAGCAGAAGCAGCAGTCCACGCTGCTCGTATGTACTACTCTTTTCCACACCATCAGGATAAAGTGTTTCTGAAGATAGACTTTAGAAACGCATTCAACGAGCTCAATCGTGATTCTATGCTCATACAGGTAAAAAACAATTTTCCATCAATTTATCGATACGTACACCTTGTCTCAAAAAGGTTGAGCGCATTCTTTATTGCTGTTTTGAGGCAAAAATTTTCTAAGTTCAACTTCGGGTATCTTCGGGAAAAAGTAAACCAGGTTCGAACCTCGAAGCCAACCTTTGCAATCGGGAAAAATCTTGCAGATGTGTTTTTCTTCTTTTAAATATAATAAGACTTGTTACCAATTATATATAAAAAAGCAACATTGATTGAAATACTTAATGATACAATATTTCGAAACTGTATTAATGCCAGCACATGCTTGTTTGTCATTTTGCTCTCCATACTTAATGGAATATTTAGATACGTAAACGAATCTTTCCATATGTAAAAGAATGGTGAAAGTTAAGACATAGAACATTATTCTCTCCTGAGTACTAAAATAAAAGTCAAAGTAGAACGAAAACAGCGTTTGCAGTGGATATGAATGTAATTATTATCTTAAATACCGTTATATATCGCTAGAAGTTTCATTCGTGGAGCGCTTGTGTTAGCTCAGTGGTACGCCGTTGGATTTCAAATCGTAAGGTCGAGGGTTCGATTCCCATCTGAGTCAATGTTTTTTTTATGAAATTCTATTTTCCGCAATGCATGAAAAATTATATAAAATAATTACATTAAAATACGTCAGTTGTATATACTATATAACATACAATCATTGCAGAACATAGTGATTATTATGTTTAAAATATAACAGGTGTTCACAGTACGTTGGTATTCTATGATATATGTGAATGTTAAATACAAATTAAAAAATAATATCATCGCAATGAATAAATTATGTAGTGTATTTATTTGGAGCTATTTGTCGTCGGAAGTTACTTCTGAATTTTCTCATTACAGCAAGTGAAAGGTAAAGAGACTATTCGGGTATAAACAGAAATTATTATACAAACTCCAATCTTCGTTACAGACACAAAACTCCCGATCCCCAAAACTATGTAAACAGGAAATTTACGAACACTAAGTCATGTCTAAGAAACTTATTTATACTCGAGAAAGAAGGCAGAATAGGATTTCTTTCCAAAGGATTTCAGTTCAATAATCTGCAAGGCTTTTGTATATGGATGTGGTCCCTTTCCGCCAATATATATAAAGTAAAAGCGATCGATATTAGTGTCGAATCCATAGTTCTTGTTGTTGCAGAAATTAATAATTTCAACTCCGAAAGCGTTCAAGTCCAAATTTAACTCTCATCGTAAAGCTCTTTTGTTGTTAAGCGTATAGCGTACACGCTTTCGGTGTGGGAGACCCAGATTCGGCCCCCAGCGAGAGCTCATGTAGTTCGCGTTAATTAGTAGGTCTACGTCTCATATAGCCTCACTGCTGACGGGACGTTAAACTCAAAATCAATTCAATTGATTCAAAACCCATTATTATGGCGGGCGATAAAGGATGAAAAATAAAATGTCTCAAGTGACTGAGATTAGTGTCAAATCCATAGTTTGAGTTCGTGACACTGTTACAAACACAATGTCATTTAATGCCACGTTTTGGTATGAGCGACTATGCCTCCTGGATTTTGAATTTACAGGAGCAACATCAAAAGCATTGCTCACACAGCTCTAAATGTTTTGATGTATGTATACGTGTATATTCCAGCGAAACTCCGGAATGTCTGGAGCAACTTTTACCTAACATGGGAGACATATTACTTTCAATCTAAGGAAAAGAAATATTGTGGAATTCAGATACCTCAAGGGATTGAAGTTGGGAAGAGTGGCATGTAAAAATAGTGTAAAATGACTGATTGTAGAGTGTTATCCATTGTTTTCTCGGTCGTTGAGATGAGTAGTGAGGCACTCAATGGCGTTATATCCAAATTCATCCCCATCTTTACAGGATGAGGGGCTTGGAGATATGATTAATAAAATGTAAAAACTTACTTAAATATTTGTCGAAGTAATAGTTTTCTGGGGTCGCGAAAGAGTTTCTAATAACTTTGGAATGTAGTTTGTAACCACTTCAAGATGGGCTCTTTAATCATATCAATTTCTCACCTTAAGAAGAAATTACCATCTCAACTAGTATATGTATCAAGCTACCCTTCGCAATCGAGAAAAAATTGTGTAGATGTATGTTTCGTCTTTTAAATGATATACTAAATGTAAAATCAGAGATTGAGTTGGTCGGTGGGTCAAATGGGTCAAGATTTATGAGTGGGTCAGTGGATCGTAGGTCAGCAAGGCGTGACCCACTTCGAAACACCATCACTGTGACGCACACTGACCCATTGACCCACCAACCCATTCTGCTCAGTGCCTTCTAGATAGCATTTTCTGAACACTGGCAACTTTGTCTACGTTTTACTTTCAAGACCTCCATTTTTCTTCTTTTTTTCATTTGGTTGTAATGAAGAAAGAAGTTCAGGCTCTTTTGGATTTTGATATTTCCAGTTGTAACAATGGCAATAGGACTTACTGCTTGGCTTTTGAGGTGCAGGCTATGAGTTTTTAGAGGAGCTAACTACTGGAAAAAATTGGTTTATTACAAATATAACCTCTTAAGTCAGTAGAAAGGATGGCGTGGATAATGGATCAAACTAAATGACGATGTATTTTAGTGGGTCGGAGTTGGTCACAATGGTTCAGAGTTGTTTATAGTTGGTGGTGGGTCAGAGTGGGTCATGGTGGGTGAATGGGTCACGTTGGGTGTTGAGTCATTGTGGGTCACGATGTGTAGTGGGTCAGTATTTTGTGGATCAAGGTTTCATTGACCCACACCATCTCTTGTCAACATTGCACTAAAGAGGAGAGTTTCCGAAGGTACGCGTCGGCGATTTTCTCAAATTTTGCACATAGATAGTACCCCACCAGAAAGCAATAAATCTCGAAACGGTTCACAGTACCATCTCACAGAAATCGAGATAGAGGGATTTGTTTGATTGGCTAAATTAAGACCTTAATAATTTATCCTTCTACAAGCGAGATTTTCTTCATTGTTTCCGTGGCGAAGTCAGAAGAATATGCGGCAAGTAAACTTAAGGTTGAAGGTTCGCGCCCACCTTGGGATACTTTCTTTTTTCCCCTAGTGTTTTTTACACTCACCTGAATATAAACGAATCAAGCATATGGGCGATTTAACATATATTGGGGGAGAAATTTTGTGGTTCGTTGGCGTTTCGTTGAGTCTCTGCCGCTGGTGGTATAATTTTCAAAACCGAAGTGGGGCCACCACGGATCGTAGCTGCGGGGTCACCAACTTTTGGAGAAATGTCGCCAGTTGCGCATCGGTGGTCCACTGACGCTTACGACATGGGGGCTTGTATCTGAAAACTAAGAGAATAAACAAGCATGGTATCCATGAAGCCCGTTGACACTAATAAAAGTCTGAAACGATGAAACAGATGTCAACACCGGAAAACATGTATTTTATAATTTCAAAGGTACCCCGTGTCGAGGAAAGAGATTTGCCCCAAGGTTCCCCGGTGGGTCTCAGGAGAGGTGCAACTCAAAATTTGAAAATGGTAAGGGGAATCAAGTAGTATGTCATTTAAAAGCATTACTAAAATTTAAAAAAATGGTAAGAGTCCCGAGTCTTTATGCTAACTTGTGCAAAATAGCGAGCGTTCAAGATGGTAATAAATCCTTCATTGAAAACTCCTTGACCACCTCTACAAATGTGAAACGGTGAAACTACCCAGAAGAGGTAAACACTTGTCTTACCATTGCAAAAGTATAATGCACCAAGGTAAAACAAGAAGCGACCCATTATGGGTTTATTACATAACTAATATTAAATTCTACGTTCCACGATTGTGTCTTTAAGCTAAAGGACAGGGTGATTGCGAATTATGAAATTAATGGTAGAATACAGAATTGACCCACAACCAACTATGAACCACTCTGAACCATTGTGACCAACTCCAACCCACCAACGTAATCAACTCTGACCCATGATCCACGTCCTTCTCTCCATTGACTAAAGAGGTTACACTTGAAATAAAACAATACTGTGAAATTTTCACTTATCGGAGTTTGAATTCCTACCGTCAATCGCTCAAGCACCGCTCTGTTACAATACCGGTGGATCTGACCTTTACGATATACAATGGTAAAGTGTTTCTCATCTTCCAAATTAAGATGAATTTAAATTTATCACATATAATTATTTCTTTCTTGGCTTACATATACATTTCAGTAGAAAACAGGATGAAATTTGAAAGTATCAAATCAAGATAAAGTAGACCAACGTAAAAAGAAAAGAAAGAAAAACTAGTTTTCCATATAATTAAGCATGCCGTACTAATTTAAAATGCTCATGAAATTAAGCTTGGAATACAAATATTATGTCTATTTTTCTAACAACTTTATGGTTTGATTGCCTTATGCTCTGAACGATCCATATATTAAACACCAGCTTCAGCAATTATTATATTAGAAAGCAGTGGGTATAAAATGCAAAGGACTGTAGTTTTCATTCCTCAATTAGTTTTTCAGATAATATCAATCGTTTTCGATAATTTTTACAAATCAACCCACTACCAATTTCCAATATATAGAAAATCCCCCCCGCTCATAAAACACATTTTTAAAAAATGCCAGGACACGTTCTGTTTATTTTTAGTAAAGAGTTATATACTGAATTTAAGCTCTCTAAGTTGAACGGCTTGTAAGATACTCAGTTTTTCAAAAAATTCGGACACCTACTCCCCATTAAGGATATGTGTTATAATGAAAGTGATATGCGTATGATAACTTCCCAGTTGGGATTGGGGCCTGATTATATACCAAATGTCATTTCATTTGACTTTGCAATTTGACCGTGATACTCTTTATATACAAGTGTGCAGGCGGGACATAGAGCCCGGTTCCTCTATTTACACCTAGCATTCTTTTCCTTTGCTTCAAGAGAGCTTGGTTTCTCCTTTATACCAGCAAAGATATATATATACATATATTTGTGTGAGATGTATATAAAATCAGGGGAGGCTTTAGTTTTCTCCAGTATATCGTCCTTTTTTCTTTCCTTTTTTCCTTCTGTTTCTCGTTATTATTGGTATTATTACTGTTATTATTATTATTATTATTCGTTAAATAGTTTGGTTTATGCCGATGTGGCCACACGTGTGCTTGTTTCACTATAAGTGTGGTTATTGTTTCTGTTGTTTCGTTATTTTGTTGTTGTTCTTTCTGTTTTCTTTATTATGTTTCGTCTTTCGTGTCTCGGTATTGTTTTCTGTTATAATTGTTGTTTCAGTTGCTTTTAATTCTTGTGTGTTTGATCTTTTAGTTCGATCTTTCGCTCTGTATTAAAGCCTTTTTTTGTGTGTGTGGTTTGCTTCGTTCTCTCTTTTGTGGTTTCTGGTTGGAATGTTTCACTGCTTTTTTTCTCTTTTTCTCATGAGCTCTAGCTTCAATTTTTTTATCCATTCTGTGTTTTCAGTTTCCTTGGTTGGATATGTTTCTGTTTATCACTTCGTTTGGTATTTCTCCGTTTTCTATTTACTTCTCCTGATTTTCCTTCTTTTCTTTATTATTTTTCCTTTTTTATTTTTTCCGTTTTTTCTTTTTTCTTTTTTTGAGTCCTCTCCCAGAGTTTATCGTTTGTTTGTGGGCTTGTGGTGTATTTTTGTCTCTAGGAGACAGCATTGTCTTTTGTGTTGCTACATCCAGGTAGTTTGATCGGGTTTGGTTTGTTTGCATGGTGAGTCCCCACACACCTATGATTTTTGGCAGATTTTTCTGTTTCAAGTCTTTGTTTTGTGCCTAGGATTATTTTCATGATGGGCTTCAGTTCTGTTTTCGTATAAAGGTTTCTTAGGGCCCGTTTCAACGTAGTAGTTCGCATGGGCAACCGACACCCTGTATATACAAATATATGTATATATATATATATATATATCTTTGCTGGTATAAAGGAGAAACCAAGCTCTCTTGAAGCAAAGGAAAAGAATGCTAGATGTAAATAGAGGAACCGGGCTCTATGTCCCGCCTGCACACTTGTATATAAAGAGTACTTGAAGTCGCCAAGCTAGGACGACTGGGGCATAGTTAGGTCTTTTCGATCCCCGCTCACCCTCTGTGAACACCAAAAGAACCACTACTTGTGGTATAAAGCACAGAATTTTCCTTTGAAACTTACAATTTAAAAACCAAATGAAACCTCCGGAGAAAGGAGGAAGGGGATGACCCCAATAAATTTATTACAACAAATGAAAATTAAACCATAGCATATTCTTAAACAGTAAAAGGACATTCCAAAAAAAGAACTCAGACTAAGGAGAAGGAGTAACAGAGAAAGAGAACTACGCGGGCACCATAACAAAAGCACGCTCGCAAACACACAGGTATCACGTGATCGGCCAGCCAGGCCACAGCCACAGAAACAGAGGGAAAGACTGCAACCTGCCACTTTGGAAGCAGACTGCAACGAGGAAACCACGCAAGAAGCCCCGGCTGACGAGACGAGTTGTCGAAATAGTTGGAGCCCTACTATCCTGGGGCAACGCACACCAAGCAGTCATTAAGACCAGAAATTAAAATTCGAAATTGTACTTGTCAGTACAAAACACAACCAAACCACGAAAACTTCTATAGCTCGTAAAGACCTGTGTGAAAACTTACTTTTTAATACGAGCCCTCCAAGACTGTGAAACTCCGGAAAACCCAAAACAAAGAATACCCTTTAACACAATGGAGAAGCCAAAGACCGGAGGAAGTAAACGAAGGCCAAACAAGAAAAGAAGAGAAGAGTAAAGGAGCAATACTCCAAAACCAGCAAACAACCCGGAACCCCTTGGCCCAACTAAAGGCTGAGCGGGGAAAGGAAAGAGAATTTTTAAAAACATTACGCAAGCTAGTCTACTACGACGTCTTGCGCAACACTACGAAGCCAAACAAAAAATAGGGGTCCAACTTGGAAAACCCCGAATGCGGCTTCAAAAATCAGATGTGAACTTGGTTGAATACGCAAAAGTACCAACCAGTTCCAAACCAAACAAACAAAATATATTTTTTAAAAAACTGATATTGAATAAACAGACGAGTCATTGAACACCACATACAACTAGAACCAACACTTAAAAAAGGGGAACTTGCCCTAAAGAAGCGCAAGTCTCGCTTTAGCCCACATTATACAAAAAGAGGCAGTCCAGAGAAAAACAAGTAGCTCTGGAATCCCCAAAGGAAATATTCCAACCACAACAACAAGAACGTACCACAACCGAAAAGAACCAAACCACAGAAAGACGGAAACAAAAACACCCCACAAAGAAAACCTAGGAGGGAATCAATAGAAGACCTTACGAGTTTCTGAAGAACTTCCCAAAAATAAAAAAAAAAAAAACTAACACCAAAGGAACAAGGGTCTCTCTCAGGACCACCAAAAATTCAAAACAGAGTTAAACCTACCCAAGCAATACTGCTGAAAAACCACCACCAACAAACCTAACGAAATAACGACGAAAAGAGAAAAAAAGAAAAATAAGAGAAAGGAAAAGCATGCAGAACCAGAAAACAAACAAAAAATGAAAAGAATAATTAATACGCAATCTCTCAAACAAAACTCCAACCCGCAACCAACTGAAAGTACTGGGAAAAGACTTTCCACTTCGTAACACACGAAACAACTCAGATTGTTCTGAAAGGAACCCGAGAAACTCACACAGAAACTGAAACATAATTATACCAAATAGCAATAAAAGACACAACAAAGACTCCTCAAAGAATACTGACAACTCAGAAAAATAAATCCCACAGACCCCCTATATACCACAGACACCAAAATTCTACAACCAAGAATGAAAAGCAAAAAAGAATAGCACTCGCACCAAACCATCACACCTCGAGACATGCTATTCGAAAAAAGAATGCGAGGGAGAAATTCTGTAACCACCAGCCTCATCACTAGACAGGAGAGGGCTGGATAGTCTTATGTATATTATTACATTAGACTTGGTGACAAAACATTTCTCCTGCGCAAACATACAACCACAGAGGGACTGGGTGTCGGTTGCCCATGCGAACTACTACGTTCACATGGAGTTAACTCATACAGAAACGGGCCCTTAGAAACCTTTATACGAAAACAGAACTGAAGCCCATCATGAAAATAATCCTAGGCACAAAACAAAGACTTGAAACAGAAAAATCTGCCAAAAATCATAGGTGTGTGGGGACTCACCATGCAAACAAACCAAACCCGATCAAACTACCTGGATGTAGCAACACAAAAGACAATGCTGTCTCCTAGAGACAAAAATACACCACAAGCCCACAAACAAACGATAAACTCTGGGAGAGGACTCAAAAAAAGAAAAAAGAAAAAACGGAAAAAATAAAAAAGAAAAATAATAAAGAAAAGAAGGAAAATCAGGAGAAGTAAATAGAAAACGGAGAAATACCAAACGAAGTGATAAACAGAAACATATCCAACCAAGGAAACTGAAAACACAGAATGGATAAAAAATTGAAGCTAGAGCTCATGAGAAAAAGAGAAAAAAAGCAGTGAAACATTCCAACCAGAAACCACAAAAGAGAGAACGAAGCAAACCACACACACAAAAAAAGGCTTTAATACAGAGCGAAAGATCGAACTAAAAGATCAAACACACAAGAATTAAAAGCAACTGAAACAACAATTATAACAGAAAACAATACCGAGACACGAAAGACGAAACATAATAAAGAAAACAGAAAGAACAACAACAAAATAACGAAACAACAGAAACAATAACCACACTTATAGTGAAACAAGCACACGTGTGGCCACATCGGCATAAACCAAACTATTTAACGAATAATAATAATAATAATAATAATAGTAATAATACCAATAATAACGAGAAACAGAAGGAAAAAAGGAAAGAAAAAAGGACGATATACTGGGGAAAACTAAAGCCTCCCCTGATTTTATATACATCTCACACAAATATATGTATATATATATCTTTGCTGGTATAAAGGAGAAACCAAGCTCTCTTGAAGCAAAGGAAAAGAATGCTAGGTGTAAATAGAGGAACCGGGCTCTATGTCCCGCCTGCACACTTGTATATAAAGAGACATAGTTACTTTCAGTTTTTTATACTAGGTATAATAATTCATATATTACAGGTGATTCAAAATTTTTTTCCAGCAGTTAGCTCCTCTAAAAGCTCACAAGCTGTATCTCAAAATTGAACTCCTATTGCTATTGTCACTCTTACAATTGCAAATATCAAAATCCAAAAATGCCTCAGCTTTTTTCATTAGAAATGGAGATTCAGAAGAAGAAAAATGGAGATATTGAAAGTAAAACGTAGACAAGCTCACCAGTGTTCAGAAGATGCTGTCTAGAATTCGCAGAACAGAATGGGACGGTGGGTAGTCGGGGGTCGTTTCGTCCAAAGATATTTCGTCCAAAGGATTTTCGTCCAGGGACATTTAGCCCAAACACATTTGGTCCAGGAACATTTGGTCCAAATGGCAATTTTCCCAAAGAACATTTTGTCCAAAAGACATTTGGTCCAAAGGGCATTTCGTCCAAAACACAATTGGTTTAAAGGACATTTCGTCCAAAAGCCAATTGGTCCAAAGGACATTTCGTCCAAAAGCCAATTGGTCCAAAGAACATTTCGTCCAAAGGATTTTCGCCCAGAGACATTTAGTCCAAACACATTTGGTCCAGGGACATTTCGTCCAAAACACAATTGGTGCAAAAGACAATTGGTCCAAAGGACATTTCGTCCAAAACACAATTGGTCCAAAAGATATTTGGTCCAAAGGGCATTTCGTCCAAAAGACAATTGGTCCAAGGGACATTTTGTCCAGGGATGTTTAGTTCAAAGCACATTTCGTCCAAAGAACATTTGGTCCGGTAACGCTTGGGGGTCAAGGGTTTGCTTCTATTAGAAGAGTAAAAGTGATGCATATAACATTATGACTCACAAGTAATACCTCCCAAGTGTAACACTCCGATTTTGAAAAAAAAAAATAGGCAGGTAGATACTACACACAAAATAAACGAATACGTGTTTTTTTTTCGCGGAAAAGTGGTTTTAGGAGTGGCAAAAGCCCCTACTCAAAATTTTGAAAGTTGGCGCCCGAAAGACAAGAAGAGGTGGACCGAAGTGAACGAAATTGTGCACAGATATTGCAGACGTAAAATGAGGGAATACGTGTTTCGTATTTTCCTGGAAAAAATGGTTACGTGGGGCACAGACCCCTCCAAACCTTTAATCACGAAATATCAAAAGTACTAATAACAGTATGTCAGATGTGTGTAAAGAACATGAAGAATTGCAACGAAACTTTGAGTAGGGACAATACGCAAAAAATAAATAAATACGTTTTTTTATTTTCTGCGAAAGAACGGTTTTAGGGGGCAAAAGCCGCCATCCAAAAGTTTGAAACTTGAGGCCCGAAAGATCACAAGAAATGAACCAAAGTGAATGAAATTGTGCAGAGATATTGTAGACATAAAATGAGGGAATACTGGTTTCGTATTTTGCTGAAAAAAAGAAAAAGGTTTGGGTGGGACACAGGCCCCTACAAAACTTTGATCGTGAAACATCAAAAGTGCGAATAACAGTATGTCAGAAGTGCTTAAAGGACATGAAGAATTGGAACGACATATTGTGTAGGGACAATACGCAAAAAATAAACGAATGCGAGTTTATTTTCTGAGGAAAAACGGTTTTAAGGGACAAAATCCCCACCAAAAATTTTGAAATTTGAGGCCTAAAAGGCAAGAAGAAGTGTACAGAATTGAATGAAACTATGCACAGATATTGTAGACGTAAATTGAGGTAATTGGGTTTCGTATTTTCCTTTTTAAAAAACGGTTGCGTATATCACGGACCTTTTAAACTGTTGATTACGAAATGTCAAAAGTGCAAATAATTATACGTCAGAGGTTCTTAAAGAGTATGGAGAATTGCAACGAAACCTAGTATAGGGACAATTCGCAAAACAATAAACGAAACGTGTTTTAATTTGTGCGGAAAACAGTGTTGGGGCCTAGGCCTTCTCCGAAAAAAAGTAAATATTACCGTAATAGCGCAGGAAGTAGTGGACCAAAGCAAATGAAATTGTGGGTAGACATTTTAGAGACCCTATGTAAAATAAGGTCTTTCGTGTTTCTGAAGTATCCCTATCCGTTTTGCTTCAAATTTGGCACATCAACAGCAAACAGGAAATTAATCGACACGTGTTTTTTTTTATGCGGAAAAACATTGTAAGGGCTAAAGGTGCCTCCTGAAATGCTATAAAATACACTATACTGTTTGTACTTGTTGTTGATTTGCCAAATTTGAAGAAATCAGATGGAGACACTTGTGAAACACAAAAAGCCTTATTTTACGTATCCAATATCTACATACAATTTCATTCACTTCGGTCCATTTCTTCTTGGCTTTCGGGCTTCAACTTTCAAAACTTTGGGTGGGAGTTTTTGCACCCTATAACCCTTTTTTCGCAGAAAATAAAAAACCCATGTTCATTTATTTTTTGCATATTGTTCATACACGAAGTTTCGTTGCAATTCTTCATGTAAATTTAGGCACTTCTGACATACTGTTACTAGCACTTTTGATATTTCATGAGCAAAGGTTTGGAGGGGTCCGCGCCCCACCCAACCATTCTTTCTAGAAAAACACGAAACCCGTATTCCCTCATTTTTCGTCTACAATATTTGTGCACGATTTCATTCATTTCGGTCCACTTCTTCTTGCCTTTCGGGCGACAACTTTCAAAATTTTGGGCGGGGGCTTTTGACCCTCTAAAACCGTTTTTCCGCAGAAAATAAAAAAAACACGTATTTACTTATTTTATGTGTAGTATCTGCCTGCCAAATTTTTATCAAAATTAGAGTGTTACACTTGGGAAGTGTTACTTGTGTAGCTTCTTATTTCTAAAGGAAATTTTGAAATAGAGATTTATTCCGCAATTTTCTTTTCGATAAAACAAATATATGTTGAGATATTCAGGAAAAACGTAAACGCCTGAAAACTAAATGGCCACCTTTCTTTGCTTTCATTAATAATTTTACAAAAATACAGTTTTAGCTTCGCAGAAATACAGTTGTAGCTTCGTTGGTTAAGGAATTCACCTCCCAAAATGATAAACAACCCTTTGAAGAGCATACTCCCTCTTCATTTGCGGACAACATTGCCTCCGCATGGTAATGTGAATCTTGTATTTGGTTTGAGACTTTGCAATGGATATCTTAAATGTACTTTGCTGTACCGAGAAAATTAATATGAAAGCAAAAGTATATACTATATTTGCATAAGGAGTAACACTGAAATAAAAATACAAGACAAGTTAACAATTCTGGTTTGTCATACAACTCACTAATTATGTAGAAACGTCTGCTGAAGTTACACACTATCAATAGTCTACAAAT
The DNA here is from genome assembly GCF_964235325.1 of Thermobia domestica. NCBI lineage: Eukaryota > Metazoa > Arthropoda > Insecta > Zygentoma > Lepismatidae > Thermobia > Thermobia domestica. The sequence continues at coordinate 58,876,987 of NC_137458.1, forward strand.
AGAAACCAGACTCGTGGTTAAGCTGAAAAGATACGTATATTCTACACGAAATGTTCCAACTTTCATCTTATATTTGTCAATCACTTTTCACAATGTTGCAGCCAAGAATGTGACTGTTTAAGAGTATTATCTTTGGACACTAAGAATATATTTCACACATGTGTATTTTTCTATTCTCAGTATTTCTTCGAAGATACTTGACACATAATTTTTCACTTTTCTAACACAAGGGTTTGAATACCTAATATTTAACTTACTCAAATTTAAACTCCATTAATTTTAGTTACCGGTACTTATTTTAGAACTATTTCATTCACAATATGAACATTTTAGATGTCATGTTAGCAGTTATTACAGCAACATACTTCACACTACAACCTTTCCCTCACTCCTGTTGTTCGGCCATGTTGTTTTCAGGCGTTTACGTTTTTCTGAATATCTCAGCATTATTTGTTCCATCAAAATGAAAATTGCGGAATAAATCTCTATTTCAAATTTCCTTTAGAAATAAGAAGCTACTGAGTCATAATGTTATATGAATCACTTTTACTCTTCTAATAGAAACAAACCCTTGACCCCCAAGCGATACCGGACCAAATGTTCTTTGGACGAAATGTGCTTTGAACTAAACAACCCTGGACGAAATGTCCTTTGGACCAATTCTCCTTTGGACGAAATGTCCTTTGGACCGATTGTATTTTGGACGAAATGTCATTTAGACGAATTGTCCTTTGGACCAAATGTCTTTGGATTAAATGTCTCTGGACGAAATGATCTTTGGACGAAATATCTTTGGACTAAAAGGGTGGCCACCGGGTGGGCCAGTGTGAGTCACGGTGAGTGGTGTTTCGCAGTAGGTCACGTCCTTTTGACCCACGATCCACTGATCCACTCACAAATCTTGACCCATTTCACCCACTTACCAACCGACCCACTGACCCACTCCATCCTTGATTTTAACATGTCTTGTTTCATTTAAAAGGCGAAACATACAACCACATAATTTTTTCATCGATTGCGAAGGTTGTCTTAATATCGTAATTGTAATGGTAATTTCTTCTTAAGGTGAGAAATTGATATGATTAAAAGGCCCATCTTGACGTGGGTACAAATTACCTTCCAAAGTTATTAGAAACGCTTTCTCACCCCGAAAACTATGAATTCGATAAATATTTAAATAATTTTTGAGATTTTGTTTTAGCTCTTCCAAGCCATCATCCTGTGAAGATGGGGATGAATTTGGATGTAACCTCCATTGGGAGCATCACTATCCATCTCAACGACCGAGACAATCATGGATAAAACACTAAGATTAGTCGTTTTACATTATTTTTACATGTCACACTTCCCAACTTCCATAACTTCATACTACTACAATATTTTCTTCTTAGATTGAAAGTAATATGTCCCCCAAGTTTGGTAAAGGTTGTCCCAGACATTCCAGAACTACGCTCTCCTTATTAGATGTGCTGGGGGGATCTTACTCTTACTGGAAGTTGAACTTAACCTTAAAGGTCATCAGAACTGCTTCCAATGAACTTGGCGACCACGAAAGATATGGGTTGTATACTAACATTGGTTATTTTCAATTATTTCTACATGTCACAAATTTCACAAACTCCTTCATTGTGTTAATGAGGGCTTAACTTACATGGCATCTGAAGTTCCCATCTTTACCTAAGAGACCCCCAAAATTATAAATTCGACACTAATGTAGGTCTTTTTTTATAATTTTGATGTCAGTCCCTTTCATTCCTCCTAGGACAGCAAACGGATACTGCCACTACTAGGACTAAATTTGGTCTTAAATGTCATTAAAATTTCTACCAATTAATTTAGCGAACAGTGCTGCATTTAGAAACTCGGCGACCCTACGCACTTTTGCTCTCGGCGTCCCCAATAACTACACATTTCTCCGTCCCTTGATCCCTAACTTATAAATAAAACTTAATTCGAATATGTTAGTTCGAATATGCTTAATTAGTGAATTTATTGCAGTTAAATACCACTCACTAGATGCTACAGCTACAATTACGTAACAAAAAATAAATGGGAAATATGTTCTGAATTATTTTCAGATTTCTTACGCTATCATTAAATATATTAGAATAGTAAAAGAAGACTGCTCATGAAATAGTATATTTGCTCTCGATTTTTTTAACTTTTTCATACGAAAAAAATTAAAATTTTAAACTTTGCGCTCTTCAAATATGTTGCCCTCTAGGCACAGGCCTAGTTGGACTAATGGGAAATGCGGCACTGAAAACTTACGCTTCGACTCTAATATTGGTTGATTTCGATATCTTTTTGTCGCTACGTAACCACCCTGGGTGCTAATGGGAGCTTAATTGGACTTGAATTGAAAGTAGAACTGTTTACCTAAGCGACCACGAAACTATGGATTCGATACTAATATCGATCCTTTTCTAGCATTTTTGATATATATCCCGACAGTACTCTTTTCCAGATTGTAAGAAATATGGTTAAAATTGCTCTAGACATATCAGAATTATGTCGAAACACACACATACATCCACTTTCATATATATAAATACAGAGTGAGCGAGTGAGAAAGTGAGAGAGAGCGACCAAAGGTATCACCACTTCCACATTGCAAAAGCATATATCAGGTATTGAATTGAAAATCTATGTAAAGACCTTCTGCTGTGGCATGCTTCATAAGGACAATTCCAGTCTGCTCACGTGACCTTTGGGGTTCATGAATTTCTTGCGAGCGTTCCGACTTTGAATTCTCTGTTTATACCCTCTTTTTATGCCTCAGATAATTTTTCAAGAATATCAATGACATGCTGTAATACGAATGTTCAGAAGTAACCCCTATATGACAAATAGCTGCAAATAAATACACTACATAATTTATTTATTGCGATGATATTATTTTCTTAATTTGTATTTAACATTCACATATATCATAGAATACCAACGTACTGTGAACACCTGTTATATTTTAAACATAATAATCACTATGTTCTGCAATGATTATATGTTATATATATACAACTGATATATTTTAATGTAATTATTTTATATAATTTTTCATGCATTGCGGAAAATAGAATTTCATAAAAAAACATTGACTCAGATGGGAATCGAACCCTCGACCTTACGATTTGAAATCCAACGGCGTACCACTGAGCTAACACAAGTGCTCCACGAATAAAACTTCTAGCGATATATAACGGTATTTAAGATAATAATTACATTCATATCCACTGCAAACGCTGTTTTCGTTCTACTTTGACTTTTATTTTAGTACTCAGGAGAGAATAATGTTCTATGTCTTAACTTTCACCATTCTTTTACATATTCCATTAAGTATGGAGAGCAAAATGACAAACAAGCATGTGCTGGCATTAATACAGTTTCGAAATATTGTATCATTAAGTATTTCAATCAATGTTGCTTTTTTATATATAATTGGTAACAAGTCTTATTATATTTAAAAGAAGAAAAACACATCTGCAAGATTTTTCCCGATTGCAAAGGTTGGCTTCGAGGTTCGAACCCGGTTTACTTTTTCTCGAAGATACCCGAAGTTGGACTTAGAAAATTTTTGCCTCAAAACAGCAATAAAGAATGCGCTCAACCTTTTTGAGACAAGGTGTACATCAGTGCTACTCGCAACCGAGCAACTTATACTTGGGAGATGAAATAATCCTCTCTCAGCGTGGCGTATAACAAGGCGACCCTCTTGGCCCTGGTTTGTTCGCACTAACTTTACAATCCATCGTTAATAGTATCAATACAGAACTGAACATATGGTATTTGGATGACGGGACTATAGCTGAAGACGAGGATACAGTACTAGAGACATTAGAAATGATCCGTAGACGGGCTAAGGAGATCGGATTGCAAATGAATTTCTCGAAATGTGAGGTCAGCTTTCTCGGAGTTTCCAATGAGCAGTCTAATAACCTCTTCAAGTTGTTTGACGAAGCCGCGCCTGGGATTCAAAGAATTTTGACAGATGACGCCAGCTTATTAGGAGCAGCATTATCTAATGAGGCAAGACGAACAATATTAAAAGACAAAATTTCTAAATTAGAATTCTTCTTTACACGTCTTTCCTTGATTTCAGCTCACTCTGCCTTTTACCTACTACGTGCCTCATTGTCCATGCCAAGACTGCTATACTTTCTTCGCTGTGCTCCTTCTTGGCGGGATGCTGATCTACTGGAGTGCTATGACAACACCTTGAGAACCGGTCTAGAATCTATCCTGAATTGTTCACTCAACAATAACTCTTGGCTGCAGGCGTCCCTTCCTGTTAACCACGGAGATCTCGGCATTCGTCGCGCCATGGATCTGGCTATTTCATCCTTTCTGTCTTCATTCTATGGCGCTAAGCCATTGATCGAGACCATTCTCCAACAAGATCTTAGCCTAGTATCGGATTCGGATGTCAACGATAGCATTGCTAAGTGGTCATCTATAGTGGGATCAGATCCCCCTGACCTTGATAAGAGAGGACTACAATCCTCTTGGGACGATCCTCTTATAAATCATCACTTTTCAGCTCTGCTTCAGTCATCCGATAACCCAGAAGATAAGGCCAGACTTCTAGCTACATCATCTCCAGAAGCAGGCGCTTGGCTTCATGCTATCCCGTCACCTTCTTTAGGATTACATCTTCCCAATGACAGTTTTCGAATTGCCAGTGCACTGCGTTTGGGAGCAGATGTTTGCGAGCAACACAGATGTCCTGCCTGTAGAAGTGTCGTAGACAAGAAGGGCCTTCATGGACTCTCCTGTGCCAATAGTGCGGGCAGACATTCACGCCACTCCAGCGTCAACGACATTATCATGAGGGCACTAATTTCAGCAGGCGTTCCTTCTATATGTGAACCGTTGGGATGCAGTCGTGCAGACGGCAAGAGGCCAGATGGTATGACTCTAATACCGTGGAAGAAAGGAAAAGCACTTCTATGGGATTTTACTTGTTCCGACACCTTCGCCCCTTCAAATATACATTCTTCCTCAGCACAAGCTGGCAACGTGGCTGCTCGCCGGGAAACAGAAAAGCGCAGGAAATATAGCAATTTACTCGACAAATATCATTTTGTCGCTATAGCTGTCGAATCGGGTGGTTCATGGGGTCCCGAAGGCCTTAACTTTATAAAAGAAGTTGGTCACCGCATTCGTTTATCGTCAGGAGATGCTAGAGCAACCTCGTTTCTACTGCAACGCATCAGCATGGCAGTACAAAGAGGGAACGTTGCATCAGTTTTGGGAACGCTACCCTCTGGTAAGGAACTGGAGGAGATCTTTTGTTTGTAATCTCGGCGAAGGTTTGAGGATGCTGTTGAGAGGCTTATCACAATAACGTGTATTAGTGAATAATTATATTTTAATAATCTGTAAAATGTAAATTGTGCACTGTTCAAGGAATGTAATATTTTGTAGTTTTGCCAGCGGACTTAATGCAAAGTGTGATCTTATTGTTGTCTAATTTCAAATTTCAATTAACTTTGAATGTTACAAATTTCAATGAGGCCGTCGGTTTTAACAATATTTCATTGTTAAATTTTAATGTAAATAATTAGGCAAAAATTGCTTTGTTGTTACAATACATATAAATTAATCCAAATAATGCATAATATTCAACCAAAACTTATTAATAAATACTATCGAAATTTTTTAAAATAAAATTTTCCCGTTTGGGGGAATTTTCCCCCCTCAGGTGCACGATAGGGATATGCAAGTTATGCCGTTCGAAAGGCCGATTCATGCCGAACAAGACGAGGTATGATTCATGTTCCTACAATGATTAGTCTTTATGCTAAAGCGGATTCGACAGAAATTGACTGAAAATGTATTATCGAGGGAAAATTGGTAAATCGGCTATAGCGTCAAGACTATTTTTTCCCTGTTTAATCTTCGTTCCTTATTATCTTCACAATGAAGCAAAGTTTTTTTGGTACCATTCGCATGTGCGTGTCATATATACCTGAACGGAGAAATTCGCGATAAAAGGATTTTTAAAAAAATCCCTTTTTCCCACTTTGAGCGGGAATTTCTCGCATTTGGTACGTAATAGAGAAATTTGACTGACGCAGTTGAAAACTGCTTCATTACAAAAAAAAAAAAAAAAAAAAAAAAAAAAAACGATGTACGAACCATGATCCTAGCGTCAATAGTGTTGGTACTGTAGCTGCTTGACTGAAAGCCTAAAAATTACCTTTGAAAAAAATTAAAGGGGTTAAGAGGAAGCCCTACATAATCTTTCATATTTATAAAGCCCCTAGCATTCCATAGCGGCGGAAGCAAAATATGTTCTCAAGTCGAACGACATTTTTCTCATGTTATTGTCAGAGTGAAAAACATAGACTATAACAAAAACAACAGAGCTGTCAACCGCACTACAATTTTCATACGGATAGAAATTTCAGATTCTGTCTTCATTATGTATTATGCAACAAAATGTCTATGAGTGTTACATAACACGTTTTTTTTCTGTTATGTAAAACCACGATATGTTGCGGTGTGCGGTAAATGTATTATCTTTTGTGTTTGAAATAGGACATCTGAAACATTTAAAAATCTTTTTGTGAATATTCGTTGCTTGCTGAAAGTATACGTAATTGGTTCGATTGATTAAGGGAGATTGAGATTTCTCCTTTCTTTTTCTACCTTTGCAACCAGTTTCAAGATTTGACTAATTAATAACCATTTATAACGGTGCCAGGGTTCGAATCCGTGCTTCAGTTCCAAACTCAGCTTTGGAACTCACAGTTTTGTGTTTAGAACGTGATTAGCACTGAGTGATCTAATCAGTAGACTAATACAAGTCGTCTCATAATCGAACCCGAAGTGGGTGTTCAAGCGTTGACTCCTAGCCCCACGCCTACAAATACTTAAACCTAGGAAGGTCTGGGTTCCTTCCTTGATGATATCTTCTTAAACCAAATCGCAAATTTACAAATTCATTGAAAGCATATGACCTCGAAGTCCATTGACTAACGTTCGTGTGTTTACTACCAAAATGGTTGAAGAATAATGGTATCAATACCCTAATAGGGCATAGAACTGGACACATAGAAATCACTTCTTACCTTGGATGTCCATATCTTCTCATAAGATCTTATATTAACATGCACATATAAATAATATTTTATACACACACATAGAACTAAAATATTTAAGTGAAAAATAATAGCAGGACGAAAATATGTTAAATAAAGGAAAAATTATTTTAATTTTGCTATAAGATCTTTCCCAACAATTATTATTATTATTATTATTATTATTATTATTATTATTATTATTATTATTATTATTATTATTGAATCTAGAACATTATAAATTTTCTATCGAATGAAAATTGTACAAATATTGTTATTTATGAATACTTAGATAACTATGAACTTATATTTGTTAGCTTTCTTCATAACAGATGTGCCCCTATTTGAACATGTGAGTATAATGCGTATACAATGAATTTCGAAAAGCGGACAAAGTGCGTTAACCTGTTAAGGACCAAGTACATATTTTTTTTAAAAAAAGTTTGGAATTTATTTCAATTTCCTATCATACTAATGATAAGAAGATGCAATTTGACAGAATTTCTAAGAAATGAAGATGAAGTGGGGTCATTTGAGGACAATGGATTTAAATGATATACTTTCATATAAATTTCTAGGCAAGTCTTTCATTTGATAATTTCTAACAATGGACGTGCGTTTATACATTTCTTTTCTTTAACAGAAGTTATAATTTGTTGCTTCGTAAATAAAAACATTTATCTAAGTTTTATTATTATTTACACATGGAATAATAAAAAGGATTACTTACGCATATGGAACAAACATATATTGTATTGCATTACATTTTATTTTTTTAGCATCTACGTTGTCTTAATGTACTATTGTAATACTATTTAAAACGATACATACATTTTTCAGGAATTAGAGCAATAAAATCTACATTAGAATATATGTTCACTCAGTATAATGGAGAGTTATATGGCATTTTCTTATTGCTGTTTATTGTGTTTTGTGCTTATTGTGTTTATTGTGTTATTCTCAGTTTTTCGTATGATAAACGGCAAAACACTCAATACATAGAGAAACGTTTGTGCGAATACGTACACGATTTTCATTTGCAGTTTTCTTGCTGGCATCTCATTTGAAGGTTAAGGGGGAAAAAGAAGGAATGTCATAAAACTGCATTTTCGAGAAAACGGCGTTTTAATATTGCAAACGGCGTAAGAAGAATAGGGTTAGTTAAATCTTTTGCCCATTTTATATGGACATTTCTACATCTACGCATGCATGGCATATACACTCAAATAGAACCAAGAGTCACCAACAGATAGGGCAAAGCACCCGAAAAAGCACATACATGGACATTCCTTGTTTTTTCCCCCTTACCCTTCATTTGCTTTTCCTTCTTCCCAAAAATCTGGTTTCTTCCATCATATCCAATCTCATCTGGTAGACTAGAAAGTTGAGCTTTGGATTTTGTTCTCGATACAACTGGTGTAGAGAATGGCCCTGGAAGAGATTTTGTCTTCATCGAGGCCAAAGCAATTGCTCCTCGAAAGCCCAACGTACTAATTCATTACGAAATCACCCTTCTGTGTAACAGCCAAAAGTGTTGACGAAACTATAGGGTATGTCTAGTATTCGACGAATATTGGCCAATACCATTTTTGCTACGGATAGGAACTTGATACTATCATGCAAATCAACTCCTACTACGTTCTTGTAATTTGCGGAATAGTCATTCTTTCATTTCTTTCACGGAAATATCTTCTAGCTTTCAAGTAGAATTTATTTTTATCGTAGTTTGTTACTAAGGTGACACAATTGTCATAATTTCATTTTACCACTTCTCTTGTATCAAATCTAAAGTCATAAGCTCTGTTTACCCTCTTTTTTAAAGCTCCTTTTTGCTTGAGAGTGGACGTTTCTTCAACCTATTTTCATGAACAGTTCCCGTTGCTTTGAACCGTAGCAAACTAAGTTCACACATAAGTTGGAAACTAGTAAAATAATTATCGAAAAACAGTTTGTAAGAGAGTGGGCTACATAAAATTATGATACGGTTTTTAACAACTTCTGTTCTTACGATGGTATTCTATCCTTGTGCACGTCCACAATACAAATCAAAACTGAAGCAGTAACCATTTGCTATGCACAGAGAACCAAAAATGTAATCAAATCGAATTGGCTTTCCTTTCATGAACTGTCTTAGTCTATGATGGCCGTCCACTTAAAGATGCTTTTCGAATGCATGTAATTTGTGAAAACCAGAATTTAGCATATCGATCAATGGTCAAACTTTGTATGTCTTGTCAGAATTTACATCATTATTGTCAGTGGAATTTAGAAACGATTTCAACTTTTGAAACCGATTTCTTGTCATCAATTGCGATACATCGAAAACACCTAGGTCATCACTCTGACTCCATCTATATTATAAATAAATAAATCTAATATAAATAAAATAAAGTTTGTGTGTGTGTGTGTGTGTCTGTCTGTCTGTGCGGCCTGGGGACCAGACGATTGGACCGGGAGTTACCAAATTTTGGTCACGGGTACCTTGTCCAGGCCCCAGATCAAGACGAAGGTTAATTTTCAAAATTCGAACCAGAGGGGTCGCAGGGGGAGCGTTTACCGGGACATGTAAAAGTAGCAGAAAATGACCGACATTAGTCAAATTAATAGTTTTCGCAGTCGCTGAGATCAATGGTGAAACTCCGATCGCATTAATTTTCAAATTCACCCCATTCGGCTGCGGGCCGGGGGTGACCGGGGGGATACCAAGACATGTAAAAAATAATCGAAAATGACCGATATTAGTGTCAAATCCATAGTTTTCGCAGTCGCTGAGATGAATGGTGATATTCCAACAGGTATTGACTTCCAAATACAGTCCCTATCGGCTGCGGCCGGGGGGTCTCAGGGGGTGTTTACCGGGATATGTAAAAGTGACCGATATTTTTTTTTCGTTGTTCAGTTTGTTTACATAGATGTTGTATCTCATCCATGTGAAGAATGGTTATTTCAGCTAGTAAATAATAAAGGACTACGCAAATCATTTTCAACGAACTTAAAAAGTTCGTTACTGAATTCTCTATGTCTGTGTGAATAAATCTGATAATGGTGTCGAGTACGACGCCATTTTTTCTTTTTTTAACCATTGATTCATATCAGGAACTATTAACCTGTTTACTTTGAAATGAAATAAAATTTTAATGAAGCAATTTTCAAAACGAACTTGCATTATATACAGGGTGTGGGAGAAAGTGGCAATAGTTTGCGAAATGGTGGTATGTGTGATTCTAACCTTGCCACACCTTGCTCGTTAGCCAACCACACATTTTTCTTTATGCTCTAATTTGTATAAAATCGCGGAACTAACGGAACTTTTGTAAGAACTAACTATTCGTGTCGAAAAATATGGTAAAGCTTGTTGAGTTCGCCAACTTCACATGTGAAGTTAGCCTACGAACACATTTTTCTTTATGCTCTAATTTGTACAAAATCGCGGAACTAACGGAACTTTTGTAAGAACTAACGGGAACTAACGATGAACTAACAATTCATGTCAAAAAGTGTGGGAAAGGTAGTTGGGTACGCCAACTTCACATGTGAAGTTAGCCTACCCACACATTTTTGTTTATACTCTAATTTGAAAAAATCTCGGAACTAAGGGAAGTTTTGTAAGAACTAACGGGAACTAACGAGAAGCTAACGATTTATGCCGAAAATGTGGAAAAGCTTGTTGGGTACGCCAACTTTATTTATTTATGACTTCTTTTACGTGGCAAAGTTAAGGCTCTACAGCCTTCTCCGAGCACTTAACCACGTGCATACGTACATTATGTATTTTTTTAAAAAAAGCACCAATATATAGAAAATTAACAATTACAATAAGAAAAGTATTGAACCACATAAAAAAGAATATACTACTTAAGTAAAAAAAATGGTTAAACACTTCAAAAACAAAAAAATGAAAATAATAGGGTCTATACAATAGAGGAAACAAAAATAACATGGAGAAACTTAAATTGCAAATTGCATATAGCGGTACTAGAAGTATGAATATATAAGCTGTACAAATTAACATGCGTTACCTACTGGTTGTGTGTTCATATGTGGGTTATTAATAATCTGGTAAAACGAAGATGCCTCATGTGCTACCAGTATCCTTATCTTTACTTAAGAGAAGGGAATTTACAGATTTTTTTAAATTTGGCAACTGTGGAAACGTTGTGTATTAATTGAGGTAAACTGTTCCAGAGGCGTGTAGTACTTACTGTGAAGGATTTTGAGCATGAATCAGAATTGTGACTGGGTATGGAGAGCAAGAATTTATCTTGTGATCTTGTGCTTCTAGTATGAAAGTCTGATAAATATAAAAATCTACGGGCAAGATACGATGGTTCTGACGTAGTCAGTATTTTGTACAATAGGGTAAGATTATGTAAATTTCTTCTCCCAACTAACGTCAGCCATGACAGTTTTTTTAATAAAAAGATGTGAGATGTTCCCTGTAAGTTATATTGAAAATAAATCTAATGCAGGCATTTTGCACTCTTTGCAAGCGCTTTGATTGATTTTCTGTTAGATCAGAATAGATTGCGTCACAACAGTCAAGATGTGGGAACACCAGTACCTTGACAAGTTTGATCTTCAAAGATATTGGTAAGAAATTTCTTAGTCAATTTAACATATGTGGGGCACCAAATGCTCTCTGACAAACTCCATTTATTTGATCTGACCAGGAGAGATTTTGATTTATTATGACTCCCAAATTTTTGACAGTTGTAGAGAATGGAATAACAGTATTGGACAATTTTATATTTGGGAGCTGATAGGTATTAATAGAAGAAAGAATTCTTGGGGAGCCAATTAAGATGCACTGCGATTTTGTTGCGCTTAATTTTAATCCATGAGCCGTAGACCAGTCGCTGATTTTGTTTAACTCAGTATTTATTTTCATGTGAACATGTGAAGTTGGCCTACCCATTGGTTTTTATGTATAATTTCTTTAAAATCGCGGAACTAAGTAACTTTAGTAAGAACTAACGGGAACTAACGAGGAACTAACGGCTCATGTAGATAAAAGTGGGTAAGCTAATTTGGGTAGGGCAACTTCACAGACCTACAAATGGCGTGTAAATAATCAGAAAGCAAAGTAAATCTTAAAATTGTTTAAATATTATTTGAGTATACACTCATGAATTATTTGTGCGCCATGATAGCCCTTTTCCATCTCCCGGAAAGGAACTTAAGAGAAATATCCTTAAAATGTTGTTTCAAATAAAGAAGATAGTTGTAAGCTAGGAAATATAAAATAGTTTTCATTTTTAAAATATAACGGAGTAAAATATTCGAAAATTTCAATTTTTTTCGAAATTTTCCATTTTTCCCAATTTCGATTTAAAAAAACACGGTAAAATGCTGTTTTTTAAAGCTAAAATTTCCAGTTTTTTCCAGGCTTTCACAACACTAGTCCCGGGTGATCCGAGCCACATGAGGCTTAGCATTGTTTTGGAACAGGAGGACCCCTTGCGATTCAGATGTGCTGGCTCCAGAGCTTTGAGTTTTTCTTGAACACGGCTCAATTGCTGAGAGTACATAGCTGTATTCATGCTTCGACTAGCTAGTAGCAGTTCCTGATGCATGATGCAGCGAGCAGTGCAGCAAACACGCAGGAGGACCATCTGGTGCAGTGCTGGTTTCGCCTGTTTTGGAATCGATTTATGGGATGCTAACTAATGATGGCGGCGCCGTGGAGCTTCGTACAGGGCCCACTTCTCATCACATGTCAACACCCTGTCCAGAAATGGCTCGTTCCTCAGACGAGACAGCAAAGAAACACAGGTGCCTTCTGGCCCGGAGTCAAATCATGTGGGACCCATTGACCCAACTTCTAGTGCTTCCCAAGTTGATGGAGGTACTGCCGAATGGTTTCTCCACTCACACTGAATTGTAGTTCCAATTCCTCATATGCCTGGCCACTATTCACCACAATTGCTGCCTGAAGATCTTCATTTTGTGCATGTGTTGGATTTCCGTTACATGGTGCGATTCGAGTGTTTCGTCAGAGTCCTTGAACCTGTTAAACCATCGTTGCACTATCAGCGTAGTCACGACACCCTCACCAAAGACCTGGCTTCCATCCCGCTGCAGCAGCGTTTGACCGCAGTTTGAACTCGTACAGCATACACGTCCTTATCACATTCTGTGGAGCTCTCATGTTCATTTTTCCTTAACACAAGTTCACGGTGTAACTGAACTGCCACTCCAACAACTGACCTTCGTCTTATCTCCATTCGTATTCAACTCACGGTTTGAGGGGCAATTGAACACAGACCTCCACAAAAAGCAACATAACTTTCTTGGTTGCCTTTATTTATGACCTACATTTTAATGGTTCTGCGTGATCACTGCCAACTTCTGCCAAATGTGATTTAATAATATCGTAGAAATTAATAATGCCGTAATTCTGGGTTACAACCCCTGGTGTAGAGATTGGCAACATTGCATTTCTCTTCACCATTTGACGCTACACCAATGTATAGTCCAAACAGATTATAAGATAAGAAAAATTATCACCTATTAGATTGAAAATTATTATTTCCAGCAACCAAATTTATGAAGGTCTAACTCTGTTTCAAATGCAGCCCAAATCTTCAAACTTAACTACGCTGTTGTCGACAGAAAGTACTGCCAATTCCAATAAACGCATTTATTAGACCGGTCACATTAGTGAAGATAGCCCCGACAAAAGAAGCAAGAAAGTAACTTTTTAATAAATGTAATAGCCGCATATCTCGAAAACTATAATAGCCTAATGCTAAAAGATATTGATCCATTAAGCCTACAGAAAGTACTATTCAGGCTAATGAAAATCTCGTCTGCCCCAAATACTTGCGCGGCTAACCTGAAGTTGCCCTTCCAAAATTTGTGAAGGTCAACTGTGTTTCAAATGCAGCCAAATCTTGAAACTTGCTACACTGCTAGTTGACATAGAGTACTAGTTTGTCAGACCAGTCATATTAGTGAAGTTAGCCCGACAAAAAAAGCAGGAAATGTATAATATCTAATAAATGTAATAGCCCATATCTTGTAAATGTATAATATCCCAGACGCTAAAAGTTGCTGTCCCAATCAGCCGAAATGAAGTACTATCCAGCTCAATAAAAATCTCGCCTGGCCCAAACACTTGAGGGGCTAACGTGAAGTTGGCCTCACAAACTTTGTCTGTAGTTTTGTTTCCAGAGTAGCCCAAACACTTAAAAATGCTAACTGAAACAGCCCAAAGAAAGTATCATTTGCTCCAATTGAGATCTCGTGTAGCCCAAACATTTCGAGGGCTAACTTCACACAGGCAACAAAGAATGTATTGTTGGTGTTTAATTTGCAATTTTGCAATTACTTGCGGACGTATCTTTAAATGTTGATAAATTATCTTTTACTGTGTTCGTACAACCACTTTTACCATTTATACAGTAGTTTTTATGCAATGAATTATGTAACATTAAAACAATGTTCGAGATCTATGACATGGCTGAACTAGTGTTGCACACAAGACTTGTGAAATTTCTCGTTTTGTCTCGTTCTCGAGCCGAGAATCAAGAAGAGACGAGAAAATCCTTTTCTTGGAGCAACACTAGTCATCAAAGAAAGTAAGGGAGATAAAGAATGACAGAATAATACTATCTTTGTTTTTACAAAGGTGTTGATCCAGGATACCATCCGGGTGCTCCAGATCATAAGTATATTTTGGATAGAGGTGACGCTTTCTTTGTGCTATCTATTGTTGGGAACTGCAATGGTCAAGGAAGATACTGTACTGATAGAAGTGGGCATGTGCAGTTCTGTGTAAATGGAGGAAAGCGACAACCAAATTGTGATAGTAAGTAATCATCTAATATCTCATAGTGCATTATATAGAAAGAAGTTTATGAGTTTGTGTCTTTGTCAAAATGCATTTGGATTTATCAATTTATATAAGAATCACTAGCTCAGAGGCCATTTTATATTGGATATCTAACAAGAACAATGGAAAGAATTTGCGGAGGTATCTGGCGGGCCTGTTTAGCAGGTACCATCCCGGCATTTGCCTAGTAGGACTGAGAAAAACCACGGAAACTCTCAGTCAGGATGGTCGGCAGCGGAAATCGAACCCACAATCTCCCGAATGCAAAGCCAACGCTCAACCACTTGAGCTATCATCGTCATTGTGGCAGAAATCAGTAACAAGCTGAATTTGAGATTTTGTACTTTAATACAGAAAATTGAGCAGTGCAAGAACATGGAAATTATATCGAGAAATAAGACTACAAAGAACATAAAACTTATATCGGCATTAATTAGTGTCGCTAGAAATGATTTTAGCAATTATTTTCTAACCAGCTGTATCTGAAACTTAATAGAGATTTACAATTAATAATACTTACATTTGATTTATAAATATTAATATAGCGCATCACATAATGTAATTTACACAAAGCAAGGGACATTTAGGCTAAACATACAATTGTATTTACAACATATATACAATTTAGGCGAAACAAGGGCTTCTATTTGAAGAAGAAATCAAATGATTAAAATCCAGCTCATTACAAAGAAAACAGAACACTTCCCCATATAAATCAAGGGCCTAAAACACAAACATGGCACACATAGTTAACTTAGAATTGAGTGCATGTTTGAACTAGCAGGGTTTTAGCTTTGTATTAGTTGCAGAATTGGATTCTTTATAGAATCGGGTGCTCTACTGACTAAAAATGATACGTCCTTCCTTTATGTAGGTTGCTTGCGATTTTCTTTAAAAATGACACCAATTCTAAACTTTTCTTTTAGTGCAAAATCTCATGCGATTTGGTGAACCGGGTTAGCAAAGATATAAATCTCTCTCTATATAAACATGTTTACATTTTTTCTAAGGTTGTAACAGGCCAGCTTCACTTGCAGTAAACTAAAAATGAAACATTTCATTTCTATTGTAGAAGAACAACCTCAAGATAAAGTTTGCTACCATTCAATGCCTGTTTGCTACTATCTCGACTCATTCCACGATGACTACGTAGGTCACAAAACATCGTTGGAAGATTGTTCAGCAGTTCCAGAGGAATGTCCTGATTGTGGCTCTTCTGATACCACTTACTGCCCTTACGGCTGTCCTGCTGATGGTTCCATAACCGCACGGCCATCAGACACTCCCAAAGAAAGGTAAGCATATGCTATGATTTGAACAATGAGTTATAATATCCAAGTCTTCTTCCCTTACATTAACCATCTATATAGGTCATTACACCTGATCCTAAATCGTATCGCAAAATTGGTATTTTATTTCCATATAGTCTGTATTCCAATTACAATAATTATTGCATTATGTGCGTTGCGTTGCAATCCACAAATATTGCGATGATAGTTACGGAATAAGCTCTTTCGCAATTATACTATATGCATTCAATAACTAAGTTTAAAACATAGATTACCATACACTGCATAATATTATTGGAATTATCCTTTTGAACATTTATTGGAAGGTCCTAGCAGGATCAAATGTACTTACTTTTACTTCATCCCAATCATCTTTACGGTCACAACACCAGTCCGACTTCAGCTCATACAATTATTTCGATATCATGTTCACTTGTTCTCACATTGTTATAATCATTTTGACATCGCGCTCACATAATCATTTCGAACCTGCAATAACTTGGTGAGGTTGAAGTTGAATAAATGAACGTTCCACACTCGCAAGCACCTATCCTTTTAATTTTAGACAATTTTCAGGAGAGTGAGTTGATTGTATCCGCCAAGTTCCCGACGTAATTGCAGCTGTTGAGTTATGAGCGCATTCGAAACACGATTTAGCAGCATAAGGTATGAGAAGTGTAACTCCACCCTAAAAACACTCGCCTTTAGAAACGCTTAACCATCCTAGAAAAACCTCCTTCATTTTTTTAAAGGAAAGAATTTTCATTTCCAACAATGCTTCCTTAACACTGAGCATTTAATAGTTCAGCTCAATTCAATAAACACTTAGTTGTCGAAAAACTTAATGTACAGAGTTCCTAGATTCTTTTTATCTAAACTGATCCGATTCTTTTAGAAACAATTCTTTTTTGTTACTCTTGTAAACTTCTCAGAGAGTGAAAGAATATTCAAACTAAAAATTTCGAACAATAATTTTCAAAAAGTTTCGGAAACAAAATTTTCAAACTAAAAACTTTCAAACCAAAATATTCAAACTAAAAATGTTCACACCAAAATATTCAAACTAGAGTTTTCAAACCAAAATATTCAAACAGTTTTCAGATCAACATACTAATCTAAAAATTTTCTATATAACATTTTCAAAGTGAAAAGTTTTAAAGAAAAATATTAAGACTACAAGATTTTAAACCAAAATATTCAAATTAAAAAATTCAAAATCAATATTTTCAAACTAAAAATTTATAAACAAAAGTTTTCAAAGTAAAAATTAAAAAGTGTCAAACTAAAGATTTTGAAACCAAATGTCGAAAAACTAAAAGTTCTCAAACCAATATTTCAATCTAAAAATTTTCGTATCAAATTTTGAAACAATATTTCGAAATTACAATTTTTCAAGCTGAAAACTTTCAACCAAAATTTTCAAACAAATTATTTCAAACCAAAAATTTAAAATTAAAATTATCAAAAAATCTCCATAGTCTTCAAGAAATCTGGGTAGTAAGAATGCTAGCAAGTTAGATGCTTTTGACAATTTACTCAAAGCCATGGTTAAAAAATTTAGGTAGTCAATGAATGTCAGATTATTTAGTGTCAAACTTAAAATTTTGGTTCCATTCAGGATGATTGAAGGTTTCCATTCATGTAGTTCCACCATGGTCTTCAATAAAAATGTCTATCGTAAACTTTTGCATTGTGGGTAAGACACACAATCGTGTTTATATTTGAACGTCATTCCCGCCAGTACAAAAGAAAATAATGAATTTAATCTTTATCATTAGAGATATGTTGCCACTGTCCATAAGTATTACAATACTTCATGATATTGTCGTTTCTCCGACATATGTAATGAGCATACAATCCCCAGGATATAAACGTATAGATCCTATGGAAAACCTGAGGGAGTATTTGTGTTATTCGGCATTCGCCAGCGCTATTCAATACACCAACATTCGTAACTTGCAGGATGCCGTCCTCGTTGCATGGGATAAATACCTGTAAATTTATTGTGAACACTGATGGGTGTCATGTTGATCAGGTATTTTAGGTGGTGGTACGGCGTTTCTTTGTTGACTATTAGAAGTGGCATTCCTATCATTTTGCAACAATACATGTTGCCTTTTTTTATTATATTCTTCTTTATACCGTACTTTTCTTCGTAAATATATCAAATACATGTGATATGTGCACACATATTTTATGTGCAATCCTGCATATACTTTATTCGTTGAGTTCTATATACTTATTAAAGGGATGGCACATATTTGCAGGGTTTTTATTTTGTAGCATGAATAAAATTTCAACATAACTACTCGTATGTCAAACTTTGCTACCAAATTTCAAGTCTTATGTATTTTTGCTCAAACAGAGGTGAGAGAGGAAAGAATTAGCTTTCTAGGTTTTTCACACACGCATGTCCTTTTTTAAAAGTAGAATATAATATGTAACTTTCATGTGTGTATAACAATCCTTTCTAATTTTATACGAAATTCTGAGATGGATTCCTATGAGAGGAAGAAATAGAAAACTGTAAATCGGAGATTTGTCTATTCTTAAGGATCCGAGTATCGGAACAAATGGCTAGTATGTGTGACTCTTGTATTTATTTATTTATCATATTCATATTCATGCATCTGTATTGATTATTATTAAATATTAAGCCGGTATTGGAGAAATGTATTTATTTAATTGAAAAATTAATGCAAGAAGTAGATCCCAATATTGCTAATTATTAATGTGAATAACTTTTGCATGTTATAAGGATGTCAAGTCATTGTAATTCACTGATGCACACATATGAAATAATAACAACAAAACTAGACAACTGTCCGATATTTGTTTTCTCCTTAAGAAATTATATCACTAACACATTATATCATTGCATTTCATTATTTTGGGATTCTTTCTGTGGACAATCAGACGCATTTATGTCTTCTGAAGTGAACCTCGTATCAGCATTTTTTTTTGGAGGCTGAAAAAAACTGCAATGGAACAATGCGTAATAGTCACATTCTTAATTGATGCCGCTGTTCATGATCTTAATGGTAATTGGTTTTTACGCGATCTTTTCAAAATAGCCATTTGTCTTATTGGTTCTAAGAAAGGCACGTTTAGAATTTCTAGGTGTCTAAGTTCTATATGAAGTTTTCCAAAATCAATAAGAATTATATATTCGAATCCACTAAACATGAAACGGAAAAGTCAACAGAAATTTTACGAACCAAGAAAGAAAGAAAAGCCAGAAATGTTAGCTTTTTTTATAGTTAATATACGAGTAGATGATGGTTTTCTTCATAATTAGGATAAAAATCTAATTCATTTCCTTTATAACTCTTTGTAAAGAAATATTTACTCGTACATTTTCAACATTGAATTCGACTTAATATGCATGATATTCTTAGATTTGGTCTTCGAGGAAACAGTTGATTTGGTTTGTGTGCAATACATTAAATTACGTTTGACTTTTGCTTATGTTGCTGCGGGTGCATGTCATTTGCCCTAGTCCTCACTTAACAATTTTTGATGATCTCGTAGGCAGAACTAATTCAAGACAATTGTGCTCTTTGCAGAAAAGGTTATGATTTTAAATGAAATGATAAAACCATTGCTTGGGTACAATTCTAATATATAAAAAATAAATAGGTCTTAATAACACGAACTTAATAAAAACAAGCTTTGTATAAAGATATTTGAGGTGAGAAAGATCAAGCAAAAATGTATTAATGTATGAGCGTAGTCAAAACTTGTCTGGGGATACTGAAAAAATTCTTTTATAGTATCAGATATAGGTTAATTACACTGTGGGAATCGAGATTCTTAATTGTATCCTTAGTGCTGAAAAGAAGTGTCAACGTTAAATGAAGAGACAAAAACAATTACCAATATTGAATTAATAGTACTTGGTTTCGTAGCATCTGAAGCCGAACATTCAAGGGGCTATTTCTCAAATCTACTAGTCTTGTAATATATTTTTACAAGTGGTAAGATATCATGATACAGAAGTACTACTACTACAGTAATAATAATAATAATAATAATAATAGTAATAATAATAATAGTAATAATAATAATAATAATAATAATAATAATAATAATAATAATAATAATAATAATAAACTAAATACTAACGCTAAATACATCTAATTTGTTGTGATTTTATGGTATAGGCAATTGTAAAATGTTTAATTTTGAAAAGTTCCACACTAGTATTACGAGACTAGTACTTTTGAGAAATAGGCCCAAGATAGTTTTCGGTGCAGTGATGTTTTTAACATATCACCGTATTCTGCCATAGATACGTGTTAACTGAAGTAGCTTCCCAAATGCATAACAAAATTAGGCTATATCAAGAATTCTGTATTCTCATAGAATAATTTAACCTTGAATGCGGTAAGTAGCTATTCGACTCTACTGAACTCACATTAAATTCATAAAAAATAAATTTAAAAACACACGATTGTTTATCAATATATTGTTCCTCAATAATATACTTTGTGTTCTATCAACTAGGCCTGAGGATGGCATTTACTACCTACATATTGGTCATACAAACGAAGAGTGTGTGGTGTGTCCAAAGGAGACAGTGGAATGATATGATGACGATGTGTGTGAAGTTTTGAAAAGTGAAATTTGTATTCAACGTTTCTACGAAAAACACTTTGTTTCATCAAGGTTACAACTATCGCTCCAATTAACTATAAATATATTTTTATTAGATGTTTCACATGTATATTGATTGTATCGCTTTTAAAACTGCTTATGGTAGAACAACAATATTAGTGAGAACTTTTTATAACAAATATTATCATATATTTAGAATAAATTTCACAAAATATTGATTGATTGTATAATTTTTTAAGAATAAATTGTTTGGTTGTAGGCAATCATTGTTATAAAAAACATCTAACTTCAAATAACTTTTCTAAGACCAAATAACAATACATTGTTAATTTCATGAAGACCATTGGTACCAGTAACAATATATTTTAACCTTGGAGTTAATATGTAAATACCTTATTACAGGGTGCGGCACGTAAAACCGGCCCGTAAAGTGAACACATAAAATGAAATGTAATGTATTGAATATGATTAACTACAACACATAAATGAAATATAATGTATTGGATATGACTACTCACCTTCACAGAAGCCTTCACAGCAGGTGCTGAAAGTATCCTCCGCCCACTCCAACACATATGTGAGCACGATTGAGGAGATTCATATATACCTTTGTCAGTTCTTGTGTTGTAATGCTATTGGTGATATCCTGGATCCTGGTTTTGAGTTCTTCAATTGTGTGTGGATTTCTTTCGTATACTCTTCCCTTTAACAGTCCCCATAAGTAAAAGTCACACGTGTACAAGTCTGGTGACCGAGGAGGCCACAAGCCTTTGCTGATTGTCCTCTCTTGTGTAAACATCTCATGCACAAGGGACAATAATGCAGCTGATGTGTTTCATGTTGCACCGTCCTGCTGAAAGTAACATAACTGACGCTCCTCTTCGGTCAAGTGTGTATAAAACTCCTCCAGGATTCCCATATACACGTCACTGTTCACTGTCGTCTCAAAGAATATGGGCCCAATAACGCGTGTGGCGAAAATGGCACACCAAACACCAATCTTCTCATCATGCAAGGGTACCTGGTGGATTGCGTGTGGATTTTCTGTCGACCAATACCGGTTGTTTTGGGAATTTACGTACCCAGACAGGTGGAACCACGTCTCGTCACTCATGATGAGCATTAGTGGATCCAAGAAACCACTGGCAACATTGCTCAACAGCCATGAACAGAAATGCTCCCTCTTCTGCAGGTCAGGCTCCTTCAGTTCTTGCACAACACTTATCCGGTACGGTTTTAACTTCAGTCCCCTTAAAACACGTCTGCAACTTCTCTCACTCGCATGAACCTGTTGACTCAATCTCCTGGTTGACTTTCGAGGACTTCTTGTCATTATCTTCTCCACCTGCATCTTTAATTCAGCTGTACAGACAGATGGTCGTCTGTTCCTGGGAGCATTTTGAACCGATCCTGTAGGCCGCCATTTTTCAATCAATTCCTGAATGGTGCTTTTTGCTGGTACAGAACGTCCTGGAAATTTCTCCCGAAACAAATTCTTTGTTTTCACAAAAGATCCAGTGAGAATGAACCCTTCAACAATGGCAAAACGCTCGGGTATCGAATACGGCATTATCACACACTGACACTCACCCGGCTTAACACAACAAGGCCTTTTTCTCAACTGGTTTCGACAAGTTTCACTGGCTGCGGCTGCACGTGACTGCTGCAGGTCACGTAAGTCGACCCGACCTCGACACGCCATCTCTTGGTAGGAAGGTAGGTAGATTATTTAAGTGTTGCCAAAAACACAATATACCAGAATATTACGACGGGCCGGTTTTACGTGCCGCACCCTGTAATTTCCTAATCTTCCTATGGAAGTTCATGTTCTTAGTTTAAGTGTATTTTAAAGTGTTTATAGCTCCATCTAAGTTTCTCAGGACCAAAAAACATTGTTTGTTGCTTTGTTGAAGGAGTGAAATGCGGCTTTCTTTGTTCGATAATAATATTATTTCACTGTGAGGCTACAGGAGACGCTGTGGTGATCATACAGCAACAGTACAATTAGAATTTTATGGAAATTTCCCAGGGATCATTTTTTGTGCATTTCATGTGCATCGTGTTCATAATTGCCTGGAGACAAGGGGGCGAATCTCCTTTTTAATGAAAAATATATGAATTTTTCAATTTTCTGGCCGACTTGAGCTGATGCTTCGTGCAATGGGTTTAAGTCATATAAGTTTCGAAAGTGTGTTGTATCCTGCGTATTCTGCTTCTTGTTTCAACTGTCTAAGCCAATCAGAGACTGACCTACAAACATTTGAGTTCTGCAATAAAATCATATCTTCGATTACTTAAATTTGTTTCGATAAATACATCTAAAGCAAAAAGGTCTTCGAATCACTTACAATTAAACGTTACCGTATGTTACAGATAAATATATTATCTTTTGATTTCTGTTAGTTATATTTACAATGCAATATAATATTATGAATTATCTTAAGGGGAAGCAAAATAGAACGAAATAGTTACTTCTTACGAGATGTCGAACGAATTTCCCTATTTTATTCAAGTTCTTTTTGAGATTTAAAACATAACTTTTTATTTTTCCTTTGCAATATAAATACATCTTCAATTTCTGATCAATAGTAATAAGTGTTTAGTTTGCAGTTAAAGTGGCTTGTATATTTTGTCTTATTTACGCATAAATATTAATTTAAATGATTAAAAAAGAATGAACGATTAACTTTTTCGTCGAAATGTAGTGTTGATTATTTCAATGTGAAAGTAAATATAGTGATAATTTACTCCAATGGCTGAATTAGGGTTTAATTCAGTATATAATGGTGTACTCTTCAAAGTAAATGTAGGATAATTGTATGTATTTAAAATGTAGTCATTGCAAAGTTTACCAGCACAGTTGTTTAACATAGAGTTTCGTCGTTGATAAGCATTCATGTCTTGTGTAGCTAATTTTCAGAACAATTTTGTACGATATTAAATTATTCGTAAAGGAAAAGAGTTGTGTTTTACTATTTTCTAAATTATTCAACAATAATTAAAAATGTATCGAAAAAGAAATACTTGTGTAAAATAACTTATTCATTTCAAATCTCGATAAATACTTGATTCCGATTTACTGACATCTGTTAGCAAATGCGGCTAACTGAACTCATCCACCGTAACAGAAAAGTAACAATCTGAATAAACTGATAATTTTGAACTAGATATTTGATCTTTTTAATAGGTTTAGATAAGTTTTGGTTGAACATTTGCATAGTTTTGAATTAATATGATTTATTTACCACGAACTAATGATGTATATTGTAGGCTACCGAGGATACCAGCGGTACAATATTATTAAAAAATGTTAACACGTATGAACTATCATATCATTAAGTTAATAGTTTGGTATTTTCTTTTAATGGTACAAGTTCCTCTAAATGTTTCGCAAACGTGAATACGTACTAAGATACAAACATTATCGCTGTGAATGTGATCCGATTCGACAAGTTGCAACAACGTAGAAACCGATGGCTCGTGCCCTCAAGCAGAAGTCGTATCACTTGTAAGTATGTTTTCACCTTTTCTCCGTCGTAATATCGTGTTAACGGGCGTGCTGGTTGCTGATAGATCTAGTTGCCTCTGAGCTCTTTGGTTTCCATGGGTACGGATCAAGCTGAGTTTCTTCCCTTCTTTTCGGAAGTGGATGTGAACGATAGAATATGTCCGATGTGGAATACCACTAAGCGAGGGAAAATACTACAAAGAAAAGTGTCTTTTTTTATTTCTGCGAACATTTTTTATATAGAATAGAATAATTATATGGGATTTATTTATAAGCCTAAATGTCAGGACAAAAATTGTGAGTGTAATGTTAAATAACAAAGGACCTCATTGTATGAACCTTCACAAAATTTACAGACCGCAACGCAACGCAAACTATTTTTAAAAGATTTGTTGTAAATCTACAGCTTAACTTGGAATCTGAACAGGAGTTCCCACCCAGAATCAAACCCAAAGATACATGCGCTAACTATATAGCCACGAGGTATATTCATTTAAAAGTGAATCCAAACGACCTCTTGGTCAGTTTCGACGTATTTTCTCTATTCACAAGAGTTGCTGTCAAGGATACGATGTAGCTGATACGAAATCACTTCAGCTCGGAACTAATAGACATCTTCCACCATACACTGACCTCCACGTACTTTTTATATGATGGATGTTACTATAAACAAACGCATGGAGTAGCCATGGGACCTCCTCACTCTCTAATCATTGCCAACTGCTACATGGGGTGATTTGAACATGAAGCTCTCGATGCTCCGGTTCTTAAGCTGTCCTGTTCCTTCAGATACGTCGATGATCCTTTTGCTATCTGGCCACATGGTTCTGAAACACTACAAGATTTTCTGGAATTTCTCAACAGTCGTCACCCTCAAACCAAATTCACCATTATTCATAAACCTCCACCCAACACCAGATCATTACTCAAACCAGCGAGAGACGACCTTCACTGGTTTATTCTGACTCAGAAACTCTGACTCCTGAAAAACACCGTGATTTTACAAGAATTTTAAAAGTTTATTTTACTGTATAGCGCTGATGCTGTTTCAACCACAGATCAAACTTTTAAAGTCGGATTTAGCTGTGTGGAACCAGATACATTTCCCTAGGGTCCAACACAGGTCTTCTGTAAAGAAATCGAGATAGCTAACCACTCAGCAACTAAAGAACACATCTTTCCATTATGCCTTGCTGCTCGTAACAATATTAGTACTCCATACAAAACATTTAATTAATATCTTGCACAATTCTCCTTAGTTAGCGACCGACGACATACGATTTTCTTCTTTTGCAATCCTACTAATTAAGTATAGTATCTCTGTCCATAACATAGAAAATCCAAAATCTTCTCTCTAAGGGAAGAACTTAGGATAAGAAGAAAAAAGAAAGGGAAAAGTAAATAGGGTCATGATGATGCAAAATATATTATTAAAGGAAGAAGAAAAGTGCCTTGGTTTAGCACACAAGATCAAAGTGAAGGGAGAAAAGACAGATACAAGAGCGTTGGCTTATTCAGTAAAACATGCAGTCACGGACAAAAGAAGAGGAAGAAAGGGACAAGAAGAAAAGCAATGGCGATAGTGAGACAAAATATGAACAAGAAAATAGGGAATCTTACAAAAGGAGAGAAAGAAGGGTTGAAGAGTTTAAGAAAAAAAGACATTGTTATACAACAAGCTGATTAAGAGTAGCAGTAGTAGTAATGGAAGATAAATGGTACAAAGATAAATTAGAACCATTAAGTGACGAGACATGTCAGGTGATAAGATGAAAGAAAAATGGAAGAAAAGGGGAAATAATAGAGAAAGCGAAGAAGGTTTGTTTTAGGAAATTATTAGAGAAAGAATATTTTTGAACCATTATAAGATGAAATAAAGAAAACAGAAGAAATAAGAGAAGAAGTGAGTAATAGGGTTAAGAATACAGAAGGAGTCAAGAGAATGATAGAGAAAGTAGGAAGAAGAAATAAGAAGACACTGATGTTTACTGTAGATATCAAAGCAATGTGTCGCAGCTTAAGAAGAGATTATATTTTGAAGATGTTGGAAGAAGAAAGGAAAAATGGGACAATAAGAACACGGAAGAAAGAAAACGTGATAAAAGCATTGAAACTGATATCGGAGTGTACAATACGAGATAAGTTAGTAAGAATAAAGGGAGGACTAAGTATAGGATCGAGACTAAGCCCAGTGTTATCACAAATTATAATGTATAAATGGGAACAGAAAGATTGGTGATGTTTTGGAGATATGTGATTACTTAGGTATTTAGAAAGGAACGAAGAAGCAGTTTGTGAGAATAGAAGATAAAGAAATACGCCTAGAGGTGGAATTAGAAGAAGGGAAAATAAACTTTTTAGATATGATAATAAGAAAAATAGATTGAAGTTTTGAAACAATATGGTACGGAAAGAATATTCAGCAGTTGTTTATTGCCACAGGGGTGATGTAGATGAAGGAACTAAAAGGAATTTTATTAGAATCACGAAGAAAAGGATAAAAATGATATAGTGATGTTGAGAAGAAAAAGGAAGACAGAGAGCAGTTATTAGTGCAGAATGGACATAGTAAAGAAGTTAGATTGGAGAAGAATAGCAAGAAAGAGGAGGAAAGAAGGGAAAAGAAAGGAAGAGGGCACAGAAGACTAAAAGAAAAGATGGATTGGAGTAGAGAGCATAGGAGAAAAAACGTAAGTCCTGAAGAACTTATTGAGAAAAGGAGTAGTAAAAACTTATAGAAAAGGGGAATAGAAGAACGTTGAATTTATTGAAAAGGAAGAAAAGAAGGGAGACAGAAATTAAACTGTTATGAAGGAGTTATATATAGAATTAATGCAAAGGATGTTATATGAATTATATGAGAGAAACAGGGAAGAGGTTGGAGGAAAGAATTAAACACAAGGATGACATTAGACTAAAACGGGATTGTAACGTAATATATAAACATGTGAAGGAGAAGGACATGAAATAGACTGGGAAGGTGGAGAGGAGCTGGAAAGAGAGAGAAGAATTGTAAGAAAATGGAAAGAAGCGGAATGGATACGAAAGGAAGCGATGGACTCACGAACTGGAGTAGTGGGCTAAATATACATAATGTATCTAGAAGGGTATTGTATAAAGCAGGAAAATTAAAAAGACGTCACACAGGCGTGCCAATTAAAAGGTTAAGCTTTCAATTGAAAGTTGTATCAATAAAAGTTGCAAATATGTAATCAATTAAAAATTCTTAAAAATGAAAGGACAGATCTTATTGGTTCCTAGATATGACCTCCTCTCATTTCCTGAGACATGTAAGCTGTAGTCATAGCGATTGTATTTTATAATGTGTCTGATGAAGGCAAAGATATTTTGACGAAACTGCAATAACATTATTTATTACATAATATATGCTTTGGTCAGAATTTGGCTTTTATTTTCCTTTTCCATAATACCATAATATTTCCATAATACCATAATACCATAATTAAAGAACCATTATATTTTAGTTTCTAATGATTTGTCTGCAATAATCTTGAATACCTTTGTTAATTTTCCACCCTCGATTGTTAAAAGAAAACACATTTAATTAATTCTCATAAATTGATAAATTGTTATAAAAACGTAAAATGGAAACTTTCCTTTACCCAAAAGTAAATATGATTATTATTTCGGGAAAAGAAAGGGAAGAAACGAATATACAACTGAACGTTTCTTTAAAATTTTATTCTTACAAATCATATTAAATTGTTACAAAATAGTAAAAACAGACTACATTTGAGCACTTACATGTTTCTTAAAAAATATGAAAATCAAGATATAAATACGCAGATTCCTCAGTATGTTATATATCAATATTATAAAATTAAGTTTCGAGTCTACAACTAATTGTCTAGGAAAAAACTATGTGAAACCTTGTGTGTATGCATTTTCAGCTAGAGGTAAGAACTTCGTACCTTTAAATCTGGACTGAATGCATGCTATATTGCAAATTAGAAGTAAATTGGTGTACCAAAAACCACGTAACCAAACTTTCTTTCTGTTTTATTAATGTAATAACAATATGAACTAAATCACACACCTAATTATAAGTGCAAAAGAACACTCATCTTTAAGAAATATTTACGAGTGAAAATGACAACAAAAGTTTCAAGCAGACTCGTAGCCAGCCTGATTTAATAGGGGGGACAGAAATGAAATCTGAGGGGGCAATGACAAAGACATCAAAGAACAACATAAAATTACACATTTAATTATTATTTACATAATCTGTATTTATTTTTGAGTTATCGAAACCGTAAAATTTGTTTCATTTTTTTGTGCTTAATACAAGCTCTTAGCGAGGTTCTTTGTTTCGTATTAATAATTAAAATGGAGGTATTTATTTTTCAAACATTAGAACAAAATTATATTACAGCAATTTTAGATTATATCAATACAAAATAGAAGTATATGTTTCATTCAATGTTTGCACTCAATTTTCAACCTTCCAGAATAAGTGAGACATTACAGTTTATTAATATTCATAACTAACGCTGTGGACTATGATACTATTGTTTGGAAGTGCACCTGGTATCGTTGGATGCTTGTCATGGTCGCAATAATGGGGTAGGTTGAAATTTTTGATATGGGAAAAGGTAATAGAAGATGTTTAGTGCATATAGCAAGAAACATGTAATTTTACACATAAATGAATAGAATTCGCAAAGTTGAATTTAATTTGGTAAATATAGTTGCAAGAATTTAACTGGTTTTGAGTCAGTTTGAAAATTCTATTCAGCGTTGTTTTTAGAGGGGGCAAAAAATAATTTAGGGGCAGTGCTCCCTCTAGCCCCTCCCTGGCTATGACATCGTAGTGGTTTGGGCAAAAACTGTGTAAAACACACAAATCCGTTAACAGTACGATAACAGTTCATAACATGTCAATATGTGATTAGTAGACGGTATGCGCATTTTTAATGCCAACCAACTGTACATTAAACATAGAGAGCTACACATTATCTACCCTCTGACAACATTTACAACACACTCTACATTAAAGACATCCTTAGAAACATACTTTACAAAAACACATACGTATCACAGTTTATTATAATCATTTAAATAATTGCACACGGTATGTTTATGTATTCAGCAGGCGAAATTCAGCCTTATGTCAATGTAACTCTTGACAATATATATATATATATATATATATATATATATATATATATATATATATATATATATATATATATAAAATCAAGACACTACAAAATACAACAAACTAATCATAAATTGAGCTCAATACGTATATACATGAGCACATAGAAGTTGTAAAATTAAGAAATTACATAAAGTGGTAAACATATTTATTACATGTGACCAGTGGTGTCATTCAAACCATTTAACAACCGGTTCTATAAATAGTGTAGTAAGTTGACTTAGAATTAATATTACCGGTATTGTTAATAGTAGTATAGAAATAAACTTCCCAAATTGACGAACGAGAAGAAAAACAGACCTGACAAAGGCCTATTATATCGTAGGTATTATAACAAATCACAATAGAAAGGGAAAGATCACTCACTGTTCGTAAACGAATGGCAGAACTGTAACACATTGTTCTCAGTTTCCGAACAGCAAATTTTCTATATTTATTTATTTTGGTCATTGAAACATACGTAGGAACGACGCCTCTGTGCATGTCAGAACAGAAACGTCAAAGGTTCCATTTCATATTGGTTTGCGACAGTTTAGTACGATATTTGTGTTTCTTAAACTAAACTGATGTGCAAAAACGAAATGCTTCTGCTGGGCAGAATTAAAGTTCATCGATGAAATAATGTAGAAAACTGAAGTGTCATGTCTTAATTGCACTGCAACATGTCCTAATTGTCTTGTTACAAGCTGGAAAGGAAGAGACAACTCACACAATTAGTACTAGACCTGATATACTAGACTTAATTTGTAATTAGTAAGTATTGGACCTCGAAATGGACAGACAATCTTAACAACCGTCCCAGGTGAACCAGTGCAAACCAGCTGAATAACACCATTACATATAACTATTTCATAATGCAAAATATGCCCTTTTTGCCATTTATTTTATAAACCACACAAGCAGTAGGGATATTACATTCCCTATGAAACACACAAATCCAGTACAATGTAAAGCTGCACAGTTTACAGATTAGGAGAACAAACACAATTTTCTTTTTTCAGTAATTTTATTTTTCCGAAAAACTGCAGAATACTTTTGATTCCTAAGGAATGTATTGCTGACAGTGGTCCACATGATTTGCGTGCCCTGAATTTTTAACTTAACAACCTGACATGCTAAAATTAATACACAATTTACCATTTTTCTTTTGCTTGTTTTTAATAAGTGAAAGGATATAATGAAATTCAGCTTACCACTATCATAGATAATGCTATTCAACAGCAGAAAATATGAACCTGAAGAATTTTCAGTGTTGCCATCCATAGAAATTAATGTTGCCAGAATAACATTTCCCCCAAAATCTAAGTAAGGCAGCGACTAGAGGAACAAACTCAACTGCATTTGATTACGTATCATGTTGTCTTGGTATCTTGTGAACTACTTTTTAAATAATAGTTGCATTTAGTTTGTAATAAACAAAAGAGTTTTAACATACAGTTACTAAAGTTAAACAATAATGTTATTTAAAAAAATAGTTCACAGGATACCAAGACAACATGATACGTAATCAAATTCAGATTAGTTCGTTCCTCTAGTCGCTGCCTTAAATTAGATTTTGGGGGAAATGTTATTCTAGTAAACTAAAAATTCTTCAGGTTCATGGGCCCTGGTGGCTCAGTGGTAGAGCGTTCACCTCTGGTGCTTGGGATCCCGGGTTGTATCCAAGCCCCCGCCAAGTGAACTTCGTGGTGGACAAACACAGTGTGCGTGGGTTTTCTCGGGGTTTTCCCGTTTCCTCCCATTTTCTTCATTCCACCATTTCATTCATTACTCATCATCACCGTCTCCTTTACCTTAACCGGCATAACGTGTGACGTAAAACTCAAAGATTTCATTCTTTCTTCAGGTTCATATTTTCTGTTGTAGAATAACATTATCTATGATTGTGATAAGTTGCATTTCATTATCTCCTTTCACTTATGGAAGATAAGCACAATAAATATGGTAAATTTTCTATTATTTTTAGTATGTCACGATCTGAATATTTTACTCCAGAAGCAATTTTGGTTAACAAATTTGTGTGAAGTTTAATGTTGCAGTGTCAAAACAAATGCTTTTTTTATTTTTTAATACATCTTGAGTAAAAAGTAAGGCAAATGGCAAGGTACACTCGTGTCCAAAATTATTGTCGCCTGTTATAAGTAAGTTGTTGTAGGAATATAATTTGATAACGAATTCGCCCGGTATTTCTTATAATGTTAGTATGTGCATAATCGGCAAAGACGTGCACGTGGCACATTTCATGTAAAAAAAAAAAACAGTAAATAAGAATAATAAAATGAAAATAAAACTTTCGTGTCCATTTAGCAACATTTTGTTTTACTCATTCTAATTTTCGTATTTATAATTCTTTTCCTATGAAATTTACCACAAATGTACATTTCCCGATTATACACATAGTATCAATATTAAAAGTACCCTGCAAAATCATTATCATATTATATTCTTACAAGAATACACTTTAAGATATGCGACAATCATTTTGGACATGAGTGTACATGGCTTTATACAGGAAACTTCCCTGTAACAAGTTCAACAAAAAACGTTAAAGAAACCTGGCATCTTAAAAATTATATTTAAACAAAATATTGCGTAAGCCTTACTTCGTTTTTTCATTTTTAAAATTGTATATATCTGTTAGCTTATCTACACAAGCAAACTTGTACATATGTAACTACTATATTACTGCTAAATAACTAAATGCTAGCAAGCAAATAGCGTATAATACGCAATATTTATTACTTTTTATATCTTGAACAGTTTTTATTTAAGTAGCAATGTTTTGAACGCCGTATACTATGAGCATATGATGGTTTAGAAAAGCAATAAAGTTCAGGGTGATTTGAAACTCAAGAATGTGTCAATAGATATCATTATTAAACATCTCCAAATAGAATATTAAGTATTTATGTGAGTACTATATATATCTTTGGATTATGATAAGCTGCAACATTTTAGAATAAACCTTCTGATGTTGTATGTTGGAGAAGATTCAAAATAGCTGATCTACGCAGAAAGACTAATATGTTACTAAGGCCTCAACCTGGAGTAAGACTAATTGTCAGAAAACGTCGAAGAATTGACTAATGTGATTTCGAACAATTTTTTATTCTATCACTGGTTTAAACCAGGAGCGTCATTTAGGGAGGGCAGGAGGGGGCAATTGCCCCCCCCCAAAGTTTGAGGAATATATATACTTTAATCGATTGTCTACTAACATACTACTACAAAACGTGAAAGCCTTATGTCGGTGGTGCTCTTTCCCCCCCCCAAGCGAAGTCTGAAATGACGCCCCTGGTTTAAACACGATTGATACTGAATTCAACTAAAAACTAGCACTAAGAAACGTTTGCTTATTAATCTGCAAGGTACAATTATTTACTTACATAAATATACACCATATTACACTATGAATATAAGATCTAAAAGCAGTAAATGTGTCATGATTGTATATACAATCACCAACAAATGGGGATATCACTGCTCTATAGGTTTTCTAGCTAATGACTAAAAAAAGGAACGTTTCGTTACAGTTTTCTTCGGTATAGAGAATGTACTTCTCTGTAGCTCACCCAAAACCGTACTGAAGCTGACACATTTGTTCCCAAGTTTTACAGATGAAAACATGGAAAAGGAGGTATCCACTTTTGCTGGCAACTTATCACACCAGTTGTCAGACCAAGAAACCTTTGGTTCCATTACACAGAACAATGATATTGAACCTTAAAGTTTATGAGTTTCGAGATAAACTGATGTTTTTGCGTACACTGGCAAAACAAAAGCACTGGCAAAACATGTATTCTATCTAAAGAATGAAGTAAGCGAAACTAAAGTTAAGGAGTATATCGATAACAATAACGGAAAAGTATATTAATAATTTCCAGTAACTTTCTTAGTAATATCAAGTGGTGCTCCCCAAGGACAGTATGGTTTAAATAATGAAATATGTTAATATTTTCCGGGGAAAAAACCTAGCCACCATGAAAAGGAGAGAAAATGTATTGTTATTACTCGTTTAATTTGCTATCTATATTGAGTTAACAATACTGGAAGGATGTAAAAAAGGATATCAACGGTTTCGTCAATCACATCACAAAGTTCTAATCTCTCCCTATTTCTGGCCCCAAATATTATCTATTATATTAAAGCTGCGTATTTAAAAATCGTAATAATTCCTCCTGAAACACGAAGAGTGAGCGATTATATTTTTGAGTAAAGGACTTTTGATTTGTCGTTCTGCTATTAAAAAAAAATCAGGTTAGGTTCTGTTGTGATGATTCATAATATATAGTCTACAAACAATGAATGCTGGTAAATTGGTAACAAATGTATTTTTATTTTTATTATCTGGATCAGAGATTTCGTCAGTACTTGTTTGCGGCATTATATTTTTGGCAAGTATCGTATTGGAAGGGATCGGCTTCAGTCATTCAGTACCAGAGAAGACTAACACTTCGCTATAATGATTAGAGAAATATATCTTAAAATCATAACTGAACACTAAATTACTCCCTTCAGGACGTACACTACCGCGCAGATATTCCGTGAGATCCTCTGATCCTTACAATTATTCTGTTATCTTCTAATAGATTCTCTGATCCTTACAATTATTCTGTTATCTTCTAATAATTTTCGCAATTGACTATTTCCAATGTTATAATTAAAATTGAGCAAGCTATTCTTGTACTGCAATTTTGTTGTGTGGCGAAATTTTTCTACTTAGAGAGTAAATTTCGATCTTTTCTTCGACAGCGACAATTAATAGTGCAAAAACTTCAATTCATAAACAAAATGCTTTCAGATAATGAGAATTTGACTGCTTGAAATCAAGAACTTTCATAAATTGCGATTCTAATTCATTCCTGTGAGATTCTCTTTCACTGGATCCAGTTTCATCACCGTTAGAGATCTTTGATCTGTAAGAACAAACAAAATAATTAAGTACACAACTAACAAAATTATATATATTTGTGTACACATATATACACACTATATATATAGGGTGTTTCAAAACAACACCGATAACGTTTGGGAGTTGATTCGTGAGAGTAAGAGAAGATAAAACGCATAGACCAACCTGGTTGCAGAAATCCTTCATTTTGGAGATATAGATTGCCGAAAACATGAAAAAAGAACTTTAAAGGTCCATAGCTCAAATACTGTGAGACCTATCGTAGTAGAGTCAAGACTTCACTTAGGAACTGGTATGTGCCCTATGTAAATATTCATGATTCAGAATCCTGTGCTACTTCCGTAACAATTTTTATAGAAGTAGTTGGTGAGTACTCCAAATTATATGCCCGTAACCAAACTTCCTCCAAAAAATTGTTGTGTGAGTACCGCAGGATTCTGAAACATGTATTTTTGGATAGCACACATATAAGTTCTTCAGTGAAGTCTTGACCCGACTACTGTAGGTTCCATAGTATTGGAGCTATGGACCTTTAAAATTTATTTTCTCACGTTTTCGGCAGCCTATAACTCGGAAATGACGGATTCCTGCACTCAGGTTGCTCTATACTTTTTGTCTTACCTTGATGTCAGGAATCACCTCCCAAACGTTGTCGGTGTTGTTTTGAAACACCCTATATATATATATATATATATATATATATATATATATATATATATATATATATATATGTGTGTGTGTGTGTGTGTGTGTGTGTGTGTGAGTGAGTGTATTTCCTTAAAATTTAAAAGATTATACTTTTTCGTTTGCTATAGACTTCAAACTTGGTATGCGCATGTATCTAAACGACTAATATAAAAAAGGAGATTGTTTGCAGTCTTTTCCGGTGTGAAGCACACACTATTCTCGCGAGACAAAATATATTTTTGTCTCGTCTGGATACTATATCGTAGAAATGATGCTCAATGTTTCTTCCAAAATGCTTTTGGTGGGTACACTGCCCCCTTGTGGCTCTTAGATTGCATTCAAGATGGCGACTTCTCCAATGATTTGTTTTTTTCCTTAAACTGAACTACGTCCTTAATAACATAGGGAAACCTGGCTTGCCTACCGTGAGCGCAACTTACAATTTTCATGGTTACAAATTTTTGAGCCGCCATATTGAATCGAAGATGACGACTTTTCCAATATGTGCGGTCTTTCCCCTTACTTACGCTGTAATCTACACACTTCAACAAAATTTCGTGATTCCACCATATCTATAAGTTGTCTAGAATTAGACGCACCCTTATAACATTCCTAGCACTTACTTACACCGTAGATGACTTTTTTTCAAGTTTAAGGACGAATTCGCAAACTACCCATCAGAATAAATATCAGCTCGAAATGGTTCCTTTTCATCATTTGTAAATTAGTACTTTGCTAATTTTGGCTATTATTCAGCATTCGGGGCCACCTTCTGCACCCACTTTTCTGCGATATTCTATTCCGATGCGGTTGTTTTATGGTTTCATACGTTAAAATACGTTACGAACATTAAATTCAGACAGCAATGCAGAGCGAACGTTAGCGAATGAAGGAGGGTTAGAACCCCGCAGGGCACGTTGTTTTATATCTTCATTACCAACAATTCACTTTCTTTTCTCACGTAAATCACTTCCACTTATCTTTACGGTTAGTACAAATCCCCTACTGCCCTAAAAATTTGTGTTCGATACTTTCATGACTACTTGAACATCACTATCAACTTATTTCTTCCGTAAATCATCCTACTTTTTGCTAGTTTTGGCCCCCCAATATAAACAATTAGCTTACTTTCTAGTGCAAATTCAAACCTCTAAATTCTTTAAAACCTAGAAGTAAATAATAATATATTAAAATAAAGTAATTAGTCATATAGTTCTTATAATTTGGAAGATAAAGTAAACAGTTGGAAATAAATTCCTTCCCGGGAATTTATAGGTCAGGGCAAAAACCCGGGAATATTCCCATTTTTAAATTCCTTCCCACCGGGAATATTCCCACTGCCCATCACTACACAAGGTCCACCACTGGCGTATTTTTCCTTAAAGTTAAGGATAATTATTTGGATTAAAAATTACGTCATGTTGTTTACCTTGCTAAGGAAGTCGTCGAGAAACGATACGAAGAAAGATGTAGAATCTTCAATCTGTCTTTTTGCTTACCGGAATAAATGCGTGGAAAAGTTGAACTAACGTAATGCGTTTGTCGATAAAAGAGCAAGCTTGTCTTTGTCTAACTATATGAGTGGTGTGCTGTGATAAAATGTTTTCCTGGTTCTTTTCTGGTAATGTTGGCTTCTTATGATTTTTAAATAGAGATATAAGATTCTTTCTTAAATCGATTGTAACATAAGCGTATAAGGAAGTCTAAACTAAAACTAACTGGAATACATGATTTCTTCCTCATACGAAAGTAATGAGAGAATGTCGTTTCCCAACTTTGAATGATACCATTGCTACATATCTCAAGGTAATAATTTTATTTCATATCCCTTTAACCGCTGTTTTGTGTGGTATTAATTGAACATCAGGAAGTAAATATTCGAAAGGCCAGATGGAAATGTGGGATCCGGTTTCCAGTAGCACTGTTCGTCTGCGTAATTTAGTGACTATTTATAGCTTTGTTCTGTCATTAAAATTGCTTGATCTTTGATTCCTGAACAAGGGTCGGCCCTATTCGCTTTTTGGACGTTTAAAATAGATAGAAGCACAGCACCTACGCTTTCTGCATATTGCGAAGTCCAGTATTTGATCTTCTGTTGTGGATTTTTTGGAGGTTTTGTGGTGTCCCCTGTTTTCCTCTATACTTCACCCCGTTCTAATAGTTTTTTTTTGTTCCGTGGCTTATTCCCTTAATTCCTTTCTATTTTGGTTATGCAAACTGGTTTGTGCAACTATTAAATAGGGCTCTGGCATTTTATTGGTGAGGGAAGAAAAATCGTTTTAAACAGTAATTTTCTCCTGGTGTGGAGATTCTACGACGTTGAGGTTAGACTTCTGATCTTCTTTCTCTAGTTGTGGTGGTGATAATGAAGTATTAATGGCGGAGCGGAAGGATTATATTGAGAAATAGGATTTTGTCTAGGTACTGCAAATTTCACATTAATTTTATCCTGTAATGATTCAAGAGACTGAGGTACTACATTTATGTATATACAAATACAGTGCGCCAGTATATAACGAATTGAGTTATTTTGCAATAGAGACATGAAAACTACACCGAAAGCAAATATGTGTATGAGCTTTGTGCTAAGCGGTTATCGTGTTCGCCTTTGGAGTGGGTGATCCGGGTTCGATTCTCGGCGGGAGCTCATGTGGTTCGGATTCCACGTTAATCAGTAGGTCCCGTTTCATATAGCTTCGCTGCTTAAAGGGATGTTAAACTCAAAATCGACTCAACTGAAAGTATATGTCTATCAAGTGGCTAGCGCAAATGTCAGTAGTTGAGCAGTAACAGAGTTACACATTAATATTATTATTATTACTGTTACTATAATAATAATTATTATTATTAATGAATAGAATGTTGCAATTAGGTTTTGTTCGCTGAAGTTGAGAAGTCAAATACGAAATCTCATAGATAGTTATATAATGTTTATATGCATCATTGTGCAGCATTTTAGTTTCGCAATAGTTCGTAAGGGCAGTGAGTCTTTGAAGCAAGCCGGTAGGACAGAAAACCGAGACAACGATGGTGCACATGTAGAAGCCAGGTATCAGGTTTTGTTGGTCACTAATTTTGGATTCCAATGGTCTCGCTATTCTCTCATTAAATTAACAGTTGAATCCCTTGGGAGCAAATATATGGATTTCATGAAGAGATCGAAGTAAAAAAAAAAAATCTGTAAGAGTATTGTAAATATGTGAAGACAGATGGATAGAAAAGTTGTCAAAAAAGTGAAGGCACAGATTATTGCTAACCATTCGCATTAAAATTGAGAACATTGCGTATTAGCGTAAGCTATGGTTTGTTTCATAGTTACTACGGATAAAATAGTAAAATAAATAAATTGATTCGATTAGACAAATATATTATATTATTTCAGAGCAACAGAAATTTTAAGTGATACAAGATTACGACGTTCAATAGTATATTAGTCAAAGTATATGAACTAAAGTATATTATTTCAATAGTATAATAGTATATTTGTGTGTTGTTGCTAAGTGTTAATGCAAGTAACATGATAATGTCTTAACGTTTTAAAATCCCTTCCTTGTCAATTTTAAACTTATTGCCTGTTTCGTTTTATTGTTTTATATTATATCTTGTTTTGCAGTATACTTGCCGTTTAGTACTTCATTTTCAACGTTATAACAAAAATATTAAATTCTATGGTACGAATAGTTGAGGGTACGGTTAGTTTTGTTTAACGTCCCTTTCAGCAGCGAGGCTATATGAGACGAGACCTACTGATTAAAATGGAATCCGAATCACATAAGCTTCCGCCGGGAACCCGGGTCTCCCACCTGGTATGAATAATGTATCTTGTTTTGGTGTTTCTTGTAGGCATATAATTGTTCTCCCGCTGGCTTTGTAGCTGGCACGTGCCTCTTTGGTCATATTGTCTCATGGAAGCAATTATAAAATCTGAAATATAATAGCGGTTCGGATTCCACCTTAAACTATACGTCTCCGTCTCATACAGCCTCAGTGCAGAAAGAAACACTAACCTTCATCAAAAACACAAAGAGATATAACCCTACTTTAGTCTCGCCATTCCATTTCAAAATGAAATAAAATCTTACAGTTTAACGTCCCACCATCATGCCCGGTTAAGGGAGGCGATGGTTAAGGCAAGTGAATGACGATGGAATAATTAGTGGAATGAGAATGTGGAAGGAAATAGGAGTACTCAGAGAAAACCCATGGAAACGATGTTGTCCACCACAAACTAATTTCCCTGGGGATTGAATCAATGCGCTATTCCATTCGAAATGAAATGAAATTTCTAGTTTTACATCCCTTGGTTACACTCTATAGCTTATAATAGACGTGTGCTTAATGAGAGTGAACGATTATGAAATAATTGGTGGAAAGGAAATGTGGAAGGAAATTGGAGGACCCAAGAAGGTCAACAGCATTAATCCATGTGTTTCATTTGTTACAAAGTTAACTAGTGTTTAAAGTAAATGTTCTAATTGCATTGCTCAAATTTACTCACTGAACTCGCATTTTACACATTTTACACACAATATCTTTGTTTGTTTGTTAGTGTCTTCGTTTGTTACATTCACTCGTTTTGCAAATGCCCGGTTGATTTGGGTGCTCACTTGTACGTGCCCAGTCAAGGTCGAGATACTTCATTTTGGTGCCTCTGGAAATGTAGCTTTATCGATGACGCAACTTTTTGGAAAGTATCAGGAAAATAGCTCTATTAATAAAGCAGATATTAGTGCGTACTCGGTTTTCCGATGGCCCAGCTCGCATACGCCTTTTGTAGGGTAGACAAACAGGTGTGTGTGTGTGTGCGTTTGTATTTCCTTAAAGTTATAATATTATACTTTCTCAGTTGTGCTATAGACTTCAAAATTGGTATACGCATGTATCTAAACGACTAGTATAAAAAGGGAGATTGTTTGCAATCATTTCCGGTGTGAAGTACACACTATTCTCGCGAGACAAAATGTATTTTTGTCTCGTCTGGATACTATATCGTGGAAATTATGCTCAATGTCTTTTCCAAAATATTTTTAGGGGGTACACTGCCTCCTTGCGGCTCTTAGATTGCCCCCGCAGGAGACCAAACAATACGTGGATAATAGAATAAAAAAAATATTATCAGCATTGCCCCTGAGAATATTAAATGTGATCCCCCGGAACATTCTTTTCGAAGGAAACACTGCTAATGTCCCATCTCTAAAGCTACATATGTTTCTCTTTAAATAGTTGAGTATCGTCTCGAAGCTTCACACGAACATACT
Organism: Thermobia domestica; assembly: GCF_964235325.1. NCBI lineage: Eukaryota > Metazoa > Arthropoda > Insecta > Zygentoma > Lepismatidae > Thermobia > Thermobia domestica. The sequence goes on from NC_137458.1 coordinate 58,917,353, forward strand.
GCCTAGTTTCGAGACCATCTAAACAGTTACCGTATAAATATATCGTTTCCGTCTATGTCTGTAATAACGAAAATATTTTGTTCACAAAATACCAACAGAAACTACTTTGCTAAAACAAAGCAATGGTGATAAGAAAAAAAAACGCAAGATAAAGCAACTTCGCCTGGGAAGCGAAGCCAGACCTCCTATTTAGAAAGCAGACGCTTTACCGCAGAGCCAACTTACTACCATGATATCTGCTTGATCTATTACTCTCAACATAGCACATAACAGGCCAAATTAAGGCAATTCAAAAATATGGCAATTTTACATTCAAGATGGCGACTTTCTTAACTTATACTACACATCATGTTTAATAATATAGAAGAACCTGACTTACCTACCTTAAGCACAATTACCTACCTGACTCACCTACCTTACCTACCTTACAATTTTCATGGTTACAAATTTTTCAGCCTCGATATTGTATCGAAGATGGCGAATTTTCCAACATGTCCGATTTTTTCCCTTACTTACGCTGCAATTTACACATTTGAACGCAATTTAGTGTCTGCACCATATCTACAAGTTGTCTAGAATTACACGCATTCCTAGCATAACATTCCTAGCATTTTCTTACACCGAAGATGACTATTTTTTCAAGTTTAAGGACGAATTCGCATACTACGCACCAGAATAAATATCAGCTCGAAATTTCGACGTTCTAGCAACAGCCATTAAAAATTTCACATTTTGTCGATTTGTGCCTAAAAAACGGAAATGAATTTTAACGCTCTTTTTTCTAGCACAAACTATGTTCCTAGCTTCACTGCCTGACAAAATATGACGTTTCTATCAAGTGTTCAACTACTATGAAAACCGTCATTTCGAAACGACGAAAAATTTCCACCCTTCATTTACATGGATATCGTCGCATTTTTCACGATATCACAATTTTCCCATTACTCACATCACCTGACGAACATGCATGCAAAATTTGGTGTTTTTATGTATTGGAGAAATATACAAACAATTAAGTGTGTTTGCGACTTTAGAGGTATATAATTCCACACATGCCGGCCCGCTACGTACCAGTACTATGTGAGCAGTAAGTAGGAAGTCGAAAATGTAAGGAATTGAGTAGTGTAGGGGAATGACGTGAACGTACGGGCAGGAGACCGGAGTTCAATTCCCAACAATTTTTCCTCACTTTTTCTTTCTTTGAAAGATTATTTTTATAGCATATATCGTTTGCCTATAAGCTTGAGTATTTTACACATTGTATTTAATTCCAACCGGTCCTGCACACAAACTACTGAATCGAAAGGTTCACCTTTCCACGTCTCTCATATATTATAACTATATACGCTGCCAACGGGACAACTGTCAAAAGGTGCGTACATACACACACACACACACACACACACACACACACACACACACATATATATATATATATATATATATATGTGTGTGTGTGTGTATGCAAGTGTATTTCCTTAAAATTTATAATATACTTTTTTAGTTGTGCTATAGGCTTCAAACTTGGTATACGCATGTGTCTAAAGGACTAGTATAAAAAAAAGGAGATTGTTTGCAATCATTTCCGGTGTGAAGTATACACTATTCTTGCGAGACAAAATATATTTTTGTCTCGTCTGGATACTATATCATGGAAATGATGCTCAATGTTTTTTTCAAAATGTTTTCGGTGGGTACAGTGCCCCTTGGGGCTCTTGGAGTGCCCCGCAGGAGACCAAACAATAATAGAATAAAAAATAAAATATTATCAGCAGTGCCCCTGAGAACACTAACTATGATCCCCCGGAACATTGTTTCTGAAAGAAACACTGGTGATGCCCCATCTCTAAAGCTACATACGTTTCTCTTTAAATAGTTGAGTATCGTCTCGAAGCTTCACACGAACATAGTGACTAGTTTCGAGACCATCTAAACAGTTACCGTATAAATATATCGTTTCCGTCTATGTCTGTAATAATGAAAATATTTTGTTCACAAAATACCAACAGAAACTATTTTGCTAAAACAAAGCAATGGTGATAAGAAAAAAAACCAAGATGAAACAACGTTCGCCTGGGAAGAGAACCCAGACCTGCTAATTAGAAAGGAGATGATTTACCACAGAGCCAACTTACTACGTTCATTTCTGCCTTTTCTATTACTCTCAACGTATCACATAACAGGCCAAATGAAGGTAATTCAAAAACATGGCAATTTTGCATTCAAGATGGCGACTTCTCCAATGATGTGTTTCTTAACTTATACTACACATCATGTTTAATAATATAGGAGAACCTGACTTGCCTACCTTGAGCACAACTTACAATTTTCATGGTTACAAATTTTTCAGCCGCCATATTGTATCGGAGATGGCGAATTTTCCAACATGTCCGATTTTTCCCCCTTACTTACGCTGCAATCTACACATTTGAACGCAATGTCGATTCTGCATCATATCTATAAGTTGTCTAGAATTAGACGCACCCATAAAACACTCCTAGCACTTTTTTTACACCGAAGATGACTTTTCCTTTCAATTTGAAGCACGCATTCGGAGACTACCCATAAGAATAAACAGGCGCTCCAAATTTTGAAATTCTAGCAACAGCCATTAAAAAGTTCACATTTTCTCGATTTTTGCCTCCAAACGAAAACGAATTTTAACGCTCTTTTTTCTAGCACAAACTATGTTCCTAGCTTCATTGCCTGACAAAATATAACGTTTCTATTATGTGCGCAACTACTATAAAACCAGTATTTCGGAACAACGAAAAATTTCGAAGCTTCATTCGCATGGGAAATGTTGCCTTTTTTAAGATATCGGAATTTTCCCGTTACTCCGATCACATGATGAACATGTATGCGAAATTTGGTGTTTCATTGTTTTGCGGACGTATGCGAACAATCAAGCGTGATTGCGACTTCAGAGGTATATAATAATAATTCCACATATGTCGGCCCGCTACGTACCAAAATTCACAAAAGTAAATCCCCACGTTAAGCGGGTTTGCATATCCAGGCTTTTAACTATGAAAACATTTACTATCACTACAACCCCAATCATTTCACAGATTCAACCTTTTGTATATAAGTTATTAGGACGTAAAAATGAATGTAGTTTATACGAAAAATGCTTTTATGCATTGCAAGACCTGTAACGCCCAAATATTCACCACAAACTTATAGTCGTATCGAAATAAACAAAAAACATGTGCAGCAAGAAACTACTTTACACAAAAGTGTAAAGAAGGTCAGTGAAGACGTACGAACTGGTCGAGCGGTTTGGGTGAATAGTCTATCAATCATAAGTGTATGTGTTCAAACCCTCTAGGTATTATTCATTTTGTTTTTTTCCTCTTTTTTAAAAGTGTGTTCCTATTTTCATCAGAGGACTGAGAACATTTCTTTGAATAAATCTTTGGCAACTACTTTTCTCTCAAATTCGATTAGAAAGGAACATTATATGAATTGCAAATCTAAAATCCAAAGCTGAAAACAAAATATTAAGTATGTTCAATATTTCATTATCCTTTGATTTGTAATGAAAAACTAATTATAAGCATTGATAATTTTAGAAGATTCTCCCCGGGTAATGGTCAATATATGAATAATAGAAAACTGATAAAACATTATTAGTCCACTTTGAGCATAATCGAAAATATGGCCACGAAGGGGGAAATTTATGTCAACAAGGTCCCAAATTCTCCCACAGGTCATGCCCTGAAATCATCACTGTTTGAAAGATTTCCTTAACAAATACCTAGGTAGAATCAGGGGCGGATCCAGGATCAGGGGCGAATCGCCCCGATCGCCCCCCCAGGAAAAAGAAATTTTTCTTACTTTATATATATAAATAAAATCTATCCCAGAGTATGGAGCCCTTAAAAGTTGCATTATGACAACCCACCGCCCCCACAGAAGTCGATCCTGGATCCGCTCCTGGGTAGAATATTACATTTATTTCTCGTTCTACGTTTTGAAATGACAGTCATAATTTTAAAGGTAATTATATTACGATAAGCATAAATATTTATAGAACTAATGAAGTAAATAGTATTGTGTAAGTTATCGATTTCTAATCGGATTAAAACTTGAATATTCGTTTGCATGCACTTTAAAGTAAATCCTCTCTCTATATAATTCTTACTAGAAAGCATGTTTAACTCCAATTACTTAATCAATATTTTTAATAATATATTTTTAATGTAATATTTTTACTATTCAATGTCGTATACACTTCATTTCCCAAAGCAAAACCTCGCAAATGTATACTGGGCTAGTGAATATTATCAAATAAATTATCATTTACTTTACGTAAATACTGCATCTCCTAATTTCAAACTTCGTACTTTAACTAATAATAATAATAATAATAATAATAATAATAAAATCATAGCCATGTTTTATATGAATTTCAGGCTTACTCAATAAATGAATTCAACGTGGTCTCTATTCGAAGTTCTATTTGTTCGAATCCGGTAGAAATACAAAGAGAAACTTCGGGAACAGGTAAAAGAAAAATGTTACTTTGGTGGGACTGGAACTAACGTTTAAGAGTTTCTTTCAATTTACAGACAAATGTCTTAGACACTGCTTATTTTCGTTAAGTTAACTGATTCACTGAACGTATCTGAGTAAGTTGTCCCTATTTTCTACTCGGTTATACACGTTTTACAATCATTTCCTTTAAGCTTGAACGACAGGAACACGAATTCAAAAACATATAGTACAATTAAAATTCCCCAACTGGGAATCGAACCCGGGACTTCGTACACGAAAGGCGCACTTACTAGCCACTAGACCAGCTGTAAGGGCGAACGAAATGTATTTTGTAGTGTCTGACGTTTATATCCATTTCACCCTGATGTAATATATCTATTGACTTTTTAATGTTTATCGTAGTTGTTATTTTGAGGAATGATAAATATTGTTCATATGGATGCTATTACGTATTCGTCTATAAATATTATATAAATTATCAGAATTATTCATGATCTTTCATGGAAATTCACTGGTGCATGCGCAGTAGAAACAGAAGAATGCAGTTTATTGATATTAGTCCGAATGCAAATTTCTAACAGGCTGTCAGAATTCATTAATGAAAGCAGTGGTTCCCAACCTGAGGACGCGCAGCTTCCTCCTGGTTAAGCCAGAAGGGGGCGAAAGCTACTGGCAGAAATGAATTGTGAAGTAAATAAATAAAGCACCACTTATAATGACTCTTTAAAATTTAGATTGACAATTTTATAATGACCATTTAAAAAATAATACTGAACTAGGAGGGTATGCTAAAGACTTGCTGGAAATAAGTATAAATACCTGAGATTATTATTATTATTATTATTATTATTATTATTATTATTATTATTATTATTATTATTATTATTATTATTATTATTGGTCTCCCACTTCTTGGCTGAGATGTGAAATATTCACCACTTTCTTCATACCACTAAATCAATTTCTTCACTGTTTTCTTGTCACAGCCCATACCCCTAGCTATCTCAATGGCAGTTTGTTCCATAGTTAAACGACCTATGATTTCCCCTCGCATAGTAACACATAGTTCTCTACAGCCTTTAGAGCAAGGCATTTTGACAGCCTGTAGAAATTTGCATTGTGATTCGCATTAGTAATGACAGTAAAGTGGATTTTTCTGTTTCTACTGTGCATTATCAGCATCATTATATTAGAAGTATTCCGCCATTACCAGCGGGTCACTTACCGCGACTGAGAAACTGCCATGCTCTACGATCTTCTGTTAACCTTTTCATCTTCACATACAATTTTTCTGTTTTGATATCGCCAATAGCTTATTTCTGCTTATATATAGTATAATTAATCCCCTCCCTCTCTTTCCTGCCACCATACCCTCTAGCACATCCCTCATGATACAGTTCCTTCTTAACCAATACCCCAACCAGTTTCTCTTCCTCTTCTTAATAATATTTTTCTCCTTCCATTTCTAACACCTTCTCATTCGTTTTCCTCTCGACCCAGCTATGTCTCTCCAGTCTTCTCCACGTACATATTTCGAAAGCCTTCAATTGTTTCTCATCATTTTTGCATAATGAAAATGATTCTGCCTTATAAATACAGTAAAATCAGTACACGAAGCATTTTATGAGTTTTTTTTTTTTCAATTCTATTCAAGGTCCCACAAAATAGTATTTTCTTCATCCTAAAGGCGTCTTTCGCCATTTCTATCCTTGCTTTTATTTCACGTTCGCATGTCATATCATCACTACTAATACTACTCAGATATCGAAAACTAATCATTTGTTGTTTTCTTTCGCTCCTACTTCCATATTTGACACCGATCGCTTCGTTTCAACCACCATTGATTTTGTCTTTCTAACATTTATTTTCATCCCATACTCTTCAGAAGCTTTTCTCAAGTTTTCTACATCTTATTAATTTTCTTTTTAAATTCTGCAACAACAACCATATCAACCCCAAACCGTATACACCTCATCATTTTATCTCCTACCGAAATTCCATCTGTATTAGATAGACTCCTTTTCGCTATCTCTTCTATATAGCTATTAAATAATGTCGGCGAATTAAATAATGATCTCTGTTGAACTCACCTACCAATTACACTGTCTGTCTACTGTGCATGCACCAGCGAATTTCCATGAAAGATCATGAATAATTCTGATAATTTATATAATACTTACGGACGAATACGTAATCGAACCTATATGAATAACACATCATTCCGCAAAGTAACGAATACGGTAAACATAAAAACATCAATACATATTACATCAGGGGGAAATAGTTATACATTTCAGACACTTCAAAATACATTCCATTCGTTCTTACCGCTGGTCTAGTGGCTAGCACGTGTTCCTTTAGTGTACAGGGTCCCGGGTTCGATTCCCAGTGGGGGAACTTTGGAATTTTAATTGCTCTATACGTTTTTCAATTCGTGTTCCTATCGTTCAAGCTTAAAGGAAATGATTGTAAAACGTGTATAACCGAGTAGAAAATAGGGACAACTTACTCAGATACGTTCAGTGAATCAGTTAACTTAAAAAAAAATAAACAAAGTGTCTAAGGCATTTGTCTGTAAATTGAAAGGAACTCTTAAACATTAGTTCCAGTCCCACCAAAGTAACATTTTTCTCTAACCTATTCTCGAAGTTTCTCTTTGTATTTCTATCGGATTCGAACAAATAGAACTTCAAATAGAGACCACGTTGAATTCATTTATTGAGTAAGCCTGAAATTCATATAAAACATGGCTATGATTTTATTATTATTATTATTATTATGATTATTATTATTATTATTATTATTATTATTATTATTATTATTATTATTATTATTAGTTAAAGTACGAAGTGTGAAATTAGGCGATGCAGTATTTACGTAAAGTAAATGATAATTTATTTGATAATATTCACTAGCCCAGTATACATTTGCGAGGTTTTGCTTTGGGAAATGAAGTGTATACGACATTGAATAGTAAAAATATTACATTAAAAATATATTATTAAAAATATTGATTAAGTAATTGGAGTTAAACATGATTTCCAGTAAGAATTATATATAGAGAGGATTTACTTTAAAGTGCATGCAAACGAATATTCAAGTTTTAATCCGATTAGAAATCGATAACTTACACAATACTATTTATTTCATTAGTTCTATAAATATTTATGGTTATAAGTAGTAGAAAATGGATCGATCTGGCTCATACTAGCTCATACTAGGACAACTCACAAGCCCCTGGGAAAATGACCACCGTACACCGTGAGCCCACGGTCTTTTACGACCTCCATTTTAGGGGTGAATTTATTCCCTTTTATGAGCACTTTTTAGCGGGTGTACTCGTTCTCTTTTACGACCTCCATTTTAGGGGGTGTACTCGTTCCCTTTTATGAGCATATTTTCCAACCCCTACGAACATCACACAGCAGAGCAGGTAACACATAAGACTCGTTCTCTTTTATGAGCACTTTTTCAACATAGCAGACAATGAACATAGCAAAGGGGTACGAACACGTAACATAACAAGGGTGTACTCCTTCTCTTTTATGAGCATATTTTTCAACCCCTATTTTAACATAGGAGATAACACAAGATTACGAACACATAGAAGAGAAGATAACACATAACACTACGTAACATACAGCAGAGGAAACAACACATAAGATTACGTAACATAACAAGGGTGTATTCATTCCCTTTTATGAGCATATTTTTCAACCCCTATTTTAACATAGCAGAAATGACATAAGACTACGAACACATAGAAAAGCTAATACAAGAGTATGGTTTATTTTCCAACCCCTATTTTAACATAGCAGAAATTACGAACACATAGAAGAGCAGATAACACACAAGAGTACGTAACATAACAAGGGTGAACTCGTTCTCTTTTATGAGCACATTTTAAGGGTGTATTCATTCCCTTTTATGAGCATATTTTCCAACCCCTATTTTAACATAACAGAAATGACACTGAGATTATGAACACACAGTAGAAAAGATAATACATAGCACAGGTAATAAAAGAACATGGCTTATTTTACAACCCCTATTTAACATAGCAGAAATTACACTGAGACTATGAACACATAGCAGAGCAGATAATAAACACAACATCCTCCATTTTAGGGGTGTATTCATTCCCTTTTACGATTACTTTTCCAACCCTTATTTTACAAGCATTTTTTTCAACCCCTATTTTAAGACAATGAATACCTATGTAACATAGCGATTCGATACGCTCTTTGAACCGATTTGGATGAAGCTCGGCATATGAGGGTTTTCGACCCAAACGAGTACGAATATCATACATTTAGCAATAGGTCATCAACTATTACAAGTTCCAAAATAGTGGCCATCGAGGTCAAAGGTCAAAGTATTTAAAAACTAATAACACGAAAACTGATCCACATATTGAGGTGCTATTTCCAAATCTAGTAATAGATCATCAACTACTACAAGTTCCAAAATAATGATCATCGAGGTCAAAGGTCAACATACTTAAAACCTAATAACACGAAAACTGAGCCACATATTGAGGTGCTGTTTCCACATTTAGTAATCGGCCACCAACTACTACAAGTTCCAAAATACTGATCATCGAGGTCAAAGGTCAACATACATAAAACCCAATAACTCGAAAACGGAGCCACACATTGAAGTGCTGTTTCCAAATCTAGTAACTGGTCACCAACTACTACAAGTTCCAAAATAATGATCATCGAGGTCAAAACCCAATAACTCGAAAACAGAGCCACACATTCAGGTGCTGTTTCCACATTTAGTAATTGGTCATCAACTACTACAAGTTCCAAAGTAGTGGCCATCGAGGTCAAAGGTCAACATACTTAAAACCTAATTACTCGAAAATGGATCCACATATTGAGGTGCTGTTTCCACACTTAGCAATTGGTCATCAGGTACTACCAGTTCCAAAATAATGATCATCGAGGTCAAAGGTCAACATACTTAAAACCTAATAACACGAAAACTGAGCCACATATTGAGGTGCTGTTTCCACATTTAGTAATCGGCCACCAACTACTACAAGTTCCAAAATACTGATCATAAAGGTCAAAGATCAACATACTTAAAACACAATAAGTCGAAAACGGAGCCACACATTGAAGTGCTGTTTCCAAATCTAGTAACTGGTCATCAACTACTACAAGTTCCAAAATAATGATCATCGAGGTCAAAATCCAATAACTCTTAAACGGAGCCACACATTGAGGTGCTGTTTCCACATTTAGTAATTGGTCATCAGGTACTACAAGTTCCAAAATAATGATCATCGAGGTCAAAGGTCAACATACTTAAAACCTAATAACACGAAAACTGAGCCACATATTGAGGTGCTGTTTCCACATTTAGTAATCGACCACCAACTACTACAAGTTCCAAAATACTGATCATCGAGGTCAAAGGTCAACATACTTATAACCCAATAACTCGAAAACGGAGCCACACATTGAAGTGCTGTTTCCAAATCTAGTAACTGGTCATCAACTACTACAAGTTCCAAAATAATGATCATCGAGGTCAAAACCCAATAACTCGAAAACGGAGCCACACATTGAGGTGCTGTTTCCACATTTAGTAATCGGCCACCAACTACTACAAGTTCCAAAATACTGACCATCGAGGTCAAAGGTCAAAACTCGAAAACGGAGCCAAATATCGAAGTGGTGTTTCCACATTTAGTAATTGGTCATCAAATACTACAAGTTCCAAAATATATTATCATCGAGGTCAAAGGTCAAACTCGAAAACGGAGCCAAATATTGAGGTGGTGTTTCCACATTTAGTAATAGTTCATCAATCACTGCAAGTTCCAAAATAATGACCATCGAGAGCTTGTAAACGGAGCAACGGATAAATTTTGTACAAAGCAGAAAAAGTGAAGGAGGAATAAATTTGAGTGGCCTATTCAATTTTGTATCAACGAGAAATGTCATTTTAACTAGCTGAGAATTATATGTCTTCTTGTACTAATTAAATAAACGAAGGAATATTGTACCAATGAGAAATGTCATTTTTTCTAGACCATGTTCTAATATTTAAACAAACGAAGGGGTGAATTTGAGTGACCTATTCAATTTTGCACCAACGAGAAATAATTGCGTATTTTAAATAAACAATCGGATAAATTTAACCGGCTCAGTGTAGTTTGTACTCTTGAGTGAGCTTTCCAATTTTGTAGCAAGAAGGACCATTTTTTTAAAAACTAACTTAGAATTTAATTTCATTTTTGTAATACTCAAATTTGGATGGAGTGTCTAGTTTTGTACGAACCAGAAAAATTGGATTGGATTATTTCCTTAGGTACCAACTGGAAAAAGTGAAGGGCCATTATTCAAATAAACGAAGGAATAGAGTATTTAGTTTTGTACCAACTAGAAAAAAGAAGTGAAGTATGAATAAAATTTAGGTGGACTATTTTCTTTTGTACCAACTGGAATGTTCTATTTTTGTATCAATCAGAAAAAAACGAAGAAGAGCCATTTTAACAAGTTCATAATTTCGATGTTCTACTTTTTATACCAACGAGAAAAAAATGAACTAGCAGAATATTTAAATATACGAAAGAAGAAATTTAAGTGACCTATTCAATTTTGTACCAATGAGAAATGGCTCAGCAAAAGGCGAAGAAGGACTATTTTATATAATTTTACTATTCAAATAAACAATGGAGTATTTAGTTTTGTACCATTTTGGAGTATTCAAATAAACAAAGGACTCATAATTTGTGTCAACTCTAAAATCAATTAAACGAAGTAATGCATTTGAAAAACCGAAGTTGAGTATTTTATACCATTTTGTATTATTTCAACAAACAAAGGAATAAGCAAAAAAAAGGATCATTTTAAACTTGTCTAATAAACGAAGGCATAAATATGAGTGAGCTATTTAATTTTGTAGCTGAGTATTTTAACGAAAGAACAAAATTGTACTAACCAGAAAAAACGAAGAAGACCCATTTTAACTAACTGAGAATTTCTGTACCTTTTGTACTATTTAAACAAACGATGGGATAAATTTGAGTGACCTGTTTTTTGTACTAACCAGAAAAATCGAAGAAGGTACCTTTGTACTAGCCCAATGAACGAAAGAGCAAATTTGAGTGTTCTACTTTTTATACCAAACCAAGAAGAACCATTTTGTACTACTCAAATAAACGAAAGAAAAAACGAAAAAAGACCAATTTAACTAGCTCAGAATTTATATACGTTTTGTTTAGGTGTCCTACTTTTTGTACCAGCGTGAAATGCCATTTTAACCAGCTCAGTAGTATTCAAATAATCAAAAAACCGAAGAAGAATCATTTTAACTAGCTCAGAATTTCTGTACTTTTGTGCCATTCAAACAAATGAAAAAACTAAATTTGGATGGAGTATTATTTTTTGTGCCGAGCAGAAAAAGGAAAGAATTTGTACTGACCAGAAAAGGCGAAGAAGGATTTAAATAAACGAAGGAATAAATTTGAGTGATCTATTCAATTTTATACCAATCAGAAGAAAAGCAAAGAAGGGACATTTTAACTAGCTGAGTATTTTTGTGCTACACAAATCAACAAATGAATAAATTTGAGTGACCTATTCAATTTGGTATCAACAAGAAATACCATTTTAAATAACTCAGCATCTTATACCTTTTTGTGCTATTTAAATAAACGAAGAAAGCGAAGGTGGTCCAATTTAGCTAACTCAGATTTTTATACCATTTTGTACTAATCAAATAAACGAAGGAATACATTTTTGTGACCTATTCAGTTTTGAAAACAAGCAGGAAAAGAAAAGAATTAACATTTTGTACTAATCAAATAAACCAAGGAATAAATTTAAATGGCCTATTTAGTTTTGTACCAACCACGAAAAAAAGCGAAGGAGTTCCTTTTTAACTAGCTCAATATTTCTGTACCATATTAACTAACTCAAAGAAACGAAAGAATAAATTTTGAGTGGCTTAAGCAAAGAAGGTCAATTTGTACCTTTTGTGCTATTAAAACTGAGTGACCTATTCAATTTTATACCAAGTAGAAAAAATTTTGTTTGCAATTAAAAAAAACGGAGAAGGTCTATTTTATGTACATTTTGTACCACTCAAATTCTACTTTCTGTACCAACCAGAGAAAAACAAAGAAATACCATATTCTGCTACTCAAACAAACGACGGAATAAGCTCAGAATTTCTATACCTTTTTGTGTTATTCAAATAAACGAAGGAATAAATTTGTGTGACCTATTCCCTTTTATAGCAGCGCCTTTTAGTTTTATACCAACCATGAAGGTCCATTATAACAAGCTCGGTATTTTTATACCATTTTGTAATACTCTATTTCATTTTTGTAACAATCTGAAGAAAACAGCTCAGAATTTTATACCTTTGTGGTGTTACATTTTGTATATTTTTGTGTCATCCAGAGAACAATTTAAATTGACTCTCCTTGACAATTCAGTTGCCAGAGTCCAATGTTTGTAATATTACAGTACTACAAATTGATCCAGTTAACAGTTCAAGTTCTTCTATTCTTACGCAATCAAATGCATATGCTACAGTGGGCTCAGCGTTCATTTACAGAATTAAATAATTGTTTATCTTTCTCTAAAAACAATTCTACTATTTTGTTGATATAATAATCACACTCTGTAATGTATTCATATACCAGATTAAATTTTTTCTCCAAAGTATAAGTGTTCTTAATATTACAACCTTTAAAATGCTCCTTTATATAAAGTTTATAGATTTTCTTTCTCATTTCACATTTAATTAAGATCGTCCACACCTTTTGCAATAATTCGTAATCATACTGCAGCAAACAGCTGTGATCTTTTTCATTTTCATTATGTTTAGAACATGCTTCACCTAATAATACTGAATTTGGTGTATACTCATCAAATAATTGTATAACACATGTATCACTAATACTTTCACTAGTACACTCGCACTCATTAGCTTCCAGTTCAAAACAGGTAATATTTGAAACACTGTCATCATCACTTTCCGGGAGTATTTCATCATTATATCTATTATAGCGTCTAAAATAATATAATCTTTTATTTCCTGTGTTGGATATATGATTCTCACTTTATCACGTAATTCATCTGGCAAATCGGGATCAGACGGGTGAATTAACAGTATAGGTTTTTCGTTTTCACGCTGAATTTTTTTCTCTAGGTGAAACATAAACAATTTCTATGCTAGTCATTTTTCTGCTCTTCAGCAAAAACCAATCAAATAAATAATTTTATATATCTACAATAAAACATTCTATGCATTCTCCGTGTTTAATAATATGTTTTCAAGGCAATATAACATCATGATGTATGTTCTATTATTTTCCAAATATACTCCATAAACTTATATTCCATTATAATAAAATACATAAATGCAAAAATATATATTTGTCTTTTTGACTTAGACGAGGAAGGAGACTAGCAGTACAAATGTTAGGTAACGCATTCGTAACGTTGTTTAAATATCTGCAGCAACATGGAACTTTGAAAACTTTTCTTACTTTGATATGATCTCTTCTGCTGTGATCAAAAATGGCCATGCATGATGTTACGCAAATTGCTATGGAGTCTGTTCTACACAATTATGACGCAAATCTGGTTTGTTAAATCTCACGTTCAAATATTTTAGGACCCTTACTTAGTGTCGGGAGAGTCAATTTAAATTGTTCTCTGGATGACACAAAAATATACAAAATGTAACACCACAAAGGTATAAAATTCTGAGCTGTTTTCTTCAGATTGTTACAAAAATGAAATAGAGTATTACAAAATGGTATAAAAATACCGAGCTTGTTATAATGGACCTTCATGGTTGGTATAAAACTAAAAGGCGCTGCTATAAAAGGGAATAGGTCACACAAATTTATTCCTTCGTTTATTTGAATAACACAAAAAGGTATAGAAATTCTGAGCTTATTCCGTCGTTTGTTTGAGTAGCAGAATATGGTATTTCTTTGTTTTTCTCTGGTTGGTACAGAAAGTAGAATTTGAGTAGTACAAAATGTACATAAAATAGACCTTCTCCGTTTTTTTTAATTGCAAACAAAATTTTTTCTACTTGGTATAAAATTGAATAGGTCACTCAGTTTTAATAGCACAAAAGGTACAAATTGACCTTCTTTGCTTAAGCCACTCAAAATTTATTCTTTCGTTTCTTTGAGTTAGTTAATATGGTACAGAAATATTGAGCTAGTTAAAATGGAACTTCTTCGCTTTTTTTCGTGGTTGGTACAAAACTAAATAGGCCATCTAAATTTATTCCTTGGTTTATTTGATTAGTACAAAATGTTAATTCTTTTCTTTTCCTGCTTGTTTTCAAAACTGAATAGGTCACAAAAATGTATTCCTTCGTTTATTTGATTAGTACAAAATGGTATAAAAATCTGAGTTAGCTAAATTGGACCACCTTCGCTTTCTTCGTTTATTTAAATAGCACAAAAAGGTATAAGATGCTGAGTTATTTAAAATGGTATTTCTTGTTGATACCAAATTGAATAAGTCACTCAAACTTATTCATTTGTTGATTTGTGTAGCACAAAAATACTCAGCTAGTTAAAATGGCCCTTCTTTGCTTTTCTTCTGATTGGTATAAAATTGAATAGATCACTCAAATTTATTCCTTCGTTTATTTAAGTAGCACATAAAGGTATAAAATGATCCTTCTTCGCCTTTTCTGGTCAGTACAAATTCTTTCCTTTTTCTGCTCGGCACAAAAGTAATACTCCATCCAAATTTAGTTTTTTCATTTGTTTGAATGGCACAAAAGTACAGAAATTCTAAGCTAGTTAAAATGATTCTTCTTCGGTTTTTTGATTATTTGAATACTACTGAGCTGGTTAAAATGGCATTTCACGCTGGTACAAAAAGTAGGACACCTAAACAAAACGTATATAAATTCTGAGCTAGTTAAATTGGTCTTTTTTCGTTTTTTCTTTCGTTTATTTGAGTAGTACAAAATGGTTCTTCTTGGTTTGGTATAAAAAGTAGAACACTCAAATTTGCTCTTTCGTTCATTGGGCTAGTACAAAGGTACCTTCTTCGATTTTTCTGGTTAGTACAAAAAACAGGTCACTCAAATTTATCCCATCGTTTGTTTAAATAGTACAAAAGGTACAGAAATTCTCAGTTAGTTAAAATGAGTCTTCTTCGGTTTTTTCTGGTTAGTACAATTTTGTTCTTTCGTTAAAATACTCAGCTACAAAATTAAATAGCTCACTCATATTTATGCCTTCGTTTATTAGACAAGTTTAAAATGATCCTTTTTTGCTTATTCCTTTGTTTGTTGAAATAATACAAAATGGTATAAAATACTCAACTTCGGTTTTTCAAATGCATTACTTCGTTTAATTGATTTTAGAGTTGACACAAATTATGAGTCCTTTGTTTATTTGAATACTCCAAAATGGTACAAAACTAAATACTCCATTGTTTATTTGAATAGTAAAATTATATAAAATAGTCCTTCTTCGCCTTTTGCTGAGCCATTTCTCATTGGTACAAAATTGAATAGGTCACTTAAATTTCTTCTTTCGTATATTTAAATATTCTGCTAGTTCATTTTTTTCTCGTTGGTATAAAAAGTAGAACATCGAAATTATGAACTTGTTAAAATGGCTCTTCTTCGTTTTTTTCTGATTGATACAAAAATAGAACATTCCAGTTGGTACAAAAGAAAATAGTCCACCTAAATTTTATTCATACTTCACTTCTTTTTTCTAGTTGGTACAAAACTAAATACTCTATTCCTTCGTTTATTTGAATAATGGCCCTTCACTTTTTCCAGTTGGTACCTAAGGAAATAATCCAATCCAATTTTTCTGGTTCGTACAAAACTAGACACTCCATCCAAATTTGAGTATTACAAAAATGAAATTAAATTCTAAGTTAGTTTTTAAAAAAATGGTCCTTCTTGCTACAAAATTGGAAAGCTCACTCAAGAGTACAAAATACACTGAGCCGGTTAAATTTATCCGATTGTTTATTTAAAATACGCAATTATTTCTCGTTGGTGCAAAATTGAATAGGTCACTCAAATTCACCCCTTCGTTTGTTTAAATATTAGAACATGGTCTAGAAAAAATGACATTTCTCATTGGTACAATATTCCTTCGTTTATTTGATTAGTACAAGAAGACATATAATTCTCAGCTAGTTAAAATGACATTTCTCGTTGATACAAAATTGAATAGGCCACTCAAATTTATTCCTCCTTCACTTTTTCTGCTTTGTACAAAATTTATCCGTTGCTCCGTTTACAAGCTCTCGATGGTCATTATTTTGGAACTTGCAGTGATTGATGAACTATTACTAAATGTGGAAACACCACCTCAATATTTGGCTTCGTTTTCGAGTTTGACCTTTGACCTCGATGGTTGACACTTTTGAAACATGTGGTCTTTGATGACCAGTTACTAGATTTGGAAACAGCACCTCAATATGTGGATCCATTTTCGAGTTATTAGGTTTTAAGTATTTTGACCTTTGACCCCGATGATCATTATTTTGGAACTTGTAGTAGTTGATGGTCGATTACTAAATGTGGAAACAGCACCTCAATATGTGGCTCTGGTTTTGAGTTATTAGGTTTTTAAGTATGTTGACCTTTGACCTCGATGATCATTATTTTGGAACTTGTAGTAGTTGATGGCCAATTACTAGATTTGGGAACAGCACCTCAATATATGGCTTAGTTTTCGTGTTATTAGGTTTTAAGTATGTTGACCTTTGACCTCGATGATCATTATTTTGGAACTTGTAGTAGTTGATGACCAGTTACTAGATTTGGAAACAGCAATTCAATATGTGTCTCAGTTGTCGAGTTATTAGGTTTTAAGTATGTTGACCTTTGACCCCGATGATCATTATTTTGGAACTTGTAGTAGTTGGTGGTCGATTACTAAATGTGGAAACAGCACCTCAATATGTGGCTCTGGTTTTGAGTTATTAGGTTTTTAAGTATGTTGACCTTTGACCTCGATGATCATTATTTTGGAACTTGTAGTAGTTGATGGCCAATTACTAGATTTGGGAACAGCACCTCAATATATGGCTTAGTTTTCGTGTTATTAGGTTTTAAGTATGGTGACCTTTGACCTCGATGATCATTATTTTGGAACTTGTAGTAGTTGATGACCAGTTACTAGATTTGGAAACAGCACCTCAATATGTGGCTCAGTTTTCGTGTTATTAGGTTTTAAGTATGTTGACCTTTGACCTCGATGATCAGTACTTTTTAACATGTACTAGTTGATGACCTATTACTAGATTTGGAATCAGCACCTTAATACGTTGCTTCGTTTTTGAGTTTTGACCTTTGACCTTGATGACCACTAATTTTGGGACATGTAGTACCTGATGACCAATTACTAAATGTGAAAACACCATCTCAATATGTTTCTTCGTTTAAGAGTGATTGGGTTTTAAGTGTCATACAAAGGGCGTATCCCACATAAACTATCAGACCCAGATAAAAATAAGTATGATATTTGTAATCAGCATGTCCGAAAACCCCCATATACCGAGTTTCACCCAAATCGGCTAAAATTGTCATAGAAAGGGCGTATGCCACATAAACTATAGGACCCAGGTAAAAATAAGTATGATATTCGTACTCAGCATGGTCGAAAACCCCCATATGCCGAGTTTCACACAAATCGGTTCAAAGAGCGTATCGAATCGTTATGTTACATAGGTATTCATTGTCTTAAAATAGGGGTTGAAAAAGTAATCATAAAAGGGAATAAATTCACCCCTAAAATGGAGGTTGTTTTGTGTTACGCAGTCTCAGTGTAATTTCTGCTATGGTAAAATAGGGGTTGGAAAATATGCTCATAAAAGGGAATGAATACACCCTTGTTATGTTATGTACTCTTATGTGTTATCTAATCTTCACTATGTTTCGTAGTCTCTGTCTGATGTGCTATGTTAAAATAGGGGTTGGAAAATATGCTCATAAAAGAGAATGAATACACCCCTAAAATGGAGGATGTTGTGTTTATTATCTGCTCTGCTATGTGTTCGTAACTGCTATCTTACATAGTCTTATGCTAAGGGGTTGAAAACGAGTACACCCCTTAAAATGTACTCATAAAAGAGAATGAATACACCCTTGTGTGTTACGTATTCTTATGTATTATCTGTTCTGCTGTGTGTTCATAGTCTCAGTGTAATTTCTGCTATGTTCAAATAGGGGTTGAAAAATATGCTCATAAAAGGGAACGAGTTCACCCCTTAAACAGTGCTCATAAAAGAGAACGAGTACACCCCCTAAAAAGTGCTCATAAAAGGGAATAAATTCACTCCTAAAATGGAGGATGTTGTGTGTTACGTAGTCTCAGTGTAATTTCTGCTATGTGTTGTTGGAAAATAAGCCATGCTCTTTTATTAAGGGTTGGAAAAGGGAACGAGTTCACCCCTTAAAAAGTGGTCATAAAAGAGAATGAATACACCCTTGTGTGTTACGTATTCTTATGTATTATCTGTTCTGCTGTGTGTTCATAATCTCAGTGTAATTTCTGCTATGTTAAAATAAGGGTTGGAAAAGGGAACGAGTTCACCCCTTAAAAAGTGGTCATGAAAGAGAATGAATACACCCTTGTGTGTTACGTATTCTTGTGTATTATCTGTTCTGCTGTATGTTCATTGTCTCAGTGTAATTTCTGCTATGTTAAAATAGGGGTTGGAAAATATGCTAATAAAAGGGAACGAGTTCATCCTTGTTATGTTACGTATTCTTATGTGTTATTCGTTCTGCAGTGTGTTACGTAGCCTTATGTATCTGCTGCGTGTTCATAATCTCAGTGGAATTTCTGTTATGTTAAAATAGGGGTTGGAAAATATGCTCATAAAAGAGAACGAGTACACCCTTGTTATGTTACGTACTCTTATGTGTTATCTGTTCTGCTGTGTGTTATCTGCTCTTCTATGTGTTCGTAATCTCAGTGTAATTTCTGCTATGTTAAAATAAGGGTTGAAAAATATACTCATAAAAGAGAACGAGTACACCCCCTAAAAAGTGCTCATAAAAGGGTATAAATTTACCCCTAAAATGGAGGTCGTAAAAGACCGTCGGCTCACGGTGTACGGTTGTCATTTTCCCAGGAGCTTGTGAGTTGTCCTAGTATGAGCTAGTATGAGCCAGATCGATCCATTTTCTACTACTCTTATCGTATTATAATTATCTTTAAAATTATGACTTTGCCATTTCAAAACGTAGAACGAGAAATAAATGTAATATTCTACCCAGGAGTGGATCTAGGACCGACTTCTGTGCGGGCGGTGGGTTGTCATAATGCAACTTTTAAGGGCTCCAAACTCTGGGATAGATTTTATATATATATGTAAAGTAAGAAAAATTTCTTTTTCCTGGGGGGGCGATCGGGGCGATTCGCCCCTGATCCTGGATCCGCCCCTGATTCTACCTAGGTATTTGTTAAGGAAACCTTTCAAACAGTGATGATTTCAGGGCATGACCTGTGGGAGAATTTGAGACCTTGTCGACATAAATTTCAAAGTGGACTAATAATGTTTTATCAGTTTTCTCTCATTCATAAATTGACCATTACCCGGGGAGAATCTTCTAAAATTATCAATGCTTATAATTAGTTTCTCATTACAAATCAAAGGATAATGAAATATTGAACATACTTAATATTTTGTTTTCAGCTTTGGATTTTAGATTTGCAATTCATATAATGTTCCTTTCTAATCGAATTTGAGAGAAAAGTAGTTGCCAAAGATTTATTCAAAGAAATGTTCTCAGTCCTCTGATGAAAATAGGAACACACTTTTAAAAAAGAGGAAAAAAACAAAATGAATAATACCTAGAGGGTTTGAACACATACACTTATGATTGATAGACTATTCACCCAAACCGCTCGACCAGTTCGTACGTCTTCACTGACCTTCTTTACACTTTTGTGTAAAGTAGTTTCTTGCTGCACATGTTTTTTGTTTATTTCGATACGACTATAAGTTTGTGGTGAATATTTGGGCGTTACAGGTCTTGCAATGCATAAAAGTCTTTTTCGTATAAACTACATTCATTTTTACGTCCTAATAATTTATATACAAAAGGTTGAATCTGTGAAATAATTGGGGTTGTAGTGATCGTAAATGCTTTCATAGTTAGGAACCTGGATATGCAAACCCGCTTAACGTGGGCATTTACTTTTGTGAATTTTGGTACCAGTGCTATGTTAGCAGTAAGTAGGAAGTCGAAAATATTAGGAATTCAGTATTGTAGGGAAATGAGGTGAGCGTACTGGGCAGGAGACCGGGATTCGATTCCCAACAATTTTTCTCACTTTTTCTTTCTTGAAAGTTTATTTTTATAGCATATATCGTTTGCCTATAAGCTTGACTCTATTACACACCGCATTTAATTCCAACCGGTCCTGCACACAAACTACTGAACCGAAAGGGGCACTTTTCTACGTCTCTCATATATTATAACTATATACGCTGCAGGCGGGACAATTGTCGAAAGGTGCGTATATATATATATATATATATATATATATATATATATATATATATACCGGTATATATATATATATATATATATATATATATTTGTCTGTCTGTGTGTGTGTGTGTGTGTGTATTTCCTTAAAATTCATATTATACTTTTTTAGTAGTGCATTAGACTTCAAACTTGATATCTAAACGACAAGTATAAAAAAGGAGATTGTTTGCAATCATTTTCGATGTGAAGCACACACTATTCTTGCGAGACAAAAAGTATTTTTGTCTCATCTGAATACTATATCGTGGAAATGATGCTCAATGTTTTTATCAAAATGTTTTTGAAGGGTACACTGCCCCCTTGGGGCTCTAGAGTGCCTCCGCAGGAGACCAAACAATACGTGTATAATAGAATAAAAAATAGAATATTATCAGCATTCCCCTCGAGAATACTAACTGTGATCCCCCGGAACATTTTTTTCTGAAAGAAACACTGGTGGTGCACCATCTCTAAAGCTACATATGTTTCTCTTTAAATAGTTGAGTATCGTCTCGAAACTTCACACGAACATACTGACTAGTTTTGAGACAATCTAAACAGTTACCGTATAAATATATCATTTCCTCTATGTCTGTGATAACGAAAATAGTTTGTTCACAAAATACCAAGAGAAACTATTTTGCTAAAACAAAGCAATGGTGATAAGAATAAAACGCAAGATGAAACAAGGTTGGTCTGGGAATCGAACCCAGACCTCCTACTTAGACCGCAGACGCTTTACCGCAGAACCAACTTACTACCTTGATTTCTGCTTGTCCTATTACCCTCAACATACCACATAACAGGCCAAATTAAGGCAATTCAAAAATATGGCAATTTTGCATTCAAGATGGCGACTTCTCCAATGATTTGTTTCTTCACTTAAATGAACTACCTCCTTAATAACATTGCGAAACCTGACTTACCTACTGTGAGCACAAGTTACAATCTTCATGGGTACAAATTTTTGAGCCGCCATATTGAATCGAAGATAACGAGTTTTCCAACATGTCCGATTTTCCCCCTTACTTACGCTGTAATCTACACACTTGAACGAAATTTCGTGATTGCACCATATCTACAAGTTTTCTAGAATTAGACGCACTCTTATAACATTCCTAGCACTTTCTTATACTGAAGATGACTATTTTTTTCAAGTTTAAGGACGGATTCGCAAACTACGCGTCAGAATAAACATCAACTTGAAATTTGGACGTTCTAGCAACAGATATTAGAAATTTCACATTTTCTCGATTTGCCACGCCAAACGAAAACGAATTTTAATGCTTTTTTTTTAATAGAAACTATGTTCTTATGTTCACTCCTTGACAAAATATGACGTTTCTATCAAGTGTTCAACTGCTATTAAAACCGGCATTTCGAAACGACGAAAAATTTCCACCCTTCATTTCTATGGAAAACGTCGCATTTTTCACGATATCGCAATTTTCCCATTGCTCATATCAAATGACGAGCATGCATGCAAAATTTGGTGTTTGTATGTATTGGGGAAATATACAAACAATTAAATGTGTTTGCGACTTTAGAGGTATATAATTCCACACATGCCGGTCCGTTACGTACCAGTATTATGTGAGCAGTAAGTAGGAAGTCTAAAATGTAAGGAATTGAGTAAAGTAGGGGAATGACGTGAGCGTACTGGGCAGGAGACCGGAGTTCGATTCCCAACAAGTTTTTCTCACTTTTCTTTCTTTGAAAGATTATTTTTATAGCATATATCATTTGCCTATAAGCTTGAGTCTATTACACATCGCATTTAATTCCAACCGGTCCTGCACACAAACTACTGAACCGAAAGAGGCACTTTTCCACTTCTCTCATATATTATAACGACATACGCTGCCGATGGGACAATTGTCAAAAGATGCGTGTATATATATATATATATATATATATATATATATATATATATATATATATGTGTGTGTGTGTGTGTGTGTATTTCCTTAAAATTTATAATATTACACTTTTTTAGTTGTGCTATAGACTTCAAACGTGGTATACGCATGTGTCTAAAGGACTAGTATAAAAAAGGAGATTGTTTGCAATCATTTCCGGTGTGAAACACACACTATTCTCGCGAGACAAAATGTATTTTTGTCACGTCTGGATACTATATCGTGGAAATGATGCTCAATGTTTTTTTCCAAAATATTTTTGGGGGTACACTGCCCATTTGGGGCTCTTAGAGTGCCCCCGCAGGAGACCAAACAATACGGGTATAATAGAATAAAAAATAGAATATTATCAGCAGTGCCCCTGATAATACTAACTGTGATTCCCCGGAACATTGTTTCTGAAAGAAACACTGGTGATGCCCCATCTGTAAAGCTACATATGTTTCTCTTTAAATAGTTGAGTATCTGTCTCGAAGCTTCACACGAACATACTGACTAGTTTCGAGACAATCTAAACAGTTGCCGTATAAATATATCCTTTCCGTCTATGTCTGTAATAACGAAAATATTTTGTTCACAAAATACCAACAGAAACTATTTTGCTAAAACAAAGCAATGGTGATAAGGAAAAACGCAAGATGAAACAAGGTTGATCTCGGAATCGAACCCAGACCTGCTACTTAGAAAATAGACGCTTTACCGCAGAGCCAACTTACTACCATGATTTCTGCTTGTTCTATTGCCCTCAACATACCACATAACAGGCCAAATTAAGGCAATTCAAAAATATGGCAATTTTGTATTTAAGATGGCGACTTTCTCCAATGATTTGTTTCTTCACTTAAACTGAACTACGTCCTTAATAACATAGCGAAACCTGGCTTACTTACCGTGAGAACAACTTACAATTTTCATGGTTACAAATTTTACAACCGTCATATTGAATGGAAAATGACGACTTTTCCAACATGTCTGATTTTTCCCTTTACTTACGCTGTAATCTACACACTTGAACGAAATTTCGTGATTGCACCATATCTACAAGTTGTCTAGAATTAGACGCACCCTTATAACTTTTCTAGCACTTTCTTACACCGAAGATGACTTCTTTTTTCAAGTTTAAGGACGGATTCGCAAACTACGCATCAGAATAAATATCAGCTGGAAATTTCGACGTTCTAGCAATAGCCATTACAAATTTCACATTTTTTTCGATTTGCGACGCGAAACGAAAACGAATTTTAATGTTCTTTTTTCCAACAGAAACTATGTTCCTATCTTCACTCCTTGACAAAATATGACGTTTCTATCAAGTGTTCACCTACTATTAAAACCGGCATTTCGAAACGACAAAAAATTTCCACCCTTCATTTCTATGGAAAACGTCTCATTTTTCATGATATCGCAATTTTCCCATTACACATCACATCACATGACGAACATGCATGCAAAATTTGGTGTTTGTATGTTTTGGGGAAGTATAGAAACAATTAAGTGTGTTTTCCACTTTAGAGGTATATAATTCTGCTTGCGCTTAGTGAGGAAGTTATAAATTAGTTGTTGTTATTGAATCCAAGAATGGTCCATTAATCCTGCAGTAATGAAGACATACTGTAGATATCAGTATATGAATGGAAGTTGCCAATGCAAGAAGAGCATATCACAATCAATAATTCAATGAGTTTCTACCATGCATTTAGGAGATTGTAAAAAAAAAGTTACTTTTCATTCGAATCTTAACTAATAAACTGACATAAATTGAAGGGTGACGTGGAAAGTCGCCTTTCGGTTGACGTGAAAAGTTGAAATTTTTCATGATTGTAGCTTTCTGGGACTAATCCACAGGAAAATTACCAAAAGTGAATGTTTTTAATTTTTAGGAGGTCTAAAGGGTGGATGAAGAATTTCTCCATGTTTTTTTTTAAATGGGCCTTCTTATGAACCTACAATCTCATGTGGTACTATGAATTGGAACATGAACTTGAAATTCAGTAAGGTTGTGGGTTTTTGTTAGCATTACCTAAGTAAATAAATAAAAATAAAAATTTCCATCTTTAGAATCGTTTTATGAGGAACTGAAAAATCTTTCCAATGTTATTTATATAGGACATCTTCTACACCCCAAAATGTTCAGACACTTCCGGCAAGATTAGAATAGTGAAATATGGCATGATTATAGATTTTCGGGGCTGACTCACAGAGAAATTGCCAAAAGTTAATATTTTTAGTTCTTAATGGGTATAAAGGGAGATGAAAAAATTCCCATGTTATTTAAATGGATGTTCTCTTGGGATACAAAATCTTACCTTTGAGATGGTTGAAATACGAAAAGAAACTTGAAATTTGGTAAAATTGTGGGTTTAAGTTGTACGAGGCCGTAGGCCGAGTAAACTGGCGGGTCAGGGAACAAAGCACTTAGCTGGGCCAAATTCAGGAAATATAATTAAAGAGCAAACGTACGAAATTCACTCTTGATACAAATTCTGATACATTAACAGACGCGAGGCTGTAGGCCGTATTCGTATTTACTGTAACTAATAAAGTTACACAATGTGCGTCAGTAACGATCATTTTACATAAAGTATAAGTGCAACACGGCGTGTATATTCGCGATTTCGCTTATATATCTGCCTTTTTCCTCATTGGAAAAAACCTGCGGGAGTTTCTACTTTGGAAGAAAGGGAGATGAAGAAGAAAAAGTCCGTACAATTTTAAAGGATTTATGGAATTAGATAGCTTGCCTTTCGGGATTGACTTCTAAAATTTGACATGCATTATAAATAATTAAAAAAAATGCTTCTATGTAAATATTCTGTGCATTACTAAGTGTCGTTGCACTTCAATTTATCCTGTAATATTTCTATAGATGAGTATCCATCTAGCAAAGTGCTCTGTGACGTCGTCAACATTCGTTCTTTAACTACGAGGAAATTTAGAAGTCTAGCTAGGACATTCAGCTGCAGGGAGAATCTGCTACGAGGTTAAAAAAGAAATGTTATCATTTACGGGGGTGTAAAAATGATTGCAACCTTATGTATTAAACAAAGGGTTTTGTACAGAGTAAGTATTTCTGTGTTTCTTCGGTAATATCATTGGGATATTTGTGCATTATTTACTCATTTTTCATAAACTGAATCCTGCTTAGTTGAGGTAGTCAGGGTTAACTGCCTATTTTAGAGATGTTATTAGCCATTGCTCAATTTCTAGCATTATACAACTTAGCATTTAAGGACCGTAGCGAAAAGTTTAGCCCTGATGTTTAGCAGTATTTTTCTTTATTTAGTCAAATACATTTGACGCAACTTTACGCTACATGATAAACAACGAGTTTAATGATCAATCTTTCAGAAAAAAAAAATCAAAATGGATATATAAAACGCATGGCAAGAAAAAGAAAAGCAGCCCCACAGTCCCTGGAATGTGGGGATCCTAAATCGTAAAAAGTAAATTGAGTTTAATAAGTTTTTAATAAAGTATTTAGTAGAGGATCTCACAAGTAACATACTAAATAATATTAATATTGCTGATTTTATAGATTAGATTCATGAAGTGTTTCAACATCTACTCTGCTCGAGAACACGTATGAGCACATTTATCAGTGTATCAGAGAGAGATTTCGCATGATTTCGGTTTGTTGAAAACATTTGGTTAGCAAGTAGTCTGTCTGACTTTTCCTTCAGCTGTACGTAACATTACTGGTAACAACGGCAGAGAAGTTTTCGTTCAAAACTGAAATCAATCAAAACATTTTAAAGTAATAGCTAATGAATCAATGTAGGTTAAGTGAAAATGAAGCTTGTCGGAAATGGTCTAGACCATGGTGGAAAGACTACAAGTTGGTTGCATGCGCATGTCACCTGGAGTCCTGTCGTGGATGTGACGTCATCTGGTTTGCAAGAGACAACAGGAAAAGGCGCGCCTTTAAGTGACAAATGGAAATTCTTTGTTACTTTGTTCTTTTAAATGATATCGAGAATCCCTAACTGTGCAGTGTACGGCTGTAGTAATTATTACAGAAAAACTAAGGAAACTAATATAAAATACTTTAGATTTCCTCAAAAAGAGGGAGAATGTCTCCAGAAATGGATTTTAGCTTCCAGGCGACAGGACAAAATAAACCTAAAATATAGTAAGTTTTACATAAAAGTAATAAATAAATGCAATGCTAAATGAAATTATAAAAAAGCGATTTCATTATGTAGTTTTTAAAAGTATTAATAGTATGTAATAATGTGTGTATGTATGTAATAATAGTATGTATTAATAGTGTATAGGGCTATAGTAGCTTGCGTTGATTGTACATACAAAAATCCAATAGTACGATGTAAAAAACGAACTTTGAGCCAAGACCCGGATTCGAAATCATGAGGGAGAGGAACCGACAGAGGTAATCATTTCTATCATCATTTCCTTCTACATAAGATATTGAGACAAAATTTTCCCCACAGAGGCAGGCATGTAACTCGAGAAGGGAGGCACGATGATCTTGGAGGCTTACCTCCCTCGAGTTACTCAAATGGAGAGCATTGAACGCGTTAAAATAGTTCAGGTCCCATTTCATTCTGGAGGTCTGCATTCCCTGTAGCCTCGGTGCTAAAACGGGACGTTGCACTTCAAATTAACTAACGAATGGAGGGTTCGTAATAACGATTAACGGTTACAAAGATATATAACAATGTATTAGATCAAGAGAATAAAGTATTCACCTACTATGTCAGGGCGACATTGTCGGGACATTTTTACACTCAGATTTTGAAATTTTTGTTCATTTTAATCATAACTTTGGATAATTACATATACATATTAGGGCCCCCCTTCAGAATTACAAAATTAAGAATGACTGCAGTAAATTTGAAAATATGGTAGATTCTCAACCAATCAAGGAAGCACGGTGGCTCAGTGGCAGAAGGCTCACCTCTGATCCGCTTCTTGGTCAAGTGAGTTTGTGGTGGACAACGTGTCCGCGAGTTTTTCGAGGTACTCCCGCATTCTCATTCCACCAAATTCCACATAATCATTTACTTGCATTTTTTTTGTCTTCTTTAGTCCACGGGACAGAAAAGAGAAACCTTATCAAGAAAATTATGAAACTTATGTAATTTTATGGTTTATATGTTTTCTAGTCTAGCTGTAACACCCCTACATCGTCTTCGCCTACGCCTAGTACTTTGTTTCTTGCTTGAAATAGTCAAGTTGCAATTTCTTTGTTTGAGGTGCTTTGTATACACGACTCCAAAAGTGCATTACCACCTACAATTCTCCTTTTCCTGCAATAGCAGGCAACCCAATAAGCTCGGCGGTTGGGTTGGTTGCGAATTCGAAAGGCGCTGGACCAAACCTCAATTTTGTAATAAATATATCAGTGTGGCAAACTGCAAATAAGAGAATAAAACAAATTCTTAAAAATGACAATTTTATTATCGTGACGGAGTTGGATGACATTAAAAGTTACAAAATGATCTTACTTCAGCGGTTCAAACAAGGTCAATGGCAAGAAACAGATATCAGAGGAAAGCATTCCTCTCCTCAATACCACCAAAAAAATCATAAAAAAGAAAAAGGAACATAAAGTTACGTAAGTTTTAATATAAAAGTCCCACTCTAATTTGTGAAAGTTGACACCCGAAAGGCAAGAACAACTGAACCAAAGTCAATGAAATTGTGCACAGATATTGCAGACGTAAAACGAAGGAATACGAGTTTCGTATTTTCCTGGAAAAAGGGTTGGGTGAGGCACGGGCCCCTCCAAACCTTTCATCACGAAATATGAAAACTGCTAGTAGCAGTATGTCAGAAGTGTGTAAAAGACATCAAGAATTGCAACGAAACTTTTTGTATGGAAAATACGCAAAAAATAAAGGAATACGGGCTTTTTTTAATTTTCTGCGGAAAAACGGATTTAGGGACAAAAACTAGCACCCAAAATTTTGAAACTAGACGTCTGAAAGGCAAGAAGTGAATCGAACTGAATGAAATTAAGCACAGATATTGCAGACGTAAAATGAGGATACGGGTTTCGTATTTTCCTCGAGAAAACGATTGGGTGGGGCACGGACCCCTCCAGATCTTTGATCACGGAAAATTAAATGTGTTGGTAACAGCATGTCAGATGTGTGTAAAAGAATATCAAGAATTGAATCAAACTGCGAGTATGGACAATACGCAAAAAATAAAGGAAAATATTTTTTAAAATTTTCTGTAGAAAAACGGTTTTAAGGGGCAAAACTCAAACCCTAAATTTTGAAAGTTGATGCCCGAAAGACAAAAGGAAGTGAACCGAAGTTAATGGAATTTTGCACAGATATTGTATACCAAATTGGGGAATCCGCGTTTCGTATTTTCCTGGAAAAAACGGTTGAGTGGGGCCCGATCCCTCCAAAACTTTGATCACGAAAATTCAAAAGAGCTAGTAACAGTATGTCAGTCACATGTGTGTAAAGGACATCAAATATTGAAACGAAACTTCTTGTATGAATAATACAGAAAAAATAAAGGAATACAGGATTTTCTATGTTCTTCGCAAAGTGTGTTTTAGGGGGCAAAACAACTTACCCCAAAATTTTGAAATTTAACGACCGAAAGGTAAGAAGAAGTGAGCTTAAGAGCTGGAAATTTTGCACAGATATTGTGAAAATAAAATATGGGAATACTGGCTCCGTATTTCCTTAAAAAAACTGTTAGGTGGGCACGGACCCCTCCAAACATTTGATCACGAAATATCAAAAGTGCTAGTAACAGTATATCATATTTGTGTAAAGGACATGAAGAATTCCAACGAAACTTCACGTACGAGCAATACGCAAAAAATGGAGAAGGGTATTTTCTGCGGAAAAACGGTTTTAGGGGCAAAAGTTCTCACCCAAAATTATGAAACTTGCCGCCGGAAAGGCAAAAAGAAGTGAACCGAAGTGAATGACATTGTGCAAGGACATTGTAGACATAAAATGAGGGTATATGGGTTTGCTAATTTCCTGGAGAAAAGGGTTCGGTGCGGCACGGACCCCCACTATCCTTTGATCACGAAATATCAGAAGTGCTACTAACAGTATGTCAGATGTGTGTAAAAGACATGAAGAATTGCAACGAAACTTTTTGAATGGAAAATACACAAAAAATAAACGAATACGGGCTTTTTTAATTTTCTGCGGAAAGAGGGATTTAGGGGCAAAAGCTAGCACCCAAAATTTTGAAACGACGCCCGAAAGGTAAGAAGAAGTGAACCTAAGAGCAAGAAATTTTGCACAGATATTGTAGATATAAAATGGGGGAATACGGGTTTAGTATTTTTCTGGAAAAAACGGTTTTGTGGGGCACCAACCCCTCCAAACCTTTGATGATGAAATATCAAAGGTGCTAGTAATCGTATCTGAGATGTGTGTAAAGGACATGAAGAGTTGCAACATAACTTTTTGTATGGACAATACACAGAAAGTTAATGAATACAGGTTTTTTCATGTTCGGCGGGAAAACGGTTTTTGGGGGTAAAATCTCCCAAATAAAATTTTGAAAGTTGACTCCCGAAAGGCAAAAAGAAGTTAACCGAAGTGAGTGAAATTATGCACAGATATTATAGACATAAAGTGAGTGAATACGGGTTTCGTATTTTCCTGGAGAAATCGGTTGGGTGGGGCACCGACCCCCCAAACCTTTGATCACAAAAACTAAAAATTGCTAGTAACAGTATGTCAGATGTGTGTAAAGGAGATGAAGAATTGCAACAAGACTTTTTGTATACACAAATAATAAAGGAATATGTTGTTTTCTTTTTTGCGGAAAGATGGTTTTAGGGGCAAAAAACCCAAAACCAAAATTTCGAAAGTTGACACTTGAAAGGTAAAAAGTGAACTGAAGTGATTGAAATTTGGACAGATATTGCAGACAAAAAATTAGGGAATACGGTTTGCGTATTTTCCTGGAAAAAACGGTTAGGTGGGGCACGGACTCCTGCAAACCTTTCATCACGAAATATCAAAATATCTAGTAACAGTATATCAGATGTGTGTAACGGACATGAAGAATTGCATCAAACTGTGTGTATGGACAATACGCAAAAATAAACGAATACATTTTTTAATTTTGGTTAATAGCGGTTTTGGGGGGAAAGCCCCCGTCCAAAATTTTGGAATTTGACCACAAAAGATAAGAAGAAGTGGACCGAAGTGAATGAAATGTGCACTAATATTGAAGAGGTAAGGTGAGGGAATACGTGTTTCGTATTTTCCTGAAAGAAAAAAAACACTTTTGAGTGAACTGAGGCGTTGAGTTGCGGGAGGAGTGGACCGAAGCGAAAGAAAGATATTGGATATGTAAAATATGGCCTTTCGTGTTTGACAAGTGTCGTGCCTCCATCCGATTTCTTCAAATTTGGCAGATCAAGTAATACAAACACCAACAGTGTAGCTTATTCTATAGTATTTCAGGAGGCACCTTTAACCCTTGGAATGTTTTTTTCCGCATAAAGAAAAACACGTGTCGATTTATATCCAGTTTGCTATTCATATGCCAAATTTGAAGGAAAACCGATAGGAACACTTGAGAAACACGAGAGTCCTTATTTTACATGTAATATCTACACACAATTTGATTTGCTTGGGTCCACTCCTTCCTGAGCTATATTTCCTTTTTTTTCGGATGGGACCTAGGCCCCAACACTGTTTTTCCGCAAAAATTAAAACATGTTTCATATATTGTTTTGCAAATAGTCCCTTTACAAAGTTTCGTTGCAATTCTCCATATTCTTTAGGAACTTTTGTGTATGCTTATTTGCACTTTTGATATTCCGTAATGAACAGTTTAGAAGGTCCGTGTCTCACTCAACCGCCTTTTCCAGGGAAATACGAAACCAAATTATCTCATTTTTCGTCTACAATATCTGCGCACAATTCAATTCAATTCGGTGCACTTCTTCTTGCATTTTGAGCCTCAAATTTCAAAATTTGGGATGGGGGCTTTCGCCCTCTAAAACCGTATTTCCGCAGAAAACAAAAGAAAAACCGTATTCGTTTATTTTATGCGTATTGTCCCTACACAATGTGTCGTTCCAATTCTTCATGTCCTTCAAGCACTTCTGTTATTAGCAGTTTTGATATTTCACGATCAAAGTTCTGGATGGGGTGTGTCCCACCTAAACGGTTTTCTTTTTATCAGGGAAATAAGAAAAAGGTATTCCGTCATTTTATGTCGACAATATCTGTGCACAATTTCATTCACTTCGATTCACTTCCTCTGGCCTTTCGGGCCTTAACTTTCAAAATTTTGGGTGATGGCTTTTGCCCCCTGAAACCGTTTTTCAGCACAAAACAAAAAAACCCGTGTTCCTTTTTTTTGGTATATTGTTCATACACAAAGTTTAGTTGCAATTCTTTGTGTCCTTTACACATATTTGTCATATTGTTACTATCGCTTTCAGTATTTCGTGATGAAAGTTTTAGAGGGGTCCGTTCCCTCCTGTTTACCTCCTGTTGATTACCTCCCGTTTTTCCAGGAAAATACGAAACACGTGTTCCCTCATTTTATGTCTGCAATATGTGTGTAAAATTTCGTTTACTTCGGTTTACTTGGTTTTACGAATAAGTAAGTAAGCCGAATCGTTTAATTCGGCTTACTTACGAATAAGAAACACGTATTCGTTTATTTCATGTGTAGTATCTACCTCCCAAATTTTATCAAAATCGGAGTGTTAAACTTCAGAAGTGTTGCTTGTTAATAATAATATTTCTTTAAAATTTTATGAAAAAATAGAGGGAATTAAAGCGAAAAATTGGGATCAATTGGAACTTTCGGCTCCTACCAACATTGAAAGAAATGACAGCATAAGTATTTGGATGCAAGGTAGACATGAAATTTGAAACTGATATTTAACTACATTTCTGTCATGATTTTAATGCACACTGCGAAGTTCTTAAATGCTAATTAAGTCAGGATTTTACATCCAAATTAAGTTGCACCATAATAATTCTTGTTAGAAAACCCGCATCGGCAATGCGAATTTAAGATTAGCCGATACTTTAGATAGCATGGGAAAAAGGTGAAGAGTGTAACCTAAGTGTGCTTCACTTGTTACAGATTTTTTTCTCTCACTTCCAAAACTATCCCAGATCTCCCATTTTAAAAAATAATGTGTAGAATGGCAATTGAAAACAAAGACCAAAGCTATGTATCCAAGTTTTCCCTCTCCCCTTTGTACCGGGATCGACCCCGTGATAGAGTTCTGCAGTTTAGCTGCAGTGACTGGATGAAAAGGTTGTGTATTATTGCATTCTTACTTTTCTAGTTTTCCTTAGATTTTTAGAGATGGCAGGAATTTTTCCATTCGATATTTTAACCGTTATTGAACTTGTGGAATGTAGACTTTTCATATGGGATAAGAGAACAGACTCTTTCAAGGATAGAATTGAAAAGCAAGCCTTGCCCATGATTTTGAGTTCATGGACAAAAAGAAACGAGAAACGACAGGTATGTATGCAACAGCGCAAATCTGTCTTCAACATTGGGGGGGGGGACGGGTAAGATCGTTCCCATATTATATAGGGCCTATATACATATATAACGATGTTCAAAATATTTCTGTTGCCGAGAAACAATGCTGTAGAGGATCAGGGGAGCAGAATTGTCTTCAACATTGGGAGGCGGGCAGATTTGAGGCTTATTCTGAGTGGACATTAATTTCATCTCACTTTCCTTTCTAGCGATCGGACACAAATAATCAAATTTCTCTCCCAAAAAACACATTTCAAATCGGATTATTGGGGAGGACAATCTCCCCAGTTTCAAGATTGGAGGGGACATGTCCCCTTCATTCCCCGGGATTTGCTCCAGTGTATGTATGGACCAATGTAAAACAGAATTACTAATTCGAATTTTATCATTTAATCTACTATGACATTAATGTTAACTACATGGAAAACAAAATAATATATATACATGTGTTTTCATTGGGAAGGCCGATGGGGTCTGAATTTGAACGTAAACACTATCGGGGTTGTCACTATACATCTGAACAATCCCGATAATTATGGATTCGACACAAATATTGGTCATTTTCTACTACTTTTACATATCCCGGTAAACGCCCTCTGAGACCTCCTTGGTTCGAATTGTGAAAAAATCGCCTCTGGCCTCCAGACGATACCGCGAAAACTTTGAATGTGACACTAAAATCTGCCATTTTCTACTACTTTTACATATTCCGATAAAAGCCCCTATGATCCTCTGGTTCCAATTTTGAAAAAAAAAAACGCCTCTGGCCAGCAGCCGATGGGGGCAGTATTTGGAAGTCAACTCCTGTGTGAGTATCACCATTCATCTCAGCGACAGTGAAAACTATTGATTTGAGACTAATATCGGTCATTTTCCATTATTTTTACATGTCTCGCAATTCTCCACCCCGGTGACTCCCGGCCCGCATACAATGGTGGCTGAATTAGAAAATCATCGCTAATGAAAGTATCACCATTGATCTCAGCGACCGCGAAAACTATGAAATCGACACTAATATCGGTCATTTTCTACTACTTTTACATGTCTGGGTTAACGCCCTCCTGAGACCCCCCTGGTTCGAATTTAGTCAAAAACGCTTCGCCTTGGTCTGGGACCTGAACCAAGGTAACCGTGTCCAAAATTTGGTAACTCTCGGCCAACTTGTCTGGTTCCCAGGCCGGTCCCGGTTAAAAAAAAAAAAACTCTTTGTCTTGATCTGTAGCCTAGACCAAGCTACTCGCAACCAAATTTTGAAAACTTTCGTCCACTCGTCTGGTCCACGGGCCGCACACAGATAGAGAGACAGACACTCAAGCAAACTCTATTTTATTTATATTAGAAAGGTCCGATCCACCGTTATTGTAATAGAGCGGTGCTTGAGTGATTGATCGTAGAAATTCAAAATCCAATGAGTGATAATTTCATAGCCTTGATTTATTACAAGTTTAAACTCTTTAGTCAGTAGAGAAGAGGGCATGATTCATGGGTCAGAGTTGATGACAATGGGTTTCGGTGGGTCTTGGGTCACAGTGTGTGACAGTGGTTCATGGTGGGTGGTGGGACAGAGTGGGTCACGGGGGGTCATGGGTCACGATGGATGGTGGGTCAGTTGGTCGTGGCTAAAGTTTTCATTGCCCCACACTCTCTTTGAACTACAGTGTTGAAAATTAATCAGTGAAAATCAATTGCAATTGATCAATCAATTGAAAGTAATTGCTGTGGAAATCAAAAGTTGCAATTGAATTAATTGCTAATTAATTTCAATTGCAATTGAATGACTAAATTCAATTGCAATTACTTTCCACTGCAATTACTTTCAATCGATTGATTAATTGCAATTGATTCTCCTTTATTAATAGCCAACTGCAATTAACAATTAACCATTACTTTTTCAATTGTTAATTGCAATTAACAATTAAATTTACAGATTAATTGTTAATTGTCAATTCAATTGAAATTTGACCAACACTGCCACTCTTCTCTTCACTGTCCCGATCCGGCCCTTCAAACTTTTTTTTTCCTTCTATCGAAGCCAGTACTGCCCATTTGGGAAAAGTCTCAATGTAGAGGATTGCTAGTGGTAAAAACGATGCATTCGCCGTTCTGTTGGAAGGGGGGCTGGTGGAATGTGCCCTAAAATTTTACGTTGCCCCCATAGGAAAAAATCTAGATTCGACAGTACTAATATATATATATATATATATATATATATATATATATATATAATTGAGAAACACTATGTTTGTGACTCTAAATCTCCCGAACCGCCCCACTGATCTTAATCAAATTTGAAACATGGATGAGTTTTACGGCTGGGCTGGTTTTAGGCTATTCACTTAGATGGTAGAACTTAGGGGGGGGGGTAAAAATAAATAAAATTTAATAATTCCTGAACCACACGACCGATCTTGATCAAATTTTCAACATAGAGGAGACTCAGGTCTGGGATCGTGTTATTTAAGTCTGAGGAAGCAACGTGGGGGCGGAGAAGGAGAGATATACATAAAAATCAATTTATATAAGACTGAAAGCCACTATTTTTGTAACTTAATAACTCTTGAACTATATTGTTAGCTCAAGCCGAAATATCAACAATTCTTTTATTTGGAGTACGTCAACTTATCCACACAGTAAACTACATAAACACATTACATTCTTATATCGGGTATAGTACATTTATTCTTAATCTGTACAAGAACCACCTATTCATAATATTATCATTAATAAGATCTGTTAACACACATATTCATACTTATTTGTTATAGTACTTACAACAACCTCAAAATCTCGTCATACCAACCATCAATTATTATTATGTTATATATCTCTATGTTTGCACATATTCATACCCATTTTCAGCTTCAAAACAGCTAGTGTCACATTTATAAAACACTTTGTGCCAATTTGTACCATTCCAACATATATCTTGAATATCCGACCGATCGCAATCAAATTTTCAAGATATATGAGGTTTGGATCTGGAAACATTTTTGTAATTTCACTTTAACGGTACATCCTAGGGGGGAGGGGAGGAGGACGTATAAATATAAACTAATAAAACCTAATAACTTTTGAACCACCCAACCAATCTCGATCTAATTTTCAACAAATATGAAGGTCGGGCCTTGGGTGTTTTTTTTAATCGTTTCACTTTGACGAGCCAACGTAGGGGAGGGAGAGGGGGCAGATATATGTTAAAAAAATAAATAAAAATAAAAATGTCTGGCTCTGTGACTTCATTACTCTTGAACCACCCGACCGATCTAAATCAAATTTTCAATATACATGAGTTTAGAGGCAGGGATTACTTTAGGCTATTCACTTTGACGAAGCAACGTAGGGGAAGGCGAGAGAGAGAGAAATTTAAAAATGATCAAAAATGACCGATATTACTGTTAAATCCATAGTTTTCGGGCCCGATGAGACAAAGAGTGACACTTCTGATGCTGTTTCAAACCACGTTCAGCCCTAATAGTTGGGAAAAGGGAGGGTACAATGGAGGAGAGCGGGATAAACGTTTAAAAATGATCGAAACTGAGTAATACTAGTGTCGAATCAATAGTTTTAGGAGAAGCTGAGATTAACAGTGACAATTCTGATTTCGTGTGCCGCAGCACGGGGGAGAGAGATCTATATATAATAATAATAATAATAATCGAAAATGACCAATATTAGTGCCTCATCCATAGTTTTCTGGATCATTCTGATGAACTGTGACATTTTCGATCCGGTTTAAATGCAAAATCAGCTCCGCCACTTGCGGGAAGGGGAGAAAGTGATATATAAAATGATCTATAATGGCCACTATCAGTGTCAAATTTATAGTTTTCTGGGTCGCTTAGATGAACAGTGGTACTTTCGATCATGTTTAAATTCAAATTCAACCCCACAACTTGGGGGAAAGGGAGGAAGAGATATTTAAAGATAATGGAAAATGACCGTTAATTAGTGCTGAATCCACATTTGTGGGGGGTCGCTGAGATGAACAGTGACACTTTCGTTGCCATTGCCCGCAACATAGGGGAGGAGGAAATATATATATATATAAATGACCGAAAATGACCATTATTGGTGTCGAATCCATGATTTTTGGGGTCGCCGATATGATAAATGATCTTTCCGATGCTGTTTAAATCGATGCCATTAAAAACGAAAACAGCATATTTCACGGGTACTAAACACATGAAATACGGAGTTGTGCTTTTAAATTTTCATTTTAACTTAGCAAAGCGGGTAATATATGCTAGTAATACTAATAAAGCTCAGGTACTGTCCTTTCTCTATTTCAAAACCACCTATTTTTTAAATCTCTTTGCTATAATATCTATTTCTAGAGCTATCAGTATATTTTTGTTTTTCGTCCTTATACAACACCAAGGTTATAAAGGGAGGTCTTTTTAATGTGGGTTCGGAACTTGAATCTGATAGGTCGTTCCCAACCATACTATCTCGCCTCCAGAAAAACTGGATTACAGGGCAAAGTCTAAAGCAATAAATTTCTCTCTCTTTTGCTAAAAAAAACTTTAGTTCGCATACTAGTCATAGCACATGTTTAGAGGTTTTTCAACGAATCTGTATGAGACGAGACCTGCAAATGACACAGGACTGAAAGCTGAGCTTACACCAGGAGTCGAATCTGGTATCATCCTAAAACAAAAAAATCCTAATGGCTGACTACTTTAATGCTCATAAATCATTCTAATGTAAAAATTTTGGGCGAGCCCGGCCCCCTTGACTCCCCGTGGATACGAACCTGTGTGACCCCCCACCCTCGAACACAATTTTCTGGAAGAAAGCCTCTATTCTTCTTTTTGTCTGTCTAGTTTACTGAAAACATGAAAAGCAAACTAGATCACAGAGCATAGAGTTGGAAATGATGGACATGTTGCATTGCAGACATATTTCGTACCGTTGATGATTTTGGGAGGTTTTCCAGGGACAAAATTCCCCTCGGAGTTATATCTCCTATGATGCTCAATATGAGTTGAGTTGATTTTGTCGTCCCTTTCAGCAGCGAGGCTTTATAAGACGGGACCTACTGATTAATTGAGAAACCCGAACTACATGAGCTCTCACCGGAATCGAACCCGGGTCTCTCACGCCAAAGGCACATACGCTAACCACTTAGCCACGAAGAAGCTCGGAGCTCATATTAGAAAAGAAGAAAGCACATTATGGGAATTTCAGTGCAGACAACTAAGTACGACGACTGTTAAAAGAATATTTTTCATCTTGAATATATTGTAATAATGGTCAATCTTATTCGATAATGTCATTTTTAAAAAAATAGCATTCTCTTTTCTGTAACTTACTACAGTATACAAGTTAAATTTCACAGTGTGTAAAAGAGGGGAAGGGATTACAACGTACGATGGGCTTCGTTCGCTTCCTATCCGATGGACAAAACCTTTCTTGTAAAATTCAGCGTTTCAAAGAACCTGTGTGGTTGACTGATAGCTACACATAAATTGACATAATTTTAGTACTGTCTGCATGAGGCAAAGTCTTAGTACTGAAGCTGCCTGAGGCAAAAAAGCAAGCACACCGCAGGTGTGGTGGCTTCTGTGCCTCGTAACATTGTGTTTAAAAAAACAGACACAAGATCACTTGTCAGTTCTTAGTTCCTTGTAAAGCCTGATAAGGCTTTTTTCTTTTATACAAATCATATTGTTGTTTGAATCTTCTTTATTCCTTACAAAAACAATGTAACCAGATTCATGGGAACCCACAGCAATTGTAATAAAAGTTGAAAAAATATCTGTATCATTCAGATACTTTATTATTATTATTATTATTACATAATATTTTTCGTTAGTCCTCACAGCAATTAATACTTAGCAAAAGGGGTTAAAGTGCGAGGGAACGCGGGGGACCCTATCCCCACCCCCAAAAAACTGTGAACGCCGTCCTTCCCACTTCCTAAGCAATTACAATGGGCAAAGATAGGCATGGGGGACGGCGTGACGTCATGCCGCTACCTACCGTACCTCTACCTTTTCAGATGATTCCACCCCATCTAGCCTAATCCCACCTCGCCTAACGATTTATCAGCCACTTATATCTCCAAAATAAGAATGTCTACCATTTTAGGCGAGATGGGAATTCCCATCTTACTTAATCCCATCTCGCCTAAAATGGCGGTAGGATGCAAGGAGGTAATTTCTGCACTGAAGAGGGAATTCCTCTAATAGAATTTTAACCAGATATTTCAATCAATATTGGCAATCTCTGTCAATTACAATATAAATATTAATAAGTACTATACAAGAATGAAGCATAGGGGGAAGGCGATTTAGTGAATTTAGTTCACTTTTGGTTTGTTTTGGGAATACTGGAAATTGATTGGCAAAGATAAGCTAATCAGAAACAGGATAGAAATATAGAGGGTGTTTCAAAACAACACTTACAACGTTTGAGAGCTCATTCCTGACACCATGATAAGACAACCTGGGTGCACAATGCTTCCTTTTGGCGCTATGACCAGCCAAAAACCAGTCGGAAAAATGCCCAAAACAGCCGTAACTCGAGAACAAAATGTCGGATTGAAGTCGGGGAAAAGGAAATGTATATTATTTTTAGCCATGGCTTCCATTAATGCACAACCCGATATGGTACAGAGGCAGCACAAAGGTCACCTCAAATAAATTGAAGAATTATGGGGATATTTTATGGAACGTTGACCGAGGCAAGTTAACTACAATTAAATACGATATTTCAACTAACAGGAATCTTAGAACACGGTCAAAGTTACAAGAACATCATTAAGATTATAAAAAAAGCTAAGATGGACACATTTGATTGATCTACTTTGTCTCAGTATGGAATTGGCTATCGAGGAAGAACTGAAATTATTTGAAGTCCATAAAGTTTAAATGTTATGCCTTATAGGCCAATGAAGACAGAGAGATCACGCATGGCTATGGGGTAGCGTCTGCGACTTTCGCATAGGAGACCCGGCTCCAATTCGCGGCGGGAGCGCAAGCAGTTCGTATCTCACGTTAATCCGTAGCTCCATATCTCATGTAATTTTGCTACCGAAGGGATGCTAAACTGAAATCCGATCCAATAATAAAGAGAGATAATAGATGGAAGCTAATTTTTGGGAAATAATTTGTGAAATGAGAATGTAGCAGAAAACAGGATAATTCCGAGAAATCTCACGGGTACGATGGCATCCACTACAAATTTTATAGTCTGGGATCGAACGAGGTTCATCCCACACCAGAAGCGCTCTATCACTAAGTCACCCTGCCCTTACTTTGGAGGAAACACTATGATTCTGACAGATGTATCGATATACTAAATAATGTGTGTGATAAACCAACATACAAGAAGTACAAACGGTCAGAATGTGGGATTCGTGGAGTATGAAAATGGTAAGTACGTTTTTCTATGTCAGTTATTCTTAACTGGATGCCCGCGTCTCTTAGGGATTGGGGGAAGACAAGGTGACTCAGTGGTAAACACTTATCTCTGGTACGTGGGGCCTCTAGTTCGATCCTCAGCCAAGAAATTTTGTGGTGGACACCATCGTATCGTGTGTAGGTTTTCTTGGGATACTTCAATTTCCTTCCACATTCTCATTCCTCATATCTTCCATCAACATTCACTTGCCTTAATCATTGTCTCCCTTAGCCTAAAGAGCATAATCGTGGTTCGTTAAAATGAAATACTTCATTTCATTTTACAGGGGTTGCTTAGAGTTTGTCGGTGGGTTACCTTTAAGATAATTTTTAATAGGTTGTATTATTGATACTAATATTTGTAAGAAAGAAGGAGTCTATGAGGCTCATAATTTTCGAAAGGCTAAGAACTACAATTGTACGTTGATTGTAAGAAATGCTAAAGGTACGAACTAAATCTGATTTGTGAGTCTTTTAGCATTATTAGTCGTATTATGGACAAGAAATAACTCACATATCTACAAACCAAGAAAACTAACAGTGAAATTTGATATTCGACAGTGAAATATAATAATATACAACTTGGATATCAAATTTCGAGGTTAGTTTTCTTGGCTTTGGACATGTTCAACTTACATGTGTTTTCGTGATGGTCCAAACTTTCAACATACGAGTATCAGTCTCCTAGATTTTCGTAAATAACTATGAAGATTATCCTAAATCTAACAAATAAGTACAGATTACGATCACTAAAGTTCATAATTGACTTTTGAGAGCATGCTACCCTAATTGATATATCACGTCACTACCTTTCCATTTCCAAAATTATCACAGATTTCAAAATGATGGATTTCAAGGTGCCGCCAGAGGTTCGTGATCTACTCTGCCCATTCTTCTTCTGTCAATATGTGAAACTATCACCGTTTGCATTGTCTATCTTCACTATTTTCATGATACAACAGTTTATTTGATGTATTTCCATAACATAGCATAGCTTTCCTACCCATCAATTTTGACCCCCTCCATTTCTTATGACGTTCAGCCCTTATAATTTTGCAAATATACATATTTCCATATCCTCTATCAGTCGCACTACGTCTCATCCCGCAACTCGATCCATCCATTTGGACCCTTTACTTGTCAGACAATTTTTATTGATGGAGAAACAAGGAAAATAGTTCTACAATGACTGACAAGTAACACGTCCCAAGTGGAACACTCCGATTTTGATAAAATTTGGTAGGTCGATACTACACATAAAATAAACGAATACGTGTATTTTTATTTTCTGTGGTAAAGCTGTTTTAGGGAGCGAAAACCCAGACCCAAAATTTTGAAAGTTGACGCCCGGAAGGTAATAACAAGTGGACCGAAGTGAAATTGTGCACAGATATTGTAGACATAAAATGAGGGAATACGGGTTTCGTATTTTCCT
Organism: Thermobia domestica; assembly: GCF_964235325.1. NCBI lineage: Eukaryota > Metazoa > Arthropoda > Insecta > Zygentoma > Lepismatidae > Thermobia > Thermobia domestica. The sequence continues at coordinate 58,959,610 of NC_137458.1, forward strand.
GGAAAAAAACGGTTAGTTGGGCCACGGACCCCTCCAAATCTTTGATCACGAAATATCAAAAGTGCTAATAACAGTATACCAGAAGTGCCTAAAGAACATGAAGAATTGCAACGAAATTTTGTGTAGTGAAAATATGCACAAAAAAAATCTAATGCGTTTTCTATTATCTGTGGAAAAGCGGTAAAGGGGAAAAGGCCCCCACCCAAAATTTTGAAAATTAACGCCCAAAAGGCAAAAACAAGTGAACCGAAGTGAATGCAATTGTGCACAAATATTGTAGAGGTAAGATGAACGAATACGTGTTTCGTATTTTCCTGCAAAGAAGAAACTTTTGGGTGCACCGAGGCGTCTGGTGGCGGAAGAAGTGGACAGAAGCGAAAGAAATTGAGTGTAGATATTGGATATGTAAAATAAAACCTTCCGTGTTTCACAAGTGTATCCATCCGATTTTTCAAGTTTAGAAGATCAACAGTAAGCACAAACAGTATATGTACTATTTTATAATATTTCAGGAGGCAGCTTTAACGCTTACAATGTTTTCGTGATTAAATGTTTGGAGGGCTCCGTGCCCCACCCAACCGTATTTTTCTAGGAAAATACGAAATCCATATTCCCTTATTTTGTGTGTAAAATATCTCTGCACAATTTCATTCTCTTCGGTTCACTTCTTGTCTTTCGGGCGTAATCTTTCAAAATTTTGGGTGATAGCTTTTGCCCTCTAAAACCGTTTTCCACAGAAAATAAAAACCCGCATTCATTTATTTTTTGCGTATTGTCAGCACGTTTCGCAGCAATTCTCCATGTCCTTTACACACATTTGACCTAGTGTTACTAACACTTTTCATATTTCATGATCAAAGGTTTGGAGAGGTCCGTGCACCACCCAATCGTTTTTTCCATGAAAATACGAAACCCGTACCCTCATTTTACGTCTGCGATATCTGTTCACAATTCCATTCAGTTCGGTTAACTTCTATTTGCCTTTCGGGCGTCAACTTTCAAACTTTTCGGTGGGAGCTTTTGCTCCCTAAAACCGTTTTTCCGCAGAAAATTAAAAACTCGTATTCGTCTATTTTTCGCGTATTGTCCATACTCAAACTTTCGCTGCAATTCGTCATGTCCTTTTACACATCTGACATACAGATACCAGTGTTGGGCAAATTTCAATTGAATTAACAATTAACAATTAATTTGTAAATTTAATTGTTAATTGCAATTAACAATTGAAAAAAGTAATGGTTAATTGTTAATTGCAGTTGGCCATTAATAAAGGAAAATCAATTGCAATTGATCAATCGATTGAAAGTAATTGCAGTGGAAAGTAATTGCAATTGAATTCTGTAACTCCATGTAAAAATAATGGAAAGTGACCGATATTAGTGTCAAATCCATAGTTTTCGCTGTCGCTGAGATGAATGGTGATTCTTCCACAGGCGTTGACTTCCAAATACAGCCCCCATCGGCTGTGGGCCAGAGGCATTGTTTTTTCAAAATTGGAACCAGAGGATTATAGGGACTTTTACCGGTATATGTAAAAAGTAGTAGAAAATGGCAGATGTTAGTTTCACATTCATAGTTTTCGCGGTATTGGTTGGGGGTTGGTGGGGGCCAGAGATTTTTTCACAATACGAACCAAGGGGGTCTGAGGGGGTTCACCGGGACATGTAAAAGTAGTAGAATTTGTGTCGAATCCATATTTATTGGAGTTGCTCAGACGTATAGTGACACCCCCGATAGAGTTTACGTTCGAATTCATCCCCCATCGGCATTCCCAATGAAAACACATGTACGTTGTTGGATATATATTCACACAAAATATATCCAATTTTAGAAATGTTTCTTAATTGTTCTCCCGTTGTTCAGTTTGTTTACATTGATATTTTATCTGATCCGTGCGAAGAACGGGCATAACAGCTAGTACGAAATGGTAAAGTGTTTGTTATGGAACAAATTACAATGAATTCAATTATATAGATAAGAATTATAATTATAATTAATAATTATTTTCTTGTTGAATTATATATAAAATACTTTTCAGTGGAAAACTGAATAAAATTTAAAAGTCCCAAATCAACGTAAAGTAGACCAACGTAAAGGAAAAATGTATAAAATTTTTCATATAATTAAGCTTACAAACTTAAATAGAAATTTAGCTTAATTACATGGACATTTTTTGTGTCGTTTTGTGCGCCTATTTCCTCGTTTTCTGCGTAACCGGAAATGGGTCAATGTTATCCTACAAATATGGCGGAACAAGTTAATGCTGTTCCGTCAGGAACGATTTCGAGGTCGTTTCCTTCACATCATCTTGTGCGTGTTTTCTACCGTTTTGTAAGCCTATTTCCACGTTTTGTGAATCAATGGTAGGGGATCAAAATGGGCATTCAATGTGGGAAGAAAAATGATCCACTCTCTCACCAGTATCGTATTTCAAGGTCGTTTTTTCGCATTGTCTAGTGCATGTTTTTATAGTTTCTGCGCATATTTTCACGTTTTGTAGGCCAACGAAAGTGGGTCAAAGACGACCTACAAATATGGCAGAAAAAGAAATATTCATTCCACTTTTAAGGTTCATTTTGACCCTCTCCCACTGATGCACAAAGCGACACAAATCATGCATTAAAAATGTGAAGGAAACGACCTCGACATTCGATGGTGACGGAACAGCATTAAGTTATTCCGCTATACTTGTAGGCCATTTTCATCCATTTTCGTTGTCGCACTAAAGTGGAAATAGGAGCACAAAACAGTACAAAGCAGGCACTATACGATGCGAAAGAAACGACCTCCAAATTCGATATTGGCGGAACAATGGCTCTATTTCCTCACACATTGATAGACCATTTTGACGCATTTCTGGTGATGCTCAAAACGTGGAAGTAGGCGAACAGAACGGTACAAAATACACACTAAACGATGCCAAAGAACCAATCCCGAAAATCGATAGTGGCGGAACAGCGAGCAATTTAACTCTCACTTTAAAGCCCCGTTTAACTCACCTCGGGTGATGCACAAGACGAGAAATAGGTGCAGAAAACTTAAAAAAGGCACTAAACGATGCGAAAGTAACGATTTAGAAATTCGATAGTGTCGGAACAGTGGGTCATTTTCGTCACACCTTGGAGGCCCGTTTTGACACACTTCTGGTGACGCGCAAAACGTGGAAATAAGGGCACGAAACGGCACGAAACATTCACTAGTCGATGCGAAAGGAAGGACCATGAAATTCGGCAGTGACGGAGAAGTGGGTCATTTCTGTCACACTTTGGAAGCCCATTTTGACACACTTCTGGTGACGCACAAAACGTACAAAACAGGCACTAAACGATGCGAAAGAACCGACCCCGAAATTCGATAGTGGCGGAACAGTAAGCCATTTAACTCCCATTTTAAAGGCCTGTTTAACTCACTTCCGGTGACGCACAAGACGAGGAAGTAAGTACAGAAAACTTTTTTTAAAAATAGGCACTAAACGATGCGAAAGAAACGACCTAGAAATTCGATAGTGTCGGAACAATGGGTCATTTTGGTCACACTTTGAAGGCCCATTTTGACACACTTCTGGTGATGCGAAAAACGTGGAAATAAGGGCACGAAACGGCACGAAACATTCACTAGTTGATGCGAAAGGAAGGACTACGAAATTTGGTAGTGGCGGAGCAGTGGGTCATTTTCGTCCCACTTTCGAGGCCCATTTTGACCGTCTTCCAGTGACGCACAAAACGTCGAAATACGCACACAAAATGGTACGCGATGTGAAATTAACGACCTCGAAATTCGATAGTGGCGGAACAGTGGGTCATTTTCGTCCCATCTTGGAAGCCCATTTTGACCCACTTCTGGTAACGCACAAAACGTGGAAATGGAGGCACGAAACAGCACGAAAATTCAGTAGTCGATGCAAAAGGAAGGACCTCGAAAATCGGTAGTGGCGGAGCAGTGGGTCATTTTCGTCCCACCTTCGAGGCCCATTTTGACCGTCTTCCAGTGACGCACAAAACGTCGAAATAGGCGCACAAAAGGGTACGAGATGTGAAATTAACGACCTCGAAATTCGATAATAGCGGAACTCTTGGTCATTTTCGTCCCATCTTGGAAGCCCATTTTGACCCAATTCCCATGACGCACAAAACGGAAGTAGACGCACAAAACGGCACAAAACGATGTGAAGGAAACGACATCGAAATTCATTGGTGGCGGAAGAGCAATAATTTGTTCCGCCATATTTGTAGGCCCATTTTGACCCACTTCCGGTGATGCACAAAATGTGGGAATAGGCGCACAAAGCGACACAAAACACGCACAAAAGATGCAAAACAAAGTACCTCGAAATTCGTTGGTGGTGGAACAAGCTAATGACGCCGTATATACTGTAGTTCTTACCAGGGAGCGCGGTGGGTCAGTGGTAGAGCGTTCACCTCCGGTGCTTGAGGTCCCTGGTTCGATCCCAGCTCGTGCAGTTTGGACTTTGTGGTGGACAAACACCGTGCTCGTGGATTTTCTCGGGGTTCTCCCGTTTCCTCCCACTTTCTTCATTTCATTCATTTCCCATCATCACCGTCTCCTTTAGCCTAACCGGCATAAGCGTGGGACGTAAAACTAAAGATTTCATAACATTTTTTGTAGTTGTTACCATCAAGGCTGAGAACTGCACGGTCCAATTTTTTTAGCCAAAGTAGAAGCCCGACCGGAATAGTGATGTCAACCGGCCCGGCTCGGTTCAACTGAGCGTACAGCTTGAGCTGGCTTGGTTGGGATTACCCATCGACTGGGCTCAATTGAGCCAATGGCTTGAACCGAATCGGTAAAGACGAGTTATCGACTCGGCTCGATTGGAACCAATGCCTCGAACCAGCTCCATTGAAACGAGTCCATAGACTGGGTTCGAGTCAGCTCAACTGAGCCAATGGCTTGAACTGGCTCGGTTGGGGTAAGCAATCAGCTCGGTTCGGTTCGGCTCGTGTGAGCCATCGGCTCGAACTAGCTCGGTTGGATGAGCTGTTGGCTAGGCTCACTTCTCGGTTCGGCTCGATAAGTGAAAGAGCTGTGAGCGAGCCGCTTGAGTCGTTGACAACCCTAAACCCGGGTCGAGCAGTTTTAAATATGTTTGTCTGGAATCCCATAACTTCTAACAATTTTTGGCTCGAGCCCGAATACTTGCTCCTCCTGAACTCAAACCAAGAACCTCGTGACCGATGTCCTTGCCTCCTGAAGATTTCTTGACTACCGAGATCAACAGTCAACTAATTTTTAGTATTCCGATACAAACCGCCTATATTCCATGTTTATACAGGTACACTGTGTTATAATAATAATTAGTTATAGTAGTAGTAGTATCATTGATAATTATATTGTCTATGTAGGATACTTGAAGATAGTAGTACTTGGAACTACACAAAGGATTTAGCTCGAGATCTCGAGTCGAACTCAGATATGTCTGCTTCGAGTCGAGTCGAGTTTTCAAGAAAACTCGCTCGAACTCGCTCGTGCTCATTCCTATTGTATGCATGACGGGCATATAGAGTTCTTTCGAGGGGGATAGAACCATAAACATAATATATTTAAACAATACTTAGTTTCACGACTTTCTTCCCAGGGGGAAGAGGGATGGTAAGTATCCAGCATTTCTTATAAGTACCTTATTTGAAATATGTAAAACAGTAACAAGTGGACAACACAATATACACACATCTTCTTATCTTCAGTTTTAATTGCTGATTTCAATTGCAATTAACAATTAAAATTAACAATTACAAGTTTCAATTGTCAATTGCAATTAACAATTGAATGTTTCAATTGCACCCTTTGCAATTGACAATTAACAATTAAAAGTTTCAATTGCCTGGTGACCAATTAACAATTAACAATTGAGGAAAATTTAATTGCAAATTTTATGATTGAATTCAATTGCAATTGAAATTAATTGTCAATTACAAATTGAAATCAATTCCAATTGAAATCAATTGCAATTGATTTTCAGAGCAATTACTTTCAATTGATTGATCAATTGCAATTGATTTCAATTGATTTTGCCCAACACTGACAGACACTAGCACTTTTGATATTTCTTGTTCAAGTGTTTGGAGGTTTCCGTGCCCCACCCAACCGTTTCTTCCAGGAAAATACGAAACCCGTATTCTTTAATTAGATATCTGCAATATCTTTTCGCAATTTCATTCACTTCGGGCTACTTCTTCTTGCCTTTGGGGCGTAAAATTTCAACATTTTTTTGGGGGGGAGCTTTTGCAACCTAAAATCGTTTTTTTTCCACTAAATATAAAAACCCGTATTCATTTATTTTTGCGTGTTGTGCATACACAAAGTTTCGTTGTAATTCTTCATGTCCTTTACACACATCTGACATACTGTTACTATCACTTTTGATATTTCCTGGTCAAAGGTTTGGAGGGGTCTGTGCACCACCTAACTGTCTTTTCCAGGTAAATACGAAACCCGCATAAGCACATTTTATGTCTACAATATGTGCAAAATTTCATTCACTTTGGTTCACTTCTTATCTTTCGGGCGTAAATTTTCAAAAGTCTGCGGTGGGTACTTTTGCCTCCTGAAACCACTTTTCCGTAGAAAGTTAAAAAAACAATATTCCTTTGTTTTTTGCGTATGGTCCATACACGAAGTTATGTTGCAATTCTTGATGTTGTTACACACACCTGACACACTGTTACTAGAACTTTTGATATTTCGTGATCAAATGTTTGGGGGGTTCGTGCCCCACTTAACCGTCTTTTTCAGGTAAATACGAAACCCGTATACTCACATTTTATGCCTACAATATCTGTGCAATATTTCATTCATTTTGATTCACTTCTTCTTATCTTTCGGGCGTCAACTTTCAAAAGCTTGGGGTGGGGTCTGTTGGCCCTGAAAGAATAGTTCCGCAGAAAATAAAAAAAAACATATTCCTTTTTTTCGCGTATTGTCTATACGTAAAGTTTCGTTGCAATTTTTCATGTTCTTTACTCACATTTGACATAATGTTACTAGCACTTCTCATATTTCGTGATCAAAGGTTTGGAAGGGTCCGTGCCCCATACAACATTTTTATCAGGAAAATACAAAACCCGTATCCTCATTTTACGTCTGCAATATCTGTTCACAATTTAATTCACTTCGGTTCACTTCTTCTTGATTTTCGTGCGTCAGCTTTAAAAATTTTGCGTGGGGACTTTCGCCCCGTAAAATCGTTTTTCCACAGAACATAAAAACCCGTATTCGTTTATTTTTTGTGTATTGTCCATACAGAAAGCTACGTTGGAATTCTTCATGTCGTTTCACACATCTGACATACTTTTACAAGAACTTTTGATATTTCGTGATCAAATGATTGGAGGGGTCCGTGCCCCACCTAACCGTCTTTTTCAGGTAAATACGAAACCCGTATACTAATATTTTATGTCTACAATATGCGTGCAAAATTTCTTTCACTTCGGTTCACTTCTTTTTATCTTTCAGGCGTCAACTTTCAAAAGTTTGGGGAGGGTACTTTTGCCTCCTGAAACCGCTTTTCCGTAGAATGTAAAAAAACAATATTACTTTGTTTTTTGCGTATAATCCATACACGAAGTTATGTTGCAATTCTTGATGTCGTTACACACATCTGATATACTGTTACTAGAACTTTTGATATTTCGTGATCAAAGGTTTGGAGGGGTCCGTACCCCACACAACCTTTTTTTCAGGAAAATACGAAGCCAGTATCCTCATTTTACGTCTGCAATCTGTTCAGAATTTCATTCAGTTACGTTCACTTCTTCTTGCATTTCGTGCGTCAGCTTTCAAAATGTTGCGTGGGGACGTTTGACCCCTAAAATCATTTTTCCACCGAAAATAAAAAACAATTCCTTTTTTTTGCGTATGGTCCATACACGAAGTTATGTTCCAATTCTTGATGTCGTTACACACATGTGAAGTACTGTTACTAGAACTTTTGATATTTCGTGATCAAAATTTGGGGGGTCCGTGCCCCACCTAACCTTCTTTTCCAGGTAAATACGAAGCCCGTATACTCACATTTTATGCCTACAATATCTGTGCAAAATTTCATTCATTATGATTCACTTCTTCTTATCTTTCGAGCCTAAGCTTTCAAAAGTTTGGGGTGGGTTCTTTTGCCCCTGAAACCGTTTTTCCGCAGAAAATAAAAAACCGTATTCTTTGCTTCTTCTTCTTCATGTCTTTTACACACATTTGACATAGTGTTACTAGCGCTTTTCATATTCCGTGATTAACTGTTTGGAGGGGTCCATGCCCCACCCAACATTTTTTTTCAAGAAAATACGAAACCCAATCCTCATTTTAGGTCTGCAATCTCTGTTCACAATTTCTTTCACTTCGATTTACTTCTTCTTACCTTTCTGGCGTCAGCTTTAAAAATTTTGCGTGGGGACTTTTGCCCCTTAAAATAGTTTTTTACGGAACATAAAAACCTGTATTCCTTTATTTCGTGCGTATTGTCCATACACAAAGTTTCGTTGCAATTCTTCATGCCCTTTACACACATTTAACATACAGTTACTATCACTTTTGATATTTCATGATCAAATGATTGGAGGGGCCGTGTCCCACGAAATCCGTATATCCACATTTTATGTCTACAATATGTGTTCAAAATTTCATTCACTTCGGTTCACTTCTTACCTTTCGGGCGTTAATTTTCAAAAGTTTGGGGTGGGTTCTTTAGCCCCCTGAAAGCGTTTTTCCGCAGAAAATCAAAAACCGTATTCTTTTGTTTTTTGCATATTGTCTATACCTAAAGTTTCGTTGGAATTCTTCATGTCCTTTACACACATTTGACATAGTATTACTAGCACTTTTCGTATTTCGGGATCAAAGGTTTGGAGGGGGCCATGCCCCACCCAACATTTTTTTTCAAGAAAATTCGAAACCCGTATCTTCATTTTACGTCTGCAATCTCTGTTCACAATTTCATTCACTTCGATTTACTTCTTCTTACCTTTCGGGCGTCAGCTTTAAAAATTTTGCGTGGGGACTTGCACCACCTAAAATCGTTTTTCCACAGAATATAAAAGCCCAAATTGCTTTATTTTTGGCCTATTGTCCATACACAAAGTTTCGTTACAATTCTTCATGCCCTATACACACATTTGACATAGTGTTACTAGCACTTTTCATATTTCGTGATCAAAGGTTTGGAGGGGCACGTGCCCCACGCAACTTTTTTTTTTTAGAAAAATACGAAAACCGTATCCTCATTTTACGTCTGCAATATCTATGCACAATTCATTCATATGCACTTCGGTTCAGTTGTTGTTGCCTTTCCGTCGTCAACTTTCAAAATATTTGGTGAGGCTTTTACATTAAACCTTCACATTATGTAACTATTTTCTTTTTTATGAGATTATTTTTTGTTGCGGGGGGAGGAGATAAATGCTTTCCTGTGATGTGTTTCTTGCCATTCATCTTGTTTGAACTGCTTAAGTAAGATCATGTTGTAACTTTTGATGTCATCCAACTCCGCCAGGATAATAAAATTGTCATTTTTAATGATTCGTTTTATTCTGTTATTTGCAGTTTGCCACACTGATATATTTGTTACAAAATTGAGGTTTGGTCCAACGCCTTTCGAATTCGCAACCAACCCAATCGCTGAGCTTTTTGGGTTGCCTGCTATTGCAGGAAAAGGAGAATCGCAGGTGGTAATGCACTTTTGGAGTCGTGTATACATACATATTTATTCCTATATACTTTTAGAACACAATAGTATATGTAACGTTTTATTTCGTAAAAATGTTTAATAATACAGTTTGTTATGGCGTAAATTTTGACACTAATATTCAGAGATTTGTCAGTTTCACCGAACCTTTTGTTTAAATACAAATTCTATAAATAAGCGATCAGCGATTACAAATAAGATGATTTTTTTATAAATAAAAAATAAAAACGATGTTTGAAATATTAAATACGTGCGTCCCTACTTAATAAAGTTTTTAACCTCCCCTGAGATTCTGACGAAACTAACCTAGGAGCAACCTCTTTAAAAAACTGTACAAGCATAACGAAAATATACATACGTGCATATCTGTTTACGAAAACCATGAATTCTCGCTTGAGATATTCTCAAAATTTATATCGGGTCATCAGTAAAGAATTCTCTTTCAAGAGAAATAATAATATTAATATTAAATCAAAACTGATCAATGTGTTACGAAAATATACTTGAGCATACATAAATATATAATAATGAAATGCATTAACGACACACTGTGTTATAGATTATTCAGGCCCATACATACTCGAGTGTATTACTTCAGATGTTTAAAAAAGAAAAGAAAGAAAGAAAAGAAAGAAAAAGCAGAAAATGTAGTGAGCAATATTGGCTTGTTCAAGCTTCAAAGTTGTTTAATATGAACTGATATTGCTGTTTCTTTTGCTATTGTAAATATCTTCCTTTGAATTCACTTAGCTTAAGCATTGATTACATTACGTTTATATAATTATTGTTTGTACTAAAAGTTTTACTTCGTTGAAGATCACTATAAATAGAAGAGAAGTTTGCGTGTAAGATACCAGCGACCAAGCGCTTGTTAAAAGTTCATCTGACTCTCGCTGTCCACTTCTGCGACCAAGATGACGTCATGCGCCGGAGCGACAAGAATGTAGCACTGCATTGCATCCACCTTGTAGTCTTTCCACCATGGTCTAGACGGTGTGGTCAACAGATTTCTAGGCGTGAAACAAAGGCGATTTGGAAATGTTGAACGTGTAAAAGCCCTGTGCATAAGAAAGATCGGGTTTCTCAAGTGAAAACTAATATTTTAAAATATATATATATATATATATATATATATATATATATATATATATATATATATATATATATATAATAAAAATTGTTGATTTTGAGAAATAGCTTGAAAATTTTAATGGTTTTGGTGTATCTACATTCTGGTCTATATGTCTATGTTCTATGCTTCTTTCTCACACACATGGAATCACATATTTCATGATGTTTGATTTCTAACAATCAAATACAATCAGGAGTGAAAGTGGATCTGAAAAAGTAGGGAGACGCTTAACGTCATGCCGTCCCCCGTGTCTTTCCCCATTGTAATTGTTTTAGAAAGTAGGGGACGCCACATATACTTTCCGGAAGTGGGGGGACAACGTCCCCCCGTGTTTCCCCGCACTTCTAACCATGAATACAGTATGAAACTATATAGAGTTTAATTTAATTCTGTATTCAGATGCAGGTTATAGTCAGAAACTGTGCAAAAGTTCGCATGCCAGCATAAGCCTTCATATCCAGCACGTATCGGTATTCTTTTTAAAATTGATTATTTCTATTCTTCCTATTTGTATGAGGAAAACAAACGTTTTACGTGTTTAAGTTGTCCAGTTGTAAATCGGCTTTTGCATGTTCACGGCAAATCATGGAAAATTGAAATAAATTGTAGGATCAATATACGTATTCTGTGGAATTTGAAATATTTGAGTGTGTTCAAGTTACTCACGAGAACATATTCAAGCATTTTCAGTTCTACAGATCATACAGATCCTAAAGTTTTTCTCGGTTTTCCGAAATTTGCTGTAGAATGACAAACGCCGGTTTGAAACTGAACCGTTCATAGAGGTAAAACTTTTTAAAATAGTGTACAGTGGTGGTTTCCGATCTATAGTGACGAATTTCATAAGTCATTGCAGCGTCGGTAAGTCCTCCTTAAAAGTTGCAATAATCGGCCAGTGCTTTGTATGTCTTTAGAATAGAAACTAGGAGATGGGGCCTCACTCATGCTGTTTGTGGAAGGCGGGATGGGCGCAAATCTTTAGTTACGCCACTGAGTAGGACTAGTATTATTGATTAAATTATCGTTTGTGTTAAGCAGCTCTCTGTAATATTGAGACTTGTAAACAAAGACACTTCTGAAATTGAGAATAGTTCTATATTTGCTTATCGTTATTTGAAAGGTGATTTTCAGTCCTTGACACGTTTACTTTTTATATTGTGTCAAGCAGTCGAAGAAAGGCCCCGCGAGGCTCTCTTCCCTAAGCCGCGCAAAGGCTAAGGCCGCCTATGGAGCTAGAAATAAGAGAGTTCTATGAAACACAGTTTTGCAAGATCCGATCGGGATTGTACTAAAATATTTGACGATTACATGTGACAGATCTCCATATATAAACCCTTAAGAGGCTCTATCACTGCGAAATTAAACTACCGCTAATTTTACAGTAATTACGTGATATCTTCAAATAGATAAAAGATAATTGAAAAGTGGGACAAGACCTCCCTAGACAATGTTACTTTGCATGAGTTACCATTACCACGAGTCACCTACTAGCTTTCTATTTGCAGTTATTTAGAAACGCGAAAATAAATGCCGATTTCCTAAATGGTTGGAAATCGAAAGCAGATAAGTGAGTCGTGATAACGGTATCTCACGTAACATAATATTGTCTAGGGAGGTCTTGTTCCACTTTTCGATTATCTTTTATCTATTGGGAGATATCACACAATTACTGTACAATTAGCGGTATTTTAATTTCGCAGTGGTAGGGCCTCGTAAGCTGTAATTGTGCTTAACCTTGATTTTGACGAAGATACGTTTTTTCCTACATCTGCAAATTCCACAATCCGAATTACCCATGCAGTGGGTCTGTTGCAAAGTTTATGGTACGCGTACCCGCACATTAGGAAAACAAATAATTGTAATAATAAAACGCTGGTTGTAAGTGGTAGAAGTAAAGGTGGCAACAAGGGCGCCGATTTCTCTCTAACTTTGGAGGGGCCCATTCAAATGTGTGTTTGGTTGCAGACAAAGGTCTAAGAAGGCTTATATGAGGATTTCAAGACAAATTGAATTCGAATTATGCCAAAGGTTCAAAATACATTAAAAAATACAGATAATAATAAAAAATACATTCCTAGAAAACATGATGGCCCTCATTCAAACATTTAAACATCCCATATGAGGATTGATGGGGCCCGGGCTCCAGGCCCCCCAGGATCGGCGTTCTTGGATAACAATAACAAGCAAAGAAGAAGATAGAAAAGAAAAATCTTGTTTCAAATTTGTGTCCTCAGTTATACAAACGTTGTTGATCTTCAGTGCAATTTGGCGACTCTACGCGTTCCCCTCTGGTTCAAGGAATCTTGGGTTCGATCTTGGTGTTAGATCCTTGAAATTCGAATGTATTACTATGGTCAAGATTCCACCTTACACTGTAGGTCCATGTCTCATATACTTTCGGTGCGGCAAAGGGACACTAAAATTCAAGTCAATCGAAGGACAACTCGTATGGCGAAGGTTAAAGAAAATGTGTGGTAAGTCAGAATATCACATAGAATGTATGTTGTGCGTTCACTGTATTTACATGCTTAAGCAGATAGAAGGTCAGATGTTACAGATTTGCTGTTTACAATCTATTTTTCTTTGTGCTAGGAAAAACCTCTATTATTATTATTGAAGCATTATTATTATTAGTATTATTATTGTAGTTAATAGCATTTGGAGGAAGTGTCACGCTTTGTCGCAAATTTTATCAACATATTCTATCAAAAAACTTGCAACAATGTGCAACTAATACAAAGAACATCCTGTATTGGTATCGCTTTAGATGCACACGAATTCCGTTGCTTTACAATTAGTATATTGGATTTTTTTATTTATTTATTACAAACTATTTTTCTCAAATCATCAGTAAAAATAACATTTTAGTTCCTGAAGTAAATAAATAAAATAAGAAACTACTGTGCAAAAGCTTACGTCTTATTTAATTTTATTTCGCTGTTGATCCACACAAAAGCTCTTTTCCTCCAAACATTCAATCCATCTCACCCACACCTTATTAGCAATTTTTTTTTGTTCAAGCTAATATTTTTCGCCTATTTAGGCGAGATGGAAATTACCATTTCGCCTAGTCCTATATCGTCTAAAACTGTGTCAAGAGACAAGAAGGAAATTTGTGTACTGAAGAGTGAATTTATGTACTAGTTCAGTGTTCTGCAACCTTTCTATTTACTCGCGGCATAGGATAAATTATCTATGACTCGACACGGCACACCAAAACAATATTCATCTGAAAAATGTATTATATGACACTACTCAAATTGTTATCAAACAGAAATCGAATGGAATCGAACATTTATTACTAATATGAATTAAAATTTATTGTCGCAGACAAGTGCAATGGATTTCAGCTCCTCATATAAAGTTGATTTAGTGTAGAACATACTAAAAGCTTGTTACTACTGAAGTAAATAATTGTTTGTCGTTTAATGCAGAGATGCAAATAAGCAACACAATTTTACTCGCCCAAGAAAAAAGCTACTGGCCCACATCCCACAATAGAAATCATTTACTTATCTTCGATATGATATTAAATACTCGCCCGCACCGATGAACCACTCGCCCCGGGCGAATGGGCGAGTGGTTATTTGCATCCCTGGTTTAATGTGATACCTGTTCTACTTACGTTAGCTGCACAGAGACAGTTGATTTATGGAATAATTTTAGACAATTCCACTCATTTTTTTTTCCTAAAAGGAAATACTGTACAAGCATGAGAACACAGTAACTAGGATAAAATAATTATAATAATTCCACAATTAATTTCTTACATTGAGAAAAATATCGAGCCACTTTGCCGCAGGCTCGTAGCCAGCCTCCAAATTAAGGGGGAGGGGCTAAATGAAAATTAAGGTCGGCAAGTTTTAGGATGGTTTCTCTCTCTCTCTCTCTCTCTCTCTCTCTCTCTCTCTCTCTATATATATATATATATATATATATATATATATATATATATATATATATATATATATATATATATCAGTCTTGGGAAGTAACCTAACGCAAGTAACTTTTCCTAGTAACGCGGTACATTTTTTCCAAAGTAACTGTAACGGTAACGCGTTACAAATTTTTAAGTAACGTACCTAGTTTGCGTTACTTTTTTCGCGTTACATTTCGGATGAGTAACTACAATATATGTATTTTTTTCGGAAACAATTGTTTCTTTCCTGTAAGTGAATTTCTCAGAATGAAACAATCGAGCATGAACTACGTATGTGGACAGAGAAACAGATAAATTCGTAGTGCCACTTGTTACTTTTGGAAGATGAGGACAGCCTTAGGGAAATCATGTGTACTGATTGTAAGCACCTGGAAGATTTTGTCGTAGATTTTGACAGCTCCAAATCAATACATTCAATGAGTGAACTAGGAGTGCAATGGTACCGGTAGTCTATTTTACTTTGGTGTTGTTTTTATAAAGATGGAGAACGAAAATATTTTACCGTTCGAACATTTGAAAGAATACTTTTTTCTTAAGAACTGAGAATGATGGACATAATTTAAAAGTAAAGTGTCTGAAGTGCCACGGCGGAAAATATTTATCAACAACTAGGGTGCCATAATTAACGATTTACAGTAAGGGGTTAATATGAATAAACTGTGTTCTGATGAGGAGACCTATTTTATCACTAGAAAATAGTTTGCTGGTGATATATAATATTGGATTTCTTTCAGATCAGTTTGCTTATCCTAGAGTCCCGTTGATTATAGAGTTTGAAACTAGCTTTAAAAAGCATGTATCGATTTTAGAGTTACTGGCAAGTTTCGATTCACTCCCAGTTCATGTGTTCTCATTTTATTAGTTGTAGTATAATGTTTCTCTATATTCTGTATTTTTAATTTTACATAACAACATTGTTATTATTATTAGCAGAATAATAATAAGCAACCATTTTTTCTAACGCATAGGGATGAGCACGAGTCAAGCTAAAACTCGACTCGACTCGAATACAAGTCGAGTTTCGAGTCAAGTCAAAGGTAATATTCTCGAGTCGAGTTCCGAGCCGATTCAGTTTTTCGCGTTGAATTTCGTGTCCAGTTGAGTTTGATAAATGACTCGTTCGTTTTAACTCGTCTTGAAATCATGGCCTGATTACACTGGAAAACGAAAGCCATGAGAAATGTAAGTTAAACAGTAATATGGAATACTTTTAGTGTTGCTCACGAGAGGGGACACTGCTCGCATCTCGTCTCGTCTCGATAGTGAGACCACGAGAGATTTTTTTATAACAAGCTCAGCTCGGCTCGGCTCAACTGAGAAGATGGCTCGAGCTGGCTCACCTTGGGGTTAACCATCGGCTCGAGCTGGCTCACTTGGGGTGAACCATCGGCTCGAGCTGGCTTGGTAGAGATGAGCCATCTGCTCGGTTTGGCTCAACTGAGCTGAGGGTTCTAGCCGAGTCGGTTGGGTGAGTTGTTGGCTCGGCTCACTTCTCAGGTTCGGGTAGAGAGTGAATGAGCTGTGAGCCGAGCTGCTCGAGTCGTTGACAATTCTAAACCCGGGCCGAGCAATTTTGAAGATATTTGGCTAGTGATCTATAACTTTTAATAGTGTTTGGCTCGAGCCCGAATACTCAACCTAGACCCTCAACCCAAATTCAGAAGCTAGTGAACAATGTCCTTGACTCCTAGACTTCACGACTACCGAGGTTGGCAATCAAATAGTTTTTTAGTATTAAAATACAAACCGCATATCTTTCATGTTTATATACAGTGTTGTTATAATTAATAATAATAATAATAATAATAATAATAATAATAATAATAATAATAATAATAATAATAATAATAATAATAATAATAATAATAAGTTGTAGTAGTAGTAGTGTCATTGAAAATAATTATACTGTCTATGTAATATACTTGAAGAATGTACTCGAAACTACACACCGAATTTGGCTCGACTCGACTCGAAACTCAACCCCAATTCGGGTGGAGTTGGAGGAAATTTTTCGAGCCTAGTTCTCGGTTCGAGCTCAAAGATGTCTGTTTCTAGTCGAATCGAATTTCAAAGAAAACTCGCTCGAACTCGCTCGTGTCCATCCCTACGAGTAACGCAATGTGGCATTTTATCAATGTTACATTATATGAAAATGTTCATATATCAAGTAAAAATTTGTCCTTGCATTTACATAAAGCGATTCAGAAGTGCAATAATAATAATAATAATAATAATAATAATAATAATAATAATAATAATAATAATAATAATAATAATAATAGCGGTAGTAATAGTAGTATGGAAAATTGAAGTCATATTTTTTTTTACATTTTTAAAGTTTCGGACCTAAAAGTAACGCGTTAGTAACGCGTTACTTTCAAAGTAAAGTAACAGTTACTTTTGTGTTTCAAGTAACGCGTTACTAACGCGTTACATTTTTACAAGTAACTTACCCAACACTGATATATATATATATATATATATATATATATAGGGTGGCCCATTTTAATCTTTCCACAGAAATATGTCAAAAACGGTTGAACACAAACAAAAAGTCAAATAGGAAATGCCATGGGGCACACCGAATGGGCTTCAAGGGGGCCCAGGGCCCAACTTTAAAATTTTAAATGGAAACATGGGGCGAGTGATACATCGTTTGATAGATCTTTAAAAATTAAAAAAAGTGTTGTGGCAAAAGATTTTTTTATATTGGTCACCGTATTGAAGATGGCCGCCAAGACATGGTACCTGTATCAGATAAAACGTCCAGTACCACTAACGTGCAAACATTTGGAGATAAATGAACAGAAGTAAACTCGTATAGGAAATTACAGAGGGTATTTATCATTCCACGGATAGAGAATAATGCAACGGACAAAAAGATTATTAAAATATATTTGACATAATGCAAAAGAGGAAATGTAATTCTTAGAAAATTATCTTTCTGACCTCCCTCTGTAAGTACATGAAGCGGGAATGAATGGTAAAATCTGAAATAAAAACCCCACTTTTACTTGCAGTAGGTATGGTTTGTCTGAAACACTTGTGTGTGCAAGTGAGTGGTACTGTAATGAATAAAAATAAGGTGAAATTCAAGTTTAACACCCATTTGTATTGCAAAGTGCGATTGGATGGGAAAAAAGAAGCAACTGAAATGAGAAGCAAAGGTTTTAATAATACACTTATGGAACTTGCAAACACTTTGCCCGCCCCTTCGCTCCTGATAATTTATCGCAATGCGTGCAGGATGTCTGGGAGGCATCTGCATCAGTATGAACCGTTTCGTTACTGAGGAACACAACTGAAATTACCGCTGAAAGTTACTCGAAATGTAACTGTGGACAACATTTCAGTGAAGCTCATATTCTATCACATCCTAGAAAACATAGAAGGAAAAGAATCGAACCAATATCCTGCAGACGATTGTTGAACAAAACCAACGATGGTACACATTTTTCTAAAATTGCATTGTTTAACTTTTTTTTTCTTCTTTTCAGTTGATTCATTTTTGCATCAAATCATTGCCTGCAATCAAAATAGAAGGTAGCATTTAACTAGAATTTTACTTTATCCCATAACAGAGACACCTATCTCTTATAAAAACAGATTTCAGATAACTTTGTTTCGTAGATACAATTTGCAAAAACTGAGGTTCTCATTTCCAATTTCACTGTTCCTTTCCGCTTCACCCACCTAAGGAGAGAGGTTGCAGCGATAATTTTCTAGGAATTAGATTTCATCCTATGCATTATGGAACTTTCACGCTAATCATCTTTTCTTCTGTTGCTACATTCTCGAGCCGTGGAATGATAAATACCCTCTGTGATTTTCTATTCGATTTTCTGTTCTGTTCATTTATCTTTAACCTTTTTCATATTAATGGTACTGGACCTTTTTCATATTAGTTTTATCTGATAGAGTTATCATGTCTTTGTGGTCATTTTGAAAAAGGTACCGCATATGAACAATATTTTGCAGCAGCTCTCTTTATCGAACGAGGTATCACTCCCCTATGTTTCCATTTACAATTTTGAAGTTTTGCCCTGGGCCCCTATGAAGGATGGCACTGGGCAGGGGCGGATCCAGGACCGACTTCTGGAGGGGGTCGTGGGTTGTCATACTGCTACTTTTAAGGGCTCCAAACTTTGGGATGGTTTTTCTTATATATAAAAAATAAGAGTTTCCTCTTCTGGGGGGGGGGACGATCGCCCAGATCGCCCCCCTGGATCCGCTCCTGGCACTGGGCCTGTCTTCCTGTTTCGCCGAATACCTTTGGCTATTAAATTATCGCACACCTGTGCAGGCGACCATGTTCGGTGAATCAGGAATAATTCCTGTTTGGCCGAAAGCTTGTTATAGGGAATTTATATTCAGATTTTTTTGTAGTTTGATTTGTGAGGTGTTGCCAATTTTCATGGAGGATTAGGTTGATTGAGGGAACAAAACACTCCATTTAGTGTTAAGCGTAGAAAATATTTTATTTTATTTTCTACAAAATTTTAAATTAAAGGTAAGAACTTTTGATTAATTATCATTCCTTATTAACTGTATTTAAGACGGCCAGAAAAGAAAGAGATACCAATAATGACTTCATTATTCGATATAATTTCGGTACTTCCTTGACAAGATAAAGGATTGTGTGGTTAAAAATACTCTTATGATTGCCGATCACGAGAATTGTGGTTTCAAGGTTCTACAATGGCACAAAATTAATCACAAAAAAATTAAATGTATACCTTTTATAATGCATAATATTAATCCTCACTGTATTGGCGTAGCCAGAAAAATATATTTATCATTGATAATTTTTAACTTAATCTTACTTTAACTAATAATTTAATAAAATACACAAATCTTTCTCCTAGCACCTAGTACAGCAGATAAAATGGTGAACCCGAAAAAAAAATGGTACACAAATGTACAGAAATGAACTTCTGAAAAAAAATCCATGGATATGTTGCAGCAATTTCTTAAAAATGGCGTCTAACTACAAAAGAAACAGACTTTTCTAAGTGCATTTTATATAAGGAATATTTCTTTACTATGTTACTTTACTGCAGAAACTCTCATATCAGAAATTTAGTGAAAAATTCTATGTAATTTTTCTGTTCGTCATCCTCTAGAAAATATGTTTGTCAGCCAGCAAGATCGTATGGTAAATTTCAAAATGGTGGAAGTTGGAACTTTTCAAAAATTCGTAATTTTCGCAATTATTAACCTATTCCAAAATCTATCTATCTATCTATCTATCTATCTATCTATCTATCTATCTATCTATCTATATATATATATATATATATATATATATATATATATATAAAATAAAAGTGACTATGTTTTTAACTTAATGACTCATGAACCAAAGTACTGATCTCGATCAAATATTCAACATAAATAAGTTTCGGGCCTGGGATGGTTTTTATCATTTCACTTCGAAGGTGCAACTTGGGGATATATAAAAATGATCAAAACTGATCAAAAATGATCGACATTACTGTAGAATCCATAGTTTTCAGAGTCACTGAGATGAACAGTGACACTTCTGATGTCGTTTAAATCCAAAATCAACCCCGCAACTTGGGGAGAAGGAGGGGGATATAAACAAAAATGGTCGAAAATGACCAATATTATTGTCGAATCTACAGTTTTCGGGGTCGCTGAAATGAACAGTTACTCTTCGAATGCCGTTTAAATTCAAATTCATCTCCCATTACCATTTCTAATGGGGGATGTTAATAGGTAAAAAAAAAAATCATTGAAAATTACCGGAATTGATGTCAAATTAATCGGTTTTGGAGTCCGTAAGCTGATTGGTGATAATTTTGGTACCTTTTATGTCCAAATTGAAACGTATTCTGCCCGTTCGAAGAACGGGTATTCTGCTAGTTATTAACTAAACCAAACTTAGCATAAAGATGGGTACATACAATGTCTGAGTTGTGAGTTGAAATCATCATGATTTTGCAAAATCTTTTAATATGGAAACTGTTTTAAAGAAATATTCCTTTTTTGGCGGCTTTGTGTCAAAGATTTAATGGAAATTAATGAAATATTTACAGTAAGATTTTGGGGGTGGGCTTAAACCCGGAAGCCCTACTTCCATTAAATACGCCACTGCGATACTACATGTAAAGGGTTACTCAACAACTTATTATGAAGTTGTTGCTGCAATGTATATCTCTAATAAGATATTTAACCCACAAAAAATCAATGTTGTTCAAGTAAGAATTTTTGAACAAACCTTTCATGGTTGACTAAGTGAGGGCCTTAGATAACAGAAATGTCGAAAAAGATGTTTTCGACTGAATTGGAAATCCAATATGACACCTGCGACACAGCGAGAAACAAACGTAGTTTATAACCTTAATTTAGTACATGAACAATTACTACTTTACTAGAGTAATTATTGATCCTTCTAGACACAGGGAAATTAAATTATTAGGGATTTAAATACTTACTTATCATAAGAACAAATAAAATATATCCGGAAGCTGAAAACCAATCGAGAACTCTGAGCCACATGCAGCTACTGGCAGGAAAAGCTGAATAAAATTGCTAAAATAGCAAGAAAAGGAACGAAACAAAGCTTGCTAGAAAGGTTTATGTGTGGCTTGTAAAGTACAATAGGTATTTGTCTAATGAACTAACATTATAAGGTGAACAGAAAATCAGTGCGACACCTGTGATACGCTGGGGATTTGTGGGTTAAAGTTCTTAATCCTGTGACGATTTGTCTTCAAGGCACAACAGTTGATTATAGAATAGTTTATTCAGTCATTGATGGAATAAAATAGAAGCTTAGTTCACTAAGGAATGATGAATCGTGGAATAATATATGTTCAGAGATAGATACATTTGGTGAAAAATATAAAGCTTCAAAATAAAAGATGCAGCTTCCAAAAGGGAAGCTTTCTCTTACAATAGTCAAGAAATCGTGTCATATAAACTGAAAGTAAAAAAAGTTCTACAACTATGAACACATTGTATGTAAATAAAAGTGATCTTTAAATTAACAAGTACAAGTCGAGACATTAAAATAAATGTGCTCATATCCACAGTAAATTGAGAAAAATAAAATTATTTGTGATCACAGTTACTAATCATCTAATCCTCTAAATGTATGCAATGTCCTAAAAAAAAAAAAAGTCCCATCAAACATGGGCCAAAAAATGCCTCTTTTTACAGTTTTACAGTTATGCTGAAAATGAAAGAGATCACATGTTAAAACTTCTTAGGTTGTAAACTATAGGATCTATTACAAAGGGCCGAAGGAATTACACAGGAAGAAGTATGCGTTTTACTTAAACATCCATGTTCTACAATCTTCCAGTACCGGCTGAATGAATTATAAAAGAGGTTGTTTTCGAGAAATTCTTTGAAGATAGAATATGTTATCTGGCATTTCATAACTTTTAAAAATTGTATTAACTGTTTCATGATAGAGAAGTGATATAAGTAATGTTCGATTAGTAAGAGAGACGTGAAATTATTTTTAAATGTCATCTACTTGAATACTGCCAATAATGTTCCTTTAGTAGTTAAAAGTATATCCCCTGAAGGGTTCGATTCTCAGAGAGGTCACTCGGTCGAAAAGGCGTAACAGCTTTTTCAGACCAGCTATCGTGAGTGAATATTTTTCCTGGATTTTCCTCATTCACACCAGGCAAATACCGGGATAGTACCTAACATACAGGTCCCAAACTGCTTCCTTCCCTCCTCATTCCTTTCTTCCTTTCCAGGGTGGTGTACTCGCCGGGAACGTCATACCTTATACGTCATAAATATTATATGTATAAGAAAACAAGAAAATAAAAAAATAAAAAATATATGCCTGAAAGAAACACAGGTACAAGATTAAACGATACAAACCTACACTATCATTTGTAACTTTATATCTACTTGACCTATACAGATGAATTATATATCAAACAAAGGAAATTTTATTTACAGAACATTTTAAGTTTCAAGACCATAGATTTGAACTTAAGGTAAGAAATCAAGGAAAACATGATTGTTCTATAGACGGTGGCGGCCAAATTGGATATGGCAGCCATTGGAAGAAGGTCAACAGGAATGTCCGGAGGCTTTTAGGAAATTACTATACTTGATGAAACGAAACTATCCTGCAACATTTATTAAGCTACTAATTTTTGCTGGTTTTGTCAAAAATTTCCCCTACATACTGGACCAAGTCTCAAGAGAAAATGTTAACTATTAATGAGGTGCAGGACTACCAATGTATGCGAGCTAAACAAAGTTTAAAAAAAAAATCAACTTTCGCTAATAAGAAAATTAACTCTGTATCATTGTTTTGATTGACGTTTGCATAGCTTGGAGGTATTAGGAAAGACTTGAAGCCCTGCCCATTGCGACCCACCAGCCACCGTGACCCACTCAGACTCTGACCCACCGACCCACTCTGCTCACTGTCAATGCATTGTAGAGAGCATCTTCTGAACACTGGGGAATTTATCTACGTTTTACTTTCAAGGTCTCTATTTTTCTTCCTTTTTATTTGTTTCTATTTACTTACCTGAGGTGAGTATTAGTGCGTTGCGTACATGGCTGGAAAAGACAATGCTGCACTTTTTGATTGGGATATGTCACTTTTTGAAGTCATAATTCATGTCAAAATGTAACATTTGAGCTGATTCAAGATGATCGCCATGAGCCACGATATTGCCCTTTTTAAAGTAGCTATTGCTTCAACCTCTGAAAAATACATTTGTTTATTGGTAATGTTTTGATATCCCAAATATGATTTTGATATCTTAAATACAGTGACATGGGAATAATATTTCCCAATCCTATTTGTAATTAGAAAATATACAGTATATATCAATAGGGAACATTACGATCTAAAACTCCTTAAGCGAGTACAATCCATCCAAATTTAATGATTCGTACTCCATTCTCTTTAGAATGACGCAATCTTCCAAATGCAAAATTGTTTATGTCCCGACTAAGTACGGGAAAGGGGAAATTTTTGGAAAAGCGCGATATTTCTCCGAAAAATTCCTTTTATTTTAGACATTTGGATCCTCTTAGAGTGGCATCAGCTGAAAATACGCAACCCTAACATACCACAAAAATACACCGGAGTATTGTCAATGCTTCTTGCAAACACCATTCCGATGTCTTATTTAGTGACGTCGTCAAAAAATATTCCCCAATCCTGTTTGCAAGTAAAACATGTATATAAGTTTGGAAAACTACAATATGAAATTTCTGGACGGAGTTCTAACCATCCAAAGTTTGTGGTTAGTACTGTACGTAATTCTCTTTAGAATGATGGAATGTTTCAAATGCAATGTTGTCCATGACCCCATGACGTACGAAAAAAGGAAAGTTTATGCTTCCAAATTTATTGAAAGGTATATCTTATTTAGTTATCCAGGACATCTAAGAAGTTCACTAAATTCTTTAGTATCTTATCCCCTAATTGTCCGATTAAAATGTTCTTAGACCGACTCCAGGTGAAATTATACAATCCTAACATACCACAAAAATACGCCGGAGTATTGTTAATACTTCGTGCGAACACCATTCCGATTTCTTATTGACGTCGTGAAAAAACATCGCAAGCTATTATTAAGAGGGGAATTTTCTGTCCTTACACATTCAACTCTATACCTTATTGATTCTGCACATTTTTCAAAACCAGAATTTTTTCACTTTACTCACATATTTTATTGATAAGTGATTTTAAAAAAATAATCTTAATATCTCCTTTTCCCCACGGGGTTCCGTAGGTATGAAGAAAGGGTCGTTTTTATAAACAAGAGTGATTTGAATTATTTTAAGAAAAAATTCATTAATGTGATAAATGTTTACAAACAACTAAAACATTAACTTTTTCTGTACAGCTCTCATGATTCTTAATCATCTTCTTTCAACTTTTTATTGTATTTATTGTTGTATTGTCTACCACCAGTGCGTTTTGTGCAAAGCAGTGTGCATGCAACTTTGGCTTTTGAACAAGAGCATCGTGCAATACATCCGGAACAACCGCATTTAACAAATTCTCTGCAGGCTTCCATAATAGGGGGATGAGAAGACCAGACCGGTGTTCACTCCTCATCTATAATGGTCCATCGCCATCCTTCTGGCTTTGAAATATTGTTCTTCCCTGATCATACAGGACCCCAAACTTAACCTACGTGGTATGCTGAACTGAGGCAATGTTGACTTAGTGCCTCTTTTGTTTGGGGAAGACTTTGTAGACTGTGACTTTTTGAAGTAAAAAGAAAGTTTCTAAGGTTATTTAGTGAATTTCTTAATACAAAAAAATTTAGTGAACTTCTTAAAATTTCTAAATAACCCCATAAGATATACCTCTCATAAATTTGGAACTTCCGAAAACATAAAAAAAATGAACTTTAGAAGTTTATAGCTCCAATACTATGGGACCTACCGTAATCGGGTCAAGACTTCACTTAGGAACTAATATGTGCGCTATCCAACAATACACGTTTTAGAATCCTGGGTAGGTTCCTTGAGCTATGGACCTTTAAAGTTCATTTTTTATGTTTTCGGAAGCTTATAACTCCGAAATGACGAATTTCTGCACCCAGGTTGGTCTATACTTTTTGTCTTATCTTGGTGTCAGGAATCACCTTGAAACGTTGTCGTTTTGAAACACCCTGCATATGCTATGATAATTAAATTGAAATTCATCGTAATATGACCCATGACAAACACTTTACCATTTTATATCATAAAGGTCAGATCCATTAATATTGTAAAAAATGAAATGAAATCTTTCAGTTTTACGTCCCACGATTATGCCGGTTAGGCTAAAGGAGACGGTGATTATGAGAAATGAATGAAATGGTGGAATGAAGAAAGTGAGAGGGAATGGGAGAACCCCGAGAAAACTCACGCACACGGTGTTTGTCCACCACAAAGTTCACTTGGCGGAGGCTGGGATCGAAACCGGGACCCCAAGCACCAGAGGTGAACGCTCTACCACTGAGCCACCGCGGCCCCTCATCAATATTGTAACAGAGCGGCTCTTGAGAGATTGACCATAGAAATTCAAACTCCGTTTAATGATAATTTCCCAGCCTTGTTTTCTTATAGGTGTAAAGTCAGTAAAGTCAGTGGAGAGGAGGGCGTGAATCATGGGTCAGAATTGATGACAATGGGTTTTGGTGGTTGGTGATTCACATTGGGTCATGGTGGGTGGTGGGTCAGAGTGGGTAAATGGGTGTTGAGTTCAGTGGGTTGTGGGTCACGATAGGTGGTGGATCAACTTTTCATTCATTGGTGGTATGTGTGCGGTTTCATAGCATGAATGAAAATATCGAATACTCTGTTTTCTGGAAAAAGAAATAGGACATCAGCGGGTTCCATTATAGTTTCTTGTTAGTACTGACTTGCAGAATTACGGAGAATCTGTGCGATAGTATATTGTTTCTCTCTTCGATGGAAGAAGACAGTAGAGACATGTAATATACTTCCATAAATATTCATCATGTGTTGTGTATAACTGCTAAAATCGACGGGACAGCTTTAAAATTGCCATCCATTAAAATTTCTTTCACGAGATTCGGGACACGCACGTATCCGAGTTAAAAAGTTTATTTTTCTTTTTAATTCAACTTTTGCCTAACAAGAACAGTAACTCTGAACCAGGATCTTGATTGACGCTTTCATAGCTAATGGGTACTAGGCTAATCTTGAATAGGCAAAATTTAAAGCCCCGCATTATGCACCAAAGTTGCTCTAAAATCTGTAGGTCCACGTTTCATGTAGCCTTGTTGATGAAAGGGGCGCGAAACTGAAAATCAATCGAGTCAATATATGTGGTTATACGCAGGGCATTGTGATAGAAATGGGCGTTCTGGCACGAACTAGGCAACATTTTAGAGTGGGCGCTTTGATATTGAGTGTTTTGACACTTCATCAACTTCAGTTCACCTCATATTCTTCACAATTTATTTCTTAAACATAAACAATTGAAAATTTCAATGGGATTGAAGGTTTTTCTAGGGGAAAGGAGACTCGTTTGGTTACTCCATAGCTGCGGGTCTTGTGGAATATAGAGTAAAAATTGAAATAAAATGGAGAAAACATGAAATAGCGTAGTACTTGTTGATCGTAATGATACATAATAATAGTACACTGCATGGGGCATGGGATAAAATTAGCGTAATCTATTTATAGTAACACTAATACAGAGGCTCGTCATTGATAGTTACTGACAGTTAGTACGCATATTATGGAATTAGATAACGATTTGGCTACTACACAAAGGTTTCCTCCATAGTGTTGAGCAAAGATTCACCGCCATCTCGACCCCATGTTTCACATTCCGGGCAGAATTACGATTTGAGACAATGTTCGTGGACTTTCTTTAAGAAAATTTCCCTCGACTGACACAAAATGTTCCCTAGTTTGTTCAGTATTCAATTCCTATGACAGAAGTTATGTGATAAGATTAATTTAGCTGTATTGAACGAAGTGCCAACCACATTTGTTTTATTCATTTGCTCTTTTCTTCTATTTTCTTTTTTACTTTTTCCTTCACTTTTTAACACAAAAATTACACATAAATGCACTTTCCCAACAATGGGTGCAAATTATGCTACTTTGATCTCCCTTTTTCTCTCTCTCACGCACACACACACACACTTTATTGAAATTGTATTGGTTTATTTCTGAAGAACAAAGAAAAATTTAAACATTTATATTGATCAATCAGTCAGCGCGAGAATTTCCCTGGATTTTCACGTTTTATCGAAAAATTCCCTTTTCCTTCTTTACTAAATTTACGTATGACATTTTCCTACATTAGGGAAATTTCTTTCAAACTACAAACACTGATTTAAGTTTCTCGTTTTTTTTCTTATTAATGACCATCAGTGGTGTATTTACGATTTTTTTCGAGGGGGGAGGGTTTTGGTAAATCTATTCCTGGAACTGTAAAAATTCAGCAAGATATTTCATTTACTTTAGTATAGTAAGTAAGATTTCGGGGTAGGCCGAAATTCCACCCCTTAAAGACGCGACTGATGACCATAATAATGAAAAATTCCATTCGTGCATTTTATTGCAAACGGAAAGCAATGCAAGTGTAGGAAACTAGGATCTAATCACCATTGTCTGATTTGAATGTAACTTTTGACATTTACATAATACCCTGAAATGAAATATACATCCTGTCATAGTATTTAATCACATCACGCTATTTATTCGAATAGTAAAAAATAATAATAAAAAAAATCAGACCACATGTAGATAAAGATGCAAATAGGAAATGCATATATCAAATAGGAAATGAAGTTTCGCATTAAGTCTGATCAGTTAACACGAAAGGTATTATACCCTATATAAAGCAGAAAAACATTGTGCTCCATTAGTAGTTTACAACGGATTTCAACCATGATACGAATAACACTAATCATTGCGATCAATGTAATTTGCGGTGAGTACAAAGGCAAGGATTTTAAGATAATATAACCAATTTTTTGATAGTGTAAGATGCAATGCCGCACAAATCTATGCTAACACTGGAATTTCTTATTCTTTTTGTGTATAAAATAAAATGTCAAAAATAAGTTTTCTCTTGTTTCCAGAAATAAAGGCAGATACCTGATGAATGATTTTCTTGTTTAAATTCAAACTTCTCGAAATGGTTGAAATGACTAATGTGAACTGTTAATATAATATATGTAATAATTTTAATAAAAGATCAGAAATAGTAGTTTACTGATGAATGGAAATAAGCAGGTATTCAACTGTATAGATAATTTCATATTTACAAGGAAGTTAATACTGTGAATACTTTTGTAAATCTTAACGATTGTACAGTACACGTATTATTCTTCTCAACTACACACACAGGGTTAGAAAATTAATATCGTATTTCTTCGAAACAACTTTCTTTTAGTGTTACTGCTAGTGAAAGAAAACCGTTCTTATAATAATGAATAAAATAACTCGGCTAACTGATACAGCTATAAGCTGCCGAAAAAAATATTTTTGGAATAACCTAGTTCGAAAACTATAGGATTTTCGGGCCAACAAACGGTTCAAGAAGTTATACATTTTTATCTAAATATCTAAGTTTAAAAGTCATACTTTTTTTTATACGACACATTATAGTCCATGTAGGAGTAAAAGTCGATTCTTGTAAAACACCCTGTTATAAAAATATAATTATCTCATGATATTATCTACTGCAATCACTTGAGAATACCTGAGTTCATTGAAAAAATGAAATAAAATCTTTAAATTTTTCGTCCAACGATTATGGCAGCTAGGATAAAGGAGATGGTGATGATAAGAAATGAATGTAATGGTGGAATGAATAAAGTGGGAGAACCTCGAGAAAACCCACGCACATTGTATTTATCCACCACAAAGTTAACTTGATGCGAGCTAAGATCGAACCAGGAACTCCATACACCAGAGGTGAACGCTCTACCACTGAACCACAGCAGCTCCTTGAGTTATTTGAGTCAAGGAACTATGTAAGTTAAAATAAGATAAAACTTCACTACTCATTAAGTGTGCGCAGCAGTACCATAAACTTCTGTTCAGTTTTCAGTTTGTTTTTCATGTAGAAGTTCGGCGTTTTTATTATTCTCAATTTATTCAACAGTTGCCGGGAATGTGAATATTTTCCTAGCAAGTGGCCTTATGCAGGGTCGTTCTGACCCGTGATTGGTGTCATACTAAAGAGTTCAACTAACATGTTTCCTGCAGTAGTCAGGCCTTTAGTATGACGCTAATCATACGTCAAAACGTCTCTGCATAAGGCGGACGGTGTTTTGCTACACCTATTTTCTCGGCCTGCAGCAAATAAGGTGTCAAAAGTGAGTGAGTGAATCTATTTACTGAAGTGTCCTGCATGTGTATAAAACACAACATTTAAATACTGCGGGCGCCTTTTCATCTTCTTTGTCAGTTACGCTTGCAGTGGCACTTCCTTACTGCCAGAAGGAAACAACGGGAAACTCCTTTCAGTCCATCGTACTTTTAGCAAAGCATGAGACTGAAATTTTGTGTTCAAACAGTATCATGATATATTTGTAGGAGTTTCGGGAGAAAGCATATGGTCTGTTCCTCTGGGTTCCGAGATAGAGGTGTACCTTTTCAGCCAGTAAAACCTACTGAGTAACAGTCAATTTCGTATAGCACATCCTTTAGTTGGTATAAAGACAAAAATTATATCTTATTCGAAAGGTAAGGAAGTAAGCTTTCTGACAGTGTACAGATTGTTGCGAGTATCCCTGAAGGTGAGAAGTAAAATTGTGAAAATTTTAAAATTTCCCTCTATTTTTTTTAAAAACAATTATTTCCTGTTATTGAAAGGAGACACTGTCACTACGGCAACAGAAAGAGACTGGGTTAATACTACTCTATATGCCGCGGAAGTTCAGATGTTGGACGTTGTTAGAAAAAATCGTAATGTAACTGTACGCAAGTAAAAACAATGTTACTTGGATCTTGCGACTACTAATTTCAGTAATGTTATTTAATAAGAATTTATATTTCAATAATAATTCATTTAATTGCAATAATAATTAATTTACTATAAAAGTGTCATCGAAATAACATTACAGATACATTCGAACATTAAAATTCAGAAAACAATGTCAAATAGTTATCCTGTAATGTCTCGATAGGTTTACACAATCATCAATTACGTTTGTGAACAACAGATGGCAGGAAAATAAAAGATGCAGTCAAGTAAACTACAGAACAAACTACTCCGAATCATCCACGTAGCCTGACGCGATATGATAACACTCTTGTTAGTTTATGACAACCAAATACGTATTCATTCTTCATTTAAACTGTCGTGCAGTACAGATACTTCTAACTTCCCTTAGACCACCCACAACTAATCCCTTTTACTATTATTCTCTAACTTCCCATCCTAAAAGAGGGCTTGCCCCTCTTAAGGGTAGTTAGCTCTCGAGTTAGTATTACAAAGCAAACAGATACCTCCAAACCACCAACATCTCCTCTTTGCCGCAGAATTGAAGTCAGACGATACACCGCCCTTCATCTGCCCATCGTTCACACAGTGACTCCTTTGTCATTGATATGGACTCTCACTGTTGTCCATTAATGCTTGGAGCAATCCCCAAGCGAGAAGAATAAATCTGTGATATGTTTATTGTGTATCATACGTCACCACATAATGTTCAGCAATCCCGCACCATAACTTTATGATTGTGATCCTAACATCACAATGTTCTACCCACAAATGAGAAAAATCAATTAATAAATAAAAACTCGGTTACATTTTTTTTCATTCCTTGTTTCACCCCTTCCTAACAGTAAATTTCATCCTCAACCATCCACATTAAGTATTAAAATATCTCACACCAACACCCATTACTCTTTCTCTCGTTCCACTTATACCTATCTCTCCATTGATGGAGCAACCCTCGGGCAGTTAGCTAGGCAAAGACTAGGAAAAAAATACAGATACTCAGGATACTGAAAAGATAGATAACTCTTCTTCCAGTTAGTTATTATACTATTCGAGGATCAAATAAACATGCACACTCGTCAGAAAGCTGTAAAGATGGTAGTCAAAGGTTTGACAGAAGGTTCTTATTCTTTTTGGAAGCCTACATCTAAGTTTTTGTAAAGTCACACTGCATCTCGCATTCTTGCGACTCTGGCTGTGGCATACTCCATCTACTCGTTTATATTACTTGGGTTGTCAGTCTACTTAAAGTAGCAAATGTTAGTGAATGTTTCGGCTAGCGCTCTAAACACCGAAGTGCTGCTGCTTGGCAGCATTTAGTTTATATCAGCGAGTCTTTATAAACTAAGTGTTGCCAAGCAGAAGCATTTCGATGTTTAAAATACTAGCCTAAACAGTTACTAATATGAATTAAAAAGCCAAGCACTAACACTTCGGTGTTTAGAGCACTAGCCAATATAGTCGCTAACATACACTAAGAGCCAAACACCAGAAATCGATGTTTAGCTTGCTAGCCGAACAGTCACTAAGCTTTTAGAACTATGAGAGAAATCATATCACCGGTGTTACTACCTAACCAGTTGCTCCAATGACGGGACCCTGCGGAGCATCAAGTTGAACGACATAACATTCCACCAACTGTTATGAGCTCATCAACTGATCACCACCCACGGGCGCATCCTAGATCATCTTCTCAGGCATCACTCATCACTCACCTCTAGTCTCTCACCATCTCGAGAACCAAACCAAGGCCGCTCATGCTCACCCAGAAAATTAAAGTATATTGATACTTTGCTCAGTCCTTCTAGAACTTGTACAGTCAGCATATAATCCCAATCTGCACCATCTAACCATCTGTTTCTGGATGCTATTTTACGTGCATGATCAGATTTCTAACAGATGATCCAGCACAGGCCGATGGTCTTCTGAATAACGGTGTCTATGTCTACCATTGTCATCATCGGATCAGCCTTCACTCACACCTCCGCCTCTCTCACTACAGTTTGAAAATTGCCTAACTTACAACGCATTTCCTACGAACAAATGTACTAACCTTTCCGCCTGCTTACATTGCAAAAGAGAGCATAAATTAAAGGAGTGTCCTAAGCTCAGCGAACTTTCTAGATACAACACTTATGATGGAGAACATTCAACTTATTCCTACAAGTGTAAGGGAAAACCGAAATCCCTCCCGGATAAGCCAGAGATTTTTTTTTGCCTCTCATGTCACATCACTTCGAACAAATATTTCGGCAACACAAACATCCTTCTTACCACCACCTACTGTCGAAAATATTCTGAAGTTCATTACTATGGTTCCTATAAATGTCTTTTCCTTCCAACGTGAGACTATTCTCAATCCTGCAACAAAAGCCGCCTTCAACATTTTCCAACTTCAGGTAGCAGCTATGTATTTTGTCCTGTCTACATACTTCGATTTTCATACTGACACTCACCGTGAATAGTACAGATCAGACGAGGAAGAATATTTCATTACTATTTTGTAAGGGTCGTTTACTGCCTACCGACCGAGTTCTCTTTGATGCCTTCGCAATACAGCATAATGCAGATAACATCTTCCTTAATGAAACTTTTAAAAAACGATCCGTACGTTTCTATTTTCCCCATTATAATCTAATACGCTCTGCCTGACTAGCCTCAAACTATCGCACGTGGTGGTGCATCAACACTATCTTCCACGACGTCATATCATACCATCTTCTTCTGACCGATATCCTGAACACGTCACCATCGCCATCATCTGTGTTCGATCTACGCAACCGCTTTCTGACCTACTTAGATCTCAACTCTCGAACATATATCTTGTTAGCGGATATCAAATACCATTCTCGTACTGCAACTCAGAGATAACGCTTTAAAGGTTTTATTGAAACTAACCATAGTTCCTTATTGCATTATCACATTCTCCCCATTCAGAAAGAAACACTAGTCCTGATGTGGCAATTATCTCCAACAATCTGTTACTACTTACTACTATTTATGTCCTAGGCTCTATCGGTAGTGATCATTTCCCAATATTTCTCTCTATAACTCCACACCTGAAATCCAACACATCGCACAACAAGGTATAATTTTAGTAAAGCTTATTGGGATCAGTACAGCACGCAACATCACCAAACATCTGTCAGTCACTGCCCCTACTCTTCAGCAGTTGCATCTATTGAAAACCTCTTACATACACTGATACACATGTCTTAAGCTACAGATTACGCAGATTCCAAACTTGTCAATCAAGTTTCTAGACCTCGTTTACCAGCACACGCTCTCGCTCTTCTCCGACGCTCATACGAATACTTTAATGAATTTTGTCAGACGAATGAATTTCGTACTTTAATGAATGACGATTTCTTCTGCATCATCAATTTCAATGCATGGTTCAGAACTACATCGTAGCCCTCAAACGCCTGGAGTGGAGTATCTCTTGTAATGCCTTCCGCCACGAAACAAACCTAACTAACTTTCGGAATACTTTTAACCGCCTCTTGGATTCTGAAAATATTCAAGGAAATTTTACGATCGAATCGTTTCACCGTAAAGTTTCAGGATTCTTCTCTACAACCACCCTGTAAATAATCTGAAAATTTACAGTCAAAATCTGGCGTTCCAAACTCTTAACTGTATTAAATTGAATGTCTAAATGTACAGTCTTGATTAAAAAAAAATCTGAATACTCACTTCTTTTGAAAATCGCTGCATCTTCAGCTACAGTTGGGAATAACTCAAAGAAATATTGAGCTTCTTTGACAAATTGAGATTTCTAGTTAGAGCCGGACTGTTTGAAATTCCCTGTGTACGATTAACAATGACCTTCTAAAACATGGTGAGTGGCCAAGATTTTTGGAACAATACTGTACCGACTGAAACTTACTATCATGATTAGAATGAATTTAACGAAATATTAATCGATGAGTCTAGCATTGAATGCTAAAAGAACTACATATGAAAATTATGACAGTGAATTAGTGCGAGAGGTTAAGGGTTCGATTCCTGGTGGGGAAAAAGTGTAAAAGCTTTTTCAGGCCAGCCTCCCTGAGTGAGGTTTTCCTGGGTTTTCCTCATTCACACAAGGTAGATGCCTGGATAGTATCTAATATACAGGTCCCAGATCGCATCCTTCCTTCCCCAACCCATTCTTTCCTCCCTTTCCTCGGATAGTATGATCGCCGAGGGAGGTTATTCCTCATACGTGACGGGCTAATATGTCCGTAGATGTCAAGAGCCCAGAAATCTATATCCTAATCTTAATACTATGACAGTGAGTATATTTTATGCAACGTATTAATTACACAGGGCTGCAAATGAAACCTATCTAAAAGTTGTTTTCGTTTTGATATTTAAATTTAATAGTTCTTGACTCGCTGATTTCGAAAATGAAGTCCGGTTTTTCTCATCGCCCTAGGTTTTTCTGCAAATTGACTTGAAAAAATCAACCCAGTACCACAAATTTTACATGTATATATATATATATATATATATATATATATATATATATATATATATATATATGTGTGTGTGTGTGTGTGTGTGTGTGTCTGTGTGTGTGTTTGTGTATACACAACCCTACATCTGATGAATATGAAAAAAACAATACTTTTCG
The DNA here is from genome assembly GCF_964235325.1 of Thermobia domestica. Lineage (NCBI taxonomy): Eukaryota > Metazoa > Arthropoda > Insecta > Zygentoma > Lepismatidae > Thermobia > Thermobia domestica. The sequence continues at coordinate 58,994,448 of NC_137458.1, forward strand.
ATTGTTTTTCAAACGCTTTTGGTGAGTTTCTTATGCTTTTCTTCCGCTGTTTGTCTGTTTATGGTCCAGCAATAGTCCGCCATCATGCTAACACTCCACCTACCCTGGAATCTATGCTCTATATCTCTCATATCGTAGTAAAATCTCTAATCTTGCTTCTCACTTACTTGATCAAGATTTTCATGAATTTAATCCAGATGTCAATGCAAGACATGTATCATAATACTCATGTCGCACCCAATTTCTTGAAATTTCACCAAAATAGTTTCTACAATGTTTTTAAAATCTGTACTTTTGTAGTTACTGAGAAAATTCTCTTACACTTTTGAATGCCACCCAGGCATCTCTCTCAGCTGAATTCATTGTTGCTCTAAAATCTCTGTTTTCCATAAATTTTCGTATTTCGGGGCCGATAAATATGCCTTCTTTGCCTTTTCCATAGGATAAGGATGGAAATGTATTATATATAAACTTGAAACGTTGTCCCTGTTTGTCAAGTGCTTTCGCAATTTTAATGAGTTCCAACTTAATGTCAAGATTTGCAAGTAATATTTTGTCTTAACGAAGTAAACGTTCATGTGCAATATTTTTAGATCCTGGATTCCAAAGTACCCATACTGGCCATTTTCTTCTTACCCAGTGCTGATTTCTTGGCCTACTATCCCACTCGCAAATGAAACATGGCATCTTGATATATCCAGATTGCTGTCCCAGCAAAATGCCTAAAATCTTGAAATCACCACACACTTCCCACCCTTGTTCTTGACATTTAATTTTCTTTAGAATTAATTTCATCGTTTCTTTCATTGAAATCGAATAGGCAATATGTACAGATGGGTACTTATTTTCATTGTGTAAAAAGACACATTTCAAACTTGTTTTGTTAAAATCAAGAAACAGTTTCCAGCTAGTGGAAAGTACAGGAAAATTTAACTTATTAATCAAATTCAACACATCAAAACAGTACACAAGAGATTCTTCTTGTACAAAGTAGGATTAAAATTCCTTTCTCTGTCTGTATCAGGCAACTGTTGTTCCAGATGCCAGAAGGTTCTTTTTGCGAAGCCTAGAACTAAGCACTTCTGCTGACTACGACAGATTTTAGTCTCTAACCAAATTATTAAGATCATTTTGTGACAAAAATTGAGGCTGAGATGAACCACCAGGCGGCTCAAAGTTATCATCTTATATGTCACTTTTCTGGCTTGGCGAACTAGAATCACTAGCGCACTCTAGCAGTGATGAAGGTTTTGGAATAGGAATGTCTGGACTGTGACCCACAGGCCTTATAGCTAATTGAATATTTGGGTAAACTACCTTCTTATTTCTTGCATTGAGGCCAACAGTTTCACAACAGCGAAGTAGTAATCGTCAGTATGATTCCTCGGTCCCTACAAACAATAGGAATTCCAAATGGCATAGACACCTGTTTTCCTTATTGCAGTTTCTCAAAGATCCAACAAAAGAACGGCACATTTTATGTGGAGTCCATGATTACGATTGATCACCACGTTTTATATGAAAATAAGCGTAATATGCTTTTTAAACAAATTCCGTAGAGCATTGCCGATGTCTCTTAGGAACAAATTCATCCCAAATACACCCAAACACATCCAGACTATTTTTACAACCACGACGTGCCATTTCTTCTTTATCTACAGCAGAGGACCACAGGAGAAGAAGTCCAATAAAATCCTAATGATATTTTTTTAACAAGAGTTTCATTTCCATCAAATAGAAGGCAACAACTTCTCTGTGGCCAGAGATATTTTCAACTTTTTTTTATTTATGTGACATGGAGAACGATTTCAGACTATATAAAAATGTGGATTGAAGTAGGGAACTAATAGCAAAATCAAGTTGACGAGAATGTGTCAGAGTTGGATATTGTGTTAAAATGCTTCTTGAGTACATGTACGGAGGTTATGGGCAATATATATGTGGATTTCGCTGGTAGATACGGCGGTCAGGATTACACTGATCTATGGCTTCGGTGCATCCGTATATTCCTAAGAGATGATCCTATGGCATAGCATGGGTACAGCAGGAACTTGGTCTAACAACTCATGGACGATGAGATGTGTCAATTGGATTCGTGTCGCTATGTAGCGTTGGCGTAGATGGTAGAGTTGTGGCAAAATGGTTGGAAATTGCGTACGACGATATATTTCAGCAGTGGGAGTATCGAAAGCGAGAGAGTAGGCCAGACGTAAGGCGTGTCTTTCGAGAACTTTCAGACGCTCATAGAAAGTTGGTGTTGCTGACAACCAGGCAAGATATCTATATGTGATTGTGAGCGTACAAAGACTTTATATGTTAGCAGTAAAAGTCTTGTATCAAGACCACACGTGGTGCCTTAAGGTTTCGTAAAAGGTTCAAATGCCGCCGGAAATTAGCTTCCAATTGTTTCAGATGAGGCTTCCAAGTAGGATGTTTGTCGAATATTACACCCAGATATTTGAGACTGTTTTGAATTGGAATTGGAGAGTCAAAAAGAGCTAAATGTAGACGTTCCTTATTGCGACTGTTACAGTATTTATTGCGTTTGAGCCCAAAGAGAGTCATTTGAGTCTTACGAGGAAGGTCCATAAACCGTGAGAGTTGAATTTTGATGAAAATTAGAGACAAGATTCAGTTCAAGATGCTAAGTAACGTAGTAATAGTCACTCGATGTTCAAATGCTTCTTTAAGCTGCTACACCGACGCCATCTTGAAATCCAATAGGCAATGTCCAAGAATATCCTTTTGACACAAAAATCAAAAAGCTTTTGGTAGATCTTACTTCAGTATTGTAAACCGATATAGGGCATCTATATGTGGGAGTACTTCCAGTGCATGATCGCCATCTTGAAAGGCGACATATTGAACCGTGGTCAAATATGATAAATGGCATGGGGGTCATGTGGGGTAATAAATAGCACTGGAATTTAATCGTGAATCCATTTCCGTAACCGAAGTTTACATATCTGTTTTCACTTCAGAGTTAAGAGCTCTCTCATCCATAGGAACATATAAAAACTGTGCAAGTTAAATTCGTGTTATGAAACACGATCGTGCGAGCACTTGCAGGGTTTTAACTAATACAGTAGTAGTTACTTGATCTACAATAGCCACTATACCTATCAGATCTTAAGCCTAGTGAGAGAAATCATTAATTAAATTAAAATGCCTGTAGTGAAAAATGCAATAGCAACACTGTAAAAAATTATATCTATTTCAAAGTGCGATGGAATAGACTGGTGGTCGATGAAACACCTGTTTAATAATAGTACTGACGATCAGAGAACACCAAAGGGATTGTACGGATATATATTAGAAAATCCACTATAATCAGTAGGTTCACATCTTTAGCGTAGCAGTCATAAGTGTGGGACATTGAACTGAATTAAAACCAAAAATTTATTTGAGGCCATTTTAAATGATCCATTATATTGTGTTAAGTTTTCTTCCCCAATTTTAAAACCTTACCCAAAGACCCTCATTGTTGCAGAATATTGTGTTCTTTTCCAATACTCATACTTGAAAACCTATAATTTACCGTGCATATTGCGAAGTTATAATACTTTAATGTATTTATTGTCAGTTTGTCTAAATACAGTCGATTTATTGCTGACGCATTAAACAATGAAGGGGATTTAAATTATCAGTTCACAACCAATTCTTAGAATATATACCTGGAAACTTAGAATTCACTTTTCTTGTGTCTGTTCTGCTATGAGTGATAAGAGAATGCATACACACCTGCTAAGAATAGATTGCAATAAAGATTATTACACGATTCAATATCAAGTTGCAATGCATAAAACAAGCCTTTCTTGCTTTTTGTTTCAATATTAAATAATTAAATATCTTCATCTTTCCACCTTTAACGATAAAACACTCGCTTATAATAAGGGCAAGACTAGTTTTCATATCAAAACTATGATAAATAACTAATTGTAGCAGGTGTTTCGAGGATTTATTTATTATTTAAATTACGTACTTGACAACTCAATAAATTCATCTTGGGACTTGTTTATTCACGTGCTTTAACATTCACAAAGATATATACGGCTCTTTTTTGTGTTTGAAATACTCTATGGGAATGTGGTGAATTTACCCAATATTGTACTCCGTATTAGTAAAAATTAACAAAGGAGACTTATTAGTCCTCTTGACTTTAGACTATTGTTTAGAGTTTTAAGACATAGTATGCAGAATTTATAGTGTTTTCCCACAGGCAATTGCAACATGGGTGTGCAGTGAGGTGTGTGGTGTCTGTCTCCGAATGACAAACGGTAGTAGTACAGCAATTTTGGGGCAGGCATTTCTTGGACCAATGAAACATTTGTTCCGTGCATAAAATGCGAACAATTAATGCGATATTTTAATTCTAGCAGTGGTGGAAAATATAGTGTCGTGAGTGAGAATGGGGTGGAAGATAAGACATTTGCAGATACATTGCTTACAACACTATGTTGTATATTTTACTTGTAAATCATTATTTACTTGTAATTTTGGGCCATAATGCTTTTTAAATATGTACTAGGTTGATTCTGTTTATTAGAAGAAGAGAAAGAAAAAGAAATAATAATGTTAATATATAAAGAAATTCAAAGGTTTTGTCGTCGTCATGATAACATAAGAATAAATAGATTTGTTTAGTTGACTAGGTAGACATCTTGAAGAAAAGTGTGTAGAGGTAAATTGTACACTTCTCATTTATATTTAATAAACTAAGTATATAAAAGATAAATTGATGTATTTTAATGGCTCAATAATTAAAGGACCGTTCTAAAATTGGTGCCGAAACGTCGAGAGTGAGAAAAGAAGTGCATCGTTTAGAAGAATAGTAAAACGATCACCATTGAGCCCAACATCAATTTCACTATTTTAAGAAGTGGAAAAATAATAAACAGGAATATCATGAATACTACGGATAGTGAAGCGACTGATAACTAAACTGTCCAGACTGAAAGGAATTCTCCAGAGAACCTGATAGATGTCTTAAGAGAAATATTACAACAAATTAAGGACCAAGCTCAACAGTTTGAGAAGTTAGACCAAAAAATGAATCTAAAAGCACAACATTATGATGAAAAGCTAGAGCAATTGCCGCAACGCAACGACGGCAAATGGGACCAAATACAAGAACAATTAAATGAGGTGAACCAGCAGATTGCAGCCAAATTTGGACGTTATGATGAAGATATGGAAAACATAGTACAGAGATGCACCGAAGTTCAGGACTCTGTAGATATTATAGAAACTGCGGTATGCCAATCAAATTAAGCAGTTGCAGGATGAAGTGAACTTCATTAAAGAAAAGTGTATTCACGAGAGTGCAGTGCGAAATGGTGGGCACAGGAATACTGTACACCCTACGTCCATCGGTTGGGAATCTACACATCATCCCAGAACAATTTGTGAACGTCATGAATACTCGAGTTGCAGTGAAGATAGTACACGAGGAGAAAGAAGAGTGAGGCAATCATCCAGGCAGAAACGTAATCACTACAGGTATTTGAAGGAGGTCATTACAGATAAACCATTACGGTTTAGTGAAGTAAAAGCACTTACTAAATTTAGTGGTGTACCGGAAGACATACCTGGGCGAGGGTTTCTTGAAAAATTTGAGGGTGAGTGCGAACTAATAGGCGTAGACGAGTCTTAATTTTTAAAGTTGTTGCCACATATAGTATTTCCACCTTGTTTAACATGGTTCAAGGCCATTAGGAGTAGTCTCCGTACTTATTCAGACTTTAAGAACGCCTTACTATCCAATTACGAGAATGATTTTATGATAGCGAATAGGGATGCCTTACTGAGAATGAAACCATTCAATCCCAAGGTACATAGAAGCGTTACTGAATTTGTGGTTTCTACATATAACGAGTTAAGAGCCTTAAATCTAAGTCATCCGGAATCCCGAATCATTGCTTCCATTCGAATTCTATTAGCTTTTAGGTTACAACAGTTATTAATGTCCACACAGTGTATCAATTTCAATCATTTGATTATGCTTATTCAAAATTATGAGACTCAATCTGCAGTGCAAAATGGTAATAGAGGGCAGGATAGAGGTCAAGGTAATTCTGGTCGTAACCCTATGCAATATGCTCTTGTTCGCAACTTAAATATACAACCTGAAAATACTTCTAACTCATATCGTTTTAATAGTAGAGTAAATAGTCACAATGTTACCGGTAATCAAACGCAACCTAATCGTAGACATGGAAACAGGAATTTTAGAAATAGTAATCGGAATTTCAATAGGAACAATAATCACCGCTTGTTCACACAAAATCGATTTACAAATGGCAGTAATTACGCATAGAAATCCGAATGCTGTAGCAGGTGCATTATCGCCAAGAAAGTACTCAAGATTGTGGAATACAATGTAATTTAACCGAAGTTATGAGTCAACGTAATTTAAACTAGATTGTGCTGATGTGGAAGGGGTTGAACCCATGTCAGCGTTAGATACTTCCAATCAATTTTCTGATTATGAAACTGATTTAAAAACTTTAGATACAAATACCGTTTATTAATACGAATATAATCGTATAGTGTTTGGATTGATAAATAGAAGTTATGTTTTATTTGATATTTGTATTTCATACTATTTATGTGTTTTCCTATGATTGTAAAACGCAATATTAATCGCATTATTCGTGTTTTATGTTATAGAGTATATTTGAAAGCACTTTTGTAATGCGAAAATATATATGGAATTTAATAATTTATGTTCTCTCTAAGGAATTCGTATTTAAGCAATTCTTGCTTTTATGCTCTTGTTCTATTTGAATTTTACACAAATAATATAAATATTAAAGAATAAAAGAGGATATTTTTAATGAAAACGTACGAAAGTAATGACAGTTATATAAAATTGATGCTACGTATTTTATAGAACAATTACGAGTAATGAAAATCAAATTTATATGTTTTTCAGAGAACTTTGAATTTAAATGTTATTACGGATTCAGTCTTAATTTCTACTTTCATTCATATGTTCTTGTTATAATTACTTTCGGTCTAAAATAATGAAATTATATACATTTCAATTTATCTGACTACTTTTGCCTACAATGTATGTATGTTAACATCTTCGTTTATTGTGCCCAAAGTTAGTGATTTAAATTTTGTTAATAACTGATCTCTTTATGACCCATAATGGACTTTAATTATGATGTTAACCGTATTTTTTTTGTTTGTGTCTTGTAATCGATGATTATGAAGAAATATAATTAATAATAATATTTGTTATGTAAAAATAAGGAAATACATGTGTATTGTGATATGAGATATATTGTATATACGAGGGGCACATATAAAGGTTAACGGTCCAGAGTTCTTTATCTTTTTATTGGATAATGGAATAAAAAAAAGTCAGTCGAGCGACATAATATACAACAGTATGTTGTATATTTTACTTGTAAATCATTATTTACTTGTAATTTGGGCCATAATGAATTTTAAATATGTACTAGCTTGATTCTGTTTATTAGAAGAAGAGAAAGAAAAAGACTAATAAGAGGACTAATAAGTCTCCTTTGTTAATTTTTACTAATACGAAGTACAATATTGGGTAAATTCACCACATTCCCATAGAGTATTTCAAACACAAAAAAGAGCCGTATATATCTTTGTGAACGTTAAAGCACGTGAATAAACAAGTCCCAAGATGAATTTATTGAGTTGTCAAGTACGTAATTTAAATAATAAATAAATCCTCGAAACACCTGCTACAATTAGTTATTTATCATAGTTTTGATATGAAAACTAGTCTTGCCCTTATTATAAGCGAGTGTTTTATCGTTAAAGGCGGAAAGATGCAGATATTTAATTATTTAATATTGAAACAAAAAGCAAGAAAGGCTTGTTTTATGCATTGCAACTTGATATTGAATCGTGTAATAATCTTTATTGCAATCTATTCTTAGCAGGTGTGTATGCATTCTCTTATCACTCATAGCAGAACAGACACAAGAAAAGTGAATTCTAAGTTTCCAGGTATATATTCTAAGAATTGGTTGTGAACTGATAATTTAAATCCCCTTTATTGTTCAATGCGTCAGCAATAAATCGACTGTATTTAGACAAACTGACAATTAATACATTAAAGTATTATAACTTCGAATATGCACGGTAAATTATAGGTTTTCAAGTATGAGTATTGGAAAAGAACACAATATTCTGCAACAATGAGGGTCTTTGGATAAGGTTTTAAAGTTGGGGAAGAAAACTTAACGCAATATAATGGATCATTTAAAATGGCCTCAAATAAATTTTTGGTTTGATTCAATTCAATGTTCCACACTTATGACTGCTACGCTAAAGGAGATGTGAACCTACTGATTATAGTGCATTTTCTAAAATATATCCGTACAATCCCTTTGGTGTTCTCTGATCGTCAGTACTATTATTAAACAGGTGTTTCATCGACCACCAGTCTATTCCATCGCACTTTGAAATAGATATAATTTGTTACAGTGCTGCTATTTCATTTTTCACTACAGGCATTTTAATGTAATTAATGATTTCTCTCACTAGGCTTAAGATCTGATAGGTATAATGGCTATTGTACATCAAGTAACTACTACTGTATTAGTTAAAACCCTGCAAGTGCTCGCACGACCATGTTTCATAACACGAATTTAACTTGCACAGTTTTTATATGTTCCTATGGATGAGAGAGCTCTTAACTCTGAAATGAAAACAGATATGTAAACTTTGGTTACGGAAATGGATTCACGAGTAAATTCCAGTGCTATTTATTACCCCACATGACCCCCATGCCATTTATCATATTTGACCACGGTTCAATATGGCACCTTTCAAGATGGCGATCATGCACTGGAAGTACTCCCACATATAGATGCCCTATATCGGTTTACAATATTGAAGTCAGATCTACCAAAAGCTTTTTGATTTTTGTGCCAAAAGGATATTCTTGGACATTGCCTATTGGATTTCAAGATGGCGTCGGTGTAGCAGCTCAAAGAAGCATTTGCGCATCGAGTGACTATTACTACGTTACTTAGCATCTTGAACTGAATCTTGTCACTAATTTTCATCAAAATTCAACTCTCACGGTTTATGGACCTGCCTCGTTAGTTGAATTCAGCTTGAGGTTCCATTTCAGGCACCATGTAACTAGTTTGTCCAAAGCTGGTTGTAGGAGTTGATTAATGCGATCAACAGAAGATCCCAATGCTATATAAGTGGTATCATCAGGAAATTGTAAGGCATATAGTGGGGCTGAGGTTGAGGCATGTTGGCTACATAAAGAATATATAATAGAGGGGATAAAACTGATCCTTGGGGCACACCGGCGCGGTGTTGAAAGATGTGTAACCTAATGTTACGGTCACGGTCACGGTCACGGTAATTTTGTGGTTATTTATAGAGTATCAGGCCGGAGCCCCTGACTCCATGAGTAATATGTTATAAAGAATATATCAAGATGTGCTGGTAGTTTGTTGGATGTTACTATTGTTTTGGTATGTATGGGAGACTACATCTGCAACTGTCGCAGAGTAGCTGATTATGACTTCTTTACTACTACTATTCTCCAACGTCTTGCCCATTCTTGAAAAGCTATGAGTTGGCGTTGCATGTATATGTAACACTGTGCAAGTGAGCTACTGGTCGTGAAAAAGGCAGTATCGTCGGCGTATGTTGCAATAAAGCAATGGGGTAAGGTCGGGATATCTGCTGTGTACAGATTATATAAAAGCGCTGAAAGTACAGCGCCTTGTGGAACACCTGCTTTAATAGGTCTAGACGTGGATTTAACACCGTCAACAGACACATGGAATTTTCTACCAATGAGGTAGGAACGCAGTAAATGCAGAAGACGATCTGAAAAACCTTGCGTGTATAGTTTATATAAAAGTCCAGCTAACCATACTTTATCAAAGGCTTTTGAGACATCCAGGTAGACTCCAAGGGTGTGTTGTTTTCTGTTGAAAGCCACTGTTAATGATCCACTACTCGCACGAGTTGTGTAGTAGTGCTATGTTGTGCACTAAACCCGAACTGATGAAATGGTAAAAGGTCCCTAGTAGCTACATGCTGTTTTAGCCTCCAAAGAAACACACGTTCAAAGAGTTTACTTAGGTGTGACAGAAGACTTATTGGCCTATAGTTTTCCGGGAGAAGTGGATTCTTCCCGGGCTTGGGGATGGTGATAATACGAGCTTCCTTCCAGGTCTTCGGGAAATAGCATAAGTGAAAGATGGCATTGAATAAATAGGTTAGGAAGACCAGTAGTTTTCTGGTTGGATGTTTTAGGATATCAGATCGAATCCTGTCGGGCCCGGATGCTGTCTTCGCCGGCAGACATTTGATGTGTCTTTCTATTTCTCGAGGTGTAACTAAGATGATGTCATGTATAGGGTTTTGTGTAGTTAGGCTATGTAGTGTGGTTCGGATGTGCTGTTTGAGATAGGGATCAAGACGTGATCTGTTAGGCTGGAACTGTTCTTCCAGGGAGTCAGCGAAAATGTCCGCTTGCGACTGTGGGTCTTGAGTCAGTCCTTGTGGGCCTTGAAGGACTCTAGCTCTGGAAGCATTTGTAGCACGCTGAAAGGATTTAGAGAATGTTCAAATTTTTCGATCATTTGCTGTGATATTTCGAAAAGTATATTCCCAGTACTGTTGATTTTGTCGCTGTGTGAGCATCTTGAGCTTCGCACGCAGTTTGTTCCATAATGTTTTGTATGCTGGATGTAGTGTGTGCTGCCATCGGCGTCTAGCCCAACGTTTTAAATGGAGATAGATCTGCAGATGTAGACTGTCACATTGTCCTGTGTGCGTTGGAGAGATTTTGGTAGTGGAGCTCGCTGCCTCTGCTGTTCGAAGTGCTAATGTGATGTGAGAAACCGCTTGGTCGATGTCCTCAATAGTAGCTGGCCGATCTCGGAAGATCGATCATATTGTTTAGTTTTTGTTTAAAGATATCCCAATCGGTTTCTATTTGCTTAAAAATAGGGGCACAATGGGCAATGCTGCGGTGTGAGACGTGAAAAATGACTGGATCATGGTCAGAGTCTAAATCTGAGATCACATAAGGATGGACAGTAAAGGATACGTCTTTACAAAGAGCGAAGTCAAGCACATCGGGTTGTCCGCCGAACTTTGGATGATGAGTTGGGTCTGGCGGAGCACTGATGTTGAAGTTGGACGTGAGGAGGTATTGGTGTAAATCGTCTCCAGCACTGTTTGAAGTAATCGAGTTCCATTCTCCATGTTTAGCATTAAGATCTCCAGCTAAAATGACCTTTGGGCCTAAGTTTGCGATGACATCGAAGTCTGTGGGCTGTAGTTGTGTGGCCGGGGACCTGTACCCGGTAACCTAATATTAATGGAACGCCTGGAGTTATTAGCTCAACAGCAAGTGCCTCCAAAGTAAGTAGGGGTGGTATTGTAACCAACCTGACTGGGAAAGCCTTTTTGATTATAAGTAGTAATCCTCCTTTCTGTCTGCCCACTCTATCCTGCCGATAGACAATGTAATTGGGTAGTCGCCAAGTAGTGATCCGAGCAGTAAAGTGCGTTTCTTGCACAAACATGACATCAACTCTATGGTGTGTGAGAAATCTAATTAGCGTTTGTTTCTGCCCCTCGAGACCATCTGCATTCCATGTAGCAAAGATAAGTGTATGATGTAGGACGCTGGAGTTAAAAACAGCCATCGTGAACCATTTCTGATATTGTTTCTATTACTGCTGCAGCCTTGGAAGCTGAGTCTGCTGCTTGACGGAAACGGGTAATACCACGTTTAATATGCGTTATAATTTTGTAGAAATGTAACCCCTTGAGGAATGAAAGAATAGACTTTAGGTCCAGGTCTTCTTTGGGGCACTCCTGTTATTCGGCAGAAGCTGATTGGATGTGGGAAGCAGGAGGGGCTGCAGCGTCTTCATTGTCCGTAGCCATAGGTTGGATATTAACAACAGTGGGGATGGAAATCGTCTCTTCTGATGGTTTGTTGAAAGTTTTCTTGGTCTTATCTGGAAGTTTCCTCGGCTGTTGGGCCGGCAATTTAAGAGCCTCAGAATAGGATTTGAATACTGGACATCCACGATAATTTGCCGGGTGATCTCCCTGACAATTTGCGCAAGTGGCGGGTGTGGAGGACTCGGATTTACTGCAGGACTGGGTAAAATGAAATTGACCACATTTGAGACAGCGCGGATGCGCTTGGCAGGTGTCCTGTGAATGCCCCAACGAAGTAATGAAGTTTGGACCTTGTAATGAAGTAGGTTGTTGATAGCATAGATCTCTTTAATAGCTGCACTTCGTTCCAGAGCAATCAAAAACAGTGGCATCATAATTTTCTTGTTATCTGTCTTGCTTTTGCGAGACATTTGATGAACGCTTGTTGGTTTGTAGCCCAGTCGGATAAATTCATCCTTCAGATCGTCTAAGTCAGTGTCAATAGGCAGTTTTCGGACAACCACCTTAATAGGCCTTTCATTTTTTGCTACCCCTGTGGCATACTCAGTTTTCGTTTGATCGCAGTAAGCCTTGATAGAATTGTAGTCATCTTTGTTTGCCGCTTGAATCCGAATGCGCTCCTTAGTTGACTGAGCTAGAGGGGGCTCCTTCAATGCTCGTGACAAAGTCTTAATAAATGTATAGGTGTTAGTAATTCCGTAAATGAAAATCGGAGGAGGCTTGAAACTGGGTGGCTGTTTGGTCGTGGCAGATTTAGTGCTGGTACTAGCATTATCTGATTGTGCTGGGGACAAGACCTCGAACTTATTACTGAGTGGAAGAGGTGGATAGTCGGAGACACTATTAGTGAGGTGTTCTGTCTTGATGTTTGCTAAAGAAGACCTACGTCGCTTCAGCGTTCCTACTACCGTGAAGTCCGTGTCTTCAGGCTTACTCGAAGTGGATGGTTGTGAAGCACTGGACTGCTTAAGTGTAGTGGATTTCAATTTCGCTGGAGCGGCTACTTGCTTCTTTTTGCCTAAAGGCACTAGAAAATCTTCTGGTTTGTAAGTTGGTTTTGCTATTTTGCCACTGAGACCTGGAATCCTGGGTGATTGTACTTTTTTATCTGACTTTGCTGCTGGCTTCTGAGAAGCCATCTTAATAACTAAACTGGGAGATGGCGCCAGCTTACCACAAAAGAGGGTACTGATCGCCCCTGTATACTGTGGTGTCTTAGAGCAATGCTCTAAGGGTGAATTTATTTAAGGTGCCTACTCCTCCGAAGAGGAAGCACTAATATCAATCGTTATCCGGTAGATATGCCAAAGTCGTCAACTAGTTTTAGTGTTATCAGCCTCCGGAGAGGAGAATATCGAAAACAAATCGTTAACCAAGAGAATAGCAAGTTCATCAACAGTAATAACCAATTAGGAGTATTAGCCTCCGTAGAGGCTTAAAACCAATTCGACGGTTGTTTCCTTAATCCTCAGAGAGGTAAGTAATCCAACCGTATTAATGAAGTTCGCGATTTAATCAATGGGAATGGACTCACTAAATGACTTGCTTATTTTTCTCCGCCAGCTACGGATACCCTATTTTTTTACTGGTTAGAGATTCCAGGTTGCCAGTTCCCTAATGTTTTTTTTGGTTCGTCGTCCCGTTTAAAGGGTTGTGCCCTTTCTTCGGGTAAGTGTTGTACTGGAGATCAAGTGTCTCTGGAAATGTAGGTGGTCTAAGAGTTGCCAGGTTTATTATTTCTTTATTCATCATATTAATATTAAACATACATGGATTGAAATGATACCAGGAGAGAGAAAACATATATATAACACAAACATTAATAGGTTAATGGCTAGAAGAGAATATTGGCAGTTATTACATAAACACAAATATGAAAAGAAAAGAAAGTTGAGGGCTGCAGTAATAAAATGAACAACTGTAATGGATGAATGAAATGCAGTGCTTTGGACGTCACATCACAAGGTTATGTTAGTTCAGACGAATGAAGTAATCTTCTGTTCCTGGGGCGATTCAGGAACTGATGAAGACGAAGGAGGCCCTTGTTAATAGGTATTACTGTGCATATGATGGATAGATATGAGATGAAAGTTCATGCGGTCGGTAGATTGCATAGATTTCGGGGTCCAATATGTCATCATCTAACTGTAAATGATATAATGTCATGAAGTGTTGGAGAAGGGTGTCAATGAAAGTTGGTGGTGCATTGTTGTCACGGTCGTAGCGGAGTATATCAAGTATCATAGGAAGGGGCTGTGTCATACGTTTGCTGATGTAACGTATACGTAGTTGTTCGAGGTGCATTAATAATGGCGGAAAATCGATCATCTCATAAAGTAATCGTGTTAGATGAGGTAGGCTTATGCGGTATGCTAGGCGTATAGCATGGCGTTCTAGTATAGCAAGTTTTTGATAGAACTTTAGGGGCGCAGATGCCCAGGCTGTATGTCCATAGGTTAACGTACTCCGCATGAAGGTTTTATATGTATTGTGAACGGTATGTGCCCTTAATCCCCAAGTTGTGCCCACTAATCGTTTGAGAAGATTAAGTCGATTTTGCGCTTGACCTATGAGTTTGTTGAGATGTGGAATCCAGGTAAGACGAGTGTCAAAAATGACACCGAGATACGTAATAGTACTTGAAACTGGAACAGGCGTAAGATCAACCTGAAGGCGAAGTAGATTCGGGTTTCGATGTACTCGTGAATGGCGTCGACGTGGTAACAAAACTATGGTTTGTGTTTTGGGAGAGTTAATATTTAGCCTCCAAACATGACACCATCGCAAAAATGCATCAATGGCTACTTGCATGGTTTTATTTAGAGATTGTACGGTGCGGCCAGATGTGGAAAAAGCAGTGTCATCAGCAAACTGAAATATTGTGGTGTTATTAGGAATAACAAAATCAGCGACGTACAGTAAGTATAATAAAGGAGACAATGATGAGCCTTGTGGTACACCAGATTGCAGAAAGATAGGATGAGAGAGCGTTCTATTGAGATATAAGCTAGTCGTCCTATTAAGAAGGAGTATATGAAGCGGATGTACGAAGTTGGCAGAAGATAGTTACGAAGTTTATATAGTAAGCCAGGGTGCCAAACTTTGTCAAAAGCCTTTTCCAAATCAAATGTTACAAGGCAAGAAGGAAAACCTGTATTATATTGATTGTAAATAGCTATGGTGAGACGGAATAGTTGATCTTGAGTATTAAAATTTGGTCGAAATCCAGCTTGGTGTATTGGAATAAGATTATATGAGTGAAGATGGTCGTGCATGCGATGGACAAGGATTCTTTCCAAGATTTTGCAGAGACAACTAGTGAGGTGAATAGGACGATAGGATGTGACTTCTGATGAAGGTTTCTTTGGTTTAGGAAAGAGAAGCACTTTTGAGTATTTCCAGTCGAGTGGAATATATCCAGTTCGCAGAATAAAGGTATAAATGGTGCTAAGAAAGAGTAGAAAAGAGTGAGGCGCTTGTCTGATGAGTACATATGTAACAGAGTCAAATCCTGGTGCAGTATTCCGTTTACCTTTAAGTGTATTACTAATAGTTTCGGGTTGAATCGGCATGGTTAGAGGATTATTTGGCTCTAAATCATGATCAGCAGACGGACGAAAGAAAGGAGAAGCTGCATTGGTATGTCTGTTTATAGTTGATTGCAAGCGATCTGGTGTATGCCAACCGGGTAGAGGTGTAAAGATATTTTGAAAATAGGAAGCAAAAATATTAGCCTTTTCTGCATCCGTAAGGACTGCTTGATGATTATGAACAATGGGGTAAGGCGTACGAGAAACTCTACCTGTTAATTGATGGAACTTGCGCCAATATTTTGTAGGATGTGTTTCATTAGCTAGTGTGTTGCAAGTTTGAATCCAGTGGCGTCTCTTGAACGCAACGATATAATTATGAGTGATCCTTAGGTACTGGCGATGAAGCCGAAGCGCTTCAAGGTTACCCGTAGCGAGATATTCACGGAAAGCTCTCCGGGATGCTGAAATAAATGGTAAATATTGCGGAGGTAACTTAGGTTTGTGTAGCTGAACTTCGATTGTGGGAATAGAGCGTTGTGCTGCGTCTTGAAGGGCTGTAATAAGTCCAGTGATTGTTCGATCGAGTTCGTATTGCGTACTAGGCATTGTGAGCGTAGTTACGGCTGTGTCTAAATCAGTGCGATATTGTTCCCAATTTGCCCTTCGGTAGCAGTAGACCTTCTGAGGAAGAGGCTTCGGCTGAGTGTTGGGAGAACAATGAAGTTCGACTTTGATGGGGACATGGTCGCTACCTATGGAGTCAAGTACAGATATGTGAATAGACTGAGATAGTGAAGATGAAGTTATGACTACGTCAGGAGTAGTACGACTGATAGGACGTGTAGGTTTCGGTAAAGTATGAAATTCAGCTCGTGTTTCATTCCGAACAAAATCTAGAAAGTTGCCTTTGTCACGTTGGGAACGGCTATGAAAATTGAGCTCGGCCATGATAATGTAATGCCGGAAGTTGGTATCAATTTAGCGGAAGAAATCATAGCTGAAAGCTCTGCCTGGACGATAGTAAATAGTAACAAAGGTAATGGTTTTGCCTCTAAAATAAATTGTCGTCATGTTATGTTCAGGAAGTTGAAGAGCAGGTGGAACAGTAACTGCACGATAAGGAAGACTTTGCCGAATACCAATAGCTGTGCCTCCGTAGAGACGTGGTCCAGTTGGTGCGTCATGTCGAAGTAAGTGATACTTCGGTATATAGCATGTTAAATATGGTGCAAGGTAAGTTTCATTAAGAGCAAATGCGGCAATTTGTTCTTCCTGTAGGAGCTGTGTAAAGAGCAGTTGGTGCGTCAACAGTGATCGTATGTTAAGGAATAGTAAATTGTAACTCATAATGAAAGTGAATATAAGTCCGTAGGTAGAGTTGTCCATATCAACCATAAACTTCAAGTGGTTGGATTTGAAGATGCACTGTTGGTCCGGAATACGTTGCATGTAATTGTGGATTAAATAACAGTTTGGCTGCGTGCATGATTTGAGTTAGAATATGGTTGCGAAGAAATGGGTGGATGTTCTGTAGTGAAATAGTGAGAAAACGAAGTAGATCTTCGACAGTTATTGGATGGCGCAATGAATTTGCTGGTGGAGTTGGTGCATCGACTGAATGTATGGGGACAACGAGTTCAGGCTTAGCTGGATCAGGCTGAGGCTTAGCTTTACATTTATAGCTGTACGTTGGGTGACGTTCAGAGCAGCGATCACAACGTGGTGGTTCTTCAAGGTTTGGACAGTTTTTTGTAGGATGTTCACGGGAACAATAGCCACATTTGGTGTTGTTTGTGCATTCAGCTGTTGGGTGTGAATTATACTGTTGACATTTCTCGCAGTGAACAGGCAGAGGGGCTGGCGTGCGAGAGGACTCAACCTTATATTTGCGTCTATAGATATATGCGCCCTTGGATAGAAGTTGATCAATCAGCTGTTGTTGATCAGTTAACACTCGTACGAGATAGGTTGATCAATGATTGTTTTTGATCCTGATACAACGCTTTATAGGTAGCCCTTCCTGATGGAGTTCAGCAAGAATTTCGTCATCAGTAAGATCGGGTTCTACACCACGAATAACTACAGACAGCATAGGAGGCCGCCGTGGTGGAGGAGGAGTTTTTCGTGTACTGGGTTGTAAAGTAGAAATTTTTGCTTTCGTCCCAAAAATTTCATAAGTTGACTTGTTGCGAACATGCGTGGCGAAATTTGGGTTAGTGGATTTCAAAATGATGCCACGGCGTGTCTTAACAATTTCACGGATTTCAGGCCGAGGGACGTACTTGACTAATTGCTGGAAGACAGCACGAACAGTGTCATATTTCTGATCGTAGTCGGTTAGCAAGAAGTTGTACACGGGATCTGGCTGGTATTGCTGATGATGATTATCGGAAGAAGTGGATGCCCAATCCATACAATGGCTGTCAGTTGTAGGCTGATTAACACTGGGAGAAATTCGTTAATTCTTTGAACCTAGCGCTTGTTCGCCATCAGAGAAAGATCGAGAACGAATTCTATGTCCTTTGGTGATGTAGTCAGCATAGGAAGGAATAGAGTTACGGTGTGAACGAGGTGTTCCCGTAACAATCCTTGGCTGCTTTTTTTGGCGACCGTTAGGCCCGATGTTAAGCGGCGGAGGTTGTAATCCGACATCTTGACCGAGATTCGTAGATCCGTTAACTTTGCCAGTGTCCGTCATCGTGATAGAGGAGCCGAGGGCCAAAGCCCAGATGAAGATAAAAAAAAAATGAAAAGATGTTAGATGAGGTTCAAAAAACAAGACACCCTCCGAAAGTGAAAACTTTCGTCAGACCCCTAAGTGCTGTAATTGTGCTATGCTCGCAAGTACGTATGCTATACTTGGTCCTGGCTGGCACAGTAACTGACACAAGAGAGGCTAGGTTGCTTGGTAAAGTATGACTAATGTTATTTTTTTTGCTAGCCGTAGCTAGCACCCACCCAAAGGGTTACGCCCTTTATTTGGGAAGCGGAATTTATAGGAACTGCAGGTGTAGGTTAATTGTCGTGAGGCAAAAGAGATTTTATTAACTTTATTAAATCCAAGTTCTTTCAATTGAAAGGACATTATGGCCGTTAACCATAATCATAAGGACAGGAAAACATGAATAAGTGTGAGCAATTCAACAGGAGAGCGTGAGAGCAGAACAGTGTGGAGAAATGGAACAATGAGGTGCACTTGACATCACAACACAACACAGAGTGTTAGAGAGACGAATGAATGTTATCTTGTGTCCAGGGGCTACTCTGGACGTAATGGAGACGAGTGGAGCCCTGTTAGTGCGGTGAAATCACTGTGCAACATAAGATGGAATGATATATGGTGGGGGGATTGCGATGAGGAAGTCTTCAAAAAGTTGAAAGTCGGGACTATTTGGTGGGAGAATATATTGGTACAGAGTAAACAGCAGAGAGAGTGGAGAATGACGGAAAATAGTTGAAGGTTTGCGAAGAGTGGCTTCGTGGTGCATGACATCAAAGAGCAATGGATGGTGAGTCTGGAATCGCTTCGTAACATACCGGAGTCGGAGGTCTTCTAGGTGATAAAGGAGTTGTGGAAAAGGTGTTCTCTCATATAAGTCACGTGTAGAGCTTGGTAATTTAATTCGAAAGGCAAGGCATAGGGCATGGCGCTCAAGAATTTGAAGCCTGCGTTAATATGACTCTGGTGCTGATAGCCAGGCTGTAAAGCCATAAGTCAAAACAGGGCGTAAAAAAGCCTTGTAGGTGTTGAGAAGTATGTTAGGTTTCAGGCCCCAGGTAGTCCCAGTTAGGCGTCGCAGTAGGTTTAGAAGGTTGGTCGCTTTAAGAGCAAGACTTTTGAGATGAGCAGACCATTTCAGATGGGAGTCGAAGATAATGCCTAGATATGTGACTGTGGGACTAACAGAAAGAGGTGTTCCTGCAATCTCAATACTGAGATTGGATGGATTGCGATGAACCCGACTGCGTTTACCTGGTGGTAGGAAGATAATGGCTTGCGTTTTATTGGCGTTAAGTTTGAGGCGCCAGGTTTCGCACCATTGAATGAAAGCATCAATGGCAGGTTGAAGGATACGATTGATGTGTTGAATAGTATTTGCCGTTGCCAGAAAAGCCGTATCATCCGCATATTGAAATAGACTGACGTTCGTAGGAAGAGCAGGAAAGTCAGCAACATACAGTAGATAAAGAAGCGGTGACAGAGCCGATCCTTGAGGGACACCAGAATGGATAAACACAGGGTGTGAGAGAGCAGTATTGATGGAAACATAGGTCAGGCGACCGGAGAGAAAATGGTAGATGAACCGAATGTAACATATTGGAAGGCGGAAAGAAAATAGTTTGTATAGAAGACCTAGGTGCCATACTTTATCGAACGCCTTTTCTAAATCAAAAAGGACAAGACAGGAAGGCTTAGATTGGTTAAACTGAGCTGTAATGTACGTGGTCAGGCGGAGAAGTTGGTCGTTAATACTGAAGTTTGGACGGAATCCAGCCTGATGAAGAGGAATAAGGTTGTGAGCGGTGAGATGGATATGCAAGCGTGAGACAAGGATTCGTTCGAGTATCTTGCTGAAAACAAGGGTGAGTTGTATTGGGCGGTAGGAAGACACAGAGGGAGCTGTTTTTTTCGGTTTGAGGAACATTAAAGTTTTTGATGTTTTCCAATCGGTAGGGATAAAACCAGTACGGAGAATGAACGTGAAAATGAGTGACAGAAGATAATGGAGAATATACGGTCCTTCTTTGATATGACGGTAGGTAATAGAATCTAACCCTGGAGCAGTGTTACGCTTACGAGCTATAATGGAAGTAATTTCTGTGACAGTGATAGGAGCTGTTAAAGATGAATCGTCGGGCAGAGGATGTTCGGTGTGAGGTTGAAGTGATGGTGTGTTGAGATTCAGTGGAGCTGTAGGATGAGGGCGAGCTGTAAAGGCAGGTCCAAGAGGCGTGAAGACTCCTTGCAGCTGGTCAGCAAAAGCATTGGCTTTTTCCTCGTCAGTGTGTAAGGGCGTATCATTAAGGATGAGTGGATAAGAAGTACGAGAGGATTGACCAGTGAGCTAATGAAATCGTTTCCAGTACTTAGTTGGGTGGGGTGTATCGGAGAGAGTATTACAGGTTTTGATCCAGTTTCTGGTCTTACAGGCAACAATATAGTTATGGACTGCTCTTTGGTATTGGCGATGTTGCCGAAGCGATTCCAGATTACCTGTGTGAGTAAAATCTCGATAGAGCTGGCGGGAACGGCGTATTAGTGGTAAATACTGGGGCGGTAGCTTAGGTCTGTAGTGAGTTACTGTAGTCTGGGGTATGAATTCAGCGGATGCCTGATGTATACTTTCAGTGATGGTATGTAAGGCATCGTAAAGTTCAGCCTCTGTAGTAGGGGATGATACAGATGTGAGGCTATTAGAGAGGCATTCCTTGTACTTAGGCTAATTTGCACGGTCAAAACGAGCTACTGAACGGGGAGGAGCAGTTGGAGGTGGTTGAATAGGTCCCTGTTGTTGAATAGTGAGTTTGATAGGGACATGATAACTCCCCAGAGGATCAAGTACAGTCAAGTTAAGCTTGCAAAGAAGGTTGGGTGAAGTTATGACAATATCAGGAGTTGTGTTTGATGCCGGCCTTGTCGGTTTAGGGATATGGTGAAAGAAGCCAGTCGTGTGGGTCTGAAGATAGTTGCGGAAAGTAAGTTTTTGGTGATCTGTGCGACTGTGGTAGTTAATATCAGCCATGATGATGTAGGTGCGAAAGTTGTCCGATATATACTGAAAGAAACTGTGTGGAATAGGTTGGCCGGGTCGTATATAGATGGCTACCGTGATGTAACAATGTTTGAAATATAAGGTGGAGATAAGATGTTCAGGCAGTGTTGGATCGCCGGTAGCATGTATCCGATGAGAGATAGATGATGGAAAGCCTATAGCGACACCGCCACTAGCACGGCGAGCTGGGACGGTATTGTCGTGGCGAACAAGATGATAAGATGGAATTTTACAGGATATTTTTGGTGAGAGGAATGTCTCATTAAGTAGAAAGCAATGTATGTGTTCCTCAAGGAGCAGCTGTTCAAACAAAGGCCTGTTTTTCTGAAGAGAACGAATGTTCAGAAATAAACAATGAACTGCCATAATGAAGATTAGAGAGATTAGATGAAGAGGGAAATTATACTGCAGATTCATGTACAGTAGAATGGAAATGTGCAAAGTTGTTGGAGTAGGTGCCCGTAAAATTGACATGCAGGATGGTTTTTGCGGCTAGTTGCACTTGTTGAAGAATATGTTGACGGAGGAAGGGATGAATGTTCTGCAATGTGACAGTAAGGAATGCCAAAAATTTGTCAATGGTAATCGGTTGATTTGCAGAAGTAGGGGGTGGTGTAGTAGAATCGGCGTTATGGATGCGTATAGGAACAGTGAGCTCTGGTTTAAGTATTTCTGCAGCAGGTTTGGCCTTACATTTATAACTGTATGTAGGATGCTGATCCGGGCAGGTTGAGCATTGCGGTGGATTAGTAAGATTAGTGCACGACTTAGTCGAATGTGGGCCGGCACAGTACCCACATTTGAAAGGGTTCCTGTAGTCGTTGGTATGATGCGAGTTATAGGATTGACATCGCTCACAACGCATTGGAAGTGGAGGTGGTGAGCGAGATGGTTCTACTCGATAACGTTTTAAGTATATAAATGCACCGTTACTAAGGAGATCGTCCACGGTCTCTTAGTTATTTGTTAGAACACGGACCATGTAGGTTGGTCCGGATACGTTCTTAATTCGAATGCATTTAATGATCGAATGACCCTCCATATTGAGTTCCTCAGCGATCTCAGCATCTGTGTATTGTGGATCAACTCCTCGGATAACTACAGAGAGAGACGGAGGCTTGCGAGGAGGTGGAGGCTGCTTTGCTTGTTGAGAAGTAAGCTTTTGAAGGTTTGCCGATTTGCCAAAAATCTCAAAAGAGTAAGTATTACGAAGTGTGGTTGCCAGGTTGGGGTCTGTGGATCGGATGATAATACCAGTCTTGGTGGGTATGAGCTGCTTGACATCCGATCGTGGCACGTACTTAAGTAAACGTAAGTAGATCTGCTTCAAATCATGGTATTTGGCGTCGTAGTTTGTTAGGAGAAAAGAATGCACGATAGGTTTAGATGATGTATTGGCCGTGATCTCGGTATCCATATTGCTAGATGCTGATGAGGACTCACTCAAAGTATGATGTCGTTTCGTTGGAGGTGTCATCTGTAGTGCAGCAGCAAAAGTAGCAGCTTTTGCAGATTGACCCGTTGGACTACTCGGTTCTGACTCTTGGCGGGCTTTGCGCTTATCAAGCTTTGCCGCCGTCAGAGAGGGGCCCTGTACAACAACAGAAGGTAATCCAGAATGACCGGGGCCTTGTCCAGATGCCATAGCAGGGGTCGTCTAGGTTACAGGTTTGAAGACCACCCGTTTGGATAGTGGTCTAGGTGAGCCAAAGATGCTATCAACCTGCGTAGGCATCTGATGAGTTGGGCTAGATTAGTCTCTCAACCGATACACACAGAGATCAAGCTTCAGTGACCAGGATAGAGGATAGGAAATTACAAAACTCGTCACTATGCTCTAGTGGCGCTTCAGAGCAGAGCAAAGCAAAGCTCTGGGAAAGTATGGCTGTGACTAATGTTACACAAGTTGATTTGTTCATACATAAACTGTGGAAAAATAAATCTATGAGCTACAAAAGAATTTATACCAGAGATTGTCTGGGACAATTTTATGCACATCATACAATTTAATTTTTAAACAAAAATAAATGTAAATTATATAGACTAAATGTATAACTAATTTTCTTTCCTCATATCTACATCAGCTGCATAATTGCTTACAGACGCACTGCTGCTATCTAGGAAGTGCTTGATGAACTACAGAGCAAACAGGTACTATTAGATTCAAGCGTAATTAGTGAATTGCTAGTAATTCTAGGGTGATGGGAAAGAACTAATGCCAGATTCTGATTGAGCGACCTCAAAAACATATAATAGACCTGAAATTTTCAAAACAACAATACCCATGCGGACCAGTGTTATAATAGTATTAATGAATTATAACAAATTTGGACAATTAAATTTTTTGAAAAGAAATTCTTAGGCCAATTCTTGCCGTTACACGAATTGAGATTTAAGTATTGTATTATTTAAATCTGTAATCTACATTAGACGTACAGATCTATTATAATTTCGTTTGTTCTTTTTCTGTTTCTATTAGTTAAGGCCAACAACAACTGTATAGGAAAGGCAATTCAAATGGCGCAACCCAAAGCCAATCCTGAGTGTTTTAGTGGTAAATCTACTGATATCTGTCCAGATGAGAACATTAAAATATATTTTGTGAAGTAAGTACCATTAGTCAAAAAATATAAGCAATGATATGGTTAAGGAAGGATTACATTAAAAAGAAGTTTGTAAAATTAAATTGCTTCATGTAAATTAAATCAGTTGAAATCATTAGAATAAATCATGAAAAATGTTTATAGGTGATTTTTATATTAAAAATAACCAAATATTTAAAGAATAATTAACAATTTATTATTAACACTACGGCTGGTAACCTCCGGAAATCCTTGAGGTTAAGTTCCAGTCATTGGCAGGGTTTCTTTAATCTTAATCAGTATTATAATATAAATCATTTTTATAGCTGTTACTTTTTTTACTACAATTTCAAATAACTATCATTTAATTTATTATTAATTTTACATTATCCTTCAACAGTACATTATCTTTCAACATTCAGTGAAATTTTATCATTTTTTCCTCTTTTCTCTCATTTTTTTAAATAAACCCCCCAGTAGTTGTAGATAAGCATATTTCAAGTGACGTTAGTCGATTATTTACTAATTTAATACATTAATTTAATACATTAACGCTCTTAAGTCATCATTCTTTATTTCCTTTAACCAATTAGTTATTAGTATTTTTAATCTATGCATTTTTCCTTCTTACCTAATTTCTTTTGGAGTATTATTATAAAGTTTCGGAGCCAAATAATATGTTTGATTTTGTGATATACCTTTATTTACTTTTATTGTTTCAAGATCTTTTTGAGTTACTTTTCTTGTTCCATAGCCATGAGAAATTTTATTCCATTCATTTTCATGTTTTTTTACATAGAGTAGGAATGCTTTTATATATAATTTTTCAACAGTTAAGACTGAAAATTCTCTATATAGGTATTTCTACACTGTCTTCTTTGTTTTTATTTAAACAAATTCTTATAATATTATTTTGCTGAACTTTTAAAGGTCTTATATGCGTCTCATAGGCAGATCCCCAACTTAAGATACCATACTGTAATATATTTTGTGTTAGTGCATAATATACTATACGTAAAACTTTTAATTCTAAACACCCTCTTAATTGTACAAATTTATACAGCAATTTTCTTAATGTCTTGGCCACATGTTGAACATGCGATGTCCACTTTAAATGTTTATCAATTTTTACTCCTAAATATTTGGTCTAGGAATTAATTCGTGCGGATGGACAAGAGATGGCGCAACGAACGGAGCGTCCCACAGTTCCGTGTATCCACACATGTGTTGCAAACCCCTGTCATCGCGTATCGTTCGTAGTATAGGGCAGTGGATTAAAGCGTCAACAACACCAGTTTGTAGTTAAGTGAACATGGCGCAATTTGTGCCTGATAAAGTGTTTTTGCGGGGTGTCCTGCTGCATTACTTTAACATGCAGAAAAGTGCGACAGAAAGTCATCATATTTTGGTGGAAGTGTATGGTGACCATGCTCTAGCTGAGCGAACGTGTCAGAAGTGGTTTGCACGGTTTAGAAGTGGTGATTTCGGCTTGGCAGACCAAGAGCGAGCTGGACAGCCAAAAAAATTTCAAGACGAAGAATTGACAGCATTGCTCGAGCAGGATTCGTGTCAAACGCAGGAACAACTTGCAGCAGCATTAGGCGTTGATCAAACAACAGTCTCCAAACGCTTGAAAGCCATGGGAATGATTCAAAAGATGTCACATTGGGTTCCACATGAATTGAAAGACAGACGTTGAAAGACGAAAAACCATTTGCGAATTGCTGCTTCAACGACAGAGCAGAAAGGGGTTTCTGCATCGAATTATTACGGGTGATGAGAAGTGGATCCATTACGAGAACCCTAAACGAAAAAAGGCCTGGGTGAAACGAGGTGAACCAGGTCCATCACAACCAAAACGAGATATTCACTGTGCAAAGGTTATGCTGTGCATATGGTGGGATATAAAAGGTGTGGTGTACTATGAGCTGCTGCAACCGGGTGAAACTATGAATGGAGAACGTTATCGACGACAATTAATGCGTTTGAAGCAAGCTCTGGCCAGAACACGACCAGAATGGGAGAACAGACATGATAAACTTATTGTTCAACATGATAACGCTCGCCCACATGTCGCAAAACCGGTCAAAACCTATTTAGAAAATGTCGGATGGGAAGTTTTACCCCACCCGCCGTATTCACTAGACGTTGCTCCTTCGGACTACTACTTGTTCGATTGCATGAACAACGATTTGATTGGACAGCGGTTTACTTCTTCAGAAGATATCGAAACATGGGTCTCTGACTGGATCGCTTCCAAGGATGAGGACTTCTTTCGCCACGGAATCCGTACATTGCCTGACAGATGGGCGAAAGTGGTGGCTAGCGATGGACAATATTTTTCTTAAGGTATTTATGTATTTTGTGTTTGTACTACAGCTTCAATGTGTGCGTACCCATGGGCGGCGATTAGGGGGGGCAAAGGGGGGCAGTTGCCCCCCCACTTTTCTGAAATGGCCTGTAATGTATATAGTTTCAACCAGGGAAATTTGTATATTAACATTGATATACAAATATTCAGATCATGTCTTGCCCCCCCACTTTTAACGTCCAATCGCCGCCACTGTGCGTACCAACCGCACGAATTAATTCCTAGACCAAATAATTTTGTTCAGTTACTTTATTTATTGTATCACAGTTACAGTCTAAAGTATTAATACAGTTATGATATTTTAAGATAAAATTTTGTGGCTGTCCGGTTATTGTTGGTGAGAAAGCAATATAATTGGTTTTCGTTAAGTTTAGTACCAAGAAATTTTGTTCAAGCCATTGTTTTACTTTCTTTAATGTTATTTCTGATTTTTGATAAGTTTCTTCCCACTTTTTGCCTGTAATTGTTATAGTGGTGTCGTCTGCAAAAGATTGATTGATTGATTGATTTTAGTTTAGCGTCCCTTTCAGCAGCGAGGCTATATGAGACGTGGACCTACTGATTAACGTGGAATCCGAACCACATGATGCAAAAGATTGAATATAGCCATCAATGCCTATATTGTACAATTAATTTAGGGTTTTTAAAACCATGATTTATTCACCAACCTGACATAGAAATAAAATGAACTAATATCAAAACATTTACTATATTTTCTACTTTCAAATGAAATATTTTGCAAACTTTTATTATGTCTATTGTTTTAATTACAAAGAATAAGCGTTGAATGCGAATAGCTATATTCAAAATATTGCGAAATTGTGTAGCAGAAAGTGAAATTCACTTTCAGCTCATCTTTTATTACAAAAAATTTGATAATGTGTTGCATTATTAAATGGAACTTCCGAAAGCGTTTAGTAATATTTGCTGTCAGTTTGATTATTGATTATTCGAAAAAATCTTAAGTTAAATTACAAAAGTTTAATTTGTCGCCTGTAAATTGACACTATACACTCGTAAATGGAAGGACTTCATCCAAAAAGATAGGACACAGCGGTTCCATTTTACCATCCCCTAGTTTTTTTTCTAAGAAAGCACTTTTTAGTATTGCTTGGTAATTGGTAAATTAATTCGCCACCTACTGGAGCGCGAGAAATTAGTAAATACCCAAAAGCTAGCCGATTACTCTTAATACAACAATAACATCATTAAACATACATTAAGGGAAGCAAAAGTTGCATCATTCAGTATATAGAAGGAGCAATTACCTCGCAAAAAATGACTGCTTCCCAGGAAATAACTGAATCACCAGCAGCAATTGGAGAAAAGAGGGGTAAATAGTTTAATGTTTGATTTACTTTATAAAAATGTCATTTCAAAAGTCTTGCACACAGCTCATTCGCGACTGTTTGAGTGGTGTCATCAAGTTTAGTTTTATGTCAGTTGTGAGTCAGAGTTTGGGCTTGACGGTTGTGTCTGTGTTTGCTAGTTCGCGTGGCTATGTGTGAGAAATTCAGTGTTAGAATGGAAGGTGAACCTGACTCAGGTCGGATTACATATAGTGACCAGCGTTCCTATAACAAAATTGAAATTCTACGTGAAATTAATCCAACTGAAATTCATAGTACATTGCAAGAGGTTTATGGAAATATTGTGATGGATCGTAGCACTGTATCACGGCGGTCAGCTCGTTTCCGTGAAGGTCGTGCAAGCACTGCGGACAACCCAAGAAGTGGAAGACAATCAACTACAGCTCTGACTACAGCAACAGACTACAGCTCAGATTATTGTGAATAACATTTTGAGAGAGGATCGACGAAAAACATGTGAGGATATTGCATACGCGGCCAGAGTGTTTGTCACATCAGTTTATAGAATCATTACTGGAAAGTTAACGATGAGAAGAATCGCTGCCAGATAGGTTCTGCATTATCTGAGTGAAGAGCAGAAAGCATGTCGCAAAAGAATCGCAGAAGAATTGCTTGAACGTTACAGAACAGAAAATCAGTTTCTGTGTCGCAAAAGAATCGCCTGTGAAGAATTGTTGCAATTATTAAAACTTGGATACCGTGGAAAACATTTCGATATAATTGACGAAGCTTCCAGTCATAAGACCCGAGTAATCAGACAGTTCAATGATGAAGGTGTCCTATCCGGAATACAGAATTTACCAAAACGTTCGGAAGCTCTCGTAAGAAAGACTGGAGATTATACAGTATTCAAGGCCTATAAAGTTATTTTGTATCGACGGCTCGAAAAGTGCATTCCCATCTGCAATTCTCCCTTTCCTGAAATAGAAGGCAACCCGAAAACAGGATTGTTGGGATGGTTGAGAATTAGAAAGGCGTTGGACCAAACCTCAATTTTGTTACAAATATATCAGTATGGCAAACTGCTAATAAGAGAAGAAAATAAATTGTTAAGAATGATGATATCATCATCATAAGGGCAATGGACAGCATAAAAAATTACAAAAAGATCTTAGTTAAGCACTTCAAAGAAGATGAGTAGTAAGAAATAGAAATTAAAGGAAAACAGTTCATCTTCTTTCTCCCAAAAAAAAATGTCGTAAGAAAAGATTATATCGACACATAGAACCAGAAGAACATAACTCCATTTTCTTAGGTTTACAGGCGAAATGACAAAAATATTATTTTCTTAAAAAGACGTGTGTTTAATAAGATAGTAATTGAGTTACATTACAATAGATGATGGACAAGGGGAACATATGGCATTACGTTCCATTTACACCAAGTGGGACTTTCGAAATTATGTCCAAACATGAAGAAAACGAAAACAACATTCTTGGAGTTACGTTCCTCTGGTTCTCATGCGATAATATAATGTAAATCTTTAATATAAAAGCCTAACAGCACAGAAACAAACATCCACAAGAAACAGACAGACACATAGACTACCATATAGGGATACCATTGGCGTAGCAGACTTGTAGGCCTGTCATGCAAGATAAAGAGATGGGATCTAGTTGTAAACCCAATTGTTACTATAATAATAATAATAATAATAATAATAATAATAATAATAATAATAATAATAATAATAATAGGAATTATTATTATTATTATTATTATTATTATTATTATTATTATTATTATTATTATTATTATTACTAAAAACTCGTTTCCTTTTCAAAATATCTGACTCTTACAGCATGACTGCATATAGCGGTCATGTGTGTACTTTTTTGTCAATGAACGGTCCCAAAGACCAAAAGGGATGGAAATCTTCGAGAGAGAGGAACAAAAAAACTTTGTTATGATTAATTCGAGGTTAAAGTTCGAAGCACTTGCTTTTGGTAGGTACTTTTTATTTTCTTCTTTTTGAGGAACAAAATTTTTGGCGGCTAAGAAATTACAGCATACAATATTGCAAAGTTGCACGTGGATTTATTTACATTGCAATTTGTAATAATAAAGAAATTGTCCTTATTAGAAGACATTATTGTAAAAAATAAGTTTTATTACATCATTTATCGCAAGTCTTAGGGCCCCCTATAGCTCGTCCTTCTCGGAGATCGATATCGAAAATTTAGGACATGGAATATATTTGAATCAACAATCAAAATCTAAATGTGTTCGTGCATTTCCGTACCCAAGGTTGAGGCGAAACGGGGCGAACCCGGACAAACATTTTAAGCCAAAAAGTTTGTTTAAAAAAGTAGTTATACTCCCCTTAACAGAAAATTATTACTGTAAATTATCTTTCACCTCTGTTTCTGATTGTCATCAGAAATCGGTGACAGTACACATACTTTACTTAGGTTAGTAGAGCTATACTCTGTAATTTTTCACAGCTAAGCAAACCGGAAGATGAAATTCCTGTGATATTAAAGTGGAATTCTCTACAAAATAATCATAATTCACTATCCTTCTGCATTTGGCTGAGATTGTAATTTTTTAAATGTAAGTACTCCATTCCGGCCTAATTTTGGCAACCTGAGTTTCGAGGTAATCGGTGCCGGAAAGAGTACAGATTGTCGACTCTCAAATATCGAGTTTGTAAAAAGTGATTTCACATTTGATGCTGTTATTTCTTCGTTACATAAACACTTCTGGTTGACTCTATTCGTGGTGTATTACTAAACTTATACACTTCACACAAAAAAGCAACAGCTAATACCTTGCAGGTAGGCCATCCAATATACAACTTTCTATCCCATATTGATGTCTGCTAAAGAGACCCCCTCTCTCTTCTACTTTCCTCTCTCCCATATTAAAATCAGCAACAACATGAGCACAATTCCAATTTCAAAATATACATGTATTAGTTTCAATAAAGTGGAGGAATAAAAATGAGACGAAACGAGATTCATAAGTTGATGTACTGAGAAACTTAAACATATCTCAATAAAAAATTGAAACCAATAAATATTTGTTGGACGTACAGAAGTGAGACAGAGAGAGAAAAGAAGACAGAAGAAGAAAAGAAAAGGAAGCACAGATAAAAATATTGGATTTAGATGTAGTAAGAAAAGAACCTAACATTATAAAGTTCTGTTTCCAGAAATCCAACAGTAATATAGAAATAACGTTTGTTTTTTATATTTTTTTCAAAACTATTCAAATATATATATATATATATATATATATATATATATATATATATATATAGAATGCTTGAAAAATTCATTAAGTCACTTTCGAAATGAATACGAAACTTGGTGGTCAGTTTCCGGTGAAACTATAGAGTTCTGAGACACATCTAGGATCATTCCAAAAGTTCAACACACACCCTGTTTTTCCGCTTGTTCGGTTGCAAATTCGGTAGTGTTGATTAAACGGACTGATCCGAAATACATTATACTAAACCTAGTAGGTAGCATAGGTCATACTTTCCATTCTAGACTACTAATGCAAACTGAACGAAGAAGAAGAAAGAAAAAAGAAAGAACAAAGATAGGAAGAAAAATTTATGAGTGCTATTTTACCGATAAATTTTCTATCTGAAAGAACCTACATTAAAAATACAAATTGTATCATAATGAAAAGTTACAAATATTTAAAAGGAAAATTGGATGTTGGTTCCCTATAGACATAGCAAATCTTGCATAATTCGCATTTCATACATGGATAAAACAAATTAAATTATAGGATGGAAACGAATTTTGTGTCAAATTAATATAAATAAAATCTCTCTTGAAATAACCAAAATGGGGGTCATTTTCTAGTCACTTCTGAACATTTGTCTGTTCCGAACATCCACTCACGATTTCACCTATTGCGAATATAACGTTGTAATGTGCAATTATAGAATGAACACGCTAGAGCTGAAACGGGTCATCGCAGTGACACGGTGATCCGATTGAGACTCGGTAACCCAGAGGAAGAAAAGAGATTTTACTTATTTCCTTGACATAAGGTGTGTGTTTGTATGTGTGATTTGTGTATGTACGTGTGTGTGTGTGTGTGTGTGTGTGAGAGAGAGAGAGAGAGAGAGAGAGAGAGAGAGAGAGAAGAGAAAGATGTAAGACATGATAAGGAAACGTCAAGATCGACAGAGAGAGAGAGAGAGAGAGAGAGAGAGAGAGAGAAAGAACTATAGATGAATGTAGATATGAAAACTATTTATCATTACTCTCTGTATGATGGAGACCGCACACACTATTTATTGGATTCTCGCCGGTGATGCCTTGGACTTCTCCAACCAACGTTGGTAGCGAATGTTTTATGGGAAAAATATACTACCTCGTGGTAATTCGAAGCGAGATTTTTTCGTTCGAAGTCTATTATGATACCAACACTCCACCGGTCATTTTAGTCAAAACATTTTTATCAAATGGAGTAGTGTTTCTTTCTAAAAAAAAAAAAAAAAAACAATAACCTGAAAAGTGGATACTACAGACCATCGTTGGGCAAATTTCAATTGAATTAACAATTTACAATTAATCTGTAAATTTAGTTTTTATTTGCAATTAACAATTGAAGTAAGTAATGGTCAATTGTTAATTGCAGTTGACCATTAATAAATGAGAATCAATTGCAATTAATCAATCGATTGAAGGTAATTGCAGTGGAAAGTAAGTGCAATTGAATTCAGTCATTCAATTGCACTTGAAATAAATTGGTAATTAATTAAATTGCAATTGATTTCCACAGCAATTACTTTCAATTGATTGATCAATTGCAATTGATTATCACTGATTAATATTCAACACTGTAGTTCAGAGATGGCGTTGGTCAATAAAAGCTTTACCCACGACAAACTGACTCACCACCCATCGTGACCCATGACCTACTGTGACCCACCTTGATCCACCATTACCCACTCTAACCCACCACCCACCATGAACCACTGTCACTTACTGTGAACCACGTACCCACCAAAACCCATCGTCATCAACTCTGATCCATGATCCACGCCCTCTTTTCTACTGACAAAGGTGTTTACGATTGTAATAAAACAAAGCTATGAAATTATAACTCATCGGAGTTTGAATTTTTATGATCAATCTCTCAACCACCGCTCTATTACAATAACGGTGGATCTGACCTTTACGAAATAAAATAGTAAAATGTTTGTCATGGGCCAAATTCAATTAAAATATTATAGATAACTATTTCCTTGTTGAATTAATTATAGATAATTTTTAATGGAAAAAAGAATGAAATTTGAAAGTTCCAAATCAACGTAAAGTAGACCAACGTAAAGAAAAAATGTAAAATTTTCCATATAATTAAGTGTACCGTTCAAACTCAAAATTTCCATGTAACCAAGCTTACTGTACAAATTTTATGTCTATTTTTCTCACAACTTTATGCTTGGTTTCCTTGTGCTCTAAACGCTAAACAGAAGCTTCAGCAATTATTATAACAGAAAGCAGTGGATATATAATGCGAAGCACTGTATTTTTTGCTTCTCAACTAATATCGATCGTTTTCGATTATTTTTACAAATCAACCCACTATCAATTTCCCATATGTAGAAAGTGCCCCCCATAAAAGAGATTTTTTTTTTCAAAATTCTAGAACACGTTCAGTTTATTTTTAGCTCACTAAATTGAAGTCGAGTTTCGAGTCGAGCGTTGTTTGATAAATAACTCCTTCGTTCAGCTCGATTTAAATCGTTTTAAACCATGACCAGGTTATACTAGAAAGGGAAAGCCATGAGAAATGTAAGCACTAATGTGAAATACTTTTAGTGTTGCTCTCGACAGGGGTGCATCTTGTCTAGTACATTTAGTGCATCTCGAGGAGTACTTTTAGAGTATCTCATCTCGTCTCGATAACGAGAGATGATAAATTTTTATAACGAGACAGCATCAATTGTCATAAGCACCAACATAAGTATATATATTGTAGTTCTTACAATCAAGGCTGAGAACTGCATGTTCTAATTTTTCAGCCAAAGGAAAAGCCCAACCAGGATACTGATGTCACCCGAGTCGGCTCTGTTCAACTGAGCGAACAGCTTGAGCTGGCTCGGTTGGGATGAGCCATCGGCTGGACTCAATTGAACCGATTGCTTAAGCCGGCTCGGAAGTAACGAGTTATCGACTCAGCTGGATTGTTGCTCGAGACAGCTCCGTTGAAACGAGTCCATCGGCTAGGTTCGATTCAGCACAACTGAGTCGATGGCTCGAACCGGCTCGGTTGTGGTGAGCAATCAGCTCGGTTTGGTTCGGCTGGAGTGAGACATTTCTCGACCTGGCTCGGTTGGGTGAGCTGTTGGCTCGGCTTAGTTCTGGGTTCGGCTCGATAGTGCATGAGCTGTGAGCTGAGCCGCTTGAATCGTTGATAACCCTAAACCCGAGACGAGCAGTTTTGAGCATGTTTGGCCGGCGCCCCATAACATTTAACAATTTTTAGCTCGAGCCCGAATACTTCCTCCTCCTAAACTTAAACCAAAAAGTCGTGACCGATGTCCTTGCCTCCTGAAGATTTCTTGATGACCGAGATCGACAGTCAACTAGTTTTTAGTATTCAGATACAAACCGCCTATATTTCCCGTTTATACGCGGTGTTGTTATAATAATAATAATAATAATAATAATAATAATAATAATAATAATAATAATAATAATAATAATAATAATAATAATAAGTTGTAGTAATATCATTGATAAGTATATTATCTATGAAGGATACTTGAAGAGAGTAGTATAGGAACTACACAAAGGATTTAGTTGAGTCGAGTTGAGTTGATTTTGGTTTAGCGTCTCGTTCAGCCTTAGACCTACTGATTAACGTGGAATCCGAACCACATCAGCTCCCGCTGGGAATCGAACCCGGGTCTCAAACGCCAAAGGCGCGTACACTAACCGCTTAGTCACGAAAGAGCTTCCACAAAGGATTTAGCTCCAATTGACTTGACTCAAAACTCGACCCGAATTTAAGCCCAGTTGGGGGAAATTTTTCGAGCCGTGTTTTCGAGTCGAGCTCAAAAATGTCTGCTTCGAGTCAAGTTTAGTTTTAAACATAATGCGCTCGTGCCCATCCATATACAGGAAGTAGTTGGCCGGGAGAGACCCCTTCCGGTAACGACCGTTTTCGTTCGTCAAAACCAGTTGACGTATCTATATTGTGTGTGCAAAAGCTTAAAACACCCCGCCCCTGTAAAGTGCATTAGGTACCATGTACCAGCAGTGGTTGACCGCAAGTGACCAATTCCGGTACCGATCGCTTTCCTTCGCCAAGCCAAGTTGATTGATATATATATATATCTTGCATGTGTGTAATTATTGGAACTACTCCAGCCTCGGGGACTGTATTATTCCCAGTTACCCGCTAATTTTTAGACTTTTCATAATGATAGGGTGTGTTTTCCTTATCGCTGATTTTTTCGGCAGTCGCTGTTTACTCGGTCGTTTTTTTAGCAGTCAATGTTTTGTCCGTAAATTGTATCCACGACGGCATATAGAGTTCTTTCAAGGATGATAGAACCTAAACAAAATATATTTAAAAATACTGAGTTTCACGTCTTTCTTCCCAGGGGGGCAAGGGATGGTAGTTATCCAGCATTTAAATATGTACCTTATTTGAAATATGTAAGGCAGTAACAAGTGGACAACACAATCTACACATACGTATTTTCTCATCTTCACTTTTAATTGCTGACTTCAATTGCAATCAAAAATTACAACTAACAATTACAAGTTTTAATTGTCAATTGCAATTAACAATTAAAGGTTTCAATTGCATCCTTTCCGATTGACAATTAACAATTACAAGTTTCAATTGGCTGGTGACCAATTAATAATTAGCTATTGACGAAAATTTGATTGCCAATTTATGATTGAATTCAATGGCAATTGAAATTAATTTCAAGGGACAAATTGAAATCAATTGCAATTAATTTTCAGAACAATTACTTTAAATTGATTGATCAATTGCAATTGATTTTGCTCAACACTGCTACAGACTAATTAAGTATTTCGAATTGTCCTAGTAGCCCAAATAGTTATAATTTGCCTTTTCCCAACCAACATTTGTAAATCGTTTATATCATGATACAAGTGTTTGCTTCCACATTCTTAAGAATTACTCCTTTAGTATGAGAAGTCAATCTTCGACTCTTCACGATCACTTTGTAAAAAAATATACTTTGGCTTAACCAGGATTTGAACCTATGTTTTGGACTTATACTACTCGTAAGTCCAGTACGTTACCCCTACATTTTTCTGCCATCTAAAATTATAACTCAAATCTTACTAAGTTCAGTTCTGCTCTTTGGAACGAACGCTTCTCTCGTTCATCGATTCATTGATTCGACGAATTGGAGAAAAATTACTGCCCACTAATAAACGAAATAACATACAATCTAGGAAAAAATATAGAGATAATAACATACTGTGCAGTGATTTCGCTGTGCAAGTTCAAAAGTACGCTTTGACCAAAATTTTAAGTTTCGTTAGAAGCTCAACTGTTCGCTTTAGTCTTTCGTAGTAATTATTATTGATAATGTCTAGTAAGGGTAATTTTTATCCTTGCGTATTGTTTTTATTCTTTGGTTGTTTTAAAAATATACCCAAATAAATGTCACCATAACTACTCTTATTTTGAATGTAAACGCCATTTACAATTGATGAAAAACAAAAATTTAACGTTTCGACGTAGCTAAAAAAAAGTAAAAAGCAAGTAGTGGAAGTTTTGGGGTTCGAACGCATATTGACGAACAACAAAAGTATTATAACTACATCCCTAAGGCCCTTACTTCTACGGAACGTTTCTAAGTAACTTGATTAACTAATTATTATGCTTTACTTTAGTTTTACTCATTTCCCAATAAGCTATACCGACAGGGACAGAAACACACAAACATCGAGGACAGTTAAAATTCGAAAGACTCTCATCTTAAAGCCTCTCAGCTATGATGATTACGCTTAGTAGGGTTCAATTTATTCAAGTTCTGTATTGTTTCCAGCAAATTTATGAGGATTTTTCTTTCCTTATGCCAGAGAAATTGAAAATGTGAATATAGCACTGATGCTAGGCGATCATTTGCAAGAATCCGAGTAAACGCTGTGTACGTTCTTTTCCATAATGCTAATACAGTGTGCAGTTTTTCATTCGTCGTTGTCTCTTTCTGTCTTAGAGAACCTTTTTTCATCATGTGTATGTGTTTTTCAAATCTTTCTCTCACTCACACTCTCCCTTTTTGCGCCTGTGCATATTCCAGAGCTCAAGCGGGAGACTTTTCAAAAAGTATTGACAAAGTCTAACCTAAACAAAAAGGTCGGATGCAAATCTTCAACATCTATGGAATAAGGTAAGAAAAATCCATATAAACTTGCTTTAATAGGGGCAGTACAGAACTGCAATTAATTGAATACTATACATGGTTTTAGATCAAGAGAACCCTGGTTCCAGGAATTCACAGATCACCCACATGGCTCTGACCCTTGTCAACTGG
Organism: Thermobia domestica; assembly: GCF_964235325.1. Lineage (NCBI taxonomy): Eukaryota > Metazoa > Arthropoda > Insecta > Zygentoma > Lepismatidae > Thermobia > Thermobia domestica. The sequence goes on from NC_137458.1 coordinate 59,031,523, forward strand.
CCATAAATCTAAGAAAACAAGAGGCGACCCTCGGTTAGAAACAGAAAAGGAGATTACCAAATGTCCCCTTTTCTCAAGATTTCTTTCAGTCTTGAATCACTCTTTGTGTTAGTGCGTCCGGTTATAATTCGCTACAATGTCAATGTTTTTCCGATCTTGGTTAAACAATAACACTCGTAACGAGCAATATTTGTACGAAAATCGGGAGCCCGGGCCTTCTTCTCCAAGAACTCCGACGAAAGGAGATAATCTTGTAATTGGGAGGGGAGCTAAGTTGCATAAGCAAACAGTAATGTAAGTGAAAAATGTGAATTTTTTTCACCACAGTTTATCGCCTGCTACGAAGTATGAGTTTTAAATATAAAACCTCGGTGAAAAAATGTATTCGTAGTGAATCACCACATGTATTTGCATGGCAATATAGATACCTGCATAGTATCAATAATCTTCGTGCTCAGGGTTATGCAGATGTGTACCTCGACGAAACGTGGTTTGATAGTAACTCCTGTCGGATGAAGAACTGGACAGACGATTGGGACAATTGTGCTGTAAAGAGTACTGGGAATAAAGGTGATAGAATTGTTATTCTACATTGCGGGGGGCGTTCAGGTTTCATTAACGATGCGCTTCTAATAACACACAAAACAATGGCTGATGCTCCAGCAGATTACCATGGTAGCATGAATGCAGGTATCTTTGAGAACTGGTTTGAGAAGAAACTATTGAAACACCTTGAGACACCATCTATAATTGTTATGGACAATGCCCCGTATCACAGTCGTGTTTTAAACCCAAAACCAACCTCTTCCTGGAAGAAAAGTCAAATTCTTAACTATATGACCTTGCATAATATCCCCATTCCTAATCCTGTTCCTATAATTACTGTTCTCCTTGAGTTTATAGAACAGAACACTTTTGTTACCGACAGAAAAAAGAAATATGCGGTGGACGAATTAGCTGCAAAATATGGGCATATTGTGCTACGTTTACCACCTTACCATTGCGTCCTCAACCCCATCGAAATAGTGTGGTCAGAACTGAAGGGTAGGGTTTCGTCTCGAAATTTAAGGAAACGACCAGTAGGGGAAGTAATACAACTTCTTAAGGAACCGTGCAATCATGTGACTCCCGAAAAGTGGATACATTATATCAAACATGTAGAAAGCATTGAAGGAAGTCACGAAAACTTTCAATCTATTTTTGATGAAAAGATTGAAATCTGTGTACAAGTAACAGATTCTTCAGAAGATGAGAGTGATGATGATGATAGCTCATAAACAAGAAAGGTAAGAGTTTACTACATTTTGATCACACATATATTAATGTTGAAATAACAATAATAATAATAATTATTATTATTATTATTAGTAGTAGTAGTAAATAGTAGTAACGACAATAGTAGTAACAGTAAAATGGCATATGGTTATCATATTCGTGGTTCTGACTTTGATTTCCAGGCACAATTTTCGTTATTCACTGCACATTTTGAGACAAGTGGAGTTTTTTTTTAATTAAAAGATAGTAAGCTTGGTCTAGAGATCCAGAAATAAAGGCGATGGAAGTCATGTACTGACATCACCCACTAAAAGTTGGCTAGCTGGTCATACACATTCATAGGCTGTATCTCCAGGGAGTTTGTAGTAACTTTCAGTACTAATACTAACAATAATAACAGTCTACCCATTCTACCCCCAGAAAAACGAAAAATAAGGATAAGAGTACCCACACTAATTTACATCCCAAATAATAGGACGTTATTTAACGTGGCAGCCAGTGCTAATTTCTATCTATACAAAATCAATCTAGATTTCCTTATGCCTCCCTCCACAATTTTGCTCTTTCAATTAAAAGAGAATGCATTCTTGGCTATGACAGTTAATTATTTTAAAATACTAAGTTCTCCTTTGTTCTTAAAGACATCATTAAGGTATAATTAAACCGACTGTGCTACTTTCTATGAAATATTTTGTCTTTCAAATAATAATAATAATAATAATATGTTAAATCTATCACAAAAAGTAATAACATTATGTCTTTATTTTTCACTTGTTTTCATTTCGTTTTCTTTGTTGTTTCTTCTTCTACCTAATGACATCGGACATCTGGCAACAACCACCAACTATCGTCCTAACAAGGGGTGAATTGCCCTTTTGGTAGTGGTGTGAGAGAAGGCTCACATGTTTTGGAATTTCCTATACTAAGCGTAATCATGATGATCAAGCGTTTTCAGGTAGTGATTGTAATACTTTTGATGTACATGAGTATGGGTTCGAACCCCAATACTTCCACTTTCTTTGTTTTACTTTTTTGCAGCTACGTCGGAACGTTAAATTTTCTTCTTTATCAATTGTAAATGGCGTTTACATTCAAAATAAGAGTAATTATGGTGGCATTTATTTGGATATATTTTTAAAATAAAGAAAGGAATAAAAGCAATACATAAAGACAAAAACTTTTACCTGTATTAAATATCATCAATAATAATTATACGAAAGAGTAAAACGAACAGCTGAGCTAGCTGGTCATACACATTCATAGGCTGTATCTCCAGGGAGTTTGTAGTAACTTTCAGTCACTAATACTAACAATAATAACAGTGGTACCCATTCTACCCCCAGAAAAACGAAAAATAAGGATAAGAGTACCACACTAATTTACATCACAAATAAAAAGAGTAAAACGAACAGCTGAGCTCCTAACGGCGGGACTTACAATTTTGATTAAAGTATATTAAGAACCACTGCGTATAGCCTTAAACGGACTTGAACCCATGTGCACTTGCATAAGACGTAAGTAAATATTTTTGTAACGCTGCACACAAGCTTCAGATATTCGACAATTACATGTGTAGTACTGGTCCTGACTTTTATGTATACATAAAATCGATCCCAACTCATGTCATATGGACACATGGACATTATGGATGATAAACATCAAGTGCCTGGATTTTCTGGAAATGAAAGAGAAAATGGGACAACTGCCCAATTTACGAATAACGTTCGTAATTATTATTCGTTATGAAACGACAATTGTACAGTGAAGATGAACATTTATTATTATTATTATTATTATTATTATTATTATTATTATTATTATTATTATTATTATTATTATTATTATTATTATTATTATTATTAGCGTACTTTTGAACTTGCACGGCGAAATTACTGCATAGTATGTTATTATTTCTGTGATTTTTCCTGGATTATATGTTATTTCATTTATTAGTGGTCACTAATTTTTCTCCAGGTCGTCGAATAAATTAATTTCAGCGTGCCCTTTGGTGTAAATATCCTTACAGAAATAAGCCGTTTCGTTCCAAAGAGCAGAACTGAACTAGCAAGATTTGAAATATAGTCTTAGGTGTCAGGATAGTGTAGTGTAACGTCCTGAACTTACGAGTAGTATATCAAAACATAGGTTCAAAACCTGGTCAAGCCAAACGTTTTTTCACAGTGATCGTGAAGAATCAAAGAGTGAATTCCCACAGAAACGAGTATTTTTTAAGAATGTGGAAGCAAACACTTGAATCATGATATAGACGATTTACAAATGTTCGTTGGGAAAATGCAAATAATAACTATGGGAGCTACTAACAAGGGAAGTATGCGAACCGTGACAGCTAGATATTTATGAAAATTGGTACCCTAACTACTTGTCGATCGCTAATCATCGGTAATAGTCACTCGATGCGGAAATGCTTTGCTTGCCCGTACGCATAATACATACACCAAGCAGTGACCGGGTGAGGCTCTACCGAGTGACTATTCCTGATTGGCTATACCTTAGAAACGCCGCAAAAAGACAGAAAATAAAAAAAATGTTTGCAGGTAACCTGATACTTACTGGAGGGGGACATGTGACCAAGAACACGGCAGTAGTCACACAAGCAGTGTTGCCATCCCAACATAAACTTTCAGTTTTTCAAATAGAACGTATACCATTAAAACAATTGGCATAAAACGTGAACCAAACAAAATCTGGGTTATCAGTGTTGTCAAATAAGGGAGATATGAGGCTCCAAAGTTCATAAATTGTGGGCTCTGTACAGAGAAACGAACAAATGTACAACAAAACTGCAGAAGGAACAAAAGTACAGTATAGAGTAAATCACAGCATCCACTGACTAACGGGCTTGATATGTCATACTGTGTGTGCGGCTAGGGCTAGAAATGTACGTATTTTGCTATACTATCTATGTTTTTTCCGTTGTATGTATTAGTGTATTATGTTAAAATATTTTTCGCCTGTATATTACTGGTGACCTGAATACAGTGTGTTTTATTTTCATCGTTATTTCACATGCTAGCGCTTGCTATACTCACGACTGACATCTATCATAGGTCATTAATCTTTACGAATATATTCTGAAGTACTTTCTTGTTACAAATTTGTTACCTTTCGTGCCAAACTTTCTTTGTACTGTTTTCAGGTGCTTATGGGGTCCCGGGTTCGATCCCAGCTTTCGCCAAGTGAACTTTGTGGTGGTCAAACACAGTGTGCGTGGATCTCCTGGGAGCTCTCCCACTTTCTTCATTCCACCATATCATTCATTACTCATCATCACCGTCTCCTTTAGCCTAACCAGCATAATCGTGGGCGTAAAACTAAAAAGATTTCTTTTCAAGTGCTACGTCCCCGTTTCTGTGGTTTGGATATCATACAGGATTTTATGCAGAGTAGCAGTCCCAAGACAGTTCGTTTTATAGCTCTCGGGAACGCTTGGACATATCGATTCCAGACAAACGAAATTGGAATTGCTGTGCTACAGGAAGACACGCTTTCTTATTTTAAAATTATGTCCCATGGGACTTCTTTTACGGTTACTGTAACATGTGTCCTTTTTGGATGAATCGGATAGTGTACATGCTGTAGTTTACTTCCTATTGTATATTTGTTTATTCTGCAGTATTGGTGTAGTACATTTATTCGTTTCTCTGTCTACGGACCCCATAATTTCTCAACTTTGGAGCCTCATATCTTTCTTTGTTGACAACATTGATAACCCAGCTTTTATTTATTTCGTTTCACGTTTCATACCAATTGGTTTAATGCCATACAATGATATACGTTTTATTTGAGAAACTATAATTTATATTGAGATAGCAACACTGCTTGTGTGACACTACTGCCGTGTTCTTGATCACGTGTCCTCTTTCAGTAGGTATCAGGTTACCTGCACACATTTTTCATTTTCTGCCTTTTTCCGGTGTTTTTAGGGTATTACTCGGTACAGCCTCACCCGGTCACTGCTTGGTATATGTATTACACGTAGCGGGTAAACAAGGCATTTCCGCATCGAGTGACTATTACCACGATGATTAGCGATCCACAATTAGTCAGGGTACCAATTTTCGTAAATATCTAGCTGTCACGGTTTGCATACGTCCCTTGTAAGACAATTTGAAACACTTAATTGGTCTGTAGTATCCACTTTTCAGGTTATTGTTTTTAGAAAGAAACACTATACCATTTGAGGAACATGGTTTCGAATACAGTAACCGGTGGAGTATTGGTATGGTGATAGATTTCCAAATGAAAAATCTCAATTCGAACCCCCATGAGGTAGTAAATTTTTCCCATAAAACATTAGCTACCAACGTTGGTTGGAAAAGTCCAAGGCATCACCGGCGAGAATCCAATAAATAGTGTGTGCTTTCTTCATACAGAGAAATGATAAATATTTTTTATATTTGTCTCCCTTTCTCTCTCTGTCCATCTTTCTTGACGTTTACTTATCATGTCTTACATCTTTCTCTTCTCTCTCTCTCTCTCTCTCTCACACACACATACACACACACACACACACACCTACACACACAAATACACACATACAAACAAACACCTTATGTCAAGGAAATAAGTAAAATCTCTTTTCTTCCTCTGGGTTACCGAGTCTCAATCGGATCACCGTGTCACTGCGATGACCCGTTTCAGCTCTAGCGTGTTCATTCTATCATTGCAAATTACAAAGTTATATTCGCCATAGGTGAAATCGAGAGTGGATGTTCGGAACAGACAAATGTTCAGAAGTGACTAGAAAATGACCCCCATTTTGGTTATTTCAAGAGAGATTTTATTTATATTAATTTGACACAAAATTCGTTTCCATCCTATAATTCAATTTGTTTTATCCATGTATGAAATGCGAAATATGCAAGATTTGCTATGTCTATATGGAACCAACATCCATTTATCCTTTTAAATATTTGTAACTTTTCATTATGATACAATTAGTATTTTTAGTGTAGGTTCTTTCAGATAGAAAATTTATCGGTAAAATAGCACTCATAAATTTTTCTTCCTATCTTTGTTCTTTCTTTTTTCTTTCTTCTTTTTCGTTCAGTTTGTATTAGTAGTCTGAAATGGAAGGTATGATCTATGCTACCTACTAGGTTTAGTATAATGTATTTCGGATCAGTCCGTTTAATCAACACTACCGAATTAGCAACCGAACAAGCGGAAAAACAGGGTGTGTGTTAAACTTTTGGAATGATCCTAGATTTGTCTCAGAACTCTACAGTTTCACTGGAAACTGACCACCAAGTTTCGTATTCATTTCGAAAGTGACTTAATGAATTTTTGAAGCATCCTATATATATCCAATATTTTTATCTGTGCTTCCTTTTCTTTTCTTCTTTTGTTTCCTTTTCTCTCTCTGTCTCACTTCTGTACGCAGGGGTGTAGCCAGCAGATTAATGTAAGAGGGGCCCGTCGTTTTTGAAGGTGGGCCAAGCCAAAAACTGTGTTGATGGTAGTGTTTTTCAGGGCTAAAAAAACCGGAAAATTTTAGTTTCCTTCCAGAAAACTAAAACCACTGCTTTTTAAGCTTATTATTATTATTATTATTATTATTATTATTATTATTATTATTATTATTATTATTATTATTATTATTATTATTATTATTATTATACTTTTTCTCTATAAATTATATTCCAGATAGTTTTTATTATATTTAACCCAGAACTATTGTCCCGGACCAAATGTTATACCTTCGTGCGTAACTATTTCAGTTTAAGCTTTTGTACACAGAACCTATCTACATAAGATTGATTTTCTTTGAAATTGCTCTTAATTTCTTTAAGATTTCCTAACAAAAATATTTATTTATTATTCGTGACTAAACAAACATAATTATTTATTAACAGCTATATCTTACTTCCTGTTTTACACCAAGTAACATGTTAAAAAAGCGAATGAAATCCAAACTGAAAACTGAATAAAAACTTTGTTTTTCACCAAATTTTCCATATGATAAAAAATGTTTTATAAAACACGAGGTAGAGCATATAAAAATTTAATGTACTTACAAATTAATTTAGTACCAATGTTTTATGGTAGTATTTATAGTACCTTGTTAAAACGTTTGTCATCAAACTGTGAAATATAAATCGCAGTAAATTGTGTAATCTGCTGTCACCATGCTACATTCCGATCGTTATTAGGAAGAGATACCATCAGCGGTGTAGCGAGCATTACAAGATTGGGGGGGGGGGCGGAGAAAGTGAAACTTGACATTACCAAGTCTTGATTTTGAAAATTGCCAATTCTTATTAAAAAAATGAAAAGTGTTTCGAAAATCTTAGTCTCACTTTTACCACCCTGTGGAAATCTATTACAGCAACCTTATTTTCATATTCGTCCCATTTCATGCATCGTCTGAGATACGAATACGGACGTGTCTCGCTTCCTCCCCCATAGTTGTGGCCCTGTGAGCTACATAAGTAACATACAGTAGTATATGTAATTCTTTGAGTTACAAATGCTATAAAGAAAGGAAGAATTGCAATTTTTGTTTAACTTTCGAAAGAAGCAATTACGGGATTAAAAATAAGGTAGGAAAGGCAACACTTTTGATGAAAATGAAGTGAAACACACACTGGTCTATGGTTTCACCCAGCAGACGTATTGTTTTGAACTCCAAAATGTGACTTTTGGAATCTTGCCGTGGTAATTCAGCTTCCAGAGGAAGAGTATACGACGGTGCCCCCGTAAATATGGGTGAGATCGACAGACCAGCCGCGAAGCGCCCCTATGCTTGGCGCGAAGCGGTAGAAAATTTTCAAAATTAAAATCTGCTTTTTCCTGATTTTGAGCACTTTTAATTACTTTTTTCCTTGCATTTTATACATGTGTATGCACATGCATTTTCCTCCCTTTACATCTGCTCCCGGAGCGGTCGCCCCAACCCAAGGCACGGCACTGCTTGACACCCATTGTAGCTTTTCTCCCCATCGAACAACACAACCAGAAATCTACTGTGATACCATTCCAAAAACACATTTTGCTCAATTCTCCCTACTCGAAAAGCCCTGTAAATAGAGTCTTACTGCAAAACAACTGAAATAATCTATTGTTTTCCTCCGTATTAATATGATCACTTTTTGTTCAAATGGAAAGGTCTATTCACACACAAAGCAGATACGGTTACACAATATATTCACTCTGGTATCAAAATCTACTTCTCTTTGATATTTTACTATTGGGAAAAACTTAAATTTGTCAAGTTTACATACTATACATAGTAAAAAGTTTACACTAACCAGTCACTGCCTTCTTCTTGTTTTATTAATAGACCTAATTATTCTTATCATTCACTTATTAATCTCCACAATCTGCATGTTATCTTGTATATGCTCTTGTATCAAATGCTTTTGCGTGCAATGCTCTACCTGCAACCGAAACGCTTCTTCTGTCTGTCTTTCTTTTAATTTTGCACGCCACCTCTATTCAGCTTTTGTCAGTGGTACCATTTCCCAATTTTTCATTAAAGATTCTTCAAAATGTTTAGGAATATCAAATGAACAAAAGTGAAGAGTGTGCAATAAGTAAAGAAGCTTTCAACGAATATATCAATTTATTTCAAGATAGGAAACTACACAAAATTTATGTAAAGTCTATAAAGGAACTGATAATGATTTGCAGCACGAACAAAGCGGCATTCTTCAAATTGCCAACTAAGGTATTTTAATTTGCCAACTTGTTAAGAAATTAAGAACTTGGGGGGGAGGGGAAGAGGGAGATCCACCCTTACCCCCTTAACGACTCCCCTGGATACCACACTATTTTTCGATCGGTATAGTAAAACAGTATTTTCCATACTATTTTACCGTAAATTATTAATTATATGTAAACTTTGTTATTTTTAAATGACTGAAGCGAGGTAATCTTACGATGATGTTTTATAAGCTGGTCATTTAGGGGGCCAAGAACTCATTTGGGGGGCCTGGTCCCGATGGGCCCCCGTGGCTACACCCCTGTCTGTACGTCTAACAGATATTTATTGGTGTCAATTTTTCATTGAGATATGTTTAAGTTTCTCAGTACATCAACTTATGAATCTCTTTTCGTCTCATTTTTATTCTTCCACTTTATTGAAACTAATACATGTATATTTTGAAATTGGAATTGTGCTCATGTTGTTGCTGATTTTAATATGGGAGAGAGGAAAGGAGGAGAGAGAGGGGGTCTCTTTAGCAGACATCAGTATGGGATAGAAAGTTGTATATTGGATGGCCAACCTGCAAGGTGCTAGCTGTTGCTTTTTTAGTTCGAAGTGTATAAGTTTATTAATTCACCATGAATGGAGTCAACCATAAGTGTTTTGTAACGAAGAAATAACATCAAGTGTGAAATCTCTTTTAACAAACTTTAAAAGAGAGTCCACAAACTTTACTCTTTCCGGCACCGATTACATCGAAACTCAGGTAGCCAGAATTAGGCCGGGATAGAGTACTTATGTTAAATAAGAATTACAATGTCAGCAAAATGTAGAAGTCTTAGTCTTGGAGAAAAAAAAAGGAATGAAATGTCTTATTTCTAGTTCTATTAGTCTTGTAGTTCTGCCTCTATGTCAAAGTTACTGATAGAAATAAGGACATTGAATTATGAATATTTTGTAGAACATTCCACTTTAATATCACAGGAATTTCGTCTTCCTGTTTGCTTAGTTGTGAAAAAATATAGAGTATATTGGTATACTATGTGAAGTATGTGTACTGTTGCTGATTTTTTTTTATGACAATCAGAAACAGAAGTTAAAGATAAATTACAGTAATAGTTTTCTATTAACGGGGAAGTATAACTACTTTAATTCTAACAATTATTTTTTTCTTTGGTTAAAATGCTTGTTTGGATTCACCCCCTTCCTCCTCCATCTTGGATACTGAAATGCAAGAACATATTTAGATTTTGATTATTGATTCCAGTATATTTCAAGGTAATTTCTCGGATCTAACATATCTAACATCCTAAGCGACATGTCGATATATCGGTGTGGACATTAACACATATCAACATTCGATGTCGCATTTATATCAACATCGATATATCCATATCCTAAATTTTCGATATCTATCTTCGGAGGGACGAGGTATAGGAGGCCCTTGAGACTTGCGGTGGATGAAGAAATAAAACTTAATTTTTACAAAAATGTCTTCTAATAAAAAATTCTTAATTACCACAAATTGCAATGTAAATAAATCCACTTGCAAATTTGCATTATAGCCGCCAAAAATTTTATGTTCCCTTGGTGCTTCGAACTTCGACCTAGAATTTATCATAAGATTTTTTTGTTTCTCTCGGATATTTCCATCCTTTTTGGCCTTTGGAACCGTTGATTGACAAAAAGTGTACACATCACCGCTGCATGAAGAGATGCTCTTAGACAGTCAGAGATTTGAAAAGGAAATGAGTTTTAATAATAATAATAATAATAATAATAATAATAATAATAATAATAATAATAATAATAATAATAATAATAATAATAATAATGGGCTTTACAACTAGAGTACCATCTCTTTATCTTGTATAGGAGGCCAGCAAGTCTCCTACGCCAATACAAGAGCATCATATGTATTTCTAAAACTCTTGGGGGCTATTGTCTCTTTCTTCCCCCTAAATGACGCCCCTGCGCCAATGGTGTCCCTTAGTCTGTGTTTCTTTCTCTTTTCGATTCTTATAGATGTTTGTTTTTGTGCTGTTAGGCTTTTATGTTAAATCTTTACTTTATGTAACCTTTCTTTACTAGTTGTTTTTAAAGGAGAGAAACTGTTTTCTTTTGATGTATATTATCTTACCATTCATCTTGTTTGAACTGGTTAAGTAAGATCTTTTTGTTACTTTTATGTCATCTATTGCCCTCACGATAATAAAATCGTAATTCTTAACAATGCCAGACCGTACACCGTACATTACCAGACCCAATGGCTGATGTAGTCTGTCCCATTTAAAGAGGATGGTCATTTGGGATCGGTGACTCCCCTGGTAGGATCGTGGACCCTGCACGCTGTAAGGTGAACAAAACCTGAGTGGAAAAGTCCCACATCCCCAGCACTCCTGACGTACGAGTGTACGTTTGGGTACTAGGTATCCCATCCCGGACTCAAGAGCACGCACGAAACACTCTTTGAGGGCAGTACCTACGTCATTCTCCAGGTAAGGCATTGGATCCGCTCCCCTGGGCACACCAAACACCCACTCTTTCATAGTGTTGGAGTAACACGTGGTCTTATCTCTCGGACCCAAGGATAAGGCTTAGTTGCCCATTTCGGAGGATAGCCGAAGCCTCACCTACGCCAGTAGGTTGTTGTCCTGCTTCATGGAAGAGTTCAAAGGGGAATTGCCCGAGGCGCCGGACACTCGAGATAGTTACTTTTTTCCAAATACTACTTAAACCTATCTCCTCCTCAAAGCATTCAGCCCACTACAAGGCATGTGGAACCGGTGTGTTGTGACGGGGTAACCGAAACCTAGTACCTTTAGTTTATTTATGTTTATTGCACAATGACATGTTTTACATGCCGTACTCCATGGATAATTACTTATTCCATGCATTCTATGATTGTTGACAACATGCGAGAGTACCGTTGTATTCTCAATTACTGACTGAATGTTCTTACGAAGATCTTCCACAGTCCATGGGACAGACGTGATTAAACACCCCTTAAAGGAAAGATTACATATCGTTATATCAGGACTTTTGGGAGGCAGAGTCGGCTGATGCATTTGCGACGTAATTTATGTATGTAATATATTTCAGTGTATGTAATTTACTACACTACGTTATGTAAGGCATTTCAAAACCAATCATTTCGTATTGTTGCGTAAAGAAATACACATATATAATTTCATGTATCCGCCAATTCTCAGTTCTAGCTGTTTTAACCACTAGGAATGTAAATAGCATTAAATTTCTTTACTGCCAAATAATTCCCGAAAATAAAACAACCAGTACTGACAATTAACGTCCACACATCGAGTGAGCACGATAGTTTACCATAGAAGGGTTGAATAGGTTCGCATCTAATCCAAATCACTGCAAATCCCAATTTCAAATAACAACTAACAAACTTTATTTTGTGTAATTCAGTAACAAATAACATGTACGAAATTTAATAACGAAAGTCCTCCTTTGAGGTAAACCAATTCTCAAATATAACATCCAATGTGAAAAGTAACACTCATTACCCTTTTTTTCCAAGGATTTGTTTAACACTCGAATCTTTAGATATAAAATCCCTACTTTAAACGCAGTAAAGTATTCTTATCGAAACGTTAAATAATATAGGAATTCGCTACCCAATATGAATAACCAAGGTTAGCTACTGTAATTTAAATTTATAGTTAAAAGCAAACAACATCAAAAAGGTTTCATGCAGATAGTCCAACCAAGGCATTTACTGGTTACGTAAGGTGACCAATTGAAACTTTCTTTCCTTTATTTCTTTTCTTTTCTCGGACGAGACAATAAGAAAAGTGAAATGGAAGTTACTTAATTCTAATATAACAAATTACCATAAATACCAAAAGCTATTTCATTCATTTTCTTTCACTTCTTATTTTCCTTTCTTTCTTTCTTTCTTGTCTCCAAACCTGTTTTTCTTCCAGAGCAATTTAGTGGTTAGAATTCTGCTTCAGTCTCCTTACAGCCATAATCCAATGGTTTCCTGTCTTCGTAATTTAAATATCACCACCTCCATTTCACACTTCCCATTCTCACGTTACGAAACACTAACTTTCGGACTCGACTCCTTCAGTACCTAGGTGAAAATACGCCGTCAGCTGGCTGAGCAGCAAGCAGCTGGCTGCAGCGACAACTAGCGACACACAGCGGAAGCTCGCGCACTTCCACGACAGGTATTGCCAAGGTCAACCGGTTACGAGCATCTCACGAACCTATCGCTATTTTAAAAGGGAGATTTTATTAACAAACATTTTACATATTTGTATTTTTCGACTAAACGCAACAGTATAATCCTCCAGTTATACTGTTTCATGCTATTCGGAAAATCCACGTTTTACATAACCTTGATACTGAAGGAATATTAAAGAAATGAACATGTTGTGCAAGTATGGTACTAAGGGAACTGTTTGTTTAATTTCAGAGACAACAACACTTACATAAGGGTACAACATTACGATGAAATAGAAGATCTTGTGGAACATGGCTTTGACCCTGCAAAACCCAACACAATTGTAGTGCATGGATTTACTCAAAACATAGAAGATCCCGTATACAAAGTAATGTTTCTAGGTTAGTGAAATTTTACTATATTTTGACGTATACAGAAAATGCAGAGCCAAAAGCAATACCTTGGAGAGATCTGCTGCACAGTCTATCACTTTATGATAAACATTAGCAGTACACTTTGCAGGCTAATGTTCTACATGGTTGGGAGTTGGTAATTACCAGAGCAAAACTGAATAGTACATGTCCACAAAAGCATCCTATAATTTCCATTTTTTATAAAATGAAAACTTTTTGCAATATCTCTAATAAGGTGTCAGAGAATTTTTTCTTCTCTACAGGTTTTATTCACTCCAGTGTAATGTTTATTGTATACTCCGCATCAAGAAAATTGGAACAGCTAACGCCGTGCAGTTAGACCACCCAATATACGCATTCTTATCGCGTAATCGTATCAGGTAAAGAGACTCTCTCCTCCTTTCTTCTCTCCCATATTAAAGTTAGATAACAACATGAGCGCAATTCTAATTTCAAACTACACATGTATTAGTTTCTATAAAATGAAATAACAAAACCGAGACGAAACAAGATTCATAGATTGATGTAGGGAGAAACTGAAACACACACAATAAAAAGTTGAAACCAATGGATATCTATTACACAGAGATTCAAAAATGAGGCAGAGAGAGAGAGAGAGAGAGAAGAAGAGAGGAGAAGAAGAAAAAGAAAAGGGAGAAAAAATAAAACTGTGGAATTCAAACGTAGTAAGAAAAGAACCTAACATTATAAAGTTCCGTTTCCAGAAATCCAACAGTAATATAGAAATAACGTTTGTTTTTACATATTTTTTCAGAACTTCGAGTATATAGAGAGGATGCCTTAAACATTCATTATGTCACTTTCATAATGGATAGCATACTCAATTTCCAGTAGAACTGTATATCTCCGAGATACATCTAAGATAATGTCAAAAGTTTAACACACATGCTTTGTTTCCGCGTGGTTTGGTTACAAATTCGGTAGTGTTCATTGGACGTACTGATCCATTCTAATATATCCAGTAGATAGCATTGGTCATATTCTCAATTTCAGACTACTAATGCAAACTGAACAAAAAAAGGAAGAAAAACGAAAAGAAAAAGAAATGAAGAAAAAATTGAAGAGTGCTATTTTACTGCTAAATTTCTATCATAAATACCCTATATTAAAAGTCCAAATTGTATCGTAATGAAAAGTTACAAATGTTCGAAAGGAAAAGTTTATGTCCCTCATGGATGTAGAATGTTTCAAATTTCAACGTGAATAAAACACATTGAATTATAGGATGGGAACAAATTTTGTGTCGAACTAATATAAATAAAATTTTATTTTCAAATAACCAAAGAGGTTTCCATTTTCTGGTCTTTTCCGAAGATTTATCTGTTCCGAACATCCAGCATTGATTTAATCTCTTCCGGATATAACGTAATTTGCACAGATAGAATGAACACGCTAAGAGCTCAAACGGATCATCGTGTATGTCGAACGATGCTGGTTAGGTTATAAACCACCACTGCGTCGAGGATTCATTTTAACTCCTCTCTCCCCTCACAACTGAGTTATATCGTCAAAGTAAATAGGTAAATACCATCTTAGGCCCGAACGTAATCTATGTTGCAAAATTTGATCGAGATCGGTAGGGTGGTTCAAGTGATGTAGTCACAAAGACAATCACTATCATCTTCATTTTCTTTACATATATATCTCCCTCTCTCCGGCGACATTTAAAAAAGGACGAAAAATGACCGGTATTCGTGGCGAATCTATAATTTTTTGGAGTCGCTGAGATTAACAGTGACACATCTTATGCTGTTTAAATCCAAATTCAACTCCACAACTTGGAGGAGGGGGACATATAAATTATCGAAATAACCAATATCAGTGTCGAATTCATAGCTTACAAGCTCGCTGAGATCAATAATGAACTGCAGATGCAGTGCCCCAGATAGGGTTGGGGAGGGGATATATAAGTCATCGAAAATGAATGATATAAAAGAGAGCTTTAGTAATAGTAAAAAGTGACTGAGTAACGGAACATATTACTATTTTCTCTCAATTTAACCCAGCGAAGCGGATAATTGATGCTAATAGTACTAGTAATAATAATAATAATAATAATAATAATAATAATAGACAGCTATACTGTGAATGTGAACATATTATTATTATTATTATTATTATTATTATTATTATTATTATTATTATTATTATGCACGTACTTTTGAACTTGAACGGCGAAATTACTGCAAAATATGTTTTATTTTTGTAATTTTTCCTGGGTTGTATGTTTTTCCTTTATTAGTGGGCACTAATTTCTCTCTAGGCCATCGAATAAATGAATTTCGTTGTGTGCTTGGTGCAAATAACCTTACAGGAAGAAGCCGGTTCGTTCCAAAGATGGGGACTAAAGTAAGTAATATTTGGGTTGCATTTTAATGTGTCATGATAGTGTAGGGGTAACGTAATGGCTTTATGAATAATAAAGCTATCTAACATAGGTTTAAATCCTGTTCACGCCAAAGTTGACTTTTTTACAAAGTGATTGAGAAGAATCGACTTATCATACTGTACAAGCAATACGTAAGAGCATGGAAGCAAACACCTGTATCATGATACAGACGATTTTTGACTGTTGGTTGGGAAAAGGTAAGAGAATTACCAGGACATTCCAAACACATCATTGATCTGCAGTATGCGTTTTTCGTGTTATCGTTCTCAGAAAGAAACAATACACCGTTTGT
Source organism: Thermobia domestica (assembly GCF_964235325.1). Taxonomy (NCBI): domain Eukaryota; kingdom Metazoa; phylum Arthropoda; class Insecta; order Zygentoma; family Lepismatidae; genus Thermobia; species Thermobia domestica. Next base: position 59,047,777 of record NC_137458.1, read on the forward strand.
TAAACAAAATTTGGATAAACCAATCGGTGGTGTAGTGGTAAAGTGCTAGACTTCCAAATGGAAAACCTTGGTACGATTCCCCATCAGGTAGTATGATTTGTTCGCATAAAATAATGGCTGGAAACAGAAATTTATCTTCTGATGGAAAACTTACAAGGTATCACTGACGATATTTCGAGTAAACAGTGTGTGCGTTGTACATCATACACTGCAATGATAAGTATGTTTCATCTTTATATTCCTCTCTCCCTTTTTTGACTTTTACTATCCTATCTTTGGATCTTTCACTTCTCCCCTCCTCTCTCTCTCTCAAACACACACGCACTTAATGTGAGTGTTCGTGTTCTAAAGTTAAAACGGAGCAAGAGCCTAATATACCTGGTCTGGAAAATCTAGTTAACTGGGAACTTCGGCATCGTTGTTTTCGTGCTCAGGGGATAACGCCTCCAGTCCTGGTGATCTCCGACAGAAATACTGTTAAAACGCAAAGGAATAAGTGAAATCTCTTTTTTTTATCTTCTGGGTTATCGAGTCTCAGTCGAATTACCGGATCACTACAGGTTTGTATCCTCGACCCAGTGGTGGTCTATAACCTAACCATCATCCGACTTACACGATGATCCGTTTAAGCTCTAGCGTGCTCATTGTATCTGTGCAAATTACGCAAGAGAGGAAATCGATGCTGGATGTTCGGAACAGCTAAATCTTCGGAAAAGACTAGAAAATGGTAACCTCTTTGGTTATTTGAAAACGAAGTTTTATTTATACTAGTTCGACACAAAATTTGTTTCCATCCTATAATTCAATATGTTTTATTCACGTTGAAATTCGAAACATGCTACATTTGTAACGTTTCATTACGATACAGTTTGGACTTTTAATATAGGGTATTTTTGATAGAAATTTAATAGCACTCATTCAATTTTCTCTTTATTTTTTGCTTTTTCTTTTCGTTTCTTTCTCTTTTTTTGTCCAGTTTGCATTAGTAGTCTGAAATGGAGGATATAACTAACTGGGTTTATTATGCTGCTTGTAGACGATCCACGAAAGCTTGAACAAGATCATTCAATACTTCAAATGTACACGTTCAAAGGAGTAATGTTCAAGACACTTGAACAAGAGTCTAGAATGGACTTGAAACAACTTTTACACGATCACAGAGGTATTGAATCTGTTTTATATTTTTGTTAATAGATGGCAGTTCAAAACAAGTGACTGTAACTATGAAAACAAATGAAAGCGAAACTGCGCACTAATTTAGTTCAGACCTGCGCATGAATAACTATAATATTAGCATATTTTTTTGTAACTTTCTGCAGGCATTTGTAATTTAATAGATTATATTAAATAATTTAGAAAACAGGTCAATTGATTTTACAGCAATCCCATCGAATTTTCACTAAGTATTTTGTCCCTTTTACATTAAATGCGGGTTAGATTAGCTGACGTAAAAAAAAGTAAAGTGCTGCTTAGGTATAAAATCGTTCCCTATACTAAGCTTTCTTAAAAATCTGATTCTTCAAATGGCGTGCTGATAACGAACCACACTCAAAAAGAAAAAATCGAACTGTTTCCTAAAATTGTGTGTATCACGAGGCAATGACTGACTTTTGATGTTATTTATGCTATGGCATCCAAGACTGTTTAAAGAAAACGCTGAAAACACAGAAAACCAAACGAAGAAATGATAATATTTCTTCAGCTACTGGACTTACCGCCCATATCTGCATCAGACTTTCTTCAGAAATCTATCCCATATTTGGTACTGGTTAAGAATAACCCGTCAAACGAAAAGTAATTTTACTATTAAAATATGTGAGTGCGTATGAAGGAGGATTGTCTGAGATACCGTAATAATTCCCACTGTCGGAACATGCCTGTATAATGTAGGACACCAGTATTTTATGTTTAGAAGTTTAATGTTACCAGCAGAACTGGATCCAGGATTTTTTCAGGGGTGTGCACCAATAACTAACAGTACATTTGAATCAAATTTATTTTTAAATGCCTTTAGGCATCTGTGATGTGTATGAGGAACTGACTTAAACTATTGTCTTTAGCAAAACCGCTTTCTTTTAAGCCCGAAACGAAAACATGACATGAAATTTTAGGAAAGTATTGCTATTTCCAATGCCAATTTCTCGCTTTGGATAGTGTATATTCAGAACGGGGGGGGGGGGGTTCACGTGCTCCGGTCCACCCCCTAAATCCGCCCCTGGTTACCAGTATCAAATCATTACAAGGGCTATAGTTCAGTTCAAATGAGTGAATACGGTGTCAAGGGTTTGTTGAACTATTCTCATTTATCCATGATTCTTATTCTTATGTTTCTTGCACTATAACCTCTGTCGATCGCGCGCCGGCTCCCTCCGGACGTACTCTCCCGTGGACCCCCTTCAATGCTCCTGCCCTAACACTATTAAATAGCATTCTCGATTTTATTTATTTATTATTATTTTTTGCACTGCCTTGTATGTAGCATATGTTAGAATGCACATTTGTACTTTACGGGAAAGCACTGGTAAAATCTGCACGCGTGAGAGCAGCTTCTACCTTAAGAAATAACTTCTGCAATACTACGTGTAATTTCGTGATAAAATAATTAGATTACAATAGGATAACATGTAATCATTTCCAGGATACTTCAGTTTGCGAGCATATTATCAATCTGTACGCAATTATTTGATATCAAAGGTTAATAACAGTACAAAACGTCTTATTAAATCAAGAAAAGTCAGTTATATATATATATATATATATATATATATATATATATATATATATATATATATATATATATATTATTTAATGAACTCTTCTTTCTTAATCTACACCCGGTATTCTTGTATATTAAATTCTCAAATTAATACTTATACTTCTCATTGCCTCAAAATTTAACAAAAGTTATGGACATGCAAGCATTATTACTATATAAATCGTGTATGTTATCAACGAAAAATACTAACAATACCTTCCAGCGCAAATATTAGCTTTTGTTTATTATTATAATGCACACTTGGAATATCAGATGATTATGGAAAAGAGTAACGAAAATATATTTATTCAACAACTGCAGCTCTGTCTCACGACGCCATCATACTTGTTTTGTATTTTCCTGCACTCAACTTGAGCGCTGATTGGCTATTGATTGCTCTTTAATTTTATTGTTTAAAACGAACCACGCGGAAACAAAGCATGTGTGTTAGACTTTTGACATTATCCTACATGTATCCCGGAGATCTACAGTTCTACTGGAAATTGTGTATTCTATTCTTTATGAAAGTGACAATGAATGTTTAAGGCATCCTCTCTATATACTCGAATAGTTCTGAAAAAGTATGTGAAAACAAACGTTATTTCTATATTAGTGTTGGATTTCTGGAAACGGAACTTTATAATGTTAGGTTCTTTTCTTACTACGTTTGAATTCCACAGTTTTATATGTTCTCCCTTTTCGTTCCCTTCTTCTCTCCTCTTCTCACAATCTCTCTCTCTCTCTCTCTCTGCCTCATTTCTGAATCTCTGTGTGATAGACATCCATTGGTTTCAATTTTTCATTGTGTGTGTGTTCAGTTTCTCCCTACATCAACTTACAGTATAAATCTTGTTTCGTCTCGGTTTTTGTTATTTCATTTTATCGAAACTAATACATGTGTAGTTTGAAATTAGAATTGCGCTCTTGTTGTTACTAATTTTAATATGGGAGAGAAGAAAGGAGGAAACAGAGGGGGTCTAGTTCCTGACACGATTATGGGATAAGAAGATGTATATTGGGTGGCCTAACTGCACGGCGTTAGCTGTCGCAATTTTTTGATGCGGAGTGTAGAACAGAAATTCCGCTTATGTTCAGTTCTTGTCCTTAGAGATGGGATTTAATTAAGAAAGCTATTGGATGCTCTCTTTAAAACATGTCAGATACACGTTGATCTGCTAGCATAGCATGCATGAAGCCATTTGCGACTAATTTTCCGGGGGTAAAAGAATCTACCAGGGATCTTCAAGAGCGCAAACTTAGTGTTGAAACTCTGTATGACAAAAACGGTATTGAAAGTTACCTAAACATGTTTGAGTATATACTTATGTCATCAATATGGTTTGAAATACTGACAGCCATCAACTGCAGGAACGTTGTCTTGCAAGCAAGAAAAAAATTTTTTGAATGTCGAAGTTGAAAATTGTAATCGTGTTTTGCCGTTGTTAGAATTTTATGAATCTAAGCATAACACTCTCTCTGTCATGTAATTCATTTGCATTCATCCCAGCTTTACTACGGCAAATCACAATTCCATCCGCACTTATATTTTATCGGAAACCGAAGCTAGGCAAAGACGGTTGATAAAACATAAATACCATAAAAAATAGAAATATGTGTAGATGATTAGTATATGTAAAAATGTTAACAAATAAAAATTATCCTACGATACAAATCACAAAACCTAATTAAACTGTACAAAAAGTATAATGTTGCTGAACACAAATTAAAAGAACATTAAAAGATTACAAGTGAACGAATAACTTTTGTTCAATATTTTTCGATTGTTTCAGCCTCTTATTTCATTTATATTTGCTTTCTTTCAATGAAAAGGTGGCAAGGTGGCTTTATCAACAAATTAAGGTTTCACTTACTCACAGTTAATCTTCGACCGGTCAGCTGATACCACTCGGGTCCTGGCGTCGAATCCACTGGATGTAAAAAAAAAAAAAAAAGCATCCACACCAAAGTTCCTGTACCTATACTGGAGCTGGAATAAGCTTGGCGCCGCGTCGATTGATCTCGAAGGCCCAATATAGTTCCCCACTGGTAGGGATAAGCGATTATTCAAGCTGGTGCAACTAGCTGAGCAACTTATTGAGCTGGTGCTGCTCAATGGTTTGAACCCAGAGTCCACCACATAAAACTGAGACCACAAACGAATGTTAAAGTGCTAACACGTATATTCGAGTCATTTCACGTGAGATTTCTACACACTGTTGGAATAATTATTTTATACGGATACGTAAAATATTGACGATAAACTATAAAAATTAACTCTTACATATGCAAGCGACGATTCAGCGTGCGAAGCTCAATCCGTACGAGGGGAGCACTTACGTATTATCTTTAGAACAATGCACCCCACTCGTCTTGGTGGTTGATCTTCGAAGTGACAAACAGGCGCGGGTGCGAAGCACTGAGCACTTTGGTTTTAGCAAACCAAAGTTTGTATATGGTCAACCGGGAAAAATCCCGATTTTCACTCCTAGCGTCGGGACCAGAATTATCGTCTAATTAGCTTTTGGTTATAAAACTGCGTAGGTGGAAAGTGATTCAGACACAAAGGGACGTTCACCAAACATGTTACTATTACGTGATCAGTCCCTATTGTTCGACCATATATGGCCGTAAAAATCGAAGTGAGGCCTACCAACACAAATGCACGAAATACCAAACTGATGAGGAAAGCTTCGAGATTGTTCCTTTTATGTACGAGGGTTGGTTAATAAAGTAAGTCTGCCTTTTACAATGTCTTTTTAAATTTGAAAAAAATGAGCTTCGGGTCAGTGATAAAATATCACAAGTTTGATAGAAGATCTAAGGGGTCATCCATATATTACGTAACGCGGCAAAGGAGAGGAGGGGGTTCGGCCTTGCGTTACGAAGTGTGACAAAGGGGAGGAGGGGGTTTACGTCTTCGCTACGTAAGGCATGTTTAGCTATAATTTTTAATGTCAGATTTATATGCAATCTTTTAAACAAATAATTTTATTTAGTTCTTTCCTTTTTTTTTTTACAAATAAATAAATATTACTATTGTTTTGGGGAATTGAGAACATATATCCTATATAAATTGAATCATGCAGAAGGGATTCAAAGATGCTACTAGACACCAAGATAACTGGTGACGAACACTGCGTGTATTACAATACAATAAAACTCCATTTTGAGGCTATCGCAGCATTGCATTTACCATTTACGACACATGCTATTCTGGAGTTAGTGATCGTAACTACCACTTGAAAACGCTCTCGCCTTCCTACTCGTATTTGCTATTTCAAAGAATATTATTCAAAACTTTTGATTTGAATCATTACACACTCTATTTTTCTACGGGGTTTCGCATGTGAATCAGAAGAAACTATTTTTCGTGAAATAATATTTTCTGTAATGGAACGATCTACGGTTTGCAGAACAAACTAAGACATTACAAACCTAACTCGTAAGATATTCATCTCGTTAAGATTTTTTTTTTAAATTTTGAATTTGAATTATTATGTAGAAATCGAGTTTATTCGCATTCTGGCACTGATTAGGACAAAAATATTTTGGTGGGTAAATTGAAATGAAATGAAATGTTTAACTTTTACGTCCCACGCTTACACCGGCTAGGCTATAATGAGAAATGACGGTGATAATGAGAAATGAATAGAATTATGGAACGAAAAAAGTAGGAGCAAACGGCAAAACCCCGAGAAAACCAACGAACACGGTGTTTGCCCACCACAATGTCACTTGGCACGTGCTGGGATCGAACCAGGTACCCAACGCACCAGAGGTGAACGCTCTACCACTGAACCACCGTGGACCCTATGGGTACATTGAAAACGAAAGTCTAAAGTAGATGCTCGAAAGCTTGTTCACAAACGAGATTTCCTGCTTCTTCAGGTGTGCAGAGACTTTGAGTCTGTTGTCGACGAGGAAGATAACTTCTTTGCATCGTTGACATTGGCGAAGTTCAAATTCACGAAGGAGCCTGGACCTGAAAAAAAGGTCTATGTCAGTTCTTTAGATCCTATTTCACATGGATGATACCGAGACCGAGACGAACTTTTCTATACCGAGACGAGACCGAGGCAGACTTTTATATACCGAGACGAGACCGAGACAGACCTCTATAAATCGAGTCGAGACCGAGACGAGACTTAGGTCAGTCTCGAAAGTCTCGGTCTCGTGTCGAATACTGATAGCTATTAAAATTGCCTATACTTAAAATTTGTTTCGTTGCTGAGTTAGATATGGGAACGGTTGACTGATGTACAGTGGCGATTTTAGGGGATGGCTACCGGGCTCAAACCCCTCCGGAAATAAATTTGTGATCAGTTTGAGTAAGAACACAAATGTTTCTTACTCGTTCCTCAAGCCTCTCCCGAAACAAAATCCACTGCCGATATACAACCTTCTCTCTCTCTCTCTCTCTCTCTCTCTATATATATATATATATATATATATATATATATATATATATATATATATATCGGATCCAAGGGGAGGGCTATAGGGGCTATAGTTCCCCTGGACGCTCAGCTATACACTGAATAAAATGGGCTTCAATCCTACTTTTTTACACTGGATAAAGCGGCAAACTATATATATAGCTGTAGATCCAGAATATGATGAAGTGAGGGGCTAAACCATTGTTTGCCGCTTTATCTAGTGTAAAGAAAGTAGGATTGAACCCCATTTTATTCAGTGTATAGCTGAGCGCAAGGGGAACTATAGCCTCTATAGCCCTCCCCTTGGATCCGATATATATATATATATATATATATATATATATATATATATATATATATATATATATATATATATATATATATATAAAGAGAGAGAGAGGGGGGGTTCTAACTAAGGTGACAAACCTGGAGGGGTGATAGTACATCCAAAAAGAAGCAAAAAGGTTCTAGTTTTTCCTTGGGGAAATTCCGTCCCGTTTAGGAGTGACAGCATGTCGAAAGCATGGGAACATGAACTTCAGAGGCCAACAGTTCAAAACAATACACCGCAGAGAGTGCGGTTAAATACTCACTTAGGAAGTCATACTTACTCTATTGAAAAATGTACGTTTCAAAACGCAGCTATGCGTGTGCACGGGATTAACAACGTGGGACACTTCTTTCCTTCGTAGCATGTCCGGGAATCTCTCCGTTTCTCTGGGGAATCCCGTGCGCACACATAGCGGCGTTATCAATATCATTTTTCAATACAGTAGATTAGGTATGTCCTCTTAAGTGACGTTTTTAACAGCACTCTCTACGATGTATTGTGTTTTCTTTAAACTATTGGCCTCTGCAATACCACTAGATGAACAAGCAGTGTTGCCAACGCAAGATAAAGTTTTTTTTTCAAATTGCACTACGTAAGATATCACATATTTCTAATTTAGATATTAAATAAAACCACATACATTATTCAGTGTAACAAAGGACAATACAGTATCACTAACATCAACATTTTGGAGATCTCTAGTAACTAAAATGGTATGGACGGTGACATGCGCATCAGTTAGGGCGTATGTCTTAGCGTCAAATACTATGATCATGGTATAATATTTTAAATGAATGAAGGAACAAAGCTACAAGAAATGGAAAATTTAGCCTTTTCTAAAGAATTTACTTCGAAAACGTGCTGACATATCACGTCTTATATGTAGATGCTTCCAAAAGACTTAAATGATCATAATGCTGTTTACAATGATTCTAATTTCAAACCGTTTCAGAGATACCAAACACATTTGTAGTTATTGATATACCGGTACTGCTTAAAATGACGTATTTGTGTTACATTTTTATAATGATCGTTGCCTTCCCTTGATTCTATAATATTAAAATAATAGTTTTAGGTAGTTTTAATTACAACAAATCGCGGGGCCCCGGTGGCTCAGTGGTAAAGCGTTCACCTCTGCTGTACGGGGGCCCGGGTTCGATCCCTGCTCCCGCCAAGTGAACTTTGTAGTGGACAAACATCGTGTGCGTGGGTTTCCTCGGGGTTCTCCCGTTTCCTCCCACTTTCTTCATTCCACTATTTCATTCATTTCTCATCATCACCGTCTCCTTTAGCCTAGCCCGCATTTCACTTCATGTTTTACAGCAAGTCGCAGTTACATTATTTTATGCAGTGTTACTACCCTACATAAATTGATAAATATTATTCAAAATATAGTGCAAATAACGTAGCTAAACTGCAAAATATTTTAAAATTTTAAAATTACTCGTAATTTGTTTTATGGTGCAAGAATGTTTTCCAAAGACGACGTTTTTCATAGTCTTTGGGCTACTTGTCAAATTTTTCGTTCCAGCAATACATGTAAATGCAAATTGTAGCTGAAATTAAATGTATCTGGTAACTTTTCAGTCACACTACTGTTCCCCCTAAGCCTTAGGCCCGGTGTGCACTTAGATTAAACAGTTCTTAATTAAAATTTCTAATTACACCTTAATTGCATTTCACTTGTTTTAGTTTGACCACCGACCACCTCAAACTCGATCCATACCATATAGCTATATGCAATTATTCAAGGAGTTACAGTTAGTAATACACGTTGTGTTGACTTTTAGTTTGGTTTCTTTTAGTTTAACGTCATACGGTTATGCTAGGGCAGCTAAAGAACGTGGAGCTACTGATTATATTGGAATCCGAACCACTTCGGTAGTTCAACTTTTCACCCACCGAGAATCGAACTCGGAACCACGCGATCTGATGTCTAGAGTGCTAGCCGCTAGACCAAATGGTGGTCCTCACATTGTGTTGATTCAAATCATTGAGTCAGTGTTGCCAGATAAAAAATCAAAAAGTGGCGTGTCTGTGCTCCAAAAGTAGCGGACTTAAACTATGATATTTGTAGCCCAAATATATAGAAATGAATTATTTGACAACTAATCACTGGTACTAATGAAATAATTTTTAACATGGGCTGAAAAATGTGCTGGACATATTGCAATAAATTACGATCGATGAACGAAAACAATGGATACCACGAGACAAAAAAAGCCTAGGCAACGTCCGCACACAAAAAGGTGTGGCGAAATCAAGAACCACTAGGGAGTAACCTGTATAAGAATTGCCCAATATAGATAGTTGTGGAGAAGGCTTGAAAAGACTTCCATCCATCAGTGGATTGATAATGGTTGGTTATGATGATGGTGATGATTATTCAATATATGATGATTATGATGTTCAATACCGTAAGACTTTGGGTACTTTACACATCGGGGGTTACTTTGCACAAATTATGAAGAGAGTGTCACAGTCCTCTATCGGCAAAACCATGACAGAAAAGGGGAAGTTTCAACTGCCACCGTAAGACAGAACATCTAACTGTATTTTGGCTACAATGTTGGCGATTGACATCAGTTCTAATTACCGGGAGGGTTCATTATTATAGAGGTATGGAAAGCAGTCACTGTAAAGGCCGACAAAATTTGAAAGATATCTCGTACAAGAATTTCCGTCAAAGTTAAGCCAGTTTCGTTGAATACTACTGTGTATAATGGGACTTTGATGCAATAGTTGAAATTGAAATGTGAAACGTTTTAAAGTCATAAAAAAGATAAAACTGGGAGAAGGCAGTTTCAGCCTCTAATCGGGGTTACTTTGCACAGGTCAAAATACCTCTTAAGTAGAAAATCATTGGAACCTTCTGCATTTTATATTTAGGTAAATTTCCTATTTAGGTAGATGTCGGAATGAATTTCTTGTTGTAAAATAAATTATGAACAGTAGCGGATCCAGAAAAGTCGTTTGAGAGAGGCTTCACTCATAGACTTCGTTTGTTTTCTTTTCTTTTCTTTTTTCTTTTTCTTTTTTTTTAGAAATGACTAGATTTTGAGGGAGTGGCTTGCAGCCTATACGCATAGGAATGAGTAACAATAGATTTATAAAAAAAATCATGCAATCTGGGTGGTTTTCAGCCTGAAAGTACAAAATGCCGTAAATCTCCCACTAATTATGTTTGGCATGATATTCTCGGACATAAGGAATAACTAAGGCAAATCAGTTCATGGGGATTTTTTTCTGTTCCTGAGTTGGCATTTTTGTGGGACATATGCTAAACTATTAGAATGCTGTTCCTGTGCCGGTACCAGAAAATACATAATTTTCTTTACAAATATCGATAATTCAAACTAAGTACTGATACCGGTACCATCATACTAATATCAATATTTGTAGACTGCATGCAGTTTTGTGTAGTAAGTAAAATGTATAAATACTGAAAGGAAAACATTGCACAGAAACGTTATGTTCGTATGTTGAACATACTTTTTGCATGTTTTGTAAAGTAACCCCAACTATGGGATTACTTTGCACCAAAGTTTATATTTGAATAATTATGGTTATACTGAATGTTTACTATAATAATAATATACTGAATGTTTACTAATGAATTTGCACTATTATATGTTGTACTAATTGTTTTCCTTATATATATATCTAGCTATTATATATTTAACACACAGTGTTCTTAATCATTACGTTTGTAAGTTACATGCGATTTTCTTTAAAATGGCTTAAATTTTGTGCAAAGTAACCTCGCAAAATAATCAGTCTTACGGTATATGATTATTCAATCCTTCATGTTGCAGCAAAACTACGAAAATTAATACAAAAGGAAACTAGAAAGTTAAGAATCACTTGTTTTGACGGAAGAGATAAAATAGATACAGATAGCTCGAATTACCTATATACTTATACAATATGTATGTCCATGTTTCGCAGGTAATTTTCAGTCAATATACTTCAATCAATTTATACTTCACATAAACTACTGCGAAGAGTAGGATGAAGAGTAAAACAAGATATTTCCGAAAAGAAACAAGTTACTCTGTTTTGTCATACTTAGTTGAGTAACAATAACTCTGCGGGCCCACAAAGCTGATATCGTCGCCACCGAAGGGCGACATTTTTCCTGCCGTACAAACAGGTAACTCTGCAGTGTTTGTAGCCGCCCCTTCACTTTGTTGGTCACAACTCTGGACATCATCAAACCAACACAAGACGGTTCCAAATAGATTAATATTTCGTTTTGGCCGGATATCACTAAATACGCTGCCAAGTTCCTTGGTCGTGGTCCGTTGTTCTGCAGAAGTACTGTGTACTTTGTAGTGTATAAAAACCATGCGTCTAATTGGAATGTCAGCCATGAGATGATCAATACAAGAAGAAGAAGATAATTCAATATAAGGATGAATAAATAGGAGATACAATATTATATGCTACCTAGTGACGATCAGGCTTCTTAACCATGGGCCACAGACATGAATACTATGAAGAGAACAATACGCTGTAACTAATCATACGCGGGCTCTTCAGCACCAGCATCAACATATTGCAGCATTGCCTCTATTTTACACATTTACCGTGACATTATTATATACACCTGACCATTATACGTAGTCAGTAGCTATGAATATATACAGTACTCATTCACCATGTCATCCTAAGGAAATAGAAGTTACTAAAATGAAGAAATCTGGATATCACGACGATCATCTGTATATATTTATGCTGACTATAACCAACGACATAACTGGTAACTAAATTTTATCTATAGCACGAAAGAAGACTGGGTCAACATTAGGTGTTAGGAGATTTGGTCAGGGATCTCAATTACTTACTCGAACATGTTTCTCATATTTATAGGACTTCACGAACAAACATATCTATTCAATCGAAAAACAAAGATACGGTACGTGGTTTAAATTATATATTTATATATAGTATTAAATATGGGATACTAACAACTAGTATAATCCCTGTATTTAGAACAATATACACGTTTAGCAGTAAATAAAACTTAATTAACCTCCAAAACTGATTATCATGACATTTTTAAAACTCCATGTCAGTAAATTCTGTAACTACAACATTTTTTCTTTTTCTTCTTTTCATAAAATTTTCATTAAGAGTTCGGTTTTTCATTACAATAACAAAATTGTAGATTAGATTTCCAAAGGGTTACAATGGTAAAATTTATAATTATTTTGTTATATATTTTGAAATATATTTAATTACAAAACTGGATTTTTATTATATAGTTCATTATTCCGAATCTGTATATTTACTAATAAACTGAACATCTAGATATAAATAATCTTTGACAAAATGATAAAATCGATTAACCCATTCCGGACGGGGCTTTTAATGCCTGATTTTTCCCTGTAGACGAGGGTTTTTTTTGGCATATTTTGAAAATTCGTAAAAAATAGAGTTTTCAACACAATGCTATTTATTATACCATGTTATAAACTACAAAACTTCCCCTTTACACAGGTGTGTAACATTCAACACTTGGTATACATTTTCTAACTTTTTACTGCATATCTATATATATCAATTACGCAAAGCGAGAAAATTTTTTAAAATGTAACAAAAACTATAAAAATATCCTATACGCATGTAATATGTAAGCTATAGTTGGAAAAGAGCCACAAAATACACAATGTGAGAGTTTCAACAATGATACTTGTTATGTCCACATAGAAACTCGAAAATCACAGGTAATGTCCACAATTTCATCAGCATCTAATAATTTCGACGTCATTTTCACAAGTAAAGGCAAAAAATGCGTATTCGTACAAAGGTGTAATTACAGCTCAGTTGTGACAAAACTGAACACACACGCCACCTAGCGCTTGGAATTGAACCACGTACTCACGATTAACAAATACACGAAGCGAGGTGCGAGCGTCCCCCATCGTTTCATTGCTACAAAAAAGAATAGTACAGTGCGAGCATAGCTCGCAGCCCGTCCACAGGGACAAAACATTCACTGCGAGCTATGCTCGCAGTCCGTCCGGAATGTGTTAAATAAACAAACTATTTCAAACTTTCTTAGGATTTTATATAGATAGTTGACAAATTTAATTTCTATTACAGCATAAAATATATTGTTAGGACCATGTGCAAAAATGGTCCGTTACAGTTTTGCCGGCCCATCAAAGAAAAATTTTAAAATGGTAGTTTTAAAATTTTTTACAAAATATCGTAACCTCCATTAACGTTGGGCAACAAAGGGTTAATATAGCATCAAAGGGTTAACATTACCATAAAGGTTTAACATAACAACTACAATAACTAAACACAAATAATTAATAAAACAATAAGCATTGTTCCCTTTCTGTTAACACAGAGTGCACATCTAGTTTTCCTGACTCGTAATTGCATTAATGGTAGTGTTTGTTTCATTAAAGTTAGATCCCTCACAATTTTCTTCAATTTCAGGATTATTAGGTACATTACTATGGACAGGACAACTGGTGTGACAACAACATCTCTGCCTTTCGTTATCATCATTTGAATAATTACAATTTCTTCTACGGAAGCGACTACCATTATAGTTCCGATAACGTTGAAATCGACCTTGTCCAGTATTAAATTCCATATAACTTGTTTGTACCGCCGAATTTGCCATTTGTTTGTTTTGCGAAGTTCTGTTAAAGGCAGTTCTTACGACAGGCGTTTGTCTCGGGGGATAATTAGGACATCTCTGTACATCCGCCAGACGGAATAATAGATCCTCTACTGAACAAGGAGCGGCGCGTAACAATCTTGAATCATCGGGAGGAAGACAAGATAGAACAATATCGATGGCTTCATCCTTATCATACTCTTCAACAATCATTCTATATTTGTCCACCAATCCCCACGCAAATTCTACCATCGACGCGTGACGAGACTTGTCATACCGTTCCTGGAGGAGTTGACGCTTCTGAGATTTCTCCATCTTAGGAGGCAAATAATGTTTTCTGAACATATACAAGAAATCATCATAGCTGTAAATGGAACTAGATACGTTTTGTAACCAGGCGCCTGCAGACTTGACTAAACAGCGCGTTAATAATAACAATTTGTCATTCCCAGTTATTTTAAACATCGCAGCATATTGTTCGAACTCATCAAGGAACGTTCGAGCCGCTCCTGGTGTAACTTGACCCCTATATTTAGGGATATCTCTTAAATCACCAGGTTTCATACAACAAGTACTATCTCGATAAGGTTTCATAGAAGTACTATCTCGATATTCATCATCAATAGGTAAACCTTTCCGCAACTCGGCTAAGGATATAGCGTTCTCACGATCAGAATAGTCGGAACACTTTCTATCTGTGGAATATCGATATGGAACTAAATATTTTTTTCCACTCCTCACTCGAATTATCCTCGCGATGTGATGGTATTGGACGTCCTACCTTCAACATGGTAGGGTTCGTGTTCGTCTGTGATGTTCCCGAATTTACATGACTAAAACATTTACAGCAATCATATCCCAATTGACTAGTAACTGTTGTTACCGTGGCGGTACTTAAAGAAACAGATGTCGCAATCACGGGTATTTCGAAAGATGCATTCATACCTGGAACAGAATCATGAATTATAACAGAATTATCAACTTTAACATTTGAAATATCATCATTGTTATGGTTAGTTTTACCTGTAATTCGCTGAGACAATAATTCATAAGTATTCTTTTGTCTTTCTACCTGTGTACTCAACTCCGAAAGTAATTTACTATGACAGTCCACTGTAGCTTTCAGAGTTTTCAAGTTCTCCTCCACTGATACAATTGTCTCTTGCATCTACAGAATTTCATCCTTCTGTTCTGTCTCCGACACTTGGATTTCCGCTATTACCGTCTTCATTTGAGTAAGGTCATCATACACCTCCTTTCTGAACTCGCTATTTAAAAGAATCATGGTCGCCTTGAGATCTGTTACTTCCTTCTTCCTATCCTCTTTGTTCCGTTGCAACGCTGAAGTGAACCTTTCCTCTCATCTGCTACTGAGGTCACGAAACTCTCTCAGCATAAATTGCATTTCCGGAGACATTTGAGGCAATTCAGTTCGACTGTCGACACTTCCAGCACACTCTTGATGGGATGATCTTTCAAGATCATTCATTCCTATTTCAGTATCTTTTTCTACACATTTCTTGCATTTCCACTTATTTTCAGGACTACAAATCGCTTCATATTGTTCCGGTTCAAGGTCCAAACACTCAACGTGGAACACGGTCTCACACATTTCGCATTGCACTGTGGGATCACTTTCACTTTCCTTTGGCTCACAACCACATCCATATTTCAATTGGGAGTCTTTATTTCCCGTAACATTTCTTTTGCACTTCGATTTCGTCATTTCTTCATATACTGGATCCCCGACTATCTCTACACCTTCGTCACATGTTCTTGAATTACATCTCTTTCGTAGATTTTTCGCAACATACATCCACAAACCTTCACAACCACGACTAGGATGCCAAACAGAGACACTGACGCCCTCTAGCGACATCCTGGCTGGGTCGCCATTCTCTATTGTAGCCGCCGCTTCACTTTGTTGGTCACAACTCTGGACATCATCAAACCAACACAAGACGGTTCCAAATAGATTAATATTTCGTTTTGGCCGGATATCACTAAATACGCTGCCAAGTTCCTTGGTCGTGGTCCGTTGTTCTGCAGAAGTACTGTGTACTTTGTAGTGTATAAAAACCATGCGTCTAATTGGAATGTCAGCCATGAGATGATCAATACAAGAAGAAGAAGATAATTCAATATAAGGATGAATAAATAGGAGATACAATATTATATGCTACCTAGTGACGATCAGGCTTCTTAACCATGGGCCACAGACATGAATACTATGAAGAGAACAATACGCTGTAACTAATCATACGCGGGCTCTTCAGCACCAGCATCAACATATTGCAGCATTGCCTCTATTTTACACATTTACCGTGACATTATTATATACACCTGACCATTATACGTAGTCAGTAGCTATGAATATATACAGTACTCATTCACCATGTCATCCTAAGGAAATAGAAGTTACTAAAATGAAGAAATCTGGATATCACGACGATCATCTGTATATATTTATGCTGACTATAACCAACGACATAACTGGTAACTAAATTTTATCTATAGCACGAAAGAAGACTGGGACATCATTAGGTGTTAGGAGATTTGGTCAGGGATCTCAATTACTTACTCGAACATGTTTCTCATATTTATAGGACTTCACGAACAAACGTATCTATTCAATCGAAAAACAAAGATACGGTACGTGGTTTAAATTATATATTTATATATAGTATTAAATATGGGATACTAACAACTAGTATAATCCCTGTATTTAGAACAATATACACGTTTAGCAGTAAATAAAACTTAATTAACCTTCAAAACTGATTATCATGACATTTTTAAAACTCCATGTCAGTAAATTCTGTAACTACAACATTTTTTCTTTTTCTTCTTTTCATAAAATTTTCATTAAGAGTTCGGTTTTTCATTACAATAACAAAATTGTAGATTAGATTTCCAAAGGGTTACAATGGTAAAATTTATAATTATTTTGTTATATATTTTGAAATATATTTAATTACAAAACTGGATTTTTATTATATAGTTCATTATTCCGAAGCTGCATATTTACTAATAAACTGAACATCTAGATATAAATAATCTTTGACAAAATGATAAAATTTCAATCCCGAATATTATTATTTATTTGTCCGATGTTTATTTTGGAACAAATATGATAGCTACAGATAATCTATGTATTCTTAGATAACTTAAAAATGTATCAAAATATTTGTATTGTTGATTTTAAAATTCTTTAAAATATGAATTTGTAACAAAACATAAAACTGTATGTTTCCGTACACGTAAAATAAAATTAGTAATATATATTCCCAAATGATAAAATCGATTAAATAAACAAACTATTTCAAACTTTCTTTGGATTTCATATAGGAAGATAACACGGGAGTTGACAAATGTAATTTCTATTACAGCATAAAATATACTGTTAGGACCATGTGCCAAAATGGTCCGTTACATGTTCATGACAATTTATTCAATTGCCCCCTTGCCCCCCTCTGGCGTCATCACTGTATTGTTATGTTTACTTTTTGAACTTAAGCACTTTCTGTACTTTTTGGTGGCATCTTTTACTTTCCCTTTCTGTATTTATGTACCTGTAAGGCGCACACAAATGATAGAAAAAAATTATTCGAGCAAAGCACATCTCTTTACAATGAATTAAGTAGAAAGTTCATTAAATATGAGAGAAACTAGTTGCAAAAAAAATATCAATAAATAGATCAAGATATTTAGAATATTTGATGTATAATAATTATACATTATACACGATTAATGTAAAATAATCATTGAAATTAACATTAAAGCATAATTTAAAAAAAGCATAATTAAACAAGAAATAAAGCATAATGTGGGTTGCTCTAACAATTAATTTGTATGAAGACAAGAAGAAAACGAAAGCTGATTCCTTAACGAATTTCGTTGATCTTCTTTGTGTCTACAAAAACGCATTCCTAGAAACCTACAAGCTAGGTATCATCTCTGTGATTATATCAGTTTCTAGTGCTACATGTGAAAGGTCATTCTCTTCTTTGAAAAGATTAAAGACTTGTATACGCAAGTCAATGACTCATGATAGGTTGAAAAACTTAGTGTTACTTTATATTGAGAAGAAAATTGCTAAATCGTTAGATCTTTAACAAGTTGTGGATATGTTTGCTGCTGCCCACACGAATAGAAAAATCCTCTTCAATTAGAGGCATGAACCTATAAGTTATTTTCTTTACCTGTAAAAGTGTGTTTGCTTCCACTTAAGTCAACCAGCTACACATATTTTAAACGCCATGATTAAATAACTATTTACTTATATTAGAAATCAATTGCATTAATGAATCCTAGTTGTTTGAGGTACTAAATTTTTATATTTTCACTATTTTCCAAAGAGTAAAATCATGAACAATAAAGATGGAAACATTCACCTTGAATACACACACACACACACACACACATATATATATATATATATATATATATATATATATATATATATATATATATATTGGAGATGTCCCCCTCAAAATCCTCTTGGGCCCTTCATTGCCCCCCCCCCTGAAAAAAACTAGCTACGCTACTGGACACCATGCACCAGAGATGAATTCTCTACCACTGAGCCACCGCGGCACTGCTTGGGCTTGGTCGTCCATATCCAATCTCTCTTTTGGCGTTGCTTAAACAACTTCTAGTTTTGTTCTAAATCCAGACTCCATATTGACGTAGATATTAATATTACAGTCGATTGGTAAAATCAATCTTCCACATTTAAAAATTAAAGTACACCCAAGTAGAAAAATAAGCATTTATCATAAAAATACTAGCTGCAAGTATTCAAAATAGATTTATGGTTTCTATAAAATCAATTGAAAATTGCTATTTTTAATTAGGCAGCTAGTGAAAAACAGCAGCTTTCGACTCCAGCCGAGTTTAAACTCAACCTAAACTCAGTTGACCAAAGTGAACTGACCCGACTGACCCGACCCGACAACCCGACCCGATAACCCGACTGACCCGACCCGACAACCCGACCCGAGTGACCCGACCCGATAACCCGACCCAAGCTGACCCGATTGACCCGACCCGACAACCCGACCCGAGCTGACCCGACTGACCCGACCCGAGCTGATCCGACCCGATAACCCGACCCGAGTTGACCTGACCCGACCCGATAACCCGACCCGAGTTGACCTGACCCGACCCGATCCGTAACCCGACCCGAGCTGACCCGACCCGACTCGGGTCGGGTCGGGTTACGGCCCGGGTCGGGTCAACCCGACCCGTTTGAGAGCACTAGTTGGAGGTACTTGGCCAAAAGATAACTGTGTTATCTAACTCCTGCTATCGTTAGTGAAATATATAAATTTCACCGTTAAATGAAAGTTTCCAGGAATGCATCACTGCGCGATATGGCTAGGACTCTAGGTTGCTAGTCCGGCAGGTTCCACACATCTTCGAATGAATCTCAGTGTGAGGGTTAGATTCCTGACACCATTTTCAAATCATGTAGAAATAAATCAATTATACAAACTAAAATGTATTTTGTAATACATATATCCCTTTAGGTACAGAAAAAATCAACATCTTTATAAATCCCCACCAAACTTCAACCGTGAGCAAAACAAGTACGCACGTTCGTATGGGTATGACACATCTGTACGACTCATGTAACCCACAAAATTGTAGCGAGCCGTCCCCGGCCGATGAAATAAATTGCAACGCCAAAATATATAATTATTAGTGGGCGGGTACGTCCCGAAAGGGATAAGATATTAAGAAAACAAGTTTGGGATATCTTTCAGCAGCAATGCTATAGGAGACGTGGACCTTCAGCTTAACTTGGAATCTGTACCACGTAAGCTCCTGCTGGGAATTGAACCCGGATCTTCCAAGCCAAAGGCGCGCACGCTAACCGCTTAGCCAGAAAGGAACTCCCAGAACAACTCCTTCAAGGTAGGTGAGCATTTTTAGTACTACTCTGCGACACATTTCTTCGTAAATATCACCACACAATTGAATTGTCTGATCTCGCATTTCCATAATGTTTGCTAAAGGTATAATAGTGGTTGATGTTTGCTCCACTTCAAGTAAATGAATGATTTTTCTCTTACCTTTTATGTTTATATAAGAAACTTGGTTAAGAATAATCAAATGTACACAAACATAAAAATAACCCACTACTTTTACTGAAGAAATGAAACGCCGTATACAAAACATTCGGTTAATTATAGGTATTTTAAGCGAAACATTTAATATTTAACACAAACAGATCGAAAGTTTTCGATCAGACAGACAATAGATTTCTTGAAACATCAACTATGTATCAGGGGGGCGGATCCAGGACGGACTTCTGAGTGGGTTGTAGTACTGTTACTTAGAGCTACTTTTAAGAGCTCCAAACTCTGGGGTGAATTTTATTTATATATAAAATAAGAAAGTTTCCTCTTCTGGGGGGAGGGGCGATTGCCCCGATGCTATGTAGGCCTATCCCATGTGATAATTTTATTGAGCCTTTAGTTGATTTTTAATGTTTTCGATTGCAGGAACTTTCGTAAGAGTACCTGATAACGTATTTGTTGTTGATTGGTATTATTATGCTCAACCAGCATGCCTAACCGGAGCTGAGAAAAGCACATACCCTGTTGGAAAATGTGTTGCCAGGTATGCTGAGAAACTTTATAAATTGTCAAATCAAGCAAGTCGCTGTGTTGGACATAGTCTTGGATCGCATATTTGCGGAGCCATTGGCTATGAACTCAAAGAAACACATGGTGAAGACACTTGGATTTGGATAGTAGGTAAGTGCTGCAACAACCAGTGTTCGAACTTAACTTTGTATCACCCACATTTACATATCTTGAACTTCTCTCTTCTTTACATATGATTTTTATTCTTTTATATGGGTAACAAATTCTCCTGTTTAGTCCTAAAATTGTATCAAATAAGATTTAATTTAACACCACTGTAAGAAGACAGAACTTTACACCATCAGGAAGTGTCTTGAATATGTGCGTGTATTTTGATTTCTACTATGTCAACGTTGCGAACTACCAAAATTTCTCGGACTGAAATTTCTAAATTTAAATATTTCGAAGCAAAGTTTACTAATTTAGAAAAAAATGCATGTTTGACTAACTTTATCTATGAAGGAGTTTGGTAATTGGGAACATTGAAATAACATAAATCATATTAAAAGTAAGCCCTAAATATTCTTTCATATCTTTAAAGCCCCTAGCATTCCATAGCGGCGGAAGCAAAACATGTTCCGAAGTTGAACATTTTTCTCATAATATTGTCAGAGTGAAAAACATAGACTATAACAAAAACAAAGAGCTATCAACCGCACTACAATTTCATATGCACGGATAGACAATTTTCATACGTAGACGGATAGCAATTTCAGATTCCGTCTTCATTATGTATTATGCAAGAAAATGTCTATGAGTGTTACATAACACTTTTTTTCTGATATGTAAAACCACGATATGTTGCGGTGTGCGGTAAATGTATTATCTTTCGTGTCGGAAATAGAACATCTGACACATTTGGAAATCTTTTTGTGAATATTCGTTGTTTTCTTAAAATGTACGTAATTGGTTCGATTGATTAAGAAAGATGGAGATTTCTCCTTTTCTTTTTCTGCCTTTGCAACCAGTTTTAAGATTTGACAAATTAATTAACTTTTATAAGGGTGCCAGGGTTCGAATCCGTGCTTCAATTCCAAACGCAGCTCTGGAACGCACAGTTTTGTGTTTAGAACGTGATTAGCACTGAGTGATCTAATCACTAGACTAATACAAGTCGTCTCATAATCGAACCCGAAGTGGGTGTTCAAGCGTTGACTCACTAGCCCCACTCCTACAAATACTTAAACCTAGGAAGGTTTGGGTTCTTTCCTAGATGATCTCTTCTTAAACCAAATCGCAAATTTACAAATTCATTGAAAGCATATGATTTCGAAGTCCGTTGATTAACGTTTGTGTATTTACTACCAAAATGGTTGAAGAATAATTGTATCAATACCCTAATAGGACATCGAACTGGACATATAGAAATCACTTCTTACCTTGGATGTCCATATCTTCTCATAGGCTCTTGTATTAACATGCACATATAAATAATATTTTATACACACACATAGAACTAAAATATTTAAGTGAAAAATAATAGCAGGACGAAAATATGTTAAATAAAGGAAAACTTATTTTAATTTTGCTATAAGATCTTTCCCAACAATTATTATTATTATTATTATTATTATTATTATTATTATTATTATTATTATTATTATTATTATTATTATTATTATTATTATTGAATCTAGAACATTATAAATTTTCTATCGAGTGAAAATTGTACAAATATTGTTATTTATGAATACTTAGATAATTATGAACTTATATTCGTTAGCTTTCTTCGTAATAGATGTGCCCCCATTTGAACATGTGAGTATAATGCGTATACAATGAATTTCGAAAAGCGGACAAAGTGTGTTAACCCGTTAAGGACCAAGTACATATTTAAAAAAAAAGTTTGGAATTTATTTCAATTTCCTATCATACTAATGATAAGAAGATGCAATTTGACAGAATTTCTAAGAAATGAAGATGAAGTGGGGTCATTTGAGGACAATGGATTTATATGATATAGTTTCATATAAATTTCTAGGCAAGTCTTTCATTTGATAATTTCTAACAATGGACGAGCGTTTATACATTTGTTTTCTTTAACAGAAGTTATAATTTGTTGCTTCGTAAATAAAAACATTTATCTAAGTTTTATTATTATTTACATATGAAATAATAAAAAGCATTACTTACGCATATGGGACAAACATATATTGTATTGCATTACATTTTATTTTTTTAGCATCTACGTTGTATTAATGTACTATTGTAATACTATTTAAAACGATACATACATTATTCAGGAATTAGAGCAATAAACTCTACATTAGAATATATGTTCACTCATATAATGGAGAGTAATATGGCATTTTCTTATTGCTGTTTATTGTGTTTTGTGTTTATTGTGTTATTCTCAGTTTTTCGTATGATAAACGGCAAAACACTCAATACATAGAGAAACGTTTGTGCGAATACGT
Source organism: Thermobia domestica (assembly GCF_964235325.1). Taxonomy (NCBI): domain Eukaryota; kingdom Metazoa; phylum Arthropoda; class Insecta; order Zygentoma; family Lepismatidae; genus Thermobia; species Thermobia domestica. The sequence goes on from NC_137458.1 coordinate 59,071,009, forward strand.
ACACGATTTTCATTTGCAGTTTTCTTGCTGGCATCTCATTTGCTTTTCCTTCTTCCCAAAAAACTGGTTTCTTCCATCATATCCAATCTCATCTGGTAGACTAGAAAGTTGAGCTTTGGATTTTGTTCTCGATGCAACTGGTGTACAGAATGTCCCTGGAAGATATTTTGTCTCCATCGAGACAAAGCAATTGTTCCTCGAAAGTCCAACGTACTAATTCATTACGAAATCATCCTTTTGTGTAACAGAAGGTTTGTCCATGTCCAGTATTCGACGAATATTGGCCAATACCATTTTTGCCACGGATAGAAACTTGATACTATCACGCAAATCAACCCCTACTGCGTTCTTGTAATTTGCGGAATAGTCATTCTTTCCTTTCTTTCACGGAGATATCTTCTAGCTTTGAAGTAGAATTTATTTTACCGTAGTTTGTTACTAAAGTGACACAATTGTTATCATTTCATTTTACCACTAGAAGTTAGTCTGTTGCAGGGTGTGAATTACCGGGGAGAATGAGAGGGATTTTCCCCCTCAATCACAGTTTGTTCCCCCCCAAAGAAGTCAGCTGAAGTATCCCCACCGGGCATGCTCGCTTTCCCCCCAAACTATACTCCAAATTTCACTGATTTTTGTCATTTCTTGTAAGTTTAATCTTCTAGCTGTATTTCGAAAGGATCGATGGAAACTATTTAGTTTTGGTCATTTCTACTTACCACCTAATTACCCACTATTTTCAACGTTGTTTAGTTGAACTATATTAATATTACTACGGTTGTTACTAGCAACTGAACCTTTGTACTCTTCAGTTCGTCATCGTTCGTGAATTTGAATGTACTAATTGTGTACAACAAAGCCACATATGGTTTTATAAGTGTTCTTAGCGGTTGGCTAAGAAGTAAGCAAATAGCTTCTTCCACCATACTTGTAGAAGTTCGGACATGTCATATTCATCCTCTACATTTGTATCGATTATCATCTTATTTTAATTTTTGTTATAATATGTTATTTGATTTTCCAGTGTACTCTTTGTTAGCACATGGTCTTCACTCCCTAGTAGTTTTGTGTATCCAACTCAAAAGTTGCATTTAGTTTATAATAATTAGCATAGTAATCACTGCCTTTTACAGTTTACGGAAATGAACTTTTGAAACTGTACTCAAAATCTGAGATATAGATATTCTCTCGTAAGTATATGTTAACGTACACGCTGGGGATACGCTCCTAGTGAGCAGACATGTTAATGAAGGTGATTTTTAGATGAATAAGCGCATAATTAAAGATTTGTATCAGCATTTCTTAATACGACTGGTTCTCTGAACAATAGTCCGTGTCTGTATAAGCATTTCAACTGGAGCGGGTTTTTTAAAGTTAACCCTTTATTTTTCCATTTTTCTTTTCGCTGTACAGTTTGCTGTCCACGCTAATGATGTTAGAAAAACTTCAATGTAATGTTTTACTTTATTTGAATAACGTAGACCATAGTGAATCAACTCATCTGCAACCTAACAGTAAAGTAATTGTAAGTGTTGACTTCATAAACCCCATCACGGAATCGACATTTCGAGAAAAAAAAAGTCGTGAAGGGCGCAGCTTTAGCGGGGAGTAGAAACACAAGCTCGAAATTTGAATTGAAACGTTTTAAATATTTGGCCTTCGATTTGACCTTGATGTCAGAAATCGGCACCAGCAACATTCCATTTCTTGTTTGATAGGCTAATATCTAGATTTTCTTTAAAAAAATAAAAAAATAAAAAAAGTATGTCAGGTTTAACTGATAATTTTAATGGTTTTCATAAGAATGAAGTATTTTTTTCAACCTGTATGTAATAACGCAAAGTGGAAGATTTCAATATGAGTGGAAAAATTAACAAATGCTTGTGATAATGGCTATCGCTCGGGCTGAATTAACAACTAAATAAACCTTAGAGAGCTACGGGGACAAGAGTGAGTACAACATTTAAACACGTTTAGAAAGGTTTGGTGGTGTGTGTGTATGTCAGACAATATATACGTGCATTGTTATTGTCGGTAGATTTATTAAATTAATAAATCTCTTATTTATTAGGAATGTCATATACATGGGGGTAAGGCATTATTGTCTCATTTTGAAAGTTGCACCTTCAGACTTTATGTCCTGTTGGCCTAATTTTATCCCCCCAATATAGATTATCTAATTCGCACACTGGTCTGTTGTATCTAGAAATAATACTGCAGGAAACAATCTTCTCCAAGCGTTACCTGTTTCTTACTATATTGCAATGAATGATGCCACTCCCACACGCATTACCTAGTATGGGACGAGTGTTCCGGACATAACTCTTGTATTATATTCACACTACCTGGTCTGTATATTTTGATCCGGGAGGAAGTGATCACTATCCTATCTTATTTTCCACGCATCCGGTAGCCATCACATCTCTTTTTCATAATCCTATAACAAAAGATTTCAAGTCGAAATTACAATCTATTACTCTTCACCTTGATTGGGATGCATATCAACATACTATCGAAGATTCTTGTCACCTTATCAATAAAGAGTATCTTTCTGTCAATACCATACATACTTTTATCAAACACGCTGGATCAGTCTCGAACACAACTTCCACTACTCCTCCATCTAGGAAACTATCAAACCGTACCTCTACATCTCATCATCCACATTGGTGGAATGTAGAATGTCAACAAGCAGTAAATAATTGTCAAAAATCTTCAAAATTATTTTTAAGACCAGAACAAAAGACGATTTTCTTCATTACCGTAAATGTAAAGCCATTGTTAAAAGGATCACCTTATATTACAAAAGGAAAAGCTGGGAACATTTTTGTAATAATCTCTGCTATTTCACTCCCAAATATAAGATTTGGAATTTCTTCAAACATCAAATTCATCGTTATCATAATTCGCGACCTCAGCCTATGCATCACTTGGATGACCACAAATAGATCACAGATTTTCATCAACAATTGGCTCCCTGCACTGTGAATAATTCTCGGCGTTATCTTTTACCTTTTATTCTGCCACAGGGATCTTCTGTTTTGGAAACTAGTTTTTCAGAAGTGGAACCCAACGTTGTTTTTCAGCATCTTCGTACCAACACCTCTCCTGGCATAGATGGTATTTATTATAAACATTTTACTACTCTTGCTGGTCGTGGGAAGGCTCTGTTGTTACAAACATGTAATAAAATTTGGGACATTGTCCATATTCCATCTCAATGGAAACAAGTTCTTATTGTTCCTATTTTAAAAAAAAACAAATAACATATTGGCAAAGCGGACAACTATAGACCAATTGCATTACTTCCTTGCTCTCTCAAGATATTTGAAGACTTACTTTTATACAGATTACAGTGGTTTTTGGAACATAATCAAATTTTTCCTCCTACTATCATCGGCTTTCGAAAACCCACCTCAACATACGACGCACCTGGGCGTCTCATTTTTTACATTTATCAGGCTTATCTTGAAAAACAATTTGTTATTGCATCTAGCGTTGACTTGAGAAAAGCATATGACTCAATTATCTTAGATCTTCTCATTCAGAAGCTATACCTGTTACAGATACCTTCCAAATTTATTAGAATCATTCATAACTTACTTATCAACAGAAAGATTTTTATCAAACTTAACAAACATTACAATAAACCTAGAACTACATCGGTTGGCTTACTCCAGGGTAGTAAGTTAGATCCTACTCTCTTCAATCTCTATATATTGGACCTCATAACAGAACTTAACCATGAAGTAAAACTGTATTCGTATGCTGATGTCATTATATTCATACTGACTACGGATGATCTTCACCGAGAGACAATTCTTATTGAACAAACCTTACAGAAACTCTTACGTTGGTCTATAAACAATGGTATCGACATCAACTGGGAGAAAACTGTATACTCCGTCTTCACGCGAAGGCGTTGTTATACACGCCATACCATTCATATCGAAGATCGTACGTTACGATATGTTCGGCACTTCAAAAAACTTGGGCTTTATTTGGACACAAAAATGACTTGGAAACCTCACTTAGCTCTGTTGTCAACCGCATTGGATTCATACAACATTCTCAAAAGCTTAAGTGCAAAACGGGGACTCAATCCAACTTGTCTATACAAAATTATTACACATTGTATGATGGCAAAAATTCTTTATGGAAGCATATTTTATGAGGAGAAGATGAACTATTTTTACCAGCGAATAAACAAACTTTTATATGATGCACTTAAGATCATCCTTTCTCAGCCTACCTTCTGCCCGAAAAATGCTCTGTTTGAGGAAACTGGTATGATTCCTATTGACTTACAAATTTCCAAATTAGTAGAAACTTTTATTTTGTCACGAATGGCGAAAAGGAATAATCCTCTTATAGCACAGCTTCATCAGATTGAACATATATTGGAAAACAGACATCAGAAGGTGACGTATAGAAATAAATCACCATGGATAGTCAAAGCGTTTTTTTAAAGTTCACATGTACGAAGGAATGATCCTGCAATCTCCATCACTGCTGTGCTACATATCTCACTATACAACGAGTTTGGTACAAATAAAGACAATTCTTCCCCACTACATGTCTTCTTCGACTTCAGGAAATTTACCAAATATCAATAATTACATTTGGCACTCTTGTGTAGATCAGCTATCTTCGAATTGTACACTTGTATTTACAGATGCATCTAAATAAATTCAAAATGTCGGCGCAGCAGTTGTTGTTCCTACTTTTCATATTATCAAAAAATTCAAACTTCCTCAATATTTTACCATTTTTGAAGGTGAAACTTTTGCCATTCGGCAAGCTCTTTTATTAATAAAAAAGTTACAACTTTCTGATGCCTGTATCTGCTCTGATGCTCTCAGTGTTCTTAACGCTTTGAGACACACCCATTGGAATGTTAAAACAACTTGGCTTCTTTCAAATATAAAATTTTTATACCATCAACTTCAAGAACAAGGATATATTATACATTTTTTACACACGAAATCACATTCTAATATAAAATTCCATAATGATACAGACCTAGCTGCAAAGTCTGCATGTAATGATGGTCAACCAGCTTTTATTAAAGTTAGTCACTTAAACTTTATTCCTATCATCAAACGAAATCAAGTCCAGATGTTACATGCTTGGAAATCTGAAAATAAACTTGGACCAGGGCGACATTATTGGCAAATCATGTCTATCTCTCAACCCAAACCATGGTTTACTATACATAATTGGTCTAGATACAGAGTAATTCTATTATATCGCCTTCTTTTTGACACCGCCTTAACGCCTTATAAATTATATCAAATACATAATTGACTACACCTTTATGTTGATGTCAGCGAGATATTGGATCTTTGAATCATTTAATTTTTGTTTGCGAACAATTTGCTAAAGCACATCTTATATGATCAATAAACTTCACAGAGCACTTGGTTATGGACCTTTTTCTGTTGCACAAATTTTAGCTACGACCTCTTGGACTCTCATCCAATTATTGATTGAATTTTTACAGATAAATGGTATTCCTCTCTAAGACTACTAAATCCGATGCAAAAATATTCTTCATTTTTATATGGATACCTTAAATAAAAATAAATAAAAAATAGAAAATAAAAAATAAAAATAAAAATAAATAAATAAATAAATAAATAAATAAATAAAAAGGGAATAACTTCAAGGCATTTGATAATGTATCTGGCGAAAGTGCTACTATCGACTTCACCTATGATTTTTTTCCCCTCAATTTGCCTTCTAAAGCTTATCAAAATACAAAAGGCAAGGACACCAATGAACAATAATAATAATAGTGGTAGTGGTGGTGGTGATAATGATAATAATAATAATCTGAATCAATCCTCAGTGGAAACATGATATTGCTTGACAATCTTCATGATATATATATGTCCTGTTATGCATCACTCTCATCACCAGAGAATTGTCTGAAATCCATTCGACATTTTTCATTTTCCAACTAGGATAATTTTCAAGATCATTACTAAGATAGTTATCTAAGTTCAACTACTCTCTTGAGGTCTGGTCTTGAGTGCACGCAACATGTATCTTCTTCAAGGTTTTTACTGGACGCAACGAGTTACAAATGTACATTAAGCAATAACTTTAGTAGAGATTTATCAATTATTTTATTTTTTCAGCAATTCCAGGGCCATAGCGGACTTAACTACTACGGTGCCGCATCTCCCCCTATGTATAACCTCTATGTGAGGTTACAAGAACAATAACAAAAAAGTAGATATTAAAAAGTTTGAAGATTACTAAAGTGAATATATAAAATAAAGCAAATCTCTCACCGTTAAATGTGATTTTGAACCGTAAAAAGCGATATCAGGTAATATATATAATTAGGAGTGAATTTTGTTAAGTAAAGGAAATAAAATTATCATGAAGTGCTAAAAAAGGAATTTGTTTGAGGGAGACTTTTCTCTTCCCATTATCTCAGTCTGCCAAATTCAAAATCATGGAATAATAAAATGTAACATACACCTTTCAAAATCTTACGTTTTAATCAAATTTAGTCATGTTATATTTTTGTATTCTAAAGAACCTCAACGAAAATTCAGACATATGATACCGTACTGCGAAATGCCCTGAATTTATAAACTTCAATTTGGATTTTAATGATGTTCTTTTATTTGTGCTGCTTAGAATGTATTATAATTTTTATTTTAAAAAGTTATATAAATGTACCAATTATGATCCTAAAAGAATAATCCAAAAATACATTATAGTACATACGCCATCCTTGTCAGGAATATAAAGCAATGTGGCAGAAGTTTATTTAAACTAAGGAAGAAAAGAATTAGTAATATATAAAGAAAGAGAAGAATAAGTATTTAAAGTTGATGCTATAATATATATATATATATATATATATATATATATATATATATATATATATATATATATATATATATATATATGATTAAAGAAGAGAGTTAATTATAAAAATTATTTTAAAGTAATGGAGAATATGTTAAATATATGTGTTAATGATGGTATTCGCCACTTAGCTGCATATGGTATTTACTTCGGCAGGACGCGATGTAAATGTACTTACAGTCAAAACTAAATACAATGCTAGATGTGGATTTGTAATATGATATACTGCTTCTATATTATTATGGTTAAAACATAAAGCCTTCATTACATAATTTATACATATAATCATAACGAAATAAAGTCTCTAAATGAAATTATTTAAATTTTAAAGTTATTAAGATTATTCTTAGAAACTAACGTAGAGATATACGGTATAATGTTATGTCAATGTTCTATTTTATTACGTAGCATTTTGATCACATGAAACTTATCCTGATGTTATCCCTCACATTACCTCTTGAATCTTGGTTTTCCTTCTGGTTGATTTTCCCGAACCATTACATGTTTGGGTGGCGATCCCGATGTGCCGGGCCAAAGTCTTGGCTTAGTTCCTGGAAATACGTGGTAAGTGCGTTTTCATGGTATAGCTAAGCCTATGACAAAATTTTTATATAGTTATAAATTACTTTGAACTATTATATTGCAGAGGATTGATGGATACCTCATAACATCTTTATGCGTCGACGCACAACAAACCTGCTACGACAATACAATGTTATTTGTAGAATTCTAATGAATTAAATACTAGCATTTTCGGTTTGCAATTTAATGTTTCATCAGATTTTCCCTATACAATGTAAACATTGTATAGCCAGGATTAATAATAACTATTACAAAAAACGGTTTGCTACAGCCACGATATAAATTGAGCACTACAGTGTAAAAATGGCGATCCCAGTCATCAGGATTTGATGGTGATTATCATATGAAAAGGAAAGGAAATGTGAGGGTAACATGAAGAAAACTCTGTGAATATTGTGGAAATATATATATAAGATATGACAGATTTGAAAAGGGAAGAAGATGAGGCTCTTCCGAACTATTATTAGAAGAATATGTCAATTGTTAGCTCTAGTAGTGATACTAGAGTGTGCGTCTGCTGTAATGAAAGGGACAATAAGGAAGTCGCAGACAAAAACAAAATAATTCAATGTGACCACTGTGAAGAGTGGTATCATTTTATATGTATTGGAATCAATGAGCAAAAGTATGAAGAAATGAGTAATCCATCAGTTGTGTGGATTTGCGATATATGCAGTCAAAAGGAGAAAGAAGTTGAAAAAGTGAAATCATTAATTGTAACTAAGAGAGAAGCAAAAGAAGATTCAGGTCCGTCTAGTAATAACAATGTGAGTGCCCGAAATTGGGAAGGAAGAGATGATCATAAAACCCAGAAATAAGAATAAACATCACCATGATGAACGAAAGAGAAAATCTAATAAATCCAATAAGAGTGATAGTGAAAAGGAGAGAAAGAACGTGGAAAAGAATGAAGCTATTCCTAGGGAAGAAGCTATAAGAACAAGAAAGAAAAGACATAGAAGTCACATGAGAGAAGAAGTACATAAAAGAAGAAATAGTTCACGACATAGTCGTCATTTAGATAAAGATAGAAAACCAGTTACTAAAATTGATGAAGAAATGAACTCAATCAGAAAGAAGAAGAAAACAGAAAGCCATGAAAGAAATAGATTAGGGAGAAAGGAACGAGAAATACTTGACGAAAGTTCTAAGAAGAAAACAGATGAAACTGCAAGTGTAGCTTCAAAAGAATTAATGGGAAACGTGTGCAACCACTGTTCGAGTTTGCGAGAAGAATTTAGAGCTACGGTAGAAGCTAGTATTGATATTACTTTTACTAAATTTTCTTACTATTTAGATGCGAAGTTGCAGGAAGTTAGAAAAGACATGATTGATCTTAGAAGAGATTTACAGGAAAGTATAGATAATAAATTCACACAAATGTACTCGTAGAATGAAATGCAAGATATGCAGAAAAGAGAACAGGAAAGAGAATCAAAATTTGAAGAGGTTGAAACTAAAGTAGAAATGACAGTTCAAACCAGAAAGACTTCGATCACAGACTTTCCATAATGGAATCCGAACAAAAACAGCAACGTGACCAATTGGATCGTACCAGTTTGAAATTATTGAAATGGGAAGGAGAAGTTGATCGACGAGTGAAGATCCTAGAGAAAGGCTTTTAGGAATTGGATTTGTGTGGAAATGGAGAAGGAAAACAAGATAGAGAATCTGTGGTGAATACTACATTTGGGATGTCAACTGGAAATAACACGAACATTCAACAGGCATTGCAGCCAGCTCTTACGACTTCTGCGACAAAAATACGGACACTTTGGCCTAACGAGTCGGTGTGAAAAGTGAATCTCAACAATGAAGGAATTTTAAAGAACTGTGATGTATCGGGAGAATTAATAACTAATAGTATAGAAGGAGAATCTGCAAAAGGAAATTTAGATGTCACAAAAGTAACGAATCTAGTGACGGAGTCTGGAAATCTACTAAGATATACCGATTTACGGGATTTTCCAAAGTTTGATGGACAATATAATGGAGCAGCCAAAGCCTTCCTACATGAATTTACGCAAACGTTAACCTTATTCAAACTTAATGATGCCCCAAAACTAGTGTTAGTCTCAAGGTGTTTAATTAAAACAGCTGGAGCCTGGTTCCGAAGCATCCAGCATAAGGTGAAAACTTTTGAAGATTTCGTTAGATATTTTCACAAGCAATATCTGTCAGAATGTTTGGAGAGAGCCCCAAAGCGACAATTGCAATTAATGTGGTACGATCGAAGTAAGTATTCAACATTATCGAAGTTTGCATGGAATCTTGTCGAAACTTATCAAAGAATTTGTAGCAACCCAGATGAGAAAGAATTGATAGACTTGTTGGCGAATAGCCTCCCCAGTCACGAAGCAAAAATATTAAGAAGCACTCCGAATAAAAATTTAGATGACCTGATGTTGAGAATAATGGAAATTCAAGAATACAATGATACAAATATTACTAATATTATGGATTCTAGGAACTTTTCCCGTGGGCAATTCCAAAGACCACAGGTAAACTTTGCTAGAAGGATGAAAATTGACTCTGCGGTCGAAACCGAAACAACGAGTGTGCAGTCGTTACCAGATTTGGGAAATAATACTGCGTCACCAATAACAAATGGAAATAGTAGAAGAGGATGGAATTTTAAAAATGCATTCAGGAGACGACTATGGAATTTTCCCAGGTATGGTCCACCGCCGCCATTGTACCAAAATCTCTATTACTGTAGTAATAATTTCCAGTCACCTGGAGGATCCGAACGGTCAGAGAATATAAATTCAAATAATGTTTCAACTACCTCAAGTGGAGTAATGGTTCCAGAGACTTCAGTGATGTCAACTCCGGGAAACTAACGTCGCGGTCTATTGATATGGGGGTCAAAGACTGCGGGAGAGAAAATTCCCCAACTAATCAAAAATACTTTAATAGTTTATCGAAAGACATTTTTCAAGTATATGGATACTTCATTTTTAAGGAAGATCCCAAGTTGTTTGATTATAAGGAATTGAAGAAGGGTCAAGATAATGATTTGTACTGTCAAAATTTAAAAAGAAAATTAGAAAAGAATCCAGATTATCCATATCTAAAATTTCAGAATTCGGTTATATTTGTTAGAAATGTTAAAAGAGGTAGTGGCTGCTAGTTATACCGAAAGAAATGGCAAAAACATTGGTACACCGAATACATGAAAAAGGACATTTCGGTTAGAAGAAATGTTTAGCATTCTGCAGATCATTATTCTATTGGCGGACTCTAAAAACTGACATGATTTCCTGCATTAGAAACTGTTTACAATGTGCGGCAACTAAAGATTCAAATCGTAAAATAGTTTTAGAGAATTATCATATAGCTGCTAATAATATACACGATAAATTGTGCCTGGATCTAAAAGGAAAATTACCAAATAGTTACGGACATTATTTTATTCTCTCTGTGATTGATGTATATTTTTAATTCGTATGTCTTTATCCTCTGCGAAGTGCTAGTACTTCCGAAATAATACGAGCTCTTGAAAAGCAATATTTTCATGTGGTTCCATATCCGAATGTCATTGTTACAGATCAAAAACCACAATTCCTTTCTTTTAAATGGAAGAAAGTTTGCACGGAACATAGGATAAAGCATACTAAAACGTCGCTCTACAATCCAAGAGGAAATGGGCTTATTGAAAGAAAACATAGAGGTTTAAATAGATTGGTTTGAATGTACTGTGCGGGACATCAATGTAAATGGAGTAAGAAATTGAAAGAAATTCAAGATCTATTAAATTATTCAATAGACACAACCACTAAGCAAATAACTGCAGAATTATTCCAATCCTATTCAGCAATTGATTCATTTAAATCTTTGTATAATTGGCCAACAGAATTATATCCATTAGATTTGGTTGATAGAATATTAGAAATTCCCAACCTAGTATTACCAAAAACTGAAGTAACATTAAAGTCTGAGAATCATAGAGCTATTGTTCTTAAAGAAGGAGACTTGGTCATGAAAATAACCCATCTTTTATCTTCAGCGGTTAAAAATGAAGCCGCTAAGTTCTTAAAATGTTATGTAGGACCTTACCAAGTTACAAAATTATTACGGAACTGTGCGGTATTAAAGACTAGATCATCATAACGCAGGAACGCAAAACTTAAGAAATTTAAAACTGTTCAATTGCACAGAGGAAGAAAAACAAAAACTGTTAACGAAGTATAACACTGAAACAGAAGGTTAATTATTCTTGAAAATGATATTTAAGGAAAATTTTGTATATATTAAATTTTGAAGAAAAATTTTATCAAGTGACAAAAATTTTTCTAGAAAAGGGGAGTCTGTAATGCGCCGCTTTTATTGATCTGTACCTAGCGCATTACATTTTGAGAAAAGTAATAACATGTATTCTGTTCTGCACCATAAATATACATATTAAAAAAGAAGAATATTTTCGAATCGATAAAATATAAACAAAGTGTGAAAGTAGATATTAAAAACTTTGAAGATTACTAAAGTGAATATATAAAATAAAGCAAATCTCTCACCGTTAAATGTGATTTTGAACCGTAAAAAGCGTTATCAGGTAATATATATAATTAGGAGTGAATTTTGTTAAGTAAAGGAAATAAAATTATCATGAAGTGCTAAAAAAGGAATTTGTTTGAGGGAGACTTTTCTCTTCCCATTATCTCAGTCTGCCAAATTCAAAATCGTTGAATAATAAAATGTAACATACACCTTTCAAAATCTTACGTTTTAATCAAATTTAGTCATGTTATTTTTTTGTATTCTAAACAACCTCAATGAAAATAGAGACATATGATACCGTACTGCTAAATGGCCTAAATTTACAAACTTCAATTTGGATTTTAATGATGGTCTTTTATTTATGCTGCTTAGAATGTATTATAATTTTCATTTTAAAAAGTTATATAAAATGTATCAATTATGATCCTAAAAGAATAATCCACAAATACATTATAGTACATACGCCGTCCTTGTCAGGAATATAAAGCAATGTGGCAGAAGTTTATTTAAACTAAGGAAGAAAAGAATTAGTAATATATAAAGAAATGAGAAGAATAAGTATTTAAAGTTGATGCTATAAAATATATATATGATTAAAGAAGAGAGTTAATTATAAAGAATTATTTTAAAATAATGGAGAATATGTTAAAGATATGTATTAATGATGGTATTCGCCACTTAGCTGCATATGGTATTTACTTCGGCAGGACGCGATGTAAATGTACTTACAGTCAAAACTAAATACAATGCTAGATGTGGATTTGTAATATGATATACTGCTTCTATATTATTATGGTTAAAACATAAAGCCTTCATTACATAATTTATACATATAATCATAACGAGATAAAGTCTCTAAACGCAATTATTTAAATTTTAAAGTTATTAAGATTATTCTTAGAAACTAACGTAGAGATATACGGTATAATGTTATGTCAATGTTCTATTTTATTACGTAGCATTTTGATCACATGAAACTTATCCTGATGCTATCCCTCACATTACCTCTTGAATCTTGGTTTTCCTTCTGGTTGATTTTCCCGAACCATTACATGTTTGGGTGGCGATTCCGATGTGCCGGGCCAAAGTTTTGGCTTAGTTCCTGGAAATACGTGGTAAGTGCGTTTTCATGGTATAGCTAAGCCTATGACAAAATTTTTATGTAGTTATAAATTACTTTGAACTGTTATTTGTTGTTGTATTGCAGAGGATTGCTGGGTACCTGATAACATCTTTATGCGTCGACGCACAACAAACCTGCTACGACAACACAATGTTATTTGTAGAATTCTAATGAATTAAATACTAGCATTTTCGGTTTGCAATTTAATGTTTCATCAGATTTTCCCTATACAATGTAAACATTGTATAGCCAGGATTAAGAATAACTATTACAGTAAAACGGTGAGCTACAGCCACGATATAAATTGAGCAGTACACGATTTCAACTTTTGAAACCGATTTCTTGGCATCAACTGCGATACATGGAAAACACCTAGGTCATCACTCTGACTCCAATATATTATAAATAAATAAATCTAATATAGATAAAATAAAGTTTGTATTGTGTGTGTGTCTGTCTGTCTGTCTGTGCGGCCTGGGGACCAGACGATTGGACCGAGAGTTACCAAATTTTGGTCACTGGTACCTTGGTCCAGGCCCCAGACCAAGACGAAGCGTAATTTTCAAAATTCGAACCAGAGAGATCGCAGGGGAGCGTTTACCAGGACATGTAAAAGTAGCAGAAAATGACAAATATTAGTATCAAATTCATGGTTTTCACAGTCGTTGAGATCAATGGTGAAACACTGATAGCATTAACTTTCAAATTCACCTCATTCAGCTGCGGGTCGGGGGTCACCGGGGGAATACCAAGACATGTAAAAATAATCGAAAATGACCGATATTAGTGTCAAAACCATAGTTTTCGCGGTCGCTGAGATAAAGGGTGATATTCCCCCGGTATTGATTTCCAAATACAGTCCCTATCGGCTGCGGGCCGGGGGTCTCAGGGGACGTTTACCGGGGTATGTAAAAGTAGTAGAAAATGACCGATATTTTTTTCGTTGTTAGTTTGTTTACATAGATATTGTATCTGAATGTGAAGAATGGGTATTTCAGCTAGTAAATAATAAAGGACTACGCAAATCATTTTCAACGAACTTAAAAAGTTCGTTTCTGAATTCTCTATGTCTGTGTGTCTGTCTGTCTGTCTGTCATTTGCGTTTTTTTCAATTTTGAACCCTGCACTCGATAGAGCATCAAAAACTATCAGAGAAAGTTATTAAATTTTTCGCGTCACTCTTACCGTTTAAGAGATATTGGCCAAAAATGCCGAAATTTAAATTCCAGAAATTTAAAGAGCCATATCTCGGGAACCGTACGTCATAGAGACATCATATTGGTGTTGATCAATATCTAAAGGGATGGTAAATATTTTGGTACCAAATAGTAACAGGTGGCCACTATCCAACTGGCCACAGTTTTGGTAAATGGCCAGATGGTCAGTGGCCACCAATTAATATCGGTAACAAAATGTTTACCATCCTCTTAGGTATTGGTTAACACCAATATCATCTCTCTATTGACTTAACGTTTCCGTGATTTCGGCCAAAAAATGGCCAATTTCTAGATATTTAAGAAGCCATAGCTCTTGAACCATAAGTTCTAGAGAGATTACATTGATGTTGAGCAATACGTAACGGGGTGGTAAATATTTTGGTACCGATATTAATTGGTGGCCACTGGTTTGTCCAGTGACCTGTTGGATAGTGGTCATCAATTAATATCGGCACTAAAATGTTTAACATTCTATTACGGATTGATTAACACTAATATCATCTCTCTGTGACTTACCGTTCGCGTGATATTGGCCAAAATATACGTTGTTCCGATTTCGGGAGATTTAAGGAGCCAAATCTCGGGAACCGTAAGTCACATAGATATCATATTGGTGTTGATCAATATCTAAGAGGATGGTGAGCATTTTGGTACCAATAGTAGCCGGTGGCCACTGATTAACTGTCTACTGGCCAACTGGCCACCGTTTCCCAGATACTGGCCAATAAAGCTCGAATTACTAGATATTTATGTAGCCATATTTCGAGAACTGTATGTCATAGAGAGATGATATTTTGTTAATTTTTGCGAGAAAGAGAAGGTGTGGATAAAAAGATTTACATTTAGGAACAATGACAGTTATCCGTCCCCCTCCATCTGTCCATTTTTTTAAGTTCGTTCTGGCAATGCTCTTGGAGCATTCTCAACTGGTTTAAATTCGTATTATTTAAGTATATTGATTGTCCGTTGTCATACATATTAATGTTAAGCAAAAAAGAGTGTTTTTTTTAACATAAAAGATTTCTATTTTTTATTGGTAATAACCAGATACGAAGAAAATTTCGTACAAAGTGTTAAAATTAGAGACATGCATATTCAATATACGAAAAAGTATCAAAATATTTCGCGACTAGTTCTGTTCGGAGTAGTTCATTCTTCTTTGTTTATATATACACATCTTCAAAATAGTCTCCTTACATAGGAATACAGCGCTCCTAGCGTTTCTACAACTTCTGGACTACGCCCTTGGAGTCTTCTTTTAGAATCGTATTAAGTACCTTCTGTTGTTCGCGCTGAATCTCCGCAGTGAGGCTATATTTGAGCTGGATCTTTTTATCCTCGGGATAGTAACGTGGGCATAGAAGTGAGGCCATGTTGTTTCTGATGAGAAACTCAAGTGTGAAGAGGGCTTAGTGACAGAGTGCATTCTCAACGTAGTGCATACAGCGTTGAGTATTTCATTAGACGTCCTAAAACTTATCAAAAGAACTCGCTGTTGATAATCTGGCCACTGGGGTTGAGTTATCCATGCATTATTCCGTGAATGTCGAAAAAGACGGTGAACATGTACTTCATCGAGATGCAGACCTGCGTCTTCTCTTTCGGTCATCGAGATGATGGACTCTTCCAGTGTGATGACGGTTACTTCGTCTCTGTGACAAGTAACCCAGTTTAACCCAGAGTTTCGCGTTCGGTCTTTGTTCCAACTTGATGTAGAGGTAGAAATCGAAGATAAGGTAACGTATGTGGTTAGAGTAGCACCAGTTACAGAATTTCCGATGCGCATAGGCTAATATATCTTAGGACACTGATGTTTGAAGGCCTGTGCTACCTATGAATATGCGTGTAGTCCTCTGCTACCACCTTGACGAGCTAGATAAGTAGTCTCAAAACTTTTTGATACTACCTTGTATTTATCAAATAAGGTAGTATCAGACGCGATCAAACGCATTTATTAGATCGGTCACATTAGTGAAGATAACCCCGACAAAAGAAGCAGGAAAATAACTTTTTAATAAATGTAATAGACGCATATCTCGAAAACTATAATAGCCTAATGCTAAAAGATGTTGATCCATTCAGCCCAATAAAAATCTCGTCTACCCCAAATACTTGCGGGGCTAACCTGAAGTTGACCTTCCAAAATTTGTGGAGGTCTAACTGTGTTTCAAATGCAGCCCAAATCTTGAAACTTGCTACACTGCTAGTCGACATAGAGTACTGATAATTCCAATAAACATATTTGTCAGACCAGTCATATTTGTGAAGTTAGCCTGACAAAAGAAGCACGAAAATCATTTTTTAATAAATGTAATAGCCCATATCTTATAAACTGCAATATCCCAAACGATAAAAGTTGCTGTCCTAATCAGCCCAAACGAAGTACTATCCAGCTCAATAAAAATCTCGCCTGGCCCAAACACTTGAGGGGCTAACGTGAAGTTGACCTCACAAACTTTGTGAAACTGTAGCTTTGTTTCCAGAGTAGCCCAAACACTTAAAAGTGCTAACCGAAACAGCCCAAAGAAAGTACCATCTGCCCCAATTAAGATCTCGTGTAGCCCAAACATTTGGGGGCTAACTTCACACAGGCAACAAAGAAAAAATGAAATGAAATCTTTAAGTTTTTCGTCCCACGGTTATGCCGGTTAGGTTAAAGGAGACGGGGATGATGAGTAATGGATGTAATGGTGGAATGAAGAAAGTGGGAGGAAACGGGAGAACCCCGAGAAAACCCACGAGCACGGTGTTCGTCCACCACAAAGTCCACACGGTGCGAGCTGGGATTGAACCAGGGACCCCAAGCACCGGAGGTGAACGCTCTACCACTGAGCCACCGTGCCCCCAGGCAACAAAGAATGTATTATTGAGGTTTAATTTGCAATTTTGCAGTTACTTGCGTACGTATCTTTAAATGTTGATAAATTATCGTTTACTGTGTTCGTACAACCACTTTACAATTTATACAGTAGTTTTTATACTATTAATTATGTAACATTAAAACAATGTTCGAGATCTAAGACATGGCTGAACTAGTGTTGCACACGAGACTTGTCAAGTTTCTCGTCTTGTCTCGTTCTCGAGCCGAGAAAATGCTTCTCTTGTGGACAACACTAGTCATCAAAGAAGGTAAGGGAGATAAAGAATGACAGAATAATACTATCTTTGTTTTTACAAAGGTGTTGATCCAGGATACCATCCGGGTATTCCAGATCATAAGTATATTTTGGATAGAGGTGACGCTTTCTTTGTGCTATCTATTGTTGGGAACTGCAATGGTGCAGGAAGATATTGTACTGATAGAAGTGGGCATGTGCAGTTCTGTGTAAATGGAGGAAAGCGACAACCAAATTGTGATAGTAAGTAATCATCTAATATCTCATAATGCATTATATAGAAAGAAGTTTATGAGTTTGTGTCTTTGTCAAAATGCATTTGGATTTATGTAGGTGCAGCTCAGAGGCCATTTTATTTTGGATATCTAACAAGAACAATGGAAAGGATTTGGGAAGGTATCTGGCGGGCCTGTTTAGTAGGTACCATCCCCGCATTTGCCTAGTAGGACTGAGAAAAACCATAGAAACCCCCAGTCAGGATGGTCGGCAACGGGAATCGAACCCACAATCTCCCGAATGCGAAGCCAACGCTCTACCACTTGAGCTATCACCGTCATTGTGGCAGAAATCACTAACAAGCTGAATTTGAGATTCTGTGTGTTAATACAGAAAATTGAACAGTGCAAGAACATGGAAACTATAGCGAGAAATAAGACTACAAAGAACATAAAACTTATATCGGCATTAATTAATATCGCCGAAAATGATTTTAGCAATTATTTTCTAATAAGTTGTATCTGAAACTTAATATTTACAATTAATAGAGATTTACAATTAATAATACTTACATTTGATTTATAAATGTTAATATAACACATCGCATAATGTAATTTACACAAAGCAAGGGACATTTAGGCTAAACATACAATTGTATTTACAACATACATACAATTTAGGCGAAACATAGGCTTCTATTTGAAGAAGAAATCGAATGATTAAAATCCAGCTCATTATAAAGAAAACAGAACACTTCCCCATATAAATCAAGGGGCTAAAACACAAACATGCCACACATCATTAAGTTAGAATTGAGTGCATGTTTGAACTAGCAGGGTTTTAGCTCTGTATTCGTTGCAGAATTGGATTCTTTAGAGAATCGGTTGCTCTAGTGACTAAAAATAATACGCCCTTCCTTTATGGTTTACTGACTAGCGCGTGCTTCCTCGATACACAATGTTCCCTCTTACCAGGGATGACTCCAAAGTTAAACCTTGAATTTGGGGATAACCTATATATTTCCTGAAAGGGTTTGGCGAGTAAGTTCCAAAACAAGTTTCAATTCTTTGCCCGGAAGTAACCCTAAACCTTCAAGGTTAGAAATATATTGCAATGGTTTTATAGGTAGAGACTAAATGACGGTCCGGGCTAGTCTTTTCCCCTTTACCAATTTATTATAAAATTGCTATAATGTCTTAGATTACAAAGAGCAAAATAGTATCTATCTTGTTATTGACCAGATGAGAGGAAATAGGTGTTTTGCACGGTGCGCCTTCTCTCAAAGCCGTCTCCAAGGCATTTGCAGGTTCTGGCGAGTCTTGAAGGAAAGCCCCCTCAGCCCAAGGCAGCTTCGTGAGGCTTGGTAGTAGTGAGGATCCCTAGTCCAATACGATCTCGGGTTAAGAAAAGATGTACCCCTTGTCCAATGCGACCTCAGAGCAGGTGTTGGTTAGTTGATGAGTTGGTCGACTGATCCCAGGTCCCATGGTGGTTGGGTTTTTATTTGTCCTCTTCGGGTACTTTCGTGAGATCCGTCTTCTTTCGGCTTCCCTCGGTGTCTTCCGTGTCGGTTTCTCGTCTGCTACACTTTTTATAATCAATAACACGTATTGTATTGACATGTGCTTCTGTCGTAATGTGGGGAACCTTACAATATAGAACAACTTGACCTATATACCATATATATCAAAGTGATCTGCATAACTACTAAATTAAGAATATAATATACACTACTCAAATAAAACAAGAAACATTATTATTTCACTTTAAATATCCTATATTAGGGGACCTATAAAGTTGAGAAAAGCATATCTAGTCAACAGTACAGTAAGTCATTTGGTATCACAACTAATGTAACTCATTTTTATGGCTAGATGTGACACATTCGGTGTACATATTTCAATTTCTACACTGCTTGACAAATGCTAAGGAACAGTACCTTTTTCGGAATAATTCAGAATAGACATTGAGGGACGAAATGAAACGCAGTACATATGTAGTAGAGACAGCGTGCTATTATTCTAATGGAACATGGTACAAATTGCCCACATGGAAAAAATAGGAAACGAAAAAAGGAAAAGGTACTCTTTCGAGCATGTCCATAAAGCCACGCAAAATGGGTCTTTTCGCCAGAAGGACACAGATATGAGTACTTCAGTAAGATGTGTGACCTCCCCAGACACTAATGCACATTCTGCATCTCTTCTTCATGCTGTCCACTAAACTAGTGAGTAGCCTTTGGGTAATATTGTCCCACTCCTCTCGCAGGGCATTTGTCAGTTCTTGCACGGTTCGGGAAGCGGGAGTTCGCTGATAAACACGTCTACCAAGGACCATGCTCAATCGGATTAAGGTCAGGAGAGTAAGCTGGCTATTGCATATGTGTAATATCTTCACGTTCAAGTGAGTCTGAAACTTCAGCAGTCCTGTATGGGCTCGCATTGTCTTCCACAAACAGAAAGTCTGGACCTTCCGCTGCCGAAAACGACGAACATAATTCAGAAAAATATTTTTGCAATATCGCTGCAATGTCACGCTACCTTGCTCAAGGATGTAAAGCGGGGTTGTGGCATTGTGTGTAATGTCTGCCAACATCATCACACCCTGGCCATAGCGATCACGTTTATGAACATTATGTTGTGCATGACGTGTTCTCTGCTCTCTCCACAGTAACTGGTGACCAAAATCACTTGTCACAGTAAAACAGGATTCGTCGGAGAACATCAATCTGGACCACTGTTGCTGATCTCACCCAACATGTTCCTGACATCACTGTAATCATTCGCGACGATTGTGTTGTTAGAGTGGGATGCATTAAACAGGCTTCCGTGCATACTAACTAACGTGATTTAAGCGCCGCGAAATGGTTCTGTTAGATGCATGTATACCGATAGCGGTTGCAAGGTCTGCAGCTATCTAACCTGGAGTGCGCTGTTGTTCCGTTTCGTCACTAGAGATACATATCGATCATTTTGAGGTGTGGTCATCCTTCGACGACCACTGGTATGCTTTCGCATCGCATTTCCACGTCCGCGGCCTTTTTCAATTGCAACTTGACACATTTTGAAACTTTCATTGCTGTCGCCACAGTAGTGACATTTTGACCAGCTTCCAGCCGTCCAATTGTACGTCCATGATAGTACGCACTTAAATGCTGTCTCGAAGCCATTTTTGCACTTAATTATTGCCCCACCACCCTAAATTTTACAGAACTGACAAGGAGAAGGTAGACTTTGATAAATGAACTTCGGGGCCATTTTTTGCGAGTTGGTAGTGCACATTACAAGAATTAATATTGCAAACTGGGAGACCTCAATGGCCAAAAATAACGGACAAAACCCGTTTTAAAGTTTTCTATTCGCTGCATATATTGTACGACGCACACAGTTACCAAGTGTCGGCGTGGCAAGTGAGGAAAATCTTTGACTTATGAGTAAAGGGTTTCCGGTCCAATTCCTGTTCAAGTCATATAACTTTTTTTTTTGCTTCAACCAATAAAGTACCGGTAGCCATTTTAACTAGAAGTAAAATATTAATTCACTATATGTTTATAATGAATAAAACAATAGAAATTTCCAAATCACTTGTAAAACCTTTGAGTGTTCCATGTTAACTACGGTAGGAACAAAATTTAATCTATTCCGTAAATATTATTGTTACCGCAGTCGTTGTGTAAAAAATGTTCTTGACGCTTCTTGTCTATATCTGTAGACAGTGTGCGAATTACAAGGGGAATGAGGAGAAAATCGCCTTTGGTTAAAGCAACATCCAGTATTAGCAAAGGGGATTTCCCCCTAAACTCCTTTGTAATTCGCAAACTGTCAACACATGTAGACACAAAGCGTCGAGAGCATTTATTACACAACGACTGTCGTAACCAGTGGCGTATTTAAGGGGGACGCTTCCGGGCTTGATCTCCCCGAAATGTTATTTACTATAAAAAAGTAAATGAAATATCTTGGAGAATTTTCACATTTCCAGGAGTAAAGTTGGCAAAGCCCCCGAAATAAAATCGTAAATACGCCACTGGTCATAACCATAATATAACTCATGATATCAGTATATTTATGGAATAGATTAAATTTTGTTTGCCAATTAACATGGAACATTGAAAGATTTTACAAGTGATTTGAAAATTTCTATTGTTTTATTCATTATAAACATACGGTGAATTAATATTTTACTTATAGTTACAAATGCCTACTTTATTGATTGAAGAAAAAAAGGTGTATGACTCGAACATGAATTGAACCCGGAACACTTTACACATAAGTTACATTTTACCCACTCTGCCACACCGTCACTTGGTAACTGTGTGCGTCGTACGATATATGCGGCGACTAGAAAACTTTAAGACGGTTTTTCTCCGTTATTTTTGGCCATTGCGCTCTCCGAGTTTGTAATATTAACTCTTTAAATGTGCACTACCACCTCGCAAAAATGGCCCCGGAGTTCACTTACCAAACTCTGCCTTCTACTTGTGAGTTCCACCACCTACGGCGCTATTTACGTCAAACACCTTACTGCATGCAATTTCGACTGAGTACAGAGTTTCCGTGTCCTACCTTTTATACAGATAGCAGGTCCTGCTCAACTACACCCTCTGCATTGCATTTGAGTGTAATTGGCCGGCTGCTGAGAATGCTACGTGGCATAGATCACTTCCTTAGCAATTGTCAAGCAGAGTATATTTTCCACGATTTCATGTATATACGTGTCAGATCAATATGTACATTATATATTTGTTAACTGTTCATCTTGACGAGTTGTTTGATAGGCCACACGGTACAAACACTTTCAATAGATTTTGCGTTACTAATTAGGGAAAACTAGTCGTGTTGGTAATTTGAGCTCATTTACTCGATCAGAATATCTCTTTCTTTGTAGTTTTATATAAACCCGATTGGTCACCTTTCAGGGTTTAAGCCCTTTAGTTGTGACGAGGTCAGGGTAATGAGAGGGAACAAGGCTCCGGCTGGATGTTTTTTGCCGGAGCTTAGCTTTAGTTTCTGGCCATGTGTGAGAGTTATATAACTCACATGTCAGTCCTAACAAGATGGTGCTACTAGGATTTCGTCTTTGTTTTTAAGGTGTGAGGGCCAGGTAAGTCATAGTGTCTCACGATCAATCTACGGCGTGATAGTGAGGTTCACTACTATAGGATATACAGGTCAAGTTGTTCTATATATTTCCAACTCTGAAGGGGTGGGGTCACTTCCGGGCAAGGAATTGAAATCTATTTTGGAACTTGCTCGACAAACTCTTTTAGAAAATATATAGGTTATCCCCAGATTTAAGGTTCAACTTTAAAGTCATATCTAGTTAGAATCTCAGTGCAAGAACATCCAACGCACTTGACTCGTTCAGATACTACTTTAACCCTAGACAATATACTTGGAGTCTATAAGACCCCAGTAAAGATTTACATAGACGGGACATGCTTTCCCGTAGAGACACGATGTTATGTACTCGTGACTTTTAATTTCTATAAAAATAATTGCTATTCAGAACTTATTTAAAATTATAGAAATAAGTAAGGGTCCCAAACCCCACGTATACTGTGTTTTTTTGTCTCATTACACTGTCTAAGGTTAAATTGTGGGTTCTCCTCGCTGCTAACATAAGAGGTAAATACAGAGAAATGAATCAATGAGGATATCATATTCAACTCGTCTCCAACTCTCAAGTAATAGTTTTTACATTATTTGTTAGGAATATGGTTACTAAAAGTAGATCATACCAGTGCAGTGGGGCAAAGTAGTGAAATGTTTTTATCTACGACAAAAACTTAAGTTTTAGCACATAAATATTAAAGATAAATTTATTTTTTTAGTGGAAAGTAAGAAACTCATGTTTTTCCCCTAAAATAATTTATGTTATTAACTCTGGAGATAGCTTCTAGTACTTCGTAACAGCATCTAGAACTTCGTAAAAATATTTTAATATAAATCAGACTTGCAGTTCCTATTACAATTCTAGAAGGACTGAAGTCTAAGTTGCTTGCGGTTTTCTTTTAAAATGACACCAATTCTAAACTTTTCTTTTAGTACAAAATCTCATGCGATTTGGTGAACCGGATCAGCAAAGACAAATCTCTCTCTATATAAACATATTTACATTTTTTCTAAGGTTGTAACAGGCCAGCTTTACTGCTGTTGTAAATATTCATCTTGTAGTAAACTAAAAATGAACCATTTCATTTCTATTGTAGAAGAACAACCTCAAGATAAAAGTTGCTACCATGCAATGACTATTTGCTACTATCTCGACTCATTCCACAATGACAGTGACTACTACGTAGGTCACAAAACATCGATGGAAGATTGTGCGGCAGTTCCAGAGGAATGTCCTGATTGCGTCTCTTCTGATACCACTTACTGCCCTTACGGCTGTCCTGCTGATGGTGCTACAACTGCACGGCCATCAGATACTCCCAAAGAAAGGTAAGCATAGCTATGATTTGAACAATGAGTTATAATATCCAAGTCTTCTTCCCTTACATTAATCATCTATATAGGTCATTACACCTGATCCCCAATCGTATCGCAAAATTGTTATTTTAGTTTCATATAGTCTGTATTCCAATTACAATAATTATTGCATTATGTACGTTGCATTGCAATCCACAAATATTTCGATGATAGTTGCAGAATATGCTCTTCCGCAATTAAGCGATAAGTTTGGAAGCCAAAATCCAAATGTATATGAACAGGTACAAAATAGGTGTTCGAATAAAGAAGGGCCAAGCCCTGGGATTGAAACACTGTTCCAAGAGATGGGAATGAATACTGCGCGGACAGCGGGACTGAGAAAGAACTACCATTACTAACTATGAAGACAATTACACAAACAAGCAAGATGACATGCTTCATGATGATAAGGAGGTTATTCACCTAAAGCAAGTAAAAGTCTATGCGTCTGCACGTAACTCAGCTGAAGCTGACACGACAAAACGAGAGAATTGCAGGATATGGGTTAGATAGCATCAAAATGGGATAGTAAATAACCGCGATAAATGGTACGCTAACTATAATGGTCTGTCTATGGATAATGTATGAAACGTGGTCCTTAGTTCAGTGAAAATCTGGAGAAGTACAGACACCACAAAAGGAATACGTATGCGGACGTCGAACTCGAGACTAGTTATCCATAGAAAAGTTAGTGCGGCCAACAAAAGGGGATCCAGGGGGGGCATGAGGACGAAGTATCAGAACCTCGCACAAAACCACGCTGAGGGCGTAAGGGCGACAACGACCAAAAAGTTGAGGGGGTCCGGACTCGTGCCCTGGCGGGGAATGAACGGGGAACCCCGGCCACAAAATCCAAGAGCATTGGGAGTGCGTCGTTCTAGTAAAAGAAACACTCTGATGTTCAGCCATAAACAAAGCAAATATCCTGAAAGGCGAAGAGTCGTAAAAGAATTCCGAAGGCCCGAGATACGAATCCGAGTGAAGGGATTACAAAAGCAAGGTGCATACAAAGCACAGGCACCACGTTGTGGATAAATCGGGTTTCTGCATCACGTTGTTGGTCCTGGGTTTCGGGCAATACGTTGTGAGCCTGTGGCCACAAGGGTACGAGCAGGGTGCGGCACCACGTTGTGTGTGAAGGACCACTGGTTCAATTCCTAGCGGTAGAAGAGAGGGTGTCGGTACCACGTTGTAAGCCAGCGGCCACAAGTGTACGAGTGGGTTTCGGCACCACGTTGTGAGCCAGCGGCCACAAGTGTACGAGCGGGTTTCGGCACCACGTTGTGTGCATATGCTCCTGAGTCTTACCTGGTCTCAGGGCACAGCGCACATTGAACGTTCTTGTCTAGATGAGGTTTCCGTACCTGCAACCTAGAACGTATCTTCATTTTTATATTATTAGGGAGAGCATTTTGGGTGGATGAAAGGTACACAGTTTTCGAGGAGGAAATGTGCGAGTATAAAGGAAACATTCATTCACAGCAAAGGCAATGTGTGAGGCTTTAATGCGAGTGCCTTTGTTTCTTAAAACGAGTCTAATTTGAAATTTAATTCCCGATAAAATTTTGGGTTGGTGTTGGATTGGAAACAACACAGCCTAAAAGGAAACATTCAGATATGAGAGCAGAAAGGAGAGTATATATAATAGAAACTGCAACTGACTCGGATTTGCCAATAAATGAGTACTACTTACGGATTTAGTTCCATCCGAATATGCATTAAATAACTAAGTTTAAAACATAGATTACCATACAGTGCACAATATTATTGGAATTATCCTTTTGAATATTTATTGGAAGGTCCTAGCAGGATCAAAAGTACTTACTTTTATTTCATCCCAATCATCTTGACGCTCACAACACCAGTCCGTCCTCAGCTCATACAATCATTTCGATATCATGTTCACTTCTCCTCACATTGTTATAATCATTTTGACATCACGCTCACATAATCATTTTGAACCTGCAATAACTTGGTGAGGTTGAAGTTGAATAAATGAACGTTCCACACTCGCAAGCACCTATCCTCTTAATTTTAGACAATTTTCAGGAGAGTGAGTTGATTTTATCCGCCAAGTTTCCGACGAAATTGCAGCTGTTGAGTTATGAGCGCATCCGAAATAGGATTTAGCAGCATAAGGTATGAGAAGTATAACTCCACTCTAAAAACACTCGCCTTTAGAGACATTTAACCATCCTAGAAAACCTCCTCCATATTTTTAAAGGAAAGAGTTTTCATTTCTAACAATGCTTCTTTAACACTGGGCATTCAATTGTTCAGCTCAGTTCAATAAACACTTAGTTGTCGAAAAACTTAATGTACAGAGTTCCCAGATTCTTTTTATCTAAACTGTTCCGATTCTTTTAGAAACAGTTCTTTTTTGTTACTCTTGTAAGCTTCTCGAGAGTGAAAGAATATTCAAACTAAAACTTTCGAACAATAATTTTCAAAATGCTTCGAAACCAAAATTTTTAAACTAAAAACTTTCAAACCAAAATATTCAAACTAAAAATTTTCACACCAAAATATTCAAACTGGAATTTTCAAACCAAAATATTCAAACAGTTTTCAGATCAACATATTAATCTAAAAATGTTCTATTTAACATTTTCAAACTGAAAAGTTCTAAAGAAAAATATTAAAACTGCAAGATTTTAAACCAAAATATTCAAATTAAAAAGTTCCAAATCAATATTTTCAAACTAAAAATTTATGAACAAAAGTCTTCAAAGTAAAAATTAAAAAAATGTCAAACTAAAAATTTTGAAAGCAAATGTCGACAAACAAAAAATTCTTAAACCAATATTTCAATCTAAAAATTTTCATATCAAAATTTTGAAACAATATTTCGAAATTACAATTTTTCAAGCTGAAAACTTTCAACCAAAATTTTCAAACAAATTATTTCAAACCAAAAATTTAAAATTAAAATTATCAAAAAAACCTCCATAGTCTTCTAGAAATCTGGCTAGTAAGAATGCTGGCGAATTATATGCTTTTGACAATTTACTCAAAGCTATGATTAGAAAATTTAGATCTATATATATAAAAGAGAACGTACAATTTTTTGTCCGCTCATCACGCTAATACGGCTGAACCAATTTCTTTCATTTTTGGGGGGTTATTAGGATTTGGACCCTAGATGGTTTTTATCATATCACTTTAATTTTTAATTACCAGTGTCTTGAGATAATTGACCATTCAGGTGTCCATAACGTACAAATCCTTTGTTATTAGTTCATCATAGGTAAAAATAAACGTATTTATATGCAACCCGCATGACCGTGTCACTCGGCGGGTTAACATAAATGACAGGCGATATACAGCGGAAAATAGCTTGAATCTTCTGTTTAAAATTTTTTAATTGATTTGCTTATTTTTACAGACACTTTTACAATATGCCAGCACCGGGATGACCGCAGCGAAGCGGGGCGGGTTAACATAAATGACAGGCGATATAATGTTAAGATTTACTGCAATCTTCTATGGTTTTTATCATATCACTTGAAAGCGAAAAAGTAAAAATTATCTAAGTAACAAAGTTTATTGCGTTCCGGGGTGACCGCAGCGAAGCGGGGTGAACGCTGCTAGTAGTCAATGAATGTCAGATTATTTAGTGTCAAACTT
This sequence comes from Thermobia domestica, assembly GCF_964235325.1. Classification (NCBI taxonomy): domain Eukaryota; kingdom Metazoa; phylum Arthropoda; class Insecta; order Zygentoma; family Lepismatidae; genus Thermobia; species Thermobia domestica. The sequence continues at coordinate 59,098,745 of NC_137458.1, forward strand.
AAAATTTTGGTTCCATTCAGGATGATTGAAGGTTTCCATTCATGAAGTTCCACCATGGTCTTCAATAAAAATGTCTATCGTAACCTTTTGCATTCTGGGTAAGACACACAATCGTGTTTATATTTGAACGTCATTCATGCAAGTAGAAGAGAAAATAATGAATTTGATCTTCACCATTAAAGATATGTTGCCACTGCCCATAAGTATTACAATACTTTATGATATTGTCGTTTTTCCGACATACGTAATAAGCATACAATATACACATATAGATCCTATGGGAAATCTGAGAGAGTGTTTGTGTTATTCGGCATTCACCAGCAGTATTCAATACACCGACATTCGTAACTTGCAGGATGCCGTCCTCATTGCATGGGATAAATACCTATAAATTTATTGTGAACGCTAAGGATGTCATGTTTGAACAGATATTTTAGGTGGTGTTACGCCATGTTTTGTCGTTGACTATTTGAAGTGGCATTCCTATCATTTTGCAACAATACATGTTGCCTTTTTTATTATATTCTTCTTTGTACTGTAGTTTTCTTCGTAAATATATCAAATACATGTGGTATGTGCACATGTATTTTATGTGCAGCAATGCATATTCGTTGAGTTCTATATACTTATTAAAGGGATGACATATATTTGTAGGGTTCTTATTTTGTAGCAAGCCTAAGACTTCAACATAACTCTCGTATGTCAAATTTTGTTACCAAATTTCAAGTCGTATGTATTTTTGCTCAAACAGAGGTGGGACAGAAAAGAATTACCTTTCTAGTTTTCTTCCTACATGTATGCTCATTTTAAAAGTAGAATATAATATATAATTTTCATGTGTGTATACAATCCTTTCTAATCTTATATGAAATTCCGAGGATCCGAATGAGAGGAAAAAATAGAAAATTATTTGTGAATCGGAGATTTGTCTATTCTTAAGGATCCGAATATCGGAACAAATGGCTAGTATGTATTCATATTCATGCATCTGTATTGATTATTATTAAATATTAGGCCGGTATTGAAGAAATGTGCTTATTTAATTGAAAAATTAATGCAAGAAGTAGATCCCAATGTTGCTAATTATTAATGTAAATAACTTTTACATGTTATAAGGATGTGAAATCATTGTAATTCACTGATGCACACATATGAAATAATAATAACAAAACTAGACAGCTGTCGGATATTTGTTTTCTCCTTAAGAAATTATATCACCAACACATTATATCATTGCATTTCATTATTTTGGGATTCTTTCTATGGACAATCAGACGCATTTATATCTTCTGAAGTGAACCTCTTACCAGCACCTTTTTGAGGCTGAAAAAAACTGCAATGGAACAATACGTAATAGTTATATTTTTAATGGATGCCACTGTTCATGATCTTATTGGTTTTTACGCGATCTTTTCAAAATAGCCATTTGTCTTATTGGTTCTAAGAAAGGCACGTTTAGAATTTCTAAGTTCTATGTAAAGTTTTTCAAAATCAATATGATTTATATATTCGAATCCACTAAAAATGAAACGGAAAAGTCAACAGAAATTTTACGAACCAAGAAAGAAAGAAAAGCCAGAAATGTTAGCTTTTTTATACTTAATATACGAGTAGGTGATGGTTTTCTTCATAATAAGGATAAAAATCTAATTAATTTCCTTTATAACTCTTTGTAAAGAAGCATTTACTCGGACATTTTCAACATTGGATTCGACTTAACATGCATGATATTCTTAGCTTTGATCTTCGAGGAACAGTTGATTTGGTTTCTGTGCAATAAATTAAATTATTTTTGACTTTTGCTTTTGTTGCTGCGGATGCCTGTCATTTGTCCTAGTCCCCACTTACAATCTTTGATGATCTTGTAGGCACAACTAGCTCAAGAAAATTGTTCTTTTTACAGTAAAGGTTATGATTTTAAATGAAATGATAAAACCACTGCTTGGGTATAATTGTTATACATAAGAAATAAATAGGTCTTAATAACACGAACTTAATAAAAACAAGCTTTGTATAAAGATATTTGAGATGAGAAAGATCAAGCAAAAATGTATTAATGTATGAGCGTAGTCAAAACTTGTCTGGGGATACTGAAAAAATTTCTTTTATAGTTAATTACACTGTGGGAATCGAGCTTCTTGATTGTACCCTTAGTGCTGAAAAGAAGTGTCAACGTTAAATGAAAAGACAAATAAAATTGTCAATATTGAATTAATAGTATTTGGTTTCGTAGCATCTGAAGCCGAACAACCAAGGGTCTATTTCTCAAAGCTACTAGTCTTTTAATATATTTGTTACAAGTCATGAAATATCATGATACAGAAGCACTATAATAATAATAATAATAATAATAATAATAATAATAATAATAATAATAATAATAATAATAATAATAACTAAATAGTAACGCTAAATACCTCTAATTTGTAGTGACTTTGTGGTATATGCAATAGTAAAATGTTTAATTTTGAGAAGTTTCACACTTGTATTACAAGACTAGTGCTTTTGAGAAATTGGCCCAAGATAGCTTTTGGTGCAGGGGGTATTTAATATATCACCGTATTCTGCCATAGATGCGTGTTCCCAAATGCATAACAAAATTAGGCTAATATCAAGAATTCTGTATTCTCATTGAATAATTTAACCTTGAATGCGGTAAGTAGCTATTCAACTCTACTGAACTAACATTAAATCCATAAAAAATAAATTTAAAAACACACGATTGTTTATCAATATATTGTTCCTCAATAATATACTTTGTGTTCTATCAACTAGGCCTGAGGATGGCATTTACTACCTACATATTGGTCATACAAACGAAGAGTGTGTGGTGTGTCCAAAGGAGACAGTGGAATGATATGATAACGATGTGTGTGAAGATTTGAAAAGTGAAATTTGTATTCAACGTTTCTATGAAAAACACTTTATTTCATCAAGGTTACAACTATCTCACCGACTAACTATAAACATATTTTTATTAGATGTTTAACATGTATATTGATTGTATCGCTTTTAAAACTGCTTAGGGTAGAACAACAATATTAGTGAGAACTTTTTATAACAAATATTATCATATATCTAGAATAAATTTCACAAAATATTGATTGATTGTATATTTTTTTAAGAATAAATTGGTTGGTTGTAGGCAATCTTTGTTATAAAAAATACATCTAACTTCAAATAACTTTTCTAAGACCAAATAACAATACTTTGTTAATTTCATGAAGACCATTGGTACCATTAACAGCATATTTTAACCTTGGAGTTAATATGTAAAATACCTTATTATATTCCTCATCTTCCTATGGAAGTTCATGTTCTTAGTTTAAGTGTATTTTAAAGTGTTTGTAGCTCCATCTAACGAGGGAACCTATCCAAGTGTAACTCTGACTTCGAGTCGAGACTATGGCCGTTGGATACCTTGTAAAATAAAATGAAATCTTTGAGTTTTACGTCCCACGGCTATGCCGGTTAGGCTAAAGGAGACGGTGATGATGACTAATGAATGAAATGGTGGAATGAAGAAAGTGGGAGGAAACGGGAGAAGCCCGAGAAACCCCACGTACACGGGTTGGATACCTTGTCCCAAAAGAACATAGCACGAAAAGGGATTGCGGAGATATAAGCGTGAATAGTTAGAAATTGAGCTCCATACTATATATATTACAAAGTCAGACTTTTTCGGAAACGGCCGGGTAAGGAAACTCAGCGAATACATATCAAATTAGTGTGGGGAGCCCAGCACCTTTTGAATGAAAACCTTGTGTCCCCGGAGCACTCGAAGGGTCCCAGGCGAGGTCCAACTCAAAATTTGCAAATGGAACCTGGAGTCAAGTAGCATACTGCATGAAAGTTATTGTTAAATAAAAGAAGATAGTACAAATCTCAACTCTCTACGATAACCCTGTGCAAACGGGCAACTGATCAAAATGTCAATACAACCTACATCAGAAAATCTATGGCTACGCTTTTAAATCCGTTAAGTTGCAACAATAACAAAACAGAAAAACACGTTTGAAAGTGCAAGGTATTGAAGTAAAGCAAATTGCTGCAGTCTCTCGCAGGGTCGCACAACGGACCTTATCCAAATATAAGTGTGACTTCGAATGAGCAATGTACCATAGAATAACCATGACCATTGGATTTCGTGTCCTAGAAGAGAAAGGATACATTGTCAATCGCAACCGTCGTGGAGGGTGAGAAGGTCAAAAGGCAACGGTATATGCTTCGCGCATCGGGACCCCAGATTCACAGATTGCACCATGATATTTCTATCGGAGGATTTGCTGAACGAGAAACATGATGGTAAAGACGAACAGGAGTGACCTTGAAACTGTGAGGCAACTTGGAGAGGAGTGGGGTTGGAGAAAACTGGAATTATGGTGCAGAAATATAATATATCGGAGGATGCTTTTGAAAGAGAGACTGCAGCAATTTGCTTTACTTCAATACCTTGCACTTTTAAACGTGTTTTTCTGTTTTGTTATTGTCGCAACTTAACGGATTTAGAAGCGTGGCCATAGATTTTCTGATGTAGGTTGTATTGACATTTTGACCAGTTGCCCGTTTGCACAGGGTTATCATAGAGAGTTGAGATTTGTTCTGTCTTCTTTTATTTAACAATAACTTTCATACAGTATGCTATTTGACCCCAGGTTCCATTTGCAAATTTTGAGTTGGACCTCGCCTGAGACCCTGCGAGTGCCCCGGGGACACAAGTTTTTCATTAAAAAGGTGTTGGGCTTCCCACACTAATTTGATATGCATTCGCTGAGTTTCCTTACCCGACCGTTTCCGAAAAATCTGACTTTGTAATGTATAGTATGGAGCTTTTTCTTAACTTTTCACGCTTATATCTTCGCAACGATTGCGATCGAGGATGTATCCCTTTTCATGTTATGTTCTTTTGGGACAAGGTATCGAACGGCCATAGTCTCGACTCGAAGTCAGAGTTACACTTGGATAGGTTCCCTCGTAAGTTTCTCAGGACCAAAAACATTGTTTGTTGCTTTGTTGAAGGAATGAAACGCGGCTTTCTTTGTTCGATAATAATATTTCACTGTGAGGCTACAGGCCACACTGTGATAATCATATAACGACAGTACAATTAGAATTTCATGGAAATTTCCCAGGGATCATTTTTGTGCATCGTGTTCATAATTGCATGGAGACAAGGGGGTGAATCTCCTTTTTAATGAAAAATATATGAATTTTTCAATTTTCTGGCCGACTTGAGCTGATGTTTCGTGCAATGGGTCTACGTCATAAATGTTTTGAAAGTATGTTGTACCACTAAGCGAGGGAAAATACTACAGAGAAAAGTGTCTTTTTTATTTCTGCGAGCATTTTTGATATAGAATAGAATAATTACATGGGATTTGCTTATAAGCCTAAATGTCAGGACAAAAATTGTGGGTATAATGTTAAATAACAAATGACCTCATTGTATGAACCTTCACAAAATTTACAGACCGCAACGCAAACTATTTCTAAAAGATTTGTTGGTTGATTAAAGTTTAACGCCTTTCAGCAGTGAGGCTATATGAGATGTAAATCTACAGCTTAACTTGGAACCTGAACAGGAGTTCCCACCCAGAATCAAACCCAAAGATAGAAGCGCTAATTATATAGCCACGAGGTACATTCTTTTAAAAATGAATCCAAACCTCTTGGTCAGTTTCGACGTATTTTCTCTATTCACAAGAGTTACTGTCAAGGATACGATGTAGCTGATACGAAATCACTTCAGCCTGGAACTAACAGACCTCTTCTACCATACACTGACCTCCACGTACTTTTTATATGATGGATGTTACTATAAACAAACGCATGGAGTAGCCATGGGGCCTCCTCACTCTCTAATCATTGCCAACTGCTACATGGAGTGATTTGAACATGAAGCTCTCGATGCGGCGGTTCTTAAGCTGTCCTGTTTCTTCAGATACGTTGATGATGCTTTTGCTATCTGGCCATATGGTTCTGAAACACTACAGGATTTTCTGGAATTTCTCAACAGTCGTCACCCTCAAACCAAATTCACCATAATTCATAAACCTCCACCCAACACCAGATCATTACTCAAACCAGCGAGAGACGACCTTCACTGGTGTATTCTGACTCAGACACTCTGATTCCTGAAACACATCGTAATTTAGAAGAATTTTAAAAGTTTATTTTACTGTATAGCACTGATGCTGTATCAACTACAGAGCAAACGTTTTAAGTCGGATTTAGCTGTGTAACACCAGATACATTTCCCTAGCGTCCAACACGGGTCTTCTGCAAGGAAATCGAGATAGCTAACCACTAAGGAACAAACGAACATTCCTTTCCAGTATGCCTTGCTGCTCGTAACAATATTAGTACTCAATACAAAACAAAATATTAATATCTTGCACAATCCTCCTTTAGCAATCCTAGTTAGCGAAAGACGACATACAATTTTCTTCTTTTGCAATCCTACTAATTAAGTATAGTATCTCTGTTTATAACATAGAAAATTCAAATCTTCTCTCTAAGGAAAGAACTTAGGATGAGAAGAGAAGAGAAAGGGAAAAGTAAATATGGTCATGATGATGCAAAACATATTATTAAAGGAAGAAGAAAAGTGCCTTGGTTTAGAACACAAGGTCAAAGTGAAGGGAGAAAAGACAGATACAAGAGAGTTAGCTTATTCAGTGAAACACGCAATTATGGACAAAAGACGAGGAAGAAAGAGACAAGGAGAAAAGCAATGGCGATAGTGAGACAAAATATGAACAAGAAAATAGGGAATCTTACAAAAGAAGAGAAAGAAGGATTGAAGAGTTCAAGAAAAAAGGACATTATTACACAACAAGCTGATTAAAGAAGAGCAGTAGTAGTAATGAAAGATAAATGGTACAAAGAGAAATTAAAATAATTAAGTGACGAGACATATGAGGTGATAGATGAAAGAAAAATGGAAGAAAAGAGGAGATAATAGAGAAGCGAAGAAGGTTTGTTTTAGGAAATTATTAGACAAAGAATATTTTTGAACCATTATAAGATGAAACAAAGAAAACAGAAGAAATAAGAGAAGAAGTGAGTAATAGGGTTATGAATACAGAAGGAGGCAAGAGAATGACAGAGAAAGTAGGAAGAAGAAATAAGAAGACACTGATGTTTAGTGTAGATGTCAAAGCAATGTGTCGCAGCTTAAGAAGTGATTATATTTTGAATATGTTGGAAGAGGAAAGGAAAAATGGGACAAAAGAAAATGGAAGAAAGAAAAAGTGATAAAAGCATTGAAACTGATATCGGAGTGTACAATAGGAGATAAGTTGTTAGTAAAAATAAAGGAAGGACTAAGTATAGGCTCGAGACTAAGCCCAGTGTTATCAGAAATTATAATGAATAAATGGGAACAGAAAGATTGTTTTGGAGATATATGAAAAGGTATTTAGAAAGGAACGAACAAGCAGTTTGTGAGAATAGAAGATAAAGAAATAAGCCTACAGGTGGAATTAGAAGGGAAAATAAACTTTTTAGATATAGAAAATATCTAAATAAGAAAAATAGATTGAAGTTTCGAAACAATATGATATAGGTAAGAATATTCAGCAGGTGTTTATTGCCACAGAAGGAGTGATGTAGATGAAGGAACTAAAAGGAATTTTATTAAAATCATGAAGAAAAGGATGAAAATGATACATAGTGATGATGAGAAGAGAAAGGAAGACACAGAGCAGTTTCACAGTTTATTAGTGCAGAATGGATATAGTGAAGTTAGATTGGAGAAGAATAGCAAGAAAGAGGAGGAAAGAAAGGAAAAGAAAGGAAGAGGGCACAGAAGACGAAAAGAAAAGATGGATTGGAATAGAGAGCATAGGAGAAAAAACGGAAGTCCTGAAGAACTTTTTCAGAAAAGGAGTGGTAAAAACTTATAGAAAAGGGGAGTAGAATGTTGAATTTATTGAAAAGAAAGAAAAGAAGGGAGACAGAAATTAAACTGTTATGAGGGAGTTGTTGTCTTAGAAGTAATACAAAGGATGTTATATGAATTATATGGGAGAAACAGGGAAGAGGTTGGAGGAAAGAATTAAACAACACAAGGATGACATTAGACTAAAGAGGGATTGTAACTCAATATAAACATGTGAAGGAGAAGGGCATGAAATAGACTGGGAAGGTGGAGAGGAGCTGGAAAGAGAGAAGAATTGTAAAAAAATGGAAAAAAAGCGGATGGATAGGAAAGGAAGAAAGCGAAGGACTCATGAACTGGAATAGTGAACTAAATATACATACTGTATCTAGAAGGATATTGGATAAAGCAGAAAAAGAAAAAAAAGAGGTCACACAGGTGTGCCAATTAAAAGGTTAAGCTTTCAACTGAAAATTGTATCAATAAAAGTTGCAAATATGTAATCAATTAAAAATTCTTAAAAATGAAAGGACAGATCTCATTGGTTCCTAGATAAGACCTCCTCTCATTTCCTGAGACATATAAGGTCTGGTCTTAGCGATTGTATTTTATAACGTGTCTGATGAAGGCAAAGGTATTTTGTCGAAACTGCACCAACATTATTTATTACATAATATATGCTTTGGTCAGAATTTGACTTTTATTTTCCTTTTCCATAATATCATAATATCAATTAAAGAACCAATATATTTTAGTTCCTAATGATTTGTCTGCAATAACCTTGAATACCTTTGTTAATTTTCCACCCTCGATTGATTAAAAAAAACATTTATTTAATTTCCATAAATTGATAAATTTGAAACAGTATTCATGTTATGAAAGCGTAAAATGGAAATTTTCCTTTACCCAAAAGTATATATGATTATTATTTCGGAAAAACAAAGGGAAGAAAGGAATATACAACTGAACGTTTCTTTAAAATTTTATTCTTACAAATCATATTAAATTGTTACAAAATAGTCAAAACAGACTACATTTGAGCACTTACATGCTTTTTTTTAAAAAAATTATGAAAATCAAGATATAAATACGCAGATTCCTCGGTATGTTATATATCAATATTATAAAATTAAGTTTTGAGTCTACAACTAATTGTCTAGGAAAAATCTATGTGAAACCTTGTATATATGCATTTTCAGCTAAAGGTAAGAACTTGGTACCTTTAAATCTGTGACTGAATGCATGCTATATTGCAAATTAGAAATAAATTGGTGTACCAAAAGCCACGTAACCAAACTTTCTTTCTGTTTTATTGATGTAATAACAATATGAACTAAATCGCACACCTAATAATAAGTGCAAAAGAACACTCATCTTTAAGAAATATTTACAAGTGAAAATGACAACAAAAGTTTTAAGTAGACTCGTAGCCAGCCTGATTTATTAGGGGGACAGAAATGAAGTCTGAGAGGGCAATGACAAAGACATCAAAGAACAACATAAAATTACACATTTAATTATTATTTACATAATCTGTATTTATTTTTGAGTTATCGAAACCGTAAAATTTGTTTCATTTTTGTGTGCTTAATACTAGCTCTTAGAGAGGTCCTTTGTTTCATATTAATAATTAAAATGGAAGTATTTATTTTTCAAACATTAGAACAAAATTATATTACAGCAATTTTAGATTATATCAATACAAAATAGAAGTACATGTTTCACTTAACGTTTGCACTCAATTTTCAACCTTCTAAAATAAGTGAGACACTACAGTTTATTAATATTTATAACTAACGCTGTGGACCATGATACTATTGTTTGGAAGTGCACTTGGTATCGTTGGATGCTTGTCATGGTTGCAATAATAGGGTAGGTTGAAATTTTTGATATGGGTAAAGGCAATGAAAGATGTTTGGTGCATATAGCAAGAAACCTATAATTTTGCACAGAAATGAGTAGAATTCGCAAAGTTGAATTTAATTTGGTAAATATAGTTGCAAAAATTTAACTGGCTTTGAGTCAGTTTGAAAATTCTATTTAGCGTTGTTTTTAGAGGGGGCAAAAAATAATTTAGGGATCAGTGCCCCCTCTAGCCCCTCCCTGGCTACTGACCTGGTTTTAAGAAAATGCCAGTGAAGTAATAACAGATCATATTCATAATGTACATTTAAATGAGATCGTAGTGGTTTGGGCAAGAACTGTGTAAAACATACAAATCCGTTAACAGTACGATAACAGTTCATAACATTTCAATATGTGATTAGTAGACGGTATGCGCTTTTTTAAATGCCAACCAACTGTACATTAAACATAGAGAGCTACACATTATCTACCGTCTGAAAACATTTACAACACACTCTATATTAAAGACATCCTTAGAAACATGCTTTACAAAAACACATACGTATCACAGTTTATTATAATCACTTAAATAATTGCACACGGTATGTTTATGTATTCAGCAGGTGAAATTCAGCCTTAGGTCAACACAACTCTTGACAAAAATACAACAAACTAATCATAAATTGAGCTCAATACGTATATACATGAGCACATAGAAGTTGTAAAATTAAGAAATTACATAGGTGGTAAACATATTTATTACATGTGAGCAGTGGTGTCATTCAAACCATTTAACAACCGGTTCTATGATTAGTATAGTAAGTTGACTTAGAATTAATATTATTGATAGTAGTACAGAAATAAACTTCTCAAATTGACGAACGAGGAGTAAAACAGACCTGGCAAAGGCCTATTATATTGTAGGTATTATAACAAATAACAATAGTTAGGGAAAGATCACTGTTCGTAAACGAATGGAAACGAACGAATGGCGTAACACATTGTAGTCTGTTTCCGAACAGCAAATTTCCTATATTTATTTATTTTGGACATTGAAACAAACGTAGGAACGACGCTTCTGTGCGTGTCAGAACAGAAACGTCAAAGGTTCCATTTCATATTGGTTTGCAATAGTTCAGTACGAAATTTTCGTTTCTTAAACTAAACAAATGTTACAAAAACGAAATGCTTCTGCTGGGCAGAATTAAAGTTCATCGATGAAATAATGTAGAAAACTGAAGTGTCATGTCTTAATTGCAATGCAATATGTCCTAATTGTCTTGTTACAAGCTGGAAATTAAGAGACAACTCACACAATTAGTACTAGACCTGATATACTACACTTAATTTGTAATTAGTAACTATTGGACCTCGAAATGGACAGACAATTTTAACAACTGCCCCAGGTGAACCAGTGCAAACCAGCTGAATAACACCATTACATATAACTATTTCATAATGCAAAATACGCACTTTTTGTCATTTATTTTATAAACCACACAAGCAGTAGGGATATTACATTCGCTATGAAACACACAATTCCAGGATAATGTAAAGCTGCACAGTTCACAGATTACGAGAACAAACCAAGTTTTCTTTTCTCAGCAATTTTATTTTTCCGAAAAACTGCATAATACTTTTGATTCCTAAGGAATGTACTGCTGAAAGTGGTCCACATGATTTGCCCGCCCTGAATTTTTAACTTAACAGCCTGATATACTATAATTAATACAAAATTTACCATTTTTCTTTTGTTTGTTTTTCATAAGTGAAAGGAGATAATGAGATGCAACTTACCACTATCATAGATAATGTTATTCTACAAAAGAAAATACGAACCTGAAGAATTTTCAGTGTTGTCATCCATAGAAATTACAGAGTTGCCAGAATAACATTTCCCCCAAAATCTAAGTTAAGGCAGCGACGAGAGGAATGAACTCAACTGCATTTGATTACGTATCATGTTGTGTTGGTATTTTGTTAACTACTTTTTTTAAATAATAGTTGTATTTAGTTTGTAATAAATAAAAGAGTTTTAACATACAGTTATTAAAATTAAACAATAATATTATTTAAAAGAATAGTTCACAGGATACCAAGACATGATACGTAATCAAATTCAGCTGAGTTCGTTTCTCTAGTCGCTGCCTTAACTTAGATTTTGGGGAAAATGTTATTCTGGTAAAACTAAAAATTCTTCAGGTTCATATTTTCTGTTGTAGAATAACATTATCTATGATTGTGATAAGTTGCATTTCATTATCTCCTTTCACTTATGAAAGGTAAGCACAAGAAATATGGTAAATTTTCTATTATTTTTAGTATGTCACGATCTGAATATTTTATTCCAGAAGCAATTTTGGTTAACAAATTTGTTTGCAGTTTGATGTCGCAATGTCAAATTAAATACTTTTTTAATTTTTTTTTAAATACTTCTTGAGTAAAAAGTAAGGCAAATGGCAAGGTACACTCATGTCCAAAATTATTGCCGCATGTCTATAAATATGTTGTTGTAGGAATATAATTTGATAACGAATTCACCCGGTATTTCTTACAATGTTAGTATGTGCATAATCGGCAAAGACATGTATGTGGAAAATTTCACGTCAAAAGAGCAGTAAATAAGAACAATAAAACGAAAACAAAACTTTCGTGTCCATTTAGCAACATTTCGTTTTGCTCATTCTAATTTTTGTATTTATAATTCTTTTCCTATGAAATTTACCACAAATGCAGACTTGTACATATGTAACTACTATATTACTGCTAAATAACTAAATGCTAGCAAGCAAATAGCGTATAATACGCAATATTTATTACTTTGAATATCTTGAACAGTTTTTATTTAAGTAGCAATGCTTTGAACGCCGCATACTATGAGCATATGATGGTTTAGAAAAGCAATAAAGTTCAGGGTGATTTGAAACTCAAGAATGTGTCAATAGATATCATTATTAAACATCTCCAAATAGAATATTAAGTATTTATGTGAGTATTATATATATCTTTGGATTATGATAAGCTGCAATATTTTAGAATAAACCGTCTGATGTTGTATGTTGGAGAAGATTCAAAATGGCTGATCTACGCAGAAAGACTAATATGTTACTAAGGCCTCAACCTGGAGTAAGACTAATTGTCAGAAAACGTCGAAGAATTGACTAATGTGATTTCGAACAATTTTTTAGACTATCACTGGTTTAAACACAATTGATACTGAGTTCAACTAAAAACTAACATTAAGAAAAGTTTGCTTATTAATCTGCAAGGTACAATTATTTACTTACATAAATATACACCATACTACACTATGAATATAAGATCTAAAATCAGGTTTTCTAGCTAATGACTAAAAAAAATAGGAACGTTTCATTACAGTTTTCTTCGGTGTAGAGAGAATGTACTTCTCTGTAGCTCACCCGAAACCGTAGTAAAGCTGACACATTTGTTCCCAAGTTTTACAGATGAAAACATGCAAAAGGAGGTATCCGTTTTTGCTGGCAACTTATCACACCAGTTGTCAGACCAATAACCCTTTGGTTCCATTAAACAAAACAATGATATTGAACCTTAAACTTTATGAGTTTTGAGATAAACTGATGTTTTTGCGTATACACGAAAAACAAAAGCAGTGGCAAAACATATATTCTATGTAAAGAATGAAGGAAGCGAAACTAAAGTTAAAGAGTATATCAATAACAATAACGGAAAAGTTTATTAATAACTTCGAGTAACTTTCTTAGTAATATCGATTGGAGCTCCCCAAGGACAATGTGGTTCAAATAATAAAATATGTTAATATTTTCCGAAAAAAAAAAAAATAAACTAGCCACCATGAAGAGGAGAGAAGATGTATCGTTATTACTCGTTTAATTTGATATCTATATTGAGTTAACAATACTGGAAGGATGTAAAAAAGGATATCAACGTTTTCGGCAACTGGAAGGATGTAAAAAAGGATATCAACGTTTTCGGCAATCACATCACAAAGTTCTAATCTCTCCCTATTTCTGGCCCCAAATATTCTCTATTATATTACAAAGCTGCGTATTAAAAAATCGTAATAATTCCTTTTGAAACACGAAGAGTGAGCGATGATATTTTTGAGTAAAGGACTTTTGATTTGTCGTTCTGCTATTAAAAAAACAGGTTAGGTTCTGTTGTGATGATTCATAATATATAGTCTACAAACAATGAATGCTGGTAAATTGGTAACAAATGTATTCTTATTTTGATTATTTGGGTCTAAGATTTCATCAGTCTTTGTTTGCGGCATTATATTTTTGGCAAGTATCGTCTTGGAAGGGATCGACTGATGCATCTTAGGAAATATTAATCAAAATGCCTTGCCTTTGCAGAATTTGGCCCTACTTCAGTCATTCAGCACCAGGGAAGACTAACACTTCGCTATAATGATTGGAGAAATATATCTTAAAATCATAACTGAACACTAGATTCAGGACGTACACTACGGCGCAGATATTCCGTGAGATCGTCTGATCCTCAATTATTCTGTTATCTTCGAATAACTTTCGCAGTTGACTATTTCCAATGTTATAATTAAAATTGAGCAAGCTATTCTTGTACTGCAATTTTGTTGTGTGGCGAAATTTTTCTACTTAAAGAGTAAATTTCGATCTTTTTTTTTCCGACAGCCACAATTAATAGTGCAAAAACTTCAATTCATATACAAAATGTTTTTAGATAGTGAGGATTTGACTGCTTGAAATTAACAACTTCTATTAATTGCGATTCTAATTCATTCCTGTGAGATTCTCTTTCACTGGATCCAGTTTCATCACCGTTAGGCATCTTTGATCTGCAAGAACAAACAAAATAATTAAGTACACAACTAATAAAATAATATATGCACACGTATACACACTATATATATATAGTGTGTATATATATATGTCACAGTACTTCAAATTATATGCCCGTAACCGAACTCCCTCCATAAAATAGTTGTTTGAGTACCGCAGGATTCTGAAACGTATTTTTGGATAGCACACATATGAGTTCCTCAGTGAAGTCTTGACCCGACTACGGTAGGTTCCATAGTATTGGAGCTATGGACCTTAAAATTTATTTTTTTTCATATTTTGGGCAGCCTATAACTCGGAAATGACGGACTGCTGCACCCAGGTTGGTCTATACTTTTTGTCTTATCTTGGTGTCAGGAATCCCCTCCCAAACATTGTCGGTGTTGTTTTGAGACACCCCATATATATTACTTTTACATTATGAAAGCTTTGTTACACCATGGGAGCAAAAAGATAAGACGTAAAACATTAATTTAATTAATTAATGTGGTCGGAAGCATTTAAAACTTTTTTAATGGTGCTTTTAAGGGGTAAAAATAGGATATACAAATGCAAACGTCATATTTATACTTCCTCAAAATCTCTTCAGATGTCAACTGTGTATGACGTCGGAAAGTCAAAGGGTAATGGCTCATCCTCTAACTATTATTAAGAGGCCATGGTGAAAAGTAACGCCTCCTATTTGTTTTCTAGAATGTAAGTAGATATTTCATTGTGAGTACCTTCTACTGTAATAATTACATTTTTCTTCTGATATGTTGCTAGTTCCAAACTAGTCACCACTCGGGTCCAAGAGCTAAAGCAAGAAACATGTCGAAATGCAACAACACTATGTCGGTGAAGCAGAAGCAGGGTGCGGTAATTGAATCTCTTTCAACAAAAGGCGTCCTCCATTGACATATATAGGAGAATGACAGTTGTTTATGAGTGCTATTCCTGATTGTACAGAAAATCTCACGGGAGAGTACCTTACCTTGGTTGACAGACAATAAGGCGTAAGGTCACGCATTGCAATGGATTAACCACATCACAATCGTGCCGATGAACTGATTCCAGAGAACCGGTGCATCACCCAGGCAGTGCTTACTATGAAGTACGGCCTATTACGGGAGAGTGAGGTGACAATTGAAGATCTAGGACAGTTGAAAATTTGTTGGTCACCGCGAAAGCGGACTCCTGGTACGAAACAGAACAGACTGGACATATAGAAACAATTACTTGAACGCCATAAATGTGAAGATGATTAGTTCCTGAACATAATTATAGGTAATGAAACTTTGGTACGTCATTTTGAGCCTGAAAACAAGAGCATCTTCATGGAGAATTATCTGCACCAAAAGAGTTTAAGATCGTGGCATCGGTAGGTAAATTTGCGGTAATAATCTTCTGGGATGTTCATGGTATAATGCATATGGAATTTCTGGAATTTTATGGATAATTACCGTCAATTTTGATCAGTACTGTAACATTCTCAAAAAACTGAAAGCACGGATTCGACAAGTTGTTTCATAAATGAAACCTTTCGTTTACCATGATAATGCTCGCCCTGACACTAGTGACAAATAAGAAGATTCAGCGCCTTGGTTTCACTGTTATAGCTCATTCTATACACAGTCCCGATCTGTCTCCATCTGATTTTCATCTTTTCCGAAACTTAAGGAACATCTGAGAGGATTTCATCTTGATTCTGACAATACAATGAAACAGAAAATGAGGTTGTGATACCACCGTCAAAATGAACAATTTTACATTTAAGAGTTTCAAAACTTGTCACATGTTGGCAGAAGTGTGTTAAGCACTAGGGCAATCATGTGGAAAAATGATCCTTGTACTCTGTAAATTAAATATCTAGTACATGAGTTGGTTTTATACCGGTTACTTCAACATTTTTCACTTAAAAAAAAAAAGCATCACATTTCAACTTGCCTTGATATTATTGACAATAATGATACGAGGGAAACTATTGAATGAATGGAACCAACTGAATTTATTTCGTTGACTCCACTCACTTCTTATTTGATGTATTTTGAGTTTTATTTTTCTATCAATGGTTTACAACGCCAAACATTATCCAAGAGAAGAGTAGGTTATTCTCTCTTATGCCTGCTAATAAAAATGACAAGGGGCTTTGTAATAATGGGAACATGCGACTTGTTGACAGTCTGTGCGTGACCCCTAACGTCATTCTTGCTGTTTCACTGTTAATAAGGGAAATTGGATTAATTAAAAATTAACGTTATACTGCCTAAAGCATAGAAATGCTAACGACAAGTCGACGTTACTTTACAATAACTCCTTGTCATCTTCTTCATGTGAGTATTTGTTAAGAAATTATGCTCCTTGCAGAACTGATCTTTTGGTCAGTTTTCTCCATTGCAGAGGTACTGCTGATGTTCCTTGAATCACTCCTATTAAATCCCTTATGGAAAACAAATACTTATTCTTCTAAAGTTTCTCCAAAAATAATTCAGCAACCCACCATTAGGTTGTTTTATTTCTCTTTAGTATTTTCGAAATTATATTTTGAGTAGATGCCTGGTAGCTGAATTGTCATGAACAACTGGCTTGATATGTTCACCTTACTTAACCTGAACAAGGTATAAATATCCTAACAAATCATTTGAAAATTAATTTTTACCGGCAATGCATCGCAGTTTAGAAACTAGACGAGTATGATATTAGAACACTAAATCAACTGCGAGTTTTATTACTTTCACAAGGCCATAAATTAGAATGAAATAATAAACTTTGACACGAGATTATCTATGCTCCACTTCCACTCCTTTACAGTGAACTGTAATTTTAATTTTTACTTAAGTATTATACAAAGCGCTTCCACACAAGGTTCCCATCACTTTCGTAATTGGTCCTGAATCTCGATCTATGATCTATTGATGAATATTTTTAGTTCGAAATTTGATCCCAAAATGGTGTCAATAAAATGTAGCACCGATTTGGCGTTACCTTCTGGGTGCTTTACTAAATATAATTTTAATTTGTAATTATCCACGTGTACACTATTACATCATTTAAGTAAAAATTTAGTTTATAAACTTAGTATATTCAGTATGAACTCGTAGTGTATCTGATTCTACCAACTATTCGAATTTCCTGCCACATGTCTTAACTTCTGCAGTTAGCTTTCGAATTCAGCGGTAGAGACAATATACACAACTGGTAACGAAAGCAAAATTCATTGAAATTTGCAGAGCGAATGCATTGACATAAACGCCTGAACATTTCTTTTGGACTCTGCTTCTTTGAGGCATGTTTTATCTAGGTATCTCAGCAATATCGAATTGTTTCAGCCAAAATAAATACATTATTAGTTATTAAAATCTAAGTTTCTAAAAGACACATATGTATTATATGCAGCACATTATTATTTATTTCATTTCTTTTCATAATTGAAAGTCCTAGTATCGTTTTACACTCTATAATAATAGAAGGAAGTTAGAATTCTTTCTGCATTCCTAGGAACACAATCTTTTTTGTTCTCGTATTGCGCTTAGCAGGAAAGGAAGTTAACAGGATTTACTAACACAGATTTATTGTGCAACTATACGCTACAGTCACATTCTCTTCCTCACTTGGTATTTGGTTGTGGCTTCGCACGTTGATTTTGATAATATTGAATGGAATTTTTAGCTCTATGTCACAATTATGCCCTTTAGGCAAAAAGATACGGATGATTAATGAAACTGAAGAATTATGAAATAATTGGTGGCAAGATAATGTGGGAGGAAACGAGCGAACCCACAGGCACGATGCTGGCCTATGGAATCGAACCAGGAACCCCTCTACCACTGAGCTACCGTGTCCTCATTTTGATAATATTGTCTGGAGTTGCAACTCTGAGAAAGTCTATGATAATACGGCAATTGCAGTAATTTCATAAAAACAGTGACAACTTGGTCAGCGAGTTTAAACTGGCTCACAATTTCTTTTTTCTTAGAAGAGAACATGTGTGGTTATGAAATATGAATTGGTTAGTGTCTACTTTTACTTTTCGACAACTGACTGACGAAAAGTGCATTTTTTTCCCCACAAAAATGAGTGCTTGAGGAATATCACAGGGGAGTAATTTATTTCATCTCAGAAAATTGTAAACTTTAAGTATATATAAATAATATATTGCACTGTCAAAATTAGAAATTTTATTTCCAAAACTTCAAATGCAATCGGAAATATATTTTTGAGCGTTAGACGTGTAGTCCTATTTTGTGGTACCCACGACAGCAGAACATCATCATTGTCTTCCCGTGAGCACAATGTCTTAAAATAGGTATAAAAAGGAAGAGAAAAACAATAAACTTTGCCACGTAGTGTTTTCCAAGACACTCTTTCTTTATTGATTGAAAAATCCTAAGAACACTTCCAATATATTTTTCTGGTATACGACAATTAACGAAAAATTTGTCTGCCACTAAAACTATGTAATATAATTTCAGTATGAAGACGTTGCATCGTACTTGTAAAAGTACAGGGGGTGGGGATATGGTGGCTCTGTGGTGGAGCGCTTACCTATGATGTGTGGGGTCCCTGGTTCGATCACCGTCCAAGTAAGTCTGAGAACATCGTAACTGTGAGTTTTCGGGTACTTCCGTTTCCTCCCACTTTCTCATTACACCAATTCTTCCATCATCATTCACTTGCTTTAATCATCTGTCTCCCTTAGCCTAAAGGCATAATCTTGAGACGTTATACTGAAATATTTCATATTATTTTGTAAAAGTACAGGCTACTAATACAATACTAACTTAGATCATTATCTCTTAAGAGTAATTATATATATAGATGAGTCAAAGTATGTTACCACGCGAATACCATAAATATTTATTTATTAAGCATACACGGAACATGTGTTATATCGAATTTTTGTCATATAATAGCTTCTGTTGTTTCTCTCTTCAGCTTGACTCAATATGTTTTTATAGGTTCCACAATGACTCACAGATTAACACTAGAACAAAGAAAAATTATAGCAAGCTTGATGGAAGTGTACGGTTCGTCGACTGTGGTCCGTCCAATGTATCAGGAGTGATTTGCACGTGACCCACCTTTTAAATTTAATGGAATTCATCAATGAAGTCACTTTTCACATATATGTAATGTAGTTGTCAAGCAATGTAAGAATTTACTGGGCTATTGAAAATCCTCGAGTCTTTCGGGACTATGAACCTAACTCCCTAAAGATGAATGTTTGGTGTTGCTGTGACCACCACTGAGGTAATTGGGCCTTACTTTTCTGATATCCCCATAGTGAAGTTAGATGTGTACTTAACAATGCTGTAGTACAACGTAATTGACGAACTATCACTACAAATACGATTTACAGCATTATTCCCAACAAAATGGCACATTACTGAGCTAAACAGCAAATTAAGCCGTATCTGTTTTGTCATTTATAGACTACGTGGTTCAGTGTCAAAAGAAACTTTGCTGTTATTGTACTATGGTAAGTTTCAATCCTTGTTAAATTACGGAATGATTTTCTGGGGAGCCTCCTATTTCAGTGTTACTACTTTTCGTCTATAGAAAAAGGCAATAAGATCTATTTTTAATCTGTCACCAAGGTCCTCATGCAAAAGGATCTTTCAGTCAAATACAATTTTAACTGTGTCTTGTCTGTACATACACAAAAGTATCATATATGTAAAGAGAAATGAAAGTAGTTTTATTCATGTTGACGATATACATTCATACAACACACGACAAAAGAATAACATTCACAGCATACCAAAACTATGCGTGCACCAAAAGAAGTGTTATTCCTATGTTCGCTAAGTTGTTTAATAAGCTCCCAAGTTATTTAAAGGATATCAAAAACATACGGAATTTCAAAAATGAATTATTTATTTTTTTTGTGTAACAAAATGTATTATGATATTAATGAATACTTGGGTGATAGTTTGTAAAATAATGTAATATCAGTTATATTGAAATGTCTTATTATTATTTGACAAGTCCTATGTACTGGTCTCTGGCCAATAATGTACGACATGGATGAATAAAAGAATGAATCAATGAATGAATCATCTCCGCATTATGCCTTTACTATCGTACCTACCTTGATCCCACATTTCCCGATCGATGAATTGGTCGTGGTTGTGGCCTACCTTTATACACTGCGCTGACCTCCATAATCCCCAGATATCTTGTGATTTCTGGTTATGGGGAAAGGAACGCGTGTACAGCAGGAAAGTTTGCATCATCAATGAAATAAAAAATGGTTACAGGATGTGACATCCACTCTCCGTGAAATGCATGTATGCTACTGCTAGTGCAAGGCTTTAAGTGCTACTGCTAATCGCTGCATTTTATGTTTTGAACACAATGGTAAACAGATTGTGACATTTGATGAATGGTAAATTTCTGTTTATAACACGATTGGTTCGGTTCCTGCTTGTCCCTGTTCGGGCGCCATTCTTATGACACGATTTGATCGTGTTCTTGTTCGGGAAGGCCATCCTTATGACCGTTCGGGTTCGTGTCTTGTCTGGTACGCCTATCTGATGACCCAACTGGGTACGATTCTTTTATTCCAACATTAAAGATTTTTAAGTACAGTGGGTCTAACGGATGGAACGGAATGAGAAAGTTTTTCCTGTATGGTAGTGGTTAGAGATTGTGGGAAGAATTGCACAAGATAACAAGTCAAGATGGGTTCGATCCAAACTGATGTATGCGCGTACCCACCCTCGGTGACACGCCCACTTCGCATCCACACAATTTCTACAATATCAGGTACAATATTCTTACCATTCCAGTAGTGATTCGCGTGAGAAACTGGTAGGAAACAACTGAAAGTAAAATACATACAAGAAATTGACTTTACTCAAGCACAAATATTATACATGTTATATACATACTTACTTCTGTATTTTATCAATATGAATTTTATTAATACCTTTCGATGTTTTGTATTTTTAAATCTTTCCTCTCATCATTTTAACGTATCAAATTTAAGCCTACGAATTTTATAGGAGAATAAAAAAATAAAAAAGGAATTTCAAAAGATTAACTCAAAATTATATGCTATGTCGACGAAGCCGGCTCATTGCGTAACAAGAGACATGATTATTTTGCACATCTTGCTCACTGAAAACTAATTCACACAACACTTCGATTTTGGAAATTTCAGGAGCCGTTAGTGGATTTTGGAGGGTAACCCTTTTAGATTTTTCTTTTCATTTTTAAGTGGATTTTAGGTTTTTGCTAACTGGCTCCAATTTCCATCGTCCAGCAGGGTAGTCGACCGTAAACTTGCTTTCTGTGCCACTGATCAACAATTCAAGAAGTAAATTTATCCCTTGTCTTACCTACATTACTTGATCACGAATATAAGTAAAATTCAATAGTAGATTTGGTTTTTGTTCTTGAATAGTAACATTCGCAAGGAACTGAGACAACGTGGTTTTCTTTGATCTCAGATAAGTTAAGTTATTTCAATATATTTTCGCTAAAATTCACTTCAACTTACGCAGGTAACTAAATAACATGAGTTCCACAGTACACTGATACATATTCTAGCACAATAACATAAACGATGACCAAATTATCGATGGATTTCCTTAATAAGTTGTTCACATCTTCTCCTTTTCACGGCTTCCATTCGCATAGTACCACTCGCGCCTTTTTTTCTAGCGTCTGTATTAATGCACTTATGATGACAGAGAGAAATTTGAAGAATATCTATATAAAATGTTCTTTACAAGGAAATATATATTTATATATCAAAAGGTGTTATAAGTATTCACCATTAGAATTATATATTTAAAGTATTAAAAATAGTAAAAGTATTTTTCAATTAAACTAGATTTAATGGGACTATATTTTATAAAGTTACAACCACCTCTCATTCCTTTATGCGATGAACAAAAGATACAAGTCACCACTCACAGTACTGCCAACTCATTGAAAAGATAGAACCATAACATAAAGTTTGCGTCAACGTATAATCCATGGAGCCTTATTCCACTTCAGCCGAGAGTAACTGAGAAAATTAAAATGAAATGGGAGTGAGGGGGGCCACACGCTCATATGTTATTTGAGAGGTAACATAATTTTGACTCACTATATATATATATATATATATATATATATATATATATATATATATATATATATATATTTGTGCATAGAACACCTTTAGATATCATAGCACATGAGAATAACACGAATACTTACCCTGGATTTATTTTCTCAAATAAATTTCCAATGTTTTGTAACAAGACAAACCGAACAAATGGATTGATATGCACATAAGTATGCCTTTCGTCTGTAAAACCATCAAATCTGGAATAACAACAATAAAATGGTCTTGTTTTAGCATTCGATCTTACACACATAAATGATCCCATTTTACTTAAATTCATTTAGTAAAGTATATAAATAAGCACACGACTGCATTACATCTTTGATTGATTTGTTACGTTCTTTGTCAGAATCGAGGCTATATACGAGATCTACAGTTTAAAGGGAAATCTAAATCACTGTAGTGTATCGAGAATCGAACCCGGGACTTCGTGAACCAAAGACACGTCCTCTACCACTATAGACTAGGAGAAAGGCTTCTAAAGTTGCTACACTAACTGACATGAAGTATGTGTCTAAAGGCATGGAAACGTTCACTTTAAATTTTATATGCTTGCGAAGTCTGATATGCAATTTATTTGAAGTGTTCACGAAAGTAACTTGACATTTTATAGCCTTTCATTCTGGTACAGTAACGAAAAAGCGTGTCGGATTTTTTTTTTGTCACTATATTCCTTATCGAACAAAACTTTGGGTATATACGTAAAAACTAAATAAATAAATAAAATACTATAGGTTACTTTGTCAGTGATTCTACATGAAATCTAAATTTCCTTCTTAAATGACGCTCGTCCACTAAATTTTAATCCCAACATTTCCTAAAGTAAACTTTCAGAACCATTTAGTAATTTTGGTAGCCATTTATTTGTTGCTGTCTACTTCCCTATAAGAGCAGAAAATAGATGTGGCTGATATTTCATTGAAATGAGGTTTTAATGGAAAAATTTCTAAAATATAACCATGCAAGAAATGCCCTTCTACCTTCGTAGAAATGTCACCATAGTTCAGTCGAGGGCACGATGAGTTCGTTAAATGTTTCTATTTTGAAATGGGACGTCATTCGCCAATTGATCAAAAGTAAGAAACGATGATAATATATGTGGGAATATATTAAAAGTATACAAATCGCTTTATTAACATATTCTTGATGGGTATCGGAAACTTTTCTTTAAAAAACTGAAGATCATTACGAGATAAGCACATGACTGCAAAGAAACTACAATGAGGAAAAGAAAAAGTGTCTGATAAGTAGTAACACATTTTATTCCTTTATACAAGAGAAAGAGAGGCCAATAGGTTAATACTCTTCGTAATTTCATCGAAAGAAGCATTGATTTACGTCTCACTGGATTTATTTCCTTGTCTCGCCTCAATGCTGCTTTCTTTCCTTTGCAGCAACTGAACAGTAAGTGGATATTACAACGACAGTAGGGACATATTTCTGTTTGACTTGGATATTTTGTCAATTAAA
This sequence comes from Thermobia domestica, assembly GCF_964235325.1. Lineage (NCBI taxonomy): Eukaryota > Metazoa > Arthropoda > Insecta > Zygentoma > Lepismatidae > Thermobia > Thermobia domestica. The sequence continues at coordinate 59,122,863 of NC_137458.1, forward strand.
GATTACCTTTTACTCATATGATGGGCAGAAAGCTCGAAAGCTCATCTCTCAGAAAAGTTGAAATAAAAGATAGTATACACTGCGTTACAACGAAAACCATATTCACACGAAACTTTTAAAAGAGGAGTGAGCGGTTTTTTTTTTAACATATCATTTTGTATGCTTAAACTCAACATATCATTTTGTAGTATTTTTTCTCGGCATCTGGATAGAAACTATCGCTCATACCAATGGTAAGAAGTACACACATTTGGATAAATTTCTAATTATACTCTTTATATTTATAATTTGAGGGTGCTGAACCGAATAGGACTATTTTTTAAACATATCCATCAATGGGATAACGAGAAAAACGACCTCAAAATTGAGATATAAGTATTCCAGCTTTGAGGCAACTTTTCTCGTTACCTCATTGACGGATATGTTTAAAAAATAGTCCTATTCGGTTCAGCGCCCTCAAATTATAAATATAAAGAGTATAATTAGAAATTTATCCAAATGTGTATACTTGTCACCATTGGTATGCGCGGTAGTACTTTATATTCACTTTTTAATACTTTTTTATCCTATGGGAAATCTCTATTAAAGAAAGATGAAGATTTCAGAATTTTTGATCGTAATTGTGCATACGTTTAGAAATAATCAAAATGACGACCAAACTTAAAATTTTTAATTTCACTGAGCAGATAGGATAGTAAACTTACCTCACGACGAAAATTCTGTGATATCCACTTTCTTTTATGGCATCCTCCATAATAATTTTCAATGCGCATGTGAAAAGATCATCAAACGGGTGAGGCTCACTTAATTTTATGTTCTGATGATGGATTATTGCATCTTGCCTCTTGTAACCCAGTTCTGTGGAGACAAGTACCACTTTAACATCGCGACACCTCACAAGATTTTGTACCCATTCCATTGGACTTACGCTGATTTTATCAAAATATTTATCATCAAAACAATCGTATACCTGAAAATAAAAACGACTCAAAAGTGTGGTATAGACGATTCACTTTTTCTCAATAATCATAATTTAATATTTCAATTAACATAATAGTGCTTTCAAAATTCTCCAATATATTCACTACTATATGTGGCAGTACATCACAAATACAGAATATTGAAGACAGACACGTACAAATAAATAATATACAAAGAGAAACTAATACACAAACTTAATCATATATTATATTACAAGTAAGTAATCTAAATTGAATCATACTCCAACATGAAGGATTTTCTTTATTTATATTAGATTCCTTTATCTGCTTGATTTCTATCTTTAAATGTGACGCAATTAAGTAAATGGAAATGCTCTATATTTAACGAACTTAAGTAAATGGAAATGTTCTATATTTAACGCATTTAAGTAAATGGAAAGGCTGTATATTTAACGCTATTAACTAATTTGAAATGCTTTATATTTAAATTCCTATAGGCGATGATAAGGATGAAAATTTAACACTAACATGAGAGTAACTACAATAACTTACTTCACACATACACAGTCTTTTAATTTCTTCTCTGAAAATTTTCATCAACTTCATAAATTGAACGCAGTCCCGTGAATATACTAATAATACTTTCGGACTCTTCTTATTTTCATGTATTTCAGTGAGACACGTTTGTTCTTCATCGCCTGGAAAATAAATATGATACATTAATTGTACAGTTAAGATGAAGGATGTTATAATATGATGAAACCTGTTAATTTGTCTACAATCTGTTTTACAGAAAATAATTAATTTATTTAATATCAGCGCCCAATTCATTCAATAATAGTCATTTGTTTAGAAATTTATAAATAAACTCTATTAATACTTGATTAATGAACAATGCTGACGGCGATAAAATTTCTTCCCGGTAAAAGTGTGCTTACTGAATAAGATTATCACCTGATTTATGTTGCGCAAAGGACACATGTTAAATATATTATAATTACCTTTTCAAGTGTCTTAATGGTTTGGTTTCAGCAAATTAACTGGCACACTATGAACCTTATACACTGTATCTAGACTAAACTACATCTTCATCCATTACTAGTAATTACTGCAAGCTTCAGCCTGCAGGTTTCTTTTACTGGAAGTATTACACATACGTATCGTGTGTGTAAGGAATTCCCCCACATTCTTTTACATCATTTGGTGGTTGATTGGCGTCCTTTTCAGTACCGGGGCTATATGAAACGTGGACCTACAGTTTAATGTGGTATCTAAATTTCAAGGCTTCCACCGGAAATCCAACCCTGGACCACGTGCAATAAAGGCACGCGCGCGCTGGCCATTTGATCAACGAGGAGGGCTCACTTTTTTGTGTATGCTCTTCCAAATCACTTATCCATGAGTGTAACTTCAGTCTAAATGTTTATTTTGTGTGTTAACAATTGCAAGTAAATGCATTCAAAAGTTCCTGAATCAGTTCCTGTAAAAGATCCTGTACTAAAAGATCTTAATACTGTAATATATAGGAAATTTTATCTAGCACGAAGCATTCCATCCTGAAATCTACCCACTGTTCAAGCTACTTATGCTGGCAAAACTTAAATCATATTTCGATCTGTATCAACACTTACCGATACATCTGCAACGCTCAAAAAATGAAAATGAAATCTTTGAATTTTACGAACCACGATTATGCCGGCTAGGCTAAAGGAGACGGTGACGATAAGAAATAAATGAAATAGTGGAATGAAAAAAGTGGAAGAACCCCGAGAAAACCCACGCACACGGTGTTTGTCCACCACAAAGTTCACTTGGCGCGAGCTGGGATATTTGCAACGCTCAGATTCCCTACCTACCTGTCCCATTACAACAGTACATTTGACCATGCTTTCTGTGTATTCTCAATATCCTATTCCCCGATTCTTATATATTGATCAGAAAAAAAGATGAGCACATATATTGCCGTCCTGGTCTGAATTTGTGTATACGGCCCCAACTTTAGTTTCTATTGCTCTTATTTCTATTTTTATGAATTATTTTCTATTTTACTTTAGATTTATCTCCATTTTCATATTCTTTTATTTTCTATATAATGTTTACTTTGAATCTTTTATCCTCTTTCTTTATTGGTTTTATTTATTATTATTTCTTATGATTTAAATTTTCTATTCTTCTATTCCTTCAATTATTATATAAAACATATTTTTGAATATTTTCTTTTCTCTTCTTGTATTTTTAAAATGCAACACATCCGGTGAGTTTTATACTCCTTCCTGAAGTCTCTTTACTTTTAACCCAGCAACACTATATAAAATACAGAACAAAAATAAAGAACTAAAACTGTCATTAAAAATAATAATTTAACCTCTTTATTTTTGTTCTGTACTTTACATAGGATGTTAAAATAATTATCCCAAAATATTATTAACGTTTAACGGAAAAAACTTTTGTCCAAAGATATGGCATTCACCAACTAATACATCTTACTGAGTTGAATGAAATGATATCGGTAAGCGTAATTTTCATGCATAGTTTTCAAGAAAAACTATTTTTTTTTCTTGGAAGGCTAAACATTGATGCTATACAATAATCACGGAATTTATTAAAGGGTCAATTCACATGAAGTGAAATACTATTTTTTTTTGGGGGGGGGGTTGTTTCATATATATATGTGTATATATAAATGATCAAAGGGTGAACCTGAAAGATGTGCACAAACTCCGGGAACTGATTCGTGACATCAAAAGAAGACAAGGGCTTTTTGTCTCCTTTTGATGTTACGAATCACCTCCCGAAGTATTTAACAATTTTTTGTTCCATTTTAATTGATACGATTGGAGTTTCGATTCCAAGTTCGCATCCCTGTCACTTGACCAGAATTTGACAATGCACGGGGACTATCGGTCTTTTTTTGATGTCACGAATCACCTCCAGGAGTTTGTGCACATTTTTCAGTTTCACCCTGTATTAGCAGTACAGTAATAAGTATAACTACCATGTACACCTTGTCTCAAAAAGGTTGAGCGCATTCTTTATTGCTGTTTCGAGGCAAAAATTTTCTAAGTCCAACTTCGGGTATCTTCGGGAAAAAAGTAAACCAGGTTCGAACCTCGAAGCCAACCTTTGCAATCGGGAAAAATCTTGCAGATGTGTTTTTCTTCTTTTAAATATAATAAGACTTGTTACCAATTATATATAAAAAAGCAACATTGATTGAAATACTTAATGATACAATATTTCAAAACTGTATTAATGCCAGCACATGCTTGTTTGTCATTTTGCTCTCCATACTTAATGGAATATTTAGATACGTAAACGAATCTTTCCATATGTAAAAGAATGGTGAAAGTTAAGACATAGAACATTATTCTCTCCTGAGTACTAAAATAAAAGTCAAAGTAGAACGAAAACAGCGTTTGCAGTGGATATGAATGTAATTATTATCTTAAATACCGTTATATATCGCTAGAAGTATTATTCGTGGAGCGCTTGTGTTAGCTCAGTGGTACGCCGTTGGATTTCAAATCGTAAGGTCGAGGGTTCGATTCCCATCTGAGTCAATGTTTTTTATGAAATTCTATTTTCCGCAATGCATGAAAAATTACATAAAATAATTACATTAAAATACGTCTATTGTATATATATAACATACAATCATTGCAGAACAAAGTGATTATTATGTTTAAAATATAACAGGTGTTCACAGTACGTTGGTATTCTATGATATATGTGAATGTTAAATACAAATTAAGAAAATAATATCATCGCAATGAATAAATTATGTAGTGTATTTATTTGGAGCTATTTGTCATCGGAAGTTACTTCTGAATTTTCTCATTACAGCAAGTGATTTACGCTTTCTGAAAGGTAAAGAGACTATTCGGGTATAAACAGAAATTATTATACAAACTCCAATCTTCGTTACAGACACAAAACTCCCGATCCCCAAAACTATGTAAACAGGAAATTTACGAACACGAAGTCATGTCTAAGAGACTTATTTATACTCGAGCAAGAAGGCAGAATAGGATTTCTTTCCAAAGGATTTCAGTTCAATAATCTGCAAGGCTTTTGTATATGGATGTGGTCCCTTTCTCTCCGCCAATATATATAAAGTAAAAGCGATCGATATTAGTGTCGAATCCATAGTTCTCGTTGTTGCAGAAATTAATAATTTCAACTCCGAAAGCGTTCAAGTCCAAATTTAACTCTCATCGTAAAGCTCCTTTGTGGTTAAGCGTATAGCGTACACGCTTTCGGTGTGGGAGACCCAGATTCGGCCCCCAGCGAGAGCTCATGTAGTTCGCGTTAATTAGTAGGTCTACGTCTTATATAGCCTCACTGCTGACGGGACGTTAAACTCAAAATCAATTCAATTGATTCAAAACCCATTATTATGGCGGGCGATAAAGGATGAAAAATAAAATGTCTCAAGTGACTGAGATTAGTGTCAAATCCATAGTTTGAGTTCGTGACACTGTTACAAACACAATGTCATTTAATGCCACGTTTTGGTATGAGCGACTATGCCTCCTGGATTTTGAATTTACAGGAGCAACATCAAAAGCATTGCTCACGCAACTCTAAATGTTTTGATGTATGTATACGTGTATATTCCAGCGAAACTCCGGAATGTCTGGTGCAACTTTTACCTAACATGGGAGACATATTACTTTCAATCTAAGGAAAAAAAATATTGTGGAATTCAGATACCTCAAGGGATTGAAGTTGGGAAGAGTGGCATGTAAAAATAGTGTAAAATGACTGATTGTAGAGTGTTATCCATTGTTTTCTCGGTCGTTGAGATGAGTAGTGAGGCACTCAATGGCGTTATATCCAAATTCATCCCCATCTTTACAGGATGAGGGGCTTGGAGATATGATTAATAAAATGTAAAAACTTACTTAAATATTTGTCGAAGTAATAGTTTTCTGGGGTCGCGAAAGCGTTTCTAATAACTTTGGAATGTAGTTTGTAACCACTTCAAGATGGGCTCTTTAATCATATCAATTTCTCACCTTAAGAAGAAATTACCATCTCAACTAGTATATGTATCAAGCTACCCTTTGCAATCGAGAAAAAATTGTGTAGATGTATGTTTCGTCTTTTAAATGATATACTAAATGTAAAATCAGAGATTGAGTTGGTCGGTGGGTCAAATGGGTCAAGATTTATAAGTGGGTCAGTGGATCGTAGGTCAGCAAGGCGTGACCCACTGCGAAACACCATCACTGTCACACTGACCCATTGACCCACCAACCCATTCTGCTCAGTGCCTTCTAGATAGCATTTTCTGAACACTGGCAACTTTGTCTACGTTTTACTTTCAAGACCTCCATTTTTCTTCTTTTTTTTCATTTGGTTGTAATGAAGAAAGAAGTTCAGGCTCTTTTGGATTTTGATATTTCCAGTTGTAACAATGGCAATAGGACTTACTGGTTGGCTTTTGAGGTGCAGGCTATGAGTTTTTAGAGGAGCTAACTACTGGAAAAAATTGGTTTATTACAAATATAACCTCTTAAGTCAGTAGAGAGGATGGCGTGGATAATGGATCAAACTTAATGACGATGTATTTTAGTGGGTCGGAGTTGGTCACAATGGTTCAGAGTTGTTTATAGTTGGTGGTGGGTCAGAGTGGGTCATGGTGGGTGAATGGGTCACGTTGGGTGTTGAGTCATTGTGGGTCACGATGTGTAGTGGGTCAGTATTTTGTGGATCAAGGTTTCATTGACCCACACCATCTCTTGTCAACATTGCACTAAACAGGAGTTTCCGAAGGTACGCGTCGGCGATTTTCTCAAATTTTGCACATAGATAGTACCCCACCAGAAAGCAATAAATCTCGAAACGGGTCACAGTACCATCTCACAGAAATCGAGGTAGAGGGATTTGTTTGATTGGCTAAATTAAGACCTCAACAATTTATCCTTCTACAAGCGAGATTTTCTTCATCGTTTCCGTGGCGAAGTCAGAAGAATATGCGGCAAGTAAACTTAAGGTTGAAGGTTCGCGCCCACCTTGGGATACTTTCTTTTTTCCCCTAGTGTTTTTTCACTCACCTGAATATAAACGAATCAAGCATATGGGCGATTTAACATATATTGGGGGAGAAATTTTGTGGTTCGTTGGCGTTTCGTTGAGTCTATGCCGCTGGTGGTATAATTTTCAAAACCGAAGTGGGGCCACCACGGATCGTAGCTGCGGGGTCACCAACTTTTGGAGAAATGTCGCCAGTTGCGCATCGGTGGTCCACTGACGCTTACGACATGGGGGCTTGTATCTGAAAACTAAGAGAATAAACAAGCATGGTATCCATGAAGCCCGTTGACACTAATAAAAGTCTGAAACGATGAAACAGATGTCAACACCGGAAAACATGTATTTTATAATTTCAAAGGTACCCCGTGTCGAGGAAAAAGATTTGCCCCAAGGTTCCCCGGTGGGTCTCAGGAGGGGTGAAACTCAAAATTTGAAAATGGTAAGGGGAATCAAGCAGAATGTCATTTAAAAGTATTACTAAAATTTTAAAAAAATGGTAAGAGTCCCGAGTCTTTATGCTAACTTGTGCAAAATAGCGAGCGTTCAAGATGGTAATAAATTCTTCATTGAAAACTCCTTGACCACCTCTACAAATGTGAAACGGTGAAACTACCCAGAAGAGGTAAACACTTGTCTTACCATTGCAAAAGTATAATGCACCAAGGTAAAACAAGAAGCGACCCATTATGGGTTTATTACATAACTAATATTAAATTCTACGTTCCACGATTGTGTCTTTAAGCTAAAGGACAGGGTGATTGCGAATTATGAAATTAATGGTAGAATACAGAATTGACCCACAACCAACTATGAACCACTCTGAACCATTGTGACCAACTCCGACCCACCAACGTAATCAACTCTGACCCATGATCCATGTCCTTCTCTCCATTGACTAAAGAGGTTACACTTGAAATAAAACAAGACTGTGAAATTTTCACTTATCGGAGTTTGAATTCCTACCGTCAATCGCTCAAGCACCGCTCTGTTACAATACCGGTGGATCTGACCTTTACGATATACAATGGTAAAGTGTTTCTCATCTTCCAAATTAAGATGAATTTAAATTTATCACATATAATTATTTCTTTCTTGGCTTACATATACATTTCAGTAGAAAACAGGATGCAATTTGAAAGTATCAAATCAAGATAAAGTAGACCAACGTAAGAAGAAAAGAAAGAAAAACTAGTTTTCCATATAATTAAGCATGCCGTACTAATTTGAAATGCTCATGAAATTAAGCTTGGAATACAAATATTATGTCTATTTTTCTAACAACTTTATGGTTTGATTGCCTTATGCTCTGAACGATCCATATATTAAACACCAGCTTCAGCAATTATTATATTAGAAAGCAGTGGGTATAAAATGCAAAGGACTGTAGTTTTCATTCCTCAATTAGTTTTTCAACTAATATCAATTGTTTTCGATAATTTTTACAAATCAACCCACTACCAATTTCCAATATATAGAAAATCCCCCCGCTCATAAAACACATTTTTAAAAATGCCAGGACACGTTCTGTTTATTTTTAGTAAAGAGTTATATACTGAATTTAAGCTCTCTAAGTTGAAGAGCTTGTAAGATACTCAGTTTTTCCAAAAATTCGGACACCTACTCCCCATTAAGGATATGTGTTATAATGAAAGTTATATGCGTATGATAACTTCCCTGTTGGGATTGGGGCCTGATTATATACCAAATGTCATTTCATTTGACTTTGCAATTTGACCGTGATAATCACGCAGACATAGTTATTTTCAGTTTTTTATACTAGGTATAATAATTCATATATTACAGGTGATTCAAAATTGTTTTCCAGCAGTTAGCTCCTCTAAAAGCTCACAAGCTGTATCTCAAAATTGAACTCCTATTGCTATTGTCACTCTTACAATTGCAAATATCAAAATCCAAAAATGCCTGAGCTTTTTTCATTAGAAATGGAGATTCAGAAGAAGAAAAATGGAGATATTGAAAGTAAAACGTAGACAAGCTCACCAGTGTTCAGAAGATGCTGTCTACAATTCGCAGAACAGAATGGGACGGTGGGTAGTCGGGGGTCGTTTCGTCCAAAGATATTTCGTCCAAAGGATTTTCGTCCAGAGACATTTAGCCCAAACACATTTGGTCCAGGAACATTTGGTCCAAATGGCAATTTCTCCAAAGAACATTTTGTCCAAAAGACATTTGGTCCAAAGGACATTTCGTCCAAAACACAATTGGTTTAAAGAACATTTCGTCCAAAGGACATTTCGTCCAAAAGCCAATTGGTCCAAAGGACATTTCGTCCAAAAGCCAATTGGTCCAAAGAACATTTCGTCCAAAAGCCAATTGGTCCAAAGAACATTTCGTCCAAAGGATTTTCGCCCAGAGACATTTAGTCCAAACACATTTGGTCCAGGGACATTTCGTCCAAAACACAATTGGTGCAAAAGACAATTGGTCCAAAGGACATTTCGTCCAGAGACATTTAATCCAAAGACATTTGGTCCAAAGGGCATTTCGTCCAAAAGACAATTGGTCCAAGGGACATTTCGTCCAGGGATGTTTAGTTCAAAGCACATTTCGTCTAAAGAACATTTGGTCCGGTAACGCTTGGGGGTCAAGGGTTTGCTTCTATTAGAAGAGTAAAAGTGATGCATATAACATTATGACTCACAAGTAATACCTCCCAAGTGTAACACTCAGATTTTGAAAAAAAATAGGCAGGTAGATACTACACACAAAATAAACGAATACGTGTTTTTTCCGCGGAAAAGTGGCTTTAGGAGGGGCAAAAGCCCCTACTCAAAATTTTGAAAGTTGACGCCCGAAAGACAAGAATAGGTGGACCGAAGTGAACGAAATTGTGCACAGATATTGCAGACGTAAAATGAGGGAATACGTGTTTCGTATTTTCCTGGAAAAAAATGGTTACGTGGGGCACAGACCCCTCCAAACCTTTGATCACGAAATATCAAAAGTACTAATAACAGTATGTCAGATGTGTGTAAAGAACATGAAGAATTGCAACGAAAGTTTGAGTAGGGACAATACGCAAAAAATAAATAAATACGTTTTTTTTATTTTCTGCGAAAGAACGGTTTTAGGGGGCAAAAGCCGCCATCCAAAAGTTTGAAACTTGAGGCCCGAAAGATCACAAGAAATGAACCAAAGTGAATGAAATTGTGCAGAGATATTGTAGGCATAAAATGAGGGAATACTGGTTTCGTATTTTCCTGAAAAAAAGAAAAAGGTTTGGGTGGGACACAGACCCCTACAAAACTTTGATCGTGAAACATCAAAAGTGCGAATAACAGTATGTCAGAAGTGCTTAAAGGACATAAAGAATTGGAACGACATATTGTGTAGGGACAATACGCAAAAAATAAACGAATGCGAGTTTATTTTCTGAGGAAAAACGGTTTTAAGGGACATAATCCCCCACCAAAAAATTTGAAATTTGACGCCTAAAAGGCAAGAAGAAGTGTACAAAATTGAATGAAACTGTGCACAGATATTGTAGACGTAAATTGAGGTAATTGGGTTTCGTATTTTCCTTTTTAAGAAACGGTTGCGTATATCAGGGACCTTTTAAACTGTTGATTACGAAATGTCAAAAGTGCAAATAATTATATGTCAGAGGTTCTTAAAGAGTATGGAGAATTGCAACGAAACCTCGTATAGGGACAATTCGCAAAACAATAAACGAAACGTGTTTTAATTTGTGCGGAAAACAGTGTTGGGGCCTAGGCCTTCTCCGAAAAAAAGTAAATATTACCGTAATAGCGCAGGAAGTAGTGGACCAAAGCAAATGAAATTGTGGGTAGACATTTTAGAGACCCTATATAAAATAAGGTCTTTCCTGTTTCTGAAGTATCCCTATCCGTTTTGCTTCAAATTTGGCACATCAACAGCAAACAGGAAATTAATCGACACGTGTTTTTGTTTATGCGGAAAAACACTGTAAGGGTTAAAGGTGCCTCCTGAAATGCTATAAAATACACTATACTGTTTGTACTTGTTGTTGATTTGCCAAATTTAAAGAAATCAGATGGAGACACTTGTGAAACACAAAAAGCCTTATTTTACGTATTCAATATCTACATACAATTTCATTCACTTCGGTCCATTTCTTCTTGGCTTTCGGGCTTCAACTTTCAAAACTTTGGGTGGGAGTTTTTGCACCCTATAACCCTTTTTTCGCAGAAAATAAAAAACCCGTGTTCATTTATTTTTTGCATATTGTTCATACACGAAGTTTCGTTGCAATTCTTCATGTAAATTTAGGCACTTCTGACATATTGTTACTAGCACTTTTGATATTTCATGAGCAAAGGTTTGGAGGGGTCCGCGCCCCACCCAACCATTCTTTCTAGAAAAACACGAAACCCGTATTCCCTCATTTTTCGTCTACAATATTTGTGCACGATTTCATTCATTTCGGTCCACTTCTTGCCTTTCGGGCGACAACTTTCAAAATTTTGGGCGGGGGCTTTTGACCCCCTAAAACCGTTTTTCCGCAGAAAATAAAAAAACACGTATTTACTTATTTTATGTGTAGTATCTGTCTGCCAAATTTTTATCAAAATTGGAGTGTTACACTTGGGAAGTGTTACTTGTGTAGCTTCTTATTTCTAAAGGAAATTTTGAAATAGAGATTTATTCCGCAATTTTCTTTTCGATAAAACAAATATATGTTGAGATATTCAGGAAAAACGTAAACGCCTGAAAACTAAATGGCCACCTTTCTTTGCTTTCATTGATAATTTTACAAAAATACAGTTTTAGCTTCGCAGAAATACAGTTGTAGCTTCGTTGGTTAAGGAATTCACCTCCCAAAATGATAAACAACCCTTTGAAGAGCATACTCCCTCTTCATTTGCGGACAACATTGCCTCCGCATGGTAATGTGAATCTTGTATTTGGTTTGAGACTTTGCAATGGATATCTTAAATGTACTGTGCTGTACCGAGAAAATTAATATGAAAGCAAAAGTATATACTATATTTGCATAAGGAGTAACACTGAAATAAAAATACAAGACAAGTTAACAATTCTGGTTTGTCATACAACTCACTAATTATGTAGAAACGTCTGCCGAAGTTACACACTATCAATAGTCTACAAATAGAAACCAGACTTGTGGTTAAGCTGAAAAGATACGTATATTCTACACGAAATGTTCCAACTTTCATCTTATATTTGTCAATCACTTTTCACAATGTTGCAGCCAAGAATGTGACTGTTTAAGAGTATTATCTTTGGACACTAAGAATATATTTCACACATGTGTATTTTTCTATTCTCAGTATTTCTTCAAAGATACTTGACACATAATTTTTCACTTTTCTAACACAAGGGTTTGAACACCTAATATTTAACTTACTCAAATTTAAACTTCATTAATTTTAGTTACCGGTACTTATTTTAGAACTATTTCATTCACAATATGAAAATTTTAGATGTCATGTTAGCAGTTATTACAGCAACATACTTCACACTACAACCTTTCCCTCACTCCTGTTGTTCGGCCATGTTGTTTTCAGGCGTTTACGTTTTTCTGAATATCTCAGCATTATTTGTTCTATCAAAATAAAAATTGCGGAATAAATCTCTATTTCAAATTTCCTTTAGAAATAAGAAGCTACTGAGTCATAATGTTATATGAATCACTTTTACTCTTCTAATAGAAACAAACCCTTGACCCCCAAGCGTTACCGGACCAAATGTTCTTTGGACAAAATGTGCTTTGAACTAAACATCCCTGGACGAAATGTCCTTTGGACCAATTCTCCTTTGGACGAAATGTCCTTTGGACCAATTGTATTTTGGACGAAATGTCATTTGGACGAATTGTCCTTTGGACCAAATGTCTTTGGATTAAATGTCTCTGGACGAAATGTTCTTTGGACGAAATATCTTTGGACTAAAAGGGTGGCCACCGGGTGGGCCAGTGTGAGTCACGGTGAGTGGTGTTTCGCAGTAGGTCACGCCTTTTGACCCACGATCCACTGATCCACTCACAAATCTTAACCCATTTCACCCACTTACCAACCGACCCACTGACCCACTCCATCTTTGATTTTAACATGTCTTGTTTCATTTAAAAGACGAAACATACAACCACATAATTTTTTCATCGATTGCGAAGGTTGTCTTAATATCATAATTGTAATGGTAATTTCTTCTTAAGGTGAGAAATTGATATGATTAAAAGGCCCATCTTGACGTGGGTACAAATTACCTTCCAAAGTTATTAGAAACGCTTTCTCACCCCGAAAACTATGAATTCGACAAATATTTAAATAATTTTTGAGATTTTAGTTTTAGCTCTCCCAAGCCATCATCCTGTGAAGATGGGGATGAATTTGGATGTAACCTCCATTGGGAGCATCACTATCCATCTCAACGACCGAGACAATTATGGATAAAACACTAAGATCAGTCGTTTTACATTATTTTTACATGTCACACTTCCCAACTTCCATAACTTCATACTACTACAATATTTTCTTCTTAGATTGAAAGTAATATGTCCCCCAAGTTTGGTAAAGGTTGTCCCAGACATTCCAGAACTACGCTCTCCTTATTAGATGTGCTGGGGGATCTTACTCTTACTGGAAGTTGAACTTAACCTTAAAGGTCATCAGAACTGCTCCCAATGAACTTGGCGACCACGAAAGATATGGGTTGTATACTAACATTGGTTATTTTCAATTATTTCTACATGTCACAAATTTCACAAACTCCTTCATTGTGTTAATGAGGGCTTAACTTACATGGCATCTGAAGTTCCCATCTTTACCTAAGAGACCCCCAAAATTATAGATTCGACACTAATGTAGGTCTTTTTTTATATATAATTTTGATGTCAGTCCCTTTCATTCCTCCTAGGACAGCAAACGGATACTGCCACTACTAGGACTAAATTTGGTCTTAAATGGCATTAAAATTTCTACCAATTAATTTAGCGAACAGTGCTGCATTTAGAAACTCGGCGACCCTACGCACTTTTGCTCTCGGCGCCCCCAATAACTACACATTTCTCCGTCCCTTGATCTCTAACTTACAAATAAAACTTAATTCGAATATGCTTAATTAGTGAATTTATTGCAGTTAAATATCACTCACTAGATGCTACAGCTACAATTACGTAACAAAAAATAAATGGGAAATATGTTCTGAATTATTTTCAGATTTCTTACGCTATCATTAAATATATTAGAATAGTAAAAGAAGACTGCTCATGAAATAGTATATTTGCTCTCGATTTTTTTTAACTTTTTCATACGAAAAAAATTAAAATTTTAAACTTTGCGCTCTTCAAATATGTTGCCCTCTAGGCACGGGCCTAGTTGGACTAATGGGAAATGCGGCACTGAAAACTTACGCTTCGACTCTAATATTGGTTGATTTCGATATCTTTTTGTCGCTACGTAACCACTCTGGGTGCTAATGGGAGCTTAATTGGACTTGAATTGAAAGTAGAACTGTTTACCTAAGCGACCACGAAACTATGGATTCGATACTAATATCGATCCTTTTCTAGCATTTTTGATATATATCCCGACAGTACTCTTTTCCAGATTGTAAGAAATATGGTTAAAATTGCTCTAGACATATCAGAATTATGTCGAAACACACACATACATCCACTTTCATATATATAAATACAGAGTGAGCGAGCGAGAAAGTGAGAGAGAGCGACCAAAGGCATCACAACTTCCACATTGCAAAAGCATATATCAGGTATTGAATTGAAAATCTATGTAAAGACCTTCTGCTGTGGCATGCTTCATAAGGACAATTCCAGTCTGCTCACGTGACCTTTGGGGTTCATGAATTTCTTGCGAGCGTTCCGACTTTGAATTCTCTGTTTATACCCTCTTTTTATGCCTCAGATAATTTTTCAAGAATATCAATGACATGCTGTAATACGAATGTTCAGAAGTAACCCCTATATGACAAATAGCTGCAAATAAATACACTACATAATTTATTTATTGCGATGATATTATTTTCTTAATTTGTATTTAACATTCACATATATCATAGAATACCAACGTACTGTGAACACCTGTTATATTTTAAACATAATAATCACTATGTTCTGCAATGATTATATGTTATATATATACAACTGACGTATTTTAATGTAATTATTTTATATAATTTTTCATGCATTGCGGAAAATAGAATTTCATAAAAAAACATTGACTCAGATGGGAATCGAACCCTCGACCTTACGATTTGAAATCCAACGGCGTACCACTGAGCTAACACAAGCGCTCCACGAATAAAACTTCTAGCGATATATAACGGTATTTAAGATAATAATTACATTCATATCCACTGCAAACGCTGTTTTTGTTCTACTTTGACTTTTATTTTAGTACTCAGGAGAGAATAATGTTCTATGTCTTAACTTTCACCATTCTTTTACATATGGAAAGATTCGTTTACGTATCTAAATATTCCATTAAGTATGGAGAGCAAAATGACAAACAAGCATGTGCTGGCATTAATACAGTTTCGAAATATTGTATCATTAAGTATTTCAATCAATGTTGCTTTTTTATATATAATTGGTAACAAGTCTTATTATATTTAAAAGAAGAAAAACACATCTGCAAGATTTTTCCCGATTGCAAAGGTTGGCTTCGAGGTTCGAACCTGGTTTACTTTTTCCCGAAGATACCCGAAGTTGGACTTAGAAAATTTTTGCCTCAAAACAGCAATAAAGAATGCGCTCAACCTTTTTGAGACAAGGTGTACATTAGAAGCACAAAACTAGTTTTAAAAATATATAATCCCAGGTCGGCCATTTTTGTTAAATGCCGTGTGCCAATTAGTGACTTCGCAGATGTTGGCATAAACTTGTATATATTAGGACTGGATTCTTACAAAAAAAGCATTGAAACAAACACCATTTTCTTCAGCATTTTCTCTTTAATTTTGTCTTAGCACGAAAAGCTTTAATTGAACCCTAATAGGTAAAAATAACTACTTAATTTTAGTATCAAATTATAACAAATTTAATTTTTTGTAGCTTAAGTTTATAATAAAGAGCTGAAATCAAGTTATTATTATTATTATTATTATTATTATTATTATTATTATTATTATTATACTATGTTACTATACTCACTATAGCTAGAACAACAACTGATGCTACCACGTGTGAATCGACAAACGTGTTCTATACTGATGTAATAGGGTGGGTTGTGATTGGATGTGATTGGATGGGTTGTGTATCTTCATTTGGCCGTCAATGGTTCAAAATCTATTACAGTGATTCCTATTCCTACTATGGAACCTTTCCCCCTATCTTCAATGAGATCTGTAATCGTGTTTCCACTTCCTGCAATTGACTCACTATTACATAAGCTGGAGATGAGTCTGCGAAAAACTTATTATTAGACATACAGGAGTGGCCCTGCGCAGCGTAGTCGCTAGCGTTCTTGCCTTTGGTGCGAGCAGTCCCGGGTTCGGTTCCCGGTGGGGTCACTCGGTCGAAAAAGTTTAACACGCTTTTTCAGGCCAGCCACCTTGAAGAGGTTTTCCTGGGTTCTCATTCACACCAGGCAAATGCCGGGGTGGTACTTAACTTATAGGTCCCAGGCCGTTTCCTTCCTTCCCCAACCCTTTCTTCCTTTCCTTTCCCCGGATTGTGTGCTCGCCGAGGGACGTCATCCCTCAAATCGTGAAGGGCTAAATGGCCTTAGATGCCGAAAGCCCAGAAATCTAAAATCCTAGACATACCGGATGTTTCAAATAAAACGTGCAGTGCTTATAAATCCCAAACGCCTGCAAACAAAAGGATGAAAGAAATTGAAGAGAGGACGCATTGAATGTAGGGCCCTACTTGCTCCGTTGAGTCCTGAGAGGCGAGGTGGGAGAAAGTCATCCAGAAATTTTAAATGAGGAGGTATATAATCTGATACATAACTAAAAACATGAAAGTTTACTCGTACTACAGTATCAAAGGGGAACGCATCTCCCTGATCTTCGTAGATAATGTCCCACACGAAAGAAGTTTTCCAACAAAAGATGTCTGCTTTCTCAAGATTGGTGTAACTTTCCATTTAAAATTTTCGGGTGACACCCTAGAGCACCATAACTGGGTCCCTGTGGAGCAAGTACAATGTTACATTCGATGGGCCCTCTCCCTATGCCATATTTCGTTCGTCCTTTTATCTTCATCCATTTATGATTTAAGGCAATGAGCATTTTATCTAAAATAGTCAATATAATTTTACTATTATTATATGCTTGTTTTAAACCATTAAACAGAAAGCATAAAATGTGCTACATGAATTTGTTTTCATTAACAGAATGCGAACATCTAGTTCACTTGAATCATTTTTAGAATTCCACAACAAAGAGACGCGGAAATTTATCTATTACTACCAGGCCTTCTGAACCATCGGGCACAAATACAGGAAATTGGGCACGTGACAGTAATACCCATCGTAACATTTTCATTTCAGTCATACCCAGTTTCTTCTCTTTTACCCAGCGCCGTAACTTAGATTTTTCCGGGGGGGGGGGGGTAGGAAGAGAAGCATTAATATTTGGGCCTACTAGAAAAAGTTGTTTTGGGTCCTCCAACAAAATTCGAGAATAGGCCCCTCCTTTCCATCTTTCTCTTACTCTTT
Organism: Thermobia domestica; assembly: GCF_964235325.1. Classification (NCBI taxonomy): domain Eukaryota; kingdom Metazoa; phylum Arthropoda; class Insecta; order Zygentoma; family Lepismatidae; genus Thermobia; species Thermobia domestica. Next base: position 59,140,486 of record NC_137458.1, read on the forward strand.
GTGGGTCCTCCAGCATGTCCCTGGACCCGTTCTACGTGTATACATGACAAGTTAATTAAGGGGACAATATTGACAAATCTCAAAGCCATACGAATAAATATTATTTCTAGGGCCCCTAATAAGTTAGTAGACATTTTTTACTGAAATGGGCTCACGACTCAATTGTGTTTTATTTATCTTTTGTCTGCTGTTTTGTTTATGTAATGTAGTGAACCTGATGGAGGCTTCATTTATAATTTCATGTTCGTATCGTATATGGAGTAAGAAAATTTTGTCTTAAAGTGAAGCCCCCCCTCAAACAGTTGGTAGCTTCTCTGGGGGAGGTGTCAGTTGCCTCCTTGCCTCCCACAAGATACGGCCCTGCTTTTACCTTGTTGATTCCCCACGTTTCTATTCTATACAGCTTTGCGGATCTCAATATGATCTCGTAGGTGCGTTCTTTTAGTCTGAAGCTTATCCTTTTTTTGCAGGTGTTACTCGTGATCGAAGACACGCACGCAAAGTTGTATGAATCAGAAAATATACAAAAATCTTGCGACCAAAATGTTGCCTTCTAAAACCTCGTCGCATCATTTTATTCAGTGTTCTTTTTCTTTTTTTAAATTTAATAAGGAGTTTATAGTGTTCTTTATTATGAACCAGTTTCTGGAAAATTCATTTTATTTTGCGCAATCGACTAAAAGAAGTGCACTTAATTTTCATTTCTGCATTTTCTTTCATTTTACGATACAATGGACTCTTTATTCATGTTTAAACCTCATTCGTGGGAACCGAAGCGATAACATACTGCATATACATCATGATAATACTCCAATCAATGAGAGTGCATGTGCACACGGAATGAATAAAAATTTGTATGAAATGAGGGTTTGGAGATTACCTTTTACGCCTGGGTTCTAGACCCGTGGGCGGGGTTTCGTGAGAGAAGCGGGAAGACCAACACGCTATTGTGAAAGATGGCTGCTTGCTAATAACACTTGCATAGAAGAATCTCTACTCAGTTAATTAGTGATTTCTTTCTTGTTAAATTTTTTAAACCATTATATACCATGTAAGTATATAAACTGTAGTGTTGCAATTATCAAGAACAAAAATACAAAAACTTAAACCATATGCGTATTTGATTCAGAATTTTTCTCAATACTTGTTATATGCATAGTCCGCCTATTATAGGTTTCTTTATAGGTATTATGTTCTTTACAGTGAACTTCTATTGCTAAGGTTATTGCTTTTAATGTAACTCCTAATATTGTGGTTTATTGTGGCTGCTTGTGCAAATAGCTTTGTAGGCATTCAGGCTGCCATTAGTGAAGCTGTCAATGCACAGGTACTGTATGGATTCCAAGTTCGATTCCCGAGCTTGTTTATCACGTTGGTTTCTTTTGCCACCCGCAGTAATCATAATAAGTCTCTGGAGTCAAAATATCATTAATAATAACAAATTTAGCTAATATGGGACCAGGAATGCTTACTTTAGTTCCTAAAATCGTAAAAAAGGATATATAATGGATTTAAAATGGATATATAATTGTAAAAATATAATTAAATCTCCAATGAGTCTAATTTATTTGATGAACGTGAATTGCGAAGATGTTTTTCTCGAAAGAAGAGTTATATAAATGAGAAGTTCGGTAGTATATAAGTCGTAGTCGTAGTATATCAACACGCTCATGACTAAGAAAGGAGGGGTTCCTCAATACCGGAATGCTCAATAAGCAATTTATGATCCAGTTTTATAGGTTCAATTAATATACAAAACAGAAACGCAGAACCTTAAATTAAAAACAAAAGAACACCACTTTTCCTGAATATACTTACATGATGTATCTGATAGTGTAAGGGATTTTCTTTTTGTGTGCAAAACTAATGCAATACCAACAGCAACAAATACAAGAACTCCAATAATCAGTGCAACAATCATTACGGTATGATCACCAACCTCCAGTTTAGGAATAGATGGCTCCGCATTAGATGGTTGAGGTATTTCTGAAAATATTGAAAATACATTAATAAAATAATGTGTGTTAGCATCCCACTAGTTCTCATCTGAACTCTAGAAATTGCTAAATATCACGAATTAGAACTTAACAAGAGCTCTCGTTCTCGACAGGTCAACTTTACAGAAGATGCTAATTTGCAGGTATTATTAAAATATATATATTAAAATATATACATTTGCAGGTATATTATTTAAGATCTCTGTAATGTATGCCTTTCCAGATTGTCATCCGGAATCTTGGGATTTTTTTTTTTTCAGGAACATTTCAAAAGGGAAAAGCCTGTACTTATTCGTTAGTGATTATCAAGTAATCAATATTTCAGATAAAATAATACATTATTCTTCACCAGGTGTGTAAAACAGGAATATATCATCCTATGCAATAAATCTATCACATGTTATGATGCTGCAACTAAAGTGGAAATAATAAACTTATTTTTGATTTTAAGATACGAAGACGCAGTTTCAATAGCGGAGACACCAAATACTGAGAGACATAACATGTGTTCAACACTAAAATAGTAAAGTGAACTTTACCTGTCACTAAAAATAAATAACAAAACTACATACACAACTAATCTGACTAATTTCGTTAAACAAATATGTATTTGGAAACATTGTACTTTAGAACGCATTTTTAAAATATCTGTTAATTGACACTTCTATGTTGTGTTTGAGTGGATTGGAGAAATACTGAAAACACCCTTATACTGAAGAAATTAGGATTTTAGAAGATCTATAACATATAGTGTAAAGGAACAGAAACAAAGGGGCGACAGACTTATTGCTTGGGATAACTTAAGCCTTTTCCCATTCCTGATGAAGGACAATCGAGTATTTTGTTCGAAATATTGACTACTTGTCGCCATAATATGGGTATAGGCTAGCAAATTTGATTATAATGTTAAAATGTGTTTGTTATATTTTATAAGCAATTATTGGGAAGAGGTTAAAACGTTTTATCAAATTAATAGTTTTCTGCAATGGCATCTAAATATTTACTTCATTGCAAAAGAAAAGCATTTTTCTTCTTTTGTATATACAGTATATATATATATATATATATATCGGGTGTTGCAAAATAAGTGTTACAACTCTTGGGAGGTGACTCCTGCCACTGAGACAAGAAAAAAAGTTCTCTTCAACTTTCTGCTATCGGACATAGTTTCAGATCTACAAGGTGCCGAAAGCGTGGGAAAATGACTTTCGGACGCCAATAGTTCGGAAACTATCCAACATAAAGAAGGCGGGTAAAAAATTCACTTAAGAAGTCATACTTGTTCTATTGAATTTTGCATGTTTCACAATCCTACCGTGCACGCGCAAGGGATTCCCCAAAGGAACGTAGGGAGTCCCGGATAATCTGCCAAATGAAACTTGGTCTAAATGGAAATGAATTGATAGGCTTTCTACCAGGTAACAATAATTCGTTTGTCTTAAGTCGATATCTGGAATAAATACAAAATGGCAGACACCTTTATGCCCGTTGTGTGTGGTTGCATAATCGCTAGGTACGGATGCTGGCCAACAGTGACGTTCTGAGTATTAATTGTAGCGAATTTGTACTCAAATGCTCTAGAAAGACATCTGGAGTGTCGGTAGAGCATAACAGATGAAGCAGGGTGATTCACATGTGTGGAAACACTTAACGAAAAATGCCCAGAAATGCACTCATACTCAGTAAACGTAAGTTCAAAGCGTCGGAAGTGTAAGGATTAGCGTCAAGAACATGAAAGGCATTGCCAATTCACCAATAATATTCCTTAAAAGCGATGCAATATGATGTGCACGGTTGCATACCAACAAGGGTGCAACAACCGAGTCTAAGTTCAAATTGTGCAATGGACTCAGTAAGAAACTGGGTAAACTAAATGAATGTCACTAGTGGGATCGCATGATCGATATTGAAATGTTGTCAATGTGTGTGTTGATATCAACATGTAGCTAATGAACAAATGTCAACATGTCCCACTACTGCCGGGACATCGTCCCACGTGCGAAAAATAGGAAAATAACTACTCGGGTCTTGAATCTGAGGTCGTGGGCTCCCAGTAGGATTGGAAACTGCGACCACACGAGCAAAAGCGAGCGCTTTAGCCCTGAGGTTCGAAGGAGCCTCACTTTCTCTGTATTCATTTCTTTGAGGAGTACCCACTTGTTTGGCAAGCCCTCTTGTACAGCCTTCCGCCATATTTGTGTGTTTCATTTTGTTACTCCTACTGCACAGTTGTAAACAATCAGAGCTTTAAGACGTTTCTTCCTATTTCTCATGTCATTTTATTTTCCATATGTATGGTGTTCCAGCTGTAGTGTTAAATGTGCCAAATCGGTTCATTTTCGTCTTTGTCTTGGCATCTGCACTGTGTGTAAGATACGAATTTCTGGAGGTATTTTCCTATATTTCGAGTACGTCATATGTCTCATGACGTGGGACATGATACAAGTTTGTTATTTTCACGCTCTATCAGAATTTGAACCATGCATTAAGAGATTTCTTTTCATATGTGTCGACTGTGGGAGAATGTCCCAAACAAAGAGGGACATTGATACAATCGTGTTCTAGTTACGTTCTACCAAAAGGTGCATCAGATGTAATAGCAGAATGTACAACGTTATTTTCCTAGTTTTCGCACGTGAGATGGTGTCCCAGCAGTAATGCCACAAGTTAACATTTGTTTATTAGCTACATGTTGATATCAACACACACATTGGCAACATTTCAATATCGATCATGCGATCCCACTAGTGACATTCCTTTAGTTTACCCAGTTTCTTTGTGAGTCCATTGCACAATTTGAACTTAGCCTCAGTTGTTGCATCCTTGTTGGTATGCAACCGTGCACATCATATAGCATCGGTTTGAGAGAATATTATTGGTGAATTGGCAATGCCTTTCATGTTCTTGACGCTAATCCTTACACTTCCGACGCTTTGAACTTACGTTTACTGAGTATGAGTGCATTTCTGGGCATTTTTCGTTAAGTGTTTCCACACATGTGAATCACCCTGCTTCATCTGTTATGCTCTACCGACACTCCAGATGTCTTTCTAGAGCATTTGAGTACAAATTCGCTACAATTAATACTCAGAACGTCACTGTTGGCCAGCATCCGTACCTAGCGATTATGCAACCACATACAACGGGCATAAAGGTGTCTGCCATTTTGTATTTATTCCAGATATCGACTTAAGACAAACGAATTATTGTTACCTGGTAGAAAGCCTATCAATTCATTTCCATTTAGACCAAGTTTCATTTGGCAGATTATCCGGGACTCCCTACGTTCCTTTGGGGAATCCCTTGCGCGTGCACGGTAGGATTGTGAAACATGCAAAATTCAATAGAACAAGTATGACTTCTTAAGTGAATTTTTTACCCGCCTTCTTTATGTTGGATAGTTTCCGAACTATTGGCGTCCGAAAGTCATTTTCCCACGCTTTCGGCACCTTGTAGATCTGAAACTATGTCCGATAGCAGAAAGTTGAAGAGAACTTTTTTTCTTGTCTCAGTGGCAGGAGTCACCTCCCAAGAGTTGTAACACTTATTTTGCAACACCCGATATATCGGGTGATTCTGTTAGTCCGTATCAGGCCTTTAAATCGAAAACGGTACGAGATATGTACAAACTAAAAAACACGTATTCCATTAGTTGCAAAGAACAACAGAGCGAAGTAAACAGTTTCGTCCCGCAGGGTCCCAGACCGGGTCTAACTCAAAATTATCAAATGGAAAGAGGGGTCAAGTGGTATATCGCTTGAAAGCTCTTGTAAAAAGAAAGAAGCTACAACAAGTCCCGATTCGCTACGATCACCCTATGCAACATGGCGGCGGGTCAAAATGTCATCAAAAGTTGCATTGAAATGAATGTGAAAAGACACATATTCCAGTGGAATTGGCGGTAAAATTGCTGGACAGTGCCCGGTAGGCCTGGAGAGTTGTGGTGTTCATCATAAAAACACATCAGCGAGTGGTGCACACAGCCGAAATATTGAGTCAATGACACTAGTCGGTCGGGAGGAAACAACTGTTTTCACTTTGCTTGCACAAAATTCTTCGAGATGCGGAACGAGGCAAGCATGCTCTACCAATGTTTCCTGCATCTGTTTTGTAAGAGGTCTGGGGCTCTTCCCAGATCTTGACCTAGGTGTCCGCACAGGATGTGTGTTTGAAAGCCCTTTGTCGGTAGTTGTGATGCTTCTTAGGGTGGCCTCTCCCCTCCCAGACCTCCGACACTATGGGATCAAGGAAATTGAACACTGTATCCTCCCGACTGGCTAATGCAACGGACGAAATATTTCGGCTATGTGCACTACGCGATGATTTGTTCCCATGATGCACACCATAACTCTCCAGGGTACAGCAATTATACGGAACATTCCCCTGGGACATGTTGTTTTGCACCATTTGCTCGCATTCAGCCCAGAACCCAAAACGGCGGTATAAATAGATCTGTATTCTGGACTAGCCGTGTGCTATCCAATGACGTATAAATCTTGCCAATCCCCGAGTGTCACGTTGCGATCCTGTCCGCGTTATTGTGTTATTTCCGTTCGAGAATGCATTCCCCCCAATTCCCGACCTAGGTTTGAATGATGTCACAGCCTGGTTCGTCTGTATACCTATCTTAAGATCAGTGTTCCTCAGTAACAACAGGCGAATAATGGGATTGACGCAAGGTTCCAGCCCTGTCCTTACCTGCCCTTTTCTTCCATATGCGTCGTGTAAAAGTGAAATTCATGAGACACTAATGTCGTGAAACGTATAACTTCAAATGAAATACCGAAATGAATAAACATACACATCTTTGATAACGATTACTGCAACTGGATTGTGCTGTTTGCTGGTTTATGTTTGTTGTACAAAACATACGCCTTTCGAGAGAAACAGTCGCAGACAACCTTGAATTGAAAGGCACGAAAGTGAAGTACGCTGGAGCACAGTTTGTTCCACAGTAAGTTGAGTAGGCTTTGCTGAAGGGTCGTTAGTACGAATTCTAGTGAAGTACTTGTGCTGTGCAAAAGTAATACACGCTACGAATAGAGTTGTGTGTGTGTGTGTGTCAGAAGGCTTCCATTTCATTATAGAAGGTGGCACGTACTACCCTAATATCGTGTGTTAGTGCAGTGTCGGCTAAAGATAGCATTGTATTGGAGCAATACCATATACGAACGGGGAGGCATTTGACATGTTAATGGTGTTAGGGGAATGTAGGCAAAACTATAGAGCTGCAGCCCGAATCTATAACGCAAGGTTCCCACAGCGACAATCAATTTCCCATAATGTACTTGGACGGTTAGCAATCGTCTGAAACAAATAGGGCGCATACCACCTCAATATGGGGGTCACAAACATGCTCCAATTGTAGATGACAACGATGTTGTTATTGATGTTTTGGCTGCTGTCGACGTACGTCCTAATGCATCCTCAAGAGATATTGCCCGGAATCGCGCAATTAGTCAAACAAGTGTACTGCATATACTGTGGAAGCATAAACGCCACCCATATCATATCTTCTCGTGCCAGGTGCTAACAGATGCCGACCGTAATAAGCGCCTCCAGTTTTGTAATTGGGCCCGTCAGAAATTGAGAACAAACCCAACGTTTTTCAGTATATACGTGCTGTGGACAGATGAAGCAGTATTTACAAGTAATGGTCATGTCAATCTACACAATGCGCATTATTGGGCTGCGGAGAATCTGCACTGAACACTACAGATCGACCGACAAAGACGTTGGAGCATCAATGTGTGGGGTGGCATCATTGGAACACATGTAATTGGGCCCTGGTTTATTGATGGAAATTTAACCTCGGCTCTGTTCCATCAATTCTTGACAGAACATCTACCGCAACTGCTGGAAAACATCCCACTTCATTTGCGGCGTAATATGTGGATGCAATTGGATGGTTGTCCAGCACATGCTGCTCGTATATGCAGAGGTGCATTAAATACTTTATTTCCGCACCGTTGGTTAGGAAGAGGGTCCAATACTCCTTTACCTCCTCGCTCTCTAGACCTTACGTGCATGGACTATTATTTCTGGGGTCGACTCAAGCAGCTTGTTTACACGAATAGACCAACTACACCAGAAGATATGAGGCAACGTATAATGACCGTATTTCGAAGCATAGGAGAGGCAGAGCTTGAAGATGTGGGCTATAATTATTATCGCCGTCTGGACCGTTGTCTTGCTGTACATGGACGACAATTTCGGTAAAACGTGATGTAAAACGTGCTGTGTGAAGTGCACATCTGTTACATAACGGACAGCAGCCGTCTCCAAGGTAAATATGATATATCCTTTGTATGTTATGTGATGGTAAATTAATTCTTAGAACAACGTTAGACGTTTCAATATAATATGCTTACCTGTTCACCATAACGCTTCTATTTCCATACTGTGTATGTTACCAGTGTTGACTACGAGACGAGACAAGACAACACGTTTCAGTAGTGTCACGAAAGAGGACTGAACAGTCTTTGTAGTATTGTACCCGGAAAACGTATGTTACCAAGGAAATATAGCTGTTCAAGATGTTCAGGGTCTTCCCTCCAGCTCAATCAAACAACTGCTAATTTGGAGGTGGACCCTGCCTGGATATCTAGAACTGGTTACCGTGATATGTTGTACTTTTGAAATAATGAGACACTTGTTTTTCAGTTTTTCCGTCTGGCTGCCCGTTTCAGATTTATAGGGGTGGCCATATTGTTTTCAATGCAAATTTTGATGACATTTTGATCCGCCGCCATTTTGCATAGGGTGATCGTAGAGAATCGGGACTTGTAGCTTCTTTCTTTTTACAAGAGCTTTTAAGCGACATACCACTTGACCCCTCTTTTCATTTGACAATTTTGAGTTGGACCCCGTCTGGGACAGTGCGGGGGACCCTGGGACGAAACTTTTTACTTCGCTCTGTTGTCCTTTGCAACTAATGGGATACGTGTTTTTCAGTTTGTACATATTTCGGACCGTTTTCGATTTAAAGGCCTGGTACGGACTAACGGAATCACCTGATATATATATATTTAGGGTGGTCCTTAATTATATGGCGAAAAAATGGGCTCAATCGAAGAATATTTAACCGACCCCCAAGCGACCTAAAGTTTGAATGCATATCCCATATGTTAATATATAGGAAAAGCCTGGAAGCGGCTGAAGGGAAAGGGACCAAATTTTGGATACAGGGATTGGAAGTAATCCACATCTGACCTTGACAAATAACATGATGGCGGCCACTTTGAAGTCCGCAATTTTGTATTCGGACCCAAAATTTTAAATGGAAATGATGTTTTGTAACACTGTTTTTGGGTAAACTTTCATTATAAAAACACATCTTCCTATATTTTCAACTTATCTCTGGTCACTTAATTTGTTTTAGCTTTGAAATAATAGTTTATTATCTTTCAGTATTATTTTTTTCTTTATAGGTTACTGAAATATTAATAAACTATTACATACATGTAACAAGGAAATAATTATATATGTTGTTATATAATTACATCCCGTCGAAATACACACCAACCTATATTGAAATTATTTATATGAAATGAAATTATATAAACAATATAATGAATGTTTAAAGTGATAATAAAAGAAAGCTGAAGGCTGGGGATAACTAGCCAAATTCTACTGCATCATTAAGCCAATTTTTGTAGCATCTGGATACTTTTTTCTGTGTTCACTGACTATCTGCAATATGTATTGTTTCTCTTTTTCGTCCTTTGTTAAAATGTTCCCGTATTCTTGTATTAGTTTCATACCTCTCTCTGCAACATCATTCACCACTACAATGTTTTTCAATGTATTCAACCCACGTTGAAAGTTCATATCTTTTTTCCAAGTAGATGGGCATGTGCATTTCTTTCTTTACTTTATGATTTAATTCAAATAAGGGAAACTATTCAACAATCTTATAAATCTGCAGCCCGTACAGAGATATAAACTCACAGAATATTAAGTTTTATTACTTCGGAGCTTTTAGTTGATAATTATTACATGTTCAGAAATAAGTGGAAAATAAAGACAGACGTCTGATTGTCGTCAAAAGCTACCTCAAAATGATATATCATACTAGGTCATTTCTATTTAAAATTTTGTGCCCGAATCCAAGATGGTGGACGTAAAGATATGCCTCATCTCGGTCACTACTCAGTAGAGATGCAAGGGCTCGGAAAAAAAACGGCTTTTTTGAAAAAAAACTCGGTTTTTTCTGCTTCGCTTTTTTGCTTGGGAAATTTTGGGCTTTTTTGAAAATACTGCTTTAAATTGATAAAACAGACTTTGTATCGCTTCTCTATAACACAAAAAATCATTTAATTAGTGGTTGGTGCTGATAATAATATAAAAAATCGAAAATAAACTATGAATTTCGAAAAAATATTTCAAACAATTTTTCTTCAACATATTTACATTATGAATTTCACAGGATTAACCAATGTATACAATAAGAATTTTTTAACCTCCTATATACAAAAGTAAGCAGAGTTGGCAAGAACCGTGGTTGTTTTTGAAAATGCCAAAAACCCGTTTTTTGGGGGATGTTTAAACCAGGCTTTTTTGATTTAGATTTTTTGCTTTATGTATTTATATTACATATTCATAGAAATAAGTTTGTTTCGCCTTGATGTCATTATGCAACAGCGGGGTTATGCCGGAAGAACTCCCATAATCTTAAAGAAGTGCGGTCAGTAAATTTCTTAAGTTGAGAATCTCCCGCCCTAGCCATTGGGAAAATCCCGTCATTTCTTGAAATGTAAGACAATAACGGGAAAATCCTGTTATTGCTTTGCATGTAAAATTTAAAGGTCAACGTACCATAATCAGTACGCTAAAACTGAGGTATTAAATTACAAATTTAGTACCGGTACGTAGATATCATTGAAAGTCCAATCCAAGCTAATGTTGGAAGCTTCGTAGGCAATCGATAAATTTTGCCAATTTCTATCAATATATTTAAGCAATCTTGGCTTCTTTATAAAACAACACGCATTTAGGCATGCAGAAATATACAATTTGGTTTGTTTCGTATATTTAGGCTTAACATCCTTACGAAATACCGAGGTTATCAAGGAGAAGACTTTCGCTTAAACTGACATCCGAACCGCTACTTGGGTTACGCATGAAAGAAGGTTTGTGGTTCGACCGAGAATTGAACATGGGACACCTTGATTAAAAGGTGAAAGGGAAATAAAACTATTGCAGGTGGTTTGATATCTGGAAACGTCACCATGAAGTTCACATGATTCGCATTTTTCATTCTTTTTATTTTTGTGATTTAAACCAGTTATTAAAAAAAAAAAAAAAAAAGTTGGTGTAAACCAGCCAACCCTAAAAGTAAACACTTCTTTTTAAAGAATACACAAATAACTAGCAAAATAGTATGTAGTATTTTTACTTCAAAATACTCCATACCCTCTTTTTGAAACAAAATAAAATTAAAATAAATCATAAGAGAAATATTTAGATTTATATGATACACTTAAAGGCTGCACATCTAGAGCTTTTGGTTCTGTATATTCTTGAAATTCTACAGTTAAGTTTTATAGAACCACCATCACAGTTTACCCAATCCTCAAGTTTTCCGAATTTTTAACAATAGGGATTCAACATATCATTACGGAACTCTCCCCCCCCCCAAAAAAAAAAGACTACGGAATATATTTAGGTTAAGCTAAATACAACTGCACAACAAACATGACTGAGTGATTAGCTTTTGTGCTTCTATCGGGAAGTCCGGGATTCAACCAGCATTTGACCATTCTGACAAAGCTTTTCTTCATTCCATCTGTGAATGTAGAAATAGTGCCTGTACTGTGAGTTGGGCGACTTCCTTTTTTATTGTTTTTAAATCGTTATTATTACTAATTACCAGCAGTGACGGTTTTGCGAAGGTTAAGGGGGGGCGGTCTTTCGGACTGAAGCCCGTTCCCCAAAGTTACGGAATGTCTGCAACAAACGAAATATCTATTATTTATGCCTTTACTCATAAACTTTAAGCTCCCGTCAAATAAAAATTACGCATGTTTAAAAAAACTAAACATTAGTAAGAAACCCTTCCCAAAATACTTTTCTAAATCCGCCACTGATTCTCAGTATAAAATGATTTTTAAAGTTGTATCCGGAAGATTATTGCTAAACATATAAACGAAACGAAATATTAGTTATGCCTGTACTCATAAACTTCAAGCACTTCCCAAATAAAATTAGGACTTTTTAGGAAACGAAACAATCAGAAAAACCCCTCCTAAAGTACTTTTCTAAATCTACTACTGATTATTTGTATAAATTGGTATTCAAGGTTGTGTCCGGAAAATTATTGCTAAATCACTTCACAGCTACAGTATAACAGAAATGTGGAAATACGGTTTGACGGATATATTGAAAAACGTACGCTTTGACGGATAAATAGAAAAACGGGCAAGTTTAACTTTTGCGCTAGAAGCTAGAGTACTAAAAGCTCTTAGAAATGAAACGCGGATGACAAACTAGAGAAGAAAAAAGATGTCGATAACTCAAAAGTTAAAATAAAGTTAAATAGCCTCTAAAATTACCCTCAAATACTACATTCTTCATGTTAGCTTTAATTCGTAAAACATGTGCTCCATCCATCTTGATGGTGAATTTCAGAGCGAAATATCACATTCAGGTCATGGAATTCTTATCTAACTATAGAATATACTTACTATAAGAAAGCTATTTAGATAGAAAAATCACGAAGTTGAAAAAAGCCAAAATTTCCAAAATTCTCGTTTTTTCCGCAAAAAAGCCGGCTTTTTATGTGAAAAAAACCATCGATTCAAAAAAGCCGGCTTTTTTGCATCTCTACTACTCAGTATCAGGTATGGATCTACTTCTACAACCTCTATCCAAGATATGATTCCTTTCCCTCAGCCATTTTTAAGTTACAAGAGTTTATTACAAATTTTTGCCATATACTATACATTGTAAATGCATTCAGATGTTTAGGTCGCTTGGGGGTCTGTTAAATATTCTTCGATTGAGCCCATTTTTTTCACAGATTAATTTGGTCCGACATAGAACCAATTTAGCGGTTGGGAGCAAGGAAATTCGGAAATCGAAAATTAAGGACCACCCGGTGTTCTAAAAATGGTGTCACACAGCACTATTCTACAGGGCAAAATAAAGCGAAAATGTTATGTGATGGAATGCCCTCCGGGGCCTCCTTCAGCCGCTATGGGGAATCAACATTTCACTATGTGACAACATCCCACATTAACTTAGAACCATTAGCATTGCTCTAAAAATCCACCAAACAGTTACATTGATTGTTAAGATAATAAGTGGTGCTAGTGACAACGTCTATTGACTTTAATTGTCATCTGCCAAAATAATCAATGTAATTATTTGATGAATTTGTAGATTTAATCTATGGTTCTTTATCTGCGACGCTGCCCCATAGTGCAATTCGCGTCTCCAAACGAGGACCCGAAAGGTACGCAATATTATATATATATTGGTTTATTTTGACCTCTATAGTAGTGCTCTGTGGTCCGTGGACGCCATTTTTAGAACATTTGATATATATACATTTCAGCAGAATGTCCGTTCCTCGCACGGGAAGAATAAGGTTTAAAGAAAATATTTGAAAGCTAGATACATTTTTCTGGTTCCGAATACTTGTCAATGCAAGTTTGATTTCGCTCAAATTATGCTGAAGAGTGCTCCTAAATAACGTTTTACTACTCAAGACAGAGTCAAGTCCTTTACTCGCATCCAGAAATAGTGGAATCTTTGAAATCTATAGAAGTCGTTGAGCAAAATTTTAGTCAACTTCCGTTATCTCAAAATACGCATTTTTAAAGGCTTCTACTATGTCAAAGTTATGTTGCAAAATCGCTTCCTTTCATCCGAAATCAAAAGTTAATTTCCGTTTCGTGGAAATTGTTACTATATCCCTCAAACTGTATTTTCCAAAATATCTACCTTAAGTCTTTTCCCAATGTCGATAATTAGCCAAATTCTCTTCCTGTTATCATTCATTATCATTCTTATTTCAGAACGAAGAGATTGGCAGGAGATTGTGGAGCATGAATGTTTCTGAACTTGTATGGTAAGTGACTTGCCAGGGCACATATGATGATTGTATCAATCATTATTCTTAATAAAGATGTTTATGTATTTAATGAGGTCATCTGTCAATCATATGTCATTAAAAGAAAAATCAGGTTTGATTTAAACTTTTTATTAACTATTGAGATGTTAAAAATTATTCCATGAGTTTGACTTCTTGATTTAAAAACAATAGGAATATCTTGAATATTGCGAGATTTTTATCGTTTAAATGTTTAAAGAAGCCTGCAAGAATTAGTTTTTTCTTGGGGGGGGGGGGAGGAAGAAAAAAAACACTTAACAGGAAACGATGGTTCAATGTAGCGTTTGACGATTATTCTACATTTGAAATGAAATATCTTTAAGTAGCTTGAAAATCCTTAGGATGCATAATTCTTAGGAGGATGTTTTTGGAAATTTATTGGAAGGATTCTTACTAGAATGTGATGACTTCTCTCAGCTTCCAACAGACTCGCAACTTTGGTGCCATACGCGTAGGCGAAACAGAGTTACACACCAGGAAATTTATAAATTTCTTCTGAGAAAATTCAAACGCTTGCGTTTAGCAAAACCTAGGCTGCAAAACCCTATTTCGTTCACCAAATACTTCATTCCATTCTTTTACAGTAGTCTTCTCCCCTAGATGCTCCAGGTAAAGGATGTGTTTTGGAATGCTCACAGTAGATCTTAACGTAGTTGGGTGATCCTTACTGGGACCCAGCTGGCGATCAGGCGGTGCCTCACCATGTCTGACATGTGTTTGACAGAGGTAGGTCTGGAGAGCTAGAAGCCAAGGTAGAAAAGATATGCGAAGAGTACGATGGGTTGCTCTGCCACTATGGAATGAGCGTTCTCATTCTGGAGGGTGGGAACCCACCTGTCAGGAAGCCAGCATGCACACTTGTATAACTTAATTTGCTAATTTAAATAAAATATGTCAATTGCCATTACAGAACTTGTGGAGAATAATTAAAGATGAATTTATCCACCTGCAAAATTACATGATCATCTACTCTTACATATTCTATTAACAAGCTACTCTCTAATGAGAAAATTTTAGCAAATAGGAAAAAACATGGACTTGGTCAATGTCAGTTTTGGGTAATCGACCACGCTCAGGAAACTCTGAGGTGTCACCATCATCTCATTCTGACGTCAGAGTCTCATTCTGTCCAGTCAGGTCAAAAGCAATTGAGAGAGCACGATCTTGGGTCTTTGGATCTCAACCACAACGCGAGACACATCGGAGTCTCCCTGCCTTTGGGACCGGCATTCAATGCCATGGTTGTTTGTTTGACAAGTTTTCATCATGGACTTCATTAAGACAACCCAACCTGCAAGTCACTGGAACTTTGAGGACAGCGCCTAAAGATCACCTACGAGTAAGAGGGAGAAAATTGGAACTACTTCGAATTAGAGTGAAACTGTTGTAAATTAGTTGCTATTCCTTTGTTCTACCATCTATTCCTTAACGCCCTTATTGCTACCAATTTTCAATGAAAATGCATTGGTTATTTTTTTATTATTTTAACACTAAATTCATATTCATTATCTTGTCTAATTTTGCTCATGGTTCTAGTCGCCTAAGACTAGTGGTGGAGTCGCCCCCATTTAGTATGTGCTTTATTGCTATAAATTTGGTATTGTTATCCCGCACCTCTTAGGTGCCTCTCGTTTCTATCCCGACAGTTAAGTGATGTTGGAACACAAGGAACTATTTCAAAAACAAAAACTTGCAATATATTTTACCTAATTGGGGGATCATTATATAACATATGTACGTAAGATCTTGTTATATTATGTTGCGTATGATGATATTAACAATCTCGATTACTGTTATTAATTTTGGGGGGGGGGGAGATTATTCAGGCACAATACGTATTTGAATATTACTTTGGATCTAGAATCTATACTTACCAATATTGAACGGCTATAATTGATTATTTAATTATGTTACGAAACACATCTTTACATGTTTGAAACGTGAATTTATAATAAAATATTCTAAAAATTATTCTAAAAATTACTATTTTTTTAAAAAAAATGTATGAGAAATAATTAATTACATAATCAGATTTAAAAGTAACTGAAAATGAATAAAAAACATTTCCGTCTGTATTGCGGAAGAAAGTAACTGTTACAAAGCTTATTTTTTAATTAGGGGTTGTTTTGCGCTCACGTTGGCAACACTGTGTGCTTGGCGTTTTGTGCATGTGCGTTAGTGACTGACACACCCTGCACGCAAACAGACGCCACTTACACGTTGGGAAACGATTCATGTAATTGTAATAGACAATGAAAGTGGTGCAAGTGATTGAAAATCCCGTCGAGTATGAAATATAATTAGTGATCAGGTTTTTGACATTTATCACCAGTTACGTGAGGTGTATGATGAGAATGTTACGTATGAACCCAAAGTGCGTAAATACGTACGTCTGTTTAGGGCTGGTCGCACGAGTATCATGATGAACAACAATTAGGACTCAATCATCACAGACTCATTAATACATGATGTCAAGAAAGCGACAAGCAGGAGCGGAGAGCGGATGGACCTCCCACCGTAGAATGCGAATGTCGCCCCTAGCGATTATCACCTATTCCTCCACTAGAAGATATTCCTCGCTGAGAAGCGATTCAAAAAAGACCGATGAAGCCAAACAGACCATGAAAGATTCGCTGTCTGAACTAGCGATAGATTTCTTTGATGAGGCTTTACAGAAGCTCGTCTACCGCTACAACAATCTCAACAACTATAGAAACTGCGCTGAGAAGTAGATTTATGTATATATGAACAGGCACAAGGGTAATTAAATTTCTTCCCTTGAGTATTTTCGTTTTATTTTTAAACAGCCCCTAATTAATAATTAAATGTTCTCAACGGTCCCTCATTTGAGAACATTTTCTACGCCATCATTATTGTCTTTTAATAGAGAATGTGTCAGGTGAATATCATTACAGACTAACATAATACCAAAACAAAGGCATTTATTACAAAATGACTCACCAAATGAATCTCTGATACCACAATAATCGCCATCAAAATTTTCCTTACATCGTAACCACACCTCATATTTACAGCGCTCGTCTTTAAGGATTACCTATAGTTAGATAAAACATAAGTTAAAATAATCAGCGATGCATATACACTGAATGGGCAAAAAATCAGATATATCTAGGTAGCGAAAAAGTAATTTCGTGGTGACGCAAATCGATGCGATAACTGAATATAGCTGTGTTATCAGTCAGTATTAATCTTTTAACATACCTGGTGCGGGTGTTATGGCTAACTGAAACAACTCAACCTTGTTTGAATAAGGGTATGATTGTCGGTGTCCTAATGGTAGATGCGAGAATATCCTAAAGTGTTGTGGTGACAGTGTTCCAAACTCAATAGTTTCTCATGCGCATCATGAATGGCTGAGGCAGCAGAAAATTTACAAAAGTCGCTTTCAAAGCGTAAAACGAACGTGGGGAAAAGGAGCCGAAGACAACTCAGTAGAATTTACAGGTAAATAGGAGTACTATTACAAGAGCACATCTAACAGCTTACATTAATGTTGGCAACCGATACCCGTCTTACAAGACACTATTTTTCGAAATCTAACATGAATGGATTATTCCAGCCCACGTTGTAAGACAATGCCATGTTAACAGCAAGAATTATGGAATGTTGCCTACAATTTGCCAAGGATGACAAACTGGACTGTCAATCAGTGGAAGAGGATTGTATGATCCGATGAATCCCTTTTTACTTATTCTATCTTAATAGCAAGATCAGTAAAAACAGGAATCAATGAGCCCTTAGTGTTATGCATCGGAAGTGCAGGGGGACTGCACATAAGTTAGCATGCGGAGACTTTTTGTTTGGATGGACTAGATTCCCTGATAACTGCTGATGCTGCTCCAGCATATGGACGCCACGGACTACTTGCAATCTGTCGGTGAACACGAGCATTTCTAATTCAACTGGCATTTCCTGTAGGACATGGCTTTTTTTCAGCTGCTGTCATATCAGAGTAACATATGACAATTAGTTTACACTGTTCTCTCTTGCTCCCCCTACTCCCACCAGGTCCTGTTGAAGCCCTCGTCTTAATTTTTGAATATATATGGGATACGGTGGAGCTGCAGGTTCAAGCACGATGCTCCCAACCAGCCAATTTGGTGGAACTGAGACACTATCCTGCCTGCATTCAAGAATGATGCCAAGACTCTGTAGCATCTTTAGCAGAACGAATCAAGGCAATTCTGCAACGCAGAGGAGACCGCACGAAGTACTACATAGATGTCTCTAATTCTTTGCCCAATCGGTGCATATGTCATTAATATCGATCATAATACACTTATATTTATAAACGATCCTAGGAGTTTAGGAACAAGGAATGTATAAAGCTTCAGGCTCAAGACAGTCGGGATTTAGGACTCCACAAGAATATGTTAAGTCTATTCATCAATTTATCATATTCCATTAAGAAAGAAACAAAAAGTAATACACTTCTTTACAAATATTTTTCTACTTCAACGCCATATTTCACTGCAGCTTGGGGAAAACGACAGAGTAACGAATTAACACAATACTGACGACATGCCTTAATGACACTGTTATAAGGATGAACGTAGAGCTTAAATACTACAATATTCAGTGCCATAAAGACACATGTACTCTACCGATCTCGTATTGGTATCTTAGTCTTATCTCAGAAATGAATTGCTTGACACAGAAATACGTATGTTTTATATTTGAGTTTAATTATCTTTCATTGAACATTTAGGAAATGTAGAGTGTGCTTAATGTAGTGTATCGAATTTGCGTATGAAATGAACATATTTCTCTGTCGCTAACCTACTGCTGATGATGTAGATGGCTGCCCTGTTATGAACCTGGAAACGGCTCGTCCTTATAGATCGAAAAGTGAGACTAGAGGCGAAGTCCACTTGATTCACTACTTACCCAGTGCAATAGAGAATTAGAATAGATGGTAACTGAAAGTGCTGCTTCTCTGAGGATAGGTTGAGTTCAGAGTTAACGTTGCAGATTATAATTTTATCTCTGAGAGGTTAAAGTGTTGGTCTGCTAGTTACGGGTGACTATACTGGAGATAGAATTGCATGAAACTAGGAAGTCTTCAGTTTATATATAAAGGACGTGGGAAAGTACTGCTTGTGGTGTCTCAAATTCAATATCTCGATGTATGCAGAAAAATGTTAGTTTGAGAGAAATACGTTCATCAGCATAAGTAACTAGAACATCCTTACAGATTGTTAAATTTGTTGCATATACTGTTTCATACGACACGAAAGTTTTACAATGGAGACAAACAACATAATTCACATATGTAGGCTAATCTTTTCCGACTTGTCTAGACAATTTAACAAGTGGATAGAGAAAACAAAACAAAGAAGTCCACGTGCGTGAAATAAACATAAAGATTTCGATAAAATTAGAATATTGATTTTCACTTTTACTTGCTGCAAGCACAACACTCTAAGACTTGCATCTTCTAAGTTTGTTTCGTATGATATATCAAGATTGTTATTATTATTATTTTAGCTTAACGTTCCACGATTATGCTCCCAGGCTAAGGGAGACGGTGATGATGATAATGAATCAAACAATGAAGAAAGTGGGAAAAAACGGGAGAACCGAGAGAAAATTCACGAATACAATGATTGTCGATTTGGTGCGAGTCATACTCAAACCAAGAATTTCGCGTACCAGAGATAAGCGTTCTACCACTAAGCCACCACGACCTTCCCACAAAGATAACTATATTTAGCTACATGTTAAGATATGAAAAAAAAAATAGTTTGTAAATTAATTTGTTTTAGTTAAACAGGAAGGGATACATACATACTCCTAATATCACTGACGAAATCGCCTATGATTACACTTGAGAATTATTAAAACATACGATAAGTGAATAACATTATCTAAAACATACAAGGAAGTTTTTAAAGTTTAATGCCACACAAAAGTACATATATAGAAATGGCTTAACTTATTCGTCGAGAATGAATCTCATTTTAATTACAATATTTGGCACAATAAACTCTCTTTTCGCTGGCAACATCACAATTTTGCGGTCTCTGACACACCTAATTTGACTGATTAGGGTTTCAAGAAGTTCTTCTCCATTAAGGATATAATAAGATAGGCCTACTGCGTAAAAAGAGATTGTCAGTTACGGGGAACAAAGTCGGGAAACACGCAAACTTTAACACATTTCAATTTTCTAATTTGTATACAGGAAGAAATATTTGATTCATCAACTAATAACCTGAGTTCAATTCTCTGTGCCGTATTTTACGGACTATAAAACGCACTTTTTTTCTTCGAAAAATTGCCTCCAAAAATTGCATCTTATACTGGAAATTAATATAAAGATGCCCAGTGTAAACATTCCCCTCAGTCTTAAAAATGGCCATATATTATTTCGGTGCTGCGAGGAACCTATCTCTATCTGGCACCATTGGATTCACCTGGCAGCAGCAGTACACTGATGCGACGAACATGAGTTGCGAGGATTCACAAGCTTGCCATAACCCTGTCTCCCTCCCGCCCCGCCATCACAAACCCAGAGCCACATACCGTAAACACTGCGAAAAACTGGAAACAAGGCGAACCATAACACCTCTAACATGCGACAACGGAACTAACCAGTCGATCTGTTAGTCGACAACCCATAACGTCAGGCTCGAAAGCCGAAGGCAGCACCAACCCACTTACGACAAAACATCGTTCCCTACCAAAGATTGATTAGCTTTTTTTTCGCCATGCAGGCGATACAAACTAATTTCAATAGCGCACAGTTCAGTTCTATAAACTAAGATTTTTTTAGTCTGGCTTTGCAATATAATAATAAAAATGGTAAAAATGTTACGGTATTTAAAAAAATGCTTAAAAATTAAGGTGCGTCCGTAAAATACGCTAGTTTGACGATCAAATTTCTCCTTGACCTACGTGTCTTCTTTCCATCTTTCAGATCAGTAGAAAGAACGATCCCCTGGACGTTTCTTCCTTGTTGATTTGCTTCACTAAACAGCATCTTGTAGCCACTTCCTTGCTCTCTTGCATTACCTTTTCATCTTGTTTCTTGCACGCACAGCATCCCCAACTTTCTTCTTTCCATCAGATTTTTCTGTCTTCCTCGTCCATTCATCGTTCCGACATTAAGTGTTCCCACTGTGTTTCTCGCTCGTGGATTAGCTTGTTTAACCAAGCCCTCCTTCTTACTTACTTACAATAATTCATTTCCGATTAAATAATATTATAATCACTCGTCTTTGTAGTCTTAAATGATTGTTGAATTCTTAAATGTCATGTGTCTTCTGTAATTTTTATATTTAATCAGAAGCAAGTTCCTGAATATAGCCTTTTAGAAAGTCACAAAATAATATTTTAAGAAAGAAAAAAAAAGTATTCCGGACTTTACCAAAACTTTCCCTTGAAGAGAAAATATGTTGTGTGTCGCCGATGACTTGTAAATGTTATCTTTTAAGTAACTATCATGTATGCCTACTCTGTACTTCACAATATTTCCTCATATCAAAATCTCCTGGGCGTATTGCAAAATTCTGAAACATGGATATTTACATAAAAACTAGTTCCTAAGTGATTTCTTTAACTGATTACGACGGTATGTTGCATAGTTTTGTAGTTATTTTACCATCTTCTTCGGCAGCTTGTAACTTGGAAAAGATGCATTTCCCGTTCTATATTTATAAACATACAGAGGGTGTTCAGTCTACATTTGCCCAATTTCGACTTCCCTAAAAAATTAGAAGAATCCATGGCGCCAGGTCCGTAAGTGCTCGATGTGTTTCCCTTTGTTCCTAACAATAGCCCGACAGCGTAATTTCCACTGTAATAGGCTTCTCTGAAGAACTGGGAGGGGAATATTGTCCCATTCCCTTTGCACACCTTTTAAAAGTTCTTCCACAGTAGTCACACGCCGTTTTCCCAAAGCCCGCTTCAGCAATCGAAATCCACAATAGTCCATAGGACTTGCATCTGGAGATTTAACAGGTACCTCATTGAAAGGTATCACCTGTATACCACTTGCCTCCTCCATCTCCCTGTAGAATGCGAGGGACGATCGTGAGGTATGTGATGAGGCCTTGTCCATGTGAATGCGCACCAGATTGGCGTCATTTCCGTACATTGTTGGAATCTCAAGCTCGTAGATCGGCCGCATGATCTGCTCCTGAAAATACTGCGAATTTATTTTGCAGTTCTTCGCCACCCTACGAATCTTCAGTTTACCTCGGTAACAGTAGCCAGTAACGACCATGAACCCTTTTGGGAAGAATTCTTTACAGACACGGACCCACCTTCTGAAGTTCTTGCCGCCTTTCTCTCGGTACATGATGGCTCTCGGTTTGCCGTAGTCGGAAAGGTAAATTCATGCTTCATCGAGCGTTACAACGTACATCCACCTTTGTTTTGCCAGATACCGCTCGTACAGCTTCCGGGCGTTACACTTTCGTTCCTTTTGGTAGGCATCCGTGAGAAGATGGCCGCGAGCTTTCATGACTTTTTCCAGCTTGAGTTGATGGTGTACCGTGCGGTTCACAGTCCCCAAAGACACGTCAAGACGATTAGTCATACACCTTTGTGTTGGCGGATTTTCTTGCATTGCCATTTTGCGAAGTTTCCTCTGCATGGTGGAGGTGCCTTGGTGCATTCCCGCTTCCTAGGCAACTTCGTTGGTGATCCAAATGGTGGAGCTTCGTTGCCCTTGTACTTTTTAATAACATTTTTATTCCACTTAAACTGATGTTGCAACCATTCTTCTTGCACTGTTTTCTAATGACAAACATTAAAGTGGGCGTCATAAAGAGCCGCAACATAATCTTCCCAAAAC
The DNA here is from genome assembly GCF_964235325.1 of Thermobia domestica. Taxonomy (NCBI): domain Eukaryota; kingdom Metazoa; phylum Arthropoda; class Insecta; order Zygentoma; family Lepismatidae; genus Thermobia; species Thermobia domestica. The sequence goes on from NC_137458.1 coordinate 59,163,419, forward strand.
CGGCTTAGTTTGGGCGGCATTTTGGTCACAGAGCGGAAACCCACACACTTGGAAACAAATTTAACACAACACTCACAACAATGGTCCTGTTTTGTGCGTTATTGTCGTCCGCGCGGAAAAACAACTCCGTTCACAGGAAGCCACTGCACAACACTGCAGGACGCCACGAGCCATGTCGGGTGAGTCCATTCTGCCCGGGAGGGGGAAGGAACGAAATGGGCCAAACGTAGGCTGAACTACCTCTGTATTATTTCGTTTCTTTCGAGATCCCCTACGTCATGGCTATGTCCGTTGTCGCCAATATTTCAGCACCCAGTATACATATACATGTATCACAAGAAAAATAAAATACAAAAATAGCAATACTTACCTCTAAGGAATAATTACCCGGAGCAGAGTTCTTAAGTTCACACACGAGAGTATTATTCTCCTACGAAATACAGAAAAAAATTATTAAGCAAAATGGCTTTGTTTGTTAATTTTTTGAAATTTAGCGTCCCTTTTCAATACCATGGCTTGTATGACACATGAACCTACTGTTTCAGATAGAATCTAATCCACTGTAATCCGTTCAAATTACAATTCTCTCCCATCGGGAATCGAACCCGAGACCACGTGTACCAAAGGCGTGTGTGTGTTGGCTAAAAGACCAGCGAGTATGCCATCACTAAAATATAATATAAAATTGAACTGTACGTGGTTACTATCTTTACTTGGGTTTCCTAGTTGTCAAATAGTTACCCCCACTTTGATGTGGTTATGGGTTTGATTTCTGGTTGAGCAGAAAAACTTCATTAGACTATAGATATTGTTATATGTGTGAGTTTAATGTCTCCCTTCATCACCAAACGAGGAAGCGGGTCTGCAAATTGAGAAAGGGCCACAGATATTCCCACTAAGAATCGACTCTGGATCTCTTGCATTAAAAACGAAAATCATTATTTATTCAGCGGGAGATCTAGACTACATATGATAAATGTGTAAATTCAGTGTTTTATTACTATTAAGCACATCTCTTTCTTATTAACTAAAGCTGTACTTACTAAAAACAAGAGTTACTGTCTTCTTTAGCAGGGATTCTTTCAGAAAATTAACATAGCTAGACTAACTACATTACTGTTGATTATCCTTACTGTATTCTTAAAATTTGGTTTGAAGATACAAAAGCTTTGAAGAGACGACAGTTTTAAAATTTTCCAATTTTCCGTACCCAAATTCGGTTATCAGTGAAGTAAAAATAGAAGAAAGGTGAAGCAAGCGAAACTTTAAGTCAATGGTTCATTAATTATTAATTGATAGCTTCACAGGAAACACGTACATTTACAGGATGTAGGAGATTGGCATAGTTACAAAGAGAATAAAATAAAAATAAAAAATAAATTCTGGAAGTACTTAAGTCGTTTTTACAATATAATCAACGATGATAAAGTCAGTCTAGCAACATTAATTTTCTGAAAAGAATTCGTGCTAAAGAAGGCAACGCTGTTTAACTGAAACGTTCACGTTAAGATTTACCATCTAGATGCTTTTGATACGCATACCTTTAGTTAGTAAGTAATATGTACCTATTTAATCATTCAACACCTCTTTCTTAATGGAAAACTTACTTCCTAGATAATTGATAGATACGAATACCATCATATATGGAAAGAATTAACTTTTCTTTTACAAGACAGGCGAATACTGTATGTAACTTGAAATTTTCCAAGACCAATATTCAACATTCTTTACAGATTTTATGAAGATAAGACCAGCAAAAGGATCACTGGTTCTGAAATGAGAATAATTTGAGGTACTACCCGAGAACATTTGAAGAAAGCTAATAGTATTTTGAAATTCTTTCAAGTACCATTCATTGGATTTTATTAGATACAGGTTTTAAACTCAATTCGAATTTTTCAATTTTGCACTCGTATTTTAACTGTAATCACATTATCTTGACTAGTACATTTGGAATGTTAAGAGTTATTTATATACTTTTAATTAAGTTCAGAAAACTACTATCCTGATTACCATTTCATTAGTTAGATAACTAGATGATTTAAATGAATAAGTCGAAATCAATTTTCGATTAAATAATCCCTTTATGGATGAGTCACTCCTGTGCGTGTGATCCCGACGTGCGTACTAAGTTTGAAGCTGATAAAAAAATAGAATACTGGTTCGGACTCCATTTTAACAAAGTTCGGTTCTGCCTCATACAGCTTTGGTGCTGAAAAAAGAATTTTAACTCTAATCAATAATTTATTGATTCAAGAAACAAACTCGTAACTGCATACTGAAGTTCTTTACAAAGAATTATGTCAGAAATTATGTATGAATGCTGACAAAAGAAAATAATGTATTTCTTTCATTCTCGTTCTTATGAATTTAAATTCATTCACGAAATAAATTGGTGATAAAACAGTGCTTTAAAGAAGCACGTCTATTGTCTGGGAAATAACAAAATACACTTCACGACTCCTATTTAGTAAGTTTGTTTGAAGGCAAAGGGACAAATGAAAATGCAATGAAATCTTTCAGTTTAACGTCCCACAATTATGCTCTTTAGGCTAATGGAGACGATAATTAAGGCAAGTGAATAATGATTGAAGAATTGGTGGAATAAGAAAGTGGGAGGAAACGGAGTATTCCGGAGAAAACCCACGATCACAATGTTGTCAACTATAAACTTATTTGGCCGGGGTTCGAACAAGGGACCCACGGACCAGAGATAAGCGCTCTACCACTTAGTTACCGTGTCCCTCTTGAAAGCAAAGGAAAATCCTATATTCATGAAACCATCTCACAGTAAGTAGTATACATTCTACAATATTTTAACGTTCAGTAAAAAGAATTCAAAAGATAATACATATAACAATCGATAAATTTCATTTAGCTGCACAAAATGATATGCGTGTGTGTAAATTCTCATGTGTAGTTTTCGAGAAAATTGATAACAAGTTTCATTTTTGTAAACCTAAAATCTTATGATGTCCGAAAATCAACTTTTTAATCATGACACTACCAGAACACCAGTATACACTATAGTTAATGAGATATGATCTAATCCGTAATCTTTGTATTACTATGATATTGTTTAGAGATAAGACATATATCAATCGACAGATCATATTAAGATTAATAAAATGACAAGTTTGGAGGCGAATTATTGTGCACAATTTTTGAAGAAAAAAAAAAAAAACGGATAAATAATCGTTCGTTGGTAATCTGGTGCAGCTGACAGTTTTTATTCTGCTGGAATAGTTTCTTTTCTTATTAGTTTATGTATTTTACAGGAAAAACCTAAACTGTTAGGTAGTAGATTCTATTTATTGCTGTTTGATTTTTTAATTTATAGTATTTTATAGGAAAAACATGGGCTGTTAAGTAGCAGATAGTATTTATTGCTATTTGATTTATTAATTTATTATTTTATAGGAAAAACATGAACTGTTAAGTAGAAGATTGTATTTATTGTTGTTTGATTTACTAATTAATGTATTTTATAGGAAAAATATGAAAATGAAATGTTAAGTAGCAGATCATATTTATTGTTGTTTGATTTATTAATTTATGTGTTTTATAAGAAAAAATAGAACTGTTAAGTAGCAGATTATATTTATTCTTGTTTGATTTATTAACTCGTGCTTTATGAAAAAAAAAAAACTTAAGTAGCAGATTGCATTTATTCTTGTTTGATTTATTAATTTATGTATTTTATAGAAAAAACATGAACATGAACTGTTAACTAGCGGATTGTATTTATTGGTTTGATTTATGAATTTATGTATTTTACAGAAAAAACATGAACTGTTAACTAGCGGATTGTATTTATTGGTTTGATTTATTAATTTATGTATTTTATAGGAAAAACATAAACTGTTAAGTAGCAGATTGTATCTATTCTTGTTTAATTTTTCTTAACAGTGATGAACATACTACTTGTAAAATAAAATAAAAATGGGTAGATGACCTCCTTCAACTCTTATCTTTCTTAAGTCTGGAGAACAAGTTTTCGGATAGTAATGATCACCGATCTTACTATTTATAACATTTCAATGAACGTGTGACACATAACCCAAACTTCTTAAAGCTCATCCGTAATCCCACCACATTCATTCTCTTTCAGTAGAGAAATTATTTGCATTATTACGATGAAACAAAATTTCTAGTTTTACATCCCACATTATACACTGAGGCTAAGTGTATATGACGATAATAATAAAATGGTGGAATTCAGAAAGCGGGAGGGAATACAACCACCCCAGAAAACCCATGCACATGATGTTTGTCCACCCAAAGCTCACTGGGTACGAGCTGGGATCGAACCAGGTACCCCATGTACCAGAGATGAGCGCTCTACCACTGAGCCACCGCGGCTCAAATCACGATATGTATATCGTCCACCGTTATATTGAAAAACAGACCTTCAATGATATGACACTACGTGATCACCTACCATACACATACATTTTGAAGGTGACGTGGTACTTCGTTAATACGAAAGGTTGTCACTTGACCAACAGTGGCAATTTTAACTATTGATGGAGGGCGGAGGGGTGTGACTTTTTTTTCATTGTTAAGGAAAATAAAAAAAAAAAAATCACGCCTTTAGTTTTCAAGATAACAAATTGAGACTTTCCATACGAATTGTCTTTACCCTAGGGTATTCCTCAATTTTTTTTTGAGATTCTTACGTGAAACCGGGTCCGGGTCCGAGGGACGCATGTGTTCCGACGGGGTGATTTTTTCAGAAAAATTTCCGTTTTTTTCCCGATTTTTCCGGTTCAGGTGTATGATACGGACATGTGAGTGGTACCATTGGTAAGGGCTCGTTATACTGAAGAAAACGGTGTTTGACCCATGACTCTAAATCAAATGACGCAGTATATTTTTGAAGTATTTTTGTATATATATATCAAAAACATGGGTCACCTTCAAACTTTCCAAAATTCTACCGACCTTACTTTTCAAGATAAAAGATTGAAATTTTGCACACGTATTATGTACATGACAGCGTGTGAACCCAGGCTCGGGCCAGAGGGGCGCAAAAGTTTCGAAGTATTTTCAAAAAGTGCTCCGGCTTTTCCCGACTTTCCCGTTTCAGGTGTATAATACGGACAAGCGAGTAATACCGTTGGAAAGTATGCTCTATCCTGAAAAAAAAAAAAGGTATGAACCATGACCCTACGATAAATAGTAATGAAGCAGTAGCTGTTTGAGTGAAAGCCTAAAATTCATCTCAAGAAATGGAAATCCTAAAAGGGTTCATTACAGCATGTTAATATTTCTAATTTGTAAATATTTTGAAGACAATTCATTTAGTACAATTGCTTTCTCCGTAAAAATATTTCATACAAATAAATAGTTTTAGGTCATCCTTGTAAAAATATTTTTGTAGCAGTAACAACAAAATAATTAGCACAAAATAATAGTGTGTTTGCACCCCCACTTGGCAAAAATAAGGTTAATTTTAAAATTTTTCATTTAAACCCTACAATAGTATTACAAAATTAGTGGATTTGAGAAATAAGTACTGGACTGTCATTTGGAAAAAAGGTTTAGAGAACCTGATTTTAAGACTTTTCGACGAAAAACACATACATCAATATTGTCCTCTGTATTTTTCATTAAATTGCTTTGGTTTCCCCTTGACAAGGTCTTTCATCACTGACTCCGAAAAATATTCAAAAGATTTGAGAAATGCGCTTTATGATGTTTCAAATATATGAGACAAAAGGATTAATCATGTATCTAGTCCAAAATACATTTCTAGTTTCAACACACAATTTATAATTCTAGATAGCTATGATATATAGTAATAATTTTAACATTAAGGGCATAGGAATAAAGCAGGAATGAAATGTAACCAAGTTAAACAAGGATCAAGTTACAGAGATGGCTAGGATAACGTGTTTTTCGGTATCTACTATCACAGAAGCTTTTTAAATATTCATAAATAGACATCTTCAATCATACAAATATAATAAAAAGCACACAAAAACTTAAAGAGATTATAACTTCAAATAATAATTCAAGATATTTAACAAATTTCTATCTATGCCCTTTCGATCATGGTTCACTTATAAACTTTCACTTTTTCATCGTTACACTTTTCCACACTATTTGTACTATTTGAAGAGGGGGGGAAAAGGGAGAACAGCAGCTCCAACGAATTACTTCACAATATTCTACAGGAGTAGATAACTAGTTGATGTTTCTTCTTTCTAACACAAGTGCACACTGTCCGTTAATAACGTAGTTTCTCAGGGTGGCTTATGTGCTGTTCTTTCAACAGGGGAAAATCCTGACGGGTTGATGGCAGTTTGTTCAAATACTCAGGATAAGCAAACGCAATTGTACATATAAAACATATAGAAACCATCTCTAAATAAAATATTTACTTCCAGCAACCCTGATTCTCTTATCGGAGCACTAAGTTTCGCAAGAGAATTGATGATTTCAGTTTCTCAAGCATGTAAATATTGCTAACTAACTAAATGAAAATATGCAAAAACTCATTAAATATTTATAAACATCATACATATAAGAGTGCTTTAATTCAAATAAACTGTGATTAGCAATAGTGTCGACTGTGGACTGGTGCTTGTCTGTTTTGGTCACACCTGCTGCTATGAAAATAGAATTGAAATGAAAGAATGCTTTGTTTTGTTGGTTACGAGGATTGAACAAAATTGCTTTCTCATTAATATTCACCAACATAAAGATTTTTTTTTCTAGAACATAAAAATATATTAAAACCGATTTTTCCTTAAGTTGCCTTAAATAGTCAGGGACAAAAGAGTATATATAACCGGGAAGCGCTTATAAGTGATTTTGAAATGAAGTATAACTTACTGTTGATGATATTACGTATGTAAATAATAAGTGCTATTACTAACGACTTTAAAGAAAAAGAAAAGAAAAACGCAACGACAAGAATTAAAAAAGAAGAAAAAAAGCTTTTAATTACGGAAAATGTATTTTCCATTTATCAATATTCATCTACAAATGTAACAGAGAAATAAATCTGGTAATTACTCTTAACGTTATGCTATGAGTACTCATTTTGCATGAGTATTTGACCACATAATATTTCAAGACCCGCTTCTGTGCTCTTCGTCAGTCACTTGATGTACTTCTTTCAGTTTATGTTTTTATCCTGAAAGCTGTGGAAGGAAACCCAGGAGCAAGTACCCGTCAGTTGGTGGATGAGATCCAGTCATCACAAACCAGTGTCATTCGTCATCTGCATCAACTTGGTTTTCGCTCCAGGCAACCGAGAATGTTTTCCTATAAGTTGACTCCAGCTCAAACTCAACAACGTGTGACCTTTTGTGAAGAACTCCTTCGAAACCCAAATGACGACAGATTTTGGCAGAGGATCATCACGAATTACGAAAAGTGAATCTTTCTTCGTTATCCTCACACCGGTAAACAATGGCTTCGACCAGGTACCGAGACGCGACCTGTCGTACAATGGGGGAGTTTTGAAGAGAACACAATGCTCTGTGTGTGGTGGAATTTCGAAGGTCTTGTGCACTGGGAGATCGTTCCACATGGCCATGCCGTAGATATTGTACGTTGAACAGCTGCAACGAGTATACGACATTGTTCGCCGTCGTTACCCAGTACTGGTGCACCGAAAGCGACTTCTCCTCCAATTTGACAACGCTCCATGCCACAAATCTAGGAGAGTCCACCAGAAAATTGTGGACATGGATGGCGTGGAAGTTTTACCACCCACCCCCTACAGTCCCGACCTTGTGTCATCCGATTTTCATCTGTTTCGTTCTATGGCACACTTCCTGCAGGGCAGACAATTCCATTCCGTGGTTGATGTGAAAACGGACATTACTGAGTTCTTTGCTTCAAAGCCTGCAGTCTGGTATCATCAGGGGATTGTGTCATTGGTGGAACGTTGGAGAAGGACCATACAGTGTGATGAGATATACTTCGTCAAATAGGCTTCTGTGGTACAGGGGGAGTCTGGTGCTGAACCTTACCCATAAACACGCTACGAACATATGACTCACATTGATATTTGAACGGTAAGAACTCATTTAGTTGGCCACCTGTTTTTTTATATTGAATGACTGAAATTAGAGTGCAGTGTTAGAAACAGACAAACAGGTATGTGAGTTCTTTGACTTATGAGTTCATTATTTGAATGATTGACGATAAGCGCACGAACGGCTTTTGAAAAAAACATTACATAGTTAAATACTGTTACAAAGTAAGAATAGTCATAACATTACGTTCAACTATAAATGTTCATATATCTGGTTTTTTTTTTTTTTTTTTTTTTTTTTTTTTTTGCGTGGAACTGTTTCATTCTTGGAAACTGGGAAATGTTACTGGGCATTTAATTAAAACTAACATCACATTTTATATTTCAAATTTGTTAAATTTCACTTTTCTGGTTCATTTTAAGCATTTCATTACGGATCAGAACGTACATACAATGTATGGCTAATGTACATTCATGCAATACTTACAACAATCTGAGATGATGTTGAATGTGATCTTGTTGTTACCTGCTTGCAACAATCCTCAGAGTCAACTCGAACTTCTTCTCGAATAGTTGTACAGTTTTTACCACCAACCTGAAATATATATATAAATTCCAATTCAGTTAAATTCAAACTTACAACAATTTCTTCTACATACACGGTACATAAAATGAATTGAATATAAAATAAGACACAAACATATTGATTTATCTATCTATTTGAAAGAACAAGAATACAGAATAATAAATGCAACTAGCTCAAAATCCATTTAAAGATTTCATACTGCAAGATTCAGTACAAGCAATTTATTCCTACAACTGTAAGTAGTACACAGATTTACAAGATGGATAATCTATAGCAGAAATTACGATAGAAGACGTAACTAAATCTCTCTTCTAGGTTAAAGGGACATGAACAAAGGTTAGTTAGAAACTGTGATGTACTATTCCGACATTTAACTGGCATGAGGAAGACTTGAATTTTTTTGTTATAACAAATTAAAAACCAAGATTTTCTTCATTTACTTAAAACTGGGATACACCTCATAACAATAGGTTAATTAAGGATTGTATATTTATATTAGACTTTTGGAAATTTCATGACGGCCTTAGGGTGAGGTCCAGAAAATTGACCTATTACCCTTCTCCGCCCATTACATGGTAGTGAAACAGATATTTTTTCTGAAATCCGATGTTGCCAACAAATTCGAACTCCATGACAGCTCTCAGCTAAAATAGGAGAGGGTGAGTAAAAGCTGATCTCCGTTACTTGAGTAAGGAATGGAATGTTTTAAATGTTTTGGCGAAGAAAAAAGTAGCCTGGAAGCTGCGAGTCCTTCGTGTTGCTTTGTTATTTGACACTTCAACAGAATATCTTTCTTCTTCCGTTAAGAAGGAGCGAACCATATGTGCAGGCCAGTTGGTCAATGTTTGTTCATCTCCCTGTTCTCTATATAGAAAGAATGAAATAAACAAAGAAGGCAAGAAATACATTTTGGCATTTTTTTAAAAGATAAACATGAATGAATCTATTGCAAAAAAGCACGAGGAAAGTATCTTCAATTCTTCAATTCTAGTCGAATAACAATATCTGAAGCGCATGATGAAGAAGTAACTTTCTCATTTACATAATAGATAAGGCAACAAGATATCAAAAATTTACGAATAGTGTATTTCAATTATATTTTACATTTTATTAAATTACATTATTTTTAATTATTTTATTACATAATTACACTATATTTTACATCGATTATTTTTATAGAATTCTTCACTAGAGCATAGGCCGTCTAAATTAATTTTCTTTTACTGAGTTTTCCTCATGACACCGGAAGAACATAGACATAATATTAAATTTTCTTCTTTCTCTTCGTTATTTGATAGTGTTATGTATAGGCCACGGGGTATAGATCGAGTTACCCAGGATGACTATGGTTAGTTATTAGCGGAACAACTATTCTCATCTATTATATTATTATTATCGCTGAGAGGTATTTACGTATTTAATAGAGATCTAGGTATAGTTTGAATGAGTTTTAACATTATAATGAGAAATGGGGAAAAAATTTGGAAAGGATGCTGACAAATAATAAGTAAAAGGTAGTATCTCACAATTCGTTTGAGGGGAAAACGAAAATCGTGGACAATTCTGTCAAGATTTCTCGCATAATTCTGTAAACTTTCCAATTGTAATGTCAAATTTAGCACCAGGAAATGTTGTTTTACTATTATAGTTAATTTAATATGCTTTGTTTCGGATTGATTCCCGACCAAACACAAAATTTTCAGTTTTTAATCTACATCTTTAGATAATTGAATTAAGAAAGAGGGAACCTTGACCTAGCACAACAATCAAGAAAGCAATGTGATAACCACACATGACACAACTTGCCTTCGTTGTAACATTAAATTATTATTTTTATTACCGCTAATCATAAAATTATTTATTAACTGGCTGAAGAACCGGCGTTCACGGGAAGAGTAGATTTATGGAGAATATTTGAAATATGAATCATATTTGAACCCTTTTTTCGCATTTAGAACAGGTATTTAAATGGAAATTAAATTATAAAAGGTTAGACGACCCAAGTGCTATTTTCAAAAATTGATTTTAAACTGTTTAACAGCTTTTGACATATTCTATATTTGAACCCTTTCCCCCTAGGATACGCCTTTAATGAAAGTGACATGAAAGAAATCCGACTCTTATAAAAAAGTTCATGTATGTACACTTCTTATAAAAAGTGTAGGTAAAGTCACTTCTTATAAAAAAAGTTCATGTAGGTAATTTTCCTCGAATGAAATTTCCTCAAAACATGTCGCTCGTATTTCATGTTTAAGCAATAACTGCAGCATAATATGATATACTTTAAGAAATTGGAGTGAGAAAATTTAGTGGAGTGGCCTGTATCTTTTATTACATATTGAGAAAATAGTTATAGAATTTTTCCTCTTAAAGTGGGATTTCACAAAATGCTGGAGCAAATGTTCACTTACTTTTAATACTGAGTTTATATACTGTTTCATCTCCCTAACATGTCGCAAAATATCCTATTCTTGACATACAATTTAAACCCTATTCCTCCACCTTAGCATATACATTTTGATGACATAACAAGTGACTATCGTTTTACTGTAATTAAAACTTTCAAACTATGCGAATTCAAGAAGGAGATTAAAACATATTCTTGGGACACTAAATCGATTGCAAAAAGCCGTTTCTTGTTTTACTCATTTAAAAGCAAATATTTTACTCATTATTTAATTAATATTCTTAATTTTATCGAAACAAAGTTGAAATAAGCAAAATAAATAAATAATAACAGAATTCATTCTCCTTAATAGTTGAAAGTGGTGTATATTTTGTATTTTAATACATACTTTTTAAGAATAAATTATGACATTTGCATTAAATAGTGAATATTACACATGATTTCTTGCTATAGATAGATCAGACAATAAAAATATGGTGTACTCTGAAATATTAATGGTCGTGTACTTAAATTTTTTTTCTAGCATTAACAGAAAATAGAGCATGTACCTTTCGTTGGCGAGGGGGAGAAAAGAGCAAAGTGGAATCCCAAATCCACGGCAAGGGGGAAAAAGAAAGAGAGGAAAGTGACCTCCTAAACCCACGTGTGTAAGTCATAAATCAGAGTATAACAGAGACCAAAACTATGGCAACGTTGGTGGATACACATTTACTTACAATGTCACTAGTAAGAGGATACGAGTGTTCGGACATTGCCGAAACCACCCACGGAGAGCTTTCTTGTTCTTTCTACGACTTTATATAGACTATTATGCTTTCGTCCTTTGGGAATACACTGTCCTTAATACAAAATACACAGACTACACTCATACAAAGCTATGCCTGAAATGAATTTTGGAGAATTAAAAACAAAGAGCAAAGCAAAAATACACGTCACATTTGTAGACATAATTTGATACTAAAATATTAAAATAAAAAATCGGGTGAGTTAGAATCATGTTACATTGGAATTTTCCTATTTTGTTTCAGTTCACGGTGTTGCAAGACGAAAAGGTGGAGGTAAATTTCCTGGCTAGCTGCTGTAGTTACAGAGGTGCAACAGAGGAATTTAACCACCCACCCACGCACGCACACCACGACACGACACTGAAGCAGCAAAATTAGTACAGTGATTTAAGCAGATTGGTGGCGTGAACGATTAACTGCGTAGAAGGAGACAAAAGACTGCCACAGACAAAATGAGACAGCAAACCACCGTGGCGAACCCACGAATCTGTTGATAGAACACGGCATACACAAATCGCGTACGTGACGATGACATCTATACAATATATATGTGTTACTATACCTCAAAGTGGAAGGCTCTGATCATCGCCTACAACCCCGTATATGGGCACGTGACCGTACCAATAAACCTGACCTTGCACCAACTGTTTTGTTTCATGACAAAGCGTGTTAACGAGGAGGTTAACAAACAAAACGGGAGGATCTGAAGAGAAACACATCTTCATTAAATAGATTCTTCAAAAATAGAGGACTGGAATAAAATCATAGTGTAGTGCGGAATTCGGAAACAGAGAGTACACGGACTGCTTTTCATCGAAGGTACTCTTACTGAGAAGGGTTATGAACACCCTCTTGAAGAAGATGTATTCCTGAGAACGTTAAACATCGACGCAACTTCTCCGCAATGTCTTAAAAGAACAGTGCCCTCTTCATTACCAATTAATCCGGTTAACTGTCCCTGAATGGTTAGATGTCCAGTTTCCAGACACATGAATCGGTCATCGTGGTCCCCTTGAGTGACTACCACGGTCTCCAGATCTAATATAAATCTAGTATTTTTGATGTCGTTTAAAGGCGGCGATTTAATCAGTTAAGATTAAAAATATTCAGCACACTGAAGCAATGCGTTGTCACAATGTGCAGACACGAATATATCGCACGTCCTGTCAAAGGTGAACAATTAGAAACTTGGCTTAAACACATGTATTGATATTGCGGGTATACTTACAATGAATTTTTATGTAAATTGAGTTTTAACTCATCCGTATTTAAAATAACGAGACCAAAGGAGAAGCGACACTTTTACATTGACAACAATACTACATAAACTCTGTACTTAAGTTACTTCTGTAAGGATTATTAACTGTTTTTCCATGATACATTGAAAGCATTTAATTGCATAAATGAAAAAGCGTCTCGTAAAATACACAGAAGATACACAACTAGGTATAAACTAAATTAAATGGTGAATGGGTTTTAGAGGACAACATCAAGGAAATATATCGTTACAGTAAGTTAACATTGACTATCTACTTTAACTACCTAAACAACACAAAGGTGTTCATCGTAAGATCTTACCACGTAATGAAGAATAATTGATGGATCATTCATCAATAGTCAAATGTTCGCATTAAACTCACTAATGCTTGTTTATGCTTCCTTCCCTTTCTCTGAAAATACAATTATTCTCTTAAAGAATACTGAATAGTTTTAAAGAGTCTATTTGAGTTTGCATGTTGGTATTCTCCAATTTTTATTTAACTGTAAAACTCTATATTCTCTACTATTACTCCAGTTCATTAAAAATTTCAATTAAATATTAAAGTCCACAATTCAAAAACAGTAACATCAATACACACAACTGGCTACCAGTCATATATAAACATAAGGATAAATATGAAGGAAAACTATACTGTAAGCCCTTTGTTGCTTAGTGATATAACTAAATTGCTATAGCTGCTGAGTAATATTAGATTAATATCTGATTTGATGTTGTTTAGCAACTCTTCTTAATATATTCATTTCCACTTACTTCCTCCTCTGTCTATCTTACAAGGGCATGCATGGGGTGGGAAAATACTGCCACATATTAACTACCGTATGAAGCACAAAAAAAAAAAAAACTCTATAGCAGATATTCGAAAATATGAATTTCAAAGTTACAACTTTTGAAAAATAGGAAAATAATTCTTAATAAAAACAGAATGAATAAACAAACAAAGAAAAACTTGGCGTAACAGCCCGATTTGTGGACCTGAGCCGCTCTACGTCATCTGTTAACAATTGGTGGAACTACGTCTACTCTGGTGACAAACGCGTGGGCAGCGCGCCGCATCGCCCTATCGCTAACCGGCGTATTGGGAGCTCTCTAGACCTAGTGGCTGTCACGTCTTTTGTTCACGTGACTTCCCAGTTTGCATCACGACGCTGGGTGGACGCCGAAAATTCGGAAATCGAACCCGGGACCAAGCTGGCATGAATCCAACGCTGTAACCACTAGAGTACGATGTCCCCCGAAAAACAGAATGAGTACTAACTAAAAACCTAGGTATCTATGTTTAAGAATCGTTCAATGTCTGGGAGGGTGAACCATTATTATTAAAAATAATTCTCGTAATCAGAAAGAATACTGAAATGAAAGTTAAATAAACTTTTACTTTACGATAATGTATACAAATCAATTGTGTGGTTGATTTTTTTTAACAGCGAGGCTATATGAGACGTGGACCTACAGTTTTAACGTGTAGCCGAACCACATGAGCTCCTGCCGGGAATCGCACCTAGGTCTCTTGCTTATCATATAGTCACGAGGGAGCTCCTGAAATGAATTGGATATTGCTCTGCCTGTTTATTAAAATTTTATTTTATATTCACTTAAACGCCAATAGAATTTTGGAATATTATGAAATTCTGTGTTTTTTGATGATTTATGATTATTTATCACTATCTTTTCATTACATTATCTCTTTTTCCGAGTTATCTACTATTAAAATATATTTATTACTATCTTAAATTAGTAAGAAGTACACTTAACTGATTCAGTGAAATGACACACAGAACTTTCTCTTTGATTGACAACAATAAAAAATATACTATTTATTCTGAAATCATTGTAAAAGGGAAACTAGGATTCGAAAATTACTTTTAGAACAGAAATCGTGAAAAATGAATAAAATACACGAAGTGAAAAAAAAATTGTGAATGGTTTGAATTAGTTTTTACTGCCTCTGTTGGTGTTAGGAAACGTTTAAAAACAAAGAAACATACACAAGATAGAAAGTGAAATAGCCCACTTATTTTCTTCACTTTTAAACTGTATTTCTAGATTAAAAGAACTGCAATAGAAAGAAACATACATAAAATGGAAGTCTACGCCTAAAAACAAAAAACAGAAAATGAAATGGTCCCTCATTCTCCTTATTTTTACAGTGTGTGTCTCAAAAGTTCCGCGAATGATTCTTTAAAAATCATTTATTCAATATGAGTTTACAATCTTTTCAGAACTCTTCAAAGTATTCTCCCCCTGCTTCGATGCACCGTTGCCAACGCTTCACCCAATCATTGAAGGCGTCCTGGAAGTCGTCAACGGGAATCTCCTTCAGTGAGGTCGTCGCGGCTGTTTTTACCGCCTCCAGCGTCCCATGCTGAGTTCCTTTCACGGCTCTTTCGATCGTTGGAAACAAATAGAAATCCCCTGCTGCCAGATCGGGGCTGTACGGCGGCTGGGGCAGCGTTGCCACACTCATTTTGGCCAGCAACTTGGAGACAATGAGCGCAGTGTGGGTTGACGCGTTGTCATGGTGCAAATTCCAATTGTCGCGAATTTCATTTCGGACGTTTCCTGTCGACGGGCGTCCCGAGCGGTCGTCATCGTTGACGGACTCCCGACCTTTCCGAAATCGCTTATGCCACATGAAAGTTTGGCTCTTCTTTATTACCCCGTTACTGTAGGCTTTCCGTAGACATTTCGAGCGTCTCCGCCCTGTTCATACCCAGTTTCACACAAAATTAGATTGCATAACGCTGCTCCAAAAACTGCTCCATTTTTTGCTAGACGAGGGTGTCAGTGGATACCTCTGCACGGAGCTTGACTCTGCCTCAACAACTGCATGCAGGCGACTGATACCAGCCTCGTTTCTAAGCTTAAATCCCCCACTACCTTCTCTGCCCAAAGCTCCGCCCCATCAACCAGCGTTGTCAACTACATAACATCATTCCGGGAACTTCTGGGAAAACCCTGTATTTTCTTTTCTATGCTTACAAGAAGTGTAATCGAAAAAGCTTAATCAAGGTGGAAAGTGAATTAGCCCTATCATTCTCTTTATTTTCAAGTTTGTAGTTCTAGGCTTACCAAGAGCGAAATGGAAGAAACATAAACAAGATAAAGTGAATAAACCCACCCATTCTCCTTATTTTTAAATTTACTTTTCTAGACTCATCAGTGACCTTTCTCCATCACAAGCTTAAGAATTAACGCATTGCTGCGAGTATAGACTAACACACACACACACACACACACGCGCGCGCGCACAAAAAAAAACTAAAGGTCAATCCATATGAAGTGACCTAATGAGGGTTGTTTGACAATTTTTAATTTTAATTTTTTTTATATACTATTACTATACAGGGTGTTTCAAAATAATACGACAACGTTTGGGAGGTGATTCCTGACACCAAGAGAAGACAAAAAGTATAGACCAACCTGGGTGCAGAAATCAGTCATTTCGAAGTTACAGTCTGCCGAAGAAAAGGAAAAATGAACTTTAAATGGGCACAGTTTCAATACTATGGGACCTCGGGCCAAGACTCCACTTAGGAACTAGTATGTACGCTATCTAAAAATACATGTTTCAGAATCCTGCGGTACTCACGCAACAATTTTTATAGAGGGAGTTTGGCTGCGGGCATATAATTTGAAGTACCCACCAACTTCGAAGTAGTTTTCACCTATTAGGATTCAATTGAGACTTTCATATCATGAAACAAAATGAAAAATTGTATTTAAACAATGTTTTTGAATAATCCAATCAGAAGATATGCAAGTTTACGTTAACGTCTTTAAAGTCACTAATTGGCACAGGGTGCTCAACAAAATGGCCGCCATTCACAAAGGGGCTGGTATTACAATTTTTTTTTTTAAAAAAAGAAAAAAACTGCTAATGCGTATGATAACAATACTTCATTTTTAATATAATATTTAAGAATGGTCACCAACTATTGATCACTTCATATGGATTGATCCAATTAACACTATATAGTACCGTGTTACAATGACAAAAATCTAGAAACATGTAGGTCATGATCGACAGTTTTATTAGATCAGAACCAGAACTTCTAGTTAAAACGCCACAAGTTATACTTTTGAAAAGGTATTTTTAAAAAAAAAATACTTTTGAAAAGCATTTAAAAAAAAAGAAAATCTGGTTAGTTAATTTTAATAATAGAAGAATAATTAATTTTACTAAATAAAAGTACGAAATGAGTTAACTTACCTTGCCAGGTACAACCCATACTTTGAAGGTTTCGTATTTATATGAGATGGTTCCATACACTGATTCATTAAACTCCAACTTTAAAACGTAAGTACTGTAAATAATAGTAACACCAATAACAGGACACAGTAAAAGAACATATTAAATGATGAAACAGAAGCAAAATTGTGAAAAATAATTTAAGACATAATATAACATAATATATTGTCAAAAAATGATCTTCACAAAATATGACGGTTATTTACTCCTGTATTTTACAATTTGCTGTCAAACATAGTTGTTCAAGTTATTCTTATGCAAAAACAAATCTTCCATTATATTCCATCATAACTGCGGTGACGCGTGTGTTACACATTTTATTTGTTCTTACAAGGGAAGGTCCTACAAGGAGTTTGTCGCTCAAATCTGATTGGCAAATAGTACAAATATAGAGCATCATGAGAAATGAAAATGAGAAAAATTTAAGGTGCTATGTACTAGAAGGATAAGAGCTACGGGGCTTCAACATTTGAATATCCAAAAAATTATATCATGGAATTACGTACGTTTAAAGTAAATATCTTGAAAACCGTTAAAGCAATCCAAACAAAAGTTGCACAATATAATGAGAACAAAATGCCGTATCGAAAACCACAAACAGTTTAGTCTATAACGATAACTGTTAGTTTGGTTGGCGCGAAAAGGCAGAATGTGTCATGCCATGTAAGTGAACGAAAGAAGAAAAAGAAGAATAATTTTATGTGGATAGATTATTATTATGAATCAGTAGTTACATCAATGTATGTTTCATATGTTCGTCAATAATATAAAGTTAAAAAGGTTAATTTTTATGTTGAAAAGTAAAGGATTTGTGAGTGCAATATAATCGTTTTATAATGGTGCCAGAATCCGGGAAATCGGAATTGTACCGAAGCGTTTAGTAAGTGCATTCCATGATACTTTAGCTAACATAATTTTTCTGTAACAAAAATGAATGAGAGTTCTGAGGAGGAATTCATGAAGTACGCAGTCATTTTCCAGACTCAGTTACAAAATGTATTTCTTGTATACCAAAGTAATTTAATGAATCTATTCGACCAATGGGATCACAGTTTTAACGAAGTCCTACCTGATAAGCTTTTAGACGTTGATTCTTGCGATAGTTTGAAGGTAACATTCAAGTCTAGTAAGACAGTAAACAGCACCGATTATTCAAGGAACAAACTCCAAAATATTGATGTTTTTGTCAGCGAATCGGTTATTAGCAAAGAGGATGGAAATTTAACCTACATTGTGGAGAGGCCAGGTGATCAGTTTGAGTTAAAAAGTTCATTAATTTTGAAAAATGCAGGTGATAAAGAAGCGGTCACGCATGTGTATGATACCATTATCTCAAGTACAGAAATAAATTGTATGTTTGCAATGTCTGACGAAAGTGATTCAAAATATGTGTCATGTTCTAGTTGTATCACAAATTACCAAGAGAATGATTCAGATATTCCCCTTAATGATGAAGTAACTACACGGGACACTGTGAGTGAAGGGAATTTCGTAGCGAGCAGTACAACTGTACTTTCACCCAAATGGAGTAACGCAGAAGAGGAGGAAAATGTGATTTCTGAAGAACTCAAAAATTGTTTATGACAATCTTGTTAATGGTACTGACTATCTAACATCTAATGATCTTTCTGGCATCAAAGTGAAGTATAGCAACCATAGATTTGATTGTGGGGTACCTGTTAGTGTGATTCATTTTCGCACAACGAAGTTTAGTAAGTTTGAAACTATGATTAATGTTCGTGTTTTTGCTCATTTTAACCCTAGCAAGGAAGTATCTTTAAAGAAAATACAGAAACATTGTAAATCCTATATTGCGAAAAGGAATAGTAGCACAAAAGAACCATGTAGTGTTATTGTAAATAGTGTCATTGGTAACTGTTATGAAAATTTTTGAGGAAACATGCAACGTTTTGTACGTGGAACTGCCTGTAAAAGCCTGTCAGATTTTGACAGGCATTATACAGGCGCCTGTTTCGGCGAAAACACATGTAAAGAAAATACTACAGGCACATTGTCTTCAGGTGATATGCATGTTGAAAAAGTAATAAACTTCTGTTGGGAATTGTGCACGGAAACACGCGTTGTACAGAGCCTGTACATTAAAATGAGAACATGCAATGTACACGTAGTCACTCACATGCAAGTAAATGGAGGGAATATGTGCATGTAGAGTACCTTGAATGAATTGTTGATAACATTCGCAATACAATAAGAATGAAAAATACAAAGAAGGTGCCTGTTTATCAACATGTAATATACATGTGTGACATTCGCATTACATGTCAATACCATGTATTAGCGTATAGCATGGAAAACGCATGATGTAGAATATGTTATTTTACATTTGTACATGCGAAGTGTAACTCCCGTACGTGCAGTGTAAGGCAATGTACAGGTGAACGGGAACATGCAATGATCATGATTGCCAATAAATGTATTAAACAGATACGTGTGGTGAACAAGGTGGATTGGAGCTAAACATTCACGTTATAGGCATAGGAGACATGTAATATTCAGACACAAGTCTCCAATTCGAAATTCGCTATGCAAGATCGTGACACATGTATAATACATGGGATTACAACTGAGTACATTGCCTGTATTATCTCCGTGCACATGCGAAGTGAGAACCCTTCTATATGCAATGTACAGGCAATGTGCAGGTAAACGGAAAATGCAATGATCATGAGTGCCAATTAATCGGCTAAAAAGGTGCATGCAATGAACAAGTTTGATTGGGGTGAATCATTATTGTTACAGATGTAGGAAACACGTAATATTCAGGCACCATGTCTCCAGTTTGTCATGCACATATGCAAAGTCCTGACACATGTATAGTACATTGGAATAGAATTGGACACATTGCCTGTAACATGCAAAGTGTGAACTCACCTACATGCAATGTACAGGCAATGTACTGATGAATGGGAACATGCAATGATAAATGCGATGGACAAGATTGATTACAGTGAAACATTCACGTTACAGGCGTAGGGAACATGCAACAACCAGACATCAAGTCTCCACTTTGACATGCACATATGCAAGGTGCTGACATATACAGAGCCATGCGCAGACCCTTGGATTAGATGGATCAAATAGTAGTATTACTCCTTAAAGTATGCACCCTACATTCTAGTAATCCACCTCTAACATACATTTCCCACATATGTCACAGGTGGAAGTAATTCACCTGTAATACACACGTCTCATGTATATTACATGTACATGTGATCTATACAATACATACCCAATTCATGAACAGGCAAACTGCATGTTGCATGTGGCTCCCATGCACATGATACTTACATGTCTCTTCTGCCGTATATAGATGGAACGTACATGTCTATGCGTGTCCAACACCTGTGACCCGCAAATTTTATGTACACTTAATGCAATGTACTTTACATGTATATTCCGTTCACATGCCCACTAATTCGCTAACACCTGTTTCACGTTTTTAACATATCAATTACATTTCTGTCAAATGAAAAGTTGCTGTAGTCAGATCCTAATGAGGTAACGTATATGTCAACTACATCGAATATGCCGGTTACGTACATGTCCTTCCACTCTCTACATGTTGTTTACACGCATTTTTCACGTTGCAAGTTTGCAACTCTATCAACATGAAAACTATCTGTTTCCGTGAAATAACATGCAATAATCTTCAAACAAATCGATACCTGTCGCATGCGTTTAAAAGTGTTCAATTTTCAGGTGTATGTACAGGCACCTGTAAAACTATGATTGTTTATGCATGTTTCTCAGGCGCCTGTAAACCACGTGCATTTTCTGTCTGGGAAGACAAACAGCTATGATCACAGACGAACGGATCATGATCGAATGTTTCTGTTACATATTCTACGAAGTACTGATGTGTCCCGAACGAAAAACAAATGCAACCTTATTATCAACAATTCACTTGAATGTATGATCATTCATTGACATCCCACCAATTATGAACTTAACCTATAGAATACTGACATTAATCAGGTATCAAAGACTGCTGTGATGATTTTAGCTTCCATTTTGTTTGTTAGGTTAGGCTACTGTACATCATATTTACCTAGGTTATTTTATATGATTTGATAATAATATCCATTATGAAGATACACATTTCATTAAATACAATAAATTCAATCAAACGAAAAATTTTCATTGGATGTTGATTTTGTCGTATTCTCATTATGGTTAATTTGTTTCGATATCTACAACACTATTTTGTTCATTCCAATTTAAATATTACTTTAAATTTTAATCGTACAAATGAGTTGAAAAGTAAATACTGATTAATTCTTCATTTACTGATGGATATGAAGATAGTTAATATGCCACAATTTTGCTTTTGTTGTTATTAATCTCATTAAATATTTCTGAAAATATTTTAGTTACTTAAATTTAAATGTTAAATTCTTATCTTGATTCCTTTGTGTTCTTGTTTCATTATTGTAATTTATGCTTACATCAGTTATCATTTTCAGGAAATGAACTTTCTAATTTTGTGATTAATAATTTTACTTTAGCGTCCACATATGTACTTTAAATTTGTTCCTTGGCCAACATTTAATTTTGTGGCTCATTATCTGTAACGATAAGTACTGAATTATCTTGTTATGTGACCGTTTGCTAACAATTAATATATATTTACATATGTCATCTTCCTTGCTCGAACCCTTGTGCCGACCTAACTGCATTGGTTACGTTTTATGAAAATATTATGGCATATATTTCCTACATGTGAATATTCCATGAAGTATAGAATTAATAATAATATTAATAATTGATATTGAAATAAATAACATTAATAAACGAAAAATATGAATAATGAAAGAAAATAATATAATTAATAATTGAACTATATTTGTTTATTGAACATTTGGAATATTGCATTAGCATATATTACACATAAATGCTTTCACATACTTATTGCATTCAAAATGATTGTATAATGAATAACTGCAATGTATTATTGTTTAGCCACACATATATAAGGTGAAATAAATGTGTTAGAGCGAGAATGTAACTTAAACCTATATAGGCTATTCAAAAATGTATGTACGGTCCAGAATTCTTTATATAAATTGTGTTAAAAATAACAATTTATATAATTCCCTTAGTTCGGAAGCCATTATATAACGATAACTGGTAGTTTGGTTGGCGCGAAAAGGCGGAATGTGTCATGTCATGTAAGTGAACGAAAAAAGAAAAAGAAGAAGAATTTTATGTGGATAGATTATTATTATGAATGCAGTAGTTACATCAATGTATGTTTCATATCTTTGTCAATAATATAAAGTTAAAAAGGTTAATAAAATATGTTGAAAATAGTTCAATGGTTTTCTTATATAATTAACAAACTCAGTAAAGGATTTGTGAGTGTAATATAGTGGTTTTAAGCCAGAGATGAAGCAGTATTGCAAACTCAGCATGGAAGTATTTTGTTTAAAATAGCACCATATACAAATGTGCACAGATTTAAAATTCACTATTATCACTAAACATAACAAAGAATTGTACTGGTACAGTGTTGTACACTGTTGGAGCTACGTGTGCTGAAAATGCAAAATGGAGAAGTCAGATATGTGGCAACAGAGGGTAATAAAAGAATGCATTAGAAAAAAGTGAGGGATCTGCATTTGACTTCCGTAGCCCCGGTGAATAAGCAGTCAAATCACGAAAACAAAATGTTACACGCGAGGAAAGAAACATGTGTTTTCTAATTCTGTAAACTGCTTTTCCAGATTACCTTATCCAGATTTGGTAGAGTACTATCTTGGTTTATATCTTTCGTTTATAGCTTCTCCTCACATCATATGATTATGTTACTATACACTGTAATATTATCATATTCACATTGGAAATATAATTATTTTATTACTATCTCATTTCCTTTTTAATCGGCCCGGATGGTGTGGTCTAGAAGGCTAGGCCACCGACTTATTAGGGATCGCGGGTCCCAATCCCGCCTCGACATGGAAGTTTTTGTTGTGTTTTTCACCTTGCATTTGATTCTCATCTTTCGTCCTTCATAGTAGTTTGGATCCCACTTTACGCTGTAAGTCCCGTCTCATATAGCTTTGGTGCTGACACAGGACGGAAAATGGCAACACTTAATTTCGTTTTTCAAATGCATCAATCATTTGTGGCACTGCTGACATTTTGCTATGTTATACTATCGGTGTTATTCTGCATTTTAATTGAAGTCATAATATAAGACCCAGATTCCTTTATTACAATTTGTTGCCACATATCGGATTTTTCCATTATAAATTTTCAGCATACGTAACTCCAATAGTGTGCAACACTGTACCACTACACTTCACTGTTATGTTTAGTGATAATAGTGAATTTTAAATCTGTGCACATTTGTATATGTTGCTATTTCAAACAAAATACTTTTATGTTGAGTTGGCAACACTGCCTTATCTATGGCAACATTGCTTGTGGTTTTCGATACGGCATTTTGTTTTCATTATAATGTACATCTTTTGTTTTGATTGCTTTAATGGTTTGCAAGATATTTACTTAAAACGTATATATTTCCATTATATAATTTTTCGGATATTCAAATGTTGAAGCCCCGTAGGTCCTATCCTTCTGGTCCACAACGCCTTATATTTTGCTCATTTTCATTTCTCATGATTTTCTATCAGGTGTGCTATGTGGTAATCGGATTTGAGTGACAACTGGAGGGATCTTCCCTTGTTAGAAAAAGAAAAAAAAAGGGTGCTGACATAAACATCTTTAAACTTTTGTGAGTAATTTTTCACACAAATAAGAGAATAAAACTATAACAACATAAAACTTTGTCGAAAAATGTTTCATTTACAAAAAAGAAGGAAGACTCACGTGTTTTTTTCTTTCTTTTTTGTGTGTGTGTGTGTGTGTGTGTGTGTGTGTGTGTGTGTGTGTGTGTGTGTGTGTGTGTGTGTGTGTGTGTGTGTGTGTGTGTGTGTGTGTGTGTGTGCGTTGGTGAACCCGCCAATCTTTGTAGGTCGATCGGCTACAGAGCAGCACTCTGAGCAATTTTTGCAAAGCGAGAATTTTTTAGTGGTTGCTCGAAAAGTTTTTTACTTTTAACGCGTGCAGGACCATTATAGGGGTCCCCCCGCGAGTTCTTTTGACTCCGCTCGTTTATACGGATACAGCCGGTTTGTGTGTGAAAAGTGTGTATCCAGACTGAAAAATTTCGTTTCTCGATCGGTGTGTATTCCGACGCAGTGCCATCTACGTGTGTATTGCAAGCAGGAACTAGAGCAATTCAAACTCCCTGCAGCAACGTTCACCATTGTTGCCAATGAAGTATTTGTTGAAGTGTTAAAGAAAATTAGCAGCTATAGCAGAGGAATTATTCACAGTACGAACTAGGATATGAATATTACGTAAAAATAACCCTATGCCTAATTTTTTTTCGTTTGAACTGAGGGGAGGGAGAGGCGTATATATATAAAAAATCTATATTATAAAATTGAAAGTGACTATGTTTGTGACTTAATCTCTTGAACTGCCCGACCAATTTCGATCAACTTTGCAACATAGATGCGGTTCTGGCCTGGGAGTCTTTTTAGATGTTTACTTTGACAGTAGAACTTAGGGTTTGGGGGAGGAGGGGGGACGTATAAAAAATAAATAAAACTTAATAACTCTTGAACCAAATGACCGATCAGGATCAAATTTTCAACGTAGATGAGGTTTGGGACTGGGATGACTTTCATCATTTCATTTTGACGGAGAACGTAGGGGAGGGGGTGGAGGGGGAAATTTATGAAATCAATAAATATAAAAATAAAAGTGACCATGTTTGTGAACTAATAACTTTTGAACAACCCGATCGATCTCAATCAGATTTTCAACATATATGAAATTAAAACCGGAAAAGTTTTTTATCATTTCATTTTGACAGTAGATTGTAGGGGAGGGACAGGGGGAAGGGGAAATATATGAAAATGAATAAAACTTAACTTTTTAACCACCCTACCGATCTCGATCTAATTTTCAACATAGATAAGGTTTGGGTGGGGATGGTTTCTTCATTTCACTTTTACAGTACAAAGAAGGGGAGGGGGAGGGGAGGGGACAGATATATATAAAAATAAATAAAACTTAATAAGTCTTGAACCACTCAACCGACCTTGATCAAACTTTCAACATAGATAGGGTTCGGGCATGGGATGTTTTTATCATTTAACTTTTACGGTGCAACCTAGGGGAGGGGGAGGGAGGAGATATATAAAAAACAATTCATATAAGACTAAAAGTGACTATTTTTGTAATTTAATAACTCTTGAACTATCCGATCGATCTCAATCAAATTTTCAAGATACATGAGGTCCGGATCTGAAAACATATTGGCAATTTCACTTTAGCGCTAGATCCAAGGGGAGGGGACGTATAAATAAAAACTAATAAAACCTAATAACTTTTGAACCACCCAACCAATCTTGATCAAATTTTCAACATATATGAGGGTCGGGCCTTGAGAGTTTTTTTTATTGTTTCACTTTGACGAGCCGACGTAGCGGAGGGGAGGGGGAGATATATATGTAAAAATAATACAATAAAAACTGCATTAGTGACTTCATCAGTTTTCAACCACCCGACCGATCTCAATCAAATTTTCAACATACATGAGTTTTGGGGCAGGGATTGCTTTAGGTTATTCAGTTTCACAATGGAACGTATGAAAGGGGGAGGGGAGAAATTTCTAAATGATCCAAAATGACCGAAATTAGTGTTGAATCCATAGTTTTCGGGGTCGATGAGAGAAACAGTGAAACTTCTGATGCTGTTTCAATCCAAATTCAGCCCTGATAGTTGGGGAGGGGGAGGGTACAACGTAGTGGAGAGGAATAAACATTTATAATGATCGAAAATGACTAATATTAGTGTCGAATTCATAGTTTTAGGAGTAGCTGAGATTAACAGTGACAATTCTGATGCCGTATGTCGCAGGAAGGAGGAGGGGGAGGGGAGCTGTATAAAATAATGATCGAAAATCACCGATATTATTAGTGTCTAATTCATAGTTTTCGAGATCATTCAGATGATTAGTAACATTTGCGATCCGGTTTAGGTCTAAAATTAGCCCCGCCACTTGGGGGAGGGGAAGAAAGAGATATATAAATATGATAGAAAATGGCCACTATCAGTATCGAATTTATAGTTTTCTGGATCCCTTCTATGAACATTGGTACTTTCGATCCCGTTTAAATCCAAATTCAAACTCACAACTTGGGGGAGGGGGAGAATATATAAAAATCATCGAAAATAACCGATGTTAGTGCTAAATCCACATTTTTTGAGGTCGCTGAGATGAACGGTAACACTTCCGATGTCATGGCCCGCAACATGGGACTGGGGGAAATGTATATATATAAATGGTCAAAAATGACAGATACTACTAATAAATCTATAGTTCCTGCGGTAGCCGAAACGAACAGTGACACTTCTGATGCTGTTTAAGTCAATGTTCAGCCCTGACACTTGGGGGATGAGGAGGGATTACATACATTAAAATGATCCAAAATGAGCAATATCAGTGTGCATTTAAATTATTTATTTCAACGCAGCGAAACGGGTAATATATGCTAATAAATCTATATAGATAGATAGATAGATGGATAAAATTGAAGATAACTGTTTGTGACTCTAAATCTGCTGAACCGTCTGACCGATCTGGATCAAATTTGTAACATGGATGAGGTTTGAGGCTGGAGGCTGGGCTGGCTTTAGGCTATTCAGTTTAATGGTAGAACTGAGGGTTGGGGGAGGAGGAGTGGCTATAAAAATAAATAAATCTTAATAACTCTTGAACAACTCAACCGATCTTGACCAAATTTTCAACATAGATGAGGTTCAGGCCTGGAATCGTTTCTATGATTTAAATTTGACGGAGCAATGTATGGGATGAGAAGGAAAGAGGAGATATATAAAAATCATTTTATATAAGAATGAAAGTGACTATTTTTGTAACTTAATAAATCTTGAACTATCCGACCGATCTCAATCAAATTTTCGAGTTACACGAGGTTCGGATGTGGAAACTTTTTTGTAATTGCACTTCAACGGTATATTCTAGAGGAGCGGGAGGGGAAGGGGACGCATGAATAAAAATTAATAAAACTAATAACTTTTGAACCACACAACCAATCTCGATCAAATTTTCAACATGTATGAAGGTCGGCCGTTGGGTGTTTTTTATCGTTTCACATTGACGAGCCAGCATAGGGGAGGGTGAGGGAGGAGAAGTATATGAAAATTAAAATAAAAAAGACTGCTTTGTGACTTCATCACTCCTGAACCACCCGACCGATCTCAATCAAATTTTCAACATACATGAGTTTTCGGGCAGGGATTGTTTTAGGCTATTGAGTTTCACGATGCAACGTAGGGGAGGGGGAGGGGGAGAAATTTAAAATGATCAAAATGACCGATATTAGTGTTGAATCCATAAATTTCGGGGTCGATGAAAGAAACAGTGACACTTCTGATGCTTTTTCAATCCAAGTTCAACCTTGATAGTTGGGGAGGGAAAGAAAACAACGTAGGGGAGGGGAATAAACATTAAAAATGATTGGAAATGCCTAATATTAGTGTCGAATCCATAGTTTTAGGATTAGTTTAGATTTACGGTGACAATTTTGATGGCGTGTGCCGCAGCACTGTTGAGGGGGAGGGGAGCTATATATGATAATGATCGAAAATGAACAATATTTGTGTCTATTCCGTAGTTCTCGCGATCATTCAGATGAGCAGTGACATTTCCATCCAGTTTAAATCCAAAATCATCCCTCAAGTCGTAGGAGGGGGAGAAAGTTTTATATAAAAATGATCGAAAACGACCACTATCAGTATCAAATGTAAAGTTTCCTGGGTCGCTTAGATGAACAATGATACTTTTGATCCTGTTTAAATTCAAATTCGAACCTTCAACTTGGAAGAGGAAGAGATTTAAAATGATCGAAAATGACCGATATTAGTGCTGAATCCACATTTTTGGGGGTCACTGAGATGAACGGTGACACTTCCAATGACATGGGCTGCAACATGGCGGAGGGGGATATAATGGTCGAAAATGACCGATATTAGTCTTGAATTTATAGTTTTTGAGATCGCCGAGATGAACAGTGACACTTCTGATGCTGTTAAAATCCAAATTCAACCCCACATCTTGAGAGAGGGGAAGAGAAATAAATCAAAAGGATAAAAAATAAGCCATATTAGTGTCGAATTCATAGTTTCCGAGGTCGCTGAGATGACCTGTGACACATCCGATTTCCTGCCGCGCAACATAGAAGAGGGGGAGATATATAAAAATGGTCAAAATTTTTCGATATAAGTGTTTGATCCGTAGTTTTTAGGGCCGCTGAGATGAAGAATGACACTTCAGATCCCGTTTAAAACCAAATTCAGTCCGCAACTTGGGAGAGGGAGAGATAATAAAATGATCGAAAACGATTAATATTAGTGTCGAATTCATGATTTCCGGGGTAGCCGACCCAGACAGCATGTTTGCTTGCCGCAAGCTTGCCTGCCGCTTATATTTGATTTTATTTCGCTTTGGCTTATACACAAAAGCTTATTTCTGCTTAGCGCAAGCCGTAGTGCGGGCAACCCACGCTTCGCTTGCGAGACGATTTTCTTTAGATTGAAGTAAAAAGCCAGCGCGCGTTCGATTTTCAGTTGTTCTCAAAATCCACGTGACGCTGACCTCCTTACTTTCGGCGATAAGGTAGTGTTTGCGTTGTTAGTGTCTTGTTAGCATTCAGCTTGAATAAAGGACAAACTTAAATTTTTTTAAATTGTTTCGTCTAGTACTCTAGTACTCTAGTCCCACGTACCTATAATATCGCTCTTTATTTCCTCATATTTCGGTAACTATGAGGCATAACGAATTGTAGTATTTACGTATAAAGCATAAATGTGAACATAGATGGCAGCAGATTTGAGCCTACTTATTTCGCGAAAGAATACAGAACTGTTGCATTTGAATATCAACTTCAAGTTTAACTTACAGTTTACTATAAACTTTATCTGAACGCTGTGTTTAAAGTATAAACATTTTTCTGCGTTTTTATATAAAAAGGTAGAAATTTCAAGTACTCGCCACTAATATAGCAACATGTTAGATATTTGTAAGAAGCAACGGCGCGTTGCGTGTCACAACTAAACCGTAACAATTATGCTTATTTTGATGTTTTGCAGAAGCGGATGGAAGACTTGGGTGTTTTCATGGTTGTGCATATGCTCCAATAATTGGGGAGGTGAGGGGACAATATATTGTAGCATAGATTTTGTCAGACGGTTAAATTATACTGATTTCATACTGTTTTATCTAAATTCGCTTAGAGCAAGATTCCATATAACTTCTTTGGATTGTGTTTCGCTTGCAATAAGCTTAATAAAGCTTGCCATTGATGAGAATACGCTTAAATTGGCTTGCGTTTGAGATAATTTGACTTGTGTTTAACTTGTGAAGACAAGCTTGCCCCAAGCCTTGCCCAGATGTAACTAACTAGCTTGCCACAAGCTTAAAGCAAGCTAATTGGCTTGCATAGTATAGCTTGCGGCAAGCTAATTTACCTTGCAACAGCAAGTTTGTGGCAACTTGCAGCAAGTTTAAATTGCTGTCTGGGGAGATGATCAGTGATCTTTCCGATGCCGTTTAATTCGATGCCATTAAAATCGAAACAGCATATTTCGTGGTGACTGAACACATGAGAGACGGGATTGTGCATTTAAATTTTCATTTTACCCAACGAAGCGGGTAAATATATGCTGGTAAAACTTCATAACTTTGGAACCACTGAATCGATCTCATTCTAATATATATATATATATATATATATATATATATATATATATATAGAGAGAGAGAGAGAGAGAGAGAGAGAGAGACCACCCGGTAAAGGCATTTTTCTGTTCGAAGTGCACGTAGAAACTTCAAACAAAAAATGAATCACTGCTGACGACAAACAGGAAGTATCCCCCTTTTCCTCAACCCCAACTGAAGTTGCGCATTGTGGGTCTTCAAAGGTAGGCCTAGTATATCATCTTGGAACACGAATCAAATTTGCGGACAGATAGCCGGGTCTGTAAATGTCAGAGGGTTCAGTGAATATATATTCCGGTGCACGCTAATCTATTGAGAACAATATCCATGCGACACACGTTTCAATATGTCTCTGAAACAAGTTAAGAGCCGTAAATTAGTTAGAAATAAATAATTGCTAGCTTATTCTCAGATCGGTGTTGTGGTTGCAACGACAGTAGCAACACCATGCGGCTTAGCTGTAATGCTTTTGCCTCTACCAAAGTCGATGGTGATAAGTAACTTAAGATTAAAAGGTAAAATCTTCTATCCCACAGCGGTCTAGGTTGGTGATTGAAAGGATATCTTTCTTACTCATCGTAGTTTCAGGAGACAGTATAGTTGTATCTCTTTGCCTTTTGCAACCTCCGCGGCAGGTAGTTATAGAAATACGGAGTTTACAAAACCTCCGTAACACAAAACGATCTCAGAAATAGTTTAGGAAGGTCACTGGATCACCACTGGGACTTATTCTTCTGTCCACTTGAGGTCCTCTTTTATGACTGTCTTCTGAAGAGGAAGTTGGTGAAGAGAGGGTTGACCATCTTCAATTTCCTTCGGAACCAACTGCGCGTCTTTATGGTATCCTTCTTCCACCGTCTGTTGGTGATTATCTTTTGAATAGAAAACACGTGCTCCTGAATGAAGCATGCTTTATGGTAGTTGCTTACACCTGAGATACTGAACCTTACATCCCCCACATCAGGAACAGAATTCACAAGATTATTTGAAAAACACAAACATTGCTTTGGAAACATCTGTTAAAAACGTTCTATCTTCATGGCAAAATCCTTGATATGTGCCAGTAAGTAGGAACATAAGCCCGTAAAACTGCAAAATTCTCTTTTGGTGGAATCTTGAACTCTATATTTTTAGCTTTCTTGCAGAGGTTTTAAAAGAATTACCTGATACTAAATATACGAGAACATTCACTCTGAGTAAAATAAATTTGTCTTAGGTGAAGCACAAAAATTTCTTAATTTTTAAAATAAAATTCCCTTAGGTATTATTGAAAAGTGTAGCCTCTCAGCACGATGTCATCGGCAAAAGATCTTATTCGTTAATCAATGTAAAATCATCCTAGTTGCAATTAAGAGAGCTTGTGTGCTAATTTATTAGGTGGTTATGTATTTTTTGCCTTTTAAAGTGTTTAACACATACTCAATTGACTGGAATGGCACCCACAGGTATTTAATGTAAGTTTCACACTGCTGTAAATTCAAAACAATTCTAAATGCGTTCGTATTTGGTTTCTTGACAATAATTTGTGGCGAGGCGAAGCTATTATCGTCTGTGGGTTGTATAATTCTAGCATTAATAAGGTCTTGAATTTGTTTGTTTTCCTGATCTCGAACATGCATTGGAACAGGGAGATTTGTTCTGGAACACTGCCGATTTAGGGATTCTTATTTTATGACTGTAGCCCTATAATGTCCAATGCCGTCCGGAGTGTATAAAAACATTTTTGTATTTGTATAATAACTCGTGAATGGCATGTTTCTGCGACTGGTCTAAATTAGGATTAATATCAAAAACATCAATTTTGAAAATTTTTATCTATACTTCAAAGAATTGCCAATCTCCTATTTTATTGTACAATTTTTATTTTCTTCTATTGAGTTTGCTTTCATTATTGCAAAAGATTAATCTTGACATGCCACAAGTTCCACCACTGGCGTATTTTCCTAAAAGTTACAGGATAACTGGACTGGACATTACCAGTCATGTTGTTTACGTGTAACCTTTGCTCGATAGCTTGTACATGTCAAGGAAGTCTTGGAGAAACGATACGAAGAAAGATGTAGAATCATCAATCTGTCTTTTTGCTATCACCGGAATAAATGCGTGGAAAAGTGGAACAAATATATGTATTGTTACGGGAGAGAACACCCTTTTACAGTCGCCTTTCATATATGAACAAATAGTCATGTCCCATTGATGTCCGTTATTAAGAGGTTTAACTGAACTTATTATGAGATAAAAGGTTAAACAGTTTATTGGTTATAGTGAATTCTTAGCCATTATCGTTTCTGAATTGTTGCAACTGTATTGTTGAGTTGATTTGATTATTATTCATCGTATCTTTTCAGTAACAAGGCTATATGAGACATGGATCTACAATTTAAGCTGAAATCCGACCCACTGTAGTTCAACGCTCTGCCACCGGGAATCGAACCCGGGACTATCTGCACCAAATGGACGCGCGCTAGCCACTAGACCAGTTGAGAGGACTCCAACTGCATTGTGACGAGTTGTCAGTAGTCCATTATTGACGCACAGAAACGGGGAACGTAAATAGTGAGAAAGTGAATGAAAACTGTTAACCAAACGAAGCGGGGGGAGGGAGAACTTAGGCTACAAGCAGGGACGTAAGCAGGGGTGGCCCTGGGGGTCCGGATCCCGCCCCCGAAATCCGGACTTTTTTGTAAATTTAGTCTAATTTTAGGGGCAATTTTACAATTTTTAATATAATTTAGCCTGAAATTGTGTTTGGACCCCCCGAAAAGCTTTGGACCCCTCCCGAAATAAATTCCTGCTACGTCCCTGGCTACAAGGTGTCTAAATCCACTCTGATTAAAACCAGTTGCTTTTCAACCAACTAACCCTAAATCATTGTTTCTATTTAGAGTAGTTGAGCCCCCCCCCCCAATGTTTTCTTCGTGTCGGCGCCTATGGGTAAAAGCACAGTGCCTACGCTTTCTGCATCTTGCGAAGTCCAGTATTTCATCTTCTGTTGTGGATTTTGTTGGAGGTTTTGTGGTGACCCCTGATTCCTGTATACTTCTCCCCGTTCTAATAGTTTTTTTTTTTTTTTGCTTCATCGATTATTCCCTTAATTCCCATTTCTGTTTTGGTTATGCAAACTGGTTTGTGCAACTATTAAATACGGCTCTACTATTTTATTGGCCAGGGAAGAAAAATCGTTTTAAACAAGTTTTCTCCTGCTGTGGAGATTCTACGACGTCGAGGTTAGACTTATGATCTTTCTCTAGTTGTGGTGGTGATATTGGAGTATGTAATAGCAGAGAGGATTATATTGAAAAATAGGATTTTGTATAGGTACTGCTAAATTGACATTAACTTTATCCTGTAATGATTCAAGAGACTGAGGTAGTACATTTATGTATATACAAGTATAGTGCGACAATAATATATCGATTTTTTTTTTTTTTTTTTTTTTTGCAATAGAGAAATGAAAACTGCGCCGAAAGCAAATATGCTTCTTCGTTGCTAAGCGGTTATCGTGCGCGCCTTTGGAGTGGGAGACCCGGGTTCAATTCCCGGCGGGAGCTCATGTGTTTCGGATTCCACGTTAATCAGTAGTTCCCTTCTCATATAGCCTCGCTGCTAAAAGGGATGTTAAACTCAAAATCAACTCAACTGAAAGTATATGTCTATCAAGTGGCTAGCACAAATGTTAGTAGTCGAACAATAACAGTTACACATTATTATTATTATTATTATTATTATTATTATTATTATTATTATTATTATTATTATTATTATTATTATTATTGAATAGAATCTTGCAATTAGGTTTTATTCCCTGAAGATGGGAAATTCAACTACGAAATCTCATAGGTAGTTATATAATGCTCATATATTAAGCATTGTGTAGCATTTGAGCTGCGCAATATTTCGTAGGGCAGTGAGTCTTTGAAGCATGTCGGTAAGACAGAAAACCGAGAGAACAATTGTGCACATGTAGAAGCCACGGATCAAGTTTTGTTGGTGACTAATTTTGGTTTCCAATGGTCTCGCTATTCTTTCATTAAATTAACAGTTGAATCCTTTAAGAGCATATGTATGAATTTCATGAAGAGATCGAAGTAGAAAAAATTCTGTAAGAGTACTGTAAATATGTGAGACAAATGGATAAAAAAAAGTTATCAGAAAAGTGAAGGCACAGATTATTGCTAACCATTCGCATTAAAATTGACAACATTGCATATTAGCATAAGCTATGGTTTGTTTCATAGTTAGTACGGCTAAAACAGTAAAATAGATAAATTGATTCGATTAGACAAATATATTATAATATTCCAGAGAAACAAACATTTTAAGTGATACAAGATTACGACGTTCAATAGTATATTTGTGTTTTGTTGCTAAATGTTAATTGAAGTAACGTGATAATGTCTTAACCTCTTAAAATCCACCCTTTGTCACTTTTAAACTTACTGCCTTTTTCGTCTTCTTTTGCAGTATTCTTACCGTTTAGTACTTCATTTTCGACGTTATAACAAAAATATTAAATTCGGTGGTACGAATATTTCAGTTAAGTTGATTTTGAGTTTAACAACCTTTTCAGCAGCGAGGCTATATGAGACGGGAACCATAGATGTTCATTTTACTTCGACCTCACTCACCCTCGCCCTCACAGTAGCAGTTGGCCCTCGCCCTCGTTCACCCTCGCCTTTGCGAATGATATTGTCCGTCGCCCTCGCGCGCCCTCACCCTCGCTGTTGAAACTTGTCCTCGCCCTCGCGCACCCTCGCCCTCGCCGTCGAAGCTTGTCCTCGCCCTCGCGCACCCTCGCCCTCGGGATAGGAGTTGTCCATTATCCTCGCTCGACCTCGCCTTCGTGCTCAAAACTTTTCCTCGCCCTCGCGCACCCTCACTCTCATATCATTGAGGGCGAGGGTACTTGAGGGTGAGGAGGCCTCGAGAGGGCCTCCTTCGTGAGGATCAGAGCATCAATTGTTCAACCTATTTGTTGAATTATTTCCTTATCGTCAGTGGCAGATCCGGGGGGTGATCGGGGCGATCGCTCCCCCCCAGAAGAGGAAACTTCTTTATTTTATGTATACAAATAAAACGCATCCCAGAGTTTGGAGCTCTTAAAAGTAGCTCTAAGTAGCAGTATTACAACCCACCACCCCCACCAGAAGTTCGTCCTGGATCCGACCTTGCTTAACATACGTCCTAAAGAAAGGAAACTAAACATATCATCGTATAACTTACTGTGGAACACCTAAAATGGAACAACTGTTACAATAGAGATCTCGGTCGATAATGACGTTTACATCATTTATCAACAGTATCCAATGCCTTTACTTCAAAATGTTCCTTGAACTACGATGCAAGCATAAGTATTCAGCCACACAAGGGCGGCTCTCATGAGGGTGAGGGTGAAATCAAGGTTTGATGAGTGGCGGCATAGTGACTGCCGCGGAATATCTGTTAGAATTTGACAGTCAACACGTTGGCCATCCCTGATGTATGTAGCGTAACTGTGGAATTTGAACAAATTCAAAGGGAAAGATCTAAAGAGCTTAATTTTGAAACTCCGTCAACAAACAAATAAAATACTTCAGAACACTATTGTTGAATTATCACTCGGAAATATATACCCACTCTAACCTATAACATGAATGACTTCATTGATTTGAATGTGAATCTAAGTTAATTGGTATTTTAAAATATAAACTGAAATGTGTCAATGTGCTTGTAAGGTTAATTTCGATGCTCAAATATTGTTAATATTCACCACTAATAGAGATACATTTGTCCTACCTTAACAATGTTAACATTTTTAATTATTTTCAATAATTGCCATAAATATGAAACTTTGTCTCAAGAAACTACCCTAGGGGCTAATTTGTGCACTTTATCACTTTGGTTTTGGTTCATTTTTGGCAGCTATCATTGCTGGAAAGTTTCTTTTCAGTAATTCCCATAATTATGAAATGATACTTTCAAACGTTGTCTCAAGGATTCCTTACACTACAAATACGTAAAGGCAAATAAAAAATGAAATCTTTAGTTTAAGATCCCACTATTATGCAAGCTAAATGCTAAAGGAGACAGAAGTGAATGATGAAAGAAATAGTTGAATGAAAATGTGGTAGGAAACTGGAGAATCCCCAGAAAACCCACGAACACGATGTCCTCCACCACGAACTTACTTGGACGGGAATCGAACATGCGACCCTTCGAACAAAGGTAATTTCTCTATCGCTGAGCCACCGTTCCTCCCTAAATGGCACGCTCAGAGCTTTGCACCTCCAGGGGCCTTGGAAAGATTATCGAGCCTAAAATGATTTAGCACTGACTTTTATATATCCACCAATTTAACAATTAATAATGTCGTGCAAACTTTAATACGTGCAAACTTTAAGATTGTAGTAATGAAAGAAAAGATGAAATATTTAGTTTAGCGCCCCAGAGTTATGTAACTGCTAAAGGAGATGGATGAAATTGCAAGTGAATGATGATGAAAGAAGTGGTGGAACGGGAAAGTAAGAGAACAAACTTTATTTTCTTTAGCACAAATAATTAAATGTGTAGATTAATTGATTTCCAGAAATTTTATTATAATTAGCAATTAAAAACTGAAAGGGCGATCACAAACTTTTCTTGCCCAGGACCTCGCAACAATTTGTTACACGCTGCCATACATCATTAAAACAGGAGTAGAGTGACTGAATTATTTTGCTCTGTGGTTGAAAAGTAATAACGCAAAACAGACAATTATTGACTTGAAGAGATAGGATAGTTTAAAAATTCTGACTGGGGAATAAAATTGTGAAGACATGTGTATTTGGACATATGGAAAAGTTTCTTATTTTGAACAAAGGGACATTTTATTTTAAAAGAGCATTTCAGTCAAAAGAATCATCATTCGTTTCAAATTAAATCACCTATCGACTTTTTTTTCTAAGTTCATTTGCCTTTGCTGTCTGTCATTCATTTCTTACGTTGTAATTTTTCAATTAATAAAATAACAGATTGCTTCCCCGTCCGCATTCCTATCATCACCTCACCTTGGTTAATCTACGAGCATGCACTTTTCTCATCGAGACGCAAATCAGAGTGAATAATCGAGTATATGAACCCGGAAGGAACGCCAGACAAAAACGATTGAGAGACTATTGGAAGGGACAGTCGACATGGAGCGAGAGAAGAGTTAGAATGTAGACCGCGAGCTTAATTTTGAAATTTACGATTGATAGCTTTGCTCTGTCTTATAGAGCACCTTTATTTCGGCTAGCGCCAGATAGCCATCTACGATAATGTATTGCTTTTTGAAAAGAAGTTTCAAGTTTGACTTAAATTGCGGTCTTCGCTAAGTTGGTTTCTTTTTGGTTTCTTCATTTTTACGTCCTACGATTATCGCAGTCTTGTAGCCAACCTGGAACGAAAGAGATTCAGCCCACTGAAGATTCTTTGCGAATATCATTTCAATGTGAATTTCGAACAAAGATCTAAGCTTACCTTCATGCTTACGTTACGTCAAACAACTAACATATAAGGTGGAAATTATTCAACTTTTTTCATAAGATGTAATCCAGCTGACTAATTAAAATTTTATAAGCTTTATATGTTATATGTTGATTGATTAAATGTTGCACCTGATAATATGTAGTCGTTACTGCTTGTTACCTAGTATTAGCGTGTGTAATAGTTGTATGGGGGAGAGGAGTATTTAAACGCTAATATTCTAAAGTGAAATATTTACATAAAAATTAGGATAATTAAACATTTTCAATAACTCCCTCTTAGACTTCGACTCTGGTTATAGGTCGATTACCGGTGATTACTGAAAGTTAATGATATTGAAATATACAAAGGAAGTTAGTATAGTGTCTAGCAAGCATGTCTGCTTTGCAGCAAGTCTCAGGTTCGATTCCCTTGAGTGAAGTTTGAACGCATTATGGTGGTTCGGATCCTACCATAAACTATAGATTCACGTACTATTTTGCATCGGCATCGGTGATGAATTATAAAGGGACATTAACTCTAATACGTCAGAATACAGACAGATCGACTGATTCCCAGATATTCATAAGTAAAACTTATATTTTCCAAAACAGCAAATTACGTTAGTAGAGTGCTTTTTTTTTTTCTAAATATAGATCATGAACGGTTTGAAATTATGTTTATTCTGTTGTGTGAGAACGTTTCTCTATAGTTAGAATTGAGGACATCTTCGAAAGTTCACCTTCGGGAGGATGAACACTAAGAATCATGAAATTATAGGTGTAAACCTGAATGCAGTTTTACCCACTTATCTCAATAGTAATCTATGTAAATGTAAGGTCACTTGACAGGTCCAAATGTAAGGTCACTTGACCAAAGGCTTAGATAATGTCCCCACAACCACCACGATGCGGGGCCACCAACTCCAGGGATGTAAAATATCTAGAAAATGTTTAGAAAGTAGAGGCGAATAACTAGGGGCTGCAGCGGGCAGGGGCTGTGTTGCAATAATAGACTATCAAAAACTTCCTACTCAAGTCCTAAAATTTCACACGGCGTACACCATAGTCTTAAAATTTTCACAGAGTATACGC
Organism: Thermobia domestica; assembly: GCF_964235325.1. Taxonomy (NCBI): domain Eukaryota; kingdom Metazoa; phylum Arthropoda; class Insecta; order Zygentoma; family Lepismatidae; genus Thermobia; species Thermobia domestica. Next base: position 59,202,111 of record NC_137458.1, read on the forward strand.
TAGTCTTAAAAATTTCACAGGTTATATATGCTAGTTTTGAATATAGTACTACACGCCTTGAAGCAGAAAATATGCGCAAATGACTAAGATTGAGCAATACACCTTCGTATACTCTCGACTACACCCCTGAATATATGCTTTTATTTTCTTAATTTGCTTACATACGTGTGACGAAAATCTGGGAGGAACGCGACCACCCAAGCCCCTCGTTACGACGCCCATGATTAGATGAACCATAGCCGAATACTTCAGGTAGTTTTGTTTCTTTATTTCTAAGTTTTCCTATGATTTGCTGACTAAATATCAGTTGTCAGGGAGCTTTAAAACTTGCGATATAGAACCAAATCATTCTATTTTAATATCCTATTTAGCGAAAAAAAAATAATAATAAAAACGTCGATAATGAAGGGTAACAGATCACAGAAAGAAGCCTACTGGACGCCCTAAATAGTCTCCCTTTTCAAGACTGTGAGCTGCATATTCTTACACTATATTAAAAACGCTTTCAAAGATACCAATCTTTAAAATAAATAAATAAATAAATAAAAATAAAAAAAATAAATCTTTAGTTTAACATCCAACGGTTATGCCATCGATGGCTAAAGGAGACTTATGGAATTGCAAGTGAATGATGATGAAAGAATAGGTGGAATGAGAAAACTGGAGGAAACGGGAAAATCCCAAGAAAACTCAAGTATACGTTATCGTCCTCCACGAACTCACTTGGCCTGGGATCGAACGAGTGACCCCTGAAACCAGAGATTGGCTGTAGCACTGAGCCAACGTACTCACGTCCAATAATACCAATCGTGTTAATCGTTTAATTGCAATAAATATTTTCGTTTTTAGTTTTCTATGGCCATCTATGAACCAAAGTCATTCCATCAAGTCTTTTTCCATCTGATCTACTGCATTCTGATGGTTCTCTCATTGATTGTGTTTGTTCAGATATCGGCGCTCTTGTCATTTACTGCTGAATGACGTGAGTGACTGTCTGTCTGTCTACCAACACTCTTTAAACATGACAGTGTAGTGGACACTTCTTATCTAAAACGTCTCCAGCACAGGGAGGGCCACAATGAGGCACACTTACTTCTTAATGTAGCGCTATTTCTACCTGGAAACTTTCATGGGAAAAATCAAATATTATTCTTATTTGCATTATTATTTTTAATAATTATGTATGTACACACGAGAAATTGTCTACTGCAATTAATTGAAAGAAAAAATACGATTAATGTATAACCTTGCTATGACACTAACTTTTCATCTAGGGGACATGGCAGATAATATTTTAAATTTTGCCTCTCTCCAAAAGAGGTCAAACAGCAAACTCCAAAACAGTTTCTTTTAAGGAAGCTTGTCCTCCTCCCTCGCGTGCCCTCGTTCTCCTGAAGGAAGTTGTCTCTAGCCATCGTGCACCGTCGCTCCCGCAGTAACACTTGGCCCTCACCCTCGTTCACCCTCGCCCTCTTCGTCGAAGCTTTTCCTCGCCCTCGCGCACCCTCACCTCCGCCATCGAAGCTTATCCTCGCCCTCGCGCATCCTCACCCTCGCTGCCGAAACTTGTCCTCGCCCTCGCGCACTCTCGCCCTCTTCGTCGAAGCTTTTCCTCGCCCTCGCGCACCCTCACCCTCGCCATCGAAGCTTGCCCTCACCCTCGCGCACCCTCACCCTCTTCGTCGAAGCTTTTCCTCGCTTTCGCGCACCCTCACCCTCGCCATCGAAGCTTGTCCTCGCGCTCGCGCACCCTCGCCCTCGCGGCCAAAACTTGTCCTCGCCCTCGCGTCACTGTGGGCGAGGGAAATTTAGGGTGAGGATGCCCTCGAGAGGGCCACCCTCGCGAGGGTGAACATCTCTGACGGGAACTACTGATTAACATGGAATCCGAACCACATGAGATCCCACCGGGAATCGAACCCGGGTCTCCTACCTGGTATGAATAATGTATCTTGTCTCATGTTTCTTTAGGCATATAGTATTGTTCTCTCGCTGGCCTTATAGCTAGCACGTGCCTCTTTGGTCACATGGTCTCACGGAAGCATTCATAAAATCTGAACTATTATAGTGGTTCGGATTCCACCTTAACTTATAAGTCTCTCTTACAGCCTCGGTGCTGAAAAGAAACCCTAACCTTCATCGAAAAACAAACAGATATAACCCTACTTTAGTCTCGCCATTCCATTTCAAAATGAAATTAAATCTTACAGTTTAACGTCCCACAAATATCCTTGTTAGGTTAAGGGAGGCGATGATTAAGGCAAGGGAATGATGATGGAATAATTAGTAGAATGAGAATGTGGAAGGAAATGGGAGAGTTTCGAGAAAACCCATGGAAACGATGTTGTCCACCACAAACTAACTTTTTCGGGGATTGAATCAATGCAGTATTCCATTTGAAATCAAATGAAATTTCTAGTTTTATACCCCTTGGTTATCCTCTATAGCTTATAATAGACGTGTGATTAATGAGAGTGAATGATTATGAAATAATTGGTGGAAAGGAAAATGTGGAAAGAAATTGGAGGGCCCAAAAAAGTCAACAGCATATATCCATGTGATTCATTTGCTACAAAGTTAACTAGTGTTTAAAGGAATTGCTCTAATTGCATTACTCACATTTACTCACTGAACTCGCATTTTACACATTTTACACACAATATCTTTGTTTGTTTGTTAGTGTCTTCGTTTGTTACATTTACTCGTTTTGCAAATGCCCAGTTGGTTTGGGTGCTCACTTGTACGTACCCAGTCAGGTTCGAGATACTGCATTCTGGTGCCTCTGGAAATGTAGCTTTATCGCTGGCGCAACTTTTGAGAGCGTATCAGGAAAATAGCTCCATTGGTAAAGCAGATATGAGTGCATACTCGGTTTTCCTATGGCCCAGCTTGCAGACACCTTTTGTAGGGTAGACAAACAGGTAGGTGTGTGTGTGTGTGTGTGTGTGTGTGTGTGTGTGTGTGTGTGTGTGTGCGTTGGTGAACCCGCCAATCTTTGTAGGTCGATCGGCTACAGAGCAGCACTCTGAGCAATTTTTGCAAAGCGAGCATTTTTTAGTGGTTGCTCGAAAAGTTTTTTACTTTTAACGCGTGCAGGACCATTATAGGGGTCCCCCCGCGAGTTCTTTTGACTCCGCTCGTTTATACGGATACAGCCGGTTTGTGTGTGAAAAGTGTGTATTCAGACTGAAAAATTTCGTTTCTCGATCGGTGTGTATTCCGACGCAGTGCCATCTACGTGTGTATTGCAAGCAGGAACTAGAGCAATTCAAACTCCCTGCAGCAACGTTCACCATTGTTGCCAATCAAGTATTTGTTGAAATGTTAAAGAAAATTAGCAGCTATAGCAGAGGAATTATTCACAGTACGAACTAGGATATGAATATTACGTAAAAATAACCCTATGCCTAAATTTTTTTCGTTTGAACTGAGGGGAGGGAGAGGTGTATATATATAAAAAATCTATATTATAAAATTGAAAGTGACTATGTTTGTGACTTAATCTCTTGAACTGCCGACCAATTTCGATCAACTTTGCAACACAGATGCGGTTCTGGCCTGGGAGTCTTTTTAGCTGTTTACTTTGACAGTAGAACTTAGGGGGGGAGGAGGGGGGACTATAAAAAATAAATAAAACTTAATAACTCTTGAACCAAATGACCGATCAGAATCAAATTTTCAATGTAGATGAGGTTTGGGACTGGGATGACTTTCATCATTTCATTTTGACGGAGAACGTTGGGGAGGGGGTGGAGGGGGAAATTTATGAAATCAATAAATATAAAAATAAAAGTGACCATGTTTGTGAATTAATAACTTTTGAACAACCCGATCGATCTCAATCAGATTTTCAACATATATGAAATTCAAACCTGAAAAGTTTTTTATCATTTCATTTTGACAGTAGATTGTAGGGGAGGGACAGGGGGAAGGGGAAATATATGAAAATGAATAAAACTTAACTCTTGAACCACCCTACCGATCTCGATCTAATTTTCAACATAGAAAAGATTTGGGTGGGGATGGTTTCTTCATTTCACTTTTACAGTACAAAGGAGAGGGGGAGGGGAGGGGACAGATATATAAAAATAAATAAAACTTAATAAGTCTTGAACCACTCAACCGACCTTGATCAAACTTTCAACATAGATAGGGTTCGGGCATGGGATGTTTTTATCATTTAACTTTTACGGTGCAACCTAGGGGAGGGGGAGGGAGGAGATATATAAAAAACAATTCATATAAGACTAAAAGTGACTATTTTTGTAATTTAATAACTCTTGAACTATCCGATCGATCTCAATCAAATTTTCAAGTTACATGAGGTCCGGATCTGAAAACATATTTGCAATTTCACTTTAGCGCTAGATCCAAGGGGAGGGGGACGTATAAATAAAAACTAATAAAACCTAATAACTTTTGAACCACCCAACCAATCTTGATCAAATTTTCAACATATATGAGGGTCGGGCCTTGAGAGTTTTTTTATTGTTTCACTTTGACGAGCCAACGTAGCGGAGGAGAGGGGGAGATATATATGTAAAAATAATACAATGAAAATGACTGCATTAGTGACTTCATCACTTTTCAACCACCCGACCGATCTCAATCAAATTTTCAACATACATGAGTTTTGGGGCAGGGATTGCTTTAAGTTGTTCAGTTTCACAATGAAACGTATGAAGGGGGGGGGGGAGAAATTTCTAAATTATCCAAAGTGACCGAAATTAGTGTTGAATCCATAGTTTTCGGGGTCGATGAGAGAAACAGTGAAACTTCTGATGCTGTTTCAATCCAAATTCAGCCCTGATAGTTGGGGAGAGGGAGGGTACAACGTAGTGGAGAGGAATAAACATTTAAAATGATCGAAAATGACTAATATTAGTGTCGAATTCATAGTTTTAGGAGTAGCTGAGATTAACAGTGACAATTCTGATGCCGTGTGTCGCAGGAAGGAGGAGGGGGAGGGGAGCTATATAAAATAATGATCGAAAATCACCGATATTATTAGTGTCTAATTCATAGTTTTCGAGATCATTCAGATGATTAGTGACATTTGCGATCCGGTTTAGGTCTAAAATTAGCCCCGCCACTTGGGGGAGGGGAAGAAAGAGATATATAAATATGATAAAAAATGGCCACTATCAGTATCGAATTTATAGTTTTCTGGATCCCTTCTATGAACATTGGTACTTCCGATCCCGTTTAAATCCAAATTCAAACTCACAACTTGGGGGAGGGGGAGAATATATAAAAATCATCGAAAATAACCGATGTTAGTGCTAAATCCACATTTTTTGAGGTCGCTGAGATGAACGGTAACACTTCCGATGTCATGGCCCGCAACATGGGGCTGGGAGAAATGTATATATATAAATGGTCAAAAATGACAGATACTACTAATAAATCTATAGTTCCTGCGGTAGCCAAAACGAACAGTGACACTTCTGATGCTGTTTAAGTCAATGTTCAGCCCTGACACTTGAGGGATGAGGAGGGATGGCATACATTAAAATGATCCAAAATGAGCAATATCAGTGTGCATTTAAATTATTTATTTCAACGCAGCGAAACGGGTAATATATGCTAATAAATCTATATAGATAGATAGATAGATGGATAACATTGAAGATAACTGTTTGTGACGCTAAATCTGCTGAACCGTCTGACCGATCTGGATCAAATTTGTAACATGGATGAGGTTTGAGGCTGGAGGCTGGGCTGGCTTTAGGCTATTCAGTTTGATGGTAGAACTGAGGGTTGGGGGAGGAGGAGTGGCTATAAAAATAAATAAATCTTAATAACTCTTGAACAACTCAACCGATCTTGACCAAATTTTCAACATAGATGAGGTTCAGGCCTGGAATCGTTTCTATGATTTAAATTTGACGGAGCAATGTATGGGATGAGAAGGAAGGGGAGATATATAAAAATCATTTTATATAAGAATGAAAGTGACTATTTTTGTAACTTAATAAATCTTGAACTATCCGACCGATCTCAATCAAATTTTCGAGTTACACGAGGTTCGGATGTGGAAACTTTTTTGTAATTGCACTTCAACGGTATATTCTAGAGGAGCGGGAGGGGAAGGGGACGCATGAATAAAAATTAATAAAACTAATAACTTTTGAACCACACAACCAATCTCGATCAAATTTTCAACATGTATGAAGGTCGGCCGTTGGGAGTTTTTTATCGTTTCACATTGACGAGCCAGCATAGGGGAGGGTGAGGGAGGAGAAGTATATGAAAATTAAAATAAAAAAGACTGCTTTGTGACTTCATCACTCCTGAACCACCCGACCGATCTCAATCAAATTTTCAACATACATGAGTTTTCGGGCAGGGATTGTTTTAGGCTATTGAGTTTCACGATGCAACGTAGGGGAGGGGGAGGGGGAGAAATTTAAAATGATCAAAATGACCGATATTAGTGTTGAATCCATAAATTTCGGGGTCGATGAAAGAAGCAGTGACACTTCTGATGCTGTTTCAATCCAAGTTCAACCCTGATAGTTGGGGAGGGAAAGAAAACAACGTAGGGGAGGGGAATAAACATTAAAAATGATTGGAAATGCCTAATATTAGTGTCGAATCCATAGTTTTAGGATTAGTTTAGATTTACGGTGACAATTTTGATGGCGTGTGCCGCAGCACTGTTGAGGGGGAGGGGAGCTATATATGATAATGATCGAAAATGAACAATATTTGTGTCTATTCCGTAGTTCTCGCGATCATTCAGATGAGCAGTGACATTTCCATCCAGTTTAAATCCAAAATCATCCCCGCAAGTTGTAGGAGGGGGAGAAAGTTTTATATAAAAATGATCGAAAACGACCACTATCAGTATCGAATGTAAAGTTTTCTGGGTCGCTTAGATGAACAATGATACTTTTGATCCTGTTTAAATTCAAATTCGAACCTTCAACTTGGAAGAGGAAGAGATTTAAAATGATCGAAAATGACCGATATTAGTGCTGAATCCACATTTTTGGGGGTCACTGAGATGAACGGTGACACTTCCAATGACATGGGCTGCAACATGGCGGAGGGTGATATAATGGTCGAAAATGACCGATATTAGTCTTGAATTTATAGTTTTTGAGATCGCCGAGATGAACAGTGACACTTCTGATGCTGTTAAAATCCAAATTCAACCCCACATCTTGAGAGAGGGGAAGAGAAATAAATCAAAAGGATAAAAAATAAGCCATATTAGTGTCGAATTCATAGTTTCCGAGGTCGCTGAGATGACCTTTGACACATCCGATTTCCTGCCGCGCAACATAGAAGAGGGGGAGATATATAAAAATGGTCAAAATTTTTCGATATAAGTGTTTGATCCGTAGTTTTTAGGGCCTCTGAGATGAAGAATGACACTTCAGATCCCGTTTAAAACCAAATTCAGTCCGCAACTTGGGAGAGGGAGAGATAATAAAATGATCGAAAACGATTAATATTAGTGTCGAATTCATGATTTCCGGGGTAGCCGAGATGATCAGTGATCTTTCCGATGCCGTTTAATTCGATGCCATTAAAAACGAAACAGCATATTTTGTGGTGACTGAACACATGAGAGACGGGATTGTGCATTTAAATTTTCATTTTACCCAACGAAGCGGGTAAATATATGCTGGTAAAACTTCATAACTTTGGAACCACTGAATCGATCTCATTCTAATTTTCAACGTGGATGTAGTTCGGAGCTGGAATGACTTTTATCATTTTAGTTTTACGGTATATATATATATATATATATATATATATATATATATATATATATATATATATATATATATAGAGAGAGAGAGAGAGAGAGAGAGAGAGAGAGACCACCCGGTAAAGGCATTTTTCTGTTCGAAGTGCAGGTAGAAACTTCAAACAAAAAATGAATCACTGCTGACGACAAACAAGAAGTATCCCTCTTTTCCTCAACCCCAACCGAAGTTGCGCATTGTGGGTCTTCAAAGGTAGGCCTAGTATATCATCTTGGAACACGAATCAAATTTGCGGACAGATAGCCGGGTCTGTAAATGTCTGAGGGTTCAGTGAATATATATTCCGGTGCACGCTAATCTATTGAGAACAATGTCCATGCGACACACGTTTCAATATGCCTCTGAAACAAGTTAAGAGCCGTAAATTAGTTAGAAATAAATAATTGCTAGCTTATTCTCAGATCGGTGTTGTGGTTGCAACGACAGTAGCAACACCATGCGGCTGAGCTGTAATGCTTTTGCCTCTACCAAAGTCGATGGTGATAAGTAACTTAAGATTAAAAGGTAAAATCTTCTATCCCACAGCGGTCTAGGTTGGTGATTGAAAGGATATCTTTCTTACTCATCGTAGTTTCAGGAGACAGTATAGTTGTATCTCTTTGCCTTTTGCAACCTCCGCGGCAGGTAGTTATAGAAATACGGAGTTTACAAAACCTCCGTAACACAAAACGATCTCAGAAATAGTTTAGGAAGGTCACTGGATCACCACTGGGACTTATTCTTCTGTCCACTTGAGGTCCTCTTTTATGACTGTCTTCTGAAGAGGAAGTTCGTGAAGAGAGGGTTGACCATCTTCAATTTCCTTCGGAACCAACTGCGCGTCTTTATGGTATCCTTCTTCCACCGTCTGTTGCTGATTATGTTTTGAATAGAAAACACGTGCTCCTGAATGAAGCATGCTTTATGGTAGTTGCTTACACCTGAGATACTGAACCTTACATCCCCCACACCAGGAACAGAATTCACAAGATTATTTGAAAAACACAAACATTGCTTTGGAAACATCTGTTAAAAACGTTCTATCTTCATGGCAAAATCCTTGATATGTGCCAGTAAGTAGGAACATAAGCCCGTAAAACTGCAAAATTCTCTTTTGGTGGAATCTTGAACTCTATATTTTTAGCTTTCTTGCAGAGGTTTTAAAAGAATTACCTGATACTAAATATACGAGAACATTCACTCTGAGTAAAATAAATTTGTCTTAGGTGAAGCACAAAAATTTCTTAATTTTTAAAATAAAATTCCCTTAGATATTATTGAAAAGTGTAGCCTCTCAGCACGATGTCATCGGCAAAAGATCTTATTCGTTAATCAATGTAAAATCATCCTAGTTGCAATTAAGAGAGCTTGTGTGCTAATTTATTAGGTGGTTATGTATTTTTTGCCTTTTAAAGTGTTTAACACATACTCAATTGACTGGAATGGCACCCACAGGTATTTAATGTAAGTTTTACACTGCTGTAAATTCAAAACAATTCTAAATGCGTTCGTATTTGGTTTCTTGACCATAATTTGTGGCGAGGCGAAGCTATTATCGTCTATGGGTTGTATAATTCTAGCATTAATAAGGTCTTGAATTTGTTTGTTTTCCTGATCTCGAACATGCATTGGAACAGGGAGATTTGTTCTGGAACACTGCCGATTTAGGCATTCCTATTTTATGACTGTAGCCCTATAATGTCCAATGCCGTCCGGAGTGTATAAAAACATTTTTGTATTTGTATAATAACTCGTGAATGGCATGTTTCTGCGACTGGTCTAAATTAGGATTAATATCAAAAACATCAATTTTGAAAATTTTTATCTATACTTCAAAGAATTGTCAATCTCCTATTTTATTGTACAATTTTTATTTTCTTCTATTGAGTTTGCTTCCATTATTGCAAAAGATTAACCTTGACATGCCACAAGTTCCACCACTGGCGTATTTTCCTCAAAGTTACAGGATAACTGGACTGGACATTACCAGTCATGTTGTTTACGTGTAACCTTTGCTCGATAGCTTGTATATGTCAAGGAAGTCTTAGAGAAACGATACGAAGAAAGATGTAGAATCATCAATCTGTCTTTTTGCTATCACCTGAATAAATGCGTGGAAAAGTGGAACTAAAGTAATGCCTTTGTCGATAAAAATGCAAGCTTGTTTTCGTTTTCTAAGTATATGAGTCGTGCGTTGTGATAAAATGTTTTCCTGGTTCTTCTCTGGGAATGTTGGCTTTTTATGATTTCTAATACAGAGATAAGATTCTTTGTTAAATCGATTGTAACATGTAAGCGTTTTAGCAAGTCTAAACCAAAAATAACTGGAATACATGATTTCTTCATCATACGAAAGTAATGATAGAATTTCGTTTCCCAACTTTGAATGATACCATTGCTACATATTTCAAGTTAATTTTATTTCATATCCATTTAACCGCTGTTTTATGTTATATTAATTGAACATCAGGAAGTAAATATTCGAAGGGCCAGATGGAAATGCTCGATCCGGTGTCCACTAGCACTGTTCGTCTGCGTAATTTAGTGATTATTTATAGGATTTGTTCTGTCATTACAATTGCTTGATATTTGACTCCAGAACAAGAGTTGGCCCTACTCGCTTTTTAAACGTTTAAAATAGGTAAAAGCATAGGCGCAGGAACCTAGGGGCTCAGACCCCTTCAGCCCCCCAATATTACCGATGAGGGGGCTGAGCCCCCCCCCCAATATTTCAGTTATGTTTTCGTATTATTTCTTCAAAATACTTTTTCCAGACAGTTTTAGAAAATAACTACTCAGGTGCGTTTTCAGTTTCAGAATATAATATTTAGTTTTCTTTAGTAAAATTAGTGTCGCCAAACAACTATTTTTCCGTTTCAGAACTTTTATTGAAAAGAGGAAAGAGAATACTTTTTTTCTCCCGTTCCCAGCTTCAATTCTTTACTGGTGACTGTATTGGTGAGTATTGTCTTCCTGGAGCATCAAAACAGAGAGAGAGAGAGAATTACCGTCATTTTATTACTATATGAGCGGATGTAAAGGACAAGTATAGTGCGCCTTTCTTTCTAGGAATTCTGGAAGCCTTCTGAACTTTCCCTGCTAGCAGTTGCAACACATGCTAGTTTATATAGGGGTTTATGACCCCTGGTTGCAGAAAATCAACCTGCTTCCCTTTCTTTGTTCTGAAGTTTTTCTTTCTATATTTTCAAATATTGAATTTTGGTCATTTTGTGGAGATAACGCAGTCAGTAATAACGTATACTCCGATGTGTTTTGTCCCAAAGATTTCGTGTCGTGTCGGTGTGTTAGTTTGTCGATAATGTTGACAGAAGAAATAAATATTATTGTGGTGACGTGTTATTGTTTCAGTTTTCTGGAAGAAGAGGAGCGTGAGTTTTAGTGGTGTTTGTTTTATTTATTCACTCATTCATTATTTGCGGGTCAATTGTGTTAATTGAACACTTGAAAAATGGATCGTTTTATAGTGAGAACGAAAAAAAAAGTGCAAAATGAATCTTCTATTTCAGTGATTGACAATATTGATAGTAGTGCTTCTGTTGTTGAGGAAGAGAGAGAGGAAATTTCAATGCCGTCTTCATCTACAGACAGATCTATATCAAATAAAAGAACCTTTCAGGTACATTGGGGTGAGAAGTTTCCTTGGTTGTTTTATGACGCTAAAGTAGACGCGGCATTTTGTAAAATTTGCAAAGACGCATATGAGAAAAAACTTTTGAGGTTTTCATCAAAAATGGAGTTAACCTTTATTGAAACTGGTTTCCGTAATTGGAAGAAAGCGCTGGAAAGAATGAGAAAACATGAAAGCTCTGATTGTCACTGAGAATCGTTTTCAAAACTTCATGTTCTGAATAGCAAGATCAATGTATCTTCCCAGCTCTCTGATGGTAAAAGAATTCAGATGGAAGAGAGTAGAATTGCCCTACTGAAGATACTTTCTTCTTTGCGTTATTTGGCTGTTCAGGGACTAGCTATAAGGGATCATACTGACGACAAAAGCAATTTCAATCATTTGCTCCGGTTGAGAAGTAAAGACAGCCCTATCCTTAAGTTGTGGCTTGAACGAGAGAGAGAGAGAAAAGATGGATATCACACGATATATGTAACGAAATGTTATCAATTATGAGTAATGCTGTAGTGATGCAACTTGTGTCCACTATAAAATCCACAAAGTTTTACGCTTTGATTGTTGACGAAACAGCAGATATCTCAGTGAAAGAACAGATTTCCTTTTGCTTTAGAATAGTCACCAACGATCTTGAAATTGATGAAATTTTTCTAGGCTTTTACTCAACAAATGACACACAGTCAAAAACGCTTTTCAAAATAATTCAAGATGTTCTTCTACGTTTCAGTTTGGAAATAACGTATTGTAGAGGCCAGTGTTACGACGGCGCTTCCAATATGGCTGGCGTACGTGGAGGACTTCAAGCAAAAGTATCTCAATTAGAATCGAGGGCTTCTTATGTACATTGCTTTGCTCACTCTCTTAGCTTGGTTGTTCAAGATACTTTAAGAAATGTGACAGGCTGTCGAAATGTCCTCAACCTGGTTAGGGAAATAATTGTTTTTGTAAAACATTCCCCTAAGAGACTGGCTTTCTTTCATCAACTGCAAAGTGAAAATGATAAGTCGATTAATTTACGACCGTTTTGTCCAACAAGAATGACAGTACGGCATGTCTCTCTTCAGTCGTGTTACCTTAACTACCATGAGCTTATGGATTTTATGTCAGAGCAATCTTTATCAGATAAGTCAGATGCTGGTGCCAAAGCACATGGCTTCCTGGTTCAAATGCGCTCGTTCGATTTCTTTTTTCATCTCGCATTGCTAATGAAGCTGTTTTGTCACATACATAGCGCAAATACAGCATTACAAAAGAAAACTTTATGTATTCAAGATGCTGTAAATATGATTTCAGCCTACAGCTCACTTTGCAGAATTTCCGAACAGATACTGAATTTGACACGTTCTGAGCAGATGTAGTAGGAAAAGCAAACGAACTTGAGCTTTCAGAACCAGCTCTCCCGCGACCAAGAAAACTTCCAAAACGGATCAATCAAGGTGATAATCCCCATGAATATGAAAACCCGCAGCAGCTATATCGTCAACAATATTTTGAAACTATTGACACAGCAGTACAGTGTTTAGAATCACGGTTTGATACTAAAATAAAACATTTTCTAGGGCTCTGTGAACGGTTTATCATTGGTGAAACAAATGATGTTAGTGCTATAGACGAATTTTACAAAGACGATATAGATATCGAACGGCTCAAGCTACATCGTGATATGTTACTTGATCTTCGCAAAACACAAACTAGCTCCGAACCTTTCCGAAGTTTCGCGTGTGTTCTTGACCTCTTAAAGCAAAACACTTATCTTCAAACCATGTTGCCAGAAATCGTTAAGTTCGTTCGATTATTTTTGACGCTACCATCCACTAGCGGAGAGATCCATTTCTTCTTTAAGACGACTAAAGTCCTATCTACGATCTACCATGGGACAAAACGGCTCAACGCGTTAGCAATTTTAAATTGTCATCAAGTACTTTCTGCAGGACTCGATCTTGATCTTATTGCAGACGAATTTATAATGCGCACCGAAATTCGCAGGCAAACCTTTGCTATGAAAAAGAAGTAATTCTCCATTTGCCACCTACAAACCTGAACCTGGATAGAAGAAAATCAACTAAATACAAGTAAGTTAATATCAACATAATATTACAATTTAATAAGAAATTTAAATTTGGTAATCATATCTTATTCCTACATCTATTTTATTGTCTCGTATCATTCAAACATTGGAAATGTTCAAACTTTTTTTTTTCTGCCTCCCAGCACAAATATATGTATTGTTACGGGAGAGAACACTCCCTTTTACAGTCGCCTTTCATATATGAACAAATAGTCATGTCCCATTGATGTCCGTTATTAAGAGGTTTAACTGAACTTATTATGAGATAAAAGGTTAAACAGTTTATTGGTTATAGTGAATTCTTAGCCATTATCGTTTCTGAATTGTTGCAACTGTATTGTTGAGTTGATTTGATTATTATTCATCGTATCCTTTCAGCAACAAGGCTATATGAGACATGGATCTACAATTTAAGCTGAAATCCGACCCACTGTAGTTCAACGCTCTCCCACCGGGAATCGAACCCGGGACTATGTGCACCAAATGGACGCGCGCTAGCCACTAGACCAGTTGAGAGGACTGCAACTGCATTGTGACGAGTTGTCAGTAGTCCATTATTGACGCACAGAAACGGGGAACGTAAATAGTGAGAAAGTGAATGAAAACTGTTAACCAAACGAAGCGGGGGGAGGGAGAACTTAGGCTACAAGCAGGGACGTAAGCAGGGGTGGGCCCTGGGGGTCCGGATCCCGCCCCCGAAATCCGGACTTTTTTGTAAATTTAGTCTAATTTTAGGGGCAATTTTACAATTTTTAATATAATTTAGCCTGAAATTGTGTTTGGACCCCCCGAAAAGCTTTGGACCCCTCCCGAAATAAATTCCTGCTACGTCCCTGGCTACAAGGTGTCTAAATCCACTCTGATTAAAACCAGTTGGTTTTCAACCAACTAACCCTAAATCATTGTTTCTATTTAGAGTAGTTGAGTCCCCCCCCCCCAATGTTTTCTTCGTGTCGGCGCCTATGGGTAAAAGCACAGTGCCTACGCTTTCTGCATCTTGCGAAGTCCAGTATTTCATCTTCTGTTGTGGATTTTGTTGGAGGTTTTGTGGTGACCCCTGATTCCTCTATACTTCTCCCCGTTCTAATAGTTTTTTTTTTTTTTTTTTTTTTTGCTTCATCGATTATTCCCTTAATTCCCATTTCTGTTTTGGTTATGCAAACTGGTTTGTGCAACTATTAAACACGGCTCTACTATTTTATTGGCCAGGGAAGAAAAATCGTTTTCTCCTGCTGAGGAGATTCTACGACGTCGAGGTTAGACTTATGATCTTTCTCTAGTTGTGGTGGTGATATTGGAGTATGTAATAGCAGAGAGGATTATATTGAAAAATAGGATTTTGTATAAGTACTGCTAAATTGACATTAACTTTATCCTGTAATGATTCAAGAGACTGAGGTAGTACATTTATGTATATACAAGTATAGTGCGACAATAATATATCGATTTTTTTTTTTTTTGCAGTAGAGAAATGAAAACTGCGCCGAAAGCAAATATGCTTCTTCGTTGCTAAGCGGTTATCGTGCGCGCCTTTGGAGTGGGAGACCCGGGTTCAATTCCCGGCGGAAGCTCATGTGTTTCGGAATCCACGTTAATCAGTAGTTCCCTTCTCATATAGCCTCGCTGCTGAAAGGGATGTTAAACTCAAAATCAACTCAACTGAAAGTATATGTCTATCAAGTGGCTAGCACAAATGTCAGTAGTCGAACAATAACAGTTACACATTATTATTATTATTATTATTATTATTATTATTATTATTATTATTATTATTATTATTATTATTATTATTATTATTATTATTATTATTGAATAGAATCTTGCAATTAGGTTTTATTTCCTGAAGATGGGAAATTCAACTACGAAATCTCATAGTTAGTTATATAATGCTCATATATTAAGCATTGTGTAGCATTTGAAAATGAAATGAAATCTTTAAGTTTTACGTCCCACGGTTATGCCGGTTAGGCTAAAGGAGACGGTGATGATGAGTAATGAATGAAATGGTGGAATGAAGAAAGTGGGAGGAAACGGGAGAACCCCGAGAAAACCCACGCACACGGTGTTTGTCCACCACAAAGTTCACTTGGCGGGGGCAGGGATCGAACCCGGGACCAGTGTAGCATTTGAGTTGCGCAATATTTCGTAGGGCAGTGAGTCTTTGAAGCATGTCGGTAAGACAGAAAACCGAGAGAACAATTGTGCACATGTAGAAGCCACGGATCAAGTTTTGTTGGTGACTAATTTTGGTTTCCAATGGTCTCGCTATTCTTTCATTAAATTAACAGTTGAATCCTTTAAGAGCATATATATGAATTTCATGAAGAGATCGAAGTAGAAAAAATTCTGTAAGAGTACTGTAAATATGTGAGACAAATGGATAAAAGAAAGTTATCAGAAAAGTGAAGGCACAGATTATTGCTAACCATTCGCATTAAAATTGACAACATTGCATATTAGCATAAGCTATGGTTTGTTTCATAGTTAGTACGGCTAAAACAGTAAAATAGATAAATTGATTCGATCAGACAAATATATTATAATATTCCAGAGAAACAAACATTTTAAGTGATACAAGATTACGACGTTCAATAGTATAATAGTATATTTGTGTTTTGTTGCTAAATGTTAATTGAAGTAACATGATAATGTCTTAACCTCTTAAAATCCACCCTTTGTCATTTTTAAACTTACTGCCTTTTTCGTCTTCTTTTGCAGTATTCTTACCGTTTAGTACTTCATTTTCGACGTTATAACAAAAATATTAAATTCGGTGGTACGAATATTTCAGTTAAGTTGATTTTGAGTTTAACATCCTTTTCAGCAGCGAGGCTATATGAGACGGGAACCATAGATGTTCATTTTACTTCGACCTCACTCACCCTCGCCCTCGCAGTAGCAGTTGGCCCCTGCCCTCGTTCACCCTCGCCCTTGCGAATGATATTGTCCGTCGCCCTCGCTATTGAAACTTGTCCTCGCCCTCGCGCACCCTCGCCCTCGCCGTCGAAGCTTGTCCTCGCCCTCGCGCACCCTCGCCCTCGCAGCCAAAACTTGTCGTCGCCCTCGCGCACCCTCACCCTCGCAATCGAAGCTTGTCCTCGCCCTCGCGCACCCTCACCCTCGCCATCGAAGCTTGTCCTCGCCCTCGCGCACCCTCGCCCTCGGGATAGGAGTTGTCCATTATCCTCGCTCGACCTCGCCTTCGTGCTCAAAACTTTTCCTCGCCCTCGCGCACCCTCGCCCTCATATCATTGAGGGCGAGGGTAATTGAGGGTGAGGAGGCCTCGAGAGGGCCTCCTTCGTGAGGATCAGAGCATCAATTATTCAACCTATTTGTTGAATTATTTCCTTATCGTCAGTGGCAGATCCGAGGGGGTGATCGGGGCGATCGCTTCCCCCCAGAAGAGGAAACTTCTTTATTTTATATATACAAATAAAACGCATCCCAGAGTTTGGAGCTCTTAAAAGTAGCTCTAAGTAGCAGTATTACAACCCACCACCCCCACCAGAAGTCCGTCCTGGATCCGCCCTTGCTTAACATACGTTCTAAAGAAAGGAAACTAAACATATCATCGTATAACTTACTGTGGAACACCTAAAATGGAACAACTGTTACAATAGAGATCTCGGTCGATAGTGACGTTTACATCATTTATCAACAGTACCCAATGCCTTTACATCAAACTGTTCCTTGAACTACGATGCAAGCATAAGTATTCAGCCACACAAGGGCGGCTCTCATGAGGGTGAGGGTGAAATCAAGGTTTGATGAGTGGCGGCATAGTGACTGCCGCGGAATATCTGTCAGAATTTGACGGTCAACACGTTGGCCATCCCTGATGTATGTAGCGTAACTGAGGAATTTGAACAAATTCAAAGGGAAAGATCTAAAGAGCTTAATTTTGAAACTCCGTCAGCAAACAAATAAAATACTTCAGAACACTATTGTTGAATTATCACTCGGAAATATATACCCACTCTAACCTATAACATGAATGACTTCATTGATTTGAATGTGAATCTAAGTTAATTGGTATTTTAAAATATAAACTGAAATGTGTCAATGTGCTTGTAAGGTTAATTTCGATGCTCAAATATTGTTAATATTCACCACTAATAGAGATACATTTGTCCTACCTTAACAATGTTAACATTTTTAATTATTTTCAATAATTGCCATAAATATGAAACTTTGTCTCAAGAAACTACCCTAGGGGCTAATTTGTGCACTTTATCACTTTGGTTTTGGTTCATTTTTGGCAGCTATCATTGCTGGAAAGTTTATTTTCAATAATTCCCACAATTATGAAATGATACTTTCAAACGTTGTCTCAAGGATTCCTTACACTACAAATACGTAAAGGCAAATAAAAAATGAAATCTTTAGTTTAAGATCCCACTATTATGCAAGCTAAATGCTAAAGGAGACAGAAGTGAATGATGAAAGAAATAGTTGAATGAAAATGTGGTAGGAAACTGGAGAATCCCCAGAAAACCCACGAACACGATGTCCTCCACCACGAACTTACTTGGACGGGAATCGAACATGCGACCCTTCGAACAAAGGTAATTTCTCTATCGCTGAGCCACCGTTCCTCCCTAAATGGCACGCTCAGAGCTTTGCACCTCCAGGGGCCTTGGAAAGATTTTCGAGCCTAAAATGATTTAGCACTGACTTTTATAAATCCACCAATTTAACAGTTAATAATGTCGTGCAAACTTTAATACGTGCAAACTTTAAGATTGTAGTAATGAAAGAAAAGATGAAATATTTAGTTTAGCGCCCCAGAGTTATGTAACTGCTAAAGGAGATGGATGAAATTGCAAGTGAATGATGATGAAAGAAATGGTGGAACGGGAAAGTAAGAGAACAAACCTTTATTTTCTTTAGCACAAATAATTAAATGTGTAGATTAATTGATTTCCAGAAATTTTATTATAATTAGCAATTAAAAACTGAAAGGGCGATCACAAACTTTTCTTGTCCAGGACCTAGCAACAATTTGTTACACGCTGCCATACATCATTAAAACAGGAGTAGAGTGACTGAATTATTTTGCTCTGTGGTTGAAAAGTAATAATGCAAAACAGACAATTATTGACTTGAAGAGATAGGATAGTTTAAAAATTCTGACTGGGGAATAAAATCTTCATTTTTACGTCCTACGATTATCGCAGTCTTGTAGCCAACCTGGAACGAAAGAGATTCAGCCCACTGAAGATTCTTTGCGAATATCATTTCAATGTGAATTTCGAACAAAGATCTAAGCTTACCTTCATGCTTACGTTACGTCAAACAACTAACATATAAGGTGGAAATTATTCAACTTTTTTCATAAGATGTAATCCAGCTGACTAATTAAAATTTTATAAGCTTTATATGCTATATGTTGATTGATTAAATGTTGCACCTGATAATATTTAAATATGTAGTCGTTACTGCTTGTTACATAGTATTAGCGTGTGTAATAGTTGTATGGGTGAGAGGAGTATTTAAACGCTAATATTCTAAAGTGAAATATTTACATAAAAATTAGGATAATTAAACATTTTCAATAACTCCCTCTTAGACTTCGACTCTGGTTATAGGTCGATTATCGGTGATTACTGAAAGTTAATGATATTGAAATATACAAAGGAAGTTAGTATAGTGTCTAGCAAGCATGTCTGCTTTGCAGCAAGTCTCAGGTTCGATTCCCTTGAGTGAAGTTTGAACGCATTATGGTGGTTCGGATCCTACCATAAACTATAGATTCACGTACCATTTAGCATCGGCATCGGTGATGAATTATAAAGGGACATTAACTCTAATACGTCAGAATACAGACAGATCGACTGATTCCCAGATATTCATAAGTAAAACTTATATTTTCCAAAACAGCAAATTACGTTAGTAGAGTGCTATTTTTTTTCTAAATATAGATCATGAACGGTTTGAAATTATGTTTATTCTGTTGTGTGAGAACGTTTCTCTATAGTTAGAATTGAGGACATCTTCGAAAGTTCCCCTTCGGGAGGATGAACACTAAGAATCATGAAATTATAGGTGTAAACCTGAATGCAGTTTTACCCACTTATCTCAATAGTAATCTATGTAAATGTAAGGTCACTTGACAGGTCCAAATGTAAGGTCACTTGACCAAAGGCTTAGATAATGTCCCCACAACCTCCACGATGCGGGGCCACCAACTCCAGGGATGTAAAATATATAGAAAATGTTTAGAAAGTAGAGGCGAATAACTAGGGGCTGCAGCGGGCAGGGGCTGTGTTGCAATAATAGACTATCAAAAACTTCCTACGCAAGTCCTAAAATTTCACACGGCGTACACCATAGTCTTAAAATTTTCACAGAGTATACGCTAGTCTTAAAAATTTCACAGGTTATATATGCTAGTTTTGAATATAGTACTACACGCCTTGAAGCAGAAAATATGCGCAAATGACTAAGATTGAGCAATACACCTTCGTATACTCTCGACTACACCCCTGAATATATGCTTTTATTTTCTTAGTTTGCTTACATACGTGTGACGAAAATCTGGGAGGAACGCGACCACCCAAGCCCCTCGTTACGACGCCCATGATTAGATGAACCATAGCCGAATACTTCAGGTAGTTTTGTTTCTTTATTTCTAAGTTTTCCTATGCTTTGCTGACTAAATATCAGTTGTCAGGGAGCTTTAAAACTTGCGATATAGAACCAAATCATTCTATTTTAATATCCTATTTAGCGAAAAAAATAATAATAATAATAAAAACGTCGATAATGAAGGATAACAGATCACAGAAAGAAGCCTACTGGACGCCCAAAATAGTCTCCCTTTTCAAGACTGTGCGCTGCATATTCTTACACTATATTAAAAACGCTTTCAAAGATACCAATCTTTAAAAAAAAAAATAAATAAATAAATAAAATAAATCTTTAGTTTAACATCCAACGGTTATGCCATCGATGGCTAAAGGAGACTGATGGAATTGCAAGTGAATTATGATGAAAGAATAGGTGGAATGAGAAAACTGGAGGAAACGGGAAAATCCCAAGAAAACCCAAGTATACGCTATCGTCCTCCACGAACTCACTTGGCCTGGGATCGAACGAGTGACCCCTGAAACCAGAGATTGGCTGTAGCACTGAGCCAACGTACTCACGTCCAATAATACCAATCGTGTTAATCGTTTAATTGCAATAAATATTTTCGTTTTTAGTTTTCTATGGCCATCTATGAACCAAAGTCATTCCATCAAGTCTTTTTCCATCTGATCTACTGCATTCTGATGGTTCTCTCATTGATTGTGTTTGTTCAGATATCAGCGCTCTTGTCATTTACTGCTGAATGACGTGAGTGACTGTCTGTCTGTCTACCAACACTCTTTAAACATGACAGTGTAGTGGACACTTCTTATCTAAAACGTCTCCAGCACAGGGAGGGCAACAATGAGGCACACTTACTTCTTAATGTAGCGCTATTTCTACCTAGAAACTTTCATGTGAAAAATCAAATATTATTCTTATTTGCATTATTATTTTTAATAATTATGTATGTACACACGAGAAATTGTCTACTGCAATTAATTGAAAGAAAAAATACGATTAATGTATAACCTTGCTATGACACTAACTTTTCATCTAGGGGACATGGCAGATAATATTTTAAATTTTGCCTCTCTCCAAAAGAGGTCAAACAGCAAACTCCAAAACAGTTGCTTTTAAGGAAACTTGTCCTCCTCCCTCGCGTGCCCTCGTTCTCCTGAAGGAAGTTGTCTCTAGCCATCGTGCACCCTCGCTCCCGCAGTAACACTTGGCCCTCACCCTCGTTCACCCTCGCCCTCTTCGTCGAAGCTTTTCCTCGCCCTCGCGCACCCTCACCTCCGCCATCGAAGCTTATCCTCGCCCTCGCGCATCCTCACCCTCTCTGCCGAAACTTGTCCTCGCCCTCGCGCACCCTCGCCCTCTTCGTCGAAGCTTTTCCTCGCCCTCGCGCACCCTCACCCTCGCCATCGAAGCTTGTCCTCGCCCTCGCGCACCCTCGCCCTCGCTGCCGAAACTTGTCCTCGCTCTCGCGCACCCTCACCCTCTTCGTCGAAGCTTTTCCTCGCCCTCGCGCACCCTCACCCTCGCCATCGAAGCTTGTCCTCGCCCTCGCGCTCCCTCGCCCTCGCGTCACTGTAGGCGAGGGAACTTGAGGGTGAGGATGCCCTCGAGAGGGCCACCCTCGCGAGGGTGAACATCTCTGACGGGAACTACTGATTAACATGGAATCCGAACCACATGAGATCCCACCGGGAATCGAACCCGGGTCTCCTACCTGGTATGAATAATGTATCTTGTCTCGTGTTTCTTTAGGCATATAATATTGTTCTCCTGCTGGCCTTATAGCTAGCACGTGCCTCTTTGGTCACATGGTCTCACGGAAGCATTAATAAAATCTGAACTATTATAGTGGTTCGGATTCCACCTTAACTTATAAGTCTCTCTTACAGCCTCGGTGCTGAAAAGAAACCCTAACCTTCATCGAAAAACAAACAGATATAACCCTACTTTAGTCTCGCCATTCCATTTCAAAATGAAATTAAATCTTACAGTTTAACGTCCCACAAATATCCTTGTTAGGTTAAGGGAGGCGATGGTTAAGGCAAGGGAATGACGATGGAATAATTAGTAGAATGAGAATGTGGAAGGAAATGGGAGAGTTTCGAGAAAACCCATGGAAACGATGTTGTCCACCACAAACTAACTTCTTCGGGGATTGAATCAATGCAGTATTCCATTTGAAATCAAATGAAATTTCTAGTTTTATATCCCTTGGTTATCCTCTATAGCTTATAATCGACGGGTGATTAATGAGAGTGAATGATTATGAAATAATTGGTGGAAAGGAAAATGTGGAAAGAAATTGGAGGGCCCAAAAAAGTCAACAGCATATATCCATGTGATTCATTTGCTACAAAGTTAACTAGTGTTTAAAGGAATTGCTCTAATTGCATTGCTCACATTTACTCACTGAACTCGCATTTTACACATTTTACACACAATATCTTTGTTTGTTTGTTAGTGTCTTCGTTTGTTACAATTACTCCTTTTGCAAATGCCCAGTTGTTTTGGGTGCTCACTTGTACGTACCCAGTCAGGTTCGAGATACTGCATTCTGGTGCCTCTGGAAATGTAGCTTTATCGCTGGCGCAACTTTTGAGAACGTATCAGGAAAATATCTCCATTGGTAAAGCAGATATGAGTGCATACTCGGTTTTCCTATGGCCCAGCTTGCATACACCTTTTGTAGGGTAGACAAACAGGGGTGTGTGTGTGTGTGTGTGTGTGTGTGTGTGTGTGTGTGTGTGTGTGTGTGTGTGTGTGTGTGTGTGTGTGTGTGTGTGTGTGTGTGTGTGTGTGTGTGTGTGTGTGTGTGTGTGTGTGTGTGTGTGTGTGTGTGTGTGTGTGTGTGTGTGTGTGTGTGTGTGTGTGTGTGTGTGTGTGTGTGTGCGTTGGTGAACCCGCCAATCTTTGTAGGTCGATCGGCTACAGAGCAGCACTCTGAGCAATTTTTGCAAAGCGAGAATTTTTTAGTGGTTGCTCGAAAAGTTTTTTACTTTTAACGCGTGCAGGACCATTATAGGGGCCCCCCCGCGAGTTCTTTTGACTCCGCTCGTTTATACGGATACAGCCGGTTTGTGTGTGAAAAGTGTGTATTCAGACTGAAAAATTTCGTTTCTCGATCGGTGTGTATTCCGACGCAGTGCCATCTACGTGTGTATTGCAAGCAGGAACTAGAGCAATTCAAACTCCCTGCAGCAACGTTCACCATTGTTGCCAATCAAGTATTTGTTGAAATGTTAAAGAAAATTAGCAGCTATAGCAGAGGAATTATTCACAGTACGAACTAGGATATGAATATTACGTAAAAATAACCCTATGCCTAAATTTTTTTCGTTTGAACTGAGGGGAGGGAGAGGTGTATATATATATAAAAAATCTATATTATAAAATTGAAAGTGACTATGTTTGTGACTTAATCTCTTGAACTGCCGACCAATTTCGATCAACTTTGCAACATAGATGCGGTTCTGGCCTGGGAGTCTTTTTAGCTGTTTACTTTGACAGTAGAACTTAGGGATGGGGGAGGAGGGGGGACGTATAAAAAATAAATAAAACTTAATAACTCTTGAACCAAATGACCGATCAGGATCAAATTTTCAATGTAGATGAGGTTTGGGACTGGGATGACTTTCATCATTTCATTTTGACGGAGAACGTAGGGGAGGGGGTGGAGGGGGAAATTTATGAAATCAATAAATATAAAAATAAAAGTGACCATGTTTGTGAATTAATAACTTTTGAACAACCCGATCGATCTCAATCAGATTTTCAACATATATGAAATTCAAACCTGAAAAGTTTTTTATCATTTCATTTTGACAGTAGATTGTAGGGGAGGGACAGGGGGAAGGGGAAATATATGAAAATGAATAAAACTTAACTCTTGAACCACCCTACCGATCTCGATCTAATTTTCAACATAGATAAGGTTTGGGTGGGGATGGTTTCTTCATTTCACTTTTACAGTACAAAGAAGGAGAGGGGGAGGGGAGGGGACAGATATATAAAAATAAATAAAACTTAAGTCTTGAACCACTCAACCGACCTTGATCAAACTTTCAACATAGATAGGGTTCGGGCATGGGATGTTTTTATCATTTAACTTTTACGGTGCAACCTAGGGGAGGGGGAGGGAGGAGATATATAAAAAAACAATTCATATAAGACTAAAAGTGACTATTTTTGTAATTTAATAACTCTTGAACTATCCGATCGATCTCAATCAAATTTTCAAGATACATGAGGTCCGGATCTGAAAACATATTTGCAATTTCACTTTAGCGCTAGATCCAAGGGGAGGGGGACGTATAAATAAAAACTAATAAAACCTAATAACTTTTGAACCACCCAACCAATCTTGATCAAATTTTCAACATATATGAGGGTCGGGCCTTGAGAGTTTTTTTATTGTTTCACTTTGACGAGCCAACGTAGCGGAGGGGAGGGGGATATATATGTGTAAAAATAATACAATAAAAATGACTGCATTAGTGACTTCATCACTTTTCAACCACCCGACCGATCTCAATCAAATTTTCAACATACATGAGTTTTGGGGCAGGGATTGCTTTAGGTTATTCAGTTTCACAATGGAACGTATGAGGGGGGGGGAGATATTTCTAACTGATCCAAAATGACCGAAATTAGTGTTGAATCCATAGTTTTCGGGGTCGATGAGAGAAACAGTGAAACTTCTTATGCTGTTTCAATTAAAATTCAGCCCTGATGGTTGGGGAGGGGGAGGGTACAACGTAGTGGAGAGGAATAAACATTTAAAATGATCGAAAATGACTAATATTAGTGTCGAATTCATAGTTTTAGGAGTAGCTGAGATTAACAGTGACAATTCTGATGCCGTACGTCGCAGGAAGGAGGAGGGGGAGGGGAGCTACATAAAATAATGATCGAAAATCACCGATATTATTAGCGTCTAATTCATAGTTTTCGAGATCATTCAGATGATTAGTGACATTTGCGATCCGGTTTAGGTCTAAAATTAGCCCCGCCACTTGGGGGAGGGGAAGAAAGAGATATATAAATATGATAGAAAATGGCCACTATCAGTATCGAATTTATAGTTTTCTGGATCCCTTCTATGAACATTGGTACTTCACATCCCGTTTAAATCCAAATTCAAACACAACTTGGGGGAGGGGGAGAATATATAAAAATCATCGAAAATAACCGATGTTAGTGCTAAATCCACATTTTTTGAGGTCGCTGAGATGAACGGTAACACTTCCGATGTCATGGCCCGCAACATGGGGCTGGGGGAAATGTATATATATAAATGGTCAAAAATGACAGATACTACTAATAAATCTATAGTTCCTGCGGTAGCCGAAACGAACAGTGACACTTCTGATGCTGTTTAAGTCAATGTTCAGCCCTGACACTTGGGGGATGAGGAGGGATGACATACATTAAAATGATCCAAAATGAGCAATATCAGTGTGCATTTAAATTATTTATTTCAACGCAGCGAAACGGGTAATATATGCTAATAAATCTATATAGATAGATAGATGGATAAAATTGAAGATAACTGTTTGTGACTCTAAATCTGCTGAACCGTCTGACCGATCTGGATCAAATTTGTAACATGAATGAGGTTTGAGGCTGGAGGCTGGGCTGGCTTTAGGCTATTCAGTTTGATGTTAGAACTGAGGGTTGGGGGAGGAGGAGTGGCTATAAAAATAAATATATCTTAATAACTCTTGAACAACTCACCCGATCTTGACCAAATTTTCAACATAGATGAGGTTCAGGCCTGGAATCGTTTCTATGATTTAAATTTGACGGAGCAATGTATGGGATGAGAAGGAAGGGGAGATATATAAAAATCATTTTATATAAGAATGAAAGTGACTATTTTTGTAACTTAATAAGTCTTGAACTATCCGACCGATCTCAATCAAATTTTCGAGTTACACGAGGTTCGGATGTGGAAACTTTTTTGTAATTGCACTTCAACGGTATATTCTAGAGGAGCGGGAGGGGAAGGAGACGCATGAATAAAAAATTAATAAAACTAATAACTTTTGAACCACACAACCAATCTCGATCAAATTTTCAACATGTATGAAGGTCGGCCGTTGGGTGTTTTTTATCATTTCTCATTGACGAGCCAGCATAGGGGAGGGTGAGGGAGGAGAAGTATATGAAAATTAAAATAAAAAAGACTGCTTTGTGACTTCATTACTCCTGAACCACCCGACCGATCTCAATCAAATTTTCAACATACATGAGTTTTCGGGCAGGGATTGTTTTAGGCTATTCAGTTTCACGATGCAACGAAGGGGAGGGGGAGGGGGAGAAATTTAAAATGATCAAAATGACCGATATTAGTGTTGAATCCATAATTTTCGGGGTCGATGAGAGAAACAGTGACACTTCTGATGCTGTTTCAATCCAAGTTCAACCCTGATAGTTGGGGAGGGAAAGAAAACAACGTAGGGGAGGGGAATAAACATTAAAAATGATTGGAAATGCCTAATATTAGTGTCGAATCCATAGTTTTAGGATTAGTTTAGATTTACGGTGACAATTTTGATGGCGTGTGCCGCAGCACTGTTGAGGGGGAGGGGAGCTAAATATGATAATGATCGAAAATGAACAATATTTGTGTCTATTCCGTAGTTCTCGCGATCATTCAGATGAGCAGTGACATTTCCATCCAGTTTAAATCCAAAATCATCCCCGCAACTTGTAGGAGGGGGAGAAAGTTTTATATAAAAATGATCGAAAACGACCACCATCAGTATCGAATGTAAAGTTTTATGGGTCGCTTAGATGAACAATGATACTTTTGATCCTGTTTAAATTCAAATTCGAACCTTCAACTTGGAAGAGGAAGAGATTTAAAATGATCGAAAATGACCGATATTAGTGCTGAATCCACACTTTTGGGGGTCACTGAGATGAACGGTGACACTTCCAATGACATGGGCTGCAACATGGCGGAGGGGGATATAATGGTCGAAAATGACCGATATTAGTCTTGAATTTATAGTTTTTGAGATCGCCGAGATGAACAGTGACACTTCTGATGCTGTTAAAATACAAATTCAACCCCACATCTTGAGAGAGGGGAAGAGAAATAAAACAAAAGGATAAAAAATAAGCCATATTAGTGTCGAATTCATAGTTTCCGAGGTCGCTGAGATGACCTGTGACACTTCCGATTTCCTGCCGCGCAACATAGAAGAGGGGGAGATAATATAAAAATGGTCAAAAATTTTCGATATAAGTGTTTGATCCATAGTTTTTAGGGCCGCTGAGATGAAGAATGACACTTCAGATCCCTTTTAAAACCAAATTCAGTCCGCAACTTGGGAGAGGGAGAGATAATAAAATGATCGAAAACGATTAATATTAGTGTCGAATTCATGATTTCCGGGGTAGCCGAGATGATCAGTGATCTTTCCGATGCCGTTTAATTCGATGCCATTAAAAACGAAACAGCATATTTCGTGGTGACTGAACACATGAGAGACGGGATTGTGCATTTAAATTTTCATTTTACCCAACGAAGCGGGTAAATATATGCTGGTAAAACTTCATAACTTTGGAACCACTGAATCGATCTCATTCTAATTTTCAACGTGGATGTAGTTCGGAGCTGGAATGACTTTTATCATTTTAGTTTTACGGTATATATATATATATATATATATATATATATATATATATATATATATATATATAGAGAGAGAGAGAGAGAGAGAGAGAGAGAGAGAGAGAGACCACCCGGTAAAGGCATTTTTCTGTTCGAAGTGCACGTAGAAACTTCAAACAAAAAATGAATCACTGCTGACGACAAACAAGAAGTATCCCCCTTTTCCTCAACCCCAACCGAAGTTGCGCATTGTGGGTCTTCAAAGGTAGGCCTAGTATATCATCTTGGAACACGAATCAAATTTTCGGACAGATAGCCGGGTCTGTAAATGTCTGAGGGTTCAGTGAATATATATTCCGGTGCACGCTAATCTATTGAGAACAATATCCGTGCGACACACGTTTCAATATGCCTCTGAAACAAGTTAAGAGCCTTAAATTAGTTAGAAATAAATAATTGCTAGCTTATTCTCAGATCGGTGTTGTTCTTGCAACGAAAGTAGCAACACCATGCGGCTTAGCTGTAATGCTTTTGCCTCTACCAAAGTCGATGGTGATAAGTAACTTAAGATTAAAAGGTAAAATCTTCTATCCCACAGCGGTCTTGGTTGGTGATTGAAAGGATATCTTTCTTACTCATCGTAGTTTCAGGAGACATCTCTTTGTATCTCTTGTATCTATTTGCCTTTTGCAACCTCCGCGGGAGGTAGTTATAGAAATACGGAGTTTACAAAACCTCCGTAACACAAAACGATCTCAGAAATAGTTTAGGAAGGTCACTGGATCACCACTGGGACTTATTCTTCTGTCCACTTGAGGTCCTCTTTTATGACTGTCTTCTGAAGAGGAAGTTGGTGAAGAGAGGGTTGACCATCTTCAACTTCCTTCGGAACCAACTGCGCGTCTTTATGGTATCCTTCTTCCACCGTCTGTTGCTGATTATGTTTTGAATAGAAAACACGTGCTCCTGAATGAAGCATGCTTTATGGTAGTTGCTTACACCTGAGATACTGAACCTTACATCCCCCACACCAGGAACAGAATTCACAAGATTATTTGAAAAACACAAACATTGCTTTGGAAACATCTGTTAAAAACGTTCTATCTTCATGGCAAAATCCTTGATATGTGCCAGTTAGTAGGAACATAAGCCCGTAAAACTGCAAAGTTCTCTTTTGGTGGAATCTTGAACTCTATATTTTTAGCTTTCTTGCAGAGGTTTTAAAAGAATTACCTGATACTAAATATACGAGAACATTCACTCTGAGTAAAATAAATTTGTCTTAGGTGAAGCACAAAAATTTCTTAATTTTTAAAATAAAATTCCCTTAGGTATTATTGAAAAGTGTAGCCTCTCAGCACGATGTCATCGGCAAAAGATCTTATTCGTTAATCAATGTAAAATCATCCTAGTTGCAATTAAGAGAGCTTGTGTGCTAATTTATTAGGTGGTTATGTATTTTTTGCCTTTTAAAGTGTTTAACACATACTCAATTGACTGGAATGGCACCCACAGGTATTTAATGTAAGGTTTATACTGCTGTAAATTCAAAACAATTCTAAATGCGTTCGTATTTGGTTTCTTGACAATAATTTGTGGCGAGGCGAAGCTATTATCGTCTGTGGGTTGTATAATTCTAGCATTAATAAGGTCTTGAATTTGTTTGTTTTCCTGATCTCGAACATGCATTGGAACAGGGAGATTTGTTCTGGAACACTGCCGATTTAGGGATTCTTATTTTATGACTGTAGCCCTATAATGTCCAATGCCGTCCGGAGTGTATAAAAACATTTTTGTATTTGTATAATAACTCGTGAATGGCATGTTTCTGCGACTGGTCTAAATTAGGATTAATATCAAAAACATCAATTTTGAAAATTTTTATCTATACTTCAAAGAATTGTCAATCTCCTATTTTATTGTACAATTTTTATTTTCTTCTATTGAGTTTGCTTCCATTATTGCAAAAGATTAATCTTGACATGCCACAAGTTCCACCACTGGCGTATTTTCCTCAAAGTTACAGGATAACTGGACTGGACATTACCAGTCATGTTGTTTACGTGTAACCTTTGCTCGATAGCTTGTATATGTCAAGGAAGTCTTGGAGAAACGATACGAAGAAAGATGTAGAATCATCAATCTGTCTTTTTGCTATCACCGGAATAAATGCGTGGAAAAGTGGAACTAAAGTAATGCCTTTGTCGATAAAAATGCAAGCTTGTTTTCGTTTTCTAAGTATATGAGTCGTGCGTTTGATAAAATGTTTTCCTGGTTCTTCTCTGGGAATGTTGGCTTTTTATGATTTTTAAATAGAGAGATAAGATTCTTTGTTAAATCGATTGTAACATGTAAGCGTTTTAGCAAGTCTAAACCAAAAATAACTGGAATACATGATTTCTTCATCATACGAAAGTAATGATAGAATTTCGTTTCCCAACTTTGAATGATACCATTGCTACATATTTCAAGTTAATTTTATTTCATATCCATTTAACCGCTGTTTTATGTTATATTAATTGAACATCAGGAAGTAAATATTCGAAGGGCCAGATGGAAATGCTCGATCCGGTGTCCACTAGCACTGTTCGTCTGCGTAATTTAGTGATTATTTATAGGATTTGTTCTGTTATTACAATTGCTTGATATTTGACTCCAGAACAAGAGTTGGCCCTACTCGCTTTTTGGACGTTTAAAATAGGTAAAAGCATAGGCGCCGGAACCTAGGGGCTCAGACCCCTTCAGCCCCCCAATATTACCGATGAGGGGGCTGAGCCCCCCCCCCAATATTTCAGTTATGTTTTCGTATTATTTCTTCAAAATACTTTTTCCAGACAGTTTTAGAAAATAACTACTCAGGTGCGTTTTCAGTTTCAGAATATAATATTTAGTTTTCTTTAGTAAAATTAGTGTCGCCAAACAACTATTTTTCCGTTTCAGAACTTTTATTGAAAAGAGGAAAGAGAATACTTTTTTTCTCCCGTTCCCAGCTTCAATTCTTTACTGGTGACTGTATTGGTGAGTATTGTCTTCCTGGAGCATCAAAACAGAGAGAGAGAGAGAATTACCGTCATTTTATTACTATATGAGCGGATGTAAAGGACAAGTATAGTGCGCCTTTCTTTCTAGGAATTCTGGAAGCCTTCTGAACTTTCCCTGCTAGCAGTTGCAACACATGCTAGTTTATATAGGGGTTTATGACCCCTGGTTGCAGAAAATCAACCCTGCTTCCCTTTCTTTGTTCTGAAGTTTTTCTTTCTATATTTTCAAATATTGAGTTTTGGTCATTTTGTGGAGATAACGCAGTCAGTAATAACGTATACTCCGATGTGTTTTGTCCCAAAGATTTCGTGTCGTGTCGGTGTGTTAGTTTGTCGATAATGTTGACAGAAGAAATAAATATTATTGTGGTGACGTGTTATTGTTTCAGTTTTCTGGCAGAAGAGGAGCGTGAGTTTTAGTGGTGTTTGTTTTATTTATTCACTCATTCATTATTTGCGGGTCAATAGTGTTAATTGAACACTTAAAAAATGGATCGTTTTATAGTGAGAACGAAAAAAAAAAAGTGCAAAATGAATCTTCTATTTCAGTGATTGACAATATTGATAGTAGTGCTTCTGTTGTTGAGGAAGAGAGAGAGGAAATTTCAATGCCGTCTTCATCTACAGACAGATCTATATCAAATAAAAGAACCTTTCAGGTACATTGGGGTGAGAAGTTTCCTTGGTTGTTTTATGACGCTAAAGTAGACGCGGCATTTTGTAAAATTTGCAAAGACGCATATGAGAAAAAACTTTTGAGGTTTTCATCAAAAATGGAGTTAACCTTTATTGAAACTGGTTTCCGTAATTGGAAGAAAGCGCTGGAAAGAATGAGAAAACATGAAAGCTCTGATTGTCACTGAGAATCGTTTTCAAAACTTCATGTTCTGAATAGCAAGATCAATGTATCTTCCCAGCTCTCTGATGGTAAAAGAATTCAGATGGAAGAGAGTAGAATTGCCCTACTGAAGATACTTTCTTCTTTGAGTTATTTGGCTGTTCAGGGACTAGCTATAAGGGGTCATACTGACGACAAAAGCAATTTCAATCATTTGCTCCGGTTGAGAAGTAAAGACAGCCCTATCCTTATGTTGTGGCTTGAACGAGAGAGAGAGAGAAAAGATGGATATCACACGATATATGTAACGAAATGTTATCAATTATGAGTAATGCTGTAGTGATGCAACTTGTGTCCACTATAAAATCCACAAAGTTTTACGCTTTGATTGTTGACGAAACAGCAGATATCTCAGTGAAAGAACAGATTTCCTTTTGCTTTAGAATAGTCATCAACGATCTTGAAATTGATGAAATTTTTCTAGGCTTTTACTCAACAAATGACACACAGTCAAAAACGCTTTTCAAAATAATTCAAGATGTTCTTCTACGTTTCAGTTTGGAAATAACGTATTGTAGAGGCCAGTGTTACGACGGCGCTTCCAATATGGCTGGCGTACGTGGAGGACTTCAAGCAAAAGTATCTCAATTAGAATCGAGGGCTTCTTATGTACATTGCTTTGCTCACTCTCTTAGCTTGGTTGTTCAAGATACTTTAAGAAATGTGACAGGCTGTCGAAATGTCCTCAACCTGGTTAGGGAAATAATTGTTTTTGTAAAACATTCCCCTAAGAGACTGGCTTTCTTTCATCAACTGCAAAGTGAAAATGATAAGTCGATTAATTTACGACCGTTTTGTCCAACAAGAATGACAGTACGGCATGTCTCTCTTCAGTCGTGTTACCTTAACTACCATGAGCTTATGGATTTTATGTCAGAGCAATCTTTATCAGATAAGTCAGATGCTGGAGCCAAAGCACATGGCTTCCTGGTTCAAATGCACTCGTTCGATTTCTTTTTTCATCTCGCATTGCTAATGAAGCTGTTTTGTCACATACATAGCGCAAATACAGCATTACAAAAGAAAACTTTATATATTCAAGATGCTGTAAATATGATTTCAGCCTACAGCTCACTTTGCAGAATTTCCGAACAGATACTGAATTTGACACGTTCTGGTCAGATGTAGTAGGAAAAGCAAACGAACTTGAGCTTTCAGAACCAGCTCTCCCGCGACCAAGAAAACTTCCAAAACGGATCAATCAAGGCGATAATCCCCATTAAAATGAAAACCCGCAGCAGCTATATCGTCAACAATATTTTGAAACTATTGACACAGCAGTACAGTGTTTAGAATCACGGTTTGATACTAAAATAAAACATTTTCTAGGACTCTGTGAACGGTTTATCATTGGTGAAACAAATGATGTTAGTGCTATAGACGAATTTTACAAAGACGATATAGATATCGAACGGCTCAAGCTACATCCTGATATGTTACTTGATCTTCGCAAAACACAAACTAGCTCCGAACCTTTCCGAAGTTTCGCGTGTGTTCTTGACCTCTTAAAGCAAAACACTTATCTTCAAACCATGTTGCCAGAAATCGTTAAGTTCGTTCGATTATTTTTGACGCTACCATCCACTAGCGGAGAGATCCATTTCTTCTTTAAGACGACTAAAGTCCTATCTACGATCTACCATGGGACAAAACGGCTCAACGCGTTAGCAATTTTAAATTGTCATCAAGAACTTTCTGCAGGACTCGATCTTGATCTTATTGCAGACGAATTTATAATGCGCACCGAAATTCGCAGGCAAACCTTTGCTATAAAAAAGAAGTAATTCTCCATTTGCCACCTACAAACCTGAACCTGGATAGAAGAAAATCAACTAAATACAAGTAAGTTAATATTAACATAATATTACAATTTATAAGAAATTTAAATTTGGTAATCATATCTTATTCCTACATCTATTTTATTGTCTCGTATCATTCAAACATTGGAAATGTTCAAACTTTTTTTTCTGCCTCCCACCACAAATATATGTATTGTTACGGGAGAGAACACTTCCTTTTACAGTCGTCTTTCATATATGAACAAATAGTCATGTCCCATTGATGTCCGTTATTAAGAGGTTTAACTGAACTTATTATGAGATAAAAGGTTAAACAGTTTATTGGTTATAGTGAATTCTTAGCCATTATCGTTTCTGAATTGTTGCAACTGTATTGTTGAGTTGATTTGATTATTATTCATCGTATCTTTTCAGCAACAAGGCTATATGAGACATGGATCTACAATTTAAGCTGAAATCCGACCCACTGTAGTTCAACGCTCTCCCACCGGGAATCGAACCCGGGACTATGTGCACCAAATGGACGCGCGCTAGCCACTAGACCAGTTGAGAGGACTGCAACTGCATTGTGACGAGTTGTCAGTAGTCCATTATTGACGCACAGAAACGGGGAACGTAAATAGTGGGAAAGTGAATGAAAACTGTTAACCAAACGAAGCGGGGGGGAGGGAGAACTTAGGCTACAAGCAGGGACGTAAGCAGGGGTGGGCCCTGGGGTTCCGGATCCCGCCCCCGAAATCCGGACTTTTTTGTAAATTTAGTCTAATTTTAGGGGCAATTTTACAATTTTTAATATAATTTAGCCTGAAATTGTGTTTGGACCCCCCGAAAAGCTTTGGACCCCTCCCGAAATAAATTCCTGCTACGTCCCTGGCTACAAGGTGTCTAAATCCACTCTGATTAAAACCAGTTGGTTTTCAACCAACTAACCCTAAATCATTGTTTCTATTTAGAGTAGTTGAGCCCCCCCCCCAATGTTTTCTTCGTGTCGGCGCCTATGGGTAAAAGCACAGTGCCTACGCTTTCTGCATCTTGCGAAGTCCAGTATTTCATCTTCTGTTGTGGATTTTGTTGGAGGTTTTGTGGTGACCCCTATCCCTCTATAATTCTCCCCGTTCTAATAGTTTTTTTTTTTTTTTTTTTTTTTTTTGCTTCATCGATTATTCCCTTAATTCCCATTTCTGCTTTGGTTATGCAAACTGGTTTGTGCAACTATTAAATACGGCTCTACTATTTTATTGGCCAGGGAAGAAAAATCGTTTTAAACAAGTTTTCTCCTGCTGTGGAGATTCTACGACGTCGAGGTTAGACTTATGATCTTTCTCTAGTTGTGGTGGTGATATTGGAGTATGTAATAGCAGAGAGGATTATATTGAAAAATAGGATTTTGTATAGGTACTGCTAAATTGACATTAACTTTATCCTGTAATGATTCAAGAGACTGAGGTAGTACATTTATGTATATACAAGTATAGTGCGACAATAATATATCGATTTTTTTTTTTTTTTTTTTTTTTTTTGCAATAGAGAAATGAAAACTGCGCCGAAAGCAAATATGTTTCTTCGTTGCTAAGCGGTTATCGTGCGCGCCTTTGGAGTGGGAGACCCGGGGTCAATTCCCGGCGGGAGCTCATGTGTTTCGGATTCCACGTTAATCAGTAGTTCCCTTCTCATATAGCCTCGCTGCTGAAAGGAATGTTAAACTCAAAATCAACTCAACTGAAAGTATATGTCTATCAAGTGGCTAGCACAAATGTCAGTAGTCGAACAATAACAGTTACACATTATTATTATTATTATTATTATTATTATTATTATTATTATTATTATTATTATTATTATTATTATTATTATTGAATAGAATCTTGCAATTAGGTTTTATTCCCTGAAGATGGGAAATTCAACTACGAAATCTCATAGGTAGTTATACTGTATAATGCTCATATATTAAGCATTGTGTAGCATTTGAGTTGCGCAATATTTCGTAGGGCAGTGAGTCTTTGAAGCATGTCGGTAAGACAGAAAACCGAGAGAACGATCCGTGGCTTCTACATGTGCACAATTAAGTTTTGTTGGTGACTAATTTTGGTTTCCAATGGTCTCGCTATTCTTTCATTAAATTAACAGTTGAATCCTTTAAGAGCATACGTATGAATTTCATGAATCCTTTAAGAGCATATGTATGAATTTCATGAAGAGATCGAAGTAGAAAAAATTCTGTAAGAGTACTGTAAATATGTGAGACAAATGGATAAAAAAAAGTTATCAGAAAAGTGAAGGCATAGATTATTGCTAACCATTCGCATTAAAATTGACAACATTGCATATTAGCATAAGCTATGGTTTGTTTCATAGTTAGTACGGCTAAAACAGTAAAATAGATAAATTGATTCGATTAGACAAATATATTATAATATTCCAGAGAAACAAACATTTTAAGTGATACAAGATTACGACGTTCAATAGCAGTGGCGGCCTCTGAGGCAGTGACGCCGTGACATGTCACTGCCTTGAGAGGTAGAAGATTCAGAATACTAAAAGAAAGCGAGTTAAATATCATAACTGCTTCTGAATTTCTTCCTTTTTTCTGCCCGCTGCCGTATCTGTTTAGTCGCAAGACCTAGCGCGAAAAACCTGGCGGTGGCAACTCTGCTTCGGTGACTGTCACCAGGCCCTTGCTTCTGAATACTGCTTGGCATAGTGGTATCACCATATACGCGCCCTATCAGCTGTGTACGGGAAAAGGCTTTCCATTGCTTCTAGCTCGTGACAACGAAAGCTTGTCACGCAGAATCCGAAAGCAGCCGATATTTCACGATCTCATATACACTGCTTGGGGGTTGCCGCGGGTTTCTCACACCAGGTGGAATTTTCAGTCTCGTGGAGTAAATACAGTTTACGAGTATCGAAAAGATGTAATTGATGTTATGTTAGCAATAGAAAACTGTGAAGATATAACATTACAAACCACTTAACTCAATCTTCCGCGTACAAGCTATTATTAAATGAAGAAAATTTCGTATTTTGGTTGACTTTTTTCCACAAGATTATGCCACACGTAGAAACTATTTTCAGCCAACTACAGAAGAAATGTACTGATCCTGTCAAGGTTCGAAAACATCTGCATAATTTTCAACTTGGTATGCAGTCAGTCAGAGAACAAATTGACATTATTCAGGAAGTAGAAACCGAATTAGAAACTGCAAGAGAATGTGCAAAAATATGGCGAAGTGAGGCGTTCTATAACGACAAAAAAAGACAAGCATTAGAAGTTTGTGATGCAATCCTAGTGGAGATCAAATCTAGATTTCACTTCACTGAGCACATTGTAGCTACGAGATTATTTGCTGTAGAAGAATTTGACAATTACAAAAAGGAGTGAGTTCCCCGATAATTATCTCAGTGAGATGGTTAAAAAATATCCCTTCTTGGAGGAAAAGAAATTAAAAAGCGAACTTCAAGTGGGCTATTCGAGACGCGAACTGAGAATGGTGTCTGGCGCGGTGTCATTCTTAATGTTCATTATAGACGATGAATTGTTCGACACGTTTCAAGAAACAGTTAAACTCTTAAAGTTATTGATAACTATGCCAATGTCAACAGCAGAAGCAGAGAGATATTTCTCGATGTTGAACAGAATAAAAACTTTCCTAAGAAATACCATGAAAGAGGAAAGATTAACTGCGTTAGGCATGTTGTTATGTGAAAAGACATTCGTTAATGAGATAGATAATTTTAACAAAAAAAAAAACAAAAAAAAAAAAAAAAATTATCGACGCCTTTTCCAGCAAGAAAAATCGTCGCATGGAGTTTCAGTATCGTGCATCTTAACTAGTCAACCAAACGTGTTCAGTTGAAACTTCGAAGAGAATAAACAGTGCAAGTGAAGTGTTTCTTTTTAAACAGTGTACTCGTGTTTTATTCAATATCAGTGTATATGTGTCTTTTTTATCAACAAGATAAATAACAAACTTACTTAAATAAGAGGATCTCAAGATTTATTCCCCAAATTTGATTTCTGAATTCACTTCAATATATAACTGACTGGCATGAAGAAGAATTGAATTTCAGTGAAAGAAGCAAGAGAACCAGTACCTACCTGATTACTGATAATGTAAGCACAATCGATTATAATTAAATTGAAATTCTATATATGCTCTAATAATAATAATAATAATAATAATAATAATAATAATAATAATAATAATAATAATATAGTTCTGTCACTACCTAATAAATTGTCACCAGCCGCCACTGTTCAATAGTATAATAGTATATTTGTGTTTTGTTGCTAAATGTTAATTGAAGTAACATGATAATGTCTTAACCTCTTAAAATCCACCCTTTGTCACTTTTAAACTTACTACCTTTTTCGTCTTCTTTTGCAGTATTCTTACCGTTTAGTACTTCATTTTCGACGTTATAACAAAAATATTAAATTCGGTGGTACGAATATTTCAGTTAAGTTGATTTTGAGTTTAACATCCTTTTCAGCAGCGAGGCTATATGAGACGGGATCGGGAACTACTGATTAACATGGAATCCGAACCACATGAGATCCCACCGGGAATCGAACCCGGGTCTCCTACCTGGTATGAATAATGTATCTTGTCTCGTGTTTCTTTAGGCATATAATATTGTTCTCCCGCTGGCCTTATAGCTAGCACGTGCCTCTTTGGTCACATGGTCTCACGGAAGCATTAATAAAATCTGAACTATTATAGTGGTTCGGATTCCACCTTAACTTATAAGTCTCTCTTACAGCCTCGGTGCTGAAAAGAAACCCTAACCTTCATCGAAAAACAAACAGATATAACCCTACTTTAGTCTCGCCATTCCATTTCAAAATGAAATTAAATCTTACAGTTTAACGTCCCACAAATATCCTTGTTAGGTTAAGGGAGGCGATGGTTAAGGCAAGGGAATGACGATGGAATAATTAGTAGAATGAGAATGTGGAAGGAAATGGGAGAGTTTCGAGAAAACCCATGGAAACGATGTTGTCCACCACAAACTAACTTCTTCGGGGATTGAATCAATGCAGTATTCCATTTGAAATCAAATGAAATTTCTAGTTTTATATCCCTTGGTTATCCTCTATAGCTTATAATCGACGGGTGATTAATGAGAGTGAATGATTATGAAATAATTGGTGGAAAGGAAAATGTGGAAAGAAATTGGAGGGCCCAAAAAAGTCAACAGCATATATCCATGTGATTCATTTGCTACAAAGTTAACTAGTGTTTAAAGGAATTGCTCTAATTGCATTGCTCACATTTACTCATTGAACTCGCATTTTACACATTTTACACACAATATCTTTGTTTGTTTGTTAGTGTCTTCGTTTGTTACAACTACTCCTTTTGCAAATGCCCAGTTGTTTTGGGTGCTCACTTGTACGTACCCAGTCAGGTTCGAGATACTGCATTCTGGTGCCTCTGGAAATGTAGCTTTATCGCTGGCGCAACTTTTGAGAGCGTATCAGGAAAATATCTCCATTGGTAAAGCAGATATGAGTGCATACTCGGTTTTCCTATGGCCCAGCTTGCATACACCTTTTGTAGGGTAGACAAACAGGGGTGTGTGTGTGTGTGTGTGTGTGTGTGTGTGTGTGTGTGTGTGTGTGTGTGTGTGTGTGTGTGTGTGTGTGTGTGTGTGTGTGTGTGTGTGTGATGCACTAGCTCCTGTAGTTTGAATAGAATTGATAAAACTTCTTTAGTTTAATAATTTCCAATATTTTACGGTGCTTAAAATCTTAGTTTTTTTTTTTTTAATGAGTTAACATGGCACCCCGAATCAGATAATGTATATATGATTCGCTTTGTCTGATGTACAGTCAGCGACAAAAGTTCTTTCTGTTTCATGAAATTAATTTCGTAAATAACTTCAGAATGGAAGAACAATTTGAGTATAGTTTTCAGTAAACTGAAAAGAATGTAATTTTCTGGACGTTACCACAGTGTTACTCCCAAAATAAATTTTACCAAACAGAAAGAAGTTTTGTAGCTGACTGTACTTCTGCAGGGGTTGTCTCTTGATTTTAAGAGTCCTGGATTCATATTATATATAAGTAAATTTACTCATAGCCATTTCCTCAGTTTTAATCAAAATTTTCGTTGTGCTCCGTTTGGTTTAAGGTAATTAATGATGTTGCGAAATTTCCTGAAGCGTGTTTTAAATAATTTCGATTTCATTGACATCTGTTGGTGTTAATTACATTTCAAATGACGACTGTGTTTACATTTTAGGGGATTTAGGATTCGGATTTCTGGGCTTCTGGCATCTATGGCTATTTAGCCCGTTACGTATGAACACTATCCAGGGAAAGGGAAGGAAAAAAAAAGGATTGAGGAAGGAAGGAAGCGGCCTGGGACCTAAAAGTTAGGTACCAACCCGTCATTTGCCTGGTGTGAATGAGGGAAACCTCATCCAGGGTGGCTGGCCTAAAAAAACTTTTTACACTTTTTCGACTGGAGTGCCTGTGTTTACGTTTTAATTCTCCATTTTAAGATTGTTTGAATCTCTTGAAGCTATTGTATAAGGAGATTAGAGATATTTTCCTTTTAGCATACATTCTACAGAGCATTTTCTTAGTCCGTGCAAGTAACTGTAGCACTATCAAGCTTCGTGCTACGGCTAAATAATAAAATTCGGTTTTCACTTTCTTCTAGGTTTCAGTGTTTTGATTTTGAAAATTTTCAGGGTACTCCTGTCACATATCAATGCCAGATCTAATTACATTTATTATTCTTATTTATTTATTTTCCCCTTTTTCATATTCTTCAATGACG
The DNA here is from genome assembly GCF_964235325.1 of Thermobia domestica. Taxonomy (NCBI): domain Eukaryota; kingdom Metazoa; phylum Arthropoda; class Insecta; order Zygentoma; family Lepismatidae; genus Thermobia; species Thermobia domestica. The sequence goes on from NC_137458.1 coordinate 59,242,327, forward strand.
ATTATAATCATTACATAATAATAAAACTAATAAAAGAAGTACAAAATATTTAAATATTACATAGAGTCAATCGTGAAGTACTATAGTTTGTTTTTGGATGAGAATAACTTAAAAAAAAATAATGTAACGTATTATACGTGCTATTAGAATTATATACAAGATTCACGCAAGTATTGTTAACAACTTTTATTTGGTATAATTCCACATAATGCCTTTGGCGTGGTAGACCCGGGTTCGATTCCTGGCGGGAGCTCATGTGGTTCGGATTCCAATTATAATTGGTGGGTTTGTTAATTGATTAGTCTCTCTCATACTACGAGCACCTGATATGGCCTTCCCCTGCCTAAATAATATAAGATTCTGATTACTTCCTCCCTTACTAACCCTGCTATATATATTATTAACAATCTTGAATCCTTCATGCTGCAACGCTTCTTATCGTATATATATATATATATATATATATATATATATATATATATATATATATATATATATATATATATATATATATATATATATATATATCGAATTACATTTAAGACAATCATGATTCCCAAACAATGGGTTAACAGATTTTATGCTAGCCATAAATTTCCTGAAGTTTTTCATTCATTCCACCTTTTCCTTCTAGTGAATACTTGTGTTCTCATTACAAACCTTGAAGTGTTTTTCCTTGCTTTACTATGATGTAATAGCTCAAACCTTGAAGTGTTTTTCCTTGCTTTACTATGATGTAATAGCTAAGTTGAACATAAAATAACTGTAATATTTGGTCTAGGAATTAATTCGTGCGGTTGGTACGCACACATTGAAGCTGTAGTACAAACACAAAATACATAAATACCTTAAGAAAAATATTGTCCATCGCTAGCCACCACTTTCGCCCATCTGTCAGGCAATGTACGGATTCCGTGGCGAAAGAAGTCCTCATCCTTGGAAGCGATCCAGTCAGAGACCCATGTTTCGATATCTTCTGAAGAAGTAAACCGCTGTCCAATCAAATCGTTGTTCATGCAATCGAACAAGTAGTAGTCCGAAGGAGCAACGTCTGGTGAATACGGCGGGTGAGGTAAAACTTCCCATCCGACATTTTCTAAATAGGTTTTGACCGGTTTTGCGACATGTGGGCGAGCGTTATCATGTTGAACAATAAGTTTATCATGTCTGTTCTCCCATTCTGATCGTGTTCTGGCCAGAGCTTGCTTCAAACGCACTAATTGTCGTCGATAACGTTCTCCATTCATAGTTTCACCCGGTTGCAGCAGCTCATAGTACACCACACCTTTCATATCCCACCATATGCACAGCATAACCTTTGCACAGTGAATATCTCGTTGTGGTTGTGATGGACCTGGTTCACCTGGTTTCACCCAGGCCTTTTTTCATTTAGGGTTCTCGTAATGGATCCACTTCTCATCACCCGTAATAATTCGATGCAGAAACCCCTTTCTGCTCTGTCGTTGAAGCAGCAATTCGCAAATGGTTTTTCGTCTTTCAACGTCTCTGTCTTTCAATTCATGTGGAACCCAATGTGACATCTTTTGAATCATTCCCATGGCTTTCAAGCGTTTGGAGACTGTTGTTTGATCAACGCCTAATGCTGCTGCAAGTTGTTCCTGCGTTTGACACGAATCCTGCTCGAGCAATGCTGTCAATTCTTCGTCTTGAATTTTTTTTGGCTGTCCAGCTCGCTCTTGGTCTGCCAAGCCGAAATCACCACTTCTAAACCGTGGAAACCACTTCTGACACGTTCGCTCAGCTAGAGCATGGTCACCATACACTTCCACCAAAATACGATGACTTTCAGTCGCACTTTTCTGCATGTTAAAGTAATGCAGCAGGACACCCCGCAAAAACACTTTATCAGGCACAAATTGTGCCATGTTCACTTAACTACAAACTGGTGTTGTTGACGCTTTAATCCACTGCCCTATACTACGAACGATACGCGATGACAGGGGTTTGCAACACATGTGTGGATACACGGAACTGTGGGACGCTCCGTTCGTTGCGCCATCTCTTGTCCACCCGCACGAATTAATTCCTAGACCAAATATTTTACAACAAATTTTACCTAATTCTAACCCATCTCCATGCACATCTTTCATGCAAATTAATATGACTCCTTAAAATTGCTAATAAACGCTAAAGGAGTTATAGTATAAAAGTCTAAACCTACAGTACCTTAGTACCTAAAGGTGCCCAGATGTCTCGTTTTTAACGATTGTCTCCTTTTTAAGCAAGTTCCCTGGTGTCCAGAGAAAAATGTATATAGGACGCAAAAAGTACTTTTTTCACAAAAACAAACAAACAAACAAACACACACACACACACACACATACCAAAAAAAAAGCTTCCGTTTTCGGTTCGTAGATGCGTAGTGTACTAGTAACTTTTTGTATGGACTTGTACAGAGCTTTAAAAGAAAGACCTTCTGAAGGAAATTGAGTCATACATAAATGATATTCAACAATATACGGTCGATACCCCTAATTCCGGTTCCTTTTAAGCGTTAAAAGGTAGTGTAAAAAATTAAAAAAAAAATAAAAACAAATAAATAAAAAATAAAATTGGAATAAAGATTAAGTAAATGAAAATTGATCATTTTGAAAAGCTAGAAATTTTCTCCTCATTGACATGAAGAACGACGTGTCAATAACTATGCCTAGGTGAATTGTCACATTATACCAGTTTGCTGAGTGTCCTGTTTTTTATTTTGTCACTCGTCTCGGAGGTCTTGAACGAGCATACTTCCCGCTAGCTGGAAAACACTAATATGGCAATCTGTACTGCTTTCTTGTCCATCGACAGGGAAAAGAACCTCAAGTATTTCGAAAAAAAACTCTACTTTTTTAATACTTTAAAGCTGGTATTGTGTCAATCTACTAAGAAAAATTGGGACAGAGACATCAGATAGTTTTATTGTCCAAGTTATTAAACAAGAACAGAATTATTTGATGGAACTATTTTCCTTTTTCTTTTTGGATAACACAATACCAGATTTAAAGCGTTATATATATATATATATATATATATATAGTTTTTTTTCTTTCTTTAATACTAGGAACCTTTTCTTATTTGCTGGGCAAGAAGGCAGTATAGGTTTGTAACTGTTTTCCAGGTAGCAGAAAGCATGTTCGCGTTCAGGATTTCCGAGGATTGAAATATAGAAGAAAATGAACTCATAACGGAAAGAAATAGTACTACATATATATATATATATATATATATATATATATATATATATATATATATATATATATATATACCTAAGTACTATAAGTCATTTTGGGCCAGGTCTTGTTGCTGTAAGACTAAAGAAAGAAGACGTAAAGACTACATCGAACTGATGCGTTTTGAAATTTAAAAACTGAGTTCTCCTTTTGTCAAGATTGAACCAGAATGAAGGGAGTTTTAAATTTTACACCCATATAAATATGGTTGGTTGATCGTCATTTTTATCACCGAAGTTAGCATATAATGCTATTTACCTTTTTTCATTTTATTAAGAAAGACCTCATAGTCTGAAGCAATCAAACTAAACATACTTAATTATACGTGACTTCAATATCTAACTCACCTAATATTCCAGCGATCAATATGTTTCGTCTTAGGGCTAAGTTCATCATCGACGAATTTTTTGGTATAATTACTTGAAATGAATATTTTTCTTGTAAATCTATCCCTTTCAGTATTTGTACCTACACCTGGTTGAAGTCTTACTTGATAACATCCCGAATATACATGTGAGAAAATCACACTTCCTTCCTGGAAAATTAATTTTATACATAACATTAGAAATTTTACTTTATTTACCCTACAATTATTGTTATTTATTATTATTAGCAGCTTATCTTAGCAAATCATAACAAAATATGCCTGTTACTGACGCTGTCTATACTTTGGAAGCTTCAGTCAATTTCTACTTTTAAATACTCTATATAATAAAAATGAGTGATTATGTAAGCGATCGAACCACGGAGAAAAAACTGAACTATTTGAAATGAATTCTTGGATATAGTTATCATCTACTTCGAACTAGTGTATGAGTGTATACTGCGCATTTCTTAATATTCATTATTCCATAAAAATTAATAAAACACACATGCACCAGCAAAACACGCGATTTGTACGAAAAAAAAAAATCAGCACACTACCTTTTTCTGCAAAAGTTTCCAAATAGTAAAATCTAAATACACACACACACACACACAAAAAAAAAAAAAAAAAAATACATGCCTTAACTACGTGTCAACATAAGAAACAGGAAGCTCCACGCATTTCTTCCAGACTGATACTCGTTTTAGAACACTTTATTCATAAAAGATCGTTTCCGAGATGTAAAAGTCTGCTAACGAAATCCAGCGGTTCATGGTACCTAAACTTTCGTCACACTTTCCACAAATTTCTCAAGCATGGTGTCTACTAAAATTTCAAAATGAAATTTCGTGACTTTTTCTTTACCTAGCCATAAAATTTCGTAACATTCAAAAACTAATAACAGTACCTAGCTTCTTTAGCACTGATCTTTATCTTATCTCTACTTTCAAAGGCGAGATAAACTCATAAGGTGTCTTCTCACATCTCTTTCAGTATATTCATTGTGTTGTAATCTGTTTAGTTCGGTAACTAACCAGCAGCAAACACTTGCAAATCCACTAGTCTTAAAATTACATATCTAAAAACACATGATGTTCATATATTGACAAAACCTTAGCAATCCTTTAAAAATGACACAGTAAACAGTTGTACTGATGGATTCTCTCTCTCTCTCTTTTAAGTTGGCTAATATTGTTTTAGCCTTTTTGGAACTTTCTCGATCTCCTAAACTGCTTCAACTTTTCGCGGCAGTTGAATAAACTGGTTAGATGCGTAGGTGGTTTCGGCGATGTGATGCGATTTGCATCGCCACTGTTCAATGATGCCAGCTGAAGGACAGTCTCAAGAGCAAATTTGGATGCGAATTAGGTCGAATTTTCATACATGTGATGTAAGCATGCTTTGCTTGCGATTTGGTAGCGTGTAAAGCCGATCATAGACATCTTTGGCGATGCATTTTGATGTTTTATAGAACAAAATTTTCCAGTCTCTACTTATATTTGAACAGATAAAAAAAGGTCGTGACCCAAAAGCTAACTTTCGTCACTTTTTCTTGACTTTTATGACCGTTTTCTGATTTCGTGACTTTCGTGACCAACAGACACTCTGTCAAATTGTTTTGTACGAGATATGTTACACAATAATTTGGACTACTGCAAGTTTTGTACTCATTAACATACCAAAACTCCTTTCCGTTGAGGACAAAATACATTAGATAGGGTCTACTTTGTTCTTGCTCGGAATAAAGGGAGGTAACTCCAATTTCTTAGCAGAATTGTAACCTGTGATGACGCGGGACATTGTACGTGAAAGCCGAAAGCAAACAGTACTCAATGAAACAGGGGTAATACCTCACTGTCTACCAGAAAGTTACGTCAGCACTGTGAGTAACTCAGACAATCTATTCAGAACGAGCGTCGAGTATGCTGACTTAAAGTGTGGTGTTTGTTCACGATAATGCTAGCCCGCTGATCTGTCCGCTAGGGATATTATGCACATGAAACACTGCTGGACGCATCCAAGAGCTTCCGCAACATTTCCATTGGGATATTTTTGATCGTCTCCGGTATATCCCGAATTTAGCGCCGAACGACAACCGCCTCTTGAGGCATATAAAATTGACTTGGGTCGCACCACTCTTGAGGGGGAAAGGGGGCTCCACTGGATGTGAATGTGGTTTTCCCAGTACGTGTAAATGAATTGGGATGCATCCAGTAGATCCGACCTGCGAATTGTAAACACCGACGAAAAATTGCGAATGTGAATGATCCTAACTCTGGGATTGTTCGTCCGAACTCGAGTGAATAGAATGTTACTTGCAGTCGAAGCGATGACGTTTTCTGCGCAGGAAATGCCTATAGAATCAATGTTTAGGGAAAAGTACGAATAAATCGAGTACAATCATATACAGTGTGGCCCTCTTTAATCTTTCCACAGAAATATCTCGAAAATGGTTGAAGATAAATAAACCAAGCACTAACTCAAATAAGAAATGCCATGGGCACGTCGAACGGTATATCGCGGTGCCTCACAGGGCAGCCCTTCATAGGGGCCCAGGGCCCAGCTTCAAAAGTTTAAATGCAAACATGGGGCGAGTGATATCTCGTTCGATAGACCTTTAAAAACTAAAGAGCACTGGGCAAAAGATTTTTCATATCGGTCACCGTTTACAAAATGGCCGTCAAGACATAGTACCAGAATCAGATAAAACGTCTAGCACCACTAAGATGAAAACGGTTGGAGATAAATAAGCAGAACAAAAAGTGAAACAGGAAAATGGAATGAGGGCACTTCGAGTGATGCTGACTCAGTGCCCCCAGGACCGCCTTTCATGGGGGCCCAGGGCTCAACTTCGAAAGTTTAAATGGAAATATGGGGCGAGTGATACCTCATTCGATAGATCTTCAAACACTAAACACCGTTGTGGCAAAATATTTTTCATATGGTAACCGTTTTCACAATGGCGGCCAAGACATGGTGCACCTATCAGATGAAACGCCCAGTATCACTATTGGAGATAAATAAACAGAATAAAACTCGTATAAAAAAAATCACAGCACGGCTCGAGAATAATGTAACAGAGAAAAAGATAAAATAAAAGTGACATAATGCAAAGGAGGGAATCTAATTCTTAGAAGATTATCTCTTCGACTTCCCTTCGTCAGTGGGTGAAGCAGGAATGAATGGTAAAATATCAAATTAGAGACCCACTTTTACTTGCAATAGGTATAGTTTTGGGGAAAATTGTTGTGTACAAGTGACTGGTACTGTAATTATTAAAAATAAGGTGAAATTCGGTTTGAAGGGTAACACTCATTTGTATTGCAAAGTGTGATTTGATGGGAAAAAAGAAACAATTGAAATATGAAACGAAGGTCTTAATAGTACATTATGTTAATTATTAGTCTTCAAATTAGTGGTACTGGACATTTTATCTGATACAGGCACCATATCTTGGCGGTCATTTTGAAAACGGTGACAAATATGGAAAATCTTTTGTCAGAATGCTCTTCAGTTTTTAAAGATCTATCGAACGACATATCACTCGCCTCACGTTTCCATTTAAATTTTCGAAGTTGGGTCTTGGGCCCCCATGAAGGCCGGTCCTGGGAGGCACCGCAACAATACCATTCGATGTGCCCTATGGTATTTCTTATTTGAGTTTTTGTTCGTTCATTTATCTTCAACCATTTTCAAGATTTTCCGTGGTTATATTAAAATAGGCCACCCTGTATATATATAAAAAATGAGGGAATAATATAAGAATTTTGTATGTTATTATGCATATTTGATTAAAATATTTGATTTGAACTCAACACTCACATTAATGAAAACAGGCCATCACTGATGATCAAACTCACGACTACGCATGTGTTCTAATTAATTCCCTTTGTGAAAATCTCACATTTTATTTACACTCACATATCATGCTATATTATATTTAGACAGATAGAGCAGTATGAGAGAAAATGGAAATTCCTTCTTTCTAGTTAAGCAACAAGAGTTAACATGTTGTTTTCACGTCCAAAAGACATACGCTGATTTAATTCGCATTTGCAAAATTCTGGATCCCGTGAAAGCAGGTTAAGTTCGCATTCGTATTTGGTACTACTAAAGGTGCAGGCTTATTAACTAGATGAAGAAAAAGTGATGAATGTATCTTCAGTAGAGCACTGAATACCTTGATATAAAACAACGTATCTTTCAGTCTCCTTTAATTTCTCCTGGATTGAAGGTTAATAATGTCAAATTTAGATTTGCTCTCAAACTAAATATTCAGACTGCTTATTATCAGTCATTAAAATAATAATAATAATAATAATAATAATAATAATAATAATAATAATAATAATAATAATAATAAACTTCTCTTACCTTCCTAAAATTTGAATTCAAAATTCTCTCTGAACACAGTTTTGTTTTAAATTTTCTCACTGAATGGTTGTACGGTAGGTTATGAGTCGAACTCAAATTCATGCATTTGTTTCCATCTGCATCTTCATCGATAAGAAGCTCAAATTCATACCATTCGTGGCAACATCCTTTCTTATGTGTAGGTAAAGTGAAATTAACTCGCATTTCGCCTATGTTCTCGGTGTTTTCAAATGTTATTGCTTTGACTATTTCATCCAATTCACCAAAATTACATGATAATACATCATCCGTACAATCTGTAAAATAAAAGCACATTTCGAACTACAGTACGCTGATCCCGGAAATAGCACTGAAATGTAAAAACAGTACAAACTAAAAATACCAGCATACTATGTTGTTCTAAAAGAATAGGACTAATTACTGTATATTTTTACAGGTAACAAAACATCCTTACTGAGTTATACAGTGCAACTTACCTCTTTTATTATTATTCTCTTGACTCATTTTTTTTTTTTTTTTTCATTTTGTTTCTAGTATCGCTTTTCTTGCCCCAACTCCTCTAAGTCCCTGTAACATTATTCTTCGAAAAGAAAAGGCCGTATTCGCCATATCAGCTGTTTTGAGTTAAATGACAAAACTGTATATCAGCTGGATGCGAGTGGTCTACGCAGTGCTGCCACCTGGACGATGTTACACACTACGATCTCGCTCTGTGAACTGTATAGTTGAAAGAAGGTAACGGAAGAAAGAGCTTGTTTCAATAGCTCCTTTAAGTCTGTGTTAATAATAGTAGTGCTGTACAGTAATATTTACATGATGAAAACTAAAATGAAAGTGTGATATGGGTTTATGTGTGATAATGTTCAAATGTAATATCTGTGTTCTAGTGGTTAAGTATTTTCCCATTCTTTTTGTATAGCTTTATTTTGTCGTTGGATAACATTCCACTTCTACTAAACTTATCGGGATATTGATATGTATTTGGGCAATATGTTTTTATTTTTTCTTCAGGGACCTAACTGGAACAACATATTTCGAAATGAGAACACTAAAATTACCAGAAAATTGAGAGACTTAGCTAAAATCCTTTGCAATCACAAAAAAACGTTCAAATTATTTAGTACAGACTAAATGTAATCGAATATTTCGGAAACAAACAGTAGAAAATTTTGAATATTTAATTGTTACATATATATATATATATATATATATATATATATATATATATATATATATATATATATAGAGAGAGAGAGAGAGAGAGAGAGAGATTATTATTTGTTCTTTACATACTCTTGTTTAAAATTATATTACTAAAGTGTACATGTTTTCTGAAATGCTTTGATCATACCGTATGCGCCAATAATTCCCTTCAGCCAAGTGACATTTTATGTAAACCAATTAGTGAAACCTTACAGCAGTGTTACCATGTGTATGCTTGCCTAGTAAGAGCACACATGTTACACCCTTCTCTATCTTAATATAATCAAGTTACTGCGTATTTATATTTTTCACACTAGTACTCCCTCAGAATTCGTTTACCGTAATTTATGCTACACAATAAGAGTATATTTGAATACAATTTCAAACCATGTCAACATCCCAATGGCAGAACAAAATATTTGGATTTTTATTGGAAATTATCTTTAAGATCATACGACTGTGCGTACCACTCAGTGGTTCTATGCTTTCAGAATGTTTATAGTTTCCTTATCCATCATACAAATATGGATACATTTTTTGAGTTGAGTTGATTTGAGTCTAACGTCCTTCTAGCAGCAAGGCTATATGAGACGGGACCTATTGATTAACGTGGAATCCGAACCACGTGAGCTCCGGCCAGGAATCGAACCCGGGTCTCCCATGCGAAAGGCGCGTACGCTAACCACTTAGCCACGAAGGAGCTGAAATATGGATACATTTGTAACGTACCTTCTATGAAAGGTAACTCGTTTCTCCTCCGATTTCCGAAGTTAAGACTGCATGAAAATTGTACTACGAGTGATACGGTAACAAATCTTACTTATTCCAACAGCAGACATGTTCATTAAAAATTACCCTACAACTAGGGTAACCATAAAATTTTCAGCTGAAAATGGTACAGGTTCCGGCTTTTCAAAAAACAGGTCAGTGCGTAAATTAGTTCCTGTTTACCTTAGCAATACCAATACTTTATGTTGTAATATAAGCTATATTATATAAACATTTAACTTACAATATGGTAGGACATAATGCTGATGCTGCCAGCATTTGCTCCTTTGCCGTAGCCCAAATCCTTAATATTACATTGTGTGAGAAGTTGAGTCTTGAACTGAAGAATATCGGATGTATTTCTCAGAAGGTCCTATCTTCTTGAGAATAGCTTTGTTCTTCACTAGTCTTTCATAAAATTCACTGCAATTCTCTGTGAAGTTTACCCGTACCAGTAACATAGATTTCATTGTTGCAACATGTAAGGAAGATTTTCCACTTGTCCATATGTTATTAATGATTGAAAAAACACGCTCGACAGGAGTGGATATACCAGGCAGGCACAACACCACCATTCGTACTGCTTTCAATAGAATATCAAACTTCATATTTTCCTCTTCTAATTTATCAAAAAGTTGTACCCATCGTTCCAACAAAGAAACATTGGTTTCTTTCCAATTTTTTCTTTCAAATTAATACTCTAACAATGAGGTACTGGGTCTGTTTTTTACTTCTTTCACTTGCATAAAACGGGACAAATACTACTTTTTTCTATCTACTGACGGGACGGCCGGGACACGCCCCTATAACAGGATTGTCCAGTTAAAACGGGACATATGGTCGCCCTACCTACAACATAATACATGTTTATTAACATTGGTAAACATGATCTTACCAACCACAATGTTCAAATATATTGCAAACTACTCGTTTCGTGGCAATAAAAAGTATCATATGTGAAATGGAACATGATGACTCCGAAGTAAAGCGCTCATCTGTAGTGCAATAGGTTTCTGGTTCGATTTCCAATCATGCATGTTTGTTGTCAATATTATGTTCGTGCGTCTCCTTGCTTTCCTTCCACTATTGTCGTTCTACCAATTTCCCATAACAATTCATTTTCATTAATCACCTGCTTACTTAACAGATGTGCTTACCTAACATTACATTAAAGATTTTATTTCATTTCTGTAACATTAATGAAATTCAAAATAAGTGCTAAAGTCATTTTTCAATCTAAACATCAAGATGTGAAGAAATTATTGAATACAGTCAACTGGATTCATAATATTTAAAACTATTTTAGAACTATTCTGGTGGACTATAAATAAATAAATAAATAAATAGAAAAAAGTCCACATTTCAACGCACAAGAATCGAAGTTAAAACCTGATTACGATCCTCGCTCTGCTTACGTAATATATATATATAAATAATTAGTAGTAATTTAACTTCTGGAACACTTACCGTTGGGCATATCTTCCTCACCATTTTCACAGACTTCAGAAACCTGAAAAAAAAAATATATATATATATATGTATATTATACTATAAAATACATTATAGAAATCGCCTCCTTTCTCTTTTGTAGGAGCGGAATTTTCAAAAATGTTGTAACAAGTTTTTACTCATTTCTAAGAAAGAGTGTATATACCGAATTTCACACCTCCAAAACTTAAGTGAATCCTCAAACTGGACATTTCCTGAATAACGAACCCGAAGCTTGTAATATTATAGAAACCGCCTCCATTACCCTCTTAAAAGAGGAATTTTCAAAATATTGACACATGTATTCGATACATTTTTAATTGAGTTTAAATAGTGAATTTCACACCTCCCAACTTGAGTGAATCTTCACATTGAGGAGTTCCTGAATAAAAGAAATCGGAATTTGAACATTATAGATATTGTCCCCCGCTTGTCCTTTAGAAATAAATTTTTGAAAACGGTGAAAAAAAAAACAAACTCACACACACACACACACACACACACACACACACATATATATATATATATATATATATATATATATATATATATATATATATATATATATATTTAATTAGGAATTCACACCTCCAACTTAAGCGATTCCTCATATTAAAGTTTTTCTGAATAAAAAATCTACACTTAAAAACTATACAAACTGCCTGTGTTAGGAGCAGATTTTCCAAAATACCAAACATGTATGCTACTATTTTTACCTGAGAGTTCATGCACTAAAATTTCACACTTCCAACTTAAGGTGGAATCATATTGGACGCTTTCTGAAAAAAAACAATCCGAAATTTTGGTATTACAGAAATTGCCTATTTTCTTCCTTCAAAAACGGAATTTTCGAAAACGTTAAGACACTCTCTTAACTATATATTAAAATGCTACGTTCATATGTATGTGGCTAATTCTATTGACAATGAAATCTCTGAAAACCACAAGCTCTAGGAAGATGCCGTTTTCGATGGTTGATTACGAATTTTGTGTAAAATTGTCAGTTTTCATTGAAATTTTAAAAAAAAAAAAGTGCCATTAGTTTTATATTCAACGTTTTAGGGATCGTTTTGATCTCATAAGATTAGCATTGTCGCTTGTCGCTATGGCGTGGGTAAGGTTGATATCCATGCGTTAAGTGACCAGTAGAAGAACTACGTATAGCAGGTTGATGAGCATTGTAGGCGCTTTGCTTTAATCTGAATGAGAACATTTATTGCATGCTGGTAACTTCAAAAGCCTGTAGAACCACAATGAGGCGTAATCGGACATGGTTTTATAAAGAAGAAGAAAAATTCTATTTCACATCATATATCACTTTTCCAAATTTGTCACAAACTCACTCCAAATACAATGCTTTGTTTATATGTTTGTCTATAATAATTCACTTCTTTGTGTGTCCTCCCGTCCTTCAATTGTGTGTAAAGTACAGTTATAATGAGGATTCATTTTCATATCAAAATCATGCGCTGTGTGTACAGCGCAGGTTCAGCTAGTTTTTAATTAAGAGTTTAAATGACGAATTTCACACCTCCAGTTTAAACATGACCATTTATTTATTTATTTATTTATTTATTTATTTTTAATGCTTGAACAACAAGAAGCCAATGGGTATGTCCATGGTAACTCACGTTACGTAATGACGTATATTTTGAAGGATACTGACCATAATAAACTTACAAGCTCCGTTATTATTATTATTTTTTTTTTTTTTAAGGAAAGCTGTCATATTTATTTGAATAATTACCAAATATCGTCATTTTATATGATACAACAAACCTAGGAGAAAAGAAAATACTATAGTAACTCACGTTACAATTTTTTTCCCTACATTCAGAACCTGTGATTTTTTTAGTACATTTTCTTTTGTCCTGGCATAGCTATGTGCATGACATTACTATGTAAGATAGGGACATACATAATTTAATTATGACAAAAATATTAAATTTTTACTTACATTTTATGACTACTTAATTTAGTGGAATATGCACAGAGTCGGGTAACTCACGTTACATTTGTCAACGGTCTTTTGTTATTAAGTATATGCAACATACATTTAAACTCCCTCGCCAAATGACTTCTCTCATAGCGCACGGGTACAATGAACGTGTGCAAGGCAAGTAATTCAGCCAGTTGTGTGCCTAGCGATAGTTGGCGCTAGTAGTAGTGTGCTATGGTACTACTCGGCTCATAAGCTGTGTGTTGTGTAGAATTGAACCACTTTGAGCCGTGGTAAAATGGCGTCCACGAAAGCAATAGACGAGTTCACCAAGGACCAGATTGTAGCTCTGAAACAATGTGGAAAGAAAGTGTCGGACATAGCTCGTGAGTTCAAAATATCAACGAGAAGTGTATCAAGACTGTATAAAGCCTACCTGATTGAGGGACAAAAACGTGCTTCAACATCCCGTGGCCATCGACCCAAAGCCCTATCGGATCGTGATCGTCGCCATCTAAAGAGGCTAGTGAAGGCAAATCGTGAAACCAGACGCATGACAACGTACCAAATCACGAAGGCATTTAATGAGAATCGAGATACAGCAATTCCCGAACGTACAGTGCAAGGCCCAAACTATGGGCCTTGCAAGTCGCCGCCCCACGCACAAACCGTATTTGACCACGACAAGTAAAAAGCGTCGGCATGTTTGGGCTAAAGACTACCGTCAGTGGGATGTAGAAATGTGGAAACAGGTAGTGTGGAGTGATGAGAGCCGGTTTACACTCTTTACAACTGATGGGAGACGACGAGTGGGACGGGAACAGCACGAAGCTCTTCATCCAGATTGCATCGGTCCTGTTGTGCAAGCTGCTAGCCTGTTGTGCTTGTCTGGTGAGCGTTTCGATGGAATGGTGTGGGTCCGTTAATTACTCTAAAACGTCACAGAACTGGCGAGGAGTATCTGGAACATCTGGAGGATGTTGTCAAGCCCTTAATGGAAGACTGGTTTCCGGACGGCGATGGATCTACCAGGACAACGCGACACCACATCGGTCTAAGGCTGTTCACGGACAATAGTGGGTTGTTTGAACATCTGGATTGGCCTGCAAAAAGTCCGGACATGAGCCCGATTGAAAACTTACGGGATGAGTTGGAAACCCAGCTACGCCTTCTTGACCGGGTGCCTAAGAATTTGACGGAACTGGACTCAGCACTTCATCAAGCATGGTGCAATATCTCCCTCGACAAATGCCATGCCCTCATTGAATCACTTCCACGACGTGTGAAAGCTGTATTCCATGCTAAGGGTGGAAGTACTAAGTATTAACATATGAGACAAGTCATTTGGCCAGGGTGTTTATAGTAATTTGAAATAAGCACAGTTTAATTAAGTTGAATATTGAACTTTACTTTAGGAAAAGGTTTCATCAGTTATATGAAATTTTACTTGGGATACCGACAGAAAAAAGTAAGACCTATGTAATAATAAATAAGGCTTGTATAATATAAGCAACATTAAAACTTAGTAGATGAAAGGTAACCTACGGGAAAAAAATAAAAAATAGTAATTCTCTGAAAAAAAATTAATGATGCCAGCTATATACAACTATATTTTTTATCAAAAGAACAACTTGACTAAAAATTATAACTATATTTCTTTCATGAATTTTTGTCCCTGTTTCCGTGGATATACCCCAATGTAGAAGAAATATGACTTGTTCCTATTTATGCTGGAACAAATAATAATATTTGTAATAAAAATTATCTATTGGAGTTTAAAATTAAATAACTAACTCCACAAATAGCAACTAATAAAACCACTACACGAGTTTAGACAAAGTATTCTGACTTTCCATATCTACATTAAGTTTTCAAACATAATTTTCATCAAAATTAAAATTCCATCACTTTTTTCCTCTTATAGCAAACATGCACTTACTTCTTCCATATTCTGCACCGAAAGAATGGTGGCCATTATAATGAGAATGCTGAATGCTGCTGCTATTTCCATCTGAGTTAATAATGTCTATTCACACTTGCAGACTAGTCTGGAAAAGAAAAAAAGTATTCTAAGAAAACAATACTATATCTATCGATCTCCACATTTCACTTACACGTATCTACTTTGAAGCAATATGAAAAAGAATTGTGGCTTCCTGAAACACAACTAAGGATTCATTCTTCAATTATAGGTAGATTTGTTCATACTAAAAATCTTGGGATATTTCATTCCGATACGTGGAATATCATCGAAAGACGAAAGGTATGGTCACACCTCTGACAAGTACTTTTACGTATAATTTATTAATATTTTATCCGTTTTACCTGTCTTTCTATTTTGCTTGTCTTTTGATAACGTTCAACACGTCGTAATGAAATATAACTGTTCTAATACTCACACTTTTATATTATTATGCAAACGTTTTAACAAAACAATTTTATTACTTGGCTTCATCGAGCATCAAATATTACTTGAATTTTCAGATTTGAAGTTAAGAACAAATTATGATGTTTTCTAGATTTAAGAGAAGAAAATGTATTCCCCCCCCCCCCAAAGAAGATATTCTATCGCCATTATTCTCGTAATCTTTCTTTACTTGTAAAACAAAAATTGAACTGGCATGTTTGTCTACGGTAATTTTTTTTTTTTTAAAGAGTATAGGCCACTCCACTAAACTTTCTCGCTCCGATTTCTTAAACTAAATTATGTTGTGCTGCAGTTATTAATGAAACATATTCTTGTGAAATACAGTACGGACACAATTATAAGGCATTTTCGGAAAACTTCACGCAAAGATAACTCATTCTCAAAAGTAAACTACTCTTGTAGATGTTTTCATAAGAAATGACTTATGCTGTATGTCAGGATTATTAACGAAATATTTGTTTATAAATAACAGTCACATAAGTGGTATTTTGCAAAATTGTAAAAAAATAAAAAAATAAACTAAATTACCCCTTGTGGACCCTTAGTAAAATTATAGAATTTAACGGAAAATGTATTATTTACGAAATACGAACAGAATTGCCCAAGTTGTTTTTGAGAAAAATCGTCCGAAAAAAACTTACACATACGAAAGAAAATCTCTCGTAGATTTTCAGGATAAATGAGTTATGGCATACTGTCATGTCATAAATGAAATATGAACAAAATCGCCTGCGTCGTTTTCGAGAAAATCGTCCGAAAAAAAAAAAAAAACATCTCCAAGAACAAAACTGCCTGTTTTCGATTTTTCCTAGAGAAACGACTTATACTACACGATGGGTTGTTTCCGAAAATTTAATGTATGAAATATAAACAAAATTTTCAAGTTATTTATTTATTTTTTAAGAAAATCGCAATTTCTGATTCTTACCTTTAAATAAACTTTTTTTATTTTTAGGGACAGGAAGAAAATTCGAAACTCTCCAGGCCCTGGAGAATCACATAAAAAATTTACTTTAAAATCTGGCTGGGATACGTTGAACGGTATGGTTTCTAGACGAGTGTATATCAGGACGAACAGACGGACAAATGTCGAAAAATTATTTTTTTCATATCTATGGGCCATGAAACGTGTAAATTCGTTGATCTCGAATTCCTTTTTTTTCATGATCACCATGTTTCCTTCTCTCCTTTTGTCCTCGAAGGTAAATAATAATAATAATAATAATAATAATAATAATAATAATAATAATAATAATAATAATAATAATAATAATAATAATAATAATAATAATAATAATAATAATAAAAATAATAATAATAACACCAAATACTAAAGACTAACGGTTCAGGGAAACTGCTGGATGAAGCATTTCTCCAATTCATACAGAACGCTTTATTGCTTAAGAATAATGTTCTAATTTGAGAAGAGATTTCCTTTAAGTAACTGTTATGAAATAGCAGACCAACTTCTAACTCCAGAAAAACTTAAACACTCAAAAATTATAACTTCAAAATAAAGCAATTTCCTTTAAGTGCAGCCACCTTAATCACCCGCGGTGGCTCAGTGGTAGAGCGTTCACCTCTGGTGCTTGGGGTCCCGGGTTCAAACCCTCCTCCCGCCAAGTGAACTTTGTGGTGGACAAACACCGTGCTCGTGGGTTTTCTCGGGGTTCTCCCGTTTCCTCCCACTTTCTTCATTCCACCATTTCACTCATCTCTCATCATCACCGTCTCCGTTAGCCTAACCGGCATAATGTGGGACGTAAAACTTAAAGATTTCATTTCATTTCATTTTTCAAAATTGTATTTAATTCCAGACATCCCTTACAAATAACTTTTCCCGAGAGATATACTGCCTGCTTCAAAGCTTATCACCGGGACCTATGTATTAGCCACTGTTATAGGCTAAAACTAAAATTCTGTAACACAGAGGATACAGCTCCAACTCGAGCTGTATCCTGTATGTCGGAGGAAACTGATCTTTCTTGAAGCGATCCTCTCGAATATGAACGACTAAATAAGCTACCGATATCACTTGGAGCGCCTCTTACATGTGAAACGGTGGAACCCCCTCCAAAACAAAGAGAGACTGTTATAATGCAATATCCATATAGAAATATGTGTATATATATATATATATATATATATATATATATATATATATATATATATATATATATATATATATATATATATATATATATATATATATATATATAGAGAGAGAGAGAGAGAGAGAGAGAGAGAGAGAGAGAGAGAGAGAACTCTCTCTCAACAACTTATTTTTCTAAAGCGTCTATATCCAATCTTTCCTTATCCGATTATACAGAGTTGCAAATTCGGCTAGCTAAAGAATTCTGTATGATTTATTACTTTTTCTCTTTAGACTAAAATAAGATAGGAAAAATCTAATTAGTATATACATAGCTTATATTTACTACAAACAAGGTGATGATACAGATTAAACAAAGTAAAACCCAGTAAAAGTCGGTATATCCTATTTATAATATGGAACAACACATACATAAATCATTTATACAGATAGTTTTTAAAATATTGGAAACAGTAAGAACCACAAAGTGTGCCACCGTTAAAGAAAGAAGAGAAAATCACTCGTAGAACTACCAACACTAGAAACAATGGATCTTCTTGAGCTGCCGGGTAAGTGGATTTCATATAAAAGATAGAATTTTGAGTATTTTTTCGATTAAGGGAATATGGTGGTTAAAAATAAGACCTTGAAGTGGCTTAGAAATGGATAAGTAAGATTGAATTTTGGTGAGAAAATCACAAGTGGAGTCCTTCTGATGATATATGCTGCTGGAAAGTCGCTATAGTGCTTAGGACATGTAGCCCGATTAATTCGCGATTAACGCTATCGAGTCCTTGTCTGCGAAGTGTATGGTAACTGGTGGGGCCGAAACGCTAAGCCAAGATTTCCGTGCATCGGTATTATGATATGGTATGCTTGGAAAATGTTCAGCAAGTGAGCATTAGAATTTGTTTGCAGAGAAAACATGTACATTTATGGAATTATTACTATGAAGGAATTAGGGCTTCGTAGAGAAATGTGGGGTTAATTTTCAGACTCAGGGTTGGATATCAGCACCACCATTATTGGATTCTAGAGTCTCCAGTTAGATTGTTGGGTTTGGGAGGGTTCAATATTATCGCAAGAGGAGGCAAGAGTGAAGACACGAAGTACGTTGAGTTTTGATAGGTTTTTACTGCGGAGTTCAAATAGAAAGATGGACCAACATAATTGCCTACCTAAATTGCACGCTAAGAGAGTAAATCGTTTTGAAGTTAGATTTTACTGATAGCACAAAAGAAGTAGAATTTAAGTCACATGAAAGACTTTCTCTTCGGTCAGAGTTAAGAAACGAAACAACTAATTCAAGTTGTTTGTATTTTCGATTGAAATATTGGGTTTCGGTCGGTTCAATATTACTGCAAAAGGAGGAAAAAAGTTCGGAGAATTTCGATAGGATTTTATTTGGAATTCAAGTAGAAGATGTAAAGTTTCCGAACATAAGCGTTGTAAATTGACGGTAGTAGATGACGAAGGTATAAAGTACTTTAAGAGCGACTGAATTTGGATGAAAAGTGATTTGATATGCAATGTGTAGTTTGTAGAGAAAATATAAAAAGTTGAATGGAAACAGATGAACAAAAACAAAATGCCTACAAAGGAAGTTATCTTGGTTTTGTTACAACCCACTCCGATTTCTTCTACTACTCTTTTTTAAATGGGGAAATGATATATTTAGGGGGTCGGGCACCACTGGTTTCCAGCCATCTCATTTTCCTTGGATTTCTGGGAAAGGATCTCTGTAAGTTGGAGTTTTTAGACGCATAAGCCAAAGTAATTTCAAGAGCTGTTCGTTTTGAAACCTTGTATTTCTCATATACGATATTTAATTTCAATTATTTTTAATTTTTTTATAGTGGTAGCTTATACCTATTTCATTTGTAATAATTTATTAGTAAATACCGTTTTTAGACAATATATTTTTTGTTATAATCGAAAGAAAATGCACTTTCGGTACAAGGTTTATTTCCTGATTTTCAACAAACTGAAAATATTTTCTTCTTCTCCCACTACTGCTATTAGTACTAGTAGCAGCAGTAATAATTGTATTTCCTATCTTTATTTCTCTGAAGCAGGCCAACGTATAGCGATTTAAGCTAACATTAAAAACGTTATTATATCATCATTTCGTTCCTCGTCAGCGAGTCTACGCTTCGTCAAGATTTCTTTGAAAATGAATTCTTTCAGTTTTACGTCCCACGGTTATGCTGTGTAGACTAAAGGTATCGGAGCACGGACTTTTCAACGTTTGATTCTCTGCCATTTCGAATATGGGTAAGATAGCGACCCCGATGTTATGCGTTGCTTCGTGTAACAAGCCCTTCTGAATGAGTTATTACACGATCACTATTGATATTTCCAATTTTTGAGATAATTCGTTTTCTCGAAATGTTCATAATTTCTTTTTTTAAATCCTCGTTTCACTAACTGAGGACATGTTTCGTACTCTGACACAGTTTCAGCTGTTTCGGAATTATTAGGGTGGCAACAGCCCTTTGTGCACCTTGACTTTAGTCTGCTATTGTCGATAGATCCACCGAGCGACCGGAAACATACATTATTTCTTTCATTCATCCCTTTCAAACGATATATTCCTCGTCCCCTTTTGCTATTTAAAATATTTAAGCTGCCCCTTGCCCACCCTCTGGCGATGCCACTGGTGAAGTCAAATTAACTTAAAATATAGATCTTAAAATAATGAAATATGGGTCTCGTTGCTGTTTGCAAAACTCATGCGAACCCACGGGATTATAGGAGTAGCAACGGATTTTATGGACACCCTGTATAGAAATTCAGTAAGTCTTTCGAAATTACTTTTCTGCGGGAGTTTGATTTTACGGTCAAAACACAAAGGTTCAATCAGGGGCGTTATTTAGGGAGGGCAGGAGGAGGCAATTGCCCCCCCAAGAGTAGTGCTCTCAAACGGGTCGGGTCAGGTCAGTCGGGTCAGCTCGGGTCGAGATGTCGGGTCAGGCTACTCGGGTCGGGTTGTTGGGTCAGCTCGGGTCGGGTCAGTCAATTCGGGTCACGGGTCGGGTCGGTCTTCAACCCGACCCGACCCGTTGAGAGCACTACCCAAGAGTTTGAGTAATACATATACTTTAATCGATTGACTACTAATATACTAGTACAAAATAGGGATGGCCATTTCCGGAAAAAGAGTTTTCCGGTTTCCGGAAATCACATTTTCCGTTTTTCCGGAAAATTTTCCGTCTTCCGATTTTCCGGAAAATTTTCCGTTTTCCGATTTTCCGGAAAATTTTCCGTTTCCGTTTTTCCGGAAAATTTTCCGTTTTCCGATTTTCCGGAAAATTTTCCGTCTTCCGTTTTCCGGAAAATTTTCCGTCTTCCGATTTTCCGGAAAATTTTCCGTCTTCCGATTTTCCGGAAAAGGACCCCGCACTTTTCTTATGGAAAGTGGCTTTCGGCTAATGTTGTTGAAACTTCGCTGGTTGATAGTTCTTAACATGTGGATCAAAAGTCTCAATGGGCACAAAGACCGAAATCCACTCCTTCCCCCCCCCCAAAAAAAAACCGCCTCCAAATAGCTGGGGGGATTGAACTGATTTCAGCATGTAAAACAATTTGTTGTTTTAATCAACTCAACAAGGACCCCAAACAACCACATGTTAGACTATCAAACTACCCCACTTGACACCGCCCTTTTCCCCCACGTATCCCCCCCGCGAATTACCTTACGGATATTCCGTATTACTGTAGTTTATAGTTGCGCGTATCTGTTGAAATACCTACAGTTTTGGTCTCACCGACGATATAATGGGTTTCACATCGCTGATTACGAATCTGAGGTGAGAGTTCTAGAATTCAAGATGGAGGATCAATATGGCGGATCAAAAACACGAAACTCCTGAATGTAGCCACAAATAGCTGTTTACTAGGGTATTTTGGGTCGTTGGTTACGAATCTGAGGTCAAAATTCTTGAATTCAAGATTGCAGATCCAATATGGTGGATAAACACGTCGAAGCCACAAATCGTAGTAGACTAGAGTGTTTTTAGATCGCTGTTTAAGTACGCAACATTCCTTGATACTTCAGCCACCATGTAGAATTATTCTGCACCCTTGCCCTTTACCAAATCCACCACAGATATCTTAATGCTGAACGGTGTTAAAATAATTCATCAATTATCTGTTCATTATTTTCATCATTTCGGTTTGCAGCATCTAATGTGGTACTTAGCAATGAGTCATCGGGATATCTAATATTCTGTAAATGTCGTGCATGGCCTAAATACCACAAGACACTTGCAGCGTGCGCACATGTACCTAATGTACGAGCACCGCTTTGACATGTACAGTAGTAACCTTGAATAACATTTTGATCATAATCCTGGTCATTGTGTTAGTAGACAGAGGATACCGCGATGCAATTCCTTTACTGGAATATTTAGGAATTGATCATAGAATGCCCGCACTCCTACTACCACGTGAAAGACTACTATCAACAGAAGATGCGAATACTTCTCGACTAGTTACTAAAAGTCCATGGATAGTCGAGGCAAGAAACGGGCATCTAAGATCTGTTTTTAAGTTTCTAGCACAAACATTAAATCCGCAACATGCAAAGAAACTGAATAGTTTCTATCGCATAGCTGGAGCTATTTTGAACAGATACCATCCCGTTATTTTCATGCAAGATGCAACCATTGAATTAGCTAGAGAAATGGGAAATAGGTCAATCATGCCGAACGTTGTTAAAGCAAGAGTGGAGGTAGATAATCTTATTAGAAGTAACGGTCAATGGGTACCGCTGAATGATCAAAGCCTAATTGATTTCTATGTACTTAACTTAAACTACTTACGAGATTTGACTGTAGGCACATATCAAGTAGATCTCTCATCCTCTTACGTCCAAGATAAACTAATACGAGATAAGGATGAGCAATTCGAGATTGACAAAAACGTAACTGAACCGGGATTCCTGCGCATACGTCTCTACTCAAGGTTCCGCAATGCAACTAAGCATCAAGTTTTCATAGCATATGTAGCCAATGATGAAGATGACCAGGATTATGATCAAAATGTTATTCAAGGTTACTACTGTATATGTCAAAGCGGTGCTCTTACATTAGGTACATGTGCGCACGTTGCAAGTGTCTCGTGGTATTTAGGCCATGCACGACATTTACAGAATATTAGATATCCCGATGACTCATTGCTAAGTACCACATTAGATGCTGCAAACCGAAATGATGAAAATAATGAACAGATAATTGATGAATTATTTTAACACCGTTCAGCATTAAGATATCTGTGGTGGATTTGGTAAAGGGCAAGGGTGCAGAATAATTCTACATGGTGGCTGAAGTATCAAGGAATGTTGCGTACTTAAACAGCGATCTAAAAACACTCTAGTCTACTACAGACGTGTTTATCCACCATATTGGATCTGCAATCTTGAATTCAAGAATTTTGACCTCAGATTCGTAACCAACGACCCAAAATACCCTAGTAAACAGCTATTTGTGGCTACATTCAGGAGTTTCGTGTTTTTGATCCGCCATATTGATCCTCCATCTTGAATTCTAGAACTCTCACCTCAGATTCGTAATCAGCGATGTGAAACCCATTATATCGTCGGTGAGACCAAAACTGTAGGTATTTCAACAGATACGCGCAACTATAAACTACAGTAATATGGAATATCCGTAAGGTAATTCGCGGGGGGGATACGTGGGGGAAAAGGGCGGTGTCAAGTGGGGTAGTTTGATAGTCTAACATGTGGTTGTTTGGGGTCCTTGTTGAGTTGATTAAAACAACAAATTGTTTTACATGCTGAAATCAGTTCAATCCCCCCAGCTATTTGGAGGCGGTTTTTTTGGGGGGGGAAGGAGTGGATTTCGGTCTTTGTGCCCATTGAGACTTTTGATCCACATGTTAAGAACTATCAACCAGCGAAGTTTCAACAACATTAGCCGAAAGCCACTTTCCATAAGAAAAGTGCGGGGTCCTTTTCCGTTTCCGGTTTTCCGGAAAATTTTCCGTCCCGATTTTCCGGAAAATTTTCCGTTTCCGTTTTTCCGGAAAATTTTCCGTCTTTTTAATTTTCCAGTTTCCGGAAGAATTATATTCCGTTTTCCGTTTTCCCTGAAAATGTAGTCATCCCTAGTGTGTAGGAAGTTTAACCTTTTAAAGAGTTCTGGTATATTTATATACCATGGCGTACTATCGTCTTTGACCGCTTATTTAGGTTCTATAACAGGTATTTAAGCCGGGATTTTTTTTATTTTTCAAGTCAAGGATGGATCAAAGAACACCGCAGATGCGTTTTGGAACCGGATAGTCAACTTGGCGGCGCCAAATGGTGCGAAGGGACGTGATTTTTTTCTTAAGGCAAATTTCAAAACTTTTTCACGCCTTTAGTTTTCAAGATATCAGATTGAAACTTGCATAAGGATTATGTGTAGACCTACCTTTGGGTATTTATCATTTTTTTTAGATCCCAACGTGAAACCGGGGACGGGCCCGAGGGGCGCAAGTGTTACGAAGGGGTGATTTTTTCAGAAAAATTCTGTTTTTTTTTTTTTTTTTTTTTGATTTTCCGGTTAAGGTTTATGATACCGACACGTGGTACCGTTGGTAAGTATGCTCTATCGTGAGAAAAACGAGGTATGAACCATGATCCTACGATAAATAGTAAGGAAGCAGTAGCTGTTTGAGTGAAAGTCTAAAATTTTGGACATCCTTAAAGGGTTAAATTTCTTGCAATCTGACGTCTTTGTTACATTTCTATCTGATAATTCATTGTTAAGAGCTCTTCTTTGTTCTATTAATCTCTCAAGCATTTCATGTATGCTGTTCCACCGAGTTTTAACTTGCTGTATAAGGAAATGTACTTCCAATTCTAATAACCTTTAATGTTTTTCCAGTTCTGACGTTGCCAACGTACTATATTTAAAGTGGGAAACAATTCGACTAACAACACTTAACGTTTTCTCGATTTTCTCTATTGCAAGTCCCTTAATTATAGAGAGTTTAGGGTCTGAGCAAAACAACATGTGCTTGCATACGGAAGTTCTCGTACCGCACTTGTGATATTACTAGCATTATCATAGACAATTGCATGTATTTTATCTAAAATATTCCACTACTCTGCAACATGGGCTAAGTGCTGAGTTAGGTTTACCCTTGTGTGCCTCACTTCTATTTCAATTATTTGAAGGACTGAACTTATTGAACTCAGATGGAAGCATATAGTGGGTTGTGATTGTAATATAACTTTCCGTAACCTGCGAAGCCCAGCTATCTGTTGTCAAATCAATCGATTCCGCAGTCACACTTCTCCTTAGAAAACAAGGCCTCAATACGGCGAGTTACAGTTTGCCTGGATGGTGAGTGGTAACTTGGTTCTACTTCATTCATAAATTCAAGAAACCGAATTGCTTCAACGAAAGACAAAGGAAGAAGAATCCTTTGGAGGAATCCTTTGGTACCGTATTACTTATTTTACTATCAAGCACCTCTGCTCTTGCGGAAGAACAAGGTTTAGGGTCTCTGAGATCAGACAGAATTCTTTTCTGTTTCTTACGTACTACTATGTTCCCTTATTTGTAAAACATTTTTTCTGGGATCTTTCTGTTACTTTAGATGCATTTGAGCGTGCGCCAGGTGAAGCGATAATCTGAGATATAGAAGTAGCAGCACCTAGATTATCATCTACGTTTATGAAATAATAATAATAATAATAATAATAATAATAATAATAATAATAATAATAATAATAATAATAATAAAACACTTTGATTGCATTAGGAGTTCACAATTTAGTAACAAAACATGAATGTAGAATAATAAGTAGAGCAACCCACATTATGCTTTATTTTTTTCCAAATTATGCTTTATTATGCTTTATTATTAATTTCAATCATTGTTTTACATTAATCGTGTATAACGTATAATATTTACTATACATTAAATATTCTAAATATCTTGATCTATTTATTAATATTTTATGCAACCAGTTTCTTTCATATTTAATGAACTTTCCACCTAATGCACTGTAAAAAGAGGCTTTACTCGAGTCAGTTTTTTTTTTTTTTTTTTTTTTTTTAATCACTTGTGTGCGCCTTAGAGGTGCATATATACAGAAAGGGAAAGTAAAAGATGCCACCAATAAGTACAGAAAGTGCTTAACTTCAAGAGGTACACATAACATTATAGTGTGGAGTTCTTGTGTTCATTGTTGGTGGAAGTTTTCTTCTTTTTGTCCTTTATTCTTTTCTCCACGTCAAAAGATTAGACCAAAAAGTTTACAAAAATAAAAATAAGCTTTTCATTGTTGCATTGGTATGTTCTCAATGTTTTTGCACTGTAAATATTGTTTCTTAAAAATATTAATACAATATGTTTAACTTGAAGTTAAAAAGAGATTTTTTAAAGAATTGTGCTATATCTTTTATTATGTTTTATGCTTTATTTTCTAAAATTATGCTTTTAAAATTAGTTTCTTCTGGACCCTTAGACAGCCACAACCATGTTCAAGGTACCAACCATATGTGCAAATAGCTATTATGCTTTTTATGCTTTTGTATGCTTTTGGGTTGCTCTAATAATAAGTAAAACTTTCAAATGCATACAGAATCACAGATAATAAGTCAGCATTGAGAACTGAATTGATGTATCGATAACTAGGTGGAATCGTCCTTCAGTTTAAGAGAAAGTAGCGGAAAAAGTTACGAAGAGAATTATGTGGAATAGATCATTATATGAATAGCTGGCGCTAGTTTCAAGTAGTGCTACATACTATGGTATTTATCTCAATAGTACCGGTATTTGGAATTTGTGACGCTTATAGTTGCAAGATGGTAACACTAGGGTAAAGTGTAAAATTGAATTACATCAGTAGAATTGAATTTGTCTTAGGGTTAAAAAGTCTATGGCACAGGTCGGATGTAACTGAGTTGAGCTCAGTTGGAATACGTAGTGTACTCCCGCCAATACTACTGCGTGTGGATTCTATAGAATCAATCTAGGGCGCCAATTTCTCTGTAACTTTGGGGATCCATTCAGATGCAGAAGGTATATATGAAGGTTTTAAGACAAACTGAATTCAAATTGTGCAAAATATTGTATATTTATAAATAGAATGCGGGGTCCACATGAACTTTGAGAGGGCTGCCCCCGGCCCCCCAGGATCTGTGACCTTGACAGATCACCGTGATCACGATAAGCAATGAAGAAATGGTTGGAATATAAACATACCAGTTGTATTAATAACACACTGCCAGCTCTACTGCCAGAGTTCTGCCCTCAGGTACACGCATAATCGGGGATTCCCCGAAACACACGCATGATGTGAATTTCCCGGTGCAAACGAATGATCTGCAAGCCCTCACGCAAACAAAAAAAGTACATGATTAAGCAAGTGTACAAATAGATGTAGGAGGAAGGAATGTTTCGTCGCTGATTTACTCGACCTTTTCTCTCCTGTCTAATGTTAAGTTTGAGTTGCGTTTCTTTAGCACTAGATGGTGAAGAGCATTGCCTCATTTACAGGTTGTTTTCGCGTAGCATTTTTCGTTATATTTCTTAATGTAAGACGACCAATGTCACTATTCCAAGTGAACATTTTCATTTTCCGGAAAATTTTCCGTCTTCCGTTTTCCGGAAAATTTCCGTTTCCATTTTTCCGGAAAATTTTCCGCCTTCCGATTTTCCGGAAAATTTTCCGTTTCCGTTTTTCCGGAAAATTTTCCGTTTCCGTTTTTCCGGAAAATTTTCCGTTTCCGTTTTTCAGGAAAATTTTCCGCCTTCCGATTTTCCGGAAAATTTTCCGTTTCCGATTTTCCGGAAAATTTTCCGTTTCCGTTTTTCCGGAAAATTTTCCGCCTTCCGATTTTCCGGAAAATTTTCCGTTTCCGATTTTCCGGAAAATTTTCCGTTTTCCGATTTTCCGGAAAATTTTCCGTTTTCAATTTTCCGGTTTCCGGAAAAAATATTTTCCGTTTTCCGTTTTTCCGGAAAATGTGGCCATCTCTAGTACAAAACGTGAAAGTCTTCTTATGTCGGTGGTGCTCTTGCCCCCCTCAAGCGAAGTCTGAAATGACGCCCCTGGGTTCAATGGGTTTATTATTACTACTACTATAATAATAACTAAACTGAAAACATACAGCCTATAGCTATTACATATTATTATTATTATTATTTTTGTTGAAGTTTCATACGAAATTAATAAGGGTTTCGCGAATTGAGTCTAAAAAATAATGACATGTTTAACATGCCAGAGTTATGCCTTTCCAGCGATAGTCGCCTTCTGGGTCAAGAATTTGCCTTAGCACTCCCTCCCCTCCTGACCAACCAAACCAAAATGCTCTCCGACTACACAGTAAATCTCCTATTCCATTTTTTTTCTTTAAGTAGTAAAGCTTGATTTCAAAATTGCAGTACCTAATTCAATTTTTAGCACAAGATAAAACAACAAAATAATTAGCATTTGATTGCCAATCAATCTGAGAGTAGTATGCTTGACATATTCATATAGTCTTATCATAATTACTGCAAATAATAATGATTTTGGAATTATATCGGGATATGCATATGTGCAGAATGAATCAACACTCTGTTGCTTTAAAATAGAATATTTAATTATGACAGTCAGTCAAACTGTTGTCTCGAGTATTATACTCGGAAATTTTGCAAATCTCTTAAATCGATGTAAGTTAAATGAAAAAGTTGAAACTAAAATTTAACTTCGCGGGCTCTTTTGGCTGCAAAGGTTTTTTTTTACAATGTCCTCAAAAGATAACTTTGAAGCTAACTTATGCTCTACAGATACGATTCTAAGGTTGGTGAATCATTGTTATCCTGTTAACTTTCTGAGGTAATTTTTTTTTTATGATCTTTAGTTTGCTAAAACTTCTTTCCTTGCCTTATGGTAAAAATAAATATTTGCCCAGTTTAGCTCTCTCTCATCCGGTGTCTGGGGCATAAGCCGCATTTGCCCCCCCCCTTAGTTACGTCACTGTGCTCTTCAGGCTAAAGGATATGATTAATTAACTAGAATGAATTAATAACGAACTGTTGGAGAGAAAATATGCGAGGAAATGGGAAGAACTCCACACGGAAACCTATGAACAGAATGTTGTTCATCACAAACTCATACGACGTGTGGTCCAACCAAGGACTCCTCGGATCAAAAGTGCTACAACGAATTGAATGTAATTCACAAAAGAGTTAATAATACTGTTTTTATTCAATTAGCACGTTTGGGTATTTATAAAATAGTTTTAAATAATTATGGAAGAAAAATAGTTGAAATGTGTTTAGAATTGATAACAGAGTGGGATTTCCTAAAATGTCTCGTGATCTAAAAAGCCAACTTCCTGTTCTCGGATTGTTATTTTGAAGAAAATTTCACTTCCACATTTAAAGGAAATAAACATCCTTTTTGCCTTACTAATAATGAATGATAAATCTTAAAGGATGTCCTCATAAACACTAGAACCTTTTTAGCATGGCATTAGTTCACTGGAGTTAGACCTTCCCAAAGAATACTATTCGGAGTTTAAAGACTACAGTGTTTTGTACTTTTTAAAAATTTCTTATTCAGAAGAGATGAACATAAAGGTATGTAAATGATGTAGTAAATTAATATAATTGTTTCTAACAGATTAATATATATTATCAAGATATCATTCCGATATTATTTCGATAGAATGTCTCACAACTATGGAATCAACAAGTCCAGGGGAGACTTCTTTCCTATCATTTTATCTCATTTAATGACACCACTAATATAATAATTAGTTTTGTTTTGATATACTAGTTGTTCGAGTCAAACTATTTATAAGCATGTATTTCAACGTATAATTAACAGGAAATGCTGCATAGCAAAAATGAGGTGTTAAAATAACACAAAATGACTACCACTTTAGGGTGTTATCTTATGTGTTAATTTAACACCAAGGACATCGCCTAAAAGCACATCAGAAATAACAAGTACTTATCAATGAGAATTTGCATTAGATTTTATTCTTTGCTTATAGCAAACCTTTACGCAGTATATTTAGCATTTATGTCAAGTAGCGGTTAACGTACTATGTTTTCGGTAAACGGTCACGAAAATAGTTTTGTACGCCTATTACATGTATGACAACAGTTACATGAGTAGCAGTTCTGTCATCTGTTGTTCTTATCTGCTTTTCTTATGTGCTAGGATATAAGAACACCAGATAGCAGGACTGCTACTCATAGAATTGTTGTCAGACAATTCATAGGTTTACAAAAGTATTTTCGTCACCAATTACAGTAAAACATATTACGTTATTCGTTACCTGCCATGAATAATAATAATAATAATAATAATAATAACGTTGTAGGAGTATCATTGATGATAATTATATTGTCTATACAAGACACTTGAAGAGAGTACTCGAAACTACACACCGGATTTGGCTCGACTCGACCCGAATTCGAGTCGAGTTGGAGGAAATTTTTCGAGCTGAGTTCTCGGGTTGAGCTCAAAGATGTATGTTTCTAGTCGAATCGAGTTCCAAAGAAAACTCGCTCGTACCATCCCTACGACTAACGCAGTATGGATTTTATTCAGTGTTACATTATATGGAAATGTTCATATAGCTGTCAAGTAAGAATTTGTTCTTGCGTCTACATAAAGCAATTCAAAACGTGCGATAATAATAATAATAATAATAATAATAATAATAATAATAATAATAATAATAATAATAATAATAATAATAATAATAATAATAGTGGTAGTAATAGTAGCACGGAAAATTGAAGTAATAAGATTTTTTTTTACATATTCAAAGTTTCGGACCTAAAAGTAACGCGTTACTTTCGAAATAAAGTAACAGTTACTTTTTTTGGTGCCAGTAACACGTTACATTTTAAGAGAAAGTAAAGTTACTTGTAACGCGTTACATTTTTACAAGTAACTTACCCAACACTGTCAATCACTTAAAAGAAGAAAGAATACTTTTTAAAAAGTAAGCCAGATTACATCTACAAAATCTATTGAGTCGATTAATAACTGTTTCCCGGTATCATTAATATACGGGGTGTTACAAAAATGTGCCACAATAGTTTGGATTCCTCACATCAAAATAAGAAAAAATGTTCATGTAGACCTGTGCTCAAAAGTGGACAGTTTCGGAGTTACAGGGTGCCGAAAACGTGAAACAAGTGAACTTTAAAGATTTATAGCTCCACTACTACAGGAGCTATCGTAGTCGGGTCAAGACATCACTGAGAAACAGGTATGTAAACTATTAAATATCCATGTTTAACAATGCTTCAGTACTTGCACACCAATTTTTACACAGGTAGGTGAAGAGTGATCTCAAGTACTCCCAAACAGCCTCTCTAAAAACGATTGTGCAAGTACCGAAGGTTCTGAAAGATGGCTTTTTGGATAGTTCACATATTAGTTCCTCACTGATGTCTTGACCCGAACACTTACACCCCATAACTATTAAGCACTTCCAGTATGATTTGATCAAATTTGGCATGCTTGCAGCCTTCCAGAGCTAAGCCATAGAAAAATTTTTATATTTTTAGGGAGTTCTATATATATAGTTTATATATAGTAGTATATATAGTTTATATAGTTAGTTTAGTATATATAGTTTATATATATAGGGTGATTATAATTAAAGTCCCATTTCAAAATGCTGTGAAAAAAAAAATAATTACTGGTCAGAATAATTTCAAATTTAAACTGAATACACTTGAAGAAGGGGGAAACGGCATGGCATAAGGAAAACAAAGTTCCAAAGTGTGAAGTAAGGTGAGGTGATTTTGAGTTTAACGTCCTTTTCAGCAGCGAGGCTATATGAGACGGACCTACTGATTAACGTGGAATCCGAACATAAGCTCCCGCCGGGAATCGAACCCAGGTCTCCCACGCCAAAGGTGCGTACGCTAACTGCTTAGCCACGAAGGAGCTCAAAGTTCCAAAGTGTATCAATAGATGGCGCTGTATGTGGCATAACGAAAATGGATTCGGCTCCAAGTGAAAACAGTTCCTTATCACCTCCCACACATCTTTCATGAAACCAGGTCTTACACACAGTAGAGGACACTCAGGAATCGTATTTGCTTGATAATGGTGCATATAATTCTTCCCACAAAATCCACAGTTGCTTTCATCCATACCTTAGTTTGCGTTTGAGGAGACAGTTTGAAACAAACTGCAATTCGTGACAAGTGAACTCCTCATCAGAATTAGAAATAAGTGGACATGTGTCCCTCCGCAAAAATGGACATTTAGATTTCAGGAAAATTTAATAATTACTTCCCCGTCAATTGCAGTTGCTTTCAGGGCCCCTTGATTTTTATATATCATATTGACGTAACTTTAATTACATTTTAATCTGGGAGTCACAGAATTTCACTTTCACAATTGATCAGAAACTAATGGGTTAGATTTTCACTTTCTGAAAAAGCACACAAATTGTAGTCTGTGATTGGTTGGGAATATGGCCTCACCTCCAATCGGTGTATTTGATTTGAAATACGTTAGAAGGATTTACTAATACATGGAAAGTAAACCACAAATTAGTGAATAAGATTTGAAATTCAACGTAGTTAATACGAAAAAAAAAAGCTTATCAGCCCTAGTTGCCGGTCTAGTGACTAGCGCGTGCTCCTTTGATATTCGTAGTCCTGGATTCGATTCCC
Source organism: Thermobia domestica (assembly GCF_964235325.1). Lineage (NCBI taxonomy): Eukaryota > Metazoa > Arthropoda > Insecta > Zygentoma > Lepismatidae > Thermobia > Thermobia domestica. The sequence continues at coordinate 59,274,883 of NC_137458.1, forward strand.
GGTGGGAGATCACAAAATAACTTAATTTCACAAGCATTGAATTTTAACAGTTTCCTTTAGCCTAAAGATTATAAGAGTGGGACTCGGTCTATTTCATATTGTCTTAGACGTTAGATGTATCTGTTCTTTTGAAATGTATGCAATGTTCGTTCAAGATGATGTTGAGACTACTCAACAATTTTTAAAAGTTCTTTTAACATTGGACAGTATATTTTTTCCCGATGGTAAATTACTACATTTTACAATGCCTGAACCCCACGCAACTGAACTAACAAGGAGAAGGCACACTTTGGTAAGTGAACTTCAGGGCCACTTTTTGCGAGGTGCACATTTAAGGAGTTAATATTACAAATTGAGAGGGCGCAATGGGCAAAAATGACGGAGAAAAACCGTCTTAAAGTTTTCTACTCGACGCATATATCGTACGGCGCGCAAACTTACCAAGTGACGGCGTGGCAGAGTGAGAAGAATCAGCTACTCAAGTGCAAAGGCTCCCGGGTTCGATTCTCGTTTGAGTCAAACCTTTTTTTTTTGTCTTTTGCTTCAACCAATAAAGTAGGCATTTGTAACTATAAGTAAAATATTAATTCACTATATGTTTATAATGAATAAAACAACAGAAATTTTCAATTACTTGTAAATTCTTTTGATGTTTCATGTTAACTAGGAACAAAAATTAATCTCTTCCGTAAATTTTATTGTTACTGCAGTCGTTGTGTAAAAAATGTTCTTGAAGCTTCGTGTCTACATCTGTTGACAGTGTGAGAATTACAAGGGGAATGAGGGGGAAATCTGCTTTGGTTATACCAACATCCAGTATTAGCAAAGGGGATTTTCCCCCTCAACTACTTTGTAAATCGCACAGTCAACAGATGTAGACACGAAGCGTCAAGAACATTTATTACACAACGACTGTCGTCAAGGGCGCCGATCATGGGGGGCCCGTCCCCCCAAGCTCATGTGGGCCCCATGTATTTTTATGAATATGTATTTTCATTGTTTCATGTATTGTTGTATGTATTTTTTATGAATGGGTCCCCCAAATTTACAGAGAAATCTTCGCCGTTGACTGTCGTAACCATAATACAACTCGTGATATCAGTAGGACGGAATAGATTAAATTTTCTTGCTAGTTAACATGGAACATTGAAAGATTTTACAAGTGATTTTAAAATTTCTATTGTTTTATTCGTTATAAACATGTGGTGAATTAATATTTTACTTATAGTTATAAATGCCTACTTTATTGGTTGAAGCAAAAAAAAAAAAAAAAAAGATTTGACTCAAACGAGAATCGAACCCGGGAGCCTTTGCACTTGAGTCGCTGATTCTTCTCTCTCTGCCACGCCGTCACTTGATAAGTTTGTGCGTCGTACGATATATGCGTCGAGTAGAAAACTTTAAGACGGGTTCTCTCCATCATTTTTGCCCATTGCGCTCTCCCAGTTTGTAATATTAACTTTTTAAATGTGCACTACCACCTCTCAAAAAGTGGCCCTGAAGTTCACTTACCAAAGTGTGCCTTCTCTTTGTAAGTTTTTATACATTGTATAACACCTTTTTGTGCTTATACTGTAATTGTTGTTTAGGCGGCGGGTAGTGATTGGTAGATTAACCATACAGTAGAAGTGTTTTTCCGTGATTAATTATGCAAATACGCAATTTAATCCGTTAGGTCCTATTATCTACGAATCGGGTAAAATAGGAGGGACGTGTGGTAACTCAACAAATTACCCAAGAAGTAGTTTTTTCTTTTCATATTTGATACAGGAGCGTCATTCAGGGAGGCAGTTGCCCTCTTTGAAGTTGAGAATTACATACTTTTTAATAAATTGTATAATATTTATGTATATTAAAACGTGTGTGTGCGTGTGTGTGTCTGTGCGTGCGTGTGCGTGTCTGTCTGTATTCCAGCACACCTCTGGAACGAATGAAGCAATTTTAATCAAATTTGGTACAAATATTTCTTAGTCTGCAAAAGAGTACTGTCGGGGTAAGACTCCCTAGCACATCTAAGGGAGGTGGAAGGACAATACATATAAATATTACACTAGTTAACAAATTTAAACTTTTTGTTTGTTACATGAGAAAAATCACCTGATCTTAAAGGAACTTTTTGCGCTGAATTCGAATATGTACTCGGTTTCTCTCCATCACGTACAGTTTTCCCGTAACAGAGGGATTTTCGGGAAATTCCCTAAAAAATTTCCCTTTTTCAGATATTTTATTCCCCTAGCTCCTGTCCCCTTACATATAGTAACATAGAAATTATACCTAAGTATACCTTGATTTATATTTAATAAACCCTAAAAGTTTCGTAAAAATCGCTTTGTTCTTTCTAGAGAAATAAATATATTTGTATGTATACTGTGTGCACTGTTTATTGCACCTGATAGTAATGCTTTCAGATCTCCTGAGTTGGGGTAAAAACGATTTGCTTTATTACTACAAACACAGACATAAAAATGAATATTTACAATAGTCAACAACACACTTGTATTGCTCTCTGTAAATTAGAAACGTGTATAAAAATAGAATGTACTTCCAACGTATATTTTTTTTAAACGTACAGTATATGTATATCTTAATACATATATATACAATTCTCCAAGTTTTTTTCGTTTTGTTCATGAAATGGTTATCAATATTTGTTATCAAATGTAACAGAATGCAAAAGAAAGAAAGAATGGAATACTTATTGGATGCAGAAACGAACATATCAGTGTACAGGAAAAGGCATGTTCAATTTTCAAGCTATTTCTCAATGCAAGGTAATGTGTGCGTATGTACGGATATAAATGGGTTGATGGCGGAGCTAGGAATTCCTTACGTTCCAGAAGAATGGAGGTTATTTATCGACGCGTCAAAGGTCAGCCTTAAAGCTGTCCTTTTACATAATGGAAATAAAAAACCTTCTATACCACTTGCGCACTCAGTGAAGATTAAGGAATCCTATGACACCATGTCAACTTTGCTAAATCTTATAAATTACAAGGACCATTGTTGGCAAATATGTTGTGATCTCAAGGTAGTTGGTATTTTATTAGGACTGCAGTGCGGTTACACGAAGTACCAATGTTTTTTATGTTTATGGGATAGCCGAGCTGATGACAAACATTATGAAGTGAAGGAATGGGAACCTAGAGTGAATTACGTACCTGGAAAATGCAACGTCAAATACGCTCCTTTGGTAGATCCTAATAAGATATTACTACCGCCACTTCATATCAAGTTAGGACTTATGAAAAACTTTGTCAAAGCCATGGACACATCTGGTGAAGGTTTCAAGTATTTGCGAGATAAGTTCCCTAACCTGAGTGATGCTAAGATTTCAGCGGGAGTGTTTATTGGTCCCCAAATTAGGAAATTAATGCTTGATGATAGCTTTGACAGCAAGTTAAACAGTGCTGAGCTAGCTGCCTGGACAGCATTTAAGTGTGTTGTGCGCAACTTTCTGGGCAATAACAAAGCTGAGAGTTACACAGAAATCGTACAGGACATGATACAGAAATACAAAGAGTTGGGTTGTAGGATGTCTTTAAAAATCCACTTTTTGCACTCCCACCTCAGCTTCTTTCCTGCTAACCTAGGTGCTCTCAACGACGAACAGGGGGAAAGATTCCACCAAGATATGATGGCAATGGAGAAAAGGTACCAGGGACGATGGGATCCTTCAATGATGAGGGACTATTGTTGGGGTCTTGTTAGAGAATGCAACATTTCTTACAAAAGAAGGAAGCAGTGTACGTTTTTGTAACTCAATGGAAGTTTCATATATTGTGATAGTTTTGATTTTCTTTTCATGACCTTTTGGTACATTTGTATTATTGTTTATTGTAAATTGTCACACTTGTAAATTATATTGTATTATATTTTATATATGTGTTTGTGGTAATAAAGCAAAACGTTTTACCTCAACTTAAGAGATCTGAAAGCATTACTATAAGGTGCAATAAACAGTACACACAGTACACATACAAACATATTTATTTCTCTAGAAAGAATAAAGCGATTATTACGAAACTTGGAGGATTTGTTAAATATGAATCAAAGTATATTTAGGTATAATTTCTATGTTAGTATATGCAAGGGGACAAGATCTTGGGGTGTAAAATAAACGAAAAGGGAAATTTTTGAGGGATTTTCCCGAAAATCCCTCTGTTACGGGAAAATCGTACGTGATGGAGAAAAACCGAGTGCATATTCGAATTCAGCGCAAAAAGTTCCTTTAAGAACAGGTATTTCCTTTTATGTAACAAAACCTTTGTTAACTAGTGTTATTGAAAACGACCGATATTAGTTATCAAATTCATACTTTTTGGAGTCGCTAAAATGAACAACGACACTTCCGATGCTGTATAAGTCCAAATTCAGCACACACTAGTATTCCTAAGGGGTGGTGGTGACGTAAAAGTAACTAAAAATGATAGATATTAATGTCAAATCCATAGTTTTCGGCGTTCCTAAGTTGACTGGTGACAGTTTTAATGCCCTCTAAGTCAAGGTCTACTCCCAATTAGAGCAAGACATGTCCTAGCACTCCTAGGGAAAGGGGAGAGGGCAGGGGCGGATCCAGGGGCGATGGCCCCCAGAAGAGGATTTTTTTATTTTATATATAGCTAAATGGAACCCATCACAGAGTTTGGAGCTCTAAGTAGCAGTATTACAATCCACCGTCCCCCAGAAGTCCGTGTTGGATCTGCCCCTGGGAGAGGGAGAGACAAAAATGATTAAAAGCTACCTATATTAGTGTCAAATCCATTGTTTTCGATGCCGTTTAAATTCAAGATCAGCCCCCATTAGCATCCTGGAGAGGTGGCGAAACAGTGAAATGTAAAAATAAGTGAAAAATGACCGATATTAGTGTCGAAGCCATAGCTTTCGGGATCCCTAAGTTGATTGATAGTAGTTTTTATGACTTCGAAAATTAAGTTCCGTTCATTCATAATTTTCGGAGTCGCTGACATGAATAGCAACACTTCCAATGTCGTTTAAGTCCAAGTTCAGACCCATTAGTAGCCCTAGGGTTGTGATATGAAAACAATAATATAAAAAACGACCAATATTGGTATCGAACCCATAGCTTTCGAGGACCTTAAAATGATTACCGACACTTCCAACTTCCAATACCATTTAAGTCTACGTTTAACTCCTACTAGCACCAGAGAGGCGTGGGTTAATGAGAACTTGACCTACGACCCACTGACCCACCACCCACCGTAACCCACTCTGACCCACCACCCACCATGACCCACCAAAATCTATCGTCATCAAGTCTGATCCATGATCCACCCTCCACTGACTAAAGAGTTCACACTTATAATAAAATAAGGTTGTAAAATTATCACTAATCGAAGTTTGAATTTCTACGGTCAATCGCTCAAGCACCGCTTTGTTACAATACCGGTGAATCTGACTTTAGACAATATAAAATTATGAAGTGTTTGTCACGGGCCAAATTAGGATGATTTTCAACTTAATAATCACTTTTCAGTGGAAAATAGGATGAAATTTGAAAGTCTCAAATCAAAGTAAAGTAGGCCAACATAAAGAAGAAAGGACTGTAAACTTTTCCATATAATTAAGCATACCGTACAAACTTAAAGTTTCTATGTAATTAAGCTTACAGAACAGCTTTTTTATATTTTTTCTCACGTCTTTATGGCTTGATTGCCTTGTGCTCTGAACGCTCCATATAATAATCACACACTTCAACAATTATTATAATAGAAAGCAGTGTGAATATAAAACAGGAAGTACTATAGTTTTTGTTTCTCAATTCTATTTCTTATGTGGCTGACCCGGGTCACCTAACTTAGTCATCCATTTAATAGTTAGATGATATTTAGATCAGCACACGAAACTGATGTTTTCGTCAATAAATTCTTAAAATTTTAAGAGATATAAACATGTTCAGAATTCGATTCAGGATGTTTGTTGCAAAAAAAAACAAGGATAACTCAGAATAAATATAAAAATATTTAACTTATTATTAGATAAAAATACTACTTTCCTAGCATCTAATATTAGATATTCTCGGAAGATATTTCTGCAAATCAATAAAATTAATATACAGTGGATCTAGGGGGTGACGAACTTAATTCGTTCTGTAACGATGTTCGTAAACCAGAATATTTGTAAACCGAAATTATTTTCCCCGTTGTTGAAATTAATGTAAATAATTATCTCTTCTTAGTAAAAAAAAAAAAGTACTGCATATACGAGTATAGGTAAGTTTGGGCGAATCCGGACAGTTCTAATGTTTCTTTCTTTTACTACTACCCCGCTAAACGAAAATATCCAATACTCCGTCATATTATTTAATGATTGCCACTCATTCTAGCTTTGGAACTTCTTGTATAAAATAACAGACAAATTCTGACCAAAGCATATATTAACTAATAAATAATAGCGTTACAGTTTCGGCAAATTAACTTTGCCTTCATAGATAATGTGTCTGATGAAGGCAAAGTTAATTTGCCGAAACTGTAACGCTATTATTTATTAGTTAATATATGCTTTGGTCAGAATTTGTCTGTTATTTTATATTTAATGATATGTTGGTATGCATGCACAACTGAAATAGATTTCTTGGAATGGCATGTTAAGGAATAATAATAATAATAATAATAATAATAATAATAATAATAATAATAATAATAATAATAATAATAATAATTTTCTGAAAGTTGACGAAATCTTTGATTTGCAAATTTGGAAGGGTGATTCCGGACACTGCTACACTAACATTCTAACATGATAAGTATAGAATATAAATACAAATACATGATAAATACATACAAATTACGAACATAGCAATTTCTATACTAATTACTGTTGAAACTGTAAGCTAAATTCATAGTAGTATCACTACCACTATAGTGTTCAATCATTAAACATAGTAATCACCGTTGTTTCCATTAGAACTACATTGTACTACTATTTTTTGCTAGTAACAACTAGATTATTAGTAAAATGTATAATATGTGTACTTTGACTAGCATTTATTTATTTTTCTTTTTGCGTTAATGACGTCTGCCAGTTTCGTGAAGCACTAGTCATAATTCAGACACATCGTCCACAGATAAAATACATTTCCTTATCACCTTCCACACATCTTTCATGAAACCAGATTTTACACACAGTAGAGGACACCCAGGAATCGTATTTGCTTGATAATGGTGCATATAATTCTTTCCACAAAATCCACGGTTGCTTTCATCCATATTTTAGATTGCGTTTGAGGAGACAGTTTGAAACAAATTGCAATTCGTGACACTTAATCTTTTAGCAACACCTGGCCTTTGGGACGTGGATTTGGAAGAAGCAACAGCAGGAAAAGATAGGAACTGTTTAACTAAGGACTCTGAAGGCAATTGAGACGTGTTTGGGGATGAGTCTGATGACACAGAAGAAGAATTGTTTTCAGCTTCTGGCGGATCATGTTCATTCGACAAAAGAAATTCATGTTCCCGAACTTGTTGCGGATCAAATGGAAATATACCAAATGATGTAGCCATTCAGTGGTGTAGAATTTTTGAGCACCTTCAGCATTCTGTAATTTACTTGTGTTTGTAGATTCTAAGATAATTTTATAGCTCTTTACGCTAGATATAAGCAATAGACCTCAGAGGTCTTCATTTCATACTCATAAACGTGAAAAGCGAGAAGAGAGAATATTCTAAATCCTTTTAGTTCATTAATTACATTGACCGGATTCAACTTAATATAATAAACGTGTCCGTATTCACCCTTCCCTAAACGTCCGGATTTGCCCTTTTGAACACTGTAAACTTGTGCACACGTTGAGCAGGCGTGCGCAAAGTATACTCGTAGAATTCTTCCAATATGCAACGAGTAAAGTAGGGTCTTCACTTTGCTATATGTCTTACTTAACCATTTGCTTACAACCACTTCTGTGTAAAACCTTAACACATTCCACTAAAAAGTTACATCAGGTCAAAAAGTGTGCATGAAATTTCCTGTTTCTTCTTCTATCCCGTAGCGTCGAAACTACGTATAACACACTCTTTGCACTTCGTACTAAGCACTGAACTGTAGGAAGGTACGGTGCTTCAAATAGGCGTCACAACAAGTCTCCACATTACACATGCGAATAACAGTATTATCATAAGCTTAGGATTCAGCGACTGGCCGGAATCACCCAAACAAATCACCCAAATATATATTCTGTGAGATGAAGAATGTAGACTGGAAATACCACGATTCTTTTTAAAAACAAATAAATAACACTAGATTAAAGAAACAGTATGAGAGCTAAACAAACAAAAAGTGTAAATAAAGACAAAAGTAGTTTTGAACCCAAAAACGATATAATGTTTCTAGTAAATTGACAGATTACTAGAAACACGCAACAGGCGCATGGAATGGTCGCCATAGGCGTATGTGTGTGTTCATATCCTGAATTAGTGTTATTAGTGTTCTAATCTGAGGGAAAAGCACTACAAGTTGGTCGATGTGTCCCACATGATTTGACGCCGGGCCAGAAGGCAACGCGAGCACACACCTGTGTTTCTTTGCTGTCTCCAGTGTGGAAGGAGCCATTTCTGGACATAGAGTTGACATATGGTGAGAAGTGGGTCTTGTACTAAGCTCCACGGTGCCGTCAGCATTGGTTAGCATGGACTGGTTCCGGTTAGCATGGACCGGTTCCAAAACAGCCGAAACCAGCACTGCATAAAAAGAAGGTCTTCCTCTGTGTTTGGTGGACTGTATCGGGAACTACTACTACTAGTGAGAGCACCAATGCAACTGTGTACTGTCAGCCTTTGAGCCGTGTTCAAGAAAAACTCAAAACTCTGAAGCCAGCACTTTTGAATCGCAAAGGGGTCCTCCTGTTACAGGACAACGATAAGCCCCAACTGGCTAGGGTGACCCGGGACACCATTCTACGCCTCGGATGGGGAACACTATTGCATCCGTCACACTACCCGGACATTGCGCTGTCCGATTATCACCTGTTCCATTCCTTGGACAATCGCCTTAGAGGACGCCAGTTCAAATCCCTAGTGGAGGTGCAAAATGAAGTGATACCTTCTTCGTTTCACGGCCCACCAAGTTCTACTGCGATGGAATCTATGGCCTTTCAGAACGTTGGCAGAAGATCGCCGATGCTGATAAGGACTATGTTTGAGCTTCCAGGTATGTTTTAGAAGACATATCACTGTTCGAAGGTGGTGAATGAAAAAGCGACAAAACTTTCTTGGTTACCTTTTGTTTCTGAATTTGTTTCTCAACTAATATTGGTCGTTTTCGATTATTTTTACAAACTAACCCACTACCATTTTTCCTTATATAGAAATCCCCCCCCCCCATAAAGGAGAATTTTAAAAAATGCTAGGACACGTTATGTTTATTTTCAATAAAGAGTTATACTAAATTTCAGCTCCGTAAGTTAACGGCTTGCGAGATACTCATTTTTTCCGCAAAAATTCGGATCCCCATTCCCCCTAGGATATGTATTATAATGGGAGCGATATACGTAACATCCCAGTTTGGATTAAGGCTTAACTACAGGGTGGGGCAAATAAAAGAGGCCCAGCGAGTGAATATGATTAGACGTTAACATATGTATGGAACCACACCACGTGACGCGCACACTACGTGTATACGCACACCACCGGTTCAGATCTTAGTGTGGGCTGTGTCAGTGTGAGTTGAGCAGTGCACAGGTGAAGATGGTACTCACAGTGCAGCAGAGGGTGTTCGTTGTTGTTGTTTTGTAGCTGGTCACCCCAGTCCCTGATCTGTCTGTGTGCGATTACTTTTTGTGGGGAAACCTAAAATCTATGGTGTATCGCAACAACCCACATAGTGTTCAAGAACTGCAGCAGAACATTTCTGATGAGATTGTAGACATTCCAGCAGCCAAGCTTCGATCTGCCTTCTGCAGCTTGGTGACCAGGGCCCAAAAGTGCCAAGAAATGAATGGAGGTCATTTTCAACATCTGCTATAAGCAGGTTAGCGAAATATTTCCTTTCCTTTGCTGTGTTTCTTTCTACCCTGAACCTATGTTCTCCGGGCCAGCCTGTATATTCCGAAAGTCATTTCATTTGACTTTGCAATTTAGCCGTGATGATCAGGCATCCAATTTTTTAATATAATAATTTATATATTACAGTGATTCAAAAATGTATTTTTTCAGTAGTTAGCTCCTCTAAAAACTCACAGGCTGTATGTCTCGAAAGTGAAATAGTAGTATAAGTCCTATTGCTATTATTACAATTATAAATATCAATATCCAAAAGTACCTGAAGTTCTTTTATCACTTAGATATACTCATCTCACAAGGGACGTATGCTAAACGTGACAGCTAGATATTTATGAAAATTAGTACCCTGACTAATCGTGGATCACTAATCATCGTGTGATATTCATTCGGTGCGGAAATACCTTGTTTACCTACTACGTATAATACATACAGTATACCAGCAATGACCGATTGAGGCTGTGCCGAGTTATACCCCAAAAACGCCGGGAAAATGCAGAAAATGAAAAATGTATACAGATAACCTGATGCCTACCGGAGGGGGGGGGGCATGCGACCAAGAACACGACAGCAGTGTCACGCAAGCAGTGGTGCCATCCCGACACAAACTTATAGCTTTTCAACTAAAACGTATACCACTTATTGGCATAAAACATGAATGAAAATAAGCAAAGTACGTATTTTGCCATCATATCTGTGGCTTTTCAGTTGTATGTATTGGTGTATTATATTAAATTTTTTTGCATTTGTACGGTAACCTGAATGCAGTGTGTTTTATTTTCATCGTTGTCTCACATGCTAAATATACGTTTCTTATGTTCTCGACTGACACCTATCCAGTTCATTAAACTTTGCCAATTGATTCTGACGTACTTTCTTGTCACAGATTCGTTACCTTTCTTGCCACAGCTTTTCTGTACTCTTTTCAGGTGCTACGCTTTCGTTTCAGAGGTTTGGAAGGCATGCAGGATTCTATACAGTGTTGCCACTGACTCACTTGACCCACTCCATCTTTGACTACCACCCCTGGGATGGTAGGAAAGTGTTGACATCTTAAAATAAACCAAAAGAACCGATACTGGTGTCGAATCCATTAGTTCTCGATGTCACTCAGATTAATAATTACAACCGCAATAGTGTTAGCATCCAAGTTTAGACCCCATCGGCAGGGGTGTGAGAAGGGGTAAAAATAAAATGCCTGAAATGACTGAGGTTCCATGGTTTGGGTTCGTCAAACTACTAGATTACAATCGTGATGACATTTAATCCGAAGTTTATGAACGAGCATGTCAGCTGCATTGGGAATTTATAGGGGCAGCGCCGAAGGCATTGCTCGCATAGCAAGATATATTTGGATGTATGTGTAGGAATGTATATTCCGGAGTAATTTCGGAACGTCTGGAGTAATTTTAATCAAAATTGGTACATATATGACTCAATCTGAAAAAAAAAAAAAAACTGTTGGAGTAAGACACTTCAGGGGTGTAATTTAGAAAGAATGACGTAAAAATAATGCAAAACAGCTGATAATAAATTGCAATCCATAGTTTTCGGGGTTACTCAAATGAGCAGTTACGCTCCCAATGAAGTTTTAAGTCCAAGTTAATCTCTACTGGCACAGGATGGGATGAAGAGGGGAAAAAGTAAAATTACATATTTGTATCGAATTCAGACTTTTCTGGTTCGGGAAAACGTCTGACCCGTTTTCAATAACTTTTGAAAAATACTAGTACCTATTGGGCCTTCATATTATATCAATTTTACTAAAGGCCTATTTTGTGTGGGTAGAGTGTTTTAATATTTATATCAAAAGTAGAGTATCTTCTGTATTTTCTTTATTAAACTTTCTTTGAAAGAAATATTCTAAAAAGGAAGGAGATTCAAATATTTCCCATAAAAGTACTCTCCTCGTGCGAAGAACGGGCATTTCCGATAGTATACTGTAATAAAAAAAAAAAAAGAAATTTTTGTCTATGGACACTTTGTTGTCCTTCGCAAAATAAGAAATGACGCTACTCATAAGTACCAATACTTTCACAAAATATATACGAAGTAATCTGTTTCGTTTTCCCTGGAGCGCAATAGAAAACTATTTCTTCGTCTACTTCTTCAATAAGGTTTCAAAGAGATTTCACAGTATTTTGCGTTCCTGTTTTTTTCTTCTGCAGCCAAGCAATATCGAACATTCTGCAGGAGATGAAACAAGCATTAGTTGGCGAAAATATACTGTGAAAAATTGCAGAAAGAAAGCAGAACTCGAAGTTCTCTAGATTTGAGAATTATCCTTGAATAACAAACAGTAGCATGTTCCACTTCTGATCGTTGTTCCAACATTGTAAATAAAAAAAAAAAAAAAAAAAAGCGAAGCTCAACCTTTTTTTCCCCCATAAACAGCACTGAGAAATCGTGACGAGTAGGGTCTAATTCCATCTTGCTGGGCAAACATGTGATTATCGTCGCCCTAAAAATGTATCAAGATTTGGAGAGAAAAATGTTGGAAGCCCACTAAGAGTGACAAAAGAGATACGGCTCTTTAGGAATACTTGAAGTACATTTGGGATAGTGTTTGACTTACAACGATCGACTACACCATACTGACACCACTAATCCTCTGTGCCCTTTAGCTTACAGTAGGGACGCACCCATTTTTTTTTTTTTTTTCTTGCGAGGTGTCCAAACTTTGGGGAGCTCTAATACTACAATACCCTATAATAGTCAGTGAAGTTATAATATTCTGCACCCGGAAAGACGATAAGTAGTTGTCAAGTGCTGCCACCTGTATATTTTCAGAATAAAATAAAAACACACATGAAGCATAAAATCAAATTTTTAATGTTACATTAATGTCCTCTGTTAGTAGGCTACGTAGAGTAAGGATTTTTCTATTTATTTATTTATTTATTTATTTTTTTAATGAAAATGTGTCTGGACCCGTTGGACTCTCCGCATGAATGCGCTCCTGAGGTACAGTATGCGCTCCTTTCAATAATAAAAGCTTATGATTAGCAACGTCAAATGTTAATTGTAAGCTTTTATTATTGAAATAATAGTGTTAATCTACATCTGATATGTTTTCAAAAATATAATGAATATGTCACTTAAATGTAAGGTGAATTCACATTTTTCAAATTTTGGCCTTCTGATTTTCAAATCGTATTATTTTCTCCTTCATTCTTTGACTCTCATCATACATGTTCAAAGACTCTCACATACTACATTACAGTCTCAGATTAGGGGGTATAGGGTCCCAGCAGGAGCCTCACTTGGAGGACCCTATCTTCCCTTCCCATGTAGCATGTGGGAGCCTCACAAAATATACTAAGTTATTATTATTATTATTATTATTATTATTATTATTATTATTCGTAGTAGTAGTAGTAGTAGCAATACGAGGGTCACTACGAAAGTTTTGAGATACGCATTGTTGCGGCACAGTATTTGACTTCTAACAATTGCGTTCGGTAGTGGTATCCAGAGTGAAGAAGCGAAGCAAGTTTCAACTCGCTTATCGGCGTGGCCGTATCGCCTTCACTTGTTTGTTGATGTGAGCAGTATTCGGCTCTCTAGAATGGAGCTCGAAAGGGAACATTTTCGGGCAATGATCCTTTACAATTTCAAAAGTGGTTTGAACGAGACACAAAGCCTTGACCGTTTGAAGAGGGCATTTGGGGATCTTGCTCCTTCCCGTGCTACAATTTTTCGGGGTTTGGTGAATTCAGAAGAGGCCGGACATCGCTTAAAGATGAAGAGAGAGCTGGACGTCCGGCAACAGCTGTATCAGATGAAGACATTGCCGCTGTGGAACAAATGATTCGAGAAAATCCTCAAACAACTTTCAAAGACATTGAATTTACAGCGAACATTGGATCGCCAGCAGTAACAAAAATTCTTTATGATCATCTTCGGCTCAGGAAGGTTTCATCTCGTTGGGTGCCTCACACTTTGACTGAACAGCAGAAGCGCATGCGTGTGGAATGATGTGAAGAAATGCTTGCAAGATTTGATTGAGGCAATTCTCGACGCGACTCTGACATTGTTACTGATGATGAGACTTGGATCTATCAATTTGACCCTGAAAATAAACGCCAGTCTACAGTTTGGATTTTTCCAGACGAAAATCCACCCATGAAAGTGAAGCTACCACGAAGTGCGGGGAAGAAGATGGTCGCAACTTTCTTCTCCAAATCTGGCCATGTTGCAACTGTTCCACTTGAAGAACAAAGGACTGTTACTGCTCAGTGGTACACCACTGATTGCCTAACAAAAATGTTCCAGAAGCTTCGGGAACGGCGTCCAAGAACTGGATTGCGTGGGATCCTGCTTCATCATGACAACGCGTCCGCACACACCGCCAACATCACAATTGTTTTTAGAATCTACGGTCAAACTTGACTCATCCGCCGTATAGCCCTGACCTGGCCCCGTGTGATTTTTTCTGTTCCCCAGGATCAAAGATCGCATGCGTGGGAAGAGATTTTGCAGCCCTGAAGAAGCTGTAGTGGCTTACGAGAATGAACTTTCAACACTTGAAGAAAAAGACTGGCAACTCTGCTTCCAAAAGTGGTTTTCGAGGATGCAAAAGTGTGTACAGTATAATGGTGGATACTTTGAGAAAATGTAAGTGTTAAATTGATTTTAAGTATGTAAGTTATTTCACATCTCAGAACTTTCGTAGTGACCCTCGTAATAATAAAAGCTAGTAGTAGTAGTAGATGTTGTTGTTTCACAGTCTTGTATAGCCTTTGCAATGTGAGTGGCTTTTCTTCGTAAAGCTGTCAGCTTCATTTATTTGTCGTAATGGGGCCCCAGGATAGGGACCTGTTCTATTTGTGGTGTTGCAATAAATTGTATTACGACTAACAGGGGAAAATAGTACACAGTGGATCAGCAGGCGTTATTCATTTATTTATTGCACAAATTCAACTAGCGCATGTCAGTTGTTAGGTTTTCACATTACATACTTATTAACGAAATGTCAACAACAATGGATGCTTCTCACTAGTGGTGAACTGAAAAATCTGTTTTCATCGTGCTAAAGTAAAAAAAAAATAAGTAACAGAAGTGAATGCTCCGACTTTGTGATTTATCTTGTAATTTAGAATATCATGGACATGGGAAGTAGGTAAGAATGTACAGATGGTGATCAGAAAAATGGAAACACCTGAACGAAATTGCAACTTACCAGATTAATATGGTGTCGGGCCACCCTTCGCCTTCAGAACAGCCTTGATGCGACGTGGGATGGAGGCATAGAGGTCGTGAATGGTAATAAGTGGAATTTTAAACCATTCCTCGTGCAGGGCATCAGCCAGTTCTGTGAGAGCGGATGGAGGTGGAAATCGTCACCGGAGTCGTGTTTCCAAGACGGACCACAGATGTTCAATTATGTTGAGATCTGGGGATTGGGTGGGCCAGGGGAGGTGTTGAACTTCATCCCGATGTTCCTCAAACTACACTGCAACAACGCCACTTGTGTGAATGAGTGCATTATCATCCTGGAAGATGGCGTCATTGTCCGGGAACAACATCCGGACCATAATATGCAAGTGGTCTCCTAAAATTGCGACATAATCGTTGGCAGTGATTCCTCCGCTAAGTGTGACCATAGAACCCAATGAAAACCATGATATGGCGGCCCACAGCATCAACGAGCCGCCGCCATGTTTCCATGTTTCACAGTTGGGCGGAGACACTGCAGATCATAAGCTTCTTTGGGCGTTCTCCACACATAAACACGGCCCGTGGTTGGGAATAGGGTGAAGGATGACTCATCCGACCATATCACACGTTTCCAGTCCTCAACGGTCCAAGTGGCATGGTCGCGGCACCATTTGCGGCGTGCGAAAGCGTTATGGTCCCTGATGAGCGGTTTGGCCCGTGACACACCACCCCGTAAGTTCATGTCATGTAATTCGCAGCGGACTGTGATTGTCGAAACAGGGTGGGGGAGGTGCTGATTGAGTTCCTCCGTCCCTTGCTCCGCAGTGGCACGACGGTTCTGCGTGACAATGCGCTTTAATACCCGGCGTGATCTGTCACTCATGATTTTCTTCCGCCCACTGTTCTGCTTCCCCGATGTGGTTTTCCCGTATGTTGTGTAGGCAGTCATCACCTTCGACACTGTCTCACGCGACACACCTAACACAGTAGCCACTGCCGTCACACTCACTCCACATAACCGCACACCAAAAATTTGCCCTCTTTGAAAATCTGAGAAGTCTCCCATTTTACACTACCTCCGTCTGCTGCAGCCACTGGACACTGCTGTTCCACTGCGCCTGACGTAGTATGGAGACCGACCTAACACACCACCACCAGCGGTCCGGCGCTGCGGGCGCCACGACACCACTGCCAACCCATACATCTGACGTGTTGCCAACTACAGGTGTTTCCATTTTTCTGATCACCATCTGTATTTGTAATATAGCATTATTTATTTTGTTCTTCTACTTTAATGATTCCTTGTCGTGGGAAATTGTTTGGGTTGACAGCAACAAGTACACAGTGGATCACATCTGTGTAGTACACAGTGGACTGATCCATTCTGTACCTCATTGTGTTTATGGAAGTTCAAGTATTTGGCATACTCATTTAGAAACACATCATAATATTGGGATCTTAAGGAACCTTTACTATCATGTTACATGTTACAGATGAATGGTTTGACCACGAGGAAATACACGCAAGGCAACATGAAAGACATTTTGATGAGAGAAGCAGTGCAATTAGTGGTAGAGCAGTGATATTCTATTAGACGTGTTGGTAAATTGAAGAACATTGATTACAGAAATTTGAAAACACATGTCAAAAAATAAGAAAGTACTAGATGACAATGCTAAAATGAATCCAAATTATTCTGCAGACAAACTTTCTTTTCAGAGTTGGAGCATTTATTTCCGAAATATATAAAAATGTGCAAAAAATGTGTGAGTCTACTGTGGCCGTGAGGCATTTGGCGTATGAAATTGCCAACAACAACAATATATCGATACCTGCTTCGTAGGAAAAAAGCAAAATTTCAGGTCTACAGTGAATCGTTATGAAGATCTTAGTATTAGAAACCCGGAAGATGTGTTGGAAAGCGTCAATCTTGAACTCTCAAGATTATCATTTAACAAACACAATGTTTAGGCATTCTTTAGTAATTTATGCAACTTATCTACGAAATATCCCAAATTCTGTAGCCTTTCACGTATTTCCAACTTAGACATGAACTAGAACAGTTCAGACATCCGAGAAAGTAATAGCAGAGAAAGAAGCCAAGCAATTAAATCTATGCGCAAGTGGCGAAAATGGAGTCCTCGTTATGATGTGTGTGACTGAGCATCGAGTATATTTTTGCCACCAGCTATGGTTTATCCTAGGAAATATTTTGAACAGCATATGATCAATGAAGTTTCGCCTAACCCACTTAGTTTGAGAACTCGATTAGGATGGATGAATGAAAAATTGTTACCACATTCAAGCAATAAAACACAATCAGTTGGATGTGCCCGTTTTCGTACCATTGAAAGCATATTAAAATGCAGCTGTGGATACTTGATTGTTACTAAACCCATGTCAATATACGAAACAACTCAATCTTAGGAATAGTATTTGCACGAGCAGTGATGCAGTGATTCCAACCAACATCAAAGCAAGTTTTAGAAAGACAAAAATATTTCCTTACGATCAAAATGTATTTACAGACAATGGTTCTTTTCTACGCTGTATGTATGCAAAAACAGATAGAAGACCAAATCAATGTACCTTCCTCAAGCAACAATCCTTTAATTCTAGAAGTAGAGAATGTAGATGCAGATTCGAAGAAAAATGCTTTCCAGAACGAAGAGCTTAAACAGTGTTTTTGTGTCACCTCAAGAAACATCGTAGAAAGAAAGGCAGAAGCTGTTTCTTCACAGACACTCCGGAAAGAGCCAAACGTTTTGAAGGCAAAGCCAGTACATACAGGGAGTCCAAATTCAGCAGCAATCTGAAACAAAAAGGATAAAAGAAAGACGTTCCGTCCCGAAGAAAGTGAAAGAAAATGGTAGTTCAACGGAGAATGACGATTTTCAGCCAATTGTATTATAAGATTCTTCAGATGATGATGATACTTGAGAAAACGAAATCTTTTAGTATGTCACATGATTATGCCCCTCAGACTAAGGAAGATAGTCGATGTTACTTTAGAGACAGAAACTACTACTTATGATGATTTGAAACAGTCAAAGAGAAGTTCAACCTGGTGATTACGTTCTTGTAAGATTTCTTTCACGGACACATTACATTGGTCAAATCACGACTAGGAAAAACAATGAAAATGACTTTAGATTTAGTTTCTAAGAAGCGAGAAGATACCTGAAAGTTTCATCCAACCAAATAATCCAGATATTTCACCCATACACAATATTTGAATAGTAAGAGGGCTTTCAAAACCTCTTGACTAATAATTTTCATAATCACACAAATTGAATCCAGTACAGAAAGTTAAATTCTCCATTCTTATAACAAATTGCTTATGCTCTTGTGCATAATTACTTAAATTTCTAAATTTACTAATCCAGAAAAAATGATTCTCTGTACAAGATATCAATTTAACTGTCTAAAACGTTTGTTTTATAACAGTCGTTTGTATTATTTATTTTGGTAATCAATTCCTGAAATTAATAGTATGCTATTAAGATGTAATACTTCAATTCTAACTTTTATTTACAATTTTAAACTTTATATTGTATTGTGAGTAATAGTACAGATTTTGACAATAATGCTTACAATTTTATGTAGATTTGAAGATTTTCAAATGATGGGCCCCTTTATCATACTTCGTTACTTTCAATACATTGTTCCTTTGATCCACTGTGTACGCATATATGATCCACTGTGTACAAGTGAATCACTTTACAAGCATTAGCGTTAACGTAACTGTGAGATAAAGAGCAGCACTAGAAATTAATAAATTACTTACGAATGTAGAGGAGACATGCTCTACAGCAAACAATTTCCAGTATTACTTGCATTAAACGGATTTATGCTGAAAGTTTTAAAAATTGATCCACTGTGTACTACCTTCTCCTATATATATATATATATTATATAAAACGAGGACTTAGCAGTGAAAAAGCAACATTCTCCGAAACTTTCTGCTGTCATGTGTCCGTTTGAGGCTTGAAAGAAAGCTTAGTTTTGCAAAAGCAATACCGTAGTTTAAATCGATTTTCTGAAGGTTGAAGAAAAAGGATTTACTGAACGAAGTAATCTTCCTCATTCACACCACAGATGCCTAAAGGCATTTAAAAACTTAAAAGTTTAAATCAAATGTAGTGGTAGTTATTAGTGCACCCCCTTCAAGAAATCCTGGATCCGGCCCTGTATATGTATGTATGTATACCCATATTATATAAAGGGAAGGAAAAAAATAGTACGGGTAAAGCACACATAATCATTGGTTGAAAACTTCGTCTCGTACAGAAAGAATGCTTCAAGCTTGTGTACACTCCAATCTCAAGGCTTCTCTCATTGGTTAAAAGCCATGTTAAATTATGTTGTCACGGCAACGATTCAAGTTCATTTAACGAACCTTCTGATCCTAATCTAAATACTGAAGAATGGTATTGCTCCGCTTCACGTGAATGAAATTTACAAGTCTGGAAAATTTATATAAAGGCATTTGACATACCAATGTTTTTTTTTTTCTTTCTTTCTTTATTGAGGCTGCATCTTATCTGCCTATAAGTGGCTTCATCTAGTATTTTCAGCTACTACTTGCCTGATATGTTTTTATTTTTCTTTATGCAGACGTTGAAGATAAGATTTTCGTAAAATGCTCTCGTCTGGAACAGAGTTCCCAGTATTTATCTGCAAATACGGTTTAATAATGGGGTAGTTAAGGTTGGGAAGAGGAATACCACACGCTAGAAATGTCTTTATTGTTTCGATCACAAATCCATTTTCGTTTATTAAAGTTGAAGAAGACAATACCTCGACAATAGATTGTTGTCGCATTCCACTTTTACAGCATTGTAGTTCGTTATTCTTCATGTCCTTTGCACTACCTATATGTTGCGTAGCATAATTACGTTGGGTGGTTTCCATCAACTACTATTAAAATATCAAAAACATTGCATCTTACATGAATCCGTTGCTTTGAATACCATATGGATTAAAGCGTTTAACGAAATTACGTATTTCCTCATCGTTTACTTTTTGTTCCAGCATACTGGATATTGACAACAAAGGATAATGCACTACATATCACTAGTGAAAGCATAGTCTGAACAAAAAACATGAATCAACTTTAAAAAAAAAAATCACCTAAAAACCAGAAAATAGCAATAAAGTGCTTAAAAGCACTTTTTTTAAGTTATGCAAAGCTGAAAAGTTAATGCCTAACATACAATTGTAGTAGCTTGATAGTAATTTCAATATATATAAATAAAATTGTGTTCTGATTGGTCTTTTTAGTACCAATTTTTATGTTATGCTCATTTGGTAGTATTATCCCTATTCCCATAGCAGCTTTCCCTTATCCGTTTTTATCTTGGTTACCTTACTACTGAAGAAGGAACTAGCTTGTTGTTCCGATACGTCTAGAGAATATTTAGTTTTCCCAAGGAAGGATATATTGGTAAGTAACCATTTTTTTTTCCTTTAAATTCGAATTCGAATTATAATTTTAACGTAGAATATTATAGTGAACATAATCATCAAAGACTCAACTCATGGAGAAAGAGTAACGTGAAAATCACTACAATAACAACTGTTTAACAGCTCTCGCCGTGGTTTGTTGGTTACCGTACAAGATTCCCACCCGGCAGATTCGCGTTCAAAAGCATTGCAGAACAGTAGAAAACTTCGTACTTATGCGAGATATCGCCAACTACCACTAAATAAATAATGTTAAGTTGAAGTAATAACTTTACTACGTTATGTAAGTAAAAGTGTCATGTATGTGTAAGTTCTGAACACGATACAAAATAAAGTATCTACTCACAGAAAGAAAAACACCATATTCATCCGAGTTTTTCCCGGATGAAAAATCAAATGTAAATAATAATAAAAAATAAATAAACAAACGTGGAAATGGGTAAGATTCGAATCCTAGTCTGCAGTGCGAAAACTTTGTACACTACCACCAGACCACGTCGAGAACTGATAAACAACAGTCCTTATAATGAGTTTTACGTCACCTTCTCTCTCTCCGGTCTGATTCAGTAACGATTATTTTACTTTAATCACTATTATGTTCTACAATTTTATACTTGAAATATTGTGACATGAAAAATATGTCATATTAGTTTGGAAACTATTCCGCTCGCAATATTCTTGACGAAACTATTGATTTTATTATTATTATTATTATTATAATCTGACAACACTGTTGAGTCAGTGTACATATTTTTGTACTTGAAATTAGAACAGTCTTCTTGGAACTATTTTCATCAAAAACATTTACTTGTTTTAGTGTACTTTGCAATATATGGGTCAAAGTTATAGCAAATAACTTACAGTCCATCTTTTCAAATAGCTTTCAGTTTGCAATACTGCTACGTATTAGACATATATTTTCGTTCACCATTATATAGTCACTTACATACCTAATAACATGATGTTGTGCCACAAGTACATACAAGTTGGCAACACTGCATTACTTATAGTATTGATAATAATGCTTTTGGATACCCCTTTGGTACTTGGATTGAAATTTCTTATCAATTGCTTAAATAGATTTGAATTTAACTTAAAATTTTATTATTGTCTGGATTCATGTTCCCCAAATCTTTGTTGTGCCATAACTGCATTATTTACACCCACTAGCAGCTACAACTTTGGGATACGTTACACCTTAGGATGGACTATCCTAATTGTTTCAGATTACGCAGAAACTAATTTATAGCTGGGAAGCATATTTCTGATAAGAATAATGTCTAGAATATAGGAAGCCTAATTTAGATACTACTTTCTTTACATTCATACGTAAAATAAACGTACACGGATTTAATACAGGAATATTAAGTTGACTGTAGAATTGGTTTCAGTACAACTCAAGATCTCTTCGTCTTGACCGCACATATAATGCTGGCCTGTGGAACCACTGGACATGTGAGTGTGTTCGTATGTCTTACCTGCCTTAATCATACTTTTGGGGAAATTGTTAGACAAGTTATCGATTTCCTATTTAACGCGCTCTTGTTATTTTTTCACGCTCAAACCGTAATATCGTACGCGTCTCGCGCGCTAATGCACAACTGTCTAAAACAGATGCACAGCATTATTGACGTGTCGGAAGATCATGTTTTCATAAAATAGGAAAATTATAAATATATTCATTTTAATAAACTTACTGAAAGTTGATCTTCGAGAAAAAGAAATACACAAATGACAGATGAACGAGCGTAAACTCAAGCATTACTCCAATGTGGTAGAATTTATTTTAAATTCTTACAGCTGGTATGATTTGTTGACAAAATGCTAATGATCAATTAGCTGATCGAATTTGAGTGTATCGCATCGCTCAGGAAACTACATGCGCTACCAGAATTCTTGGTGCAAGAATAATAGGATAAAATATGGACTTAATCCCATACATTTACCTGCACAGAATAACTGGCAAAGGTATCAGTTCCCAGCTAACATTACATTACACATTACATCAATTGGATCTTCTCAGGAAGACATTAAGAATAGAAGTATTCTGTGACAGACTGCGTCGTTGTATCTTTACAGATACGAAATGTCAAGTCCAATTGTGATAAAAGCACTTGCCAACTTGTACAAGGTGGTTATTACAAACTACTATTGTATATAATCCACATCAGGTAAAGGTGAAGCAGGAGGAGTCGCGCTGAGATGCGTTCATAGGAAGCAGCGTTAGGAATGATGAGAATGACAGAAAGGAAGATTTTCTTGTTTCACTATTTGCTAATACGACTGTTCGGTTCTCATGGTCGAAAGTAGTGCCATTGTTTTGCGTGTGTTTAACGTTCCATGTGTTTGTTCCAGATTTTGATAATGAACGAAATGGCAGAACAAAGACAATGGAAAGAAACGGGAGAACTCCGCGAAACCCACAAACACGGTGTTTGTCCATCATAAAGCCCATTTAACGGAGGTGGTGGCTCAGTGCAAGTCTCTAGTTTGATACCAGCTCCCATCAAGCGGGCTTTGTGGTGAATAAACATTGTGTGTGGTTTCTCCTGTTTACTCTTACTTCCTTCATTTCACCACTGTCATTCATTTCATTAGTCTCCCTTAGCCTCGGTGAATAAACGTGGGACGTTAAACTAAAATAAATAAAGTTCACGTGACGAGAGCTTGAATCGAATCAGCGAACGAGCGCTTTATAACGAAGTCATCGTGGCCCCTACTAGTGCCAATGTTCGAGTTCATGTATAGATCAAATGGAGCGGGCTTTGGAAAGTTAACTTAGCGAATTAATTCTTCAGTCTCTTGTTGTCTGTTGGTTGGGTGATAAGGAAGGCACTTAGCGTCCCTTTCACTGTCAACATGATATAATTGTAGACATTATACAAAGCGGACCATTTATCTTGATATGCGCTTCTAACTTTTAAACTAATGTGTAGAAAAAAAAAAAAAAAATGTTGACGAACCAATAAACGAGTTTTTGAAATAATACTACCAATGTTATTACATATTTTAAATTTATATATAAATGAAAACTTACAATACCACAACTGCCATACAGTGTTATAAACTAAGGACGCTATATCACAAACATCCAAAAACAACCAAATGTTAGAGTTCCAAAACAGTAATAACGAAAGTGAGACGGACGGGATAATACCAAACCAAGACACCCTTATGTCGAATATTACGGTTATTATACGATGTATTTCGAACAAGTAGAAACAACGTTAAGATGAGCAGAAGATTTGAATTTTTTTTTAAAGGACTTTATTTCGAAAAAAAGTGTTCAGACAACTATTACATCCAATTACGTACATGATTTTCAAAAGAAAAAAAAATCCAGTTTAACGTTAGACGATTATGCCCTTAAGACTAAGGGAGACGGATGATTAAGGCAAGTGAATGATGATGGAATAATTGGTAGAATGAGAATGTGGAAGGAAACGGGAATACTCCGAGAAAACCTACGGACACGACCATTTTCTGAAACAATTTTTCATTTACTCTACTCTTCTATAACACAACAACCGTTTTGCATAAGTAAAATGACAAGTTTTCGGAACTGCACAATGTTAAGCAGTGTCGCAAACTTTTTACAGTTCTTACCATATTTCCAGAATGATTTCGAATATCAATTTGCCGTAAACAGCATTGTGTACTTCACATTTACTGAAAAGCATCTATATAATAGAATTAGGTGCTTATTTAAGCAGTTTTTATTTATTTATTTTTTTAAATAGAGGTTTTTGACAGAAGTCTAACTTTCAATAGCTTGTAACTTTGTTCATATTCATTCAAAATCCGTCATATCATGATCATTGCATTAGACACTACAGTCCTTTCCATTGCATTACCCAGTATGTCCCACCTGCGTCATTGGCGTTGTACAGGCCATTAAAATTTGGGTGTTTGTGATATTGTAGATAGCGTCCTTTATTTTTAATACTGCATAATAAATAACATATTAGCTTTCGTTTATCATGTAGATTTCAAATATGTAATAACCTGACGAAGTGCCACTTGAAAAAATAATCCTTTATGTCGGGTTGATAACACTTTTAAAGTTTTAGTATCACTGAGTGTTGAACAATGATCCCAATGCCGATATCTGTACGGTACAACATTTCAGCGCTTTTTGTCCGTTAGTGTT
Organism: Thermobia domestica; assembly: GCF_964235325.1. NCBI lineage: Eukaryota > Metazoa > Arthropoda > Insecta > Zygentoma > Lepismatidae > Thermobia > Thermobia domestica. Next base: position 59,299,669 of record NC_137458.1, read on the forward strand.
ACAAGGGCGGATCAAGTTAAATGGTTCACCCTGTAATGTATCCTGTCTAAAACGGCATTAGAATAAATGAAGTTTAGGTAATTCTCCCGAAATAGATGTTGAAAATTTAGAATTCTTTCACGATTCCGGTATACATACAGCAACTGGATATATATCACATAAAAAGTACAGGATAAAAAAACAACTTGTGTTAGATGGTCACTAAAAAGGGCAACTAGTACATAAGCAATTTAGAGCACGCGGAAGTTACTGGGACCATGCGGGAATGCAACTGTACGAGCAGGTACGCCAGAGACAGTGTGTATACCTGTAAGCGAGAATAGTGGAAACACATTGTATTCTTATACCACGAGATGCCTTACCTGTCGAGGACAACTTTAATGTTACGGATCGTAGAGTAAGGCAGAGTGGATTGGTTAGTTTAGTGTCTATATGTTACATTTACATGCATTTCAATGTCAGTTTCCGTAGTGATATAAATTTCTATAGCAGTTAATGGTATTACAATAGTTACGTTACACATGTAAAGACAGTACAGCTTATGTACACTATACAAGAATACTACTCTAGTAAAAAATAATATCTAATACAGTATTTTTTCTTTCAAAATTACTTATTTCAACCGTCGTATAACACTTATAATCGCTGTATACAAGTAACTCTACCTTGTAAACATAAAATACAGTGTACAAAAGCTGTTCTATATAAATTTATAGATGTAGCGTTACTAGTGTGAAACCATTCAAAGTGTTATAAATTCATATGATTTTACTACTTCGCTTCCGCGCATACCCACCTCACTGACACACGTGCTGCCTTCCGACGAACTTCCGCGCGGCTGCGAATTAGTGTTTTATAGTGACCACCAGCGTTGGCAGAATCAATTTTTTTTAAAAGAGTTTTTTGATTTTTGGTTTAACCAGTTTCTCTTTTTGGGGGGAGGCGTAAATAGATTTTTCTTTATTTACATATTAAAATAAGTTTGTTTGGCCTTGATGTCTTAACATAACAAGGGCGTTATGGTGGACGAGGTCTACCGCTTGAATAGGATTGCCAGATCTTACGTTTTAATTGTAAGTTTTAATTTAATCTGGCACGTATTATTTTGCTCAGTAAAACTATTTCTTCTATACTTTTTAATTTTAAAAAAATCATAGACCTGGATATGATTTTGTTAGTGCGATTTTTCGTTCATTAGAAGAAATGATTTCTCACAAACTGTTAACAACCCAACCCAATGACGCAACTTACTATTCAGAGAGAAGATACAATAGGCTGCGATTTTACCTCCTACTTACTTCAACCTTATGATTAAGAATAATTTGGCTTTTAGCATCTAAGCCTTGATCTGTCATCATCATCTGGATCATATTGTAGTTTCGATCGATCGTGATACACTGATATCAGGAAGAGAAGCTACTGTGAACTAATAAATGTGAAATATACTGATGTCAGGAACAGATAGTGTGAAGTGATAAATGTAGAATATATTGATGTGAGGAACAGATACCACTGTGAATTAATAAAAGCACAATTGTAAGTGCTTGTGAATTTCGATACGTCCTGCAAGTATTTCTGAACGTATAAAGGATGTGGGACAGTAAAAAGAATGGAATTTTTATCAAGATCAGTTAAAAAGCAACAAAGATTTGTGTAATACATTTAATCAGCTGTATTTGATTGTAGTGTCTCTTTATTTTAATGAATGACAAATAAAAAAAAAAAGAAATATTATCTTAGGTATATTTGTATTATTCTTTTACAGAGTAGTCCGTTTTTTAAACAAAATAATAATTAAAATATAATAAAATAAAAGAAAGGACATAAAAGGGCATGGTTTAAAGTATTAGGTGCCATGTTAGAAAAATATGCCTCACCTCAACCTGCTGAGGAGCAATGGCCGAACAGAAGCAAGAGATAAACGAAAATAAATGTAAAAGAGAGAAAATAAAGGCAGAGGCAAAGTTGCGACTACCCTATAATAAGTCCAAAAGTAACTGGCAATGGCAGGGGAATGTGGAGGCTTAAATTTAAAAAAAAAAAAAAAAAAAAAAAAAAAGTAGCGTTTCTTTCAGTGTTATATGACACGAGGACCTATAACGTCGAACAGAGCCATATGATCTCCCACAGGGAATTGTAATACACTTTTTGTATTTTGTCTTGTATTGGTTTTTAATGAAACTGAATCAATTTCCAATCAAAATTATTCTGCGTTATTATGTGAAATCATTGTATGTTTGTTATATCTAAACTGTCAGTATCACATACAGCTATTCCGTTTTGTCTTCTAAAATCATAAGATGTTCTTTTTCGTGCTCTGAAAACTCTGGCAAGCCCAAGCATCTGGCAAACTGCGATCCGAACCAATTCTCGGTTTGCACTCGAGAGAAATCATCCTGTATGTGGGCAAGAATTCGGGACCCGTTGATTACGAAGGTGGGGAGTCTACCGACTTCGCGGAGGACACTTGATGGAAACACTTGGTATGATATTGCAATGCTTGTGAATATTTTAAAAAGTCACTTCAGAAGGACAAAAAAATATACATCTGCAAAATTTCAAAAGATTCTAGAATACATAGGATCTAGTATAGTCTTATAGGTAGTAACTGGATCAGAATTGCAGCAAGTAACTCAATTTGCAAGAAATGATAAGAAATCTTTAACTTTTACGTCCCACACCTATGCCGGCTAAGCTAAAGGAGGGTGATGATGAGAAATGAATGGAATGAAGAAAATGGGAAGAAACGGGAGAACCCCGTGAAAATCCACGCACACAGTGTTTGTCCACCACAAAACTCACTTGGCGCGAGCTGGGATCGAGCCAAGGACCGTAAGCACGGGAAGTAAACGCTCTACTAGTGAGCCATCGCGGGCCCCGAAAATAATCTGCTAAAATATCAATAAAAGAAGTGACTAACGATACAAATGATTTTGAGTGCACCCTGACTTTGCACCATTCATACATATACATATGCAGAAAACATCATTGATTTCAATAAATTACTTTCATTAATGTTTCCTGGGTTGTAATATATGAGAAAAATTTCACCATGAAAAGCACAAGATTTGTGGTATTTTCCTTTTAAATTTATTTATTTTTTCGGCTTAAACAGACAACCCTGGTTGATTCGTGTTTCCTGCACTGTAGTTTTTATAGCATATGGCTGGACCCAGTATTTATGGGTTGCCGACATAAGCCCACCACAGCCTTCGTGTAAGCGAACAAAAGCTCACCAGAGCTTTCTTATAAGCTGACAAATCATACAAATGAAAGAAACAGATCATTTGGGATAGGCATCCATATTTTTCGAACATACTTACGAATTCTTAAATTTACGTAAATCACACCGTGTAGATTACGAATACAGTAACCATTTTCAAATTAACTTTTCAATAACTAATTTTTTCTCTAAATACCTTAATAAATTTTATACAAGTTTCTGCATCTTCCATGATTTTATTTTGTTTGCGACTTAGATAGTTCTAGACTACGCCTAAAGAATTTCGGGAAATAATCACGAGCAGAAATTTCTGGCAAAACCCTCGACGGGTGGAAATCACACAACGTTTGAAAAGGCAATAAAATTCATAATTAATCACGTTCGAAATCCCGTTCTACAGGTTTACTTTTGGCACACCACTCGAAATAATTGTTGAAAAATTAAATTATTTCAATAATTTCCTTCTTATTTTTCCCTGAAAGACTTGAGCTTAGTGACATAAAAACATTTCGTTCGGCATAGAGGAGATTCAAGGAAGCCAGCAGAAATAATTCTAGAAAATTAAAATGGTTTTACGATCTGCGTATTAAAATTAAAAAGAAAAAAAAATACAACTTGTGCTGGGCATTAAATAAAAAGTACGAATAATATCTAATAAAGTTAGGGCAGGGCGAGGGTGTTAAACACGATGGCGAAGTAATTTGTGTCAGAAGGGATCGGGCGCGTCAGCGACGGTGGATACATAAGAGGGTACTGAAAACAAATAATTTTGGCAATGATACGTATTTCAATACAACTTGTTATGGTTTCATATTATTGATGCTCCATTTGTAAACATCAAATACAGCCTTCGTACACTCTGCAGAAATACACTGCAGGTGAAAAATTGAAATTTAATATAGTTATTTTTCATATGCACACACTTAATTTATCCGTCGTAAAGCACCTGTAATGATTTTTCCACTTCTCACCCTACACATGTAAACATAACATAGAGCTGTATTAATTTGTATTTAATTCTGTCGTCTGCAGAAGTTTGTTTCTTATAAATATATCTTTTCATGCAAAATATTTAATCTTATCTGTGTGTGCCAAAAGTAAACCAACATCCAAATTCCTGCAGGCAACAGAACTAAATACTAGGTAATACAGTTGTATATTATGTTTAGAAGTGTAGGGTTACTAACGTAAAATCATTACAAGTGGTTTACAATTGTTAAAATGAGCCAGTGGATATGAAAGATATTAGATATTACTTTTCGTCGGAGGAATATTTCTGCATAATGTACAAAAGCTTTATCTTATGTGTACAAGTGTAGCGTTCCTAGTGTGAAACCATTACAATTGCCGTAGCAACTCTAGGTATCACTGCGAAAACCCACGAGGCACAAATTTTGCTAACGCGTATACTCATCATCGCCGACGAGCCTGCTTCATTTAGATGCGAGCACACCAGTTACGCTTTGCCCTTACTCGGTTAGACAGCATTCGTACTTTTTAGTGGCCACCTAACACAGATTGGTTCTTAGCTCCTTTGTGGTAGCCTTATATACCCGGACGCTGTATTTCTACGTCAATCACCAAATAAATACAATTTTTCAATAAATAATCCTTGTAACCTCTTAAATTTCATCTATGCTAACTGAGGCATTATCACGTCGTCCAGCGCAAATCTGTTGGCAGACAATAAGGAGGAGATCAGTAAAGAATTATAATTTTCCAACAATTATTTTAGATTGTGTGTCTCAACTTGACCTACAACCAAGATTTAAATATAAAGAAGTGAATTTTACCGAAAATGTTAACTACTCTGTAATGTTTGATAAAGATTGGTAAACCTGTGGATGTCATACCGCCCACTGTAAGCTTTACATCCAGATTGAAGATCAGCACATGCAGCCACAGGATAACAATATATAGTCTTATCCTGTCTACATCACCGTTATCTTCCTAAATAACGTGCTGACAGCTGCTCAATCTATGCCTTTGTTAGTAGGCGATTTAATGTTAAATGTTAGGCAATTTCTCCAGTTAAGATACCATTACCTACCTTCATGATATCTTCTTAGATTATTGTCATGGCACAATTTATAATTCTTTTCCTTGTTTTTATCCTGAAACCTTCTATTGCGTTAGGGTATTGCTCAATAAACACAAACTGCAGTGTTGGCCGTCTGCTATTTTATGGCTAAATATCGTTGTTACTAAAACCGGTTTTAACAAATCTCAGCTCACCGAATCAAAAAAAAGTAATAAGAAATGCTGATTTACACTATTGTTTCATTTATTTTAATTAGAGTAGCGTGCGGGTGTTAATGAACTATACCGACAAAGTTTAAGAGGTGATACCTCATATCAAAAGAAGACAAAAAAAAAGTTCATATGCACCTATGGCGAAAAGTGCATAGTTTCAGAGTTAGGGCTGTCCAAAATCGCGAAAAAGCCAAATTTGAACAGACCCTATTTCGAATTCCAGAAACTGTGGATGTTGGTCCTTATCAGCATCGGCGCAAATCTGTCTTCAACATTGGGGGGGACGGGTAAGACCATTCCCATATTATATATATAGATATATATAAGCGATGTTCAAAATATTTATGAAGTTGAAAAACAATGCTGTGAAGGATCAGGGGAGCAGAATTGTCTTCAGTAGCGTATTTAGGAGGTTATCGGCCTCAAGCCCCCCCCCCCTGGAGATAAATTTGTTAGTTTTACGCATTCCACGTACAACAATAATCCTTCTTACCATTTCTAAGAATGTGATTGACTTTCCATTTTCTTATGCTCTTTGTTTAGAAATAATAGGCTACTGTATTTGTCAAATTTCATTCCATGTAAGAACTGCGTCCTTTTGTTCTTTCTTTCGTCCTTTCAACTTTTCTGTTTCTTTTTCTTGACGTTACTTTCTTTCATTTCGCCTATCATACTTTATCGACCGTTGTCAGTTGTCATTCAAATCGGCCGTCATCAGTAGGCCTAACACCAAAACTAAGAGGAGTTGATAAGAGAAACGTGTTCACACCAACTTGCGCGGATATCAACATGATAGGACATTAGTTAGAATAACAAAGGAAAAATTATATTGTTTAGTTATTATTAAAAGGAAATATTTGAATTAAAGAAAATCAAAACGGGGGAATAATTAGCCCGGGAAATTAGGAAGGACAAGAGGTTGTTTCCTTCTTCTTGTATGAATAGAATAAAGGGTTAGATTCACTCCTAAATTTTTGTATCATATCATATAGGATTTATCGGTCTGCAATTCTTGCCATTATAAGTTCCATTTATGCATAAATTAAAATATATTTAATTCTCATACTCAGATGCGCAACTGCCCACTTCCTTCCTTGTGTTGGGCATAGCCCCTCGAAACAAAATCTTAAATACCCCTTATTCTAGAGAAGTGAGATGAAACTCATATTACGGTAGATGAATCTGATCAGATGTTGTAGAGTATATTATATATTAGGCGATGTAGATGAAGTAGTAATACATATCAGTATTACAAATCACTGCCGTGAAGACATTCTGAAATCTGAATACATGCATATTTATAATTGGTATGTTTCTAATTAGGCATCCACAAAGATCCACGTTAAAATTGTTTTATAATAATATAATAATATAAATAATGACTTCCCCAAAACTATGAAGAAAGGATATCAATTATGTATGACGCAAAAATACTCTTTGAGCAAAATGATGATAATCTCAATAACATTACAGGAATCGTTACAGAAATCTGACTCCTGTCATATACTCTTTAGTTAACAGATGTAATCTTAAGATTTTGCAGAAAAATATTCCAGCAATTGAATTCTTTTCTTTGCTTACGAAGCATCCTCTCTCAAAAGAAAAATTGGAACACGCGGAAATACGTAGGAACAAACCATGGTTGGAACTAGCAGGGAACAGGAAACAGGCAACATTACATTGGCTACAAAATCCGAATTAAATAACTACACAAAATTTCGAAGACATCAGGCGGTAAACTTCCAAAACCTTTAGAACAAAGAAACGCGATTTTTGAAAGCTAAAACTTAGAAACTTGAAGATAATAATAAAAATAAAAAAAAAAAAACATTCGGGACATGTACAAAGGGATCTACGAATTTAAGAAAGGCTATCAACCTCGTGCTTATATTAAAGAAAGCTGATGAAACAGTTTTCACTGACACAGATAGCATTTTAAATAGATGGAAAGATTTCTTTGACGATTTGCTTAACACGCAGCCAAAAACTAATGTGTGTGGAGAAAGGGAGATACTCACCGCAGAACCGTATATTCCAGAACCCAACGGAATAGAAGTAGAAATCGCTATAAAGAAATTAAAGAAACACAAATCTCCGGGTGTAAACGAAATTCCGGCTGAATTAATTTTAGCTGGACTCGAAAAATTGTGGTACAAGATACACAAACTCATTCTCCTTATCTACAACAAGGAAGAATTTCCACAAGAGTGGAAAGAAGCAATCATTGTTCCAATCCACAAGAAAGGCGACAAAACTGACTGTAATAATTATCGAGGCATCTCTCTTCAGTCAGCATCCTATAAAATCATTTCAAATATTCTATTAACAAGATTGGCCGCATACGCAGATAAAATTATTGGAGATTATCAGTGTGGATTTAGACGAAATCGATCAACTATCGACCAAATATTTACCATTCGCCAAATACTCGAAAAGAAGTGGGAATACAATACTCCACTACATCAACTATTTATTGATCTTAGAAAGGCTTACGACTCAAATAAGGGAGAAACATTGTACAACGTTCTTACAGAATTTGGAATACCGAAAAAGCTAATTAGATCAATTGAGGCATGTTTAAATGAATTTCAAAGTAAAGTCCGGGTAGGGAAATTTTTGTCCACGAGCTTTCACATCAAGAATGACCTGAAAGAAGGAGATGAGTTGTCGCCATTATTATTCAACTTTGTCCTGGAATACGCTATAAGGAAAATCAAAGATAGCAACCAGGGCCTAGAGCTGAACGGTATTCACTAGTTTATGCGTACGCTGATTATTTAAATTTAATAGATGATAAAAGAACAATAGAAATAAATGCAGAGATCTTATTAAACGCTTGCAGGGACAAAGGGTTTAGAGGTACATGCAGAGAAAACTAAATAGATGGAAGTGCGACGGGACCGTAATACGGGAAATTATGAATGCGTTAAAATATTAAATAATACTTTTGATAGAGTGGATACTTTCAAATATCTAGGATCAATATTAACAGACGAAAATCATATTCACGAAGAAATTAAATGTCGACTAAAAACAGGGAATTCGTGCTATTATTCAGTTTAAAATCTCTTGTCGTCGCGAATTTTGTCGAGGAATTTGAAGCTTAAAATAAATAAAACGATTATCATACATGTTTGTTAGAGTCATCAAGTCTAGGAGGCTTAGGTGGGCAGGTCATGTAGCTAGAATGGAAGAAAGTAGAAACGCTTTCAAAGTCTTGACTGGAAGACCAATCGGAAAACGACCATTAGGATGACCTAGGTGCAGATGGGTGAACAATATTAAGATGGATCTCGCAAAAATAGGAATACAAAGTAGAAACCGGATCCAGTTGGCTAAGGATAGAAGTCAGTGGAGAGCTTTTGTGAACGCGGCATTGAACCACCGGGTTCCATAGGCTATAGAGTTAGTTAGCTTACGAAGCATGAGTAGATGCCTAAGCTGATACTACAAATAGATGAAATGCGCATTTACTGAAAAGATGGGTTCTACTGACATTGGATAGTCTATATACTCTTGGTGTGCTAGGGCCTAGGGAGAGGAAGAGATAAGATTTCATATCAGGTTACGTAACGCACAGTCGCACGCCTTCATTTTCATTAAAAGTGGAAAAGCCAAGAGAAACAAATTTCATCTCACTTTCCTTTCTGGCAGTCGGACCAAATCATCACACTTATCTGCAAAAAGCTCTTTTCAAATCGGTGGGAGAGCCTCCAGTTCCAATGTTGGGGGAGACACGTCTCCCCATTTCCCCAGAATTCGTGTCCGTACCTACAGTTGAAACAGCTTTCCAGCATGAGAAGAGGGACATATCCTCCTCTGGCATTTATTGCAATTTGTTCCCAAGTAGCGGAAGTGAAATTAATACATATTGATGAGACTTCTATACGCACTACAGCACGAAGTTCAGTTTGAAATACTACAGAATACGATTATTTTTAAAAAAATGGAAAAACCAAGAGAAATCAATTTTATCTTACATTCCTTTGTGGCAGTCGGACACAAAGAATCACACTTATCCCAAAAAGCAATTTTTAACTCAGATTATTGGGGGGACAGTCTCCCCCAGGTCCAAGATTGGGGGGACATGTCCCCCTCGTCCCCCCGGGATTTGCGCCAGTGCTTATCAGCGTAAAGGAAGTTATGCTTACGCAGTGGCGTATTTACGATTTTGTTTCGGGGGGACTTTGCTTGAAAATGTGAAAATTCTGCAAGATATTTCATATACTTTACTATAATACAGGGGCGGACTGGCCCACCCTGCTACCCTGCAAATGCAGGGTGGGCCCCCATACAGGTGGGCCCCCTCCACCAATTTTAAAAAGGTGTGCTCAATTAAACCTACCAGCATAAAAAATATGGCAGGGTAACTCCCGCAAACTTGTGTACAGACCTTATTCTTCTTCACGTTTATCGACTTGAAAAGGGTCCGTCTATGAGACAATCAAGCCCTAAAACATTGCGGGGTTTGTGATACAGCAGCTGTTAAAAACGAGCACGTTAACTACTACTTTTTTAAATATAAGAAACACAGTAGATTTCAGGCTGTTATTGGATTTGGATACCATTGTCTACTCCGGTCCTTTTACAAGCCGGCGAGTGGCGATGTTTTAAAGAAATAATAGTTTCGTAGATATTGTTATTGTGAAAAGTGGAAGTGGAGCCGGAACGCTTTTGAACTGCATTGTCCTCAGATCAAGCTTCGAAGAAAGAAATCGGATCAGGCTTCGTTGGTTTTTTTTTTTTTTTTTTTTCAGTGCGGTAAAGCGAAAAGAAATTAGTCGCCACTATCAACAATCGTTTTATACAAACCTCAAACAATTACTATGAAGTTGCTGCCCTCGGCTCCTGTTTCATTTGTATATTACATCGAAGAGCAAATCCGATAGCAGCAATTCAATTATTGGAACACCAGTTACGTGTCGTTTGTCGTGGAAGACAGACGTGGTTGTGTCAGTATGGATGGTAGGAGTGATTGTAAGATTACTGTAAAGAAAAAAAAATATAAAAGTGGTACTAAAAAGTGAGAACACAAACGAAGATGTGATTTACAAAAAGCTGCATTTGACCCAAAACAACGTAGGCTATTTGAATCTGTGAAACCCCTAGAAACAAATGAACGTGATGTGACTCATTCGAGTACTGCAGGACAGTTGCCAGGTATTTTTTTTTCTGTCTATGGTGTTTATAAATTATAATGTATACACCACGTCTTTGGATGATTTCAGTCAATTGTAGCTTATCTTTTATGGCTATTTTTACTTGAAATTACACAACTTTAACAGGCGAATACGAAATTAACTGAACTGTTTGCTGTCGCGTAGTGCTTTCAAACGGGTCAGATCAGGCTTTCATGGGTCAGGGGTCGAGTCAAGCCTGCTTGAGACACGGGTCGGGTCAGGTCACCTATGCTAGGGTCAGGGCTGCTCTAGCCACGGGTCGGCTCGGGTCAACTTTCTTATGTGCCGTTTCTCGATTACGAAAGTGATCAAAAATCGGTTGCGTTCATCGCTTGGACAAGATTTGGTGGAAGACTTTATTCTTTTATACATAGAAAGATCATATACGTTTGATTACGACAAAGTGATTGACGATCTTGTATCTAGCTTCAAAGAATTAGGTAGATATTTGAAATTGTGAGTGTAATTGGGGCATAATGAATAGTGTTGTAAATAGAAAAAAAACGGTTCGTATTTTTTCAGAAATTTACGTTTTTTTTAGAAAAAAAACATTGCCTCTCGTTTTTTTTCTAAATTTCGTTTTTTTTTTTTTCAAATAGTCATTTGTAATGCATCTTACGTCAATTTAAGTATGAAATATTTTTATGTAGGTGTAATTACCGTAAAATGCAACATAAATTATACGCTAGATACTGATACGCTACAAATATTTTACAATTTACATGAATATCATACCTATTAACAATTCGGGTGTCAGCAGTTTTCATCACTATCAACTAATAGTATTTTTCTAAATGTCATATATAAATAATTTGTCGACTAGATATATATGATATGCAGAGCCGACTCTACCATATATGCAACACGTGCATTTGCGTGGAGCGGCAAGCTTGGATGGTCCGGCAAAATCTGTCATAAGTATTACCTGACCAGGATATTAGTGCGGTTTTTCGTGGAGGGCGCTAGTGTAGTGTTTACATCAGTTTCTAGGTAAGCACGGTGGGACAGGGGAACGGAGAGCGTCACTCTGCAGTGTATCCAACGATTTTCAAAAGTTGCAGTTTACATGTTATAAGTAGCCTAATCTGTTTCGCTTAATAAAGAACTCCATAAATTATATAGTTGTTATTGAATGCAGTAATGGTTATTCCTGCAGTAATGCAGATGTATTGTGGATAATGGCATATGCATGGAAATAAACAATTTAAGAACAAGATAGCATACAAGTGAGTTTCTACCGTGTATTAAGCAGATTATCTAAAAAAAAAAATTGATTACGTTTTATTTGATTTCATTATAAAACAGTAGAAACCTGTAAAACTCAGTAATAAGATGTAATGACTAAAATATTAATTATGGGTTGGTAGCTTAGGTACTTGCGCAATATCTTGTAACTGTAAGTTTAAATCAAGTTAAGGCTCGCGATGCTTGTATTTGTTTTAATGTAGGTCTATTGATTGACAACTAAATTATTTTCTTGAGTTGTAGCCAAGAAAGAGTTCCGATACGCTTCCACTCGAGAACTGTGGAAGTTCTCTCCGTTGGTATATTGGCTAGCGCATGTGTCTTTGTTGTACGTGGTTCTGTGAGAGCCCAACAATTAATTTTACAATGTTTCACTTTCATTAATCATCTGTCTCCTCTAGCATAAAGAGCATAATCATGGGATGTTAAACTAAAGAAATTTCATTTCATTGTTTCGATTAATGGGAACCCTTTGGGGGAAAAGGAAGTGAAGAAGAAATTTTCCTTATTTTTTTAAAGGGCTACGGGATTGGATAGCTTGTCTTTCGGGATTGCCTTGTAAAACCTGATTACAATGTATTTTTCTTTTAGGATTATAATCTTAATCCAGGCTTTTGGTAAATGTGAAATAAAAGTATCGATAAAACATCAGCGTATGGGTAATGTAAGCATAAATATCATTGGTTCAATACACAATAAATTCACAACTTTTATTTATGAGTATAGAAATTCCCTTTGAACTCCCTCTGAATTTCTTTCAGACCCTAGGTCTTGTGACAAAGAATTAATTCTACTATCTGTTTTCATACACAATATAATTTTGAAACTTGGGAGCCTAGTGTAGTCTTTGTGTCTGTAATACATAATCATTTGTCGATTGACTTCAGAAGACTGAGTTTAGCCCGTGAGCATAAGTTGCATATAGTTCAAACATATCAGATGTACGGTCTTGTTTAACAAATCCTGTGTGCACATATGAAATTCAAAGACAAAGGTAATCAATCGTCTTTAAACAGCTGTATTTTTATTTCAAGTGTAAGTACTAAAATGTGCTACGTAGATTTCCGGCCAATTGTTTCATCGCCGGTATCTTTGAGCAATGAGATAGCAGTGGAAGACAAACTTCGTTCTTCTAACTTGATATTTTGAAAAACTTACGCAAGTGGTTTTCTTACTTAAATACATATCTATTCACTCTAATCAATTTCAAAAGTACCATTAACTTTATAATAATATAATGAATGTAAGAGTTACCCTGAAAATGTATTTTGTATTTCTTTTTTAATATGAAATTCATTTTTTCTGAATTTCACGAGCTATAAGAAATCAATTGTCAGGCTCCCCACTTTAAATTTTAATCGCTCCCCTACCGCCTCAATGTAACATTGGGTTTATTTCTTTTAAATATTTTTTTTTTTAAAATATGGTAGAAATACTGGATTTTTAAATTACCAAACCATGCTAAATAATGACAGGTTAGATATCAGAGAAAGTTATCTTTATCTACCTTCTTAATTAGGGGCGGATCCAAATCTCTTTCGGAGGCGGTTAGATTATCAGTTTCTCTCTCACCAGTCTTTTGCAGCACATCCGAAAATGATCTCAATGCAAATTTGTTACTGAAGGTACTGTCAATCGATCGATCACATGGTCCAAATTGGTAGCAATTTCGAAGACGCCTTATCTCAAAACTACACAATAAAACTTGCTTTAAACAATGAAAGCGCAGTTGCCAAAGTATAACTTTGATTCACAAAGATGAACTTCGAGGTTTCGTTAACAGATGAATTAGGAATTCCTTACACTCTAATGCTACGAAGTTCTCAGTGTTCCTTTGTACAACACTGAGGTTAGTTTATTCGCAAGTTATTGTCATATTAATATGGAGGGTGTATGTACTTTCTTTTTTTTTTCTTTTTTTTTTGTGCAGTCCCTTAAAATGTTCTGAAAATAACTTCCATAACTTTTGAAATTTTGTTTGTCTTAACTTGAACATGTGCGTGAAGTGGTTTATTATGAACAGGGCAAAAACAACTGTGATAGATTAATTACAAGTGATCCGGTTAGAAACACTGTTGTTTGTATTTTAGTTCCAAAATCGGCCGCCCGCACTCGTTCGCTGGTGGACTTATATATTGTAATATCCTATGTGATGTGGTAAACAAGCAACTCCACATCAATGTTTACAAACACCTCCACATAGTTCGGCGAGAGGATCTCCCACCAGAGGGACCTATAATCACATGCAGACGACGGCTTCTGGCCCCTCCCACGGAGCAGAAGACGACATCGGAGCAGCAGCGCCACCGCCACCCAAAGGACCCTATAAATTGGATGGACGAATTCAACTCGATACCAGTTTTCTGGTGACCCTCCTTTAGTCTGCTACGGGACTCTTGGAGCAACCTAACCCCAGGCCTCTAGTCTGCTACGGGACTACGCCTATCCTATCTCCTGGCTTAGCCTGATACGGGGCTCTGTCTGGGAATCCTAACCTCAGCCGCTTAGCCTGCTACGGGGCTCTGTTGGCCACTTAACCCCCCTCTGCTTGCTACGGAGCATTGGTTCCTTAAATCCACTCTTCTTAGCCTGCTACGGGACTCTGTTGGAGATCCTGTCTGCGACCTTACGGTCAAAGACCACCTATAACTAAATTTTGATATTAGAGAGATCAATTTGTATAGTATTTTGTGAAAATACTTTTATAGAGGAAACTTTTTATAATAAAAACTGGTAGTAGAGAGTCGATTCCGGACGCTCTTTTTATTAACTGCTCTACCCAAAGATCCTATATGAGACAAAGTTTTACAATATTATTTAAAATAAATATTTCTTGTTGGAAACATACTTCATGAGGATGGTAGTTACATTTACTAAGCTGACTTTCTATTTGAATACTACATTCATAAATTAAGTTTAGGTTACATTAGTTTAAGGTAATATGGACAATGCTAAAGCAAATGGTGGAATAAGTCCGAGCACAAATTGCTTGATTGTTTCAAATGCAAGAATTCAATTCTCGAATAGTAGTGAATATCTGTTCCATGTAGTACGTTATCACAGTTTTGATATGAAACTAGTCTTGTTTTTGTCAGAAACAAGTTCCTTATCATTGAAGATAGAAACAAGTTTTTTTTTTTAAAATGTTAGAAGATATAGAAGAAAAATCAAGAAATAAAGATAAAAGAGCTAGTTGCACTGGAATTGCAAACTTACACATTGAGATTGAAGCTCAATAGTGAATTCTATAAAAAGGATTACCATCTTTCCTCTGCAGGTGTGTTTGCTTTATCTTTCACTAACATAGATTAATATTTAAAGAAAAATACACAGACACGACGGGATTGCATTTTTAGTAAGTATTTAAGCCTTTCTGAGTGCGACTGCACTTACCCTCACCTTTGTTGTTCATGCTGGAGTAGCACACTTAAAATCATGACTTTTAAGATTTGTTCTTTCTGGAGAAAGGGGGAGGCGGCAAATTATGGCATTGCACGAGGCGACAAATTGACTAGGACCGGCCCTAATGATATGTATATAAAAGACATGAATATAGGATGACTCAATTTGAAGTAATGTAGGGTGTTTCAAAATTAATATTAGGGTTTTGAAACTTTGTAGTATCTATTACAATTAACTTACAATTATAAATATTATATCAAATGAAAGAGCAACTCAAACAGTTTTGTACTCACGCATGTACATGCATTGTTTCTTCTGTCTGCCGTTAGAAAGAGCAAGTAGCAAAGATGGAGACTAGAGAGCAGAAAGCTTTTTGTGTTTTAATAAAGACTGAATCTGTACAGTGCAACCGTCTGTGTGAAGAATATTAAGGAGCAGCTTGTAACTACGTCTTTATCGTTTGCAGTTGCTACAGGTCTAAAGCCTACAGATTACGGTTTACATGCCAATTTCAGAAGTGAAATATTCCTGCATAACAATGAAGATTTTCTGGATCGTGTCGTCTTTAGTGATAAATCGACCTTTCACCTAAGAGCTAATGTGAACACTCATAATGTTTGCGAGCTCCCTCGTGGCTAAGCGGTTAGCGTACGCGCCTTTGGCGTGGGAGACCCGGGTTCGATTCCCGGAGGGAGCTCATGTGGTTCGGATTCCACGTTAATCAGTAGGTCCACGTCTCATATAGCCTCGCTGCTGAACGGGACGCTAAATTAAATCAACTCAACTCATAATGTTTGCATCTGGCCGTCAGCAAATCCTCAGGAGATAGTACAGTTGAAACGAGACTCCCCTAAATTGAATGTGTTTTGTGCCATATGGCAGAAACTTTATGTGCCTTTCTCGCCTATCGACTAGATGTGTGCCATGTGACGAATGAATCTCACATCGAACACTTGTAGCAAAGACTGTTTGAGGTGCTCTTTTACTTGATGCATTGCTTATAATTGTCGATAAAATGTAATAAGTACTACGAAGACTTAAAGCCCCAAAATTTATTTTGAAACACCCTGCATTTCTCACCAACAGTGTTGGAACTAAGATGTAAAAAGGAGAGAAAATTTTCCTTAAAGTTATTGTTTACAACGATATTATTATTAGTCGAGACTATTAGGGGGATAAAATTAGGCCAACAGGACATAAAGTCTGAAGGTGCAAATTTCAAAACGAGACAATAATGCCTTACCCCATCTCTCTCTCTCTGTATATATATATATATATATATGCAGTGAAACCTGTCTTCAGCGGAATCGAGCGGGACTCGCAAAAATTTTCGTTAAAGACAGGTTTCCGCTTAATGGAGATAGACCTTTCCATTAAAAAAATATATATGCTTATAACTTGGGACATAATGAGAAAATATATTGATGTACGCAACTTGTTCAATTACAGTACTTTTTCCTTCTACGGATTAATATCCAAAAAAACTTAAAATAAACACAAAATATGCTGTGCACACTTTCCTTTGTTTTTCCCAATAGTCAAGCAGTTTTTTTTTTTTTTTTTTTTTTTTTGCATACGTTGCTACTACTTGGCTGCGGTATACTTCAGGACACAGAAAAGCTTTCTCTGGAATTTTGAAAGTCCTCTGAACTCTTTCCTCCTTGTTTTCACGACACGTGATGGAGATATATAACTTCTGCTTTACCTCAATTCCTTTTTTCCAGAACTTTGTTTTGTCAGCTTTCTTCTCATTTTTGTTGGCTGTCGCTAGTTGCTACACAAGCGGAACAGAAGTACGCCTACAAAGAAGACTGACAGTTGACATGCTACGTAGGACTAGCGAAAAATTGTGGGAGCTGAATATGAGTAGGGATTGACGAAGGTCAACACTGCCCATAAAGATTTAACAAAAGAACAAAGTATTTATCGCAGACAGTATATGTTTACCCTCTCACAGGATGTTTAAAAATTTTCTAAACGATGTAGTCTGAAACTCAAAATTTTCCGTTAAAGGTTTATTTTGTTTCCGTTGTCCGCATAACACAGTTTCCGCTTAATGAAGGGACTTTTACATGTCTTTTACTCCAAAATCCATGGGACCATGAAATATTTCCCTTTAAGACAGTTTTCCGTTTAATAAAGGGTCCGTTGAAGGCAGGTTTTACTGTATATATAATATATATATATATATATATATATATATATATATATATATATATATATATATATATATATATATATATATATATATGTGTGTGTGTGTGTGTGTGTGTGTGTGTGTGTGACATATGAAATAAATAAGAGATTTATTAATTTTATAAATCTACTGACAATAATTATACACGTATATATTGTCTAACATACACACACCACTAAACCTTTCTAAACGTGTTTAAATGTTGTGCTCACTCTTGTGCCCGTAGCTCTATAAGGTTTATTTACAAAATAATTCGGCCCCAGCGATAGCCATGTTCACAAGCATATGTTAAATTTTCCACTCATATTGAAATCTTTTACTTTGCCTAATTACATACAGGTAACAAAAAATAAAATAAAATAAAATAAAACTTCTGTCTTATGAAAACCATTAAAATTATCACTTAAACCGGACATACTTTAAAAAAAAGAAAATCCAGATATTATCCTATCACACAAGATATGTATTGTTGCTGGTCCCGAGTTCTGACATCAAGGTCAAATCGAAGGCCAAATATTTAAAATCTCTCAATACAAATTTCGAGCTTGTGCTTCTAGTCCCCGCTAAAGCTGCGCTGTTCACAACCTTTTTCCCTCCAAATATCGATTCCGTGAAGGGGCTCAGGAAATCAACACTTACAATTACTTTACTGTTAGGTTGCAGATGAGTTGTTTCACTGTGGGCTACGTTATTCAAATAAAGTAAAACATTACATTGAAGTTTTTCAGACAACATTAATAGCGTGGACAGCAAACTGTACAGCGAAAAGAAAGATGGAAAATGGAAGTTAACTTAAAAAAAAAACTCTCCAGTTGAAATGCTTATACAAACACGGACAATGACATGGAGAACCAGTCGTATTATCAAAAGCTGAAACAAATCTTCAATTATGCGCTTATTCACCTAGAAATCACCTCCGCTAACATTTCTGCTCACTAAGAGCTTATCTCCAGCGTGTGCGTTAACATATACTTACGAGAGAATACCTATATCTCAGATTTTGAGTACAGTTTTAAAAGTTCACTAGGTGGTTGTAAAAGGCAGTGATTACTATGCTAATTATCACAAATTAAATGCAACTTTTGAGTTACATACACACAAACTACCAGGGAATAAACACCACCTCCTAACAAAGAGTACACTGGAAAATGAAATAACATGTTGCACTGTACCTTGGGGCGAGATGTAAATCTTGTCGCAAGGCTTCTAACAAGTATGTTACTTTTAAATGATTCCATCGCTGTGACGCATCTCGAGCTACGCACGGCGATTTAACATTGTAAGAAGACTGCAGATAAGGGAATGGACCTCAGGAAAGAACGAAGCGAGAAAAGGTGTAAGTAGACTCCAATCTAGATTACATGACATGAACTGTAAACTTATGTTTATATATGTTGATTAAAACTATTATTCAATCTTCCGTTATGTCGTTTATTAATTCCATATCATTTGTCTACAGTTTGTCAAACTACATGTTCTGCTGCATATAATAACATAGTATAAATTTCATAGTATTTCATATCCTTTATATTTATTCATTAATTTCTTTAACCATATTTATAGTATATATACTTCACAAGCAGAACTACATTCATAAACATTAACTGCACACATCTTATAAGTTACTAAACAGACATATCGGAGATACATATTTTTGATTGGAGTTCACAGAAATACGAAGAAAGTTAGTTGCTTGGAGCAGAATCAGATAAAAATTAGCAACTCATATTATAGTAATTCATATATACAATATCAAACATTAAACAAACGTTGCTTCAAACTTACTTAAATATGTCAGAATATCGTGACAAACTATGACAAATAAATATTATTTTCGATAGAATTAGAATTAATTATTGGTGAATAATAGTTATAAAATTATTTAACTTCTATCTTTTACGAAATCACCGAGTTAAAACATATCAACAACTTTTTATTTATGTAAAAGAAACGAAAGTGGCTCAGAATTTTAAGTCATTCTTGGCCAATACTTTGAAACAAGGTGCAGATAAAGTATAAGTCGGTCAAACTGAATTTCTGAAATATCATAATAACTTGATTCAAACATGAATAAACAAAGAGTTAATCAAAACTAAAGACAATATGTAACGTTCCGTTACAGGTTACCCCGGCTTTGAAAAAAAAAAACATTTGTTTTTTTCTTCTTTCAAAAATGTATCAAATTAACGTAAAACTTTTTTACTTCACCTGGTATATCGGGAGGATAGCGACTCAGTATATCGGCGATATAATTTTCTCTTCCCGGGATGTGTTCAAATTGTAAATTATATCGTTGCAACTTTAAGATTAATTTCGTCGTTGCTCGGACGAGTGATTTTCTGAACTACCTTCAGTTGTTTGACAGCTCTGATCAGTACTATAACGTCTCCTGTTGTTCCGATAATACCAATTGTTACGCCCCTGAAAGTTATTAAAGTTTCTTCCTCTTCTCGAATATTGCCGTCCATTATCACTAGATCTACTAGCTTGCATATTAGATTCATTATTTTGGGCCTTCCAATCGGTCTGTGCCACTCTTACATAAGGCGTTCTATTTACATTGTTGGAATTGCTTCGATTCGATGGCACTTCCACAGATGTCACCTCAATGAGTCGTTCTACCAGCTCTTCGATCGTTTTAATTGGTATTACCCTTACTAATCGAGATTCTTCTGGTGGGAGACATGTTAAAACGATATTCACTAACTCCTTTTCATTATATTCCTCCACTATTCCCGAATATTTGTCAATTAATGCACATACATATTCCAAAACCGTTGAGTATTTAGATTTGTCATATTTCATCGACAATAAATTTCTTATTTGTGCCCTTTCCAGAGTTTCAGATCTGTATTTAGCCTTAAACCGTTCTTCAAATTCCGCAAAGCTCGAAATCTCTTTCACGATTTTCCGATACCATCCATAAGCCGATTTAGTTAGACATTGAGGCACGAGTGCAAATTTCTGTTCATCTGTTATTCCAAACAATCGGGATAATCTGTTGAATTCTTCGAGAAAATTTCTGGCGCTACCAGGAGTCATCTGTCCCGAAAAACGCGGAAAATCACGCACATCTCGAGGTTTAAATGAGGAATCCGCAAAATTCACTTCCTTACATTCATTTAACCTATGTGTTTTAGAGTTTGAACTTGAACAAAAATCTCCAGTATGTAAAGGGTTAGTCATAGAACTAACGTTGAACGGGTTTCTATGCACATTTTCTAAATTAACACTAGGAGAAGACATCTTACCAAAGATCCACGTTTCCCTGGGTTGACCATTGCTTACACTATAAGGAAAATTACTCCTAGAACTAGCTACAGTCGTTAGAGTATGCGTAACACAGGTTACCTTTGATGTAACAGTTGGTATTACAATAACCTCATTATTAAAATCGGATTGGTTAGGACTTACTAAATCACAACTAGCATTCGTAACTTCAGATAGATTTCCTTGTTTAGTTTTCAAATCATCTACTTCCTTCTGGAGTCTGATTAATTTCTGGTTCACTTCTTCTGTATGTTGAACACATTGCATTTCAATGCCCTTTGTTTTGGTAGAGAGCTCTTCAACGTCTGTCTTACAAGTTTGCACTTCCTTTGCCAATTCCTCTCTTTTCCGACATTCGGTTGACACTGTTAAGTTTAACTGTACCATTTCATCCTCATGCCGTTCCATTCTCTTATTTACATGCTCCATCACAGATTCAATCTTTCCCACTTCTTTGATCAATTCTTCCTTCCACTCCTTTTCCATCGTATCCATCCTGTCTTTGATATCTTGGAATTGCTTACTATGAGTCTCCTTAATGGTAGTAACATCTTCCCTAAGTAATTTATTTTCCTCCTTCAGAGCATTAACAACAGTGAAAGTGATATTAGACTGTTGCTCCATACACTTCAATTGTTTCATTATCATTTCCAGAGTCAGACCTTGTTCTTGTTCTTGTTTATCACCACTAGAAGCTGTAACATCATCAGAATTCTGTTCAGATTCATCATCTACTTCTTCATCTGTTGTTTCTTCACTTCTTACAGATTTTGCCTTTCTCCCCTTCTTGCATTTGTTGCAAAACCAGTCAACTTGCATTTTGCTCAATTGATCATATTTAGCATCTGGGATATTCGCACAGCAAAAGTGAAACCAACTTTTACATGTCCCACACATCACAGAGTTCACCAATTCTTTAACTTGTAAAGCTGAACTATCACAACACGCATAAGTTTCACAACCACTGTGTCCTTTCTTTCCTCTAAGAACTTTCATCTTGATTCCATGTTGATTCTAACTCCTAACAACAACAACTTCGTCTTCGTTCCTCTTCTGTGTTTTCTCACTCTCTCTTCACTGACTGTCATTCCTACGTTGAACTACGTCGTTGGTCTACGTAGTTTACGTTGTCCTAAAAAACGGTCGACAAAAACTTGCACTGTACCTTGGGGCGAGATGTAAATCTTGTCGCACGGCTTCTAACAAGTATGTTACTTTTAAATGATTCCATCGCTGTGACGCATCTCGAGCTACGCACGGCGATTTAACATTGTAAGAAGACTGCAGATAAGGGAATGGACCTCAGGAAAGAACGAAGCGAGAAAAGGTGTAAGTAGACTCCAATCTAGATTACATGACATGAACTGTAAACTTATGTTTATATATGTTGATTAAAACTATTATTCAATCTTCCGTTATGTCGTTTATTAATTCCATATCATTTGTCTACAGTTTGTCGAACTACATGTTCTGCTGCATATAATAACATAGTATAAAATTCATAGTATTTCATATCCTTTATATTTATTCATTAATTTCTTTAACCATATTTATAGTATATATACTTCACAAGCAGAACTACATTCATAAACATTAACTGCACACATCTTTTAAGTTACTAAACAGACATATCGGAGATACATATTTTTGATTGGAGTTCACAGAAATACGAAGAAAGTTAGTTGCTTGGAGCAGAATCAGATAAAAATTAGCAACTCATATTATAGTAATTCATATATACAATATTAAACATTAAACAAACGTTGCTTCAAACTTACTTAAATATGTCAGAATATCGTGACAAACTATGACAAATAAATATTATTTTCGATAGAATTAGAATTAATTATTGGTGAATAATAGTTATAAAATTATTTAACTTCTATCTTTTACGAAATCACCGAGTTAAAACATATCAACAACTTTTTATTTATGTAAAAGAAACGAAAGTGGCTCAGAATTTTAAGTCATTCTTGGCCAATACTTTGAAACAAGGTGCAGATAAAGTATAAGTCAGTCAAACTGAATTTGTGAAATATCATAATAACTTGATTCAAACATGAATAAACAAAGAGTTAATCAAAACTAAAGACAATATGTAACGTTCCGTTACAATGTAATAACAAAATTTAAAATAAGATAATGATACAAATGTAGAGGATTAATATGACATGTCCGAACTTCGCCAAGTATGGTGGAAGAAGCTATTTGTTTACTTCTTCTTGACCAACCGCTTAGAACATTTATAAATCTATATGTGTCTTTGTTATACGCAATTAGTACATTCAAATTCAAGAACGATGACAAGCTGAAGGATACGAAGGTACAGTTGCAAGTAACACCCGTAGTCATAACAATATAGATCAACTAAACAACAATGAAAATAGTGGGTAATTAGGTGGTAAGTAGAAATGACCAAGACTGAATAGTTTACATCGATCATTCCGAAGAAATTTGGAGTTATATTGAGCATAGTTTTGGGAGGAAAGGGAGCATCCCCGGTGGGGATACTTCAGCTGACTTCTTTGGGGGGAACAAAATGTGATTGAGGGGGAATATCCCCCTCATCCCCCCGGTAATTCGCACCCTGCATTACTCAATTCTCAGAGTTACATTAATTAGCAGTCAGAGTTTATAATCATAAGGTTGTTTTCTTTTCACAGTTTCTATAATATTTGGAAGAATATGCAGTCACCACGTCACATTGGAATATTTTGCAGAAGCCATTAGGGAAAATGCACATAAGAGGAGAATCATAGGATTTATAGCAACCGAGTGTGATACCTATCAAGAGTATAAATTAGGGAATTGTAATGAAATGGGTAATATCATGCGAATGGGTAGAGGTTGTCCAAAGAGGTAAGTTCAGATTTTGTTACTTTAGAAGATTTATACAACTGTCATTTTACAGTAATGAACAATATTTTGAAACTAATTTGATGTTATACCGAAAGTTTCGATATAATAATAATAATAATAATACGACGATACATGTCATGTTAGTTTCATTTTTTCTTAACGTTCCTAAGGACTTTAAAAGCTCTTTCAAAATTAAGTGTTTGATACATTGAGAACAAGAGCTGAGGTCTGAACAGAATAGACACGTTATTCTCGCGTTCTTCAAATATCTCAAACAATAAAAACTCAAGTTACTGCACAGGAAGTACTGAGAATTGCTTATTCTCAAACTTCTTAACAAAAGGATGTAACAACCTTGGTGCAGATTATTATGCTGGCTGAACAATATGGTATTCTTCTCGCGGCATGTGAGATTTGACGCCAGCAATTGAAATTCAACGTTTCTTACACACAGTTGAACGCAAGACACCCACAGTACCGACGGATATCGATACATCTACTCCTACAACATCCATTTCTGGAGTGGTAACAACGGCTCTTTTCAGAGACATACAACCATATATCCTCAACAATGCTCAGAATATGCAAACCATGCTAATTCCTGATTCTGATGCAGAGGATTCTACAGGTCAAAAGAAACCGAAATTTATTGACAGCTTTTAACCAGTCATATCAAAAAACACCTTTAAACCCTGCGCACCTAACAGTGTTGCTCCTACCATTAAAATAAAACAATCAGTTTCCAACGCTGGACGCACTACCTACGAATATCGACAAACATTAGTCACAGCAAACTTCCGCGAGCAGAAGGGAATAAGCGCCAACAAACTACAGTACAGTGTCACCAACAAATATAAGTCTTTGCAATAATCCTGCAAAACCAAGCCACTTGCCTCAAAATCTCACGATTTCATTCAATTTAAATGTGGCACTCAATAGGTTTATGATAAAATATAAGCTTTCTTCAATGAATAATGAATAGAATACACTAAAGAACTTCTCAACTGAGCTCAACCTCTCAAGATTGCCATCGTAAATTACCTGTAGATACACCTGCACACGACATTAAGCATTATCTCTTGGACCTAGGTTACCCAGTACAGGAATACAACTTCGTGAGAAGACGATGCAATCAGCCGAACGAGCTCCATTATCTCTTTTCTTGGCCACCTTTACCAAAGACTTAAAAGCCCAATAAATTTACGATGAGAAATATCTGCTTAGCTACCGGATATAAGTGGAATTGTATCGCTAAGCTGAATTTCTGCGATGTTACAATTGTCAAAGATTCAGGTACTAATAAGCGTCATGCCGAGCCAAATCACTTTGTCTGAAGTGTCCAGGATACCATCTTACTCGTCTTTGTCCAGAAAAGGAGCAATTGCATCGGCATACTGTCATAACTGTCATGCGACCGTCCAGTCAATTTTCGGGGATGCCCTGTCTTCACACACACACACAAAAAAAAATCAACGTAGAGAACAGCAGAAGAACGCCAAAATCAACTAAACTGCTTTATTTTCCATCTTAAATGCCAACTCCAACTCCAAAAAGGATTTTCTACCGCTTCCAAGGAAATTCCAGTCTACCAACGAAACAGACACTATAACGTCCAATGCTTGCTCAACTGTATGGGCTACTACTCACATCACTTCGGACTACTGTTCTTCTGACCTGGATACTACCATTGAAGAAGTCATACAATATTATGAAGAACTTCACCTCCGTAAATCTTTACAAAACTAAAGATAGGATTCCTATAATATCGCCAAACTAAAGATCAATCCGAGAAACTCACAACGTTGGCAGAAACTCTCTTGGATATATTTGACGATGGATGTATTTCCTGGACGCACTTTTTTTTTTATCTCAGAATACAAAATCCTGCAGGCTAGGACAACACGAGATACTAGGCAGACCTCAGGTGCTCAAGTAGTACCATCTCTGTGCACTGACAACCTCAACTACCATCAATAACAAATGCCGTCGACTCCAAGAACTACAAGAAGAACTCGACTTTCATAATGAACAATGGTCTTTGCCTCACAAAAATAAAAAAAAAGCTACACGCTCGAGGCAGAAACTGCGACAGTAGGACTTCTTCTACTATCGCGGAACATATGTTTGTATCATGCGCGCCGGCCACGTGGATGCTCCGGGACTCCAGCACCCACAAAAATAATCTTGTGGATGCTCCGCACTCACAAGATTTTTAGTTTGATAGAAACAAAATAAAATATTTCTCGTTTGCCATTATTAAAAATTAATAAGCAATTAAAACAGAGACAACCAAGCAACACACTTAACTTAGTCACTCTGTAGTTTATGTTCACAACAAAATCCTTGCACAGTTCTTTCTGCAATATACCATTAAAATTATTTGCTTTTATGAAGATTTTTTTTTTCATTTTCATTTGTATGAATGTGGGTTTTCTTTTAGTGACGTGTTGATTGCCTCTTGCAATCATTATGCATCATGTAAGCTGTTTAAGGTATACACTTAATGTTACGATTACACATGTTGAGAATATTCATTACAGTAACTTATCCTTAACTTTGAACCCGTTTCTCTTGAGTTTAAGTCAGCCGTGTTACCGACTGAGCTATTGCAGACGCAACTTATAGTCAAGGGCGCCGATCCTGGGGGGGGGGGGGGCGGGCTCCCCAAAGCTCATGTTGGCCCCTTCATTGTATTTATGAATATACAATATTTGGCATAATTTGAGTGCAATTTGCCTTAAAATCCTCATATATGTCTTCTGCATCTGAATGCCCCCCCCCAAAAAAAGAAAAAAATTACAGAGAAATCGGTGCCCTTGCTTATAGCACCGGTATATTTTACTTTATCACAGCACAGCCCTTTATGACAGTGTTTATCAGGAGCGGCTTTAGAATTTTAATTTTAGATAGGTCCGTTCCCTCGCTTATGGCTACATATACACATTTGCTTGATTAATGACAGTAGGAAATTACTTTTACAATAGTGATTGATGCTTTTTGTTCAATAATTATCTACCATTAATATAAATAGTGGAAAATATATTTACTCTTTATGGTATCTTTTAGCTTTGATATATTTTTGAAATATTTGGGGTACACTCGTGTCTACCCGCTAAAGCCCCCACTGGTGTTTATAAAAGATTTCAACTAAAGAGAAATTAATCAAAAAAAGATCGAGACTCCTCTGAAAACATATAACACATCCCGCCATTCGTATCCACCCACATTAATTTTGGAAAGTCGGCACCGTTGCTTGGTATTGGCATTTGAAGCAAATGCAAGGAAGGAGATTCTTTGAGAAACCTGAACTTAACAAGAAATGCCAATACCTTTCAATTCAGTGTACTGTTTGATCCGAACTAGGGGCCCATTTCTGAAAGTTATTAATCTTTTAATACTGTAAAACTTTTCTAAATCGAATATTTTAGAATTGTGTATAACATAAAATCATTATAAATTAGAGGTATCAGAATTAGCATTTATAAGTGATTTCTATTCTTACTCTAGTATTTGTAGTTCATGATATTTTACAAAGCTAGTAGTTTTTTTTAAAAAAATATGTATATTTCACAGTTGTTTCATTTAAAACACAATCATGCATGAATCCTGTATACAGTACCGTGCCGTGGAAAATCAGCGCTAGGGGCAAGAGTGTACGACGGCGTCCCCGTACATATGAGGGAGGTCGACAGACCAGCAGCGAAGCGCACCATGATTGGCGCAAAGCGTAATAAAATTTTCAGAAATAAACCCTGCTTTTCCTTGATTTTGAGCACTTTTTATTACTTCTCCGATTCCATTTTATATATGAGTACATGCATTTTCCTAACATGAGAAATATTGTAGGACCATATCCTAAAGCAGAAAGAGAATGTAAGTACATACTAGTTTGTAGAGCTACTGATATGTTGACAAAAGTAGTTAAATTAATGCATTTATGTGAGACCATAAGTAAGTCCATTGCTAATGTATTTGTCAAAAAATTACATACATATTAATTGAACCTCCTGACTTTGTTCGATGCGAAATTATTGATTAACTGGTCAAATTTCAGTAACAACACTCTTAGCTTTTCGATGGAGAGTATGGCTAAATCTGACAACCGTTCTTGCGACATGCAGGATCTTAAATAATTTTAACTTGCGGAAGGTTCTCTCACAGGAAGCACAGGATAAATATTAGATTGGAAAATACTGCTGATGATCTAAAATATTCCAACCATTTTTTCTTCTCTCCTTTTTCCTCCCGAATTTTGTGCCCCCGTACTTCAGTGCCCGAGACCGTCACCTCGCTCGCCCTTCCCCACAGCATGGCACTGCACATATGTATCCGTAATTTTTACATCTACTACGTAATTTTAAGTTCCCTAATTTCTTACCTTCTGTGATTATGTTTTTGTTTTATTTACAGAAGAGGCATGCATTTCTTTCGTATAAATAGTATGTATCTGTATTCGAGAGGACTGAATTCTTAAGAAACTTGAGGGAGAGTCAACTTTCAATTTAAAATGAAAGATAATATTGAATTTGTATAAAGAATAAATTAAATGAACGGGTTCGATTCCAGGTGGGGCCTATAGGTCGAAAAAGCATACAACGCTTTTTCAGGCCAGCCACCCTAAATGAGGTTTTCCTCATTCACACCAAGCAAATGCTGAGGTGGTACTTAATTTATAGATCCCAGGCCGCTTCCTTCCTTCCTCAATCCTTTCTTCCTTCCCTTCCCCCGGATAGTGTGCTCGCCGAGGGACGTCATCCCTCAAAACGTGACGTAATAATGGCCTTTGATGCCGAAAGCCCAGAAATCTAAAATCCTAAAATAAATGAAGTTAATAATTTATGAAAGCTATGAACTTAATCATTAACAAAGGCGAACTATCATGGTGATGTCCTATTTTAGGTAAGTACAGATTAGTTGTTTTGGTCAGTATGCAAACACTGTAGGATGACATTGAGTGGAATGAATACCTCTACCTTTTCACTTTACGTTTTCGAAAACGCTAAAGATCTCACATGTGTGTATAAAATGTGACACAGCATTGCTAGTATTTTCTTTCCATCCCTCATACAATTCTTAAGTTGGTATGTTACTGACTAAATGTATTACGGCAATGAGTAAATTGATCCCGGAACTGCTACTTTAGAATAAATAAAACAACAGAGGTATTAAATAAATTACGAAATGTATTACACAAACTTAAACTGTTATCTACACAAGGAATGCGAAACATAATACAAAAAACAGTGTAATGCAAGTAGTATTTTAAAAATTTTATAGTTTGAGTTAAAAAAGGAAGCGTTTGCTGTCGATTTAATTGAAAAAACGTTCGGATTACTTGTCTTTGGTTCTTTGAAATAAGTCGAAGAATTCTCTGCAGATTCTCCTTCGGAAACGTCGGAACTCAGCGTTGATTCCGTAGACCTTTCTGTTGATTCATCCAGTGATTCTTCAACAGAAGACACAGAATATGGTTCTGTTGGATTCGTGACTAGATAATAGCGACCTCTGGCACTAAGAAATAATAAAAGATTAAAAAATATGCGATGTGAATGTCAAAAAAGGGCATATATATATATATATATATATATATATATATATATATATATATAAAACAAGGAAATGATAGAAGAAATGTATTGTAATCGAAACACAAATACATACCTTGGCTATTTTATGATGAACCTCAAGACATTTCTGGTAGCGTAGCACAGGCTTTCGTATACTCTCTGTGTAAAGATTTGCCGTCTAAAAGTGCTGCCAACCGAGATTGATGTATTGACTATCGATACTTCACTATCGTTAAATAGCCAGTGGCAGAACTAGGCTGGGGCCGGGGGTCCTAGGCCCTCCAGTGTTTTGAGTGACAAAATTATTGAAGCTATTATTTACACATTTTTGGAAATTTATGGTAAACTCTTGATATACCTACCATATTATGGTTTCTGGCTGCCCCTCCAGTTTTTACATTCTAGATCCGCCACTGTAAATATCTTCGATGCAAGCCACTTTTTCAGATTAAGGAAAAGAAAGAAAATGCTGGGGACACTTTCTCGTTAACACGTTCCACCAGATCGTCCGTCTTAACACAAGGCCTTCCGCTACGTTTATTGTCATGAATATTTGAACGCTCTTCCCGAAACTCTCTCTCTCTTTCGTAATTCTGACATTCCCTTCACTTACTACTGTCGGTCCGTAAATGGTACACAATTCCCGATGGATATCAACTGAATTCTGTCCTTTGGCGTTCAGAAATCGTATGACAGATCTCACTTCACATTTGACTGAATTTTGTAATACGGCAGCAATTATATTTTACTGCTACTCTTACGTACCAAATCCATTCGAACAATTCTATCTGTTGCAAGCACAGAATACTGATGCATGCTTTTCTACATCAATGTTTCCATCTCACCTTAAAATATTATCGGCCTATTTTTGCCATTTGCTTTTTACACTGCTTGTAGACGATCAAAGAAAGCTTGAACAAGACTCTTCTTCAAGACCATTCAAGACTATTTGATGAAAAAGACTTTAGTACTGACGTCATTTTTGTTTTCAATTCAATAGTTTCGTTCAAGAAATTTTGTTTCGGTCCTGTTGTAAACAATCCAATTCAAGAACGTTCAATAGCCAATAAGCGCTCGAGTTGAGTGCCGGAAAATACAAAACAACTATGACGGCAGTTGTTGAATAAATATTTTTTCATTATTCTTTTCCATAATTATCTTAATGTTCAAAGTGTGCTTATACAGTAAAACCTGTCTTCAACGGACCCTTTATTAAACGGAAAACTGTCTTAAACGGAAATATTTCACGGTCCCATGAATTTTGGAGAACAAAACGTGTAAAAAGTCCCTTCATTAAGCGGAAACTGTGTTACGCGGACAACGGAAAGAAAAATAAACATTTAACGGAAAATTCTGAGTTCCGGACTACAGCGTTTAGAAGATATTTAGACATTTTGTGAGACATATACATTACACTGTCTGCGATAAAATGTTAGTTCTTTTGTTAAATATTTCTGGACAGTGTTTACCTTCCCCAGCCACTACTCATATTCACCCCCACAAATTGGGTGGGGTGCTGACTGCCACGGGTGCTGACTGCCACAGCCAATTAATGGTGCTGATTGCCACGACTGGCGCTGATTGCCAATATCAAGGTGCTGACTGCCACGATGGCGTGCTGACTGCCACGAGCTGAGAGAAAGTTGCTAGACGTAACATTACCGGACGCCAAGAAGCATGAAAGAAACTAGATGATCCTTAGGATCGTGTTGTTCAGACCAACACCTAACAAAGGTAAACAGGTCTCTGTATGTACACTCATGTCCAAAATTATTGTCACATGATTATAAACATGTTGCTCTAGTAATATAATTTGATAACGAATTCACCCGGTATTTCTTATAATGTTAGTATGTGTATAATCGGCAAAGACAAGTATGTGGTAAATTTCATGTCAAAAGAGCAGTAAATAAATACAATAAAACGAAAATAAAATTTTCTTGTCCATTTAGTTACATTTTATTTTACTCATTATGAATTTTCGTATTTATAATTCTTTTCCTATGAAATTTATCACAAATATAAATTTCCTGATTATACACATAATATAAGTATTAAAAGAACTCTGCAAAATTATCAAATTATATTCTTACAAGAAGACAGTTATAGATATGCGACAATAATTTTGGATATGAGTGTACTTTCAGTTTTGTCAGGGAGCGGTGCGTACAAAATTGGTACGATTTATGTATTCTCACTTGAACTCCCTATGTCAGCATGAACTGTGTACAGCTGTGCAAGTTTCGAGCAGCTCTTGAAAGTTTCATCAAAAAAGCACTGCTGGCTGTCCCTCACAAGGGAAGTTCAGGAGAAAGCACTCGCCTGCAGAGAAACTAAGCATGTCATTTGAAGTCCCAATTCATGCTGATTATAACAAGCTAATAAAATTCCTGTACGGTTAAGAACGGTTCGAGATATTCAACTTGGAAGTTTATATGAGAAAATGAGGATATACGCATTTATACGCGTTAAGTACAACATAATTAGTAACGAATATTGACATACGAATTGAAAGCTATCGGAAGTAACAGAAAAAAAGTGTTTCGCAATAACTAACGGGTTTGTTACATACAATTAGTCATTACACTGTTCACAATAATCATAGGTTAGAGATGAAAATTGATCACTGTTGTTCTTCTGTTTTATGAAGAAATGACGCAGGCAAAAGACTCCCTTGCACCATGAACATTTTATATGTGCAATTGTGTTGCATCCGTCAAGAGTACAGTTCGCAGAACCAAAGCAAAAAGCAAATTCGACAAGAGTTTCGAAAGTTATAGGCCTATAATTTGTTCGTAACCTGCCTTGCAGAACGCAAACTGAAACAATCCAATGTATCGCGGTGATCGGAAGTGATTCGTATGGACACGAACTTTATTTGATTGCTTCGTTGGTACATTATAACGTCCAGATGAAGAAGTTTCATACTATGTACAAATCTCCTGCCATAATCTTTGATTGATTGGAATCAAAATACATCAAATGGTTGCACAAAGCGTGTGCAATTCTTTGGTATCTTCTCAACCATTAGGTCTTTGCCATCCGTCATGCAACTTCTAATGGACAATTTGTCTGTGAATGGACCCCAGTGATCAAGCAATAGCAAGTTCAAACCATCAGGCTTCGCCATGGGTGAGAATACTTAACGCATTGAAACGTGCATCCACTCATTTTCTCATATAAATTTCCAAGCTGTATATCTCGAACAGTTCTCAACGTACAGGAGTTTTATTACCTGTTGTAATCAGCATGAATTGGTCCTTCAAATGACATGCTTATTTCTCTGCAGGCGAGTGCTTCTCCCAAACTTCCCTTGTCAGCTGGCTTCAGATCATCATATCCATTAAATAATACAATAAAACAATTAATATAAACAATGAAATGTGCAAATTGTACATATAACAGAAAAGACAATTCCTTTATAAACATCCAAGTGTATGTGTTCCAGTAAGTGAGCAACTTTGTAACTTATAGGATGCCACATAGATTTGCTGTGATGATTACTAAATTAATTAATAATCATAAATTTAGTATGAAGGATTAATTCCTCTCCAAATACAGTTTCTCCCAGGCTCGTGGCAGTCAGCACCTTCATATTTGCAATCAGCGACAGTCGTGGCAGTCAGCACCAATAATTGGCTGTGGCAGTCAGCACCCGTGGCAATCAGCACCTATCCACAAATTGTCCTTAATCCCCGCAACTTAATCAAAAATCATACGGAATGTCGGAAAGAAGAAAACGAGATAGAGGAAGAAGAGGAATACGATACCGAGTTCGAAGAAGAGTGTAGAATAAATACATATCAAGATGCTCTCAGAAGTTTAAAGGAACTGAAAAATTTGTCTTACGGAAAAATGATTCTGATTCACTTAGTATAATTTCTCAGGCTAAAGTGTATGCGGAAAGTCAAGCAGCCAAGCAACAGTGTACACAGAAAACCCTGCTTGGCTATTAGAAAAGTAAAGAAAACGTGTGCATAGTATATTTTGTATTCATTTAAACTTTTTTGTGTATTTATTCGTAGAAGAAAGAAGTACTGTAATCGAACAATGTACGTACAGCAATATATTTTCTCAGTATGCCCCTTTATAAGCATGTATTTCTTTTAAAGAGAAATGGCCTACCTCCACTAAGCGGAAACCTGACTTTAACGGAAATTTTTGCAAGTCCCGCTCGATTCCGCTAAAGACAGGTTTCACTGTAATAATAAACGAAATTCAATAACTGCGCTCGAAGATATTGTTAGTTTTTTTTTGTGTGTAATATACACGATTTATTAGTTACAGTGCTTGCATGCTCATAACTATTGTTAAATTTTGAGGCAAGTATAAGTATTAATTTGAGAATTTAATATTCAAGATTATCGGGTGTATATTAAGAAAGAAGAGTCCATCAAATAAGAAACATATATCTGACTTTTCTTGCTTTAATAGGACGGTTTGTACTGTTATTAGTCTGGGGTAATAAAAAAAATAATTGCGTACAGATTGATAATATGCTCGGAAACAGAAGTAACGTGGAAATGATTACATGTTATCCTATTATAATTATGCAGTTATTTTATTACGGAATTCACAAGTAGTATTTCAGAAGTTATTTCTTAAGGTAGGAGTTGCTTTCATGCGTGGAGGTTAATTTTACTAGGACTTTCCCGTAAGGTACAAATGCGCATCCAGACACATGCCACATATACGAAAGTGAAAAAAGAACACTAAAATCGAGAATGCTATTTAACAGTGTCAGGGCAGGAACATAGAAAGAGGCCCACGCGAGAGTAAATCCGTAGGGAGCAGGCGCGTCATCGACGGAGGTTATTGTGCGAGAAATATAAGAATAAGAATAAGAATAATGCAACAAACCCTTGACATCGTATTCACTCATTTTAACTCAACTATAGCCCTCCTAATGATTTGATACTGGTAACATTAAACTTCAAAACATAAAATACTGGTTTCGCACATTATACAGGCTTGTTCCGACAGTGGAAATTATTATCCCAAACAAACCTCTTTTATACACATTTTAACAGTAAAATTACAATTTTTTGACGGGTTATTATTAACCAGTACCAAATATGGGATAGATTTGTAAAGAAAGTCTGATGCAGTTGTGGGCGGTAATTCCAATAGCTGAAAAAATATATTATCATTGCTTCGTTGGTTTCCTGTATTGTCAGCCTGTTCTTTAAACAACCTTTGATGCCATAGCATAAATAACATCAAAAGGCAGTCATTGCCTCGTGATACACACAATTTTGGGAAACAGTTCGATTTTTGTTTTTGAGTGTGATTCTGCCATCAATACGCCAATTGAAGAATCAGATTTTTAAAAAGCTTAGTACAGGGATTTTATATCTAAGCAGCATTTTACTCTTAACTTAAGCTAACCTTACCCACGTTTAATGTAAAAAGGACCTAAATACTTAGAGAAAATTCGAAAAGTGTTGCTACAAAATCAATTGACCTGTTTTCTAAATGATCTACTGTAATCTATTAAATTCCAAATGTCTGCAGAATGTTAGGAAAGATATGCTAATATTATAGCTATTCATGCGCACGTTTGAACTAAATCAGTACGCAGTTTCGCTTTCATTTGTTTTCATTCTTTCAGTCACTTGTTTTGGACTGCCACCTATCAACAAGTATATGAAACATGATTCAATATCTCTATGATCGTGTAAAAGTTGTTTCAAGATCATTCCATCATTCGAGACTCTCGTTCAAGTGTCTTGAACAATACTCCTTTGACTGTGTAACTTTGAGGTATTGAATGGTATTGTTCAAGCTTTCTTTGATCGTTTACAAGTAGCATTATATTCATACCCAACATGCCTTGAAGAAATATCGTGGTATGTGTAATTTGGAAATAATATTGGATTTTTAAAATCATCTACTAAGACAAATGAATAAACAACAAACTGTTCTGTTAATGTAATAATGTTACTCTAGTAATTAATGTTTTAGTAAGAGTATTATACTATGGCTATCTATTTAGTGGTAACGTTAAAGACTCATATATGTCTTTCATCAATATCATCAGATGAATATTTATTATAACCTTTCGAAAGATACCTAGGTATATATATAAGTATCTTTTATAAATTCTAATCCTAGAAATCAGGACGAACAACTTTGAATATATTTCTGAAAAAAAAATGAGTCCAGGAAGGCACATGAGATTTTATCATTTCATATAGAATTTTGACGCTGTCTCAGTTTAGATAAACATAGATTTATAAAATTTAAAAATAAATGTGTTATTTTACTTACGATTAGCTATAAGTACTCATTATTACAAATTCTTAATTCAGGATACGATTAAAAGAGAGGAAAGATGTGCTTGCTACATACCCTGGTATTTTTCTTTTGCTGTTATACGAGTTGAGTTGATTTTGAGTTGAACGTCCCGTTCAGCAGGGAGGCTGTATGAGACGTGGACCTACTGATTAACGTGGAATCCGAACCACATGATCTCCCGCCGGTAATCGAACCCGGGCCTCTCTTGCCAAAGGCGCGTACGCTAACCGTTTAGCCACGGAGGAAGTCTGTTGTTATACGAGTCCTAACAATTGTACATAATGCAATGTGGGTTGCATATTCACAAGGCGTAATCAGGAAGGGCTACAAGCGTGTATACCTTTTCGCTCATATTTTCACATGATCCTCCGCACAGAAAATAAAAAAGGGCCTCATACAGAATTAGGCCTAGTAAAGATCTATCTGTGTATAAAGTTAGTGACTTTAGGTCAGTTCTTTCTATGCGAAAAGCTGATGACAGACAGACGTACTTACACATTATTTTATATATAAGGATGGAAGATCAATGTATAAGTACTCAAAATACAATATATTGGGATCTTACCTCTCATACGTGTAGTAAGGTAGAAAAACGAAATGCGAAATGTGCTCTTCAACATGTAATAATCATAAGCAAACCATGATGAAGTGAAGGCTCTGTTCAAAGTGATCATGCGTAACCATAGAAGTGTCTCAAAGCTGTGCCACAAATAAGGCGTCTGTTTTTATTGCACACGAAGTGTTTTTGTACTATCTTCATTTATGCACATACGCACCGTCACTGAAATTCCTGCTTTTTACGGATGCAATCGCAGCACCCTCCTCCCTCTGTTGCGCTCCTCTCCTCTTCTCTCCGACTAATGTAAGTATGTTTAGGTAAATTAGAACTGCACAAGATTTTTTTTCATATGCAATAGTATATATTTCTGTTGAAAGAGAATGATGTATAAACTTTTGGACGAATTTTAGCTTCACTTATAGTATTTCTTGACGAATATTACTCATTTTATGCGTAGTTTTGGGAGTAATGATAATCTGAACAAAAACACCAGAGGTGCGAAAAGTGCAGTCAAGTTCGTCACCCTCAAAAAGTGTTGAGATGAGGATGGATGAGCCAAGTTCCTTGGCCACTGCATCTGAAACGAACACTGGAACTTGGCGTGAGGTGTCTAACATATTCGAATACACCAGGATGTCTGTTTCTAGCTTCAAGGCCGGGACATTTCAGCCCTAAGGCTAGTTGTGACCCCCAAATCCACCACGTTCACAAATACCATTCCTAAGGCTCGTCAACATCATTTTCTTTGACACTTCGTGAAGGAATATAAGTTTTCCTTGTCTGGGTTTCGAACCACCAATCTTACTGCAGTATACTGTATATGTGCCTTAGCGCCTTATCGAAGTTGATATTCCTAATGTTAGTGGTGGCCCCAAACCCACCACGCCCACCACCACTATCCATAAGGCTCCTTCCTCGACACCTCGCGTCAAGTTCCAGTGTTCGTTTCAGATGCAGTGGCCAAGGAACTTAGTTCATCCATCCTCATCTCAACATTTTTTGAAGCTAAAGAACTTGGCTGCACTTTTTGCACCTCTGGTGTTTTTGTTCAAATTTCACTTCTTTTTGTAGTTCGCCATGTCAATATCGTATATTGGGATTCTCAATTGTGGCATACTGTTGGATTTAAATTTAGAATTGTACATTTTTAAAGGAGTCCTAATGTGTCACATGCAACATTAGTTCCCAAGGGCTCTCCCAATGGGAATAGAACTCAGGACCCTGTACAAGAAAGGCGCATATGCTAGCCACTAGACCAGCGGGGAGGATTTCTTCTATTAAATATCTGTCAGAGAGTTATGTCGAAACGAGATTCTAATTCATTTACCGAAGCTACAAAATCACGACACATCTCATTTTTCATTACCTAAATACGAAGAGTATCAACAGGGTCCCAAAACCCTTGATGTTGAATCCTCGATGATACATCACTAAACATGGCTGGTGTTTCAATATACTTAGTTGTTCTCTACTCTTCCACATTGCGAAATTACGGAGTTCATTACATGACGCGCATGTTGCGCAGTTTCATACTGCCTCGGGTTTTCCTTCCAATGATATACACCTTTCAAATAGCTTGTAAACTTAATAATATTTGCCACCAACATATCCTAACTATACGTATAGGTATATAAAACTACATGAACTGACATAAATTAAAGGGGTGCTTCCGGTTGACGTGGAAAATTGAAATGATGAAGGGGGGATGAAGAATTTTCTCATGTTATTTAAATGGGTCTTTTTTTTTTGACCTGTAATCTCATGTTTTAGGTACTCTGAATTGGAATAAAAACTTGAAATTCGGTATGCTTGTACGTTTTTGTTAGCATTACCTAAGTAAATCAGTAAAAATAAAAATGTTCAAATTTAGCGTGGTTTTATGGCGAACTGAAAAACCTTTCCCATGTTATTTATATGGGACGTCTTCTACATCCCAAAATATTAATATTTAGGCACTTCTGGCACGATTAGAATGATGGAATTTTGCACGATTGTAGCCTTCCGGAACTAACATACAGGAAAATTGTCAAAAGTGAATATTTTTAATTTTTAAGGAATCTAAAGGGGGTAAAAAAATCCCCGTGTTATTTAAATAGGCGTTTTCCTGGGATACAAAATCTTATCTTTTAGATAGTTAGAATAGGAATAGAAACTTGAAATTCGGTAGAATTGTGGGCTTAAGCGGTGTGAGGCCGTAGGCCGACAAAGGCGGGGGCGAAGTTCCAGCTGGGCAAATTCAGGAAATGTGAAGAGCAAATGCTCGAAATTCACTGTTGATGAAAAGACTGATACGTAAGAGATTCGCACACTGTTCACAGATATAGACACAAAGCATCAAGAACATTTTTACATAACGACTGTGGTAACCATAATATAACACAATATTGTGGTATCAATATATTTACGAAATCGGTTACATTTTGTTGCTAGTCTCACATAAAAGTCGAACAATTAGACTTCTCATTTCTTCGAAAACTTCATTAATTCTAAATATCCACGTCTCTACATTCTCTTACTTATCAAATTAATTTCAATATCTATTTAATACCAATGACTGCAATGTGGGTAAAATATTCACCGAAAAAAGAAAAAAATATTGGCTTTCCTTGTCTGGGTTTCCAACCACGAAATTTACCGCAGTATGCACGTGCCTTAGCCCAAGTTTTTAAAAAGTTAACTGGTTCACAGAACGTGCCTCATTAACTTGCTTAACTAGCTATTACTAGCTTTCACTTGTTTTACTAGCACACTGAGAAAAATGTATGTGGCGTACGTAAGAACGTAGGTTACATATGTAAATCCTGTAGTTTTTGGACTTAACGTATACTAAACGTATAACTGAAAAAGTATATTTTATACATACTTTTCGTCCAAGAGTTCCAAATAAATGTACTTTCCGCACGAACGAAAGACATGTATGCAGGTGGCCAGGATCTCAAATACATATTGATCTATGTAACTTATACCTGACTTACGCAACATACTTATACGTACGTAATGTACGGAAGACTGTTAGATGTCAGAATCCTGCAACGACATGGTGTAACATCTAAGCGAGAAAGAGGGCAGTACGTATGCAGCATATGGATAGCGTATACTAAGTATTGATTTCTGTTGTAAACATAAGGATCCCGTATATTTGTACAATACACTGCTGTCCAGATAACGGATTTTTCTCAGTGAGCCTAGCTCGTTATTCTATTAACCTAGAACGACAGGAACACGAACACAGAAACATCGAGGAAAATTAAGATTCCAAAGACTCTTCCACCGGAAATCGAACCCGGGACCCCATACACCAAAGGTGCACTTGATAGCCAATAGACCAGCGAGAAGGACACCCACTCGACCACTCGAATGATTGACAACATTATAACTATGCACATGATGTTGAATAACGGAATCGTTCTCGATTTCTGATTGTAAGGACAGTTTTTTGCCAATGAAAAAATTCCCATAGCAAATTCCTCAAATTTCATACTCAAGCTGTTGTAGGGTACCTTCAGTGAGAGTTTCACATCTTTATCTAATTAAGAAGTACCTAATGGCTATGTACAGTTTTTCACCCATAAAAATTCCCATAGTACATTCCTTAAACTTGGAACCTTTTACTTACTCAAGTCATTACGTAAGGTAGATACCATTATGCAGAGTTTCAAATCTCTATCTCATTTGGAAGCACCTAATCAATGATGAGTGAATGAATGAACCGACCTCTGTTTGGGTAAGGTCAGTTTTTCGCCCATAAATATTCCATATCACATTCCTTTAAATTTCGGACATTTTTCATATCCAAGCCATTATAAGGTACCTTTATGTAGACATTCACATCTTTATCTCATTGAGAAGTGCCTGATGACTATGGACAATTTTTCGCCTATAAGAAATTTCCCATAACACATTCTCCAAATATCGGACGTTTCCCATACTGAAGTCATTATAAGGTACCTTTATGCAGAGATTCATGCCTCTATCTCATTGGGAAGTACCTGATCAATGCTATGAGTAAGTCAGTCAGTGAGTGAACCGATTTCTGCCTGGCTAAGGACAGTTTTCACCCATAATACATTTCCCTTAGTATCTTCCTTAAATTTCAGTCTTTTTCCATGTTCAAGTCATTATAAGGTACATTTATGAAGAGTTTCACGTATGTATCTTATTGGGAAGTATCTAATCAATTTGATGAGTGAGTGAGTGAAACGATTTCTTGCTTGGTTAAGGACAGTTTTTTGCTCATAAAAAATTTCCCATAGCACATTCCTCACATTTCGGACTTTTTCCATGCTAAAGTCATTATAGGGTACCTTCATGCAGAGTTTCACATCTCTATCTCATTAGAAGTACCAAATCAATTTGATGATTGAGTGAGTTAGTGAGCCTGAAAACTGCATATTTTAGGGGTCCAGTACTCAAATATGATTGATGGTAGAAATGTGAGGTTTGGCATGTGAGCACATCTCTCGGATATCTTCTTAAATTCTAAATCTCATGTTTCTACCCTTAATAGAATCGTTTTTACAGAGCCTCGAAATCGGCGATTTTTACCCAAAACTCTTGTTCGTGTATAACATGCTTAAGGCAGTGCAGGCCAGTTTTCATTTTCTTCGCGGAACTTGGCTGCCACGCACTGTCGTGCATGTTGACTTGAATAAAAATAATATTTGTTCAAAGCAAACACATATTATTACTAATCTTTGTTACTGTTTCGACAATGCATCATTGCGTTCATCAGATACGTTGTTAAAGTACAAAATAAACCTAAAGCATAGGAAATGAGAGGAGGTCACGAGGCCAGTCTAACAACCAATAAGACGCTTCTTTTAATTTGTACACTTCTACATTTTTAATTATTTATAAATCTCACTCTCTACCTTTAATCAGACACACATCTGCGTTATCTTGTCTTCGTACCTTATACTATACTGCAAGTTGTGTTCTTTTTTCCTCTTTCTTTTTTTTTTTTATCTTCTTTAATACCTTAATCCACAATCTTGTATATTGTCAAAGACAATAGCTTTCTATTCGTCCCAACACAATCACTATTATCCATTACAATTATATTCTACATTCAGTCTATTTGCTCCCTGTCTATTTTCACTACTTCCTCATTTCCCTGCACTACTTGTTTTGTTTCTGCAATGGTGACTATGTATCACAACTAGATCCTTCTCCTAACTCTGAAGTCTTACATCTAACAATTTTATCATCAACGAATACTTCTTTCATTGCCTTCTCTTTCAGGTGGTCACCCAGAATTGTTCTCACACGATTACGAGAACCTTCCTCATAATCCGAAAAAAATAAGAAAAAGAAGAAATAATCCTATATCTCTGGAATATCAATTCTTCATTTCTTTCTTATCTAAGTTCACAAAATCCTATCGTATATATATATTAAATTCTCTTCTTTCATATTTTGTAATTTTATCCGCTGTTACATGATTTATATAGTTCTATGTTCTTTCTTACCTACTTTTCGTTCTATATTGTATGTTCTTTCTGGCGGTGTGGTGGGTCAGTGATAGAAGGATCACTCACTTCTGGTGCGTGTGATTCAAGGTTTGATTCCAGTCCATTTGATGGACACCATTGTGTAAATGGGTTTTCTCTTAATTCTCAAGTTTTCTCCAATATTCTAACTTAACCAGTTATCTCAAAATGATTCATTTTCATTGTTCATCACTCTCATTTATCCTAAAAGGTATAATCGTTGAACGTAAAATTATGTATACCACCTCATTTAGACCCTATATATTTTTTTTTTTGTCGCAACAAGCTACATTTCTCATTTTGTTGTGTTTCTGTCCAATACATTTTCTCATAATATCCTCCTTCCGAAGAACCAAACAGGGGGGGGGAGTATTTTACCTATACCATTACCATTAAAAGAGAGGATAGAAGTACTTGCTTCATTCATTGGTATTCACTCTCTGCTGTTATTTGCAAGTCCACACAACCCTGAGCTAATGAAGTTGCATAGACGCAAGGCGTTACCAAGAACATCTAGAAACCTTTATATCTGCAAAAGACGATTGTATACATTTTTTCAATGTTTAGCACTAAATTATTAAAAGATCTCAGTATTGTAATACAAAAATCACTCTGGTCTGGCCTGAGACACCAGACAAATATCAAAGTTGTCTTAATACTGGACAAACTGTTGTCTTCTTCCAATATATTTTAAGTCTGGAGGGGATGGCTCAGTGCTAGAGCGTTAACCTCTGGTGCATGAGGTCCTTGGTTCATCGCAGCTCGCGCTAAGTGAACATTGTGAGGGAAAAACACCATGTGCAAGAGTTTTCTTGAGTTCCTCCTACTTTTTTCATTTCTCATCATTCATTTCTCATCATCACCGTCTCCTTTAGCCTAGCCGGTATAATAGTGGGACGTAAAACTTAAAAATGTCATTTCATTTTATTGAAGTCTGTATATTTCCTTCTGTTAGTGATAAACACCGACATATCTCTTAATTTTCAGTTGCGCGTAATTCTCTGCTTAAGACACACAAAAAGGTCTTCTATTGAAACGTTGTAGTAAATATAATCTGGAACACAATGATATGACAAGTTCGAAGTTGAACCCTGTATTCTTCCTAAATTCTCATAACAAGTACTCTCACAAATGTAATATTTACTCTTACAAACTTCCGCAGCTGATTCAAGCTTTCAATGTCGTTTCTTTCTTTGGGGATGTCTTTAAATAAATTGTATTGTTTTATTGTAAATTATAGACTTTTTGAAACAGAGAATTTGAGTTGCAATCTGAATTTCAAATTTCTAATTTTTCACATACCCTTCAAAAATTTTAATGACGTGCTTTGCGTGAGGATCTCCCTCATGAGTACCCCTGATTTAACTATGTTTACCTTATAGGAGTACCATATCCCATTGGAATGAAATCATCCTCTGAGCAGTTGTCTTTACGATAGTTTTCCCAGTTAAAACAGGCAACACTCTTGAATGACGATGGACTATACACAGATTCAACAAACAAGTAGACAGCTGTATAATGGCTGCACGCCTCTGCAAAATAAAAATCGTATTAGTTATTAAAAGAATGCTGATGAAATAGTAAAGAGGGACACAACATTTTGGATAGCCACAGTTAAAGATGGTAATGCATTGACTTTATCATTAACGAACTCTGTCGGGGGATAATCGTCCTAGCTGTCTAAAAAAAAAAATAAAATATAAAAAAAATAAAAAATAAAATAAAAATAAATGGCGCTTTTGTTCAAGGGTTATTGTGTCAATCGTGTAAGTCCTACTGTGGATCCTAATAACGCAAATATTGTTATAATTTTATTAGGATCATGGAAGTGTGCGTTGTAAGTTGTAATGATAGTACGTTAGTTATTTCAAGCAATAACTCTTGAATGAAAGGGAATTCTTGAATTTTCTTTCTTTTTTCTTTTTCTTTCTTCTTCTTCTTCTTCTTCTTCTTCTTTTTTTTTAGCAATACATATGATAATAATTACAACAATTATCTTAACCGAGTTTGTTAGTGGAGTCAAAGTGTTAACATCACACGACTAACTGGCAGCTTTCCACATTCCATTTTACACTATTAAAGCAATACATTTGTACAGTGTGTCCGTAAAGTTGCGCAACCAAAAATTTGATTGCGTATATCTTTTGAACCATGAACGATAAAGACCTGAGACTTGACACAAATGTAAGCGTGTTCTATGTAGATATTCTCGAGATGATGACCATAATGTTTGAATTTGTAACGTTTTTGTGTAGTAACGTAAGCAATTCATTTATAACGAGTATTTTTGTTAAAATAATAAAAACAATGTATAAAATGAAGAAAATCAATATTCAGTTGCAGCAAACTGATTTCCTGCAGGTGAATCCTTGCGTATATGTGCATTATATATCAACATTTATCCATTGATGCGAAAATTTGACAAAGTTGATGCAGTGTTGACATGCAAGTCCATAAAATGGGTGTTTTTATGATAGAAATGCGGCTCTTATTAACACGGTTATCGTAGAGTTACTGCAACAGGTGTGTTTTATATTAATTAATAATAAACAATGAGAATTTGCACATAATTGATAACCTGAGTTTTTATTCAAGAATTTGCGATAAAAAGTTACTCACATAGAACTGTCAACCCTGCCGTCCTTAAGTCAATAACACTAGAAGCATTAGAAATGTACAGGGAAATTTGGTACAAGTTACACATTGCTCTGTTAAATAGTTGCAAAATGTTTCAGGGTTTGACACCTACCCGACGAAACTGAAATTTCTAGGAGTGATCCTTTTTACTGCCTTAAGCAGAGTTTATTCCCTTTAAAATATTTATCTAGCATTTGTCTAGGAACATATCGTACTACAATATAATGAGCAACGCGGCTTCATATGATTTATGTTATGTACTAGCCCAGAAGAGGAAGAACAAGAACAGATAATCCTCTCTAATATATAAAATACTGTAGTATTATGTTCCTTATAGTGATGCAGGTAATTGTAGATTCTGATCATAATGCAGGATATTTGTGGATGGCGACAATGATAGAGAAGGAAATAAAAGAATTAACTACGAACTTTTTACTATTTTATTACCTTCTGTATCATTATCGATGTCCTCCAATATATTCCATTATAATTACAATTGATTTGAAATGATTTGATTGCGGATTTAGTGTCCCTTTATGAGACATGAACCTACATTTTAGCGTGGAATCCGAACCGCACGAGCTCCCGCCGGTAATCGAACGTGGATTTCACACGCCAAAGGCATGTACGCTAATCGCTTAGCCACGGGGAGCTCTATAATTACATTTATTTGTGTGTTTAGTTACCATGATAACATATTGTACATGGCATCAAAGCTCTGAATACTATTATAATGCATAATACTATTATATTATATACTATTATAATTTATTCTAATAGAAGTTTCA
Source organism: Thermobia domestica (assembly GCF_964235325.1). Classification (NCBI taxonomy): domain Eukaryota; kingdom Metazoa; phylum Arthropoda; class Insecta; order Zygentoma; family Lepismatidae; genus Thermobia; species Thermobia domestica. The sequence continues at coordinate 59,344,635 of NC_137458.1, forward strand.
ACATATCACAATATCTCAAAACTAACTTACGCCTCAAATATACTCACTGGGCATCTTGTCTTCTTCACACCCTGGTTGTGGAGATCTACCACCATTTGGATAGAAGTCAACATGTCCACAAGCACGAAGAATTCCAACGAGATCTCCTGATGTGTGAATTACAAGGACAAATCCTGCATCCGTCGCATCAAGTCTTTGAGAAGGGGGCTTTGCATAGAATAAAGGGCCAGCTGGGTCCAATCCTTCAGAAATAATTAAAAAGAATACTATTATATTGGAAACTAAACGAAAAAATTGTTTGCCTTTTTTCCTATTAATTGAACTGAATTGATTTTTTATTATATAGGTTGACATAAATTCTTTTAAAACTATTGAAACATTCAATCTATTAATTTTATATTTTTCTGAAAACAATACTGGTATAATATATGAATAATAGATTTCGATGAAGAAAATGAAGATCATTAAAATTGATTTCAAACCAGTTGAGAAAGCTCCAAGGGCATTACGAGAACGAACTTAAAAATAATTATTTTTTTCTTATGAACTTCTACAGGCTTGATACCAATTGTTTTATGTACATTATTATTATGCTCATTAAACAATTCTTGTAATATATCTATCCATTTATAACTTTCTTGAGTACTAAATTTTTTCCACATGTTTTGTTTAAGAGTTCTGCTAAAACGTTCTACGATATATTGTTTTACGAAGACACATGCTCAAAATCGAAATATTCGCAAAATATTATCTCTCTATGACTTACGTACCGTTCCCGAGATATGGCTTCTTAAATCTCCCGAAATCCAAACTTTTTTTTTTGCGAATATCTGGGGAACGGTTGCCATTTCGACAGTGGCGACCGGTTACTATTTAGTATCAAAATGTTCACCATCCTCTTAGGTAATGATCAACACTAATATGATCTCTCTATGTCTAACGGTAAAAGGCAAAAGATTTATACGATTTGAAGGGTTCTAAGGGAGAGAAAATTTTTAAAATTTCCATGTTGCTCACCAACCTATGGTTAAGGTGAGCAAGAAGAGAAGACGACTTACGGTTCCCGAGACATGCCTCCTTAATTTCCTGAAATCATAACTTTTTTGGCCAATATCTCGGGAACGGTAAGAGTGACATACACAAAAAAGTACATCACTTCTTTCATATAGTTTTTGACGCTCTACCGAATAAAGGGCTCAAAATTGAAAAATTCGCAAATAACACACATACACACGCAGACATGGAAAATTCAGTATCGAACTTTTTAAGTTTGTTGAAAATAAATTAGAAATGGTATTTGAGAGACAAAATTAGAGAGCTGAGTAAACTTGGTGTCCATCTACTGTAATTTGTAGAACAAAAATGGTGGAGATTGTTGAGTTGAAGAAGCTTTTGTTTCAAGTGGGACGTTTCCACACCCTCCTTCCCTAAAGCTGTAATTTTAAATATGCTTTCTCGAGAGATTAGAAGCTTTAAATCTGTTTCCCAATCCTCTATTCTGTGCGTCACGCTAATTCCCAGCGTTGCCAATCCAACGTCAATCTAGCGTGTAGGCTATTGGTCTATTTAATGCGGTTATACTATGAAATATCTATGGATAACACAGTGTAGGGACGTATGCGAAAGGAATCGTAGTCATAGCAATAACCAACTACTTCTCAAGAATCTAAACATCGATAATTCTTATACCAATAATCATGAACATTCTGTTTAGAGTGAAATGAAAAAGAGTTGACTTTCGGAGAATGATTTTAATGCGTGTAATTATGTTTATTTGTGTCTGTGGAAATGTTCCAAGTTCTGTATCGTGACTAGTCATTGCCAAACATTTAACAAGTAAATATTTTATGTTGTAGAATTACAGATGGTCCTATGTTAAGTTGAGGACACACTTTAATATTGATAAACTAGAACTTTAATGTTCAGTACGGATTCAGGTTGGATACGAAAAAAATTAAATCTTTGAGTTTTACGTCCCACGAATATGCCGGTTAGGCTAAAGAAGACGGTGATGATAAGTGATGAATGAAAATGGTGGAATGAAAAAAGTGGGAGAACCCCGTGAAAACCCACGGACATGATGTTTGTCCATCACAAAGTTCACTTGACGGCGGAGGCTGGGATCGAACCCGGGATCCCAAGCACCAGAGGTGAACGCTCTACCACATTTTTTTTTTACTTCCTTACTATTTTTTCCATTTTAACCACTTCTCAGGACTACTAGACACGACAGGGACACAAACACAGAAACATCGAGGACAGTTAAAATTCCACCCTTGTTCTTCAGAGGGACTCGAACCCCCAATGGGCTTCACCTCACGATCATCAGCCGAACGCCTCAGACCGCTCGGCTGCACCCACCGGCCCACTGAGCCACAGCGGCCCCGGGTTGGATACGATATCTTCCTCCTACTACAGTCTAAAGTTCCTATACCATGACTTAGAGATTCCAAGTAGTTTGGTTTCTCGACTAATGCTGAGGTCAAAGACAAGCTGTACTCGTGGTAAAATAATAGGCTCGTACACGTACAGAGCAGTGGCGTATTTTCGATTTTGTTTCGGGGGGGGGGCTTTGCTAACTTTGTTACTGGTAATGTGAAAGTTCTGCAAGATATTTCATTTACTTTTAATATAGTAAATAAAATTTCGGGGGGTCTTAAGCCCGGAAGCCCCCTTAAATACGACACTGCTACAGGATAATCATGTTTGTCAATTCATGTAGGCTACTTACATGATGACGTTATGTAAAGGTAGTTGACATCGGTATGTTCGAACAAATTCAAACTAAACTCACGAAGCAGTTTTCTAAAGGTAAATTCAATCATAAATGAATTTTGAAATATCCTCGGTTTCCTTTCGCCATCTTGTGCGAGTCAGTTTGCAGAGTAATGAACAAAAAGTACAATAGTCCGTGACATTAATTCCAAATTCAAAACTGAATTGTTTCAAATTAATTATTTCGAAATAGGACAACAATAGTAACCATATTTAGACTTGAGCATTAATATACTTGAGTAATCGCATGTAGGTTGATGAGCAAACGTTTTTTTTTTTTTTTTTTTTAAGAAAAACAAAATAGAGTTAAAACAATTAGAACTTTAAGTTATGATCGATTTTAACCTATAGACCTATCGTACAGCAGTCCAAAAATAGCTAATACAGGGTTATTATAAATGATTGAAGCGATTTCATAAATTCACTGTAGCTCAAGTAATTGACACATTGTAATAAAACTCAACAATAATGTAGAAAAACTAAAAAAAAATGTTTGTTGCAGGTGTATTTCTGATTTCTCCCATGGAAGTGCAGCAGTGAGCAATGAGGCAAGATGGAGACAGACGCCGAGCAAGCATTTCATGCCATGACCTCCATACTCTCCTGACCTAACCCCATGCATAGATCTTTGTTTCTTTGTGTGGAGTTATGTGAAAGATTCAGTGTTCACACTTCCTCTACCAGCAAATTTGCCAGAACTGCGAGCCCGCATCAACAATACTTCTGAACTCATTTATAGGGACATGCTGCGCCGAGTCTGGGAAGAACTTTATTTTCGGTTTGATGTCTGTCGAATCACTAAGGGAGCACATATCGAACATTTGTAATTGTTAACAAAAACTTTTTGAGTTTTTCTGTGTGTGAAAAAAAATATCGCAATATATACAGTAATACAGTTATTATAGAACTGTAAAATCGCTCCAATCGTTTATAATAACCCAGTGTAACTAGCAAATGTTATATTAGAACTTACCACTATAGAATTAAAAACAAAGAAAAACAATAAAAAATTATAAAAATAAATAAATAAATAAAATGCCACACACACACACACATCCACACACACCACATATTATTCGACATTCTACAGTATTCCTTGCATCTGGGTTTCACTTTTTACCGATACACTCTTTATAATATTTTATGCAAATCAAAACAATCCCATCAAAAAAGTTATTGTTAGTACCACCACGGAATATAAATTTAGTTTCGTTCGACTTCACTAGTCACAAGTATTCGATTATCCGTTGGCTTCAAGATTTTAACGTTAAAACTCTTTAGTCGGCCCTTTATTGACCACAGAATAGGACAACCAAGTAAAGTTCAATACTGTGAGCAATACAAGCCCCGTACTGCATGTTCACTTTTGCACGTGCTAGTCAAAAGTCTCTCCAATGTTATGACTCAGACACACAGTCAACGCACTCAAACCTAGACAAAGATTTCTCCAATGTTTTGACTGACACACATTCAATGCACTCAAACCTAGACAAAGATTTCTCCAATGTTATGACTCAGTCACACAGTCAATACACTCAAACCTAGACAAAGATTTCTCCAATGTTTTGACTGACACACATTCAATGCACTCAAACCTAGACAAAGATTTCTCCAATGTTATGACTCAGTCACACAGTCAATACACTCAAACCTAGACAAAGATTTCTCCAATGTTTTGACTGACACACATTCAATGCACTCAAACCTAGACAAAGATTTCTCCAATGTTATGACTCAGTCACACAGTCAATACACTCAAACCTAGACAAAGATTTCTCCACTGTTATTACTCAGACACACTGTCAATGCACTCAAAGCTAGGCAAAGAAGCTCTCCAATGTTATGACTCAGTCACATAGTCAAAGCATTCAGGCCTCTCTCTTTTAATCGTCTCCTGTCCCCCTCTGCCTCGGCTTTTTTTGGCCTTACTTTGGTCAGTATGTGGCCAGCCTTAATGTTTCATAAGCTGTTTATGTTCTGTAATAACTCACCAATAATTTTGGGAAGTTTGTTCGTAGTTAGAAGACTACCTGCTTCCCCAACCACATGAGCTCCAAGACTAAATCCTACAGCTTCAAAGGTTGATATATTGGCTCCTTTGTCCACCAAATAATTTATCATTTCTGCAACTCGTTCTCCAACGATCGGAACATTACTAGCTGCTTTTCCATAGTTCGGCATTGCTGCCAAGCGTTTCCAGTCGATGCTTATGATATTATAATCTTTCACAAAGAGATACGCTGTAATAAAAAAAAGATCTCAAATTTATGGATATGTTTAAACTAAATTATAATATAGGCATTTGTATAGCTCAAAGTTCATCCTTTCCGTTTGTTACAAATTCTAACCTCAATACCTTAATTTGCTCCACAATATTTTTTAGTATCGTAGAATATGGAACAATTCTAGAAACGATTTTTGAAAAATTATTTCTATTTCTTTCTGCAATTTTAATCGTTTGTTTTGTAATTAGCAGAGAAATAAAAATAATTAAATTCTTCTCAATTAAATTCCCTTTGATCTTTTGATGTGATCCTCAACGTGCTTTTTATAGTCTATCTGATTAACCTCTTAAGGACGCCCCATATAAATCGTGGAAATTCGATCCATACAGTATGTTAATAGAGGGCCTTATTTTGAAGATCTGGCAGGGCCCATTTAAGGTGAGCTATGAGGCTGTAGCCCCCGGGTCCAGAGCTTCAAGGGGCCCTGTGTAATTGAAAATTTTACATTACGTTTCCTACACATTCCGTTCTAATCGACTTTCAAAGATTTAGTACGTTATATACATACTAATAACAGTATTTACAGGATTTGTCACTTCAATTCTTCACTTAAATTGATTTCTTTTAAATTTATTTTCAGGTTAAGATTAAATTAGTTTTTTTCGTAATTTTATATTAAAAAAAACATGAATCTTTATTCTTCGTATTATGCTGTTATATAGCTTCACTGTTGCCACACTTGGTACACTTGTACCAAATTCAGCCCTTTTTGTCATTCATCGGCCCGTTGGTACCACGCTGGCATTTTCAGCCCCTTTTGTGAAAAAGTTAGTACAATTCTACCCAATTCAGCACTATTTAACAACTATTTGTCACATTTTCAAAAGTATCAGTAAGTTTTTTCGTACATCTCACGTTACTCATACTGTGTTCTGGACTCTTAAAAATGCTGTTGAACATTCATTCTGTGACGTTGCACTGCATAACGCTACGAACTTTGTGTGGAAAATTCGTAATTCGAACTATACCGGAAAACAAATGATACAAAATGCGTGCATTCGCGCAGCGCCATGAAGGAGATGAGAAAGAAGCAATGTGGTGGAACTTTTAGCTTGAAATTAAAAAAAAAAAAATAAAAAAATAAAAAAAAAAGGAATCAAGTTTTGTATATTCTGAAGACCAGCGTGTGCACAAGTAAGTCTATAATTTATGTGTCGTTGCAAGGATTCTTCACCAAAACGATAATAGCACGAAAAAATACATTGACTTACTTGCCGACTTACCGGACTAAGTTGTTTACTAGTGACGCCATATTGACGAACATAAAGATATCCGAACATTTTTTTGTATAGATCTATCTCGACGCGTTAATTTTGACTCCTGGAAGATGGGCGGGAGGAGTATTCTAGAGCTTTACCTCTTTTAGTTTCGTGTTATAGAGAAATCTATCACACTGGTATAAAATTATGAATTCAGCCCTTTTTGTTTCAATTTGGTACTATTTTTCAGCCCACTTCAGAGCTAGAACTGTGGCAACACTGTATAGCTTATTTGGAGATAAGGTCGATGAAACAATAGTGGAATTTGCTGTGTTCGAGACAAACCAAATGAAAACAATCGATTATAAAATCACGTGATGCTAGATGGTGAAGCCACGCTGAATCATGTAAAGCTCTAGCTTTAAATTTTCGAACAATAATGTAGATCTTTGAGGTAATAAGCAAGAATGAAGAAGAGCACACCGATACTTGACGAGATGGTGTGGTAATACTGGTATGAACTAGGTCTACATTTCATGGCTGTTTTTGTGGCACAGAATATTAACAAGATTTAATGAAATCAGTAACCACTAGCAAGAGCCTGGTTTGGTTATTGTAACAGCAGTTAATTTGATGAAAAGTCTGAAACCTTTCGTATCCTCACTAAGAGACAAATTTGGTAAAGTTGAAGAAGAAGTGTTACAGATGCAGAAAATGGCAATGATGCGCCTGAAAGAAGCAGAACCAGAAGGTTCCCTGACGGTAATGATGACATTCCTTTAACGCGAAGGAAAAAAATTCCAAGTTGAGACATCTATCGTCATTACCGACACACTTTTTGTCGAAATTAAGAGAAGAATCGCCACATATGAACACGTTTGTTCTATTTTCCACTTTCTTTTCCAAAATTAGGCACGGAGGTACTTCATGAAGATGTCCAATAATTCATTGCAGTGTACAAAGGGAACGTGGAAAATGAAAATATAAAACATGAAATCACTCATTTCTCTAGCTTATATGATGAAAACGCAGCTTGAAGCTCAAGATAAGACTGCACAAGGAACAGACATACATATAACAATGATTTGCAATCAGTTTTTTTTTTTTTTTTTTTTTTTTTTTACAAATATGTTTATTGCTCTTCACCTTTATTTAACACTCCCTATTTCTAGTTGTGAAGCTGAAAGAGCATTCGCAAAATTGTCACTCATCAAAAACCTACCACGAACTGCGTTAAAAAAAGATAAATCGAATGCTCTTACCATTCTATCGTCAAAACATGACATAACTAGGGAACTCGAATTTTCTGAAACAATTTCAAAGTTTGTTGCACTGAAAGCAAGGAAGAAGCATTTCAGTCTATGAAAGTAGGCTTATTACAACATACTTCTTCCTAAACTGAATGCAAGTATTTCTATCTAAGTTAGTATATGTGGTTTAACATGTAATTAGTGTTTCCAGATTTTTTTTTTTCGCAAAGACATTTATTCATGGAAATGGAAGTAAAGTGCCAGCAATTATGTTAGTTATTTCTAATGTGTACGTAATTAAAATGAACAAATCAAGATGATTTATTCTTAATAGAAACAATAATATGACTTGTCTCCTGTTCATGGAAACTAGGATTATTATTATTATTATTATTATTATTATTATTATTATTATTATTATTATTATTATTATTATTATTATTATTATTATTATTATTATTATTATTAAAATATGCTGCTTTCAATTCTATTATTTGTATTATTAAATGCGACATAATATACAAACTAGAATATACTTAGGTACTAGTGTTATACATGTTTGTATGCATATTAAATGATCTTCCTGTTTTCCACATGATTACTCACAAAGGGTCCCCTAGCAGACTTCAGCCCGCCGGCCCTTGCTGCTCTTAAATGAGCCCTGATCCCAGGACAGAGAATACAGTAGAGAGCCTTATTTTGAAGATCCTATGACAGAGAATACAGTAGAGCAGCCTTTCTCGACCTGCGGTCCGCGAAGCCCTAAGGGTCCGCAAGATGATCTCAGGGGGTTCGTAAGCCAATCTGAGAAAGTCACACACAATGTTGAGAAATACACCATTTTAAGTTAAATGATCAAGTCAATAGTGATAAATCAATTTGCGTGAGAATTTATATTCGACCTACAAGAAGTTGCCTATAGCTCAACGGTAATTCTTTTTTTCTGACAAAGCTAAAAAAGTGTGTAGAGACTGATGTACGTATTTTAAAAATATATTCAAACGAAAATCTTTGGCACAATAGGTGACTCGAAAAGGAAAAGGAATGATAAATTATTGCTTGGCATTCTTACATTTGTCAAAAAGCCTTGACTAAACTATTGTTTATGATCCCAATGTTCCGTTTACGTACTAGATTTATTTATTTATATATTTGCAAGATGTTGCTAAAGGTGTTCAGCCCCAGATGTGAAACCAATGACCACCCGATTACTGAGTAGACATCATATCACTCTAACATGATTATACCACTGCAAAAAAAAAAAAAAAAAAAAACCCTCATATCATATAATTATATAACTAACATGGGGAAGAAATATAAATACTAAATACTAACCGTGTACCGTGAGGGGTTCTTCACATGTATTGCAGACTCTAAAGGGGTCGCAGTGTGGAAAAGGTTGGGAAAGGCTGCAGTAGAGAGTTGCCTGACCATAGTATTTGTAGACGACGTCTTTAAAGGTCGTTGCACAATACGAAAAGTACAGTTGTATGTGAGCCTATACCGCTTTAAAAATCTTCAAGTATTACAATATACGCGTAAGTATTTATAATGTAGGTATCACAATGAATTATCATCAACGTGGAAAAACACATTATGAAATGTATCTTTCTTCAAAATCCTTAAGTACTCGTATTTGAATTTTATTATTGTATATATATTATTGTATATATATACGAGGTTGATACGAATGAAATGATCGCCCCAAGCACGTCATTTGCAAACATCAAAAACTAAAAACATCTAATTTGATCAAAATATTTCCCGGCCGCAACCAGACACACTTTTGCCATTGTTCAGGTAACAATTGGATTCCGTGGTGAAGAAAGTTCGGAGTCTGCTATCTTCAACCACAGTAGATGAGGAAGGATCTCATATTCCAACTCTTGGATGGTCTGCAATATCCTTTGAGTGAGATTTGCGCGCAACATAAGAACATTATGTCTTTGATACAGTTCTGGATGCTTGAGGGCAAAGTTGTGAATTTCACGAAGTTCAGCACTGTAGCTATTTACTATCAATTAATCTGACTGAAAAAATCCAAAATTTTCAGCAACAACAGTTGACCCACTCTAACACAACACTAGACTTGAGAACGTTTTAGGCTGTTAGAAACCAAGACTTTTCACATATCGAAAAGCTATCAGAAATTAGTAGTTGGGGAAAAATAATCTATCTTTCTGAAAATTGCAAACTAATGTATTTTATTCAACGATTTGTAATGATGAGTTCTGGATACAATTTTTCACCAGACCTAAGTCAACACTTAATACAGTGGAAGATGCCAGTCTCTCCTCCCCAAAATTATTCCTTTATCGGACAAACTGGTGATGTTTGTTTCTTTTGTGACTCTGGGGACTTGCTGCTTTTATGATAAATTAAACCATTGCTGAGGAATATGATGATAACTTTACAATATTAACTGATCCACAATACAATAATGACATGAGAATGGTATGCTAACTTGTATAAACAAAAGTGAGAGACTATCAAATAAGAATATAAAAAGAAAATTTACTACAAAAGGTTTAATTTAATCGAAAAAATGTTCCTAAGAAATGATTCATTGTTATCAAGGCTCTAATTGGTGCATATGAGTTCCTGTACAATATTTACCACATCTGATCTAATCAAACTTTCACCTATTTCCAAATCCAAAATAACTTTTGTTCAACACTTATTTTAAGTCAGATGATGATACTGTAGAAGAAATTACCTCTTCTTCGAAAGCTTTCGTAAATCATTTTATGCAGGGTGTATAACAGGATTAGGACTTACGGAAGACAGTGTTTGAGAATTAGAAAGAACTAATACGTTAAAAAAAAAGAAAAAAAAAGATCTGAAACTTCTGTTCTAATCTTTGTGCATCGAAGTTAGGTCACGCAATTTGAACAACCCTGTATAACAACTCTATCATTAAAGGCTTCCTTACTTTAGATTCTTGCCATAAAATTAATATAGACATTAATAATACTACACTTACCGTTTTTTATTAGCATTATAGACCTTGTTTTACCAGATCCACTGAAACCATGTGATAAAAAAGCTGTTGGATTACTTGTATTGAAATTGGATTCGGACAACAACGTATCGTTTTGTATTGCTAACTGTTGATGTTTCCGTGGATTTTTCCTGTAAAGAAAGTAGATATTATATATTTATATTTGACACTAATATCGGTCGTTTTCGATTATTTTACGTGTCATCCTTTCCACCAAGGGCGCTAATGGGGCTGAATTTGGACTTAAATAGCATCGGCAGAGTCATTATTCATCTCAGCGACTCCGAACACTATAGATTTGAAATTAACATCTATAATTTTTTATCATTGTTATAAATCACCTCCTCCTATTCTTCCAAATGTGCTATAGGAGTCTTACTTCACTGGGAGCTGAACTTGAACTTATCAATAGCAGAAGTGCCATTATTCATCTTAGCGTGCCCAAAAACTATGAATCTCAGAGTAATATCGGTCGTTTTCGGTCATTTTTATGTCTTCCCGTCCAACTCTTCCCTAGGTTGCTAGGGGATATTATCTCCACACTTTTTTTTCAGTTTGTAAGTAATGTGTGTACCAAGTTTGGTTAAAGTTGTTCAAGTGGTTACTGAGTTATACTGGAACACATATACACATATACATGCATCCATTTATATATATATGCAAACACATATAAATGTATGAAATGTTAAAATATGTTTTCTTTATCTGGAAGTTTCTCCTGTCTATTTTGAGCTTAACTCAATAATCTAAATTAGATTTTGGAAACAAATCTGATTTAATATATTTAATTTAGGCTAGTGTATTTCATCCAGTCCGTGAGTAATTGAAAAACTGTATGATTTGTTCCCTTTCTTAACTCAGGGCGTAACAGAAAGAGTGTAATTGTCAATCATAATATATCTGAATTGACACTTTAATTTTTAAAAACTGTGAAAATATTCTCTTTAACCTTTTAGTTATCAAACTCATTCTGCAAGGTTGGTAGTAAGCCAATTTTTAACAGACTTAAAAAAAAAAGAGTTATCAGTTGGATCTATGTATGTATGTGAAGTTGTTCGCGGTTATTTTGAGAACAGTTGGTCATATTTCGATGCGGTTTACACTAATCTGATGAGCTATTCCGAAGAAAGGTTCTTCGTTTAAAAATAGTTCAATAATTTAGATAATTAATTATAACTGACTTCAAAGATGGAGGAGAAGCTCAATTCGATCGTGTGTTGTGTGTACACGATCTTCACACATAACATCGAAATAATTGCACCGACTTTTCTTTTCTTTTTTTTTTTTTTTTTGCTTTGTTTGAAAGAGTATTTCTCCATTGTCCCATACAAATCTCGTCAGGATCTGATGATGCTTCGAAGCTAGAATGAAATTCTTTATCATAAATATGGCGATTCTAATAATTCTTCTTTCGTTTGAAACACGATACTTCCATAGAAGTCTCATGTAAATTTTTTCACGATCTAATGCGAATATTCGAAGCTAAACCATGATCCTCATCGACGACTGACAATGTTAGTAATGTAATGTGTGTATGTGTGTGTGTGTGTGTACACAATGTTTCGTCCTACATAATAACAGGAAGTTACTGTTCCATCTCTGGTTGAATTGGAGTTTACCGTTCCTTTCAGTACCGAGCTTATATGAGATGTGGCCTCTAAAATGCAGGAAATAAATGTTAATAAAATGTTAAAAGACTCAATAAAAAACAGATAATAATTATCTTTAAAAAATTGAATTCGTTGACAACAGAAAGAAATGAATGCTTCATAAAATTATCACTGTTACTATATTTCATATTGAACATTATGCTTACCGCCTTCAAAATGTTAAAAGATAATAATAATGAATTATTATTTTCTGCTTTATTGAGCTTTCTAAAATCTGTTAATACTTATTTTAAAATACTTAAAAAATTATTCAAAATAAATGTGTAGAAAAATTATTTATCAGAAAATTGCATGTTTCATAGTTACCTTGAAATGCTGTAGCTCAGGAGGCCCTGATTGGTTTAGAACCATGAAACAAAAAGCAAGAGACACAGAATAGAATAAGAAAACGTGTGACTCACGCACATTGAGTTAACCATCACCTAAGCGGAAGAGGCAACGAAAATGGCACCAAAGTGTGATTCTTATTTTGTCTTCGCCCGTATTATAAATTTGCCATCACTGACTCAGACGATTGACTCGGCAAGCATTGAGAAATTCCTGTAAAAATATTTTGATCGTTTTTATAGTTGAGACACTTGGATCCCTGTTAGTTAAAGAAACAAAGGCGTGCATTGATTAAGTTACGTTCGATGGGTAAATAGATGGTGACAGTGAATGCAATGACTGGGATGATAAAAAACGGTTGTTTCATCACGTTTGTGATTAGCAAGATGATGATCTATTGCGAATATACGTGACGTGCTAGAACTGAAGTTTGGTCTAAGCGTTTATAAAGAATCGGATGAACGTTTGCTATGTGGTGTTCCATGTAACGAGAGTGGAGACTGTACAGATGAGGTAAAAGTGTTGAGATAGTTGTGCGACGGTAGACCTCTGGAGTTGGAGTTCGTCGCAGTAATGAATAGGCAGATGTTCATTTTCAAGGAACGTTGCCCTAAATTAACTAATCATGTGTTTCTGAACAACATATGCCCGTAATATGGTCAATTATAACTAGAAATATTTCTCACAAGGAGTAACTAGCAGCAGTTTGGAACTCAGAAAGAAAAAAAAAAAAAACTGCAGTACTAAATTTGACTGTCCCACGTTGATGAAGAATATAACTGCCTGAGCAAGTGATCTGTAAACCATGTATACGAATATTATATTGTATGAAACCAATAGCGCAAATTAAACGATCACTGAAGTTGCCATTCGTGCGTATAAGGCAGTGGCGTATTTAGGGGGGATTCCGGGCTTAAGCCCCCCCGAAATCTTACTATAGTAAAGTATATGAAATATCTTGCTGAATTTTCACATTTTCAGACAAAGCCCCCCTGAAAGTTAGCAAAGCCCTCCCCCGATACAAAATCGTAAATATGCCACTGGTATAAGGTAATAGAGAGGTAATATTATTTTCAGTCAACAGTTCTAAATAAAAGGTTAAGCCAGATTTAAAATACTTAAATAAATATTCGAAATACAAAATGTATATATTTATAAATTAAAACACTTTTCAAGTTATAAATTTGTTATACTACTATCCTGTACATATTACCTTAATCAAAGTAAGAAGTTGGACCAATCGCTTAGTATTAAGTTAGAATACTATACGAGATAAAGAAGAATGTTTCCAAATTTGTAATTTCCAAGTCTGTATCCTTAAACAATTCCTTCAATGAAAATACGGAAGTGTTAAGTCGTGTAAAACTTTGTGATTTAGAGATTTCGGGGTCTTTTTACCCTATCTTTGTTAGGAATTGATTAGACGGAATCTTCGTCTTTAGAATTCCAACTTCAACATTCTATTAATGAGGTGTTGGCTGTTAATCGCCACTCAGACGATACAACTCAACTTCTTGTCTTAAAACTGAGTCAGATCCAGACCTGTAACCCGATATCTATACATGTTTTTAATCGGATCGTAAAGACATAAAGTGGAAGACAGAAATCATCTCTTTCCTCAGCTTCATCAGGTTCATCGCCACCAATTTGAGAACCTCAATCCATCTATCCACAGAAGAAGAAGACGGCAGAGGTGCTACTGGACCAGTTGAAAGTTCAAGGTTAGTCTAGTTCGTGTGTACAGTTGCATTCCTTGGCAAATCGTGTAATCGATTCAGACACTTGTAACCAGGCCGGTAGCCAGGCCAAAAATGTAGGGGGCCCAGTAGAAGTTAGAGGGGGCCGACCCAACCATATTATAGTTCACCACCATATTATAGTTCATTTGCAAGTCTACCGTGAAAATTTTAGGGGGGGGGCAGTGAAAATTTAGGGGGGCCGTAGCCCCCGTGGATACAGGCCTGCTTGTAACACACGTATTTCAACAATTTCTAAAGAATTAAAAATCACAGTAAATTTCTTAGAACCAAAATGCATTTATATTTTCATTTTCACATTATACAATGAACCACAAGGGGTTAGGCTGGTTTGGAGTTACTACTCAGAACGGAGTGTGGGTGGAATTTGCTCACTCTCATTGGTATTAAAAATAAGTAGTTTATCTCGCCTCTAATTCATACCAAAGAGAGGTGGGACGAAAATACTAAGGTGGGTTCCCTCCCCTGTCTGTTAATTTTAAGTTAGTCCGTACACGAACTCTTCCTTATCTGCATTTTATTCATTTATGTATAAATTAATACGAGATAACAATTTTACTAAGTTTAATCTTGAAACGGATGTTCTGTCCGTTTGTTGTAGTATATTAGTTCAGGGTCACCGGATGTTTCTCAATATTCCCTTACTTCCGCAAACTGAGAGTTGTTATCGAGCAAACGGTGAAAGATATATCAATGTGTGACGGTTCAGAACATAGTGGGTCTCTGAGGTAGATCGTGTATCCCTACAAAAGTTTATTTCTTATGGTTATTGTCGCATATGTTTTTTAAAAACAAACTGAAACTGAAATTTAATCTCTCTTACTGTAGCATACCGTATTTAATAAAAAATATAAAAGAATACATTCCTACAAAATGGTTTCCACAAATGTGAGGTTGTAATTAAATTTTCATTTATTAGAATTATGCGAAGTGCGCCTGTAAGCAAGTAAGATTGTAATGCTGGTAAGCACATCCGCTACTACACACGATACCTCTTGAACGAAAGTGAATTTTGAATAATTCTGCCTTTATCATTAGATAGTTAAAGTAATTTGGCAATTTAGTCAATCCCTTAAATCTTCATGGGAAAGAATAAGTATAACTACTCATCATTTAAATTCAATGACATTTCCTTAACGTCTATGGAATCTGTACAGCAGCAAAGAACTGTTGGTTGCCTATGATAAAATACTTACTGCTAAAAGTTCATTAGCATTTATTTTCGTGTGATCGTATTTACTGTCTTTACAAATGTTTATTATTTTTCTATATTTTATTTGCAGAATATATTCGTTTAAAATCATTCCTTAAAATCTATGTAACCCGTAGTGCAGCAAAGCATTGTTGGTTGCCTATGATAAAAAGCATGTTACTGCAAAAACTTCATTAGCATTTAGTTTCGCGTGATCCTCTTTACTGCCTTTACTAAAGTTTATTACTCTTGTATATTTAATTTGCAAAATACATCCACATCCACTTTATATTTTTGAAAATAATGTTAAATGATTAGTTAGTTGTCTGAGGTTTCAATCAAGGCATATTTATATAAGGACTGCGTACATTTTCGAATCTCTTGGAAGCCAATGTTGCTAAATGGTAGAGCACTCATCTTTAGTGTAAGGGGTTCGTGGTTCGATACTAGTGCATGTGAATTTGTGAGATTTGTGAATATTCTTTCTACTAAATATATACAGGTTATCTTTATCTTTTTATACTCCAGTATTCCCTTATAACCGCTACCAGGTTATAGAAGGATTTTTTGTGGACACTCTATATATTTCGTCAAGACAGTGATCATTATTTTCAATTTATACTTTATTCTGCAACGCACGTAAGTTCTTTCTTTGGTGGGAATTGCTTCTTTCCCACACAATTGGACAAAGAAGTCTTTCATCGTTTTCTCATATATATATTTAAAACGTTGCTTTTGCTGAGAACATTTCAGCTAGTGACTAACCATTTCAGTGTTTCTCCCTGACTCATTATATACACAGTATATATTCTATAGTTATTGGGAACTGAATTAAGTGCTTTCGTTAATCGCTTATGGAAACATTATAATAGATTAGAGAAATATGGGCTGACCAGATGTCCCAGTAGCCAAAGTGGCACCGACTGCGTTGTATTCCAGTTCGTTATCTGTACTTTCTCACGCCAGTGTTATCGCCGCGTCTAGTGCATTATAGGCAGTTGACTAAAATTAACATAAATTGTTTTCCGTATTCTGTTTGTATGTGCATACAGGTGAGTTAACCGAGTGATTTTTGAAATAAACTGCCAACACTTTTCCGTTGACCATTGCAACCCGTAGCTTGAGCTTGGAAGCTCGAGGAGTTTGACTCCAGGTCTGGAAGATGCAACCACGCATCTCGCGTTGAACTTCAAACATAAGTTGTGAAGGGGCACAAGCTATTTAGCCGGTGAAGGACGATTTCTTACGGCTAGCCCCAACTAGTGAAATCCCAGGTCCGCAGACCTTGTGCGTTTAAAAAGTTATATACGCGCCCACCAATATCAGTATTCCACTGTACAGATCTTCTTTTCGAAGATTCACCTTTACGCTGCAGGACTGTTCAGCGTAACAACTGGATTCATCGTGGGACGATCCAGACAACTTTTCCCCAGTGCGAATCCCCCAAGTGTGTTAATGGTGTGAGCAAAGTATTTATAGTGATATCTGAATTATAATCATATATATATATAAAGGGCTATATTTCCCAAAAAGGGCAAAACGTAATTTCAGCGGCAAAATTTATTAGTGTTCAGTGTTGTGTTCATTTCTCTTCGTTATTTTTTTTCAAAATAGTGTTCTAATAAATAAGTATAGTGTCATTTAACCCAATGTGTTTTCGTTGTTTGTATGAGTGATATTTGTGTGCGTTATGGTCTGGATGACCGTCTGATCGTCCGTGAGGTTTTCGAGACGAGACACCCGAACCTCTCGGCGCCTAATGCTCATATTATTGAGACCGACGAGCTTTTTGGAAACAGTTTATAACCTTTCTTAAAGAGGTCTTCGTCATCCTGTCCAGGTAAGTTAAAGTATCAGAAGTATACTTATTGGTAATACCATGAGCCAAGGACAGCGAACAGAACTCCTGTTGGTTATAAATAAATGACGCCCGAACTACCGACCCGAATCGAGACCGTTGGTGCTCGAATATAATTATAAGATCAATATTTTAATATATCATTTCTCTTTCAGCTCAGTACCAGTAAAAAAAAAAAAAAATCTCTTTCAGGTGATTTTAATCATATGTTTTGGTGATAATATATTTTATTCTAATCATACGTTTTAAATTTTACTTTTGTCCATAATGGAACATCAGGAAGTAGATATTATAACTAGAATGAGTTCACTTCTCGAAGAATCGATGAGAGACAATAAAAAGAATTTTGCTCAATTTAAAGAGAATTTTGCTAGATTAGAACAGGGAAATAAAGAGAATATTGAAGACTTAAAAAAGGAAAATAAAGAAAACCTAGATGGATTAGAACAAAGAAATAAAGAGAATATTGATAGATTAGAAAAAGAACTAAAGAGTGAGTTAGGTCAGAAGTTAGACGCTGTACAAAGGGAATGTCGCGAAAATAACCAAAGATTAGAAGAAAGCATTAGGAATGTGGAGGCCGAAAGTAAACGAAGGAACGAAATCCTCGAACAAAAATACGATGGCATCACACTTAAGATTCATGACCAGCTTCACGAAGTCAGTCATAGTACTAAACAGGCAATCGAACTCGCCACACAGACCAGCGTCGAAGTTAGGCAACAGACTGAAGAAACATGCCATCGTGTAGAACAAATAGAAACAAAAGTCTGTAAAATTCAGAATCATTTAGGAGGCTTGCACGATTACACACAATCACTCCAAGGGCAGTTGGAATCAGCCCGAGATGTGTGTCAGGCTAATAAGGAACGTTGCGTTAGTTTACATATAGATACAATTGATAAATTAGATGAGATGCATGACCGTATTGAGGAAATTTCTGAACGCGTAGAAAGGCAAGGTAAAGACATTAAAATGGTATATGAAGAGGCGAAACTGATAGATTACAATATGAAGGTAAAAAATGAATCTAACGCAGAATGTCGCGCCGAAATACGGGCAATAGATAAGAACATAAAAGAAATTAGGCGTGATATGGTAGAGCTCGCCCAGAGAGTAGAAAGTACCGAAAATAGAGCGTCAGAATTCGAACCCCGAGTAGAAACAGATACTCCTAGACAAGTTAGGCATTATAGTGATTCGGCTTATTCGGAGTGTAAGAACACCAGTAGTAGTGATAGCACAAGTGATGATTCAGAAATCAAGGTTGTATGTGACCGAAGGCGCAAGCGCGACAAAAATGTTACTTTCACTAACCGCCAGAGAAAAAATACGAAATTAAAAGACGATGTCATGCTTAAGGAAATTCAGTGTTTTCCTAAATTTCAGGGTGATCCTTCTAGTGAATCAATTCACAATTATTTACAAAAGCTAGAGCTTACAGCTCAATTAGCCAACCTTTCTGATAAAGCTCTGTTTAAACTCATTCCACATTTGTTGCAAGGAGTTTCATTAAGTTGGTACAATATCAGGAAAGACGACTTTACTAACTATGAGCAAATCAAACAAGCACTTATTGAAGCTTTCGCGGGAAAAGCTACAGTACAACACAGGCTATCAACCTGTAAAAGTACTAGGTTCGATCCCAAGGTACATAGTTCCGTACATGATTTCGCGCTAGATC
Organism: Thermobia domestica; assembly: GCF_964235325.1. Lineage (NCBI taxonomy): Eukaryota > Metazoa > Arthropoda > Insecta > Zygentoma > Lepismatidae > Thermobia > Thermobia domestica. The sequence goes on from NC_137458.1 coordinate 59,363,633, forward strand.
AATTCAATAAACTTCGTGAATTGACACCGCAATTGCCTGAATTTCTCATACTTACAGACGTAATACAGACTTTGCCTAATAGATTTAAAACTGAACTCTTTCTTCATTCATGTAATAATATCAGGGAGTTTTTGGCCGCAATTCAAAAATTAGAAACTTTACACGCTCAGCAAAGTCGTAGAGAGGAAAGATACAAGCAGGGTAATAATTATAATGGTAATCAAAATTTCGGTTTCCAAAGTAACCAACGAAATTTTTCGTATAATAAGAGTAATAATCAAAGGTACCAGGATCAGCGTGTAAATAATATGAGAATTGATAGGAATCAGAACCGAGGTCGTACGCGACATGACCATAGTAGAAGTAATAGGAACCGACCCTCGAGATCACGTGATCAGAGAAATAGTGAGGAACGGAACAGGAATCGCAACTCGCGCGATAATTCTAACACTAGACCTGAACGAAAGAACAATAATTCTAGGAATCGGCGAAACAATAGTACCAATAATGAAAGGGGGAATAATAATAGTAGAAATAACAATAATAGGCAAAATCATCACAATAGGAACAACTCAAACCGGTCAAACCGACGTAATGATTGGAATTCTGGCCACTCGGAAAACAATTAGAAGGCGGTACTGAGGACCGGGTACCGGCCAATACATACTATCCCACTGTAGGTCCAACTAAGCATTTTCTGGTATCGCATACTCACATTTGTAGTTTAAATAATCCGGATTTAGCTAGAAGTGACTGTGAGTCGGACACAGACTGTCTAGACCATTATATTAATGCGCAACCCAACCCTATCTCTGCTAAACTTAAAGTTTTAGTTAGTAATACTGAAGTTGAATGTCTGGCGGACACAGGCTCCGATACGTGCCTCATGTCTTTAGCGCTTTGGAAACGCATTAGCGCAGATGTGACGTCACCCAAACTCACTCCAGCTGATGATGTACTTTTAGTGGATTTCAGTGGGTCAACCAGAAGAAAAGTAAGAGGTTACACATTGGTCACTATTCAAATTGATAACATTTCTGTTTATGTAAAAGTTTATGTTACAGAATCTCTTAATCAGGATCTTATTTTAGGACTTGATGCACTTACTGCTTTGAGAAGCCAAATTAATCTTTCGGATGGTACGATTTCCATGGAATATAATAATTTGAAAACCATTATTAATCTTTTACCAGAAAATTTTGACTTTCAGGAAATCTCCGAAGATGAAGAGAGAGATACGATAGACAACAATTTTTCTATTTCAGCTGCCACTTTTGTAAAACAATGTGCTACAGACGAGCAGATTAGAGATGCTGTTAACCGCACTTTTAATTTAAACAACCGACAGAAAAGGCAATTATACTCTCTTTTATCACAATATAAGGATATTTTTACGAATTATCCAGGTCTCTGTAAAGACTTCGTTTATGAGATGGAGGTGAAAACTGACAAGCCACTAGTACGTAAACAATATCCCATCCCTCATAAGTATCTCCAAGATGTACGAGATGAGATTCATAAGTTATTAGAATTAGGATTAATTTGTCATTCAAATTCTGTTCACAGCAATCCTATCCTTGTAGTTCCCAAGAAAAACGGGAAACCAAGAATATGTGTTGATCTTCGCTTGCCGAACCGGTTTGTGGAACTTCGCCAAACAAAATCTGAGGGCATACAGGACTTATTATTAAAAGTAAAATGTAAACCTTTCCTTAGCTCCCTGGATCTTGTAAGTAGCTATAATCAAGCTTTGCTTACTCCTAAGTCCCAGGAATATACAGCATTCAATTTCGAAGGCCAGCATTACCAATATCGAGTCACATGTTTCGGTTACAAAAATGGTAGCAGTGTTTTAAACAGTATGCTCCAAAAAGTATTGGGACCAGAGTTACATGCTAAAATCTTACGATACATCGACGATTTGGCTTGCTTTACAGATAGTTTCGAAGAACATCTTGCATTGCTGAGACAAATCTTTGATAAGTTCAGAGAACACAACCTTACTCTTAACATTGAAAAATGTTCGTTTTGCACTAATTCAATATCTTTTCTAGGTTTCTTGATTACTCCCGAAGGTATCAAAAAAGATCCAAAAACCATAGAAGCGGTTCGTAACTTACCCAGACCCACCAACATTAAATCTTTACAATCCGTAATTGGTCTCTTTAATTGGTCACGAAATTTTATTCCTCATTTCTCAGAAAAAATGCAACCTCTTTTTCAGCTTCTCAAAAAGGGAAAACGGTGGCAATGGCTTGAAGAACACGAACAATCTTTTCAACAAGTTAAAGACGATATTTGTAAAGACGTTCTCTTGTCACACCCTGACTTGAATTTACCTTATTACCTAGAATCGGATGCATCCCGCTTGGGAGTCAGTGCAGTCCTATATCAGTACAGTGATGGACAGAAAAAGGTAATCCAGTTCGCTAGTCGGACTTTAACACCTGCGGAGTCTCGCTATAGTGTGAGTGAGATCGAATGTCTTGCAATCGTATTTGCGGTCCGAAAATGGCGTCAATTGCTAATTGGTCACCATGTTATTTTTATTACAGATCATAAAAATCTCAGTTGGTTAGATAAGGCCAAGCCTTGGAACACTCGTCTTCTTAGATGGTCCCTGGAATTACAACAGCTGGAGTACGAAATACGTTTTCAGAAAGGTTCCGAGAACCTTTGTGCAGATGCGCTTTCACGTCTCTTCCCTTCCAAAGAATTACCAACTAAACGTGTTCATCTTTTACAGGCTATTCAAGACAAAATCAAAAATATTTCAGTTGAAGAGTTACAGAATGCACAAAAGGAAGATCCTGATTATCTCCCCATTATTTCTTTCTTAGTAGGCGAGAAGATAGAAGAGCTTCCAAGGAATTCACGCAATTGGGAAAGATTTTTCAAACTCGATAATGGTATTCTTTTATACAGAGATTTTCATTTCCCAGACTCATATAAAATTTGCATTCCCAGGTCATTAGTAAATAACGTTCTCACAGCTTACCATGATGATTTAGATCACCCGGGAGTAGACAAAACGCTTCGGATCATCTCAAAATCATTTTATTGGAGCAAAATGAGATCAGATGTGAAGAAACATTTAAAGGATTGCGTGAAATGTATGCAATTTAAATCCGATCACCACCCACCAGCTCGTTTCTTGTCTACTAATCCTTATTCAGAACCTAGAGCTTTATTAGCCCTTGATTTTTTAGGCCCATACCCATCAGGCAAAAATGGTGCGCGTTTCGCACTAGTTACTGTTGATGTGTTTACTCAATATTGTACAGCTTACCCCTTGAAGAACGCCACTGCTACTGCAGTCATCAAGTGTTTATTTGATATATACATGCTACATTTAGGTATCGTGCAGGCAGTACTGACAGATAACGCTGCAGTGTTTCATAGCAAAAAGTTTCTATCTAAAATGCAAGAGTACAATATTAAAGTCCATCATACAACACCGTATCACCCCATGAGTAACATCACAGAACACTCTAATAAAATTCTTGTATCTACCCTTAGGTTATTATGTTGTCAGTCACATAATAAATGGGCCGAGAACCTGACGCAAGCAGTTCTGTTACATAACTACTCCATCGTTGAAAGTCTTGGTGTTTCACCAGCAAGTTTGTATCTTAATATTCATTTCTCTCGTCCCATTTTTAAGCATTTTGGTTTACAAGTATCTGAAGATTTTGATAAGGAAGACGGGATTAGTTGGTCTAATAAATTACTTATGGCAGACCACCGACAAAAAGCCATCATTGAAAAAAGGAACGCACGATGGAACGACAGTCAGCAACAGCGACGACGTTTAAAACAAGGAAGTTTGATTTTTCTCAAACAGCGTAACATCAGTAGCCTATTGAAAGGTGAAATATCAAAATTTTTTGATTTGTACCGAGGACCCCTTTTATGTGTTAAGGTCATTAATGACCGTGTTGTTGAACTTGTTGACCCTTCTTCAGGTGAATATTTAGGACTTCATTCGATAGACAGGACTAAGTTATGGGAACCTACCCCTGAAACCCGTGAAATTTGGATGGCCTTGGCACGTCGCCAACTACCAGAAGATCTTTTGCATGACCTTAATTTGTCACCTGTTAATGAAATTCAAGAACCAATCTCTTTTTCCCCTAGTGGAGAAGTCAACTTGTCAAACTCCGAAAACGACAAGTCTGATGAGAATAATTCAACTCCTTTACAGGTTAATAACTTATCAACCACCCGTTTGCTACCTCTTTATTTAGGAGATCCTTGGTTACATTATTACTTCAATTCAACATATTGGGAGCCTACGTGTATTCCATTAATCGCACCTAACCTTACCGGTGGACTACAATTACGTAGAAGCTATACAGAGAACAGGAATTAAAACAAATGTGAAGTGAGGTTCACTTCATTTTAAAAAAAAAAAGGCATCCAAGACTTTGTGTGTTGATACAAATTTTTCTGCCAGGAAAGCAATGCATTTCTTTTAATCTTTCTTTCAACTTTTAAGCGATAGATATTCATTCATTTTCTTTCTTTTGCTTTTAGTTTTTGATAGAACACCTGGACACGAAAAGAAGAACTACGCATTTCTTTTAAACTCATTTTTGCTTCCAGCTTTTAACTGTTCAGCAAAGAATAGATAACACGTTTTTCTTCCTTTGTTTTGATAAGATAATCGCTGCATTTTCGATCACCTGTTAATGTCGATGAATGACGGACGACACACAGCTGATTGATTCTTTGTGTGTGTGTATGTGTGTGTCTTTGCTCCGTGTAGCACTTCAGCTTTGCATTTGTGTTGGAAACCTTATCACTGACTTACTATTAGTTTAATGTCATTAATTTTTTCTTGTTTTATTTCAGATGTTTGAATTTAGATTTTTTAGTAAATAATTAAAGTATCACATACGTAGGGAGATTGCATTTATCCAAAAGCAATCTTGAACTAGTGGCGCAGTTCCGTATTCCCAGCTAGTGGGAAGATATTTTGGCGTTATAATATATATATTTTTATTGTTTTCAAATTTAAAAAAAAATATTTTTTTTAGAATCCCTTCCCACTTTCCAAATCCTTAAACATGTTATCATACGTATAACTCACAATTAATGTTTGATTTTCTTTTCAGAAAAAAAAAATATCGAGATGCTTAGAATGAGAAAATTTTTAGTTGTTAGTTATGTATATATTTCTGTATTTGTAAATGAAACTTAGTACGTAATCTCATGCGTAGAATATGAAACTTTACACTTATAATCAATGTTAAATTTATTTTTCAGTGTTAATCTTAGATTTTCGTTTTCATTTTGAAGTGTTTACTGTAATTTTATTGAACCTCATTTACGTCATTTACCCGATTTTGACTTATTTGAATTTCCAGGATGTGACATGATATATTTTGTTCGAAGAGAAAAGTTTAGAACGGAAAGTAGGCTAAGCCTTAAACAAGTGATAACAGACATTTCCTTGTTGGTAATAGAATGTGTAGGAATGTCGTGTGAATAGTATAATTCTCCGAACGAAAGCAGTAATCTTTTTATTTTAGAAGGAACTATATGAACAGATATTCTGATGATGAACGGTCGTTTTTCCCCTCATATTAATACATATGCGGAAATATGTTTAACTTCTATATTTTCTTGTAATTTCTAATTAACATTTTTTTCCGTCTTCTCTAGACCACTGAACGACCGTAGGGAAACTTCTTCGGGTAGGATATTTTATGGGGATAAAGATAAATATTTTTTTTTCAGGGAGGCAATTTTTCCTGGAATTGCAGATCTGTTGCAAAAATGGATGTGGCTAATCCATTGGATATTTCATAGCTAACTGTATTTTCGCCATCAATCGCAAAATATAGTTTTTCATTTCTCTTCTTCTTTTATAGTAACCCGTAACTAAGTATGCGTATTCTTAGGTTAAATATTTTGAGTATATTTTGATGTCTAGTAACATTTCAGTGAATATTTTAATGTTTATGAATCGTAACTATATTGTGTACTTGTATGCTAATGAGTTGTAATGTTTATTTTTCATGTTAATTTTGAGAAAATTGTATTTTAGTTCCAGTATGTCCTAGAAACTATTCGAATTCGATATAGATCCCGAATAATAAATTTATTTTCTTTCGAACAGCATGAAGCCATAACGATTTTTGAAAATTACTTTGTTAATTATTTCATATGCTCGATGACTGAATTTTAATATGTTAATAAGACCATTTTGAAAATTTTGTAGCGAAGATGCCTAAGGAAGCTTGTTACAGCTGTTTTGTAGGGAATTTAATCTTGATGTTTCGGACTGACCAGAAAGTTGTAATGTCGTTGACTATATTCTTGTTTGTATCTCATGTTTTTCTTTTAATAGGTCTCATGTATTTTGTCTTATAGAGACATATCTTTACGATGCTAGGAGAGCACTTGTATTTTGTGTGTTTACACATCTTTCCTAGGTGGAAGACAACGTTATGTTCCAGGGAACATACGTGTATTTTACTGAATATTAGTGTTGATATTTCAGTTATGTATAGAAACATTTTGTAAGTGCCTATGGTTGCCGGCCTTTCCTCGTTTCTAGTCTTGCCTCGCAGGTGTCGATGGCATATTGTGTGTGTAAGTACGTGTAGTATTACACATTTTTCCCACCTATGGTTTTGGTCAATTCATGGCATAATGACCATTTATTTTCAGGAATGTTTGGACTAGTGAGTCAACTTCCTTGATTCAGACCTTTGAAAAACTTGGATCAATATTGAATAGTTTTCAACATTTTAATTAATAAATTTTTTGCAGATAATACCCATCTATTTTGGTAACCCTACAATGTTTACGTTTATGGAAGTGAACAACAACCATTATTTTAGGCTTAAGCTAATAATAACTTTGTTTCAGAATAAAATCATTTGTTGTATTGAGCATTAGCGAACTAGAGTCTCGACGAGCAGATGGCATTTGATCTTATGGCGTGCCGAATTTCCTTCATACATGTCAACGAAATCACGATCTTTTCTTTGATATGCAGAATCATGCTTATTTCTTGGAATTACTATGAACGTCAATTTTGACACTTAAGTTTATTTTTTTTATTTTGAAAAACGATTTTTCGTTCTTTTCTGCCAAACAACACGAGGCACAGTAAAAAAAAAAAAAAAAAGGGACATACAGGTGAAAATCTTATTTTGTTTATATATTGTCAGTTTATCATGTGTTTACATTTCCATTCATTTTACTTTTTCAATGATTTTCATATTTTCCAAATATATTATAGTAATATCGAAACTTTAACAATAATTTTAATATTTTAGTACCTTTAACATGTTTTGCTATTTGCTTATTCATTCATATTATTATATTTTAAATACAGATATTAGTATATTTAAAAAAGAAGACATTTAAAAAATTTTATTGAGATATTTGATAATTCTTTAAATCGATGTTTTCATGAATAGTTATTGAGTGTGTATATTTATTTCATATTATACAAAATAAAGTGATCGAAACGGAACACTTAAACATTTTACGAAAAGAATTTATTAGTGTTTAAAAAAAAAGAGCATTTAAATAGCCCTATAACGTATTTACTTCGTATTATATCAAACAAAGTGATCGAAACGGAACACTCAAACATTTTACGAAAAGTATTTGCGTGTTAAAAAAAAAAATAAATAATAGCCCTACAAACGCTTTCTGCGAACTTTAAAAAAAAAAAAATTTATCATACAGGTGTTGTAACCGTACTTCGTTTCTCACACCAGTGTTAAAAAAAAAATAAAAAAAATCTCCCCTTCTCCCCTCATCAACTCCTCGTTGGAAAACCATGGAAGAATGGAGGATACTCAGACAGGAAGACAATATGATTTCAACATGTGAAGAAACGGAAGATAAGGAAACTCAACTGCACCAATTGTTCAAGAGGATCTTATTACTGTATGGAACATTTGGATTGGACATTGCTCATGCAGGAACCTCATCATGTTGTAGTGAGTGAACAAGATATTTAACTATTTTAAATAGCCCTTTTTCTAGGTGAAAAACCATTCATCGTTTATACACGTAAGTCTCACACCATATGACAGTGTTGCCAACTAACTTATTTTAAATTTTCAGGTGAAAAACCTAATTTTATTCGTACCTCGTCAGACGGCCAAGGGTTCTCAACCTGTCTACGTGTGCACTTGACAGGTCGTTCCACGTTTCAGACGCCATATATAACCGCTACCAGGTTATAGAAGGATTTTTTGTGGACACTCTATATATTTCGTCAAGACAGTGATCATTATTTTCAATTTATACTTTATTCTGCAACGCACGTAAGTTCTTTCTTTGGTGGGAATTGCTTCTTTCCCACACAATTGGACAAAGAAGTCTTTCATCGTTTTCTCATATATATATTTAAAACGTTGCTTTTGCTGAGAACATTTCAGCTAGTGACTAACCATTTCAGTGTTTCTCCCTGACTCATTATATACACAGTATATATTCTATAGTTATTGGGAACTGAATTAAGTGCTTTCGTTAATCGCTTATGGAAACATTATAATAGATTAGAGAAATATGGGCTGACCAGATGTCCCAGTAGCCAAAGTGGCACCGACTGCGTTGTATTCCAGTTCGTTATCTGTACTTTCTCACGCCAGTGTTATCGCCGCGTCTAGTGCATTATAGGCAGTTGACTAAAATTAACATAAATTGTTTTCCGTATTCTGTTTGTATGTGCATACAGGTGAGTTAACCGAGTGATTTTTGAAATAAACTGCCAACACTTTTCCGTTGACCATTGCAACCCGTAGCTTGAGCTTGGAAGCTCGAGGAGTTTGACTCCAGGTCTGGAAGATGCAACCACGCATCTCGCGTTGAACTTCAAACATAAGTTGTGAAGGGGCACAAGCTATTTAGCCGGTGAAGGACGATTTCTTACGGCTAGCCCCAACTAGTGAAATCCCAGGTCCGCAGACCTTGTGCGTTTAAAAAGTTATATACGCGCCCACCAATATCAGTATTCCACTGTACAGATCTTCTTTTCGAAGATTCACCTTTACGCTGCAGGACTGTTCAGCGTAACAACTGGATTCATCGTGGGACGATCCAGACAACTTTTCCCCAGTGCGAATCCCCCAAGTGTGTTAATGGTGTGAGCAAAGTATTTATAGTGATATCTGAATTATAATCATATATATATATAAAGGGCTATATTTCCCAAAAAGGGCAAAACGTAATTTCAGCGGCAAAATTTATTAGTGTTCAGTGTTGTGTTCATTTCTCTTCGTTATTTTTTTTCAAAATAGTGTTCTAATAAATAAGTATAGTGTCATTTAACCCAATGTGTTTTCGTTGTTTGTATGAGTGATATTTGTGTGCGTTATGGTCTGGATGACCGTCTGATCGTCCGTGAGGTTTTCGAGACGAGACACCCGAACCTCTCGGCGCCTAATGCTCATATTATTGAGACCGACGAGCTTTTTGGAAACAGTTTATAACCTTTCTTAAAGAGGTCTTCGTCATCCTGTCCAGGTAAGTTAAAGTATCAGAAGTATACTTATTGGTAATACCATGAGCCAAGGACAGCGAACAGAACTCCTGTTGGTTATACCCTAAATGAAAAAAATTAGAAATTATACTTAACTGTATCACTCCCTTGATATATATATATATATATATATATATATATATATATATATATATATATATATATATATATACATATATATTACCTAGTGTAAAGCATAAAATTAACATCACCAGTTTCTCGTCGTTTTCGGATGTAGTTTGTATTTCTTGAATATTTCATATCTTCACCTCTGGCTGGAGAATTGCCACAGACGTAAGTACCTAAAAAGAGTAAAACACATATGCACACATTATGTTACAGTCACATGGAGTTACCACATGTCGCGACTACAGAGAAAATGTTACGCGCCCCAACATGACTTTGTTGGGATTTTAAAATGTTCTGACTATCATGGTTTTGAAGTTGGTCAATATTATTATTTTTTAAAATTGAAATTTAGTTTTCACATTATACAGAGCATTCAAAATAACAGGGAACTTCACAACAGCAACATATAGGCTATACACAGGCTAAGTATTATTTAAGTTGGTTATAGGACCTATATGATTAACGAGTGATCGTATATTGTTTCACTTTCCTTTTATGAATTAACTATGATTCGCTCTTCACTAGAACGTCTTATACTATCTTATTATTGAAGAAAGACCTCTTGTACATTTTCTTGCCCATTAGCTACATGAAATGACCTTACATTTTGCCCAGAGTATGATTTCCGGTGGGAGCTCATGTGTTCAGATCCTACGTTAAGCTGTAGGTCCTCGTCTCATATAGTATCGCTGCTGAATTTCAATCCAACCAACCAATCAAAGCACATTTTGCTTTGGAAAGGTGGCAACCCTAAGTCATAGACACACTTCTTTCTGCATTCTACGTTGACGTTCGAATTCGTACGAATAACAATTAAATTGGGAGGAAGTCGAGAATGAGTGCTGCTGTAGTCTGTGTTACACTTCATACCAGAACATGAGCGTCATTTGTGGAGAGCAGAGGGCAATTGGCCTCCCCTTTATTTTGTAAATTGTATCCTGATACACTAATAAAAAGAGTGTGTAAGACTTACGTCAGTGGATCTTCTTCCCCCCCCCCACTGGCATAATCTGAAATGACGCTACTGCACCAGAAGCAGGAGAAAAGAAAGTCGGTTGAGCAGGTTTAGAGGAGAAAAATAAAGAAAAACTACAAGAATTCAATAACTATAATAATTTAATAAACTACCATTCTGTACTGTTGTAAATGTAGCATTTGATAATATCATACTTCTGTACAGTATAATTTAACAGCACACTATAACACCTGGTTTTTCCTCCTTATTAACATTAAGTTTTCTTCACATTTCTGGAAATTCTTATGTGGCTGTCAACCCTGCAAAACATTCTTCTTGGTTCCCTGCACCGAGCGAGAACCTCCCACTAACTCTGGGCCGCGATTTCAAGTTTTTCTCAGAAATTGTTGTCTGTATACTTTTATCTAGCTTACAGTTTCAATTACCTAAATACAAGAGATGCATAATAATTAAAGGTAGGTCTCATATTCACCCGATAAATTGGCATTTTAAATATCTCTTTCTCTATGAGGATTTATTATGGAAGCTTTTAGTACGTGCGTAATAAGTGAAAATTAGCAGTGAGCAAGAAGTCATTCTACATTTATAGCTACTATGCACACCAAATTTTCTCGTTGTGGGTTCGCATAGTAGATATGGACAATCATGAAAGGTAATGTTGAATCATAAGTGAAAAATAAACCTTTGGAACTAATATCTTTTAAAATGAACTAAACTCAAGAATTATTTTTCTTTTTGTGTGTTTACTGAAGAAATCAGACTAACTATATGACTAAAACCATTAGGCGCAATTTAGTCGTCACATAAACTGCCTTACTCATAAACAACTACCGGTACTTTAAGTGACGTAGTACATAATAATGCACTCAACTGTAGAGTATAATACAGCGCTCAAAGCTTTTAGTCTTATAGCAATTTTTTTATTTTATCCCACAAATAATTTCCTTTTAAGTGCATATAAACGCTAGTTTTTTAAAGTTATTTTTTCCGGTTATTATATACAATATTCTGCAATGAATTGTTTACTCCAATTCCCCTCCATTTGAACCTTCCCTTATTTCAATGTGTGAGTTCACATGTTTTACTTTCTAAGAACTTTTTTTTTTTTTTCTACAAGAGATGTAACAGCTTATTCAATATTTCCACAGAAGAGTATACGGCATTCAGAGCGCAACAGAATCAAGTCACATTATCATACTGAGAAAAATCCGTTACCCCGATAGCGGTATATTGCACAAATATATGGAATCCATATGTTCACTGCCGAAATCTGTACGAAGCATATATTATAGATATGCTACATACGTGTTGCCTTTTTCCCGCTTACGTGATACATCATGTCGCTGCAGGATGTCTGACATCAAACAGTCTTCCGTATATCACATACGTATACGTATGTTACATACGTCACCTATATGTTATATACGTGCATCTGTATGTGAGACCTTTAACGCCTATATACAGTTCTTTCTTTCATACGGAGGGTACATATAGATGGAATATTTATACGGAAAGTATTATAAAACATATGCTTTTAGTTATACCTTTGCTACAGGATGTTACAAGTGAAGTCCAAAAAATACAGGATTTACGCATGAAACCTACGTTTCTACCTACCCCACATACGTTTTTTTCTCTGTGCAAAGATATGATAAAAAGAGATAGAGTTTTCATGGAACACTTAAGTACATAGTAACGTTTACACTGTTTTTTTTTCTTTTTATTATAAAAGTTACAATATCTGAACATGAATCTTTTAAGCAGGAGCGTTATTTCAGATTTTGTTTCAAAAGTATGAAAAATTTTGGAGCTAGTATTTAAGTGTGTAAAATTTAAGTTGCAAGATTGGACTCTGCCAACAACCAAACAAAAGCATTTTAAACATCACAATACTCAAAGATAATGTTAACAAGGTAAGCAATCATAAATGTTCTTTCAATGTGACACCGTGATTCATTGTCTTTCTTTTTTGAGGCAGAAGTTCCACATGAGTAACACTTCTTGCCTTAACAAATACAATCAACATAATATATATATATATATATATATATATATATATATATATATATATATATATATATATGGTGGTTATGGCTCCATTTTGTTTGAGGCTGATGAACTAGGACATCGCCATTCAGCACATTCTGCTACCTGGTAGATTTAAAACGGAATCAGTTCCAAGGACATGCATATTTAAGACAGGGACTAGGTAACTAAATAACACATAGTAATTCGCGCATTTCAATATCACAATTTTAAAAATTAATGTCTTGATGTAAGCGTTTGAGTTTAACGTCCCACACTTACAAACCGCGAGACCGCGGTGGCTCAGTGGTAGAGCGTTCACCTCTTATGCATGCGGTCCCTGATTCGATCCCAGCTGGAGCCTAATGATGGGAAAATACCCGAGAAAATATTTTTCGGGAATATTCCCTGGAAAGATTCCCAGAAATAGGAATATTTCGGGAATTTATGTACAAACACAAAGAAAATAGCATTTTATTACTATATTATGATTTCAAATGTAAATTCGTTTTCTAATCACAGTATATTTATTAATGTTGTCTCCAAAGGACTCTTTAAAATATATATTCTGAACAATATTATGTTAATTTATTATATTTAGATAGTACACATAAATGTAACCTATATTTACTTACAATATGTTTTATACTAGTAAATATGTTGAAAAGAACATTTGGTAGAGGAAATCCACATACTTTCATACCGCTAAACAGTTTAAAATTATATGCAAGGGGATTTTCTAAACTTGCTTCTACTACTGATATTATGAACATATTAATTTTTTAAATATTATAAACAAATTAGGTTGAGTAACTGCCAGAAAACACATGTCTCACCATTTTATCAATATTTGCACATACATATTTATGTCCAAAATATTTGCAAGATACTGACTTATCTTTAGAATTTTGCACGTAACATTGCTACACATGACCTTTCTTCCTACTCATTTCTCCAAATTTCATGCGTTAATTCACATGTAAGAGAAGTCCGAGTACCTCTTCAGAAATTCGAGTCAGAGACAGGAGACAGACTGACGTCTATTACTAACAGTGGTTCGGGGTGTATTAATAGTACTTCATCTCTATTTCTACATAATTTCTACATTAATTTACAAACTGGTTCCTTTTCATCGTTTGTAAATTAGTATTTTCGTGCAAATCAAATGGAAGTAAGAAAATCATGCTATTAATTAGTTATATAAAGTACGGTCAACAATTTTATTTTTAACCTCCAACTCGCTTGAAACCTAGAAGTAAATGATAATAAATGAAAATGAAGTAATTAGTCATGTAGTTCTTCTAATTTGGAAAATAAAGTAAATAAATGGAAATAAATTCCTTCCCGGGAATTTATATGCCAGGGAAAAAAAAACGGGAATATTCCCATTTTTTATTTTCCTTCCCACTGGGAATATTTCCATTGCTCATCACTACTCACGCTAAGTGAACTTTGTGCTGGGCGTGGGTTTCCTCAGGATTCTCCCGTTTCCTCCCACTTTCTTCATTCCACCATTTCATTCATTTCTCATAATCACTGTCTCCTTTAGCCTACCCGCCATAAGCGTGGGACGTAAAACTCAAAGATTTAATTTTATTACTTACGGACCAAGGCTAAGAGAAACGGCGATGACGAGATAAGTGATAATGATGGAATGACGAAAATCAGAGGAAACGGGAAAATCTTCGGGAAAATCCACGCACATGATGTTTGCCCACGTCAAAGACCACTTGGCAAAGAGTTATGATTGAACCAGTGACCGAAATAGGAATTGCAACTCAATGCACCTGAGTGGGCGCGGTGACTCAGTGGTAGAGCGTCCACCTCCGGTGCTTGGGGTCCCTGGTTGGATCCCCGCTCGCGATGTGTGGACATTGTGGTGGACAAACACCGTGCTCGTGGGTTTTCTTGGGGTTCTCCCGTTTCCTCCCACTTTCTTCATTCCACCATTTCATTCATTTCTCATAATCACCGTCTCCTTTAGCCTAACCGGCATAACCATGGGACGTAAAACTCAAAGATTTCATTTCATTTCAATGCACCTAAAAAAAAAAAAAAATGTTTCCTTAAAATTGATTTACTTCCAAAGTACTTACCATAAACGAATACTGCTGTGACGAGTAACAAGCTCCACATCATCGACTGACATTAACTTCCAGTTTGTATTTCGCTCTCCAACACCTGTTCTGGTGCACATCAGATAGCGTGACTTTCCCACTTATACCTGATTCTCTCATTTCCTATGTCTATAATATGTGCACAAAGGCACAGTGACCTTGCACTCATTTTGAAACTATATTACAAAAGAAAAAAAAATATTCCATTGCTTTATTTGGTGATTTCCTCAAACAGTTCAAAAGTGCACAAAAGATAATTCATGTTTGACGAGTGCAACAGCAGGGATTTGTAACCTCTTAAACGTCTAGGACTACTTAAGAGCAGTGTTGTCAACTAATTTTCCGAAAAGTCAGGAATAATTTTATTGAAAATCCAGGAGACACATCTTACTATTTAAAGATGTTAATTAGGAAGATTATTTTTTTTTACAAGACAAACAGTACATCCGTCAATGATTATACTTACCAATAAAAGGCTAACCCTCTTCATCTGCGTACATGTGAACATTGATTCTGCTGGTGAGAGAGCAATTCACAAGGAATCCGTAGCAAGCGGTGTTGGGAGTGAACCTTTTTGTGTGTGGCAATCCTCGCAAAGTTTGGGTATCCAGTCTGTTTCTTTGTTGAGTTGAGTTGATTTTGAGTTGAACGCCCCGTTCAGCAGTGAGGCTATATGAGACGTGGACCTACTGATTAACGTGGTGTCTTCATCAAATTTACGGTAGAAACCACTATTTCTACACCGGCATTTGAGTGAGGAAGACAAAGCGCAGACATAAATGTGGATAGATTCGAAAACATTAACTAGTTGTCTATATGTTTTATTTATTTACTGACGAGCATCCAAAAATCTTCAACAGAAACATTATTTTCAGGTTTCAAAGCTGTGTTTCGCAATAACCACCGTGAAACACATATCTTTCTCGGATTTCATCTAGTGCTTCAATTTAAAATTCAAGACATCTGAGTTTACAATCTCACAGTCCATCATTTGGGAGGTTTCTTTATACCACGGATAGGGAAACTTTCGCTCCAAATTACATTTCATCCATAGATAAGAACTTCCTGAGGTTTCTGAAGTCTACACAGAGAAAAATCCGTTCTTCGGACAGCAGTATATTGTACAAATATGCGGTATCCTCTTGCTTACTATAGAAATCAGTACGGAGCATACGTTATCCATATGCTACATAGACACTGCCATTAGATGTTACATCATACCGTTGCAGGATGTCTAAAATCTAACAGTTTTCCGTATATCACATGCATATACTTATGTTATATTCCTGAGCTATATATTATATACGTCCATTTGTATGTGAGATCCTGACCGCCTACATTGTTTCATACAGAAAGTACGTATAGATCGAACACTTATACAGAAAGTATTATAAAACATGCGTTTTCAGTTATACGTCTGCTGTATGTTAAGTCCAAAAACTACAGGAATTACGCATGTAACCTATCTTTTTAAGTATGCCACATACAAGTTTTTTTTCTCAGTGTACACTGCTCGACGTCAATTGTTATTAGATGAAGACATTGCTTGAGATCTGTTGTTATTAGGCGAAGACATTACTGGAGGTCTGTTGTTATCAGACGAGGACGCTGCTCGAGGTCTGTTGTTATCAGGAGAAGACATTGCTCGAAGTCTGTTGTTATCAGGCTAAGACACTGCTTGAGATCTAGTCTTATCAGGCGAAGACACTGCTCCAGGCGGCTATCCGTTGTTGTTGTTCTTATTTTAGATTTTGTATTCTTCAATCGTGAACTTACAAGGAACGGATGCAAATCGTGACATTTAGATATTTATGCACATTGGTACCCTGACTGATTGTGGATCGCTAATCATCGTGGGGATAGTCACTCGGTGCGGAAATGCCTTGTTTACCTGCTATGTATAATGCATATACCAAGCAGCGACTGAGTGAGGCTGTGCCAAGTTATACCCCTAAAGTGTCGGAAAAAGGCAGAAAATGAAAAATGTATGCAGGTAAACTGATAACTACGGGAGGTGGACACATGACCATGAACACGGCAGTAATGCCGCACAAGCAATGTTGCCATCCCGACACAAACTTATATCTTTTTAAATAGAACGTATACCATTTTATGGCACTAAAACAATTTGCATAAAACGTGAAAGAAAATAAGGAAAAGGCATACTTTCCGTATTATTAGTGTTGTCTACTAAGGGAAATATGAGACTCTAAAATTGAGAAATTATGGTGTCCGTACAGAGAAACGAACAAATGTATCCTCGTCGCCAAAAGTGCCTTTACATCGCCGTGACGGGTATGTGACAGCGCAGTACATTAAAGAAGGGATGGTTGCATAAGAATTTGTGATTAATTTTGAAGAGTTTTTATTTTGACTAGGAAAATAAAGTAGGTATAGGGAGTAAAGACACAGATTTGAAGCATCAGTGCACTGTCATCTCTGAAAAGATTCGTATTATTGCCTTATATGTTAAGTTAAACACCACAACATCTGTCACTGATAGCGTAGATCATCTTACTTTTTAAAATTGCCTCTGTAGCCTATTTGTCCATACATTAATCTCCAGACATGATGTATAGAGAGGAGAAAGAAAGAGATACAACATCTGTAAGATTTATGTAATTCACTAAGGGACTATAGGAAACGACTAAGCTAATTACTGCTACTAGCGCTTTTTAATCTTCAGGGATTTACTACATGTTCGCAAAACATTATTCTAAGTCCTAAATCTGTGCGTGAATTATTTCGTTCGCCTCACTGTAATTATTTTAGAATGGAAACTGATTACGCTGAACGTGAAAATGTTTCTCGTAAAGCAAGGGCCGTAATAAATGTAAATAAGGTTCTCATTATTATATAAAACACATAAGTATTTATTCCGTGTATAGAACAATATAATACAGTAACTAAACAACATCATAATCACTAACGCCCGCAGGATTTTTTTCAACGGGTGGAGGGGAAGTCCGATATAGAATGTTTCGTTTTATTCCCTATATATATTAACAGTCATAACATTTATCATTGATAGCGTATATTGTCTTTCGCCACTGTAGCTTATTAGTCAGAACATTCATCTCCAGACATGATGTCGAGAGAATAGAAAGAAATAGATATGAACAGTGGTGTAACTAATTTTACTGCGCCCTGGATCGATCGATCATCGATTTACTCATACTCCCCCAGGCCCTCTGCCACAGGTATTTCAGCTGCTGCGTTATATATATGGTTCCATGTTAGAAGGGCCAAACAAAAGGGCAAAGACAGAAAGATCCGAGTCAAAAGGGCCCTGTGTCAAATGGGCCCGGGTCGAGATGGCCCCCTCGCTACAAAAGGGCCCGAGTCAGAAGATCTCCGCAACAACAGGGCACGAGTCAAAAGACCCTGCGTCAAACGGGCTCGGATCAAAAGGGCCCGAATCAAAACGCCCCTCATAAAAGGGACCCGGGTCGAAAGGTCTCCGCAACAAAAGGGCCCGAGTCAAAAGGCCCCGAATCAAAACGACCCTCATAAAAAAGCCCGAGTCAAAAGGGACTCCGCTACAAAAGAGCCAGAGTCAAACGACCCTGCGTCAAAAGGGACCGAGTCAAAAGTGGCCGAATCAAAACGCCCCTCATAAAAAGAGTCATAGTCAAAAGGAGCCCACGAGAAAAGGATCCGAGTCAAAGGCCCTGCGTCAAATGAGCCCGGGTCAAAAGGGGCTCTGCCACAAAAGGGTCCGTGTGAAAACGACCCCACATCAAAAGGTCCCGGGTCAACAGGTCTCCACAACATAAGTCCCGAGTCAAAAGGGCCCGAATCAAAACGCCAGTCATAAAAAGGAGCAGAGTCAAAAGGGGCCCCGCTACGAAAGGGCCCGAGTCAAACGGCCGTAAGTCAAAAGGTCGCGGATTAAAAAGGCCCTAGTCAAAAGGGGCCAAATCAAAATGCACCTCAAAAAGAGCCCGGGTCAAAAGGGTTCCACGACAAAGTTACCTGAGTCAAAAGACCCTGCGTCAAACGGACCCGGGTCAAATAAAGCCGGAGTCAAACGGCCCCGCGTCTAAAGGGCCCGGGTCGAAAGGTCTCAACAAAAGGGCCCGAGCCAGAAGGCCCGAATCAAAACGCTCCTCATCAAAAGGGCCATAGTCAAAAGAGTCTCCCGACAAAAGACCCGAGTCAAAAGGACCTGCATTAAACGCGCCTGCGTCGAAATGGGCCCCGCTACAAAAGGGCCCGAGTGAAATCTGCCCCACATCAAAAGGGACCTGTTCAAAAGGTCTCCACACCATAAGGGCCCGAATCATAATGCCCCTCATAAAAAGGAGCCGAGTCCAAAGGGGTCCCCCTACTAAAGTGGCCGAGTCAAACGGCCGTGCGTCAAAAGGGTGCTGGTTTAAAGGGCTGGAGTCAAAAGGGGCCGACTCAAAACGCCCCTCATAAAAAGAACCCAAGTCAAAAGTGTTCCACGACAAAGGGACCCGAGTCAAAAGGCCCTGCGTCAAATGGACCCGGGTCAAATAAAGCCGGAGTCAAACGGGCCCGCGTCGAAAGGGCCCGGTCGAAATATTTCCTCAACAAACGGGCCCGAGCCAGAAGGCCCGAATCAAAACGCCCCTCATCAAAAGGGCCCGGGTCGGAATGTCTCCGCAACAAAAGGGCCTGAGAATCGTTTGTTAACACAACGCAAAAATTTGAGATTTAGATAGCGATAATAAACATAACAATTATAATGATGTCTGCAGAATTTTTGTGTATACTGGTACGGAATGACAACCAACGTCAGTAACAGAGGCGACTCTTGAGGGAAGTGACATTGGTAAAAATTAACATTTTACGAACGCAATCCACAAGAAGTTAACTGCACAAATGTATGATGGAATTTCATTTACGGTGGAAAACATTAACGGTCTCAAAACAAAAGATCAAACAAAACTAGTGATGAGCGCAAGAGTCTTGGTCTTGCAGTTTTTGCAAGAGTCTTGCATGCAAGACCAAGACCAGGAATCCCGATGCAAGACCAAGACCAAGACCAAGGGGTGCAAGACCAAGACCAAGACCACACCTGCAAGACCAAGACCAAGACCAAGACCAAGACCAAGACCAAGACTCTTGCGCAAGAGTCTTGCACAAGTACCGTTTCGGTGGTAGAGCAGTCACATGTGGTTATACGGGTCCCTGGTTGGATTCTAGCATGCGCCATGGAAACTTTTTAGTGGGCAAACACCGTGTGCGTGGGTTTTCTCGGTAGAGACCTGCATGAGCCGGGCCTTGCCCGAGACCCGAAGCCCGGCCCTACCCGCGGGCCGGGCTTGGGCGGGCCGATTCTATTATTTCTTTGAGTCGGGCCGGGCTTGGGCCGATTAATTGCAATTCTTTAACCCTCGAGAAGTCGCGCTGAAAAAGTAACGCGAGTAGTCGCGCGCGGTCAAATGGACCGAACGAACATAATGTGTTGCAAAAATCGTTTTAAACAGTTTTCTTGTATTAGAAACGTAATTTTGTATATTTTCTGATTAAGAGGGAATAACATTTTTATTATTATAATAAGTTTTACAGTAATAACTATTAGAGAAACCTACAACTAGACATGTTATTTTTTTATTTCTCATTTGGAATAAAATGTTTTTGTCGTTACATATTTCTTTAGATAGATAGCTACGCACTGGTTTTATTGAAAATTCTAAACCTGATGATGATCTTTTGTTTTTGTCAACTTTGGTTCGTCTAAAATTAGAAATGCAATAGTAAATTAGTTAAAAATATACTATATAAACATAACAATAAAACAAAGCTTCACAGCGCATTTTACATTGAATTAGAGCTCAGTCGTAGCTTAGCGGTTAGCATACACGCCTTTGGCGTGGGACTGCCGGCTCGATTCCCGGTGGGACCTCATGTGGTTCGGATCCTTCGTTAAGCAGTAGGTCCACGTCTTACATAGCCTTGATGCTGAAAAGGGCGCTAAATTGAAATCAAATCAAATTTACATTGAATTATTTTAAGGTCCTGTTATTTTGAAACTTCACCTATACAGCACTACATTGAATTATTTTAAGTTATCTTCAAATTTACACTGTTCTACACTTCGTCGTCGTTTATTTCGTCCCCTCTTGCTCTGACTACATTCGGGGAATCGCTGGTCATTTCTGGGTTTAAGGTCTTCAGATTCGCTCGCAGACTCCTCACTTGACCTTTCGTGTTCACTCATATATAAATATTCGTTATGATCTTCCTCAGACAAAGCTTCCACGAGATCATGTCGGCTGATTTATCCAAATAGTCAATGCCTAACATTTCCCTCCGTTGTTTTAAGCTGTTCAGTTCTAATTTTCTCTTTTCTCATACTTGGTATCAGTTTGTTAACTCTGTCGACCTCTCTTCCGTCCATTAAAATAATATTTATGTTTATAAAGCTTAAACACCTCCAAAGCAAAGGTCACGTGCAGAGCGAAACACTGAGAAAAAACATTACACGGTTAGTCGCGCGCGGTGGAAAGCACCGCAGAATCACTAAACAATCACTAGTACTTAAACTAAACAACGGATAACGGAGTGATTGAGCAGGAATGTTTGGGAAGGTGAGGGGCAAGATTAGCTAGACGGAGAAGTCTGTCGGACAAACAGAATGGACACACGATCGAAAATAATTTCCCTGTGGTGCTTTTGACCGCGGCGCGACTACTCGGGGGTTAATAATTATTGACATTCGTTAAACGATAATTAGAATAAAGGCAAACGTTGAAGAAGTGTGCCCGTGAAAAATGTTATAAAATGAAACTTCGAAAATTTATCGGGCCCGGGCCGGGCTTGGGCCAAGAATTTTAAAAAACTTATAGGGCCGGGCCGGGCTCGGGCCGAAAATCTCCAAAACGTTTCGGGTCCGGGCTGGGCCGCGCCTACATACATTCGGGCTGGATTGGGCTCGGGCCAAAAACTTCGGCCCGTGCAGGTCTCTATTTCTCGGTGTTTTGATGTTCCCTCCTACTTTCTTCAATCCACTATTTCATTCATTTCTCATGAATACCGTCTCCCTTAGCCCCAATGCATAATCGTTGGACGTTAAACTAGATATTTCGTTTCGTTTTAAAACATATTAGTGGTGTTTTTCTTCCAAATATCCAAATTAATATCGAAATAACATTTTCATGACATTGAAAAAACTTAATACATGTAACCGCAAGTTTGATTTCATGGGCAGATGCTTATACGTTGAATAATTGTTTATCAATATAACTTTTAGCATTCTTAGGTATACGACACATCGAGGGTTGAGCGATATAACATTATCCTACAACAATAAATCTATGTCATAAAATTGAAAGTGACTATTTTTGTGACTCCTAATCTCTTGAACCACCCAACCGATCTCGATCAAATTTTCAACACAGATGGAGTTTGAGCCTGGGAGTGTTTTCATCATTTCACTTTGACGGTAAGCTTAGGAAAGGGGAGAAGGGGGAGTTATAGAATAATAAATAAAACTTAACAACTTCAACCAAACGAGTAATCTCGATCAAATTTTTAATATAGAGGAGGTTCAAGCCTGGAATGTTATATGTCAGTTCACTTTGGTGGTAGAACCTAGGGGGAGAAGAGCGAAAGGGTATATATATATATATAACTTAATAACTCTTGAACCACCTGACCGAACTCGATCTTATTTTAAGATAGATGAGGATTGGGCCTGAGATGGTTTTTATCAAATCACTTTGATCTTGAAGTTTCGGGGAGAGGGAGAGGAAAGATATTTAAAAATGATGGAAAATGACCGACATTGAAATGGAATCTATAGTTTTGGAGACCGCTAAGGTAAACAATGATACTTCCGGTGCTGTTTAAATCAAAATTCAGCCCCGTAGCTTGGCGGAGGGGAGGGGAGATATATAAAAATGATCGAAAATGGCGAATATTAGTGTCGAATCCATAGTTTTCGAGGTCGCTGAGTTGAATACTGAGACTTCCTATACCATTTACGACCAAATTCAGCCTCGTAATTTGGGGAAGAGGGAGATGCATAATAATGATTAAAAATGACCAAATATTAGTGCCGAATCCATAGTTTCGTGGTCTCTGACACGAACAGTGACACTTGTGATGCCGTTTAAATCCAAATTCAGCCCGGCAACTTGGGGAGGAGGAAGAGAGGGAAACATAAAAATAATCGAAGATGACCGATATTAGAGAGCGCTTTACTAATAGTAAAAAAAGTGATTGACTAACGATATATATATATATATATATATATATATATATATATATATATATATATATATATATTATCATTATTATTATTATTATTATTTTAGTTTAACCCAACAAAGTAGATACTTGATGCTAGTAATCCATATTCACAAGTGAGACTTCAAATAACTTGGAGTTTGATGCCCTTATTTTGTATTTCTAATACAGGTCAACAGTATTTATATAAATTGAGTCTACACAAAAAACATAGACAGTTGAGTTGTTTTCAGTTTTCCCTCAAATTATTCTAAAATATTAAGAGGTTTGATTATAATAATTATTATTTTAATTTTCTTTCCCTCTTTTTTTTTTGTCAATATTGCTAAACATATCATCATCGTAATAGCTATTCTGCTATTATTGGCAGGTTATTTGCTTCAACAGACAAGGTTTGACGTTCGGTGGTCCTCAGCTGGTCTCTTCGTCTTGACGTGGCAATTTTCTGTTTCAATACCTTCCTTCAACTAGTCTGCTTTGCTCCCTCCCTCTTTTTCCTTCCACAATACTCTCTAGCAAGTCCCTTGTAATACAGTTCCTCGTCAGCCAATATATTAAACAGTTCCCTTTCCCCCTCTTAACAATATCTAAAATTCTTCTTTTTTTCTCCTACTGCTAATATTTCTAACACATTCGTTTTCGTTCAACACGGCTAATTCTCTCCTTTTTTCTCCATGCCCATGTTTCGAAAGTCTGCAATTTTTTCATCGCTTTTGCGTAATGTGAATGTCTCTGCCCCATGGAAATGAAATGAAATCTTTGAGTTTTACGTCCCACGGTTATGCCGGTTAGGCTAAAGGAGACGGTGATAATGAGTGATGAATGAAATGGTGGAATGAAGAAAGTGGGAGGAAACGGGAGAACCCTCGCACACGGTGTTTGTCCACCACAAAGTTCACTTGGCGGGGGCTGGGATCGAACCCGGCACCTCAAGCACCAGAGGTGAACGCTCTACCACTGAGCCACCGCGGCCCCCTCTGCCCCATGGAGTACATATTGGAATCAGTAAAACAAAAATTCAATATTTAATTGGAAGTTTGTTTAATACAAGAATTAGCTAATCGTGGTTGGAAAGAAAAATCTGACGCCTTTAGAGTGTAAAAATAATTTTGCAATTCATGGTATTTCAATAATCTGTGCCGTCTGATTTTCTTTCATGCGAAACAGGGGTAGCCTCCTCAGTTTGGAACCAGTGGAATGTTGGATCTGTTAAAAAATATATATATAAACAGATTACGAAACCCTGTGATTTAGGCATATCTTATAAGTAGTGAAGCATGGGCACCCATTAAAAAAAATAAAGGTCATAACCTATGTTGTACGCTATCATACTTACACGACGTTAAATTATATTACACTTAGAAACATACATTGTATTTCCGTTACTACTGGTGCTTTGTAGAGTTTATTATCCCTTATATCCATAGTAAAATTTACCTATGAAAAGCTTGAGATTTCTTAAATGCAAAGAGCTCCTCCGTGGCTAAGCGGTTAGCGTACGCGCCTTTGGCGTGGGAGACCCGGGTTTGATTCCCGGCGGGAGCTCATGTGGTTCGGATTCCACGTTAATCAGTAGGTCCACGTCTCATATAGCCTCGCTGCTAAAAGGGACGCTAAACTAAAATCAACTCAACTCAACTCTTAAATGCAAGACTTGCAAGACTCTTGCATGCAAGACCAAGACCAAGACTCGATGTGCAAGACCAAGACCAAGGCTCGATGTGCAAGACCAAGACCAAGACCTTGCGTTGAGTTGATTTTAGTTTAGCGTCCCTTTCAGCAGCGAGGCTATATGAGACGTGGACCTACTGATTAACGTGGAATCCGAACCACATGAGCTCCCGCCGGGAATCGAACCCGGGTCTCCCACGCCAAAGGCGAGTACGCTAACCGCTTAGCCACGGAGGAGCTCAGACCAAGACCTTGCATTTGCTCATCACTAAACAAAACACATCAATCACTTTTTGTTCATTGTTATGCATGTTGTGATTATTATTATTATTATTATTATTATTATTATTATTATTATTATTATTATTATTATTATTATTATTATTATTATTATTATATTACTTTTATTATTATTACCATTTTTATTAATAATAATATGCAAGGTCAGTGGTAGCCCATGCCTTCAAACCAGTATACGCCACTGTTTGAAACTATGAAGTCTACATTAACATAGGTCGTCTTTCGATCATTTTATGTTCGAAGGTGTGGATGGGTGTCTTACCCCTTCCCCTAAAGCATGAAAAGCAAACACAGCCAGGGGCAGAGAGAGAGACACACACAGAACACACAGCTCGCTGTGTACCTGCAAGAGACCTATGGGTAACTATAGTTGCCCTCTTGTTACAAGGTGTTGAGTCAGGTAGTATCAAGGTCAGTTCCTGCAGTTGAACACGAAGTTGACTGTTAGAAAACAGAAGCATATAACTAGTCTCATCTGTTTACTTTTCACGAATATTTTTCACCTTCATGTGTACAGATCACGTCTGGCGTACATTTAAAAGGCATGCTGTGTCAAGTATATATTTCCAAAAAGATATGAGTACTCAAAAGGCAAAAGCCTGTAGCTACTTTTGTTTTCCTTTTTCTATTAGCGTGGAAGCGTTGTTTCAACATCCTTCTTGCGGGAGCTCATGTGGTTCGGATTCCACGTTAATCAGTAGGTCCACGTCTCATATAGCCTCGTTGCTGAACGGGACGTTAAACTCAAAATCAACTCAACTCAACATCCTTCTTGTAGCTTGCTTAGCACTTTCACTTCATCTTTTTAGTTGAGCTTTCGGCTATGAATACTAGGGATGGCCACATTTTTTCGAAAAATACTTTTTCGAAAAATGAATTTTTCAAAAACGAAAATTTTTTCGAAAATACGAAATTTTTTTCGAGAAACGAAAAACTATTTTTTTTTTCGAAAAAACGAAAACGAAATTTTTCCGAAAACCGGAAAACGAAAACTACCGAAAAACGGAAAACGGATAATTTTTGTAAAACAAACTGAGTTTATTTCATTTGTTAGTACTTCCAAACTATAGTATACTATGCATACGTATAGGAAGTCTTATAGAAGGGCTATGTTCATCTGTCTGCCTATCCATCCGTTCGTCTGTCAGCTGGTATCAGAGCAAGAGCGGCAAGAAATAGCGAGAAGCATACATGTAAGTTTGCAACACGAATAGATTCATCTAATGCATTTGACTTTTATTTAATAATCCAGAAGTGGTAGAGATCTATCGCTTTCTGCTACATTGTTGATCAACACAGAACACAAACGGTAACATATAGAAAGACGCGATTTTCCAGAACCAATTCAGTGTCCCAAGAATATATTCAATGTTCGCCCTTAAGCACTTGCGCTTAAGCTATGCATAAGTGTCGAAAATCTTGAGAATGGCTTTGTCCGTCTGTCTGTCGAGAGGTGTCAGAGCAAAACAGTAACAAATATTGAGAAGTCGTTTCTTGCGGTCGATTTAGAGCCCCTAAAATAGGTTCGATCTCCTAAATTAACCCTCCATTTAAAACCGTAAGTGGTTCTAATACCATTTTTGGTTTCAATTTGTATCGCTATAGAACGAAAATCGTAATAGATAGCGAGAAGGGATTTGTTGCAAACAATTTAGCGTCTTAGACAACATACAACTATCCACAACATTTAATCAAAACCAGAAATTGTTTATATTTACTATTATTTCCGGTTTTAATACTGAATTACGAGATATCGAGATGTAGATTTTGGCAATCGATTCAACTACCTAGAAATAGCTGTACCTTTTCCATTAATCCTCTATTCAGATCGGAAGTTGTTTAAAATAATCATTTTCGGTTTAACATTGATCGATATAGAACAAAAATGGTAATAGATAGCCACAAGTGTTTTTTTTTTAAAAAAACGAATCTATACAGTGTCTCAAGAGTATATAAGCTATATATCATCTCAACGCACAATACTATCGAAATTGAAAGTGGCTGAATTTACTAGTATATTCAATAGGGATTCAATACGGATTTTTATAAAGCAAAAGATTGAAGAAATAGTGATGCGGTTTTTCGCGATCGACTAAGCGTTCTAAGAATAGACTCTACCTTCTCCCTTGATCTCTATTCACACCAGAAGTGGTTCAAATTAACGATTACAAGTTTCAACATTAATCGCCACAGAAGAAAATTGGTAATAAATAGCGACAAGTGGTTCATCTACAATCGATTCAGGTTCTCAAGAGGAAATACAATTACAATCCACAACACTCCACAAAGGCAGAAATGGTTGAAGGTTATTACTATTTTTGATTTTATAGGTAATACTAATTTCCATAGAGCAAAATCGGTCAGAGATATCGAGATGCATTTTTTAAAATTAATCCAGCATCCCAAGAATAGATTCCACCTTCTTCGTTAACACTTTATTTGAACCGAAAGTGTTCAAATTAACCATTTCCGGTGTTAACACTTGTCGCGATAAAACAAAATTGTAATAGATAGCGACAAGCAATTTTCTGGAATCAATTCAGGGTTTTAAGAGAACATATCTTCATAACCTGCACCACTCTTCTGAAACGGAAATGCTTGATATTTACTACTACTTTCGGTTCCAATACTTATATGCATAGAACAATAACTATAAAAGATATCGAGAAGTTCTCTGAAATCGATTCAGCGTCCTAAAAATAAATTCCGTCTCCTCCCTTAACCCTCTATTCAAGCCGGAAGTGGTTCAAATTAGCCATTCCTGCTTTCAATCTTTATCGCCATAGAACAAAAACGATAAGTGATAGCTAATAATGGCTTTTTGATATGGATTCAGCATCCGAGGAACAGATTCTATCTTTGATTTTATTAACCTATTCCAACCAAGAGTTTTAGTTGTGCTACTTGTTGTACTGAAGTTTTGAATATTCAATTCGCATGGATTGCGTCTGCCTCAGTTTTACACTGTGAAACGAATCTCATTTGTTTCTCTACAAAAACAGGAAAAAATGTATCACAATCAGGGGGGATCCAGGGGTCGATCGCCCCCCAGAAGAGAACACTCCTATTTTATATATAAATAAAACTCATCCCAGAGTTGGAGCTCGTAAAAATAGCTCTAAGTAGCAGTATTACCCCCCCTCCAGAAGTCCGTCCTGGATCCGCCCTGATCACAACTCCCGGTTTCAGTATTGATCACCAATGAGCAAACGAGAAGCATGAATTCAGTACCTTCGCAATAGACTATGTCCAAGTTTTATCCTGTGGTAGAAATTTACTACTACTTCTAATTTCAATAGTGATCACCATAGAGCAAAACTAATAAGAGATAATGAGATATGTTTATATATATGAATCCAGGATTCGAAGATTGTCATATCGATCGCTATCCCTCTATGTAAACCGGAAATAGTGAGAAACTACCATTTCCGATTTCATAGTAAAGAAAAGGCGATAACCGGAAGCAGTTTTTGATATGGATTCTATGCCACAATGGTAGTTTCCATCTCTAAGTTTAATGCAACCGAAAGTGATAAATACTTACTATATCTCTGGTTACAATCTTTCTTTCTCATAGAACGAGAGAAGTACTAGGAAGCGACAAACGTTTCTTTTCAATATATAATTTTATAATTCCAAGAAAAGATTTCAAGCCCTGCAACTGGTCTAGTGGCTAGCGCGTATTCCTTTGATGCACAGGGTCCCGAGTGGGAAAACATTGAACGTGTTATGGTGGTTCGGATTCCACTTTATAATGTAGGTCCAAGTCTTGTATAGTCTTGCTCGATTCTGAAAAGGGACGCTGAACTTCAACAAACAACCAAATAAAAAATATTTCATCTTAGTAGTATTCTTCTACTGAAGTTAGTAGCAGTAAAAACTAATACGAAAACGAAGACCCACCTATTTAAAATTTGAATTCTCGTTTGATGAGATTATTATAGTCAGATACTTAGTTCTTTGTCTTACCGTATATAAAACATCTTTAGAACAAATAAACCATTCAATAGTATTTTGTTAGTATTAAATTGCCTATTTTTGAAAGCAATCAAATTGTTTTTGATACTGACTTAATTAGTTATAGAAAATAAGATAAATGAATGGGGGATCTTAGTGAGAAGTCTTTAGTATCAGTACATATAATCACTTCATGTTTCATATTTTGTTAAAATCAATTGTTAAAAGTCAATTTATTACAGAGTTGCCTGATACTATCACGATCAGTTTATACAGCATCCTTCTATTTGGTAATTTATTAGTCTTTTTTTACATTATAAAATATAATGTCGGGCTAATTGCTGTATCGCCGGACTAATTTTAGGAAATTTACCGGGTCAATTGGAGAATTTATTTAAGTTTATGAGGAAGAGTGATTGAAAGTCAGGTAAGGGGAATAGCAAAAGCTCAGATAGTGATTGCATTTGCTGGTTGTTTTTGATGTTGTAAGCGGCACTGTATGTGGAGACGGATGGACTATTTCGCGGAGAGGTACACTTGTTTTACTATACGAATCCATAGATTGTAAAATGTATAGATAAATTTGAGCAAATCTTTAATTTTCCCATTTCATGTCGAGAACAGAAACCAACAAACCCCTGTGGGGCTTCTAATCCGTTCCTACTACTATCACTACCCCTACTCCTACTCCTCCTCCTACTACTACTGCTACTCCTACTTATACTATGGATCCGTATAGTAAACCTACGCACCTAATAACATAATCTAACGTAACTTAATGTAATCCAACCAAACATAACCGAATGCAGTATATTTTGTTCCAGTTTTTCGATTTTCAAATTGATCCGGCGATTCAGCAGTAATGCCATATTGTCGATGACACATTAATAATCACTAGTAAATAATTATTTTTTAATATTCTGTAAAATATAAATTTTACACTGTTTACCTTTGTGAATTATTATTTCTAATTTATATCCCTCAAGAACCGAGAACCAAAGGTCTGTGGATCACAATATTTCATGCTGAGCTCGCACACGTACTAGACTTGTTAAAGTCTATGACCATATCAACTTTGGCCAATATCGGATGAGATTAACGCGTTTTAATGAAATTTATTCATTTAACTAAGTTCAAGTCCAAATTTTCTGAACAGTATTTTGAGAAAAAATACTGCTACAGGCTAGTCAGAGCATCAATGCAACTCTGTACTGTCAACAGTTGAGCCGTGTTAAAAAAAAAAAAAAAAAAAGACTCTGGAGCCAGCACTTCTGAATCGCAAAGGGGTCCTCCTCTTACAAGACAAAGCTAAGCCCCACGTGGCTAGGATAACCCGGGACACCATTCTACACTTTGGATGAGAAACACTATTGCATCCGCCATACTCCCCGGACATTGCACCGTCCGATTACCACCTGTTCCATTCCTTGGACAATCAGCTTAGAGGACACTAGTTGAAATCCCTAGTAGAGGTGCAAAATGCACTTGATACCTTTTTCGATTCACGGCCCACCAAGTTCTACCGCGATGGAATACATGGCCTTCCAAAACGTTGGCAGAAGGAGACTATTTTTGATCTTCCAGGTATGTCTTAGGTTAAATATCGATGTTTGAAGGTGTTGGGTGAAAAAGCGACAGATCTTTCTTGGTTACCTTTATAGTTACTAAGCTCGTCAAGATCTACCACCTTACCAAGTTTGGTAAAAATTGGATGAGTTCCATCTTTCGCGCTTTAATGAAATTTCTTGATTTCACTGATTCCAAACCTAACATTGATAGCTAATAACTCAGGAACAAAAATTCTGCACATCATAATATTTTATATGAGCTTCCATGCATACCAAGCTTGTCAATAGTTACGATCCTACCAACTTTAGTCAAGATCATTTGAGTTTAATCAAATGCGACTTGGTGAAATTTCTTGATATCACTAACTTAAAACACAAATTTGATTAGCAATAACTCGGGAACCAAAGTCCCAAACACCATAATATTTAACATGTGTACTAAATACATTGCAGTCCATAACCATACTAATTTTGGTCGTGATTGGATGAGTTTCGTCAATAGTAGCACTACACACTATCCTTTCATTAGATCGAGCTCCTCCGTGGCTTAGCGGTTAGCGTACGCGCCTTTGCCGTGTTAGACCCGCGTTCGATTCCCGGCGGGAGCTCATGTGGTTCGGATTCCACGTTAATCAATGAAATGAAATGAAATCTTTGAGTTTTACGTCCCACGGTTATGCCGGTTAGGATAAAGGAGACGGTGATGATGAGAGATGAATGAAAATGGTGGAATGAAGAAAGTGGGAGAAAACGGGAGAACCCCGAGAAAACCCACGAGCACGGTGTTTGTCCACCACAAAGTTCACTTGGCGGAGGCTGGGATCGAACCCGGGACCCCAAGCACCAGAGGTGAACGTCCACGTTAATCAGTAGGTCCACGTCTCATATAGCCTCGCTGCTGAACGGGACGTTAAACTCAAAATCAATTCAACCTTTCATTAGATCCAAATACAAGGAGCACGGTAGCTCAGTGTTAGAACGCTTACCTCTTGTGCATTTGATCCCAGACCAAGTAAGTTCGTGGCAGACAACATCGTGTCCGTGTATTTTCCCGGGGTACTTCCATTTCCTCCCACATTATCATTCCACGAATTCCGAAAACTTTTCGAGAAACGAAAAATCATCAAAAAAGGGAAAACGAATTTTTCGAAAAAAATCTTTTCGAAAAAACGAAAAACGATTTTTTTCGAAAAACGAAAAATCTTTCGAAAAAACGGAAAACAAATTTTTTCGAAAAATGAAAGACGAAAAAATTTCCGAAAAACGAAAGACATTTTTTTTTCGAAAAACGAACGAAAAAACGAGAAATGAAATTTCCGAAAATCAGATTTTTTAAAAAAGCCATCCCTAATGAATACCACCGCGACAAGTCGTGGTTCTTATGATAGTGGCGTATTTTCGTCCGGAGAAATTATGGAAATAATAAATAATGTAGACTCCGATGCTTTTGAAACGAACGATGAATGTAGTTTGTACGAAGATTCTAGTATGAATTTATGTGACACACATACCTCTTTTCATATAACATCGCTGTTGAACGGGACGTTAAACTCTAAATCAAAACTCAACACATACCTCTTTCTATTTAAAAATATTGTGTGGTATACAATATTCGGAATTCAAGATGGCTGCCATGATGTGCACTAAATCAATTATGTCGTTATTATTGTTCTGTCCCAATACTTTTCAATAACCCTGTATACAGATCCACATGTCTTCTCACAGCAAAATTAATCTAATGTTTTCCACAGAATATTTTTCATACTAATATGTATTTTTATACTTTGATCCAGGAGTAGAAATGGAATTCTAGAAGTAAGGGAAAAGTCAGCAATAGATAAAGTTTGATTGAGCTATGTCACGAGAATACAAACTCAGAAAGACGGTAGTTAGGGGCGGACTGGCCAGGGCCCTTAGGTCGCAATCGCGGCCTAGGCCCTCTAAGAAAACAATGAAAGAATAAAGAAAGAAAGAGAAAGAAAAGCTAAAACAAAAGAGAGCTAAATAATTCGGTAGCTCAGTGTTATTATGCTACCAACACACACTCCTCTTCCACCCTTCCATCAATCAGTAAGTTATCTTTTTTAATAGGGTCCTTTCGTTACTAGATTTGTGGCTAGGTCCATCTTTCACTATGGTCTTTTATTATCAGAAACTGTGATTTAGTTTGTACCTGGGACCTTGGGCCCTTCTTTCAATATATTGGACAGTTGGGTCCTTCTTTCATTACATTGAGAAGTTGGAGCCCTGGGCCCTTTATTCATTATATTGGGCAGTTGGGGCCCTTCTTTCATTTCATTGAGCAGTTGCGGTCCTAGGCATGTTTTTCATCATGTTGAGCTGTTGGGACCTGGAACCTTTTTTCATAATGTAGGGTAGTTGCATCCCTTTCAAGGTTGAAGACTGGTGCCTGGTTTGTAGCTGGGTTCATATTTAACCACAGGCTCGTTGGTTCTTTATGGATGTTAATACACCTTGTAGGTCTATATTTGATAATTCAAAAATGGGAAAACAACGCATTTTTAAAAATTTATTTTCTATCAAAAAGTTTACAAAATAACAGGAGAAAACAGTGGAAGACGCCAAGAAAGCGGGCATTTCAACATAATGGTTGATTCTATCCAAGATGTTTCAGGGCTTAATCAGCTGGCTATAGTAATTCTCTGCGTTATAAACGGTCAAGTATTTGAGCGGCTGTTAGTAGTTGTCGTAAACAGCTTGGGCGTCTCTGGCAGGGGGACGATGGGGACGCGTCCCTCCAATATTTTGAAGTACAAATTATTCAATATTTTGTTCTAATTTAATTTATTTACTAACGGCAGAATAACATATAAATGATAATAATTATATTTATTTGTCATATAATATTCAGGCTGTGTAACAGAGTTCTTCATATGCCTCACGGGGTCCGTGAAGGTAAGCAGAAATGTAACAAATGGAATTAAAGATAATAAACAGGTTGGGCTAGATAGTACCATTTAAATAACTTTCTTTGATGTCCTCCCCAAATTGTATATGCCAGAGACGCCAGTGGTAAACAATGACACTACAAGACAAGTAACTTATAATGAAATCAAAAGAGTACTTTGTGACAAAAATGTTTTGATGCTTGTGATGATATTGTAAGTTGTTTTTTTGATGGAGCTGCTAACTTCAGTGGATGCTATTAAAGAGTTGAAGCATTACTGGAGAAGGATAATCCTGAAATCATTTACACCCAATGCATGGCTTATGCTCTTAATTTCGTTATGACAAATTCGACTGAGTAGATACCTGAAGCTGCAAATTTATTTGAAACCAGTGCCATGTTCTGTCTGAATACTACAAAAGAAAGGATGTTTGTAAGAAAATGATTGATGCAAGCCACGAGGGACATGACAGACTACGAAAAGTTCAACAAGTTGGTACAACACGATGATGGAGCAGAAACAAGGCACTGAATGCAGTAGTGGACACTAATGAGTTTCGCTACGAAACATGAAACCAAGACGAGGATGACTGTCTATCATCAAGATTTCTTTCATTTTTATTGTTCCTCAGTGATGATATACAGAACAGGGGTTTTAATGCGAAATGAAAATTTTAAGCTAAACTTTGCTGAATAAATGGGCAGAATTTAACACTGTAATGAGGACTTCTATGTTTCAGGACTTATTTACGGAAACGGAGCCTGTTTCAAAATACCTGCAGTCTCACGGATTGGACTATCTTACTACCTGGAGATTTCTAGACAATTTGCAGCAGCAGCTTCAGAAGAAAATAGAGGCAAAAGATGTCTGTTTAATGCTTTACGAAAACACAAAAATATTTTGTGTGAAAATAAATCAACAGCTTGCGCAATCTGGTGTAGAGATAGCAATGGAAAAAGACTTTTTGCACAGAAGAATCTTAAAGAAAAAGAAAATGCCAGGAGTGCAGATGAACTGGAAAAGAACTTAAATATAAGTGAAAATGATTTATTCAGAATAAAAAAACTTCAACGAAAATTCTGAATACAGCTGTTACATGTGTCAGTGATAGATTTCAGCAGCCGAAAGAATTCCAAATACTGGAACCTAAGGACTTTTCAGAAATCAAGAAGAATGGTGTATCTGCAAGAGCTTTCAGAGTTCTTCCGAAAAAAAAAACACTAAATATAAAACAGGAGAAAATATACAAAGAGCTCCAGCAGTTCTCTGTCGTGTATTTCCCTGTCACAAAACGTTTTCGTTTTTGATGATCCTGAAGAGAATGATGCCCCTGAATCCGTAGAAGATGATGATTATTATGCATCTGAGCATGCTATGGAAGATGGAACATCTTTGGACGGGATTCACGGTAAGAGTGATAATGATGCTGCAAACACCTTGTATAAAAATTGTTTGTCATGTGCAGGGAAAATTTTGCACCAATTTCCGTCAGTCTAGTTGCTTTAATAATTTATACATTGTATACAAACATGCGTTGTCTCTACCATGCACACAAGTGACATGTGGAAGGTGCTTCTCAAAGTTAAAGTTAGAGTAAACAAATCTCAGAGCTAGTTTGTGTGAAGACATTTGGACACATTTTTGCTAATGAATATGGAAAGAGACATGTTAAATTTAGTGTCTGTGAACGAAGTTATTCAGAAACTCCGCGATTCATAAGCTGAACTGCAAAGAATCTTAACTTTTTAAAATTATTAGTTGTTTCGTGGTTCAGCAGTGTTTATCATTTTCAGTAAAACTGTCGTGTTCATTCCACAGTCAAAAGTTATTATTAGTTGTTTAGTGTTACAATTTTTAGTAAGCTGCCCTGTTCATTCCATAGTAAAAGTTATTCGCTATTATTTTTTTTTAGTATTTCAGCTACTATACAGAGTGTCTCAAAAGTCCCGTGACATACGGTAACTCTCTTATTATCAGAGTTACAACAAAATATAGGCGGGGAAACGGTCTCCAAATATGATGTTTTCAATCTAAAGTGAAAGAATTTTTCAAATCGGACAAGCCGTTTGGGCTGTACACTCTATATGCGCCCAATGTTACATGAAAATGCAACGTTACCATTTACCCGGACCCACAACATAAATGAATGAAGTTACTGTCTATTAAAAACATTATATTTGTAGGCGGTTTCCTCTCTTACATTTTGTTGTAACTCTGATAACAACAGAGTTATCCATGTCAGGGGACTTTTTAGACATCCCGTGTGGCAATGCAATAATAATTGTAAAATATTCTCTTGAAAGTTTGTTTCTGGAAATTCTGTGCTTGCTGTGTCATCAAATTTTCACCGACCAATGATAAATTATAGCTTGCAAAAACTATCAAGTAACAACCAATTTACAACTGCACAACGCGATGGCTCATCGCAGATGTTGATTGTACGCAGTGGCGCAACCAGGATTTTATTTCGGGAGGGGCCAAGAATATCCAGTACAGTAGTCTGCAAACGACGTGCTGCACCATTTGATGTGGACAAAATTGAAATTTTGAATTCTCCTCATTACAAGCAATTTAGTTATCCTTATTATTAACATGCTAAAAAACCTTAAAATGAAAATTCTAATTCACAAATTCCCTATTATTAACGGTTACAAGTTTTAAAATGTGCGCTATAATAAATATTTTGAACATCTTTATTTTTGCATAAAATGACGCACTCTTTACTAACGTTTATTACTCTAAGAAATTAATGTAGAGGTTTTCACTGGGTATTTCTCCTTTCGTACAGTGCTTTGACTTAATTCAATATTCATTTATGCTTTGATCTATTTTGAAATTTCACCAAAATTTGTCTGCAACGCTGCTGTATAAGATAGATCAGGTTTGCTTCGGAGAGGGCATGGGCCCCCGAGTTCATAGCTCGTTGCGCCACTGATTGTACGTTATTTTAGAAATTGGTGTTATAGTCTGAGCTCCCTCCACAGTAACCGCGGCCTAGGCCCTAATACACCCAGTCCGCCTATGACGGGAGTGCAAGCAACCTTTCATGAAGAACGACTTAAGCGATAGCGATTGTTCCAAAACAATAAACAAGCAAACAAAACTAATATTATCATTCAAATTTCCTATTTGTTATTAATAACCACAGATATATTTCCTTCATTTGCATAAACACTTCAACTTACTAAGGGGACACAATCCTCTTTTGCATGATTGATCTCCACTCTTGCTTTGATCTCAAGCTTTTTACACGTGGAACCGTATTTACCGGGCCCTTTGGACGCGGGGTCTTTCTGACTTGTGCCTTTTTGACGCAGGGCCCTTTTGACTCGCACCCAGTTGACGCCTGGCCGTTTTGACCCGTGCCCTATTGTAATGGTGCTCCTTTTGATCAGGGCCCGTTTGACGAAGTTTGTTGTTGACTCTTTCCCTTTTGTCGCAGAACCCTTTGTATCCGGACCCTTTTGACGCAGCGTCCTTATAACTCGGCTCCTTTTGTTGCAGATCATTTTTAACCCGGGCCCTTTTAACGCAGAGCCATTTTGTCGGGGAGACCTTTTTAACTAGGCCCTTTCGACGCGGGGCTGTTTTGACTCGGGCATTTTGTAGCGGGCCCCCTTTTGACTCGGACCCGTTCGACGCAGAGCCCTTGCGACTCGAGCCCCTTTGTACTGGGAACCTTTGACTCGGGCCCTATTGATGAGGGGTGTTTTGATTCGGGTCCGTTTAACGCGGGGCATTCTGACTCGGGTCATTTTGTCGTGGGACCCTTTTGACACGGGCTCTTTAAATGAAGGACGTTTTGATTCAAGTCTTTTTGACTCAAACCCTTTTATTGCGGAGAGGTTTTGACCCGGGCAATTTTGACTCGGGCCATTTCGACTCGGGCCCTCTTGTACGCGGCACCTTTTGACACGGGTTCATTTGAGGCAGGTCTCTTTTGACTCGGGCTCTTTTGTCGTGGGACCCTTTTGACGCGGAGCTTTTGATTCTTGCCCTTTTAACTCCTACCCTTTTCTTGCGGAGAAGTTTGTCCCAAGCCCTTTTTTCGCGGGTCCCTTTCGACTCGTGCCCTTTGTAGAGGGGCCACTTTTGACTTCTGCCCTTTTCTTGTGGAGATCTTTTGACCCGGGCCCATTTGACGTGGGAAAGTTTTGACTCGGGCTCTTTTGTAGCGGAACTCTTTTTATCCTGGCCATTTTCATGAGGGGCGTTTCGTTTCGGCCCTTTCTGACTCGGGTCCTTTTGTTGCGGAGACCTTTTGAACCGGGCCCGTTTGACGCAGGTCGCTGGGGACTCAAGCCCTTTTGTCGTGGGACCCTTTTGACTCGGGTCCTTTTAATGAAAGGCGTTTTGGCTCGTGCCCATTTTTGCGGAGACCTTTTGAACAGGGCCCTTTTGACGCCGAGCCCTTTGACTCGGGCCATTTTGCAGCGATGCCCCTTTTTGACCCGGGGCGTTTTGACTCGGGTTATTTTGTCGTGGGTCTCTTTTGACCCGGGCTCTTTTTATGAGGGCCGTTTTGATTCGGCCCCTTTTGACTCGGGCCCTTTTGTTGCGGAGGCCTTTTAGCCTGGGCCGTTTGACTCGGGTTCTTTTGTAGCAGGGCTCTTTTTCAGCCGGGCTCGTTTGAAGCAAGTCCCTTTTTACTCGGGCCCTTTTGTCATGGACCCTTTTGATGAGGGTCGTTTTGATTCGGGCAATTTTGACTCCTGCCCTTTTGTTTCGGAAACCTTTTGACTCGAGCACTTTTGTTGCGGAGTCATTGTGGTCTGGCTTTTTTAAAACATGGTCCATTTTGACTCGGGCCCTTTTGTTGCGGAGACGTTTCGACCTGGGTCCTTTTCACATGGGCCATTTTGACTCGGGCCCCTTTGTAGCGGGGCCTCTTTCAACCCGGGTCGGTTTGAAGCAGGGCCGTTTTGACTCGGGTCCTTTTGTTGCGGGCCATATTGACTCTGGCCTTTCGCTCTTTTCCCTTTTGTCAGGCCCTTTTGACATGGAACCGTATATATAACGCAGCAGCTGAAATACCTGGGGCAGGGGGCCTGGGGGAGTATGAGTAAATCGAAGGTAGATCGATCCAGGGCGCAGTAAAATTAATCACATCACTGTTCATATCAATTTATTTTTTCTTTCGACATATCTGGAGATCAGTGTTCTGACTAATAGCCTACAGCGGCGAAAGACGATATACGTTATCAGTGTTATGACTGTTAACGTAATATATATAGGGAATAAAACGAAAAACTCTATATCGGTCTCCCCCCCCGTTAGAAAAAATCCTGCGGGCGTTAGTGATTATGATGTTGCTTAGTTACTGTATTATATTATTCTATACACGGAATAAATACTTATGTGTTTTATATAATAATAAGAACCTGATCTACATTTATTACGGCCCTTGCTTTACGACAACGAAACATATTCATGTTCAGCGTAATCAGTTTCCATTCACAAATAATTACAGTGAGGCGAATGAAATAATTCAAGCCCGAACATGTCGTAGTAAATTCCTGAAGAGTGAAAAGCGCTAGTAGCAGTTGTTAGCAGTTTTTAACTTAACATATAAGACAATAATTTGAAAAACTGAGAATACAAATCTTTTCAGAGATGACAGTGCACTGATGCTTTAAATCTATGCCCTTACTCCCTATACCTACGTTATTTCCCTAGTCAAAATAAAAACTCTTCAAAATTAATCAAAATTTCTTATGCAACCATCCCTTCCTTAGAGTAATGCGGTGTCACATACCCGTCACGGCGATGTAAAGGCACTTTTGGCGACGAGGATACAACAACAATAAGAAAGCAGAAGGAACAAATGTACAGTAGTGAGTAAAGAATAGCATACACTACATCCAGTGACTAACGGGCTTGATACAGGATTCACCCAAAAGGGTACATGTTAGAGCAGTAGTAGAAAGAAGAAGTCCTATGTGACATAATGCGGAAATGTGAACAACAAGTCTTTCTGTAGCGCCGCAATTCCAATGGCGTTTGTGTGGAACCGATATCTAGAACCGCTCCTGAGAGCTATAAAACGAAGTCTTGGAGTTGCAACACTGCATAAAATCCTGCAGGCCTTCGAAACGACGGTGAAGCGCCTAAAAAGAGGACAAAAAGGCTGTGGCACGAGAGGTAACAAATCTGTGTCAAGAAAGTACGTCAGACTCGATTCGCAAATCGACTGCCTGTGATAGGTGTCAGTCGAGAGTATAGGAAACGTTAGCATGAGACAACGATGAAGATGAAACACACTGTATCCAGGTTATCAGAATATTTTAACATAGTACACCAATACATACATCAGAAAAGCCATAGATAGTATGGTAAAATACGTACGTTTCTTGCCCAAGCCACACACTTGATATGACGTATGAAGCTCATTAATCACTGGATATTGTGCATGTTTGGTTTACTCTCTACTGTACATTTGTTCCTTCTGCAGTCTTATTGTTGTACATTTATTCTTTTCATTGTACGGATCCCATAATTTCTCAACTTTAGAGCTTCATATCACCCTTATTTGGCAACACTGATAACCTATCTTTTGCCGAAGAGAAGGAAGGAAAATACATTGAACCTGAACCTGAACCTGAACCTACTTATTTTCTTTCATGTTTTATGCCAATTCTTTTAATACGATAGAATGATATACGTTCTATTTAAAACACTATAAGTTTGTGTTGAGTTAGCAACACTGCTTGTGTGACTACTGCCGTGTTCTTGGTCACGTGTCCCCCTCCTGTAGGTATCAGGTTACCTGCATACATTTTTCATTTTCTGATTTTTGCCGGTGCTTTTGGGAGTATAACTCGGAACATCCTTACACGGTCACTGCTTGGTATATGTATTATACATAGCGGGTAAAGAAAGTATTACATAGCGAGTGACTTTCACCAGAATTATTAGTGATCTACAATTAGTCGGGGTAACAATTTTCATAAATATCTAGCTGTCAGGGTTGACATACGTCCCTTGTTAGCTGATCGTACTTCCAAAAAGGCTTAAAACTTACTTTGCTTTCTCTCTCAATTTTGGAAAATAATCCTTCATCACATTCTTTGGACAAAGTTATAAAATGGATAACTGAAACTCTTTTAAATTCTAAATCAGTCTGGAGTTCTAAAGTTTCAATTGAAGATACCGCGGAGCATCGACCACATCCTCAGGAATGGGTTAATAACAAGCTGCATGCTCTTTGACTGGGTATCAAAACCTTTAAATTTGTCTTTGAATGCTGCCTGTAGATGATTAACTGCAGCAATGTAGCGAGGTGAAAAGTATATGATTTGCAATTTCACCATAGTTTTAAAATATGAGTTGCATCTTG
The DNA here is from genome assembly GCF_964235325.1 of Thermobia domestica. Taxonomy (NCBI): domain Eukaryota; kingdom Metazoa; phylum Arthropoda; class Insecta; order Zygentoma; family Lepismatidae; genus Thermobia; species Thermobia domestica. Next base: position 59,404,355 of record NC_137458.1, read on the forward strand.
CCAACGGCGCTGACCTTCCGAAATTTATGTGGGTGCACGTCAATGGTGGGATGTGTTAGCCTATGTTTTCAGGGAAGTCTCGATATTTGATTATTTTTAGTTAAAAATCTTTTATGAACACTGTCATAAAGGGCTGTGCTGTGATAAAGTAAAATATAAAAGTACTATAAGGATAAGTTAGTGCTACCCTAGGTCGGTCGACAACACAGCTGACTTTAATACAAGAGAAACGGGTTCAAATCTGGGTTCAAACTAAAAATCTTGTGGGTTCGCGGCACTCACAAGATTATTTGTGTGGGTGCCGCAACCATGGAACATCCACGTAGTCGGCGCGCATGCATCTTGCTGTTGGCAATCAAACAGTTCCAGTTTCATTCGAAAGTTTCTATGGCTTTGAACATAATGTACACCAATTGGGTTTTTAATTGAAGATTCCGCACTGCGTCGACGAACTACGGCACTGGCTTGCCCATTATTTGCATTAAGTCTTGGGTAAAATATTTTAGTTCAAAAAATTCATGTAAGCCACGTAGAATTTCTCGAATATCGAATATCACAAAAGTAGGCAACATCGCTGCGATCTGCATCGCCGTATGTTTGGAGAAATTTCGAAAATACCGATGATTGAAATCCGGACAAAATTTAAATATGAACAAGAACTCTCCTTACATAATCGAATTCAATAAGTTTGGCACAAAGGTTCTTCTGATGAATTGGCTGTCGATCCCCATGGTTCTACACTTTTTTTTTTTAATTTTGAAAAAGACAGAAACTAAAAATTATCGCCGGCCATACATTTTCATTTGTAACTATTTCTACTACTTCAATGTTCAGTTGGTGTGTTTTGAGAATTGCTTTTTCCCTCGTGAAGATACACCCTTTGTTATACCTTTTAATAGATAAAAGAATTAAAAAAAACTTACAAAAAATTGAAGCTTTCCGTACAGCTCAGAAACAAAAATTACTAGTTGTGCGGCATCATATAACACTAAAAAGTAACACAAGCAGCCATTGTTTTTAATTATTTTTAAAAAAATCACATCCATAGTTAATTGCTCAACTCGTCGTGTCAGTATTCCTAAGTAAGATGGTATCAAGTTCATTAGAACATGCCTTCTACCAGCTGCTAAAAGGCATAATTCGACGAATTGTCCACCGAAAAAGTTTTCGACCTGCTCATTTTATATCAATTATAAAACTAAATTCTACCAAGCTCTCAGTAATATTACACATTTGCTTAAAATACAGAATGTTGAAAATTCCATGATTCCTTCATCAGGTATGTCCGAATTGTCTCCAACTGGTCTTGAAGAAATGAAAAATGTTTGATAAATGTCGATTCCCAATAGTGAGTTAAACTACTTTTTATCACCAGAAACGCATATTCCTGGGCCGAAACAGACTTTGCATACTTTTAAACCGAAACGTAGCACCTATGTACTAAGACCTACCCTCTACAGGAGATGTCATTCCTCAAAATTAATTTCATGTTTTGCTAAATAGAAGATAATTAATATTTATAAGCTAAATAGCTGCTTTCAGCATTTCCGATTTTAACACAAATAGATAAAAGGTGAAATAAGATTGCAATCTAACTCGAATACACTAATATTCAGGTAGTGTAAAAAATATTAAGCATTCTGCGATGTGATGGCATTGGTGACCCAAATCTCAGAGTATATAAGTAGCAAGGGGTAGGAACTAATGTCATTTGACAGATGACAACTGTAACTAGTTGTGAGCAAAAAATGTTGGAATCCCTATAATCAGTGGTAAGATACCGCGTTGTGAAAAGAAGTGAACTTTCCGCAAAAGGCAAAATTATGCTTCTTTTACAACTTTATTTCTATAAAGACGCAAATACTGCGCAAATCTATGAAGAAATTTGTGCTGTTTATTGGCAACATTCTTCATCAAACATAACAATCAAAATGTGGCTCAGTCACTTTCGTTCTGGAAATTTCAATGCCGAAGACACTACTCGCAGTGGGAAACCAATCGCAGCGAAAGTGATATTCTGACAGAAGTTAGAAAGAGGCTGTCTTGTAAGAAATTATGACATCACCAATGAGCAAAACAATCATCACCAAACAGTGTTAAACCATTTGGAGAAAGAAGTCTACAAAAACGAGCTCGACGTTTGGGTGCCACATGATCTGACTGAAAATTTACTCGATCGAATTTTTATCTGGCAATCTCTACGGAAACGTAACGAACTCGCGACATTTCTGAAGCGGTTGATCGCGAGTGATTAAAAGTGAATAACCTACGATAACACTGTGTGCGATGATACCCCAGCTGTGCGTTTCGTGGGATTGGAAGTGCATCACGCATCACGAGATGCTTCCTCCGGGCAGAACGATAGACTCGGGTGAGTACTGTCAATAATTAGTGCGTATGCACCTAACAATTCAAAAGAAGCGGCGAGAAGACCGGATACATTTGTAACGACTGTCAGAAATTGAGAGAACCTGGCTGGGAAGTTTTAATGCATCCAGTGCATAACCCTGACCTGGTATCATCAGACTACAATTTGCTTCAGTTTCAGCACGACTCTCAATGGTGCTAAGTTAGTTTCAAAAGAGACCTTTTCTAACCAATAACCGAATAAGTTCTCTACCGACGGAATTATGGTATTGACAGAAAAATTGCAGGTCATCAAACAAAATGGTGCATTTACGGTTTTATAATGCTATTTTGAAAACACAATAAATATCGTCCCAATTTTGACTTCCAAAGGCTGAACACTTTTTAGACAAAATGAAAAGTTTAACACTACATTCGTCAATGTATTAATTCATTAAGTTGCGAGATTCATCCAGATAATCCTTATCTAGGTAGGAATGAAAGGAAGCTAAGTTAATGATAAACAAAATTCATCCTTAGAGGTTTTTTAAAAATAATTTTATTTAGGTGGTAATTAATACAAGTTGAATAATACATATCTTCCATTTCAAACTGGATGTTGACCTTACTTTCTCTTCCTAAGAATCCACTCCTCTTGAATACGGATATTCTTTATTTACACGGAGGTAGTACATGCCTCTTCTGAAAATATAATAAATATTACAAAGCAACATAATTCTAGAGGGCTATGACAAACTACGGAATATTTTTATATTAAAGATGTATATGACATTGTGGTTGATTGATCCACGTTTATACACTCTAAATAAAACAACTAAGATTTACTTTGTTAGAGTTATATTTTGTTTTCTGTGGAAAAGATTAATTTGATATCTCCTAGCTCTTAGATTTCACTTTACTGAATGAAGTTTATACAATGCATCTCTCTTAGCTGCATTGGGAATCTCCGAACTTGCTTTGTAATAAAATAAAATTCTCTTAAGCAATTCCATATGTAAATAAAATATTTATGTACTTAGACATAGAAAGTGTCAGTAAGGAATGAATTATAATTTTGTTGCTGAAAGCAAAGATTTGTGAGGCTGAAAGTGGATCATGTTCACAAATTCCGTGCCAAACAAAAAAAAATACACTAATTAGTGAAAGGTAATAAGTGGATTCGTTAAATGATGTGGTTTAAAATTTTGACGTCCTCTATGCAGCAAAGGTACCCACAGGCGTATTTTAGAACTCAGGTTGCTTCCATGAGACTTTTGAGCTGGTATATCTTATTTTCAATGGAAATAGCACATTCAAACTTTAATTATACAGTAACGATGCTTTATTATTATTCAGTTCCAAATCTTTTGTTTTTGCGAAATTTGTCGAGGAATTTGAAGCTTAAAATATGTAAAACGATAATCTTGCCTGTTGTTTTATATGGCTGCGAAACATTATCATTTACTCTGAGGGAAGAACGTTGACTTAGAGTATTAGAGAACAAAATCCTGAGACGGATATTCGGATCCAAGAGGAACTGGAATAAGAAATGAGGAATGACGGCATCTTTATAACGAGGAACTGCGTAGTTTATACCGTTTACCAAACATTGTTAGGGTCATCAAGTCTAGGAGGCTCAGGTAAGGCAGGTCATGTTTTTCTTCTTTTCCGTACCTAAGCAGTTTGTCTTGTTTGCCTAGACGGAAATCCGATGTCGATGAAGGAATAATGGAAATACTTTTATTTATGATGTATGTTGTTGTGTCTTCCAGATGGATTACTTATAGAAATGGTTGATTAGGATTTTGTAACATTCGAAACTATTAAATGGCGCATTTGACTATAAATGTTCTTAAAAATAAAGAAGAGATATTAAGTGCCGAACCCAGGCGGTTGTCCGATTCGTCCTACCACGAATATCCGTGATAATTCAAATATATTGTATATTTTGAGTTTTCAATATTATTTACTGCATATGTTTACTCTCTTTCTTTGAGCAAAAAACATTATGTTCTAGATTTCCCAAGTGATACCAGATTTGCTAGAAATGACGGACATGACTCCCTCATACCCTCTGTAGAAATGGTCATAGAGGACATACATGAGAATGGTTATATATATGTAGTGTCTACCTAATCGTTCATTACATGCTTCGCCACTGATTATAAATTGAATAATATCACAATTACACAAAACAATATAATTATTAATTAAATAAAAGATACCATAAATTTTCTAATGTATTAACAATTCCTGGCTTTACCTTTTTGGACAGCCTGCACCCATTCGCATGACATTTCCTAGATTATCACAATACCCTAATGTGTACTCATCATAGGTATCACATTCGGTTGATATAAATCCTATTTTTCTCTTCTTTTGTGCATTTTCAATAATTGCTTCTGCAAAATACTCTACAGATCTATAGTGACTGCAGATAGGACCAAGTAGAAGTGCAGCTGTGAAAAGAAATAAAGAAACAAGTAAATAATTTTATAATCATAAAGTTTGGTTTCTGGAGAGTTACAATTTATTTATTATTACTTTAATAAATTTGGTATTTCTCTCGAAAACTCTCTCTGATTAAAGCGGGTGCTCTTGATGTACTAGGCTCTTGTTTTTTATTTCAAGTGGAAGAGGCTTGAGAAGTGCGAACGCATGACGATGATTGGAATACCAATTTAAACTGTAAGTCTCTTATAGCCTCGCTGCTGAAAAAGGATCCTAAACTCTAAGCAAACAGAAAACTAAACAATTTCGCTTTAAAATTCAACCTTTAATTACACGATAAGTTCGTTCAGATTTAGGATTTAGGATTTAGATTTCTGGGCGTTTGGTACCTAAGGCCATGTTAGCCCTTCAAGTATGAGGGATGGCGTCTCTCAGCGATCACACTATTCAAGGAAAAGGAAGGAAAAAATGATTGGGGAAGGAAGGAAGCAGCCTGGGATCTTGTATGTTAGGTATTATCCGGGCATTTGCCTGGTATGAATGAGAAAAACCCAGGTAAACCTCTCACAGGATGGCTGGCCTGAGAAAGCTTTTACACTTTTCTGACCGAGTGTCAAAACCGGGAATCGAACACGGGACCGCTCACACAAAAGGAAAAAATGTTAGCGATTACGCTATACAGGGCCACAGGGCCACAGCACTATTGAGAAAGTAAATCTAAAAGAATTAAACATTCCTTCTGACTTCATTAGTTTGATTCTTAGGCTTTTATAACATGCTCATATGAAAATTTACATTTTTGACTGTTATACAGAATGTTTTAAAACAACGCCGACAGCCTTTGGGACGTGATTCTTGACACCAAGATAAAGCAAAATGTACAGACCAACCTGAGTGTGGAAATGTTTTCTTCCGGCGCTATGACCAGCCGATAATTTGTCGGGAAAATGGGAAAACAACATCTGGCTTTTTTCTGATCAAAACAACAATCTGGTACAATATTTCAATGAGTAAAAATCATTGAATATCGCTCAAGTTACAATCTGAAAATAGAGGTACACTTGTTGGATTAGGCAACTTTATCTGAGTAGAGAATGAAGACTCGGAGAAAGAATTGAAATAAAACTAAATCTTGCAGGACTCACGGTCATGCCTTTAAGATTAATGGAAACGAGTAAAATGTGAAAAGTAGTTATTGGAAGTGATGGAGAAAACCCCGAGAAAACTCACGGACACGATATTGTCTTCCATAAACTTTCATGGTCTAGACCATGGGACCCCTTGCACCAGAATGAGCGCTCTAGCACGAGCCACCGTGCACTAACTTTGGAAGAAGCACTATGATTCCGATAGATGTATCGGTCGAATAAACACAGTGTGACAAACTAATGTACGAGAAGTTCTGACGCGGAAAATGTGGAATAATCTGTGTAGATTTTTCTTCAGAAATGGCAAGTATTCGAACGTTTTCCCAGGTGGGTTGTACAGCCACCAGCATAAGCATCTCCCCTAAGTGCTTTAATTCCATTACTTCTGATCCAGATAATTTGCAGTTGTGAGAACGTCTGGACAGATGCAACCCAACTTACACGTAACTTTTCTCAGCACTGACAGCAGTTGGTAGCACTGAGTCAGGTCTTTATACAAGGAAGATTGTGAGTAGATGACGCAGGAACAGTTCTCCATTTTGAGATGAATCTCTATGGTTCATATCGTAAAATGAAATGAAATCTTTAAGTTTTACGTCCCACTTTATGCCAAAGGAGATGGTGGTGATGAGAGATGAGTGAAATGAGGGATGAAGAAAGTAGGAGGAAACGGGAGAACCCCGAGAAAACCCACGAGCACGATTTTGTCCACCACAAAGTCCACACGGCGAGAACTGGAATCGAACCAGGGACCCCAAGCACCAGAGGTGAACGCTCTACCACGAGCCCCCATGTGGTTCAGATCGTGTTGTCCAATGAACACCATATATTATTCTCAATATTGCTGTGTATGTAATGTATTATTTCGTTATATACTGCATGCTCAAAGAAATAAAAATTCTGACAACGCATGAATAAGAAAATGCTTGAAAGTAGATGAAAATATCAAATCTAGAACAGCTGCTGGAAATAAGTTTGTAAATGATTGCCTCCATTGAGAGACCTTCAATTTTCTTCATTCCAACATCTTATTCTTTCTGGAGAGGACAAGATCTTGCTTGTCACACTGACTATGCATTGAAATTCATATTGAAACATTTGAAAAAGTATCAACCCGGCCGGGATCTAAACATGGGTCCGCCGATTACAAGTTCAATGCGCTAACCACTTATCTACCGCATCACTCCATCTTCCACTTAACATATTAGCTAGTTAAAATTGTTGCATGTAAGACTATACAGATGATACTAATGTTCGTATAAGGAGACGTTCCTCATGTGTCACAAAGATTTACTAGAAATTTCCTTCTTTAACTCAAAAACTAGTTATATATGCCTTCGTCACTGAGGAAAATAACACGAAACGTTCTTCAAGTTGACGTTTTTAACGATTGTCCCGATCTACATTACTACTATTTCTCCTCACGGTAATTTTAATTTCCAAAGAAGAAAAGACTGCAGAAATTATTTTCGCGTTCTTTGAATTGTATCAACACGTGTAGAAATAGTTCTATTTTTAGCTTCCGTAACTACAAGTTTATTTTCTTATCTTTGTATGAGGAATTGTAAGGAGAGTCGTAAAGCATAAAACTCATATTTCAGAGACACGGGTTCGAATCCCGTCGTGGCAACTATATTTTTTCTTTATTGAAAGGTATTTTTACGTAATTGGTATTGTAATTTTGTTATTCCTTTATTATTATTATTATTATTATTATTATTATTATTATTATTAATAATAATATTATTATTGGAAAGTCGAGATTTGGCTACATATTTTATATTTTATGAAGTTTTTGATTCAATTTCAAAGTCATTTTGTTGCCATAGAACGGACCTGGAATGGTGAATTGCTTCAAACAATATTTCAAACCGTAGTAGCAGTAGAAGTACTCGTATTAGAAACTTAGAAGCAATTGCTGGGAAACGTTCGTGTTTAATCATTCGTATGTTTGACTTATACTAACAATATATCTTACGTATTCATCAATTGTTCGCTAGACATGTTACATTCCCAGACAGTACGAATCAAGGTTGATACTGCTGACGTCATCTTTCGTAGTTCACTTTTCTATTGCGAGTGCATTGAGAGAAATGGTTGTCTCAACACTAAGACCGAGATAAATTGAATATTTTTCCATGTTATCTTACGTTGGAAGTATCAATATTACAAGTGGTAAAACATTCCTTTAATTACGCAACGGGAATCGAACCCGCGACCACCGGGATTTGAACCCAGTTATCTCACTATTTTAACAATGTATATGAAGGCTCATAAATATGCAAATTGCCCATATGGGCCACTAAAATTAGTACAATACACAATGAGCCATGCAGAACTTTGCATTTAAAACAGTTTTACATGAATCCCGAGGGGACATTTCGCGAATGTACCTTGTAAGACATCGCTGTTAATTCAGGGGTAAAAACTTGGTGTGAAATGTCTTCAGCAAATTGCACACTTTTACGGTTCCAATATTGTAAATCTTTTGTTTCGGTCATAATAAAATAGAAAGTATTATGTAGAAGTAACAGTCAAGAGCATTCCACTAGTAATCACTTACTGTAACTGATTCAAACTTAGAGATATTATTTGGATATTCGTTTTGATTTGCACGAGATGTTGTGTGTTATAATTTCTAGGGTTATATACCTTCGTCGTATGTCAAGGGACAATTTACCATCGCTAGCTTTGGCGTGCTGTAGTCGTGAACGATTGTGCGGTGGATTATTTTTTATGCTTTCATTTTCTTCATAATTAACTAACATTGAAATGCTTTACACATTTTTTAACCTTGTCATATCAATACCAAATATTTCAGGTCCCACAACCGTTGCAGTCATTGCGTTTAATTTTGTTTCAATACCACACTAAAGATGAATCTTTGCTGATTAGGTTTGCGTGGGCCCATGAATTTATTGCTGAATTTTTTTTCAAAATTGTCATTATGTAATTTAAACTGCAAAATTTTCAATATTATAAATCAATTTGCACTAGCTATTTATTATTATCTTGCACTGTGTAAAATATTACGTGGTAATGTCTACCTGTTACTCTTAATATCTATGATTTTCGAATCACTAAGGATTAAGTAAGATGTAAACATGTTTGTTGTTTTCTATATATTTACGCAACCTTGAGATTATAGTGAACGGCGTAGTTAACTGTGAATTATAGATTATTAAATATATGTATTTTGAAATATAAATATGTGATAGATGTACGTTTTATTCTGAAGAGTATAGTATGATGTTGAGATTCGCTGTGTTGATGTAAATGAACGGTTTCGTTGCTTTCCCCGATCGGTTACGATATAATGAATACGTTCGTTGCTATAGTTTTCATAAATTCGACAGATGTAAAATTTAAATGTAGAGTATACCGCCGTGTACTTAAATGTTATCCTTGTCCTTGTGATGGTCAAATTACATCACAAGCAAACATTGTGAAACCAGAATTCTTCGATGTAATTACGTCTTTATTTTCTTTCCGCGACTGATAAATCTCGAAAATCAAATAGTGTCATTTATCTACGTGAACATGATCGCTTCGTAACAGTGACTTTGAAATTTTCAAGAGATCTCGATTTAGACTATACACGCAACTAAGAGATGAAAATCAAGATTCATTCTATTCAGAACTATAACTATATGGTAGAAATGTAAGTGGTTTTAAAGACTAATATAATATAGTCTAATAACTATGCAAACCTAATATGTGTTGGTTCGAAATAAATAAGTATCACCGTATGTGTATGTTGAGAAAGGATACAACGTGCATGGACACCTAATGAGTGAAATATGGACACGCTAAATAAGTTATACTGTTTAAAACGACGGGCAAGTAGACTCGTAGAGTGAAATCTCTTTTTTCCTCCTTTTTTACTACAACGAAATTTGACCTGTTGTCACGAATTTTCGATTCTGTAGTAACCTCTGTTAAATTCGACAATCTAAATATTGATAGATATGTTTTAACGTTTTATGTATACTAATATACATACATACATATATATATATATATATATATATATATATATATATATATATATATATATATATATATATATATATATATAACTGTATGTAATTAATATATTATTCCTTGTGTTCGTATCATCAGTAGATGTAATAAATGTTATGAAACTGTAGTTAAGTAATAGTTTCTTTTCCAAAGCAATATTTAACCCATTTACCTGTATGAATATATTATCAAGTTTGGTATGAATGTGTGATTGAATAAATGGTAATTGAATTGGTCATTGCAGAAAGGGCACATATTACAAAACTCTGTTTTCGAGAAAAATTCAAAAAACCGTTTAGTTCGTACGTGTGTGCTGTTACCGAAATGGCATGTCATGTGCTTCGTTAGCGAAGGTACGCTTTTATTTTGTGCGAAACAATAGTTTTCCATCGTCGTAGTTTTTTCTAATAAACAAACTTGAAATTTTCCACATGTGCCCTTTCTGGACAGACTGAACTTTGTTTTACATGAGTTCATTACTCATGTAATTTACAGTAGCAAACATTGCAATTCGACTGAGTAAACATGATAATAAAGCCATGTTAAGAAAGTCAAAAGAACATACTCGAAGTACCGAAGAAATATAATAAATAAAACTTGTTTGATTTATATGAAAATAATAACATTATTTTGGATTTTCTTCATTCCGCTTCATCCCCACTGTCGTCATTCATGTGTTGCTGTACGTCTTCATGTGTTCTGCGGTCGATGATAAAACTCGGAATATACGACTTTGGAGATAGATATCCTGGGAATCTTTGGATTCTAATGAAAAGAAACATGCCAGTATACTATATCGCTCACTTTAGATAATTTTCGAAAAATAATCTGCACCGGCAATCATCACCTGTTCTTACAGCGAGAATATACTTGCCTGAGTATGATGTATGGGGCAGTCCTTTAACTTTAGCTCATTTCTCTGGTACTTCTCAGTATGCAGAATTTCTCTTCGTTTCTTGGTCTGCGGAGGAATCGTTGCTACTTCCAGACATGGAGAAGTCAGCACTACTAAACACAATACAAGATGAACACGTTCAACACAACGCCAACATCCACAATGAATGAACAATATAATTATTACGACGTACTGTGTCGTACTAGGCATTTAATCACAAAGACGCATTAGCGGGAAAAGTGTAACAAATGACTGTCTACAGCTCGTTCAAAATGAGTTTCCTTTATAGTAGTATGTGTTGCACTGAGCGCCATTTTTAATATTCAAAATATCTGCCTTCAGAAGGCGATACCTCAGATCTCTTTGTGGCAAATCATTGGCCTACCTATGTTGATAATGAATCTACTGATACCACAATTTTGACCAAAATGTTACATGTGTGTTTAGTGTTTAGTGTAAATTAATAATCTTTGTTATGTGTATGTTTTAATTGGAAATGTGTTTACATATGATCCATGACCTGGGACATGAAGGTTACTCTGACCCATTCTCTGATTAATTTGAATCGGCTCTATAAGACAAGCCGAAGCACTGGAATGGAATTAGGGATAATAGCAGTTTTGTCCAAAACTTCAAGAACTCCGATTTATATATGATACGTTTATCACCTGGATTCTTTTTCCTGACTAACTCAAATACGACTTTGATTAATAGTGCAAGATTGAATAAGCGGATAAAGATTACTTCATAATCAAAAATGACAAATAGGACATCAATTTAACACTTCTCACCATCTGGGCTGGTCAGGGCAACTCCAAGTTGTGCATTTACCTGGATCCAGGTCAGAGTTGTATAGGTAAACATGTGTCTTACCATGAATAGTTCAAACTCGATTCTCAAGTAATAGAACGGGATATAAAGAATCCTCTGTATCCCGTATTTTTCGTCTCCATTTCTTCTGTTCCTCCCTCTTTCATCTTCTTCTTCCTTCACCATAGACTACCCAATATCTCTTTCATGCAACATTTTATTCTTGCCTTTTACTACCTTCGATGTTCAACAGAAGACCTTCCTAACCCTTTTTTCCATCCATTCTTCTCCTCCTCCTTCTTCTACTCTCTTTACCTTCCTCTGGACTTTCCTATCTCTCTCTCTCTCTCTCTCAGACTTTCTCTATTTTAATTAAAACTGAAGGAAGTCGTGACTAGAAGTTGTCGCCATATAAGCGGTCAAAAAGTTTAATCCGCTTTTTATCTTCGGAAGTCCGATATTGAACAACTCTTTAAAAAATATAAAATATTAATTAGTAATTAACTTACTTCGTTTCTTGAATTGATATAACGATGGCTGAGTAATCGAAAGTTTTAAAATTTACCCCATTTCTCTCCGTTGTCTTCTCCGTCGCTTCCTTTTTCTTTCACACGTCGAGAAACTTCGATATGTTATGTTGATCTGCCATCAGTATGATAAATGTTTAAAGGGGAGCAAGTTACTGATTATTGTCTAGAAACGTTTACTTTGAAGTTAGGGTCTCAAGCATTTGATTACTCTAAGTACTTTGTATGCTCTTTACAAAATTGATCTATATTCGTTTCGAAATTCGAAGCATAATTTTGCCAGTCAAAATTGTGTGTAATAGGAGCATATTAAAAAGAATGGAACGAATTTCCGAAATATGTAACAAATTATCAGTTTCAAAATGTGCTCATCTTTGATGCTTGTAGTCCCTGGTTCGATTCTAGCTCCCAATATTGTTCTTTCTCGTGGACAAACATTATGTACGTGGGTTTTCTCGGTATTCCTCCGTTTTCCTTTCTCTTCTTACCTTCATTGTAAACTCCGCTCTAATACCCATTGTAAAGCTTCATTATAACTACCTGATTTTATTAGTGTTTGTCTTTTTTCCATGTTAATTAAGAATATGCATAACTTTTGTAATTATATTACTAGCCAGTATAAATAGTAAAACCAGTACAGATAGTAGAAAGTCCTCATTTAGAAAAATCTGTATACTCACTATCACAACTTGGTTGCCTTTGTCCTCCGTTGGGATAGAAGTCAGCATGGCCAATAGCTTTCATTATTCCTAGATTTGCATTGTCAGTATGCATAACATCAACACATCTGGCATCAGTAAAATCAAGACGATTTGCTGAGTTCTGGTAGTCAAAGAGGGCATATGACGGATCCAATCCTGAAAATGAGTTCCTCACTAGAAATTTATTTCATTTTTTTATCAATAATACACACTTAAACATACGGTACATGCTAAGTTTAAATACACCAGTAGAAATGATCGTTCAAAAATTGAAATTCTTTCACTAGTTTGATCCTCATTCAGGAAAACCTTATCACAGCTCGGTGGGCGACTTCCTACGTTTCATGCAATAATTAACCTTTTATATGCATGTTCTTTGTCTGCTGATTCACTGTCAGGAGCAAATAACGCTTGCAGGACTAGTGGGTGGATGGTGGGAATCTCGAAAGATGGTCATGTGACGTCTTCTTCCAAATTGTATATGCATTTCGACCTGATATTGTGTGAGTCCACGCTTTTATTTCTTGTCTTGGGTACAAAAGAGACAATAGTAAGTATAACAGTAACAAGTGCAGAAAAATATTCGGCCTGACACACGACACGACTCGACAGATCTAAAATGTTCGACTTGCATTATTATTAATATTATTCTTTATTGGAACAGGGAGAACATAAAGATTTTTACAAAGTTTATACCGAAATCTCTGATATGGCACATGTATTCGCTTTGTCCGCGATACCGTATTCGCAATTCGTGTATATTTTATTAACTTTTGCAACATTTTTTATGAACGCAAATTATCATTATCCTAGAAATGAATAAATTTATTACTTTTATGTTAAATACTTTCTAGAGAATTTAGAAGTGTTATGCGTAAAACATTCTCTGCATTAATATGAAGAAATCTGTGAAAGTTTAACCAAAATCAATTGTATTCTAAGGGAGAAAATAACTAGTAACTTTCAATGTTCAAATTAACTTCAATACAACAGAATTTGCATTGTAAACGTTTTACATAAAATTGCCCCTGGTAATTCTCGGGCAATACCGTATGATATGAATAACTAAAAGAAACGCCTTTCGCGTTGTTCCTTTAAAAATAAACAAATAAGTAAAATATATAATGAAAAGTAACGTGTTATCCCTGAAAATTTCTGAGCAACGCGAAGTAAAATGAATAACGGAGAACAACACCTTCGGCTAATACTCGAGGTAGGTAAGAAGGCATAGAAGAAGATAAACCAGAGAGTACTGAAAAACAGGTCGGCCTAAACAACCACGAGAAAGAACATAACCCTACAACCAAATTAGAGAATAAGAAGAAATTAGTGGGAACGAGGACGGAAAAAACAGAATACATCACATGCATTGAATCTTTGAAAGAAGAGTGGAAACAGTGTTTGGACTGCAAAGACTCGGCACATATGAATTGTACAGAAGAAGATAGTACTTCTAACTATACTTGTGAACGTTGGAAAAATAACATGCCTCTTTAGATATCAGAGTTTTAGATTTGAAAAGATTCTGTCCGGTACCGGAAGAATGATTTAGATTTTCTAAAAATGTCATTTACATTCATTTTTAAAATGATGTGCATTTAATGTAGCAGTTCGATGAAATTGTGAATGTCACTATTAAAGTAAATATTGAAGTACTAGAATACAATATTAATTTTCCAACTTGTATAACTATTTTAAACTTATAATAGGGAAATCTAGTGTCCGGAACTGCAAGATTTTCCTCTACTACGACAGTGTTTATTTAACAAGAGTTTCCTATTGTTCAAGCTTTGCTTTTGGTGTACGTAATATTATGTATACTACTACCAGAGGGAGATCATTATCGGGCACTTAACAGCACAAACGATTGCCGTAGAGAAGCCTTCGAATGTTTGTTCTGTAAACATTCCGGCCACTTTGACATCAAGTTGACACTGATATTTTGTTTTAATATAACGATATAAATTTAACAGGAAAGAGTTCATGCTTGGACCTCTTTCAGCACAAACAATTGCCTGTAAGATAGTTTTAAATACGTTTGATTTTTAGGAATGTGTGCTTTTTCAAACCCTAGGTTAATTTCATTACACAAACCATTTCCTTCATTGTTCATCATTACGTCTTCTTTAGCCTAGCCGGCATAATCGTAGACGTAAAAGTCAAACATTTCATTTCATTTTTGCATTCACTTCACCTATAGTTGTTACCCCAATAAAAAAATATTTAAGAGTATATGTATATATCTTACCTGTTATTCTTGCTATTTTTCCTGCGTGGATGGTTTTTCCTTTGCCCAGTTTAACGAACTTCCCAGTAAATCCTGCTGCATGCGCGCCAAGGTCGAAACCAATAACATGGAATTGGGAAAATGATGCTCCTTTGGACAAGAGGTAGTTGATGATATCAGCTGTTTGTCTCCCTGCTCTTTTGGTATTGTTGGCTGCTAAGAAGTAATCAGGTCCACGGAACATTTTATCACACTGTACAGCGATATAGTTTAAATCCATTATATCAAGATAGGCTGAAAATCGTGAGAAGGACAATTAGAAATTGAAAAATACAAAACCTATGTTATGTTACATGTAGAGGCTCTGTGTTCTGAATACTGACAGGTGTGCAGTTCGACAATCATAGCTTGACTATCCACAGAGTTAAAAACACCAAAAAAAAAAAAAAACAACCATTAAGTAAAAAAGTACATAGGAAAAAAGTTTACAGAAAAAAATAGTTTACTTCATGTTACTTTATGCGAATAAAATACTGTAGCAATTTGTCATCACTTATGATGCTTTAGTGCAATGTTTTCCATCCGATGTATATCGGAAAGTCCCTTGGGATATGCAGCAAAATTTTAAGATTTAAACTCATGAAGCATTTATTAATTAGTGAAAATAACTTTTGAGATAGGCTGTACCAGTCAACGCCTTCCGCAGCAGCAAACAATACTACATACGTGTAGAGCTACTACTTAATAGAAAATTATATGCTTACACTATTAGTCTATAATTTGTATTACTATTAATAGGTATTAAATTATTAATAAAAATGTCTTGGGAGTTCAGTGAAGTGTGCCTTCAGTCGAGAAAGACTGGAAACCACACCTTTAGTCATTCAAGAGTCGCGCGATCAAGCCATTTTGGTTGAACTATACAGGTGGCAGATCTTGAGGAAAATCACAACGATAATAATCATTATTTTCTTCTTGTGATCTAAGGGGATTAGTACACATTTTATCGCTACTCTCTCTGTACAGGACTTAGTAAATATTTTAAACTTTCCTTCCTTAACCGATAGCGATGAAAATTTATTATTTACGCGCTGCTGTTGGTTATTAGCAGAGCGCTCACCTGTGGGTGAGGTTCCTGGATCAACCCCAGCTCGCGTTAATTGTGTTTTGTGATAGGCAAACACCGCATGCGTGGGATTTCTCAGAACTCTCCCGTTTCCTTCCACCGTCTTGATCAAATCATTTCAATCAATATCATCATAACCATCTCCGAGAATAATCGTGAAACGTTAATATAAAAGAATAATAAAGGTAAAATTGTTATTACTTAACCATTATGATTTCCCTCAAGTGACACATGTGAACTATACTATCAACTATAGTCCTATCATATGTATGAGGATAGCGAATTAAACTTAGATTTATTATAGAAAAATCAAAAATATGATATATAAAGCCAGTTTACTCTGTAAGCAGCTAATAAAGAACCATGAAATAGAATTTTCGATATTGACCAGCACTTAAATTTAATAATACTATTCAATCTCTACCTGCAAGGACTAAGGAATAAACCTAAGAAAAGCTGAATCGGGGTACTTGATTATATAATTTGATTCACGGGTTTCCCGATGTACTGAAATAGATTGACGTCAAATCTGCCTCGTTGTCATGATGATCGTCATTTTATTTACTATAAACAAGGTAAAATAATATAATTGTTGTGATGTGTTAATTATTGGATTACAAACATTAGAGTAAAAGAGTTACTTGTTTCAATTTTTACTTTAAAAAGATTTCCAATGAATGGAGCTGAAAAATATTTAAATAAGTGAAATAAGGTAAACAACATGTATATGGCAATCATTTAAAAAATTGAAGATCATATGTTCTCAAAATGTTCATTGTTATATCATACATTTTGTGCGTTTACACATTTTGAGGTTAAATTAAATCTTGAAACATACTCACATTGTTGATTGTCGGATATTACATGTAAACAATCCTGTAAACCTCTGATTCAGAAATTTCGTTACCACATTTAATTTTGCTGAACCACTTGTAATTGGACGTTTTCTTCTTATACTGTAAGCATCTATAGGGTCTAGTCCCATCACATAGCCATGGTTGATGTGGTGGTTGGTTGCAGTTATACAATTAAGGATGTGAATCATAGTGTGTGAGTGCACAAACAACCAAATAACCATACACAGGGCAAACAACAACTCGTGTAATTACAGGGTTTAGAATAACTCGTGTAATTTAGTTTTGCTTTAGCAAGAACCGAGGGATGTAATGGGCTATATACAAAAGCATACAGGATATACGAACCTAATACGGTATTTTCATAGTTCAATGTGTACTCACCTCAACTTTAGGAAAGAACGAACGTATATGGAAGTAAGTATACGCTAAATGTTTGAAACACGATCAAGCTTGCTTAGACCTACCAAAAATTCTAGCATTACATCGCTGCAAGGACTGACCTTGTAGAGCATCTACTCGATTGGGACAACGTGCATTTGCTTCAGGTGTTTTGTGGACGTAAGAAGACGAGTGAGGAAATATGTACTGACCTCGCCACTTCGCAAGAGAGCCGCTGAATTATGTATATATACATAATGCGTTCAACAATGCAAGATCACATTATGAAGAAAGCATACCAAAGCACTTAAACTGATGTTTATGAATGGATTATATGACAACTTGGATCAGCCTGCTTGTATACGTTGTTGCCCTACTTGCTAAATGTTCAGGATTGTTACTTTCAGATGAATGTGCGCGATATGTCGCAGTTTCCACAGGCTGAATGTAGTCATCTCATCTCGCATTCCTATTACGTGCAGTAGTTTGAACGAAACCGATCACGATAGATGTTCGCTGCACTTTTTATTAAATACAAATATATATATATATATATATATATATATATATATATATATATATATAGTCACTCTTCTTTACACATGTTTCAAAATACAGCAAATATACAGCAAAATGATATGAGACGCAGTAGAGTAATTTGACAAAAAAGAAAATGGCTTCCTACCTAGGTATTAATTAGGTGATAGGTGGACCGTTTAGATGCCAAATAGTGGAAAAATTTTAAAGTTAAATATCTCATATTTCTTTTATCTTTTTCAATACTCATAGTGAATAATATTGAAGTTATATTTAAAGTTTTCCTCCTAAAAATTTTCAATTTTGAAGTTAGACTACTTCGTATTCAAGTGTTAATATGTTGTAATCGTATGTGAGAATGTGTGTCTCGAATGCTTAAAATCCGAGTTTTCGAGAAGAAATTTTAAAATATAAATTTTTAAAAGAGAGGCGTTGATGTAACTCGCAATCAGAAATATTTGCATCCTGTAAAGGCAGTTGAGTGCATTCACAATCGCATTCTTATTCGTTCCACTGGAGGGGCAAAATTACTTGCAAGTAAATCGTATACCTACCTGTGTAGGGGTCACTAAGATCTAGGATTATTATAAGATTCAGGCTAGGTTGAAGCTGGAGTGCTATCTCACCGTATATGCTGTGACTCCACTTTTGACTTTAGTGCAAGTGGTCTCAGGTTTGATTCCTGGTTTATACACTCGGTTGAAAATGTGTAAGATTCTTTTCAGGCCAATCATATTGAATGAGGTTTTTCTTGCGTTTTCCTTATTCACACTTAGCAAACTCCGGGATGGCACTTTTGTCTTGGCAATTAATTACGTGGCGTGAGTGTCGCGCTAGTTAGGTTGTCCAGTCGATGACTAGCGACCTACTAGCACTTGCCTCTCATTTGTTTTAAGATGACGGTATTGAAGGAAGTAAATAACTTGGCAATTTGAATCCACTCCGCTACTGCCACAAGCGCGGCCATCATGAGTTGGTTTTATTCAGTTAATTGTCAGAACGGGTTGGCTGGTACGAAAAAGAACGCATCCTTTGATTGGGTAGTTGTTTATCCAATGCAGTACAATGGCTCTTGTAAGGGTTTGGTCCTCAATGCTTACTTGAGATCAACGAGAATTTCAAGTAGGATCATACATTTACTAAGTGTATCTGGTGCTTGAAGAAGTTGTGGCATCTTTTTCTTGACAGTATCAAGTAGTGCTGAGAGTTTCAGTTTCTTGAAGATTTGCACAATTTATTTGAGAGTTGTATCCAGTATCTTCAGCGTGATCGTTGGACGATGAATCTTGTGGTGGTTCTGGTTGTCTTTGTTGGCAACTTGAATTGAAGGAATCATATTTCTTCTCACAACTGGCTGTCTGGAATGATTCTGCAGCGCTAGGTAACGGAGGAAAATCTTAAGCAGTAAGAGATGATTCAGTGAACTTTCGTCTTGCCTGAAAGCGTTGAATTATTGGACATTTCCAATGGTTTGCTCTGGGGTTATTTCCACAATTTGCACATTTGTAATTGTGAACATCTTTCCTGAGTACATTCATAACTAAGATGAGATTTAGAACATTTTACATATCTTGGAGTAGTTCCATAGGTAATCTGAACGTGTCCTAGTCCTTGGCATCTATAACATTGTAGAGACTTCTTAGATCTATGTGGTTCTACTGTAATGCGGAAGCATTCGAGATGTTGTAAATCATAAATGGCTTGCGTCGTAGAAGTCCGTTTGAGCGTAACAAGAAAAAGGGGGAGTAAGCAGTTCTCCTTTACCTTCTTTTGTTGCACATTGAAGATATCATAACCACGATTTTCAACATCTCGCCAGATGTTATCCAGGTTGGTGTCTGTAGGAAGTCGTCGAATGACGACTTTCTGGTGAGTATCAGGTCTACGTTCAGTAGGCGTGTACACTTTTGTAGTCTACTCTACATTTAACTTCTATGTTTTCTTTGTAAACCGCACAGTTTGGTAGTTCTTTTCATGTCTTCATGGCCTCACTACTGATTTTGTAGCTATTGTCTTTAGGATAGTCATAGAGGCACATGTTTGAAGGGATAAATTCCTTTGGCGGTTTATACTTGATATACACTAATGCTTACTTATGCTTACAGCTGGTCCTGTATTACTAATGTTAAAAATAGATTATTAGTAGTTATTGGTGTAGATACCTTTTGTCTTGGTTTTGATATACTTTTTGCTTTCTTAACCCGTAGGTACTATGGACCGTCTCTCAGACCGCTGCGACTTTTCGCATCATTATATTATCCACAGCCTTACTACTACAAGTGGATCTTTTCGTCTACCTTTCTGTCTAGCAAATGGTTACGTATTGTGAAGTTCGTGTTATAATTGATCCCCTGTGCGCGGCGCTAGAGGGGTCGAGCGGTCTCACAGACGTACTATAGTAGTTACGTGAGTATTTTTCTGTTCAGTTGTCTTTCGTAATCTGCTGGTTATTAGCAGTTTTGTGTCTTACCGTGTGGCACGTCTTGCACCATACATCAAATAATGACCAAGAGATTGGAAAACCTGAAATAATCATATTTTATAAGATGAATAAAGGCGGAGTGGATACGATAGACTAAAATGTACAGACTACACATCAAGTCGTCGAACAAGACGATAGCCATTGACAATTTTCTTTTCGCTGGTGGGTGTTGCGTGTGATGTCAATGCGTATGTCTTGCTAAGTCCGCAGTGATAATAGGACTTGACCACGAACACGTTGGCAAAAGGACTTGTTAGGCCTCACATAGATCATAGATTGTTCATCGGACATCTGCCACAAGAGCTGAGTTTTTCAATCAAGAACATACTACAGCTTGAAAGTGAGTTTCCCACCATCGCGCACAAGGGGTTGAAGAGTAAAACAAAGTTTTCTGTTCACTGAGTTGTAATCGGAAAAAGAAGATATTCGTGCAGCGGTGTGTGTTACCGATTTGCTTGTAGTGCAGAATAAAAATACAAGTGCCTAACTGAAGATAGTGCATGCTGTCAGAAAAGTTAGTGCGGTACTTTCTTTACCGGCAAAACGTATTTTCTTTACTTTTGCCATCATATAAGAACTAAAAATAAGTTTTATTCATTACCTTTTCACTACAAAAAATGTAACAGTACCACTATAACGGCACTTTCTTGTAAGTTTAAAAAAGCTAAAACTTTTCTCCGTTTTCCATGTTTTTTTCTCCGTTTTTACTGTATTTTTTATTCTCAGTGCATCTATAGGAACAGTGCATTTTAAATTAGTGTGATTTTGACTACATAGAAACAGAGAAAATAATTGAAAATTTAACAATTACAATTTTAGAATAACAATGAAAGTATTGTTGCAAATTTTGACTATGTTCTCTTTCTCATTGCTTTAAAAACATAAAGCTTTTTTTTTTACATATTGAAATTACTAGGTTTTATCTTTCTATAAGCAACTAAGATATGTAGGATAGCATTTTAAAAAATATGCATCAAAAACTACTATTCAGAAAATGTGAAACAACAATGCGATCTGACAGACCGTTCCATAGTAGTTACGTGATTATTTTCGTCCATAGTACTTAAGGGTTAAACGGAGAAAAATCCTCAATATCTGTAGAGTTTTGAATTTCCGCTGGGGAAAAAAGTGTCTTATTGTCTTCAACACTTATCATGTCATGTTGTGTTATAATTATTTTTGCATTACAAATACATAGAAATTAACCACAATTTTAAACATTGTTTCTATGTCTTAAATCTCTGCCTGCATAAGTAAGTTTCTTAAATATTAAATGTTCTTTCTAAATTAATGTGATTTTATCTAAATATTCAAACAAAATAACTCTATATTCTTAATCTGGGGTTAGCTGCTGAATCGCCGGACCAATTCTAGTAAATTTACCGGGTCTATTGGAGAATTGATTTAAGTTTGTGAGAAAGAATAAGTGAAAGTAAGGTAAAGGGAATTGTAGAAGTTAAGAAAGTGGTTGTATTTGCTGGTTGTTTTTGATGTTGTAAGCGGCACTGTATGTGGAGGCGGATGGACTATTTCGCGGAGAGGTACACTTGTTTTACTATACGGCTCCATAGACTGTAAAATGTACTGAAAAATTTGGACAAGTCTTTAATTTGCCCATTTCATGTCGAGAACAGAACCCAACGAACCCCAGCGGGGCTTCTAACCCGTTCCTACTACTACTACTACTACTTCTCCTCCTCCTACTACTACTTATACTATGGATCCGTATACTAAAACTACACGCCGAATAACGTAATCTAACGTAACTTAATGTAATCCAACCAAATATAACCGAATGCAGTACATTTTATTATTTTTTTCGATTTTCAAATTGGTCCGGCGATACAACAGTAATACCTTAATCTGCATAAAAATTTCTATACTATCATTAGTGTTTGTTTTTAATAGATCTAAATTCTTTGTCTATCTGTTGTTAGATGTAAATGGTGCCTTTTTCGACTTCTCTTCTCATAAACATATTAACATGTCATTGTGTGGAGGATCACGTACTAAAATTGCAACGGAATTTCTGAAACATATTGTGTGCTTTACAAAAAATATAGTAAAAACAATACTTTCGGTCCGTTTAATATTTGTTGTCTTTGGTGTTACTTTATTAACACTACACTGGTAACGTTGGGCCTGTGAGACCCAAGCCTTTAGTAAAAATAATATAACTTTAGTTGGCAACACTCGAGCTGCTACATCCTATCTTCCCCTCCTAAGTTGTAGTTTAACAATACGTAGCCTGTTTTAGTTTTCGCTTGGTCATTGTTGTGTGTCTCGTGCTTATTCAAGAATTAATTGTGCCAGACAGACCCAACGTTACTAGTGACGTTATTTTTACTAGCACGATTAATATTATTATGAAAACAGAAAACTACTAAATTTATTACGCCTTCTGAACAAAGAAAAAACACAAAGATGGAAACTATTTTATAGTTCAACATTCCACTGTTACAAAGTTTTCAAGTATTTACAAATTTTATTTTAATTATTATTAATTGAAAACTTACCTTTTCTAACTACCGCAAGATGTTCGACAAAAGCATTTTCAAGAAATCCATGCAACATAAATTTTATCGGAAGGCTCATGTTAAAATTAGAGTTGAACAATTTCTCATCATCTTTGTAGGCTAACAGTTGAGGGTTTTCAGGATTCTTCCTTAAAAGACAAAAAGAAAAAAATTATTGGTCATTAAAGAAATATGTATGTCTGGTTTAATATCAGATCTTATAGCTACTATATGGACAAGTCAAAACTAGCGGTGTAAGACGTATCTTACAGAAATTAACGCTAAAAACAACTGTATTAATTTCAGAAACAAAATTACTGTTCCCTTTATCGCTAGAATTTCCATCTGCTGAGAGTTGAATGAAATCCTGACTTATTTAGATCCCATCTTATCTAGACTTATCCGACAGTACTCTTTTAACATATTGACTTATGATTCCCGTGTCTAAAACTTTCTTTTACAAAAAGCGACTTATTATATCTGTATTATTAACTACATAAGCGAAGAAGTTGTATTCCCAATATTGACCATAAAATTCTATGCTGATATTTGGTGAAATCAGAAGTGATTCTGGAATGTACTGACAAAGTCACTTACCTTCCCAATTAATACAAATAGCAATAATTAATAAAAATCATATCCTATGGGAATGACTGAACGTACAATTTAGTCGTTTAATGTGGAGACCCCAACCCTAATTGATGTCCAGGAGAGATTCGGCTGACAGTGTTTGATATTATGCTCTGTTCACGTGTTCTGGTTTTGCTCTTTCTCGCGCTAGCTTGCCTCACTGAGCAGCATTTAATGTAATCAATGTAACCACACTCTTAACGTGACTGAAAAAAGTATTTTCTGCCTACCTCCTTGCTCTCAGCAGGAGTGCAAAGGAGAATGTATGGTGGAGTGTCTTGGGTCTGTGGTTGTTTAGCGTGTTCCGGATGAAAGACTTGTTTGTCGTTGGAAAGACTGATTCATATCGTTTCAAGGGCGAAAGGACTCTGAAGTATTTTTCTGAAGCATTCTTTGCGACGCCCATATACAAGGAGAAAACAATGCGTATGAACGAGAAAATAAAATACAATGTGTTACTTGAAATTACTCTTAAAGTATGCAAGATTACTACGTGTTATATAGATGTTGTTCATCGATATCTAGTTAATATTTTGTGTATCCAGAGGAGCCAATTGGAATACTCGAACAAAAACAAAAGAACAAGAAAGTTATGTAACTAGAGGTTCTACTTATATAAAAACATAGAAAAGTTATTACTTTGACATTATTCGTTCTATGTTAATATTTGATATATCTTGCATGCGTATCAAGTTTCCTAAGTAGTAGAAAATGGATCGATCTGGAACAGCATCAGACAATTCACAAGCCCCTGGGAAATTGAGCACCGTACACCGTGAGCCCACGGTCTTTTACGACCTCCATTTTAGGGGTGAATTTATTCCCTTTTATGAGCACTTTTTAGGGGGTGTATTCGTTCTCTTTTACGAGCACATTTTAAGGGGTGAACTCGTTCCCTTTTATGAGCATATTTTCCAACCCCTATGTTAATTACGAACACATAGAAAAGCAGATAACACATAACACTACGTAACACACAGCAGAACAGATAACACATAACACTACGTAACATAACAAGGGTGTACTCGTTTCCAACCCCTATTTTAACATAGCAGAAATTACACTGAGACTATGAACACACAGCAGAACATAAGACTACGTAACACACAAGGGTGTATTCGTTCTCTTTTATAACCACTTTTTAAGGGGTGAACTCGTTCCCTTTTATGAGCATATTTTTCAACCCCTATTTTAACATAGCAGATAACAGATAAGAATATAGGGTGTATTCATTCTCTTTTATGAGCACTTTTTAAGGGGTGAACTCGTTCCCTTTTATGAGCATATTTTTCAACCCCTATTTTAACATAGCAGATAACAGATAAGAATATGGGGTGTATTCATTCTCTTTTATGAGCATATTTTTAAGGGTGAACTCGTTTCCTTTTACGAACACTTAAGATTACGAAACATGGCAAGGGTGTATTCGTTTTCAACCCCTTAGCATCAGACTACATAACATAACAGAACTAGTAAAAGAGTATGGTATATTTTCCAACCCCTATTTGAACATAGCGCATCAGACAGATACTACGAAACATAGCAGGGGTGTACTCGTTTTCCAATCCCTATTTGAACATGAGACTATCAACACTACGTAACACACAACCACCTCCATTTTAAGGGTGTACTCGTTTTCCAACCCCATTACGAACACATAGAAGAGCTGATAACACATAGCACTATTTTAACATAGCAGAACATAAGACTACGTAACATAGCAAGGGTGGACTCGTTCTCTTTTATGAGCATATTTTCCAACCCTTATTTTAACATAGCATAAGACTACGAACACATAGCAGAGTTGTATTCGTTTTCAACCCCTTAGCATAAGACTATGTAACATAGCAGTTACGAACACATAGTAGAGCAGATAATAAACACAACAACCTCCATTTTAGGGGTGAATTTATTCCCTTTTATGAGCATATTTTCCAACCCCTATTTCAACATGACAGAGACTACGAAACATGGCGGACATAGCACAGGGGGTGTATTCATTTTCTCCACCCCTAATTGAACATAGCAGAAATCACACTGAGACTACGTAACACACAACAACCTCCATTTTAGGGGTGGACTCGTTCTCTTTTATAATTACTTTTCCAACCCCTATTTTACCATAGCAGAAATTACATAAAAAATTTTTTTCAACCCCTATTTTAAGACAATGAATACCTATGTAACATAGCGATTCGATACGCTCTTTGAACCGATTTGGATGAAACTCGGCATATGGGGGTTTTCGGACATGCTGATTACGAATATCATACTTATTTTTACCTGGGTCTTATAGTTTATGTGGGATACGCCCTTTGTATGACACTTAAAAACCCAATAACTCGAAAACGCAGCAACGTATTGAGGTGGTGTTTCCACATTTAGCAATATGTCATCAGGTACTACATGTCCCAAAATTAGTGGTCTTCGAGGTCAAAGGTCAAAATACTTAAAATCCAATAACTCGAAAACGAAGCAACGTATTAAGGTGGTGTTTCCACATTTAGCAATAGGTCATCAACTACTACATGTTCCAAAATACTGACCATCGAGGTCAAAGGTCAAAGTACTTAAAACCTAATAACTCGAAAACGGAGCAACGTATTGAGGTGCCGTTTCCAAATCTAGTAATAGGTCATCAACTAGTGCAAGTTCCAAAATAGTAACCATCGAGGTCAAAGGTCAAAATACTTAAAATCTAATAACTCAGAAATGGAGCCACATATTGAGATGCTCTTTCCACATTTAGTAATTGGTCATCAAATACTACAAGTTCCAAAATACTGACCATCGAGGTCAAAGGTCAAAGTACTTAAAACCTAATAACTCGAAAACGGAGCAACGTATTGAGGTGCCGTTTCCAAATCTAGTAATAGATCATCAACTACTACAAGTTCCAAAATAATGACCGTCGAGGTCAAAGGTCAAAGGTCAAAATACTTAATACCTAATAGTTTGTAAACGGAGCCACATATTGAGATGGTGTATCCACATTTAGTAATTGGTCATCAGCCAGTGCAAGTTCCAAAATAATGATCATCGAGGTCAAAGGTCAAAATATTTAAACGCAAATAACTCTTAAACAGAGTAACGTATTGAGGTGCTGTTTCCAATCTAGTAATACGTCATCAACTACTACATGTTCCAAAAGTACTGACTATCGAGGTCAAAGGTCAAATATTTAAGCCTTAATAACTTTAAACAAAGCCTGTGTGACCTATTGAGTTTTGTACCAAGCAGAGAGAAGTGAAGAAGGAATAAATTTGAGTGGCTTATTTACTTTTGTATTAATGAGAAAGAAATCAAAGGAACACAATTTTATCTAGCGCAGACTTTCTGTACCTTTTTGGGCTATTCAAATGGATTAACAAGAAAGAAAGCAAAGATATGCCATATTAACTACCTATGTATTATTTAAGCAAAACGAAGGGCTACATTTGAGAAAGCGAACATGGACCATTTTACTCAAATTTGGATGGAGTATTTATCTTTGTATGAACCAAAAAAATGAAGAAGGTTCAATATTTCTATACAATTTTGTACTACCCAAATAAACGAAATTTTATTTTTGTACCAATCACAAGAAAATCAAAGAAGGATCATTTTATACCTTTTTGTGCTATTCAAATAATAGAGGGAACAAATTTCAGTGGTCTATTTTATTTTTGTACCAATCAGAAGAAAAGCAAAGATATGCCATTTTAATTATTTAAACATACGAAAGGATAAATTTTGTACCAACGAGAAATGCCATTTTATACCATTTTGTATTACTCCAATAAACGAAGGAATACCAGAAAAAAATAAGTAAAGAATGAATAAAATTTAGGTGGATTATTTTCTTTTGTACCAACTGGAAAAGAGAAGAAAAGCTACTTTAACTAGCTCATTATGTACTGTTTAAACAAACGAAAATTGACCATTATGTAACTTTTGAAATACTGAAATGTTCTATTTTTGTATCAATCAGAAAAACCCGAAGAAGGATCATTTTAACAAGTTCATAATTACGATGTTCTACTTTTTATACCAACGAGAAAAAATGAACTAGCTGAATATTTTAAATCATACAAAAGAATAAATTTAAGTGACCTATTCAATTTTGTACCAATGAGAAAAGTCATTTAACTGGCTCAGAATTTGAGTGGTCTATTTAGTTTTGTACCAACCTAAGAAGAAGGGCGAAGAAGGACTATTTTATAATTTTACTACTCAAATAAACAATGGAGTATTTAGTTTTGTACCACCGAGAAAAACAAAGAAATTGCACCATTTTGGAGTATTCAAATAAACAAAGGACTTATAATTTGTGTCAACACAAAATCAATTAAACGAAGTAATGCATTTGAGTAAGCTATTTAATTTGAAAAACCGAAGCAGGATCATCTTATACCATTTTGTATTATTTCAACAAACAAAGGAATAAATTTATATTAACCAGAAAAAGCAAAAAAAAGACCATTTTAACTAGCTGCGAATTTTATATTATTTTAAACTAGTCTAATAAACGAAGGCATAAATATGAGTGAGCTATTTAGCTTTGTACGAACCAGAAAAAAGTGAAAAAGACCCATTTTAACTAACTGAGAATTTCTGTGCCTTTTTGTACTATTTAAACAAACGATGAGGTAAATTTGAGTGACCTGTTTTTTGTACTAACCAGAAAAATCGAAGGTCAAAGTACTAACCAGAAAAATCGAATACCTTTATACTAGCCCAATGAACGAAAGAACAAATTTGGGTGTTCTACTTTTCCATTTTAACTTGCTGAGTATTTTATACCATTTTGTACTACTCAAATAAACGAAAGAAAAAGCGAAAAGAGTCCTTTTTAACTAGCGCAGAATTTCTGTAACGCAAAAATTAATTTGGATGGAGTAACAAGAAAGAAAGCAAAGATATGCCATATTAACTATTTAAATAAACGAAGGGATAAATTTAAGTGATCTATTCCATTTTGTACCAAGGAGAATGCCATTTTTATCTAGCTTAGAATTTCTAGTGCATGTTGTATTATTTAAAGAAAACGAAGGGCTAAATTTGAGAAAGCGGACATGAACCATTTTACTCAAATTTGGATGGAGTATTTAGCTTTGTATGAACCAGAAAAAAAGTGAAGAAGGACCATTTTAACTAACTCAGATCTTTATACCATTTTGTACTACTTTTTGTACCAATCAGAAGAAAATCAAAGAAGGGTCATTTTAACTAGCCAAGCAGAAAAAAGGAAAGAATTAACACTTTGTACTAAACAAGTAAACGAAGGTATAAATTTGTACTAACCAGAAAAGGGGAAGAAGGATCAGCATTCTATACTTTTTGTGCCATTTATTGGGGTGTCCAATTTCCTTTTATACCAACCAGAACCATTTTTAACTGGCTTAGAATTTTATGCCTTTTTGTAAAATTTGTATCAAACCGAAAAAAAGCAAGGAAATACCATTTTAAATAGCTCAGCATGTTACAGCTTTTTGTGTTTTTGGTCTACCCAATTTCTTGACCATGTTGTACTATTTAAACAAACGAAGGAATAAATTTGTGTGACCTATTCACTTTTATAGCAAGCAGAAAAAGGAAAGAATAAATTTGAGTGGCTTAAGCAAAGAAGGTCAATTTATACCTTTTTGTGCTATTAAATTTGAGTGGCCTATTGAAGAATGAATAAATTTTGTTTGCAATTAAAAAAGCGGAGTAGGTCTACTTTCTGTACAAACCAGAGAAAAACAAAGAAAGACCACATTCTGCTACTCAAACGAAGGAAGGAATAAATTTGTCTAACCTATCCACTTTTATAGCAAAGCCCCTTTTAGTTTTATACCAACCATGAAGGTCCATTATACCATTTTGTATTACTATATTTCATTTTTGTAACAATTAGAAGAAAACAGCTCAGAATTTTATACCTTTGTGGTGTTACACTGAAGTCTCAATTTTTCTGGTCATTAACTACATATTTGAACGTAAGATTTAACCAACCAGAGTTGCGTTATACATTGAATTTTAACTTAATTCGTTAGAACAGACTACATAGCAATTAGCGTTATTAAGAGACTAAAACGTTCTAAAGAAAACTGATGAATGACGACAAATCATAACAGCATACTTGTCCATTTTGAATCACAGCAGAAGAAGAGATTATATCAAAGTAAGAGAAGTTTTCAAAGTTCCATGTTGCTGCAGATATTTAAACAACGTTACGAATGCGTTACCTAACAGTTGTATTGCTAGTATAGTGTGGGTCCTACGGTACTGCCTATTGCTCAACGATTCAATTATTTTTTTAGACTTTCCTTCCTCGTCTAAGTTCAAAAAGACAAATATATATTTTTGCATTTATGTATTTTATTATAATGGAATATGGAGTATATTTGGAAAATAATAGAACATACATCATGATGTTATATTGCCTTGAAAACATATTATTAAACACGGATAATGCATAGAATGTTTTTATTGTAGATATATAAAATTATTTATTTGATTGGTTTTTGCTGAAGAGCAGAAAAATGACTAGCATAGAAATTGTTTATGTTTCACCTAGAGAAAAAGAAATTGAGCGTGAAAACGAAAAACCTATACTGTTAATTCACCCGTCTGACCCCGATTTACCAGATGAATTACGTGATAAAGTGAGAATCATATATCCAACACAGGAAATGGAAGATGTGTATTATTTTAGACGCTATAATAGATATAATGATGAAATACTCCCGGAAAGTGATGATGACAGTGTTCCAAATATTACCTGTTTTGAACTGGAAGCTAATGATTGCGAGTGTACTAGTGAAAGTATTAGTGATACATGTGTTATACAATTATTTAATGAGTATACACCAAATTAAGTATTATTATGTGAAGCATGTTTTAAACATAATGAAAATGAAAAAGATCACAACTGTTTGCTGCAGTATGATTACGAATTATTGCAAAAGGTGTGGTCGATCTTAATTAAACGTCAAATGAGAGAGAAAATCTATAAACTTTATATAAAGAAGCATTTTAAAGGTTGTAATATTAAGAACACTTATACTTTGGAGAAAAAATTTAATCTGGTATATGAATACATTATAGAGTGTGATTATTATATTAACAAAATAGTAGAATTGTTTTTAGAGAAAGATAAACAATTATTTAATTCTGTAAATGAACACTGAGCCCACTGTATGATATGCATTTGATTGTGTAAGAATAGAAGAACTTGAACTGTTAACTGCATCAATTTGTAGAACTGTAATATTAAGAGCCCTCACTACTTCTCGAGCATGTCAGATTTCAGTGTTCTGGGAGCGGGGAGAAGGGTAGTGTAGGTGTGGCCATTCGTCTGTCAGTCGAACTCGTCCTGTAGTGTTTCCACTTTGCATTAAATATCGTTATCGGTACTTAAACATTTTCCTCTTGTTTTGTCATTTGTTAGGAAAATTCTACCACATTCTCATATACGTGACGTATTCACACAAAAGATAATACAAATTTCATACTGTTCTTCTTGCAGAATTCGTACAGAACGTTAACTTTCTTGTTGAATTATTTTTTCCTTTAGACAATTCTTTCATATCAGATATGGTACCCTTGAAATTCCGCCCAAAATAGTTCTCATCAATAAAACGTGTAAATTTCGGTTATAAGCTTTCTTTAAAACTTTTCAATGCTTGAAAACATAGTGAACCTTCCTGACATCCCTACAGACACTGATCTCAGCATAAACGATGAATCCTATACTTCTGGGACAGTTTACTGCAATACTTCCGCGATGCTTGAATGGCAATGAAGTTGCATTGTAGTCGACTTCGAAACTACCCTGTACTCTGCAACAACGCTAGAGATATGAATAAGCGACATACCACACACACACACAAATACACACACACTCACAACGTGTGAACACAGGTTCTTCTTAAAAACGCGCGCGCAGACTTTTGATACCTGCCGGACAGATACGTAGTAAAATTATTCCCGCACTCCACAGTCCATTGACACGGTTTCCAGCTGTGGAGGAGACCTTTCAGTTTGTCAAAAAGATGAAGGGACTTAGTAATGAGAACTGCTGTGTTGCGTTTCCTGAAGATTTGTATTTAGTCTCCCATTGTAAGAAAGCATATGCCCTATGCAATTTCAGAAACGTATATCACAATACTTCACACGCAAAAAATGCTAATACAGTGGCGTCACTAAAATATTTTTATTGGGGGGCTGAAGATCTTTAGGGGGGCATATTCCCCAACAACCCAAAAACTCCGTTTAGTATTTTAGAATCATCTTCAATCAAGGACACAATAAAATTCGCTTTTGGGCGAGGGAATGGGGGGGGGAGAATATTGTTGCTGCTCTACGCTTTCATATTTTTGTTATCATAGTCATGTTTATTTGTTTCACTTTTATCTTTGCGGAAATGCACATTCTTGTACTTCATCGATTCATTCAGTTCTTAAAAATACTTCATGAAAAACTTCTTTCTCAGCAATCTTACTTTTATATTCGACTTCTGACCTGCCTGAAATAGTAATACAATATGATAAAAATAGGCAATAATAAGTAACATATAAAATTTCTTAAAAGTTATCCATCTAAAATTTACCGCATGAGATAGTTTATAGTTGAGACCTCACCTTGCGGAAACTAAGAAGTAAAGGAATGAGAAGTTCAGTTCACATAGTATTTCCAAGTGAGAAATACGATAGAAAAGCATAATTACGTCCAGTGGCGTATTTACGATTTTGTTTCGGAAGGGTCTTTCCTAACTTTCGGGTGGGGGAGCTTTGCCTGGAAATGTGAAAATTCTGCAAGATATTGCACTTATTTTATTATAGTAAGATTTCGTGGGGGGGAGGAGGTTAAGCCCGGAAGTCCCCCTAAATACACCACTGATTACGTCATAACCATAATAGCTACTGCTTTTCTCAGCTAAATCTAACACATCAACAAGTATCTGTAGTCGCTCGCCGAAGACTGAACTTCACATTGAGAACTCTATAAAGAACGCGTTGCTGTTTGTTGAAGCTAAAAGAAGAGAACCCAATATATCATGAGTCTACTGATGGCGTGTTAGAATCTTACTTTTGAAATAAATTTCTCAGTATATAACGTATTTTCATTGTGAGATTTGGGAGGGGTGCTTGGAAGAAATTTCCTGGCTTTAACCCCCCAAATAAGACCTAGCACGCCACTGTACATATAGTCGTCTTCTGAAAATCAAAACGATATTAGGTAAGAAAATATGTATATTTTTAAATAAAGTGCTTATATACTGAACTTGCATACAATAAAAAGTCTCATATCACAGAAACAGACACTTTGTATTGGGTCCATTATTTCCCTTAAATGGCTACATAGTAAACAACAAGATGAAAAAGAAAAAGACACATGCTCAAATTGGTTATATTTACATATTATCCATACACTGAATAACACGTTTCGATTCTGTTTCTTTTCCCATCCCCTCTCTCTTTTGCAGGTACCGTAAGACAAGGTTATTTTGCACACGATTTAAGGAATTTTAAAGAAAATCTCATGTAACTTAGAAACGTAATGATTTAGAACACTGTATTTTAAACATATTATAGCTAGATATGTGTGGAAAACATTCGTATAAGTTCATTAGTAAACATTCAGTATAACCATAGTTACTGAAATATAAACTTTGGTGAAAAGTAACCCCATAGTTGGGGTCACTTTCCACAACATACAAAAAAGTACGTTAACATACGAATATAACGTTTCTGTGCAATGTTTTCCCTTCAGAATTTATACATTTTACTTTCTACACAAAAGTGCATACAGTTTACAAATATTGATATTAGAATCGATACTAAGTATGAATTACCAATATTTGTGAAGAAAATTATGTATTTTCTGGTACCGGCACAGGGACTACATTCTAATAGTTCAGCATATGTCCCACATAAATGCCAACCCAGGAACAGAAAAAAATCCCCGTGAACTGATTTGCCTGGGTTATTCCTTATACCCAAGAATATCATCTCAACCGTAATTAGTGGAAGATTTACGGAGTTTGAGACTTTCAGGCTGAAGTCCACCCAAATTGCATGATTTCTTTTTCAAAAAATCTAATGCTAATCATCAAGCCGTTGACAACCGTAAACTCGGGCCGAGCAGCTATGAACATGTTTGGCCGACGCTCTATGAGTTTTAACAATTTTTGGCTCAAGCCCGAATACTTGTTCCTCCGGAACTCAAACCCAGAACCTCGTGACCGATGTCCTTGCCTCCTGAAGATTCCTCGAAGACCGAGATCGATAGTCAACTAGTTTTAAGTATTTCAGTCCAAACCGCCGACCTTTCATGCTTATACACAGTGTTATAATAATAATAATAATAATAATAATAATAATAATAATAATAATAATAATAATAATAATAATAATAATAATAATAATAATAATAATAATAATTAGTAGTAGTAGTAGTAGTAGTATAATCTTCATCATCATCATTGATAATTATACTGTCTATGTAGGATATTTGAAGAGAGTACTTGGAACTACACAGGGTTTAGCTCAAATTGGCTCGACTCGACTCGAAACTTGACCCAAATTCGAGTCGAGTTGGAAGAAGTTTTCGAGTCGAGCTCAAAGATATCTGTTTCAAGTTGAGTCGAGTTTCAAAGAAAACTCGCTCGTGCCCATCCTTAAATATTACAGTCTTCATTGATAAATCAGTGGCCACCCCTAGAAACCTGGAACGGTGAAAAGGATGTCAAATCAGGGAGTTTCTGGGGCAAACTTCTAATCTCCATACTTTATTTATCATTATACCCATTATTAAAATTTTGGCCTATTATGATTTGTAGCTAATTGAACTTTCATTCTCATTTGTGAAAATTGTATTATATGGAATATGATTACTTATCATCATTAACTGGAGATGGGCAAATATGGTTTTTCAGAGAGAAATGGAAAGTTTCGCCAATAGGGACTGTTGCTGCCCTGATATTTCTGCTTTACTCTAGCAGAATTATAATCATTGATAATATTACCTCTGCCTTATAATAGCATGTTTCATAGTAAAATATATAACACTAAAAATATGCAAAATACAAGTCAATTACATACTATACAGTGACCCCGGTGGAATGAGTGGAATTCAAGTGCAAAACTTTTTTTTTTTTTTTTTTTTTGCGCTAGTAACCTCACCTTACGATACGTACAAGTAAAGTGAGACATTCACCAAAAACAAACAAAAAAAAAAGTTTTTAGTATTTGTTGCCAGGGTAACTATTATCACTGGCATGGTACTGTAACTTATCATTTAATATTAGCAATGTCCGTTGACTAAATACTAGCCCGGTTTCTGAAATTATGTTCGGGAAGAGAAACTGAAGTCAAATAGCAGTAATAGGTGAGACAATACCAAGAATGTATCTGCAGCACACCAACAAAATGTACTCAAAATTATAGCCTATTTGTGAGGTCCTAGAAAGGATAATGACTCCAGCTTTCTGAATTTCTCGTAACCTTCTTTAGACCATCTGATTTTCTAGTCAGTAAAGTGTTTTTCCTTTGATTTTCCCTCAGTGATTTCGGTCGCTACTTTGCCACAGAACCGAGAATATTTATAAAACGAGAATGCCCTTCTGATAAGGATTGTGAACAGGGACGTACGCAGGGGGGGGTCCTGGGGGTCCGGATCCCCCCGAAATTTCGACTTTTGTATAAATTTAGCCTAGGTTTAGGAGCAATTTTAGGAATTTTGATATACAATACCCTCATTTGGACCACGGTGGCTCAGTGGTAGAGCGTTTACCTCTGGTGCTTGGGGTCCCGGGATCGATCCCAGCCCCCGCCAAGTGAACTTTGTGGTGAACAAACACCGTGTGCGTGGGTTTTCTCGGGGTTCTCCCGTTTCCTCCCACTTTCTTCATTCCATCATTTCATTCATTACTCATTATCACCGTCTCCTTTAGCCTAACCGGCATAACCGTGGGACGTAAAACTCAAAGATTTCATTTTTTCATTTGGAGTTTGGACCCCCCGAAATAAATTCCTACGTACGGTACGCTACTGATTGTGAATTATGCGACCACCCTCGCCTACTTTACAATTTGCTTTCAAGCTCTTTACTTCTTCTTTCGCATAGGCAAAGTATCAAAATACTTATAGTCTTTACTGATGAGTGATAAACATAACAGTGATATACTTGATAAAAGAAAGACAGAATTTTTATGCTGAAGACGTCCAGTTGATAGAAAAGCCATCAACATTTAGGGTATTCGGTGCACTAAATTACAAATCAAAATCTTAAACTAACAACTTATCTAAAAATTTAATTAAAAATCTACCCAAGTAATGAATGAAAAATTAAGAAGAAAATATTGTCAACAGTTTCAAAATTTACAAATGACATTTAACTTTGTCCGTTCCCTCCAGGCAGCTAAATTTTCGCCTCGATTTTTCTTCCTTCTTGCAGAAAAATAAAGGCCGCTCTTCTTCCTTTTCTGAGATGGCATTTTCCTAACGATTACTTTCTTCAAAGCTGCACAAACACAGTGCGGAAGCAAAACAAGAACACACTATGCGTTCGCCCTGGAATTCGGAGATTACAAACCTACCAACAGAGGAAAGGATTCCCGAACGTGACATAAGCAGCCGATTTCGAACGAAGTAAACTCGTATTTCGCGCCTCCAAGAAGTTGAGTGAGGCAGACTGCAAAGAATAGTATCACTCCGCGCTGACGTCAGAAAGTGGGTGGGTCTATGCTTGCAGCAAACGCCGCCTATGCTGGCTAGATTTTTTTTAACGTACCATTTTCTTTTTTACGTAATAGTTTTGCTAATATGCATTTAAAATAGATTTTGATTTCAGGAACGTTTAGCAAAAGGTACAATCTACAAATCCCTGTTTTTACTTTTTCTTTTACGCAACAATTTGTTTCTCTGTTGAAGAGTAATTGCTAGAGAAGCTGTCAACTCGATATTTTATTAATACTTTTATTAATTAAAGTTATTTTACCATGCTTAATGGAGGAAAGAATTACAGACAACTGTTACGTACAATTTAATCTATCTAACAAAAAAAAGAGCACAACGATATCTCACATGATAAGAGAATTAGAGC
Organism: Thermobia domestica; assembly: GCF_964235325.1. Taxonomy (NCBI): domain Eukaryota; kingdom Metazoa; phylum Arthropoda; class Insecta; order Zygentoma; family Lepismatidae; genus Thermobia; species Thermobia domestica. The sequence continues at coordinate 59,441,080 of NC_137458.1, forward strand.
GAAAATAGATTACCATGGATTTAAATGGCAATAGCGAACTTGGGCAGAATGCAATAACTCCTCTTAAGAATTTAATAGATAACTAACATTGGACTCTGGCAACTGAATTGTCAGGGAGAGTCAATTTAAATTGTTCTCTGGATGACACAAAAATATACAAAATGTAACACCACAAAGGTATAAAATTCTGAGCTGTTTTCTTCTAATTGTTACAAAAATGAAATAGAATAATACAAAATGGTATAATGGACCTTCATGGTTGGTATAAAACTAAAAGGGGCTTTGCTATAAAAGTGGATAGGTTAGACAAATTTATTCCTTCCTTCGTTTGAGTAGCAGAATGTGGTCTTTCTTTGTTTTTCTCTGGTTTGTACAGAAAGTAGACCTACTCCGCTTTTTTAATTGCAAACAAAATTTATTCATTCTTCAATAGGCCACTCAAATTTAATAGCACAAAAAGGTATAAATTGACCTTCTTTGCTTAAGCCACTCAAATTTATTCTTTCCTTTTTCTGCTTGCTATAAAAGTGAATAGGTCACACAAATTTATTCCTTCGTTTGTTTAAATAGTACAACATGGTCAAGAAATTGGGTAGACCAAAAACACAAAAAGCTGTAACATGCTGAGCTATTTAAAATGGTATTTCCTTGCTTTTTTCGGCTTGATACAAATTTTACAAAAAGGCATAAAATTCTAAGCCAGTTAAAATGGTTCTGGTTGGTATAAAAGGAAATTGGACACCCCAATAAATGGCACAAAAAGTATAGAATGCTGATCCTTCTTCCCCTTTTCTGGTTAGTACAAATTTATACCTTCGTTTACTTGATTAGTACAAAGTGTTAATTCTTTCCTTTTTTTCTGCTTGGCTAGTTAAAATGACCCTTCTTTGATTTTCTTCTGATTGGTACAAAAAGTAGTACAAAATGGTATAAAGATCTGAGTTAGTTAAAATGGTCCTTCTTCACTTTTTTTCTGGTTCATACAAAGCTAAATACTCCATCCAAATTTGAGTAAAATGGTTCATGTCCGCTTTCTCAAATTTAGCCCTTCGTTTTCTTTAAATAATACAACATGCACTAGAAATTCTAAGCTAGATAAAAATGGCATTCTCCTTGGTACAAAATGGAATAGATCACTTAAATTTATCCCTTCGTTTATTTAAATAGTTAATATGGCATATCTTTGCTTTCTTTCTTGTTACTCCATCCAAATTAATTTTTGCGTTACAGAAATTCTGCGCTAGTTAAAAAGGACTCTTTTCGCTTTTTCTTTCGTTTATTTGAGTAGTACAAAATGGTATAAAATACTCAGCAAGTTAAAATGGAAAAGTAGAACACCCAAATTTGTTCTTTCGTTCATTGGGCTAGTATAAAGGTATTCGATTTTTCTGGTTAGTACTTTGACCTTCGATTTTTCTGGTTAGTACAAAAAACAGGTCACTCAAATTTACCTCATCGTTTGTTTAAATAGTACAAAAAGGCACAGAAATTCTCAGTTAGTTAAAATGTTTCTTCTTCACTTTTTTCTGGTTCGTACAAAGCTAAATAGCTCACTCATATTTATGCCTTCGTTTATTAGACTAGTTTAAAATAATATAAAATTCGCAGCTAGTTAAAATGGTCCTTTTGCTTTTTCTGGTTAATATAAATTTATTCCTTTGTTTGTTGAAATAATACAAAATGGTATAAGATGATCCTGCTTCGGTTTTTCAAATTAAATAGCTCACTCAAATGCATTACTTCGTTTAATTGATTTTGTGTTGACACAAATATGTAAGTCCTTTGTTTATTTGAATACTCCAAAATGGTGCAATTTCTTTGTATTTCTCGGTGGTACAAAACTAAATACTCCATTGTTTATTTGAGTAGTAAAATTATAAAATAGTCCTTCTTCGCCCTTCTTCTTAGGTTGGTACAAAACTAAATAGACCACTCAAATTCTGAGCCAGTTAAATGACTTTTCTCATTGGTACAAAATTGAATAGGTCACTTAAATTTATTCTTTCGTATGATATAAAATATTCAGCTAGTTCATTTTTTCTCGTTGGTATAAAAAGTAGAACATCGTAATTATGAACTTGTTAAAATGATCCTTCTTCGGGTTTTTCTGATTGATACAAAAATAGAACATTTCAGTATTTCAAAAGTTACATAATGGTCAATTTTCGTTTGTTTAAACAGTACATAATGAGCTAGTTAAAGTAGCTCTTCTTCTCTTTTCCAGTTGGTACAAAAGAAAATAATCCACCTAAATTTTATTCATTCTTCACTTATTTTTTTCTGGTATTCCTTCGTTTATTGGAGTAATACAAAATGGTATAAAATGGCATTTCTCGTTGGTACAAAATTTATCCTTTCGTTTGTTTAAATAATACAAGATGATTTAAAATTCTCAGCTAGTTAAAATGGCATATCTTTGCTTTTCTTCTGATTGGTACAAAAATAAAATAGACCACTGAAATTTGTTCCCTCTATTATTTGAATAGCACAAAAAGGTATAAAATGACCCTTCTTTGATTTTCTTGTGATTGGTACAAAAATAAAATTTCGTTCATTTGGATAGTACAAAATTGTATAGAAATATTGAACCTTCTTCATTTTTTTTGGTTCATACAAAGATAAATACTCCATCCAAATTTGAGTAAGAGGTCCATTTTCGCTTTCTCAAATGTAGCCCTTCGTTTTGCTTAAATAATACATAGCTAGTTAATATGGCATATCTTTGCTTTCTTTCTTGTTAATCCATTTGAATAGCCCAAAAAGGTACAGAAAGTCTGCGCTAGATAAAATTGTGTTCCTTTGATTTCTTTCTCATTAATACAAAAGTAAATAAGCCACTCAAATTTATTCCTTCTTCACTTCTCTCTACTTGGTACAAAACTGAATAGGTCACACAGGCTTTGTTTAAAGTTATTAAAGCCTAAATATTTGACCTTTGACCTCGATAGTCAGTACTTTTGGAACATGTAATAGTTGATGATGTATTACTAGATTTGGAAACAGCACCTCAATACGTTACTCTGTTTAAGAGTTATTTGCGTTTAAATATTTTGACCTTTGACCTCGATGGTCATTATTTTGGAACTTGTACTAGTTGATGATCTATTACTAAATGTGGAAACACCATCTCAATATGTGGCTCCGTTTACAAACTATTAGGTTTTAAGTATTTTGACCTTTGACCTCGACGGTCATTATTTTGGAACTTGTAGTAGTTGATGATCTATTACTAGATTTGGAAACGGCACCTCAATACGTTGCTCCGTTTTCGAGTTATTAGGTTTTAAGTACTTTGACCTTTGACCTCGATGGTCAGTATTTTGGAACTTGTAGTATTTGATGACCAATTACTAAATGTGGAAAGAGCATCTCAATATGTGGCTCCGTTTCTGAGTTATTAGGTTTTAAGTATTTTGACCTTTGACCTCGATGGTTACTATTTTGGAACTTGCAGTATTTGATGACCAATTACTAAATGTGGAAAGAGCATCTCAATATGTGGCTCCGTTTCTGAGTTATTAGGTTTTAAGTATTTTGACATTTGACCTCGATGGTCACTATTTTGGAACTTGCACTAGTTGATGACCTATTACTAGATTTGGAAACAGCACCTCAATACGTTGCTTCGTTTTCGAGTTATTGGATTTTAAGTATTTTGACATTTGACCTCGATGACCACTAATTTTGGGACATGTAGTACCTGATGACCTATTGCTAAATGTGGAAACACCACCTCAATACGTTACTTCGTTTTCGAGCTATTGGGTTTTTAAGTGTCATACAAAGGGCGTATCCCACATAAACTATAAGACCCAGGTAAAAATAAGTATGATATTCGTAATCAGCATGTCCGAAAACCCCCATATGCCGAGTTTCATCCAAATCGGTTCAAAGAGCGTATCGAATCGCTATGTTACATAGGTATTCATTGTCTTAAAATAGGGGTTGAAAAAAAATTTTTATGTAATTTCTGCTATGGTAAAATAGGGGTTGGAAAAGTAATTATAAAAGAGAACGAGTCCACCCCTAAAATGGAGGTTGTTGTGTGTTACGTAGTCTCAGTGTAATTTCTGCTATGTTCAATTAGGGGTGGAGAAAATGAATACACCCCCTGTGCTATGTCCGCCATGTTTCGTAGTCTCTGTCATGTTGAAATAGGGGTTGGAAAATATGCTCATAAAAGGGAATAAATTCACCCCTAAAATGGAGGTTGTTGTGTTTATTATCTGTTCTACTATGTGTTCGTAACTGCTATGTTACATAGTCTTATGCTAAGGGGTTGAAAACGAATACACCTCTCCTATGTGTTCGTAGTCTTATGCTATGTTAAAATAAGGGTTGGAAAATATGCTCATAAAAGAGAACGAGTCCACCCTTGCTATGTTACGTAGTCTTATGTTCTGCTATGTTAAAATAGTGCTATATGTTATCAGCTCTTCTATGTGTTCGTAATGGGGTTGGAAAACGAGTACACCCTTAAAATATAGGTGGTTGTGTGTTACGTAGTGTTGATAGTCTCATGTTCAAATAGGGGTTGGAAAACGAGTACACCCCTGCTATGTTTCGTAGTCTCTGTCTGATGCGCTATGTTCAAATAGGGGTTGGAAAATATACCATACTCTTTTACTAGTTCTGTTATGTTATGTAGTCTGATGCTAAGGGGCTGGAAACGAATACACCCTTGCCATGTTTCGTAATCTTAAGTGTTCGTAAAAGGAAACGAGTTCACCCTTAAAAATATGCTCATAAAAGAGAATGAATACACCCCATATTCTTATCTGTTATCTGCTATGTTAAAATAGGGGTTGAAAAATATGCTCATAAAAGGGAACGAGTTCACCCCTTAAAAAGTGCTCATAAAAGAGAATGAATACACCCTATATTCTTATCTGTTATCTGCTATGTTAAAATAGGGGTTGAAAATATGCTCATAAAAGGGAACGAGTTCACCCCTTAAAAAGTGGTCATAAAAGAGAACGAATACACCCTTGTGTGTTACGTAGTCTTATGTTCTGCTGTGTGTTCATAGTCTCAGTGTAATTTCTGCTATGTTAAAATAGGGGTTGGAAACGAGTACACCCTTGTTATGTTACGTAGTGTTATGTGTTATCTGTTCTGCTGTGTGTTACGTAGTGTTATGTGTTATCTGCTCTTCTATGTGTTCGTAATTAACATAGGGGTTGGAAAATATGCTCATAAAAGGAACGAGTTCACCCCTTAAAATGTGCTCGTAAAAGAGAACGAACACACCCCCTAAAAAGTGCTCATAAAAGGGAATAAATTCACCCCTAAAATGGAGGTCGTAAAAGACCGTGGGCTCACGGTGTACGGTGCTCAATTTCCCAGGGGCTTGTGAATTGTCTGATGCTGTTCCAGATCGATCCATTTTCTACTACTTTCCTACAGTTCTCCATTATTTTTTCTCGAATGTTAAAACCAAACGGAAAAATGTATGTTGAAGTAAGTACGATTCGGACCCTAATTTGCCGCCTGGAAGTTTCGTACGCTGAGAGCTAATGACCCACACCGAGAACTAATGAATATAAATCAGTTTAGTAATCTTTACCTCATCCACATTTATGGGCCTAGCTTTGATGATTGTTTTGCTTAATTCATTATGATATTCTGAGGTTTGCATCTTTGAAATATTTTAATATGAGAAATGGTTTACATAGTTTGGAAACTATTTCGTTCGCAATATTCTCTGCAAAATTGTTGAAAGATATGTTGTATTCTGACAATATTGTTAAGCCAGTGTGCATATTCTTATGCTTGAGATTAGTATAGCTCTCTTTGGAACTACTTTCGTCTGAAATCATAATCTTTTCTCGTGTATTTTCCGAACTATGCATCAAAACTGTAAAGGGTACGGTGACAGTTGGAGAGAATACAGAGCTGTCTCGTACAGGAGAACGTAAAATCACCAGCTCAAACCTAACGCAGTCAGTTTGAAGTTCGAGAATTTGGCTGAGAAGAGCTTGAACTCGAGTCGGGATAGCGTATTCTCTTTGAATTATCAAACTACGAACAGCAAGATTACTTGTAGATGTGAAATGTAAATGGTAGACAATATTCCTTGAGAAAGATGGATAGGTTAGAGCTTAGAGAAAGATAGAAACTCAGGATTTGGAGAAAATTAACTTAGCCTGGTGAGCTACGCTATCTTCTCGTCGTCTCCAAGTTTCGTTAAAATTTTGTTGACTAACTAATAAGTATAGCTATAAGGAATTCAATTTTTTTCACTTTAGGGCTTCGGTACAAGTACCGGAGTCTCGCCTTCCGCTCCATGCCAATTTATTCGATAGATAATGATTCTAAAAGTTTTTATCCTTTGTAGAGAACTACCAAGTACGGAAGTAGACGAGAGTATTTTTTAAAAAAATCCATCTTAAAGGTCTGCACGGACCAGAATTTTTAGCTCGGCCCCGGCCCCGCCCGTGAATTTATAATGTGAGGCCCGACTCGAGTCCGAAATATGTTTTGGCATTTAGGTTCGAAGCCGGCCCGAAATTATATGATAATCAAATGAGCCCGAAATAAGACCGAATCACAGAAACTTAGTAATTAATACAAAATTGTGTTTTCATTTACAGCAATTACAAGTTTAATTTTGCAGTTGTGCTTTAAACGTTCTCCAGAAAGAACGGTCCAATAAATATCGTTGTATCCTCGTCGCCAGAAGTGCCTTTACATCGCCATGACGGGTATGTGACAGCGCAATACTCCAAGGAAGGAATGGCTGTATAAGAATTTGTGATTAATTTTGAAGAGTTTTTATTTTGACTAGGGAATTAACATAAGTGAAGGGAGTAAAGACACAGATTTGAAGCATCAGTGCACTGTTATTGAAACATCAGTGCACGAAAAGATTCGTATTCTCAGTTTTTCTATTTATTGTTTTATATGTTAAGTTAAACACCACAATATGTATCACTGATATCGCAGATCGTATTATTTTTAAAAATCGTGTTTGTAACCTATTGTCAAAACATTCATCTCCAGACATGATGTTGAGAGAAGAGAAAGAGATACAACATCTGTAATATATGTATATGTGATTCACTAAGTAACTGTAGAAATTAGTTAAAGGACACATAAGAGAGCGAAAAGGAGGTCTAGAAGTCTGAACTTTTTAGAAACGTCCTACATAGGTGAAAATATAGTTAAAAATTGCAAAAGGTATCATGTAATTTACCTTTCTTTTCTTATATTCTAGTATACTTTTTCTTTCACATCCAAACATCTCTATTCAGAATTACGAGATAAAGGTGAAAAGAGAAACATTTCCATTTCAAGAATTATATCAGGAAAAAAATCTTTTGACTTAGACTAGATTCAAAATTGCGACCCTTGAATCCAGGGCTCAGCGCTCTACCGATTGAGCTAACAACTTATGTTGGAAAGGCCTGATTTTTACAACTACCGGTTGCTGAATGGTGTGTATTAACCAAGTTTGCCGAGATAATTGCTTCATGTAGCAATTGCAATAATAATAATAATAATAATAATAATAATAATAATAATAATAATAATAATAATAATAATAATAATAATAATAATAATAAAGCAGAAGAAGAAGAACAAAATTTAAAAAGTCGCATATGTTAAATGTTTGACGTGCAGAGTAAGTCTTAATATGAGATTTTATTAATTATATATAATAAATGTAAGCGTGGTTTATTCGTGCGTGCTATTCAAACTGCTCAACTCACTACCTAGTCCCATAAGGGTTGTACGCGTATGGTACAGTAGCCTTGCGCCCTCCAACCGTGAAGAATGTTTCGGTTTGAACCTATGCGTGTCCTAAGAGGAAGGAGGAGATTGAAAGAAAGAAAAGTGGTTTAGAAATTATGCAAACGTAGAATATCTCACGAGGTGAGGTGATATAGAGTTCAGCGTGTCTTTCAGCTACTACTCTATACAAGACTTGTATCTACGACTTAACGTGGAACCCGAACCACACGACTCCTGGCGGGAATCGAAACCCGTATCACCTCTAGTACTATTATGGGAGACACAGGAACATGTAAAAATAATCGAAAATGAACGATATTAATGTTAAATCCATAGCTTTCGAGTACATGAATTATGTATGATACCCTCTATATCGTTCACATCAAAGTTTAGCATTATCGGCATGGAGGTTTAATGGGAGGGGTGAAAATTAAAAATTCCTAATTGAAAGATATGAGTGTCTATTCAATAGCTTTCGGGGTCGCTGAAATGAATAATTACACTCCCAATACTATTATAGCCCAAAGCTTTACTCTTTCGTTAGCAGGAAGTTTATTCATTTGCTTAACTCAGGACACCTTAAAGTTAAGGATATGAAACTCGATGCATATATTTCTAATTCAAAATTATTAGATACGTATTGTAGCTTAGACTTCTAAGGAGGGGAAGGGACAATTTACGCAATGATATCCTTCATATTCGAATAAAATACTGCCCCATTATATTGCGAAAACTCATTTCGAGTGGTGTCATTGCTAATAGTTTTCCGTATTTGTTTATATCCCTACTCATTTATAACAGTATCTCACTTTTCCTGCGACGGGAGCAACACCTAAGCGAGCATTCAGTAAAGTAAATGCCATTAAAATCTATATTCATAGCACAGTGGTGCAAATAAAGTTGAGCTCTTTCGTAATCTTTAGCATGGGAAGCGAATAAATCCACCACATTGGAAAAGTAGCTAATGAATTCCTTTCCGAAAAAGATCACCCGCACATTTATTTTACAGGTGGTGGTTTATAGCTATACTTAAGTTTGTTGAAATTGCTCCAGTGGGGAGAGACACTGAAGTCATTCGTAATAAGGGGGGAAGGGACATGTAAAAGTAGTCAAATATGAACAATATTAGTATCGAAATCAGAGTTTTCGTGGTCGCAGATGAGTAGTGATGCTGTTGATGTTGCTTAGGTACAAGTTAAGCCTTGCTTGGCATGGAGGTCAGAGTGGGAGGGTGACAGGCAATAAATAAATAAATAAATAAATAAAATACAATCGAAAACATCCTATATTTGTGTCGAATATATATTTTTCGGTATCTCTGACATAAATAGTAATATTCCAGATGTGGTATATGACCAAGGTCGGCCCCATTTGCATGCGGTTTCAGAGGAGAGAATCGGTGAAGATTTCAGAACAGTTCCTTTAACTTAAGTTTCAGTACACTGAGAGTGAAGAGTGGTAACACACAAATACTGGTGTCACATCCGGACCTATGAGAGGTATGATTTCTGGGAAACTGTCGTTGCTCCAGGGAGGCCCCCTGATCACTCCCTAAAATTCTTACTGCTTTACAGGGGCGTAGGCGGGAATTTATTTCAGTGATAGAAAGCATTTTTAGGGGCAAATTGTCCAGATGGTAATGTATACGTATACTAAATTCTAGTGTATAAACGTACGTTTATATCTTTCTTTATTAAATAAGCACAGGAAACAACTAAAATGTATACCTAAGATGTATTTTGACAAATACAGCAGAAACATAAAAGTCGAAATAGAATAAACCTAATGAGCTTCAAGTCTAACATTATCACAGGTTTGATTTTGACAAACAGATATGCTCTTACACTTCTTAAAAGCATATTTAAATAGTGTTTTCTAGTGAAACAAATATGGTAATTAGCTTAATTTCTCGTTTTCTTTGTTACTGTAAAGTTCATGTTATAAAGACACTTTTCTGGCTTTTAATTTGGCAAAATCTCTTAATATTGCATCCATATCAATTTCATTCAGAATGTCATTTTCAATGGCCATCAAAGCTAGTTCATATAATTGTTCTTGAGATATACTTGATTTCAAGTAATTCTTTATTAATTTTAGTTAAACTAGTTCAATACACAACAAATGACAAAAGTGTGTGTCTCAATTTATATGTAATTTGTCCCCGATCAGAGGCAGAACTTTAAAATCAGGTATCTCCGCAAAAATTCTTTTCAAGGCCCCTTATGCCTATAGAACAATTCAATTCTTTCATATTTCTTTCCACACGCAGTAACACAATGTAAACACAAGCAATGATGCACCCAAGATTTTTCTTTGGGGTCCAAAGATTTTTTCGGAATAGCTTACAAAATGCAAATAATTTTGTGTATTTGCCCCCTGAAATTGTGCTAATAGGGGGATCCAGACTCTCAGACTACCTGTTCAGTGTTTCGTCCACACATATTTTAGGGGGCCACTCCCCTCGGGAGGAGATCAAAACAATACGTCTATAATATAATAATAAATAAAAGAGTACCAGCAGTGGCCCTCTGAATACTAAGTATGTCCCTCGGAAGTTTTTTTCTGAATGGAAAACTGCACCTATTAGGAATGCGCACGATACAAGATTTGTGGCTGTCTCGTCTCGAAAATGTGCTGTAAAAGTGATGGCTCGACTCGAAAAATGTATATTTCTCTATTGGAAGAGCCGTGTCTCGACTCGAATTTTGTCTGGAAAATCCTGTCTCGACTCGTCTCGTGCGTATCCGTAGCATCTATGTCGGTACATCCCTGAACACAAGTAACTAATAATCAAAACTCCACTAAATAATAACTCCACTTTGCATTAGAATTATTACTAATTTAAAATATCGCTCCATCTAAATTTATTAGCAGAAAATGGATTAATAATTATTGTTATCTGTCATAATAAAACGAACATCTGTATACGCTGCTGTGATTGAAAGTGAGAGTACTGAAAAAAAATACTTGTCATCCAAATGACCTTTTGTCGCTTTCGATTATATCCCTTCAAGTTATATACTTATATGCCACGTGAAGACTTACAGTACTCAAACAAATTTTGAAATACACGAAATTTAATTCAGACCCGTAACCGAAATGACCGTATCGTTCTATTTTAATTCAGCAATCTAATTACTGCAATCAGGTAAAATAAATTTACAGCTTCAAAAGAATGTCGACCTGCAAATGCTTCGTTAACAGTGACTGATATTGACAACTCCCCACCTCAACATTTGTATGATTTTGTCCAGCACTCGAAAGAAACTTTTTAGAGCCTTCAGTTGCCTCTTATCTTCTTTCACGTTTTGTAGCTTTCTTTTCCGATAAAATGCTCACTTGGTCTTATATCGTTGGTCATTATTATTTCATGAAAACAAAGTACTATTAAAAAGTGAAAGCACACATCATTATAAATTAAAAATATAAACAGAAACGAAAGGACTTAGGAAAAATGAAAATGTTGACGAATGACAAATGGACTAATAGATATTAACAAAGTGAGCATTAAGCACTGGACAGCGATTGTGAGTCATTAGGAACTTAAGTTATTTCCCTCAGAAATGATTTTTAAAAAATCCATTTGTACCGCCCGTGTTTTCTTAGTATTCGCTCCACTCCCTGGACGAATGGATAAGAAAGCCTACTTGCTTGTATGGGGGCCCGAAGAATGTTTGTAGGGTGGTCATCTCCCTCGTTACTATATTACGTTTGGTATTTTTATTTGTATTAAGAAAATCTTAAGAAATTATACATATACATTATACTTGTCATAAGCCAGGTGGGGCCTGGCCCTTTCGTCCCCTTTTGGGTGCCCATGCTTGCTTCAACTTTGATAATGTGCATTTCATTTACGGTGATCTTTCTCAACCCTTAACTGTTGAGAAAGGAATGATGAGTCTGTTATATTTGTATTTTGTGCATATGGTGGGATTGTGGAAAGAATACCACTGTCTTTAGCTCTACGGTCATAGTGCTTAATACAACATCTATTGGAAAGCTAAATTTACTTTCATTTTATCTCATATTCGTAAAATATCCCTTTTCCCTCTTTAAAAGATCTATCCTGTGCCATGGAAATTTTCCTCAAACTAGCATCTCTTGTGAGTGTGGCATTGGCATCAATTGATGTACGAGTCCATTTTATTTGTAAAGGGGTGTTTTACAGCCAACCAAGCGAAGATTCGACTTTATTGTCCTTTTGATGTATTTTATCTGTATCTCAGTCTGTACAATATTTATTTGAAGCTATATGAGGAAAATGTTTCATCATAACATTTTTAAATAAATATTTACATTTAAAACAAAATTCATTTTTCTAATTTGGCGCCCTGTTCACCTGGCGCCTCCTGCGAACGCGCAGTTCGCAGGATTCAAGATCCGACCCTGCAGTAACAATGGAATTCTGTATTACCGCCCGACTATTGTTGTTGTGAAAACATTCATCATGATATGACATAGGAAAATGAGTTACATTAAGGTCTAAATTCTAATATCAAAGTTGAAACATCGCAAGTAAAACAAAAACATATAATAGCAAAAAGTTTTGAAAATAATTTCAGTTTAAACTTGCTGCGACTACATTTAATTCAAAATTGAACTTCTGGAGCGCAACATTTGAGCGTAGCTAAAAAAAAAATCAATAAGAACAGTCGGGATTTGAACCTAAGTCATACAAGTAGGAGTCCCTTATTCTAACCCTTCATCTACTATATTTTGTTTACTAAAAATATTTTCCATGCAGCAAAATGCCATTTCACACTGAAACACTAACAACATAAGAACAAAGTTTTCATGAAAATTTGCCAAAGCTTATGTATTAAAAGTATCCCGGTATTCGCCCAGTGGTACTGCAAAATCACTAGTCAGGATGCCTCGTAACAAAATTTGAACCTGGGGACTCCCAATTACAAAGCGTCAACGCTAACCAGTAACCTACGTTCGCTCAGTAAATGTCATGAAATAACTTTTCTGTAATTATTTTTGGAAAATGTTTATTATTTTCATGAAGCAAAGATTGCATCTTCTACTTGGGTTGAGAACTATATACTATACTTCTAAGAGTCAACTAAAAGTTGATGTTCATTATTTCCGTCGATTTTCTACGTCTACTAAGTTATTTCAATCTTTTTAAAGTTTTTCCTTCCGATTATGACAATGATTAGAAATGAAGGCTCCTCTTCGTATACAATTCTTGATCATTGTAACATTTTTTAGTCTAAATTTTGAATTATTGAAAGTATTTAAATTAGTTAGAATGAAGAGGATAATACTAAGAAACATGATTAGAAAAAAATAAACATTGTTGTTTAACGAATTGATAGAATCAAGCTTTTTCAAAACATAAAAAATACTGTATGGTATGGGATGATCATGGAAAAAGTAAAAATAGCCATCGAGGACACACTAACCAACCACTGTACGCAGATAAGTCAAGGTTCGTTAACTTGAAAATGAAATGAAATCTTTGAGTATTACGTCCTGTGGTTATGCCGGTTAGGCAAAAGGAAACGGTGATGATGAGTAATGAATGAAATGCTGGAATGAAGAAAGTGGGAGGAAACGGGAGAACCCCGAGAAAACCCACGCAATTGCTGTTTGTTCACCACAAAGTTCACTTGGCGGGGGTTGGGATCGAACCCGTGACCCCAAGAACCAGAGGTGAACGCTCTACCACTGATTCGTTAACTTGGTAGACGTATATGAAGAAATCACTAACAGAAAATAGCTGATAGCTTTACGCCTAACCATCTCAGCGACCTCGAAACTATGAACTCTACATGAACATCGGTTGTCGTTTTCGATCATTTTATATGTTACTCCCTTCCAAGGTCGCAAGGTGTCTTGTCCCCTTATCCCAATGCATGAAAAGCAAATGATATTTTCGCAAACACAGCCAAGGGCAGGGAAGGAGTAACACAGAACGCACACAACTCGCTGTATAGCTTTAGGGCAAATACCTAAAGGCACAAGCAATAGGCCAATTGACCAAGAGTAATGTTGCCAAACATAAGACAAGGTAAGCGCACGCTCAGCCTGTTCGACACAAAATCACTGACTCTTCGAGCAGGACAACACTGTCGCGCTCTCAGAGTCAGGTTTTAATTGCATTTGTGTTGAAGTACGTTTTCCTTGGTTTTTAAACATTTGATGACTTTCTTACACACTGTTGTGTATGATATTTTCTATGTGGAATATTATTGTATATTTTGTACTGTACACATTGTGTAAATAGAACTCATCTGTATTTCTTGCATTGACTTTGAAAACTTTAGCAATGCCCTCATGAGCTGTGTACGGCTTTAAAATGAACACACGAAATAGAAAAGTTGGTGAAGAGAATGTCAAGTTCCGTTCATTTCCAAAGCAGGGAGATTTACAGCAATTGTAAATCAATAGGGGTGTAATTTTGTCATCTGTGGTTGGACCCAAAAAGCCGTAGGTCCACGCTGCTTATGCCCTTAGCAGAGTTGAGCTGATTTTGAGTTTAACGTCCCGTTCAGCAGCGAGGCTATATGAGACGTAGACCTACTGATTAACGTGGAATCCGAATCACATGAGCTCCCACCGGGAATCGAACCTGGGTCTCCCACGCCAAACGCGCGTACGCTAAGCTTGTGCCCTTAGTTTTATGAATTTTACCAAATAAATGAATATCTACATATTTTAACACAGTATATGAGTTCTTTGCTATACTGCTTTTGTAATAATATTTTTGTCATTAATTTGCTTATTATGTATCTTTCTATATAAAATAACAAGTTCTGGCTGGCTGATTGATCAACGCTAGGCCAAATCGCTTAAGCTAGAAACTCGAAGTTTAGAAAGGGCATATGATTTGTAATGTAAGGTCCCACTAAAAGAAGAATATTTGGAAATTTGAAGGGAAAAGGGAGAAAGAGGAGTGGCAATTATCTTAAAATGCCCATACCTTGGAATCTTTGAGTGTTAACGACATGAAATTTGGTATATGGACTTCTCATTTAAAATAATTAGATATGTAGGTAAGCGTTTTTATGATATTTGCCCTAGAAAGGAAGGAAATAGGGTAAAGTTACAATTGTTATAATTGGATGGTCATAACTCGAAAATCGTTAAGGTTATTGACATGAAAATTCGTTGAGTTGATTTTGAGTTTAACGTCCCATTCAGCAGCGAAGCTATATGAAACGTGAGCCTAGTGATTAACGTGGAATTCGAAATACATGAGGTCCCGCCGGGAATGAAAATTGGTGTTTAGGTTTTGCAAGTAAAACAATTAAAGACATGTTTCTGCCTTTTTTCATTTTTCCTTAGGAAAAAAAGGTTTAAATTGTAATTGGTAAATTAGAATGGCCATATTCCAAAATCCCTTAAGAGTAGAAACATTTTGATTAAAGTTTATTTCAGCGTTTTTTGATATTACGGTTAGAAGAAAAACAGCAGGAAGACAAAGTTGGGAGTTGAAATTGTTACAATAAGATGGCCATATCTCGAAACCACTTAAGATCAGAGATCTTACGGATATGAGAAGTGAGAGGTCGGAGAAAGAGCAAATGTAAGCGTCTGGGGGCGGACTTTCCGCCTAGCCGAAAGCAAGTTATGCAATTAAAAAATTTGCATCAGTTAGACTTTACACGGTGGTTTCTGGGTGTCGGTTTTTGAAGCTCCAAGTTAATCACATAACTTCAATTTACATGTGTTTATTTTCTAAAATTCAGCAGTTGTTTATAAGTGGGTATTTTGGACTCAAATTTTACATTTAAATTCATATGTTTTTTTCAATATTTATACCTGGTATCAACTTTATTTTCTTTATCAGAAAGATAGAAGATAATTTATTAGAATAGTTGAGGCTTTTGTTATACAATAATTTCAATCTTAAGCACTCTCCTTTAATATGTCACATTAGGGTGGGCCAAAATATAAAACGAACTGTAGCCGATTGTCCACAAGGTTTATTTTATTCCTTGTGATGTATACAAATAACCAACGAAATTTTAGTACAATTAAGTCATATTTACAGGTAGCTTCATTTTTGCCTTTTTTAGTTATTGTAGGGTTAAAAGTGGATCTGAAAAGGCATGGCGACGCATTCGGTCACGCTGTCCCGCGTGCCTATTTTTGCCCATTGTAATATTTTAGGAAGTAGGAGATGCCACGTATATTTTTTGAAGAGAGGCTAACGGCTTCCCCCCATTTTCCCTCAGTTTTACCCCTGATTTGTTGCCAAAACTTTTAGAAAAATGTCACTATTTGTATCCTCATTTTAAAAAACGCTTTCTCCAGTGGAGTGGAAACATTTTTAAAATGGTTTTCGACCAATCGAAGAATAAACTGTTTCTATTCCTAGTTTTTTGTTAAGGCTTCATTATACTTTTGGATGATACTGATACCTCTTTCAGCTACATTATTCCCCACAGCCAATTATTTTGATAATTCACAAAATTCTTTTAAAAAAAAGAATTATCTCGCCAGCGTTGTAGTGTTTGTTTGAGAAAAGATTGAGACTTCTCTTTGCCTTTTTTTCATTAGGACATCAAATATTGAGTGTTTTTGCTGTTACTAGATCCTCCAAATTAAGTTCTTCGGGTTTCTTTGTCAACTTAAGTCGTAGTGGAATGTTTGGTAATGCTGGCCGCTGCAGGCTTTGGACCATCTTTTCCTTTGCTAATCCTGATAAAAGTTCAGACAAAAACTAGAGATATCGTGAAAATGCTGCACATGCACTACTAGAAATGCAGTCCTCTGGGTAAGTTTTCAGAACTGACATAAAGTTAGTCATTGAAAGGGGTTTGATTGACAAGGGGAGCTTTATTCCACTTTTTCACATAAACAAGGCTGACAAACAGCGCTAAACATGTGATAATTTTGCTTTCGCGCACAGTCATCCTAAATTCAGACTTTAAAAAAATGCAATGCTCAAATGCCTTTCCCCATCCATCTAGCGTGATGTTGTAGGTCTTGAGCTCGAAATGACTGATTGTCGTTGCATCCACTAAGAAATAAGAGAAATAAACGAAAAAATTCCTTATAATCATCTTTAGGCTTCTTGGCTTAAGGAGCACTTGGTAAATATTTTAACATCTGATATGTTTGTGCATCAATGGATTTCGTGCATAACATCTGTGCATCACTGGACTCTCAAATAGGTCGTCAGTTGTCTTTGTAAATCATTCTGATTTACTGATGACCACTGTTTATGAAATCGTTTGAACGATGAAGTTGATAGACCTTCTGCCGGACTAAACAAACATTTGAAGATACTAGAGAGGGGCCGTGGTGTGTCAGTGGTAGAGCGTTCACCTCTGGTGCATGGGATTCCGGGTTCAAATTCTGCTCACGCCAAGTGAACTTTGTGGTGGACAAACGCCGTGTGCGTTGATTTCCTCGGAGTTCCCCCGTTTCATCCTACTTTCTTCATTCCAACATTTCATTCATTTCTCAACATCACCGTCTCCTTTAGCCTAGCCGGCATAACCGTGGGACGTAAAACTCAAAAATGTCATTTTATTTTTAATACACTAGAGAGGACTACCTCCATAACATGGTGACACCATCTAATGATCACAATTAAAGCTACGAACTTATCCGGCTATCCGGCTATTAGCACAGCAACTGTATTAAATTACATTGTAGTCTTGACGCCTATAATATAGTATATATGAATATAATACCCATTAGCAACCTAATATTTTTATAGTGCAGCATATATTTACCTTAAATTTACGAATGAACGAGTATATACGGAGAAGGGTATACGCTATATTTTTGAAAACAGTACAGCGTATACCTCAGAAAACTTCTAGCGTTAGTTCATTGGTATAAACAAAAAGATTTAAAATGGAGCGACCTGTTAATATTAAGCAAAGAGCTGAAATTAAGCATGTAAGTAGCTTATGGCTAGAGGAAAAAATAAGCCTTGTGGACTATTATTTTGAACAAGTTGAATTTTTGCATTTGATTTTGGACTACCCTAATGTTACATGTTTCGTTTTAAAAAATAATCCTATTCTTTCTAAAATTACTTATGTAGATCAAGCAAGGAACAGAAAGAAGTAAAATTCGTCCTTTTTCGTTTGTATTTCAGCTGCTATTTGTTCCTTTCGTTTTGTAGAAGAATCAAAGTACAGAATTGTGCAGGAAAATTGCTTTTGACAAAGGAATTAAATGAAGATTGTTTAGAAAATTGAAAGGGAATCACTTGCGGTACCGGCATTTGTGATAATGCAACAATTCCGGTACTTCGAGTATTGACTTTTGTGGTATTTGGATATTTGCGGTACTATTTGAAATAACTTCTTATTCTCTATGCCAAGAGAAAATATTTTCGAGTGTTCAGTTACAGGATAAGCACGCAGTATCAACTGCTACACAAAGACCAAATTTTATAACATTGGTGTAGATAGCACTTTGTTTTAGGGGAAAATAACGACTGTTTTAGGGGACTCGGGTTTTTGCATACTAAAAGCAGACTAAAAATCTTCCAGAATATGAAACCATTATTAACTCACATACATACATACAAACTTTTCTCAGAACACTAAGAACATGTAAACTCAAATATAAGGATCAATTATACAGAAAAGTGAAAAGAAAAACATTTACTAGGATACATGGTAGACACATCCGAAAGATGTAAACAAATGCTTGGTTGTGATTGGCCAAAACTGGAAAATGTAAACAAATTCTTATCTCTCATTGGTCAAACGCCTGTCCATAATATTTAAAGGGAACTTCTAGAAATATTTATAATTTTGTTTTCTTTCATAGCTTTCATTAACACTTTTCCAACAACTACAGATAATTATGATGGATAGATTGAGACAACTTACAATCACAACAATAAAAACAATAAACAACGTAGCTTCTCTTCTGGAACAAACAATAATTACTCCAACTTTTGAATGTGTGCCATTTTTCTCAAGAATTTCTTGACATCTTTTGAGGATACATAATCAGTTAATGCTTTTTCTATTCTTCCGTCCAATTCTATGTACACTTGTTGTCTACGTTTCCCTTCAATGTTTAAAGGTCTTCTTTGATACAGCTAGCTGCTGTACAGAGCCTCATTTTTTAGATACTTCTAAACAACACACTTAGGAGTTGATTTACTTATTAATGATTTGAGTCTGTAATTCCACCTTCAACAGAATTATTCGTTCTGTGCTCTTGATTCGAGTAGTTTCACATGAATATGTCAATACCAGTATTATTTAACCGGCATTATTACTTAATCACTGTTCTGCAAGATAATCTAAAAACCTAAAATCTTTCGTGATGTGATGCATCTTCGATAATGGAAAGCCACCCAATATCAATATCATCTACAGGGAGAAATGGTAGGGCAAAAGAAATTCTGAGGCGGAGCCTCACCTCTGGAACTGATTTATAGTTATTTATGAATCCTAATTCCTGAACCTTCCTCCACAAGCACTGATTAAAATGGAACTTACACCAACTAATGTGCGTTTCCTGGAACAGTGTTCTTCGAGATGTTATTGCTTTTTGCTCGAAACGTAATTTGCTTAATTTCGGATTCCTATCATAATATTAACCTTCAGCAAACTGAAAAACTCTGATATGTCTTACTATCTCTTGCTGGTAAAAGGCCGAAGATCCAAGGGACAATATTTGTTTCCTTCAAGATATGTTCCCGTTCTTGAAATTTCAATATTGTCTGTACTGAAAACCCTGATAAGAAACGCATGGTTTCTTAGATGTTTCGATTATTGTGATAGTTTCCATTAAGCAGCCTGCGTGATCTCGTCTTATGTATTCATGACCTACTAAAATCAGCCAAACAGAATGAATCACATATATTAGGCTGTTGCATCTGCATACCCAACCTCTTTATTAATGTATTCATTCTATTTTAGATTAATGGGGCTGAAACAGATGATTTCGGCGCACGTTCCACGGTGTGTATCGCAAATGTCCTACTGTTTAAGGGAAAGTTTTGAACAGTACCGCAAATATCCCAGAAAAACTGGTGTTTTGGTTTTACCGCAAATGTCCTGATACCTAGAAAACTAATGAGTTCAAGCAATTACCATCCGGATTCTCTAGGACTTAAGTACAGGCTAAGAGGGTATATAATGGAAAAGCATTCTACGTAAAAATATTGAAGCCATTGAAGAACCTTATACACAGCAAGGGAACAGTAACATCTGCATTAATTGAAGATATATATACTTGAAAAACTCGGCACTACATGATGAATCATTTACAACAGTACCAGTGTTGTCAACGGCTTGAGCGGATCGGATCACGGTCCAGTAACCACCGAGCCGAGTCGAAAAGTGAGCCAAGCCAACAACTCACCCAACGGAGCCGGCTCGAGCCCTCGGCTCAGTTGGGCCGAACTGATGGCTCACCTGAACCGAGCCGGCTTGAGCCGATTTCTCACCTGAGTCGAGCCGAACCAAGCCGGTTGGGTGCAACATAGTCCTGATTAACAACAAAGGAAAAATACAAGTTCGCGTCGAAATATTTTTTCAGTTATTGATAAATAAATGGAAGTAATAAAACAAAACAAGTCTCTAGATAAACACAAAAGATGCCTTTAAAAACTACATAGATGCTGTTACACGACCTTAACAATAATAGTTTTAGGCGTACTCGAACTTTTACATATTTGTACTATTATTTCATTAGTTTAATGAATGATATTTACAACAGAGATCAAACTAGTGTCCACTGATTTAAGAGATTGATCAACGAATCAGTTACTACAAACTCAAATATAAAACATTTTGTTTGTCTTCACGTAATCCAACTTCGAAAATTAGGCTTTTTTGTTAACATTTCGTAGCAAGTAGTTAGCAACTTTAATCACAGATTTATTTCATTGTAAAACAACTAATTATCTTAATAAACCTGCATGAAGTACTAACTTTATAATTACAAAGGTTATGACAAAATAACCAGATTAATTTGAAGAAATACGTATATTCTACATCAATTTTTTACTTGTTACGTGAGCCCACTATGGTTGAATGTATAACACACCTATGTTTGACGCAGAAGTGCTCAGGTTTGATTCCCAGTGGGAGCGAAAGGAACACACAGTCTTGGTGCTGGTTTCCATAATAATAATAATAATAATAATAATAATAATATTTGGTCTAGAATTAATTCGTGCGGGTGGACAAGAGATGGCGCAACGAACGGAGCGTCCCACAGTTCCGTGTATCCACACATGTGTTGCAAACCCCTGTCATCGCGTATCGTTCGTAGTATAGGGCAGTGGATTAAAGCGTCAACAACACCAGTTTGTAGTTAAGTGAACATGGCGCAATTTGTGCCTGATAAAGTGTTTTTGCGGGGTGTCCTGCTGCATTACTTTAACATGCAGAAAAGTGCGACTGAAAGTCATCGTATTTTGGTGGAAGTGTATGGTGACCATGCTCTAGCTGAGCGAACGTGTCAGAAGTGGTTTGCACGGTTTAGAAGTGGTGATTTCGGCTTGGCAGACCAAGAGCGAGCTGGACAGCCAAAAAAATTTCAAGACGAAGAATTGACAGCATTGCTCGAGCAGGATTCGTGTCAAACGCAGGAACAACTTGCAGCAGCATTAGGCGTTGATCAAACAACAGTCTCCAAACGCTTGAAAGCCATGGGAATGATTCAAAAGATGTCACATTGGGTTTCACATGAATTGAAAGACACAGACGTTGAAAGACGAAAAACCATTTGCGAATTGCTGCTTCAACGACAGAGCAGAAAGGGGTTTCTGCATTGAATTATTACGGGTGATGAGAAGTGGATCCATTACGAGAACCCTAAACGAAAAAAGGCCTGGGTGAAACCAGGTGAACCAGGTCCATCACAACCAAAACGAGATATTCACTGTGCAAAGGTTATGCTGTGCATATGGTGGGATATGAAAGGTGTGGTGTACTATGAGCTGCTGCAACCAGGTGAAACTATGAATGGAGAACGTTATCGACGACAATTAATGCGTTTGAAGCAAGCTCTGGCCAGAACACGACCAGAATGGGAGAACAGACATGATAAACTTATTGTTCAACATGATAACGCTCGCCCACATGTCGCAAAACCGGTCAAAACCTATTTAGAAAATGTCGGATGGGAAGTTTTACCCCACCCGCCGTATTCACCAGACGTTGCTCCTTCGGACTACTACTTGTTCGATTGCATGAACAACGATTTGATTGGACAGCGGTTTACTTCTTCAGAAGATATCGAAACATGGGTCTCTGACTGGATCGCTTCCAAGGATGAGGACTTCTTTCGCCACGGAATCCGTACATTGCCTGACAGATGGGCGAAAGTGGTGGCTAGCGATGGGCAATATTTTTCTTAAGGTATTTATGTATTTTGTGTTTGTACTACAGCTTCAATGTGTGCGTACCAACCGCACGAATTAATTCCTAGACCAAATAATAATAATAATAATAATATTAATAATAAAACAGTAGTAGTAGTATATTTGTTATGTTTACTACAAGCAAGAAAAGGCGCTCCGAAACAAGCGTCTTTAACAACTACACGTTACTGCTGATTTGCATCGCAGGTGTATCACTCTTTTAGAGTTTTGGTAAAATGCGTTGATCTCCGCATGTAAGTTTGTTTCCATTGGGCCAACAACCAGTTTCTACTATGTTTCATTCTTAGTAATATTTGGGCCGATAAACTCTGTCGCATTATACATACGGAATGCAATACGAAACCCATCATTCTTTCCTCAGTTGGGTATTTCAAAAGATTATGATTATAACTTTTTCTTGTTTAAGAAGAACTAAAATTCTCCTAACCCCCTGTCTATCCCCATAGCTTAAACCGACAACATAATTTAAAAAATGATGAATTTAAGACATAAAACCTCTGTATTCTTCGTTTATTTATAAAGGTATTTAATTTGGAAGACTGCAAGACTCTCGCAAGTGGGTCTCATTCTTGTCCGAATTTTGCGGACTTGGACTTGTTTTTGCACACTTGATTTTGGTCTCGGTCTTGCATATAAATACACGGTCTTGGTCTTCGAATCAGACAGTTTTCACCCAAGTTAGCACTCTATCAGTTCCATTGGTAATTGGAGTTCGGAGGTTGAGGTCGACGGAGAATGATTTATTGTTCGAGTTTGGAGGTTGAGTGGTACTTCCAGTTCGGAGATTGAAATCGAACCGAATGAAGGTCAAGGAGCAATCGGAGTTTGAAGGTTGATATCGTAGTTTCCAGTAACTAGGATCCTGTAAACGGCTCGAGTGGCTCGGCTCAAGGCTGTCACCACCGAGCCGAGCCAACAGCTCATCCAACCGAGCCTGCTCGAGCCCTCGACTCAGTTGGGCGGAACAGAGCCAAGCCGATGGCTCACCTAAGTCAAGCCGAACCGAGCCGATAGCTCACCTGAGCCGAGACGAACCGAGCCAATGGCTCATTGTAACCGAGCCGGCTGACATCACTAAACAGTACAGCTGTAGACGCATATTTTGCCAGAAGATAAAAATGAAATTGAAGATCAAATGTATTCATTTAATACGCACGATCTTGAAGAACAAAATCTTGAATTTATTGCTGAGAAGCTAGCTTTCTAATTTAAAATCAAATATCCACAGCTCTATGTCAAAGAACCTCTTCAGAGACTACAGTGCAACTGGACAAAATTTATCTCAAAAGAACGACTAGCATTTTCATCAAAGAAACTTTTAGACACAATCAAAATAGCTAACGAATATTTTCTTGAAGAATGTAATGGAGATTTTATTCGCAAAGGAAAGAACATCATTAGAAAATTAACAGGCATCATAAAAAAATGAATTTGTTAGCAAGTGTGAACCGGAGGTTTTAATATTTTATCCCATTTAAAACATACATAAGAATAAATTAACTAAACAAGCAACTGAAAAGTTCTTCCTCCGAAAGAACATTTTACAAGCAAATGAAGTAAGTGGTGAAGTGAGAAAATTAAAAGTTCAGGAAAGAAATTCTGATTGACAAACGCAACTGGATTAGGCCAACTGGGGATACAACTTAAGGGAAAAAAAGAAAAATGAAAATGAAATCTTTGAGTTTCACGTCCGACGGTTATGCTAAAGGGGACGGTTATGATGAGTAATGTATGAAATGAAGGAAGTGGGAGGAAACGGGAGAACCCCGAGGAAACCCACGCACACGGTGTTTGTCCACCACAAAGTTCACTTGAAGGGTTCTGGGATCGAACCCGGGACCCCAAGCACCAGAGGTGAACGCTCTACCACTGAGCCACCGCGGCCCTTAAAGAAAAGGAAAGAAAAGCGCACCACAGACAATATCTCTAGAGTTGTGGGGAAATTTGTCCAAATAGACTTTTCTTTTTATTTACATTTAAAAAGAAATAAAATATATTTCCATGACGGAATAAAATTCCACTAATATAATAGACATCTAAATTAGAAATAGCAAAGACAGCTGAATGTAAGGAGAAAACAGTATTTTCACATCAGCTTCCAAAGAGAATACACAGCAGCAAGCGAGTAAGCAGAAAACAGCGTTACTTCTCCTGTGGTTCTGTCCCGAGCGTGTGTCAAAGGTGACGTCATTCCACGAGTAGGACAGAAACGCGTTCAGTGATGAACTTACCAAGGCTGTAATTACTGTATTTACGCCACGGAGTCCGACACTCTATAAAGTGCCTTTTATCTATACAGGATTATGCGCGATCAACATTATAACTGTTACATTTTTCATTCTCTGTTCCAAGAAAATAATTGACATAAGGATAGGACCTGTACTTCAACGCAAAATTACAAAAATGTCTGGTAGTTTTCGATAGAACGATCCGTCAACTGAAGGTGGGGTAAGTTCTCAAACATTTAAATATACGACGTCTTATGTAGGTGCGCTAAGCAACCAGTTACTAGAAAACAAGGCCCGAAGTAGGACTGGTATAAAAACGAGACAATACGAGACTACTTACCGTATTAGTCTCCTTTCAATCGACAAATAGCGGTCTCAGTCTCGTCTCGATAGTTTCGAAAGAAACTGCGTGAAATTATTCCACACTAAATTCGACAGTAGATAAATAAAATATACCTCCAATAGTTCTCTCTATTACTTCAGAATATATCCTGGATGCACCATTTTCTACTAAAGTATGAATTAGCAATTCATATACAATATTCAAAAATGCATATGTCTATTTCCATTAAATATACTCATTATTTCTTAAATTATTTATTTACTAATTGAAATACCCGGCGTTGCACGGAAAGAATAGGTTGATATTTCAAAGATATATTTGAGATTAGTTTTCCCAGTAGAGTACGTATTTGAATCGGAATGAAATAGTACGAATCCATTTCCAGCAGGAGCAACTGAATAAACTTGCTGCTAACGAAGAATAAAGCCTTGGGCTTTTATAGTATCGGGAGTGTTATTATTCACCTCAGCGACCCCGAAAACTATTGAATAGACACTCATATCTTTCAATTAGGAATTTTTAGGACGTCGAAAGCTTTGGATTTAACATTAATATCGTTCATTTTCGATTATTTTTACATGTTCCTGTGTCTCCCATGATAGAACTAGAGGTGATACGGATTTCGATTCCCGTCAGGAGTCGTGTGGTTCGGGTTCCACGTTAAGTCGTAGATGCACGTCTTGTATAGAGTAGTAGCTGAAAGACACGCTGAACTCTATATCACCTCACCTCGTGAGATATTCTACGTTTGCATAATTTCTAAACCACTTTTCTTTCTTTCAATCTCCTCCTTCCTCTTAGGACACGCATAGGTTCAAACCGAAACATTCTTCACGGTTGGAGGGCGCAAGGCTACTGTACCATACGCGTACAACCCTTATGGGACTAGGTAGTGAGTTGAGCAGTTTGAATAGCACGCACGAATAAACCACGCTTACATTTATTATATATAATTAATAAAACATCATATTAGGACTTACTCTGCACGTCAAACTTTTAACATATGCGACTTTTTAAATTCTGTTCTTCTTCTTCTGCTTTATTATTATTATTATTATTATTATTATTATTATTATTATTATTATTATTATTATTATTATTGCAATAGCTACATGAAGCAATTATCTCGGGAAACTTGGTTAATACCCACCATTCAGCAACCGGTAGTTGTATAAATCAGGCTTTTCCAACATAAGTTGTTAGCTCAATCGGTAGAGCGCTGAGCCCTCGATTCAAGGGTTGCGAGTTCGAATATAGTCTAAGTCAAAAGATTTTTTTCCTGATATAATTCTTGAAATGGAAATGTTTCTCTCTTCACCTTTATCTCGTAATTCTCTCTCTCTTCACCTCGTAATTCTGAATAGAGATGTTTGGATGTGAAAGAAAAAGTATACTAGAATATAAGAAAAGAAAGGTAAATTACATGATACCTTTTGCAGTTTTTAACTATATTTTCACGTATCTAGGACGTTTCTAAAAAGTTCAGACTTCTAGACCTCCTTTTCGCTCTCTTATGTGTCCTTTAACTAATTTCTACAGTTACTTAGTGAATCACATATACATATATTACAGATGTCGTATCTCTTTCTCTTCTCTCTACATCATGTCTGGAGATGAATGTTTTGACAATAGGTTACAAACACGATTTTAAAAAATAATACGATCTGCGATATCAGTGATACATATTGTGGTGTTTAACTTAACATATAAAAACAATAAATAGAAAAACTGAGAATACGAATCTTTTCGTGCACTGATGCTTCAAATCTTTGTTTTTACTCCCTTCACCTATGTTAATTCCCTAGTCAAAATAAAAACTCTTCAAAATTAATCACAAATTCTTATACAACCATCCCTTCCTTAGAGTACTGCGCTGTCACATATCCATCACGGCGATGTAAAGGCACTTCTGGCGACGAGGATACAATATATTTATAAAGTTAAGCCCGAAAAGGCCCGAGAAATATGATTGTGTATTTAAAAATTTACTGCATGAGCCCGGCCGGTTGATATATGCTTCATAGGCCCGAGCTCGTGCAGACCTCTAATCCATTTACACTCGATGAACAGCCGTTGTCATTGAAAAGTGGCCAAGGCGAAAGGATAATTTCGTCAAACTGAGTGGAGTAAGAGGAAGTATCTAGTTTTATTCAGATTATAAAACAGCATTACAGCATATTACATAAAAGAAAAGGAAAATCATGAATCATCATTATTTAGTCAGTCACAGCTATGATGCGAAGGAAGATCGTTACTTGTTTTAATGTTCGTGAAGAGAATAACAAACATATAAAGTAAAATAAGGAAAGCAGGTTGAAACTTTCAAGTCTTATCAGTTCCAAAATGCAAGTTTTATCACAATTTACAAATATTGCATACGATTGAAAAACAGTAACAGTCACTAGTTTTTCAATACTTGATTAGCCTGATGCTTTGAATATGTTATTCCCATATTCTTTACAGCTGTATCAATTAATCTCGTCAAACAATTCTTAAAGTTTGCAACCGTGTTAGACATTAGACATACATTTTTCACAATTATTCAGTTATCATATATAATTTACATAATAACATGGCATTTTTCTATTTCAAAATAAAAAAATGCTCATACCGAGTTGGCAACACAGTTTTAATTATAACATTGATGATGTAATTCCTTTAGATAGGATTTTAAATATATTTAAAGTTATATGAATTTGTCTTAAAATTTTAACATTGTGTGGAATAATTTTTTTTCATCAAATTTTTGTGGTCTCACAACTATTCCTATTGGCATCTACAACTTTGGAATATGTTATACCTTCGGAGAGTCTATCTACACGTGTTTCCAGGTTATAGAGAGATATTTTACAGTTGGAAAGAATTGCTCGTGAGTACAAAGTTTTTAAAATGAAGATAGGTATTTGTTATGTAGAACATAACTATATAATTTTGCGATTTGATAATGGATAAAAAGGCATTGTAGATATTTTCGAATCTTTCTAGTACGGTATTGCATTTTGAACATAAACACTGCTGCAATGTGAATGTATATATCTTGCATTTCTAAAACATAATCAACACTGTCAAAAACGATTTTAGTATTCAATCAAAAAAGTATAAGGGGAATACCTTGTAAATAAATGGAACGTGCACTTTTCCTCTTCTTCTGTATATCTCCCAAACAAATCGCCATATAAATCCGTTGATTTCGTATCTGTATAATATAGAATTAAGTATAGCATTAATTAAACAATTTTTATTAGACAATTCATGTCAATGCCGAGTCTGAGATAGTGGTGAATAGATTTCGAATCGATATGCACTAACAAACGTTAAAATATGGTACAACTTTAGCGAAAGTTGCAACACTGAGAAAATATGCAATCAAATACGCAGTATAGATGTAAATATACATCAAACTATGCAGTACAGTGGTAAATACCCAAAAATACTATTCTCCCTTTTATTGAGCAAATTTATTTATAACTACTAATGTAAGTAAGTTACATTGCAAGATTTGTTATATGTATGTACAAGAAACTAATAATAGTATTTTGCCTTTCTTTACGATAAAATAACAATTGGACTTGAAATTCACGCACATAATTATTTAACTTTAGTGTAACAAACCAGCTATATGCAAGTTGGAACAAAGAGTGGGCCAATCACAAAGGAGTTACTGGTGTCGAGGGCCGTACGAGACAATGTATAACATTGTCACAGGAGTTGAATATTTATATTCAATAGAGAATCTTGTTCATCGTACAGTATCAGACAGGAACATGAAAACTGCTGTGTCTGTAACAAAAATATTTACTTACTAAAAAAAAAAAAAAAAAAAAAAAAAAAAAAACGCAGAAAAATTTAATTACTATGTTAGTGTGAAACTTAATCCTTTATGTTTTGAACTAGTCTCTCAATGTTCAGTGGTAAACTGGAATTCCAATGCGAAAGGTATTTTCAAGGGGGGCATCAGCTATCCAGAAAAAAAAATCAAATTCAGATTAAGAGGTAACATAATAAATACATTTTCAATATCGGGTTAGGCGGGCCGGATGACAGGGTTACATGGGCCGCAACCGTCCCAAGGGCCGGCTGTTGCATATGGCTGGAATAAACTATTACACATTTTTCAATATTTTTCAATTTTTACCTATCGTTTAACACATTTTTATGCGCAGAAAATGTTATTTTTGTCTGACAAGATTATAGAGGAGAAAGTTTCAATTATGAAATGCCACTTGATTTATTGTTTCTTAAACTACTTGATTTGCATTTGATATAAATTTTAAAGTCGAATGTTTTTTGTAAAAAAAAATGGCTCTGAGTTCCGAATAAATAAAACTACCCCTGGAGGAATTTGGTTGATAATGGCTCAGCTAGTTTCATAGCAGTGGAGAGTTCTAAGGCATATTATTTCAATTGCGTCACTGATTAGTAGTACTTGGAACTCTGCAGCCAAACGTATTCCTATTAAAATTATGGTTCTACAAATGGTCCTAGAAAGCACTCTCCTGAAACGACCGCGCTCAGAGCTTACGGAAATCCGGTATCCGTTAAATTGGCTGGTATTGCAGTATGTTATGTATTTTGGTCTCCTGGTCAAAAGCCTCAATGGACATGAAGTCCGAAAACCTCACGTTTTTTTTTAGATATTCGCTGATTATTACTGTCTCTTAAAGGCATACGCTCCCTTGTAAACTGAAAATAATAATTAGATCGACATTTTATCTATGAAGTATGAACTAATCTTACTACGGTATGCTACGGTTTCTGGAGTCGCTGACTCCGAATCCGAGGTCGGTTAATCTCCATCACGTTAGGTTCAAGGTCAAGTTGAGAGGCAGCCTTGCAAAAACTGAACAAAATGTGCATAAATGTTCTTTGAGTCTCTGGATCCGATTATGTAATTCTTTTGACCCTACAAGATCAATTTATGGTCATTGAAGGTCATTTCAAGGTCAAACTTGAAATACCGTCGGAAAAATGTAAAAAAAAAACTTTCATAGATAGGATCTTAGGGGAGCTAAAAAAAACTTTCAAAGAATCGTAATCAGTGTACTCTAGGGTTTCCAGATCACTGACCAGAATCAATTAGTAGGATGGTTCCTTATTTAATTGTTGATGCCTTAATAAATAAATATGGTGGTCCTTTATTGATGCTGGATAAGACTGTACAATTGGCACAGCAAATTCGAGATCGTATCGATGATGTTAATTCATGCAGGCTAGGGTAGAAGCCAATGACAAGGCGAAAATCTACGTGACAAGATATCACTTAAGCGAATATCCAAGAATTCCCTCAATTTGATTTTGCGTTTTTTAATTGAATTGCGTTTGGTGTTTATCAGATTGAACTAGAATCTTCGTATACCCGTGTACAAGATTATTTAGTTCATGAAAGTACTGATGTTTTTCAATTTAATAGAAATAGGTTTGAGACAGGATTGTTACACTTTAGGATCCTTTCAAGGTGTATAGACACTACTCGATATCAGCTTTGGATTCGCTTTGCAGTGAATGATGACGAATTGCCAGCCATGAAAGTAGAAAATGGCAGGATATTATTGTATTATTGTACTTGTAAGTCCGGTGCTAGGACATTAGGTTGTTGTGCACATATAGCCTTGCTCTATGCTTTTTTAGGATGGGCTCGACATCAACAACAAATTAAATACTCTAGTCGAGTTCTACTAGAACACACAAAATATGGTGCTAATCGTAATGCAAACAACGATGAAAATGAAACTGAAATACTGGAGGTTGAAGTGCAAGATTGATTAGATGTGAGATGCCGAGCAAATCTTTATTGGAGAAGACACTGCAAATGATTGACTGGAAAACTAAATGGACAATATTAATGGTAAATTTGATTAACACCGACCTCGGATTCGGAATCAGCTACCCTAAAAAATTATCTATGATTTTTTCAGATTTTTCCGATGGTTTTTCAAGATTGACCTTAAAATGACCCTGCAATGACCTTGAAATGATTTAGTCGGGTCAAAAGAATGACAATCGTATCCAGAGACACAAAAACATTTATGTACTTTTTGTTCAGATTTGTGCAATGTTCCCTCTCGATTTGACCTTCAAATGACCGTGATGGAGGTTAACCGACCTCGGATTGGGAATCAGTGACTCCAAAAGCCTTAGCATACCTTAGTGAGACTTGTTCATACTTCACAGATAAACTGTCAATCTAATTATTACTTTCAGTTTACAAGAAAGCATATGGCTTTAAGTGACGATAATAATCAGCGGATATCTAAAAAAAACATGGGGTTTTCGGACTTCGCGCACATTGAGACTTTTCATCAGGGGATCAGAATACACAACGTACTGCAATACCAGTCAATTTAACGGAAACCAGATTTCCATAAGCTCTCAATGAGGTCCTTTGATGAGGACACCGTGGCATATGGGTACTTATCGCAAAATTTCGGCAACGACCTTTGACATTCCAAAAAATTGAGAGAGTTGTTACATTATGGCGAAAACTTTATGACCTTGAAACTCAAAGTTTAATGTTTGTCCTCTGAGATGTGTATATGTTTTGGTTATCAGGATACGTGTCCTACAACCTGCAACAGAATAGACGGATCGAGCATGACTTACTTCTACCAGTACTTCCGCCATAATTTGTTTCCGGTGTATTCGAGAGAAATACACTATGCATAGAACTCACAATGCTTATGCTTTGTGTTGGCCCATAAACGATATAAAGAATTGTAATATTTGTCTAAACTTACCGAAGCGAGAAACTTAACAGAATAAATAAATTAAACTTAAGGAAGATGGGAAAATTTATTGGATGAAAACAAATTTGAAACTTGTATTGGCCTATGCTTTCTTTACCTACCAGTCATAGTGTTTAAAACCGAAAATGGCACGCTTGCAACCTTACATTTTTGTTGTCACCAGAAGTGAGGAATTACTTGACTCACCCATTCCTAAGGGCATTCGAATGTCTTGGTGCTGTTTGTATGTTGAAGTTGCTCAACACAGAATACAGAAAAGTATTTTTTTATATTTTTTATAGTTTACGTCCCTCAATTATGCGCCGAGGTTAAGTGAAATGATGATGATGATGAGATGGATAATAATAGTGGAATGATGGAAGTGGAAGGAAAGTGGACAACCGCATGGAAACCTACTCACACGTGTTTGTCCAGCACAAATTTCACTTGACCAGAGCTGAGATCAACCCAGGGACTCCATGCACGACAGGTAAACGGTCTATCACTGAGCTATAGCGGTCTCAAATATACATTTCAAATCAATTAATCAAGTTTCTTCTACAGTAACCCACTACTTGAAAGTGAATAATAATTTGGCAGACTTATGTTTTCGCCTCACGATCTCAGAGACTACGAACACAACAGACAATTTTATGAACTGGCTTTTGAAAACCAGAAACAATTGATTTTTACCACTTGCAGTTTGAATAATAAAGAGTTGAGAGATAAAGAACATATTCAAGGGTCATTGAACCAATACAAATAAAAAAAATCTTGCAATCTCTTTTCATTTTGCTCTTATTGATCGACAGAAAATATATTCCTCCAGTTTAGGTAAGTCATGCTCGCCGAGAAACAGGAAAAAGTTTTGTTTGCACTCAACATGTGATTCACACACCCTCACCATTATTCACATAACTCTGAAAGTTGCACGGAGATATTTCCAAAATAAAAGAGTTTCTTGATTTCAACTTCTAAACTAGGTAACTGACTACCTATGAACTCGAAGTTCTTTCTTGAACGAACCGATATGAAGTTTCAAAAACGAGCAAAAGTAATAAAATTCTATGAATTATGGATTTATATTCAGTGATGGTAGAAATATACACTAATCCCTCAAATATGCGCAATATGCATTATAAAACGTGTTTATTTTAACTGAAAATCTGCTGTAATGGATATACGCATATATTAAGATATATCGATATAACTTTAGAATATAGATCCAACGTGGCGCCGTTTTCAAGAAACAGTCGTGCGACGTTTCGCCCCCTTCTTCTGCTAAGTGCAATATCTGCCGAAGAAACAGAAATATTGACGGTGTAGCTATGCATATTAAAATCAGCCATGATAATGTACGTCTTATAAGCATTTGAAATGTATTGCACAAACTGCTCTGGTAGAGGATGGTTGGGTCTGATGTATATTGTTGCCAGTGTGTTAATGGCGTTTTTGAAATAGACAGTGGCGAGGAGATATTCCGGAACAGGTGTCATTGTATAGTGATGTTGACGAAACGGTAGATGTGGAGAGAAGCCAATGGCCACTCCCCCATTGGCTCGGAGTGCAGGTATAGGATTTTCAGCGTGCAACATAGTGTATCGTGGTAAACGACATGTTCGTAATTTTGTGAGGAAAGTTTCATTTAGTAAGAACACTGTGACACGTTCCTCAAGAGGAAGCTGTTCGAATAAGATTTTATTTGTGGTTAAGGGCGGGTATTGAAAAAAAATGAAATCTTTAAGTTTTACGTCCCACGGTTATGCCGGTTAGGCTAAAGGAGATGGTGATAATGAAAGATGAGTGAAATGGTGGAATGAAGAAAGTGGGAGGAAACGGGAGAACCCCGAGAAAACCGACGAGCGTGGTGTTTGTCCAGCACAAAGTTCACTTGGCTGGGGCTGGGATCGAACCCGTGACCCCAAGCACCAGAGGTGAACGCTCTACCACTGAGCCACCGCGCCCCCCACCGGATATTGAGAAACAGAAAAGTGACAGCCATGGTATAGAGTAAACTAGTCAAGAGTAGTTTATGGGATTTATGAAAACGAACTGTATTTCCTGAATAAGTGGCTGTGAAATTAACATGAAAAGTGGTTTTTGCCGCAAGAATGATTTGCTGGAGTATGTGTCTTATAAAGGGATGGATGTTCTATAAAGCTAAAGTCAGGAAAGTCAAAAGTTGATCTAAGAGACAAGTGCATCTATCGGATGTGGAGTAGTACGTGCTTATGCTGGTGGTCGTAGTGGAGCTACGAGTTCTGGATGGTCCTGAATAGCTTTGGATTTAGCTTTACACTCGTAGCTATATGCCGGGTGCTGATAATTGTAAGTGGCACATTTAGATGGTAACTGTAAGTTGCCACAAGTTCGGGTGGTATGGGGGTCCTCACAATATCCGCATTTACTTTTGCTTTTACAATCGGACGCATGATGTGCATTATAGACCTGACACCATTTACACCGAACTAGCATAGGAACAGGTGTCCTTGATGGTTCAACACGATGTTTATGATTGTAAATGTAAGCACCTGTTGCTAATAACTCATCAATAGTGTCTTGATGCGTTGTTAGGACACGAACTATGCATGTGGTACCTTGGTCATTTCGAATTCGCAAGACTTTAGTGATGGTATGATCCTCCTTCTTGAGCTCGTCTTGTATTTCATCTGTATAAGATGGGTCAACCCCACGGATGACTACAGATAGTAATGGGGAACGTTTCGGAGGCGGAGGCTACTTGCGAATGAATGATGTGAGTGCTTGAATCTTCGCATCCCGACCAAAGGCATCAATAGGGACCTTGCTTTTTATTGTAGTAAGGAGAGTTGGATCGGGTGTTTTTAGAATGATGCCGTTTCTAGTATGCAGGATTTGTGTGATTGCAGCTCTAGGAAGATATTTACGAAGTTGAATTGCGACGAACTTTGCATTGCTGAA
The DNA here is from genome assembly GCF_964235325.1 of Thermobia domestica. Classification (NCBI taxonomy): domain Eukaryota; kingdom Metazoa; phylum Arthropoda; class Insecta; order Zygentoma; family Lepismatidae; genus Thermobia; species Thermobia domestica. The sequence goes on from NC_137458.1 coordinate 59,475,379, forward strand.
CTTTGTATCAAAATTTGTGAGCAGCATGGAATAGGTAGAAGACAAAGGAGGCGCGTTGTTATCGCTTGTAGATTGAGGTGTGTTCATTGGAATCTGATCTGGATCCGATGTAGATGCAAGATGTTTCTTTGATGATGGAGATTGCTGAAGATGTTCGGAATAGCTATCGTTCGGTGCTAGTGGTTGTGGTAATCTACTACGGACGGAATCGGACGGTACAATTAAAGAAGCAGAGGCAATGGAAGCTTAGGAACCTCGGCGTTGCTGTGATTTACTGGTGGATGAATGGCATTGCCTAGGATCCTTCCGAAGCTGAGTCTTCCTAGGACTCTCGGATGGTCCAACAAGAACTTGAGGTAACCTCTGATGTTTGCCTTTTGTCGCTTTGACAGGGCCTAATCGTGAGTCCGCCATCGAAAAATCCGTCCTTGGGCGAATGCCCGAATGAAAAGATGTGTTGTGCCTACAGGTGAGTGATGATGATAGATTTCACCCTCCAGCATTGAAAAGCACTATCAATCCCCGTGAGAGCGTATGCATGCTGGTCTCGATTGTGCGTATGCAACACAATGTCCTCGAAAGCACGTTAACACTTCCCAGGTAGGCTAGGTACAAAAGACAGCTTGTGACGTATGGTACGTCAAGCTGATGACTATCAATAAAAACGTTTTTTTAACCAGCTACTTCCCGAAGAGGGTGACGCCCTCTGTAGGGCAAGAGATGTTTAGTATATTTTGCTGTTCAGGAAGCAGAGGTTGGGCTATGGGTAGGTACATTCAAACTTTAAAACAGTCATTATAGCCTTTAACTATAATCATGAGGAAAGGTAAATACATAAATTTCAGTGAGGGAAAACCATAACTGTAAGTGATATGAAGTGAAATGATGATATGAAGTGCGAAACTCACTACAACACATAGGTTCTGTTAGTTGAACAAATGCTGGCTATCTTCTCGCCTACGGGCGGCGCTAGGCATCAATGAAGACACAGGAGCTCTGTTAGTACAGAAGGTGTTACTGTGCGTATGTGAGGTAGATGAGCGGCTGAAGTTAGGGCTCGTAGTAGACGGCGTCAGGTTGATCTGGAGGTAGAGTGTAACGGTACAAAGTGAATAGTAATGAGAGCGGAGGGAACAAAGCAGCAGCGGGGGAAATAAAAACTGCTGAGCTCCAATCTCTAACTTTTGATTTCAAACCTTTGATTTACGAGTATTTCTGATTTCACGTATTAACAAAAACAAATACTTTAAAAACGTGTACTTTAAATAAATTATTAAAATAGACCTTTTTCATAAAGTTTAGTCTTTAAAATCGCTTATCCACTTTTTTTTCTATGATTGGTCTCTCGCTGCGAGGAGCATATTGTACATCGAAATTTCTAAAATGAAATTGATTGGAATGTATTGAGTTTGATAATGTATCTTACCCATAAACCACACAAAGTTCTCCATATGCCTTCTCAGCATTTACTCCTTCATCTAAATAAAATTGTAAAGAGCAGTTTTGCAGAAAGTTCATCTTCACGGCGCAATACCGGTACCTTATGTCTGCTTATAAGAATTGCATCAATTTTTGCACATTTACTATTTTAAAATGACCTAAAGTCTAATCCGCTGCGACCTATATACCTTGCGATTTGGGACACTGAAGTAATATCGTGCGCAAAAGACTCAATACCTTTTAAACTACCTGATATTTTAAAGTTAGGTAGGCAACTTTCAAATTTGCTTGTTATTTCAAAAGCACGTGTAGCAGAATTATGCATCCAAATCATAAGAACCACGATAGGATATTTTAACCAAAACGTAATGTTAGGGATTGTGTTACAAAAGCAACAAACCTTGTAATACTAACTCCTGTTAGAAAATTGTCTTTAGGCCTACTATTGCATATTAGGTCCACTGTAAAATAAAATGACAACTAATTTGTAGCATTGTGCTTTCTTGCTGTTTCGTAATATGCATTTGGAGACTTGTGTAAAGCACTTTTTAATATTAACTTCCGTGAATTGGGTTGTTGGATACTACACTATGAACAGTGCTTAAAATATTTTTAAAAAACAATAGTTACCTGTTACTAAGAATGATAGACATATAAGTAATCTGTTGCACAGCATATTTGGTCATAATCGGTTATTCTATAAAAGGAGGAAATATGAAATAGGTATAGAGAGAACATGCCTTCAATTGATGATGTTCATATGATTTAAAGTCATAAAGAAATTCAGTTAGCACATTGCTTTCATAAGCAATTTCCTGCTTGTGACATGCGTCCGGATGTTATATACGTACGTTTAAAAATAGTTAATGTTTAGCACGAAATGTAGCTATCAAAAGACATGTTTTTGTCACTACTCTATAATATGTGTATGTATGTAGTACGTGTGTGTTTTTGTGTGTAGTGTCTACAAGGCTTCCTGGCATTAGTAGTTTATTCAGAAAAAATGTTCCGGGGGACACACGTAGTATTCCGGGGGAGCACTGCTGGTACTATTTTATTTACTATTATATTATAAACGTATTATTTTAGCACTCTCAGAGCTCCGAGAGGGAGGGAAGTACCCCCAAAAAACGTGTCTGAAAGAAACACTGCCTGGCATGTGGCCACGTTCTTATTACTTATAGTTGTATTTTTAATCGGTGTCTCACTGGCGAGAATATCCAGCACTTTTACACAATTTGTGTTCATGCCCGTACCTTATTAAATGATCAAAGAATTCAACGAAAGTATAGCTTGTCCTTCAGTTATCGGACATCTATTACTATAATGTACTGAGTGACGTCGAATTCGTTCAATCAATAACCATAGAGCCATCATTATGCACCGAAAATTTTCTTGTATCTCTGAATTTGCAAACTATTCCAAGGAGTTTAATGGATTTCGTGCTCGTATTGAGGAAATCCATTAAGGTTTCGTTGCACTAATTATAACGTTACATTCACAGCTCTCGGGTTCGACTCTGTCTTACGTGGGTCATCTAATACTGCATCAGGGATCGGTCATATATTTTATGATATGTCGAACGTCATCTGTAGCGATACATAGCTCACTGTACTGTTGTTGTTCAGTTTCATGTGAACAAAGAAGACTTTTCTATCTAGATGACTTGAAGCTCTGGTACTTCCAATATAGGAAGCAGAGAAAGTCCCAACGATTGTTGTGAATTACTACCCCATTGCTTTCACGAATTGTATCGGTAAACTATTCGAGCGCATGAGAAACATTCGATGGATATAATATTTTGCCTGAAACCCTTTCTTGAGCACAAAATATCACTTGTAATTTTGGCACTGTCGGAACGAAGCCAGTTAGATTGTCCATAAATAGTAAAATCTTCGTCTCACATAAATTAACTTTTCGCCACAGTTAGCCAATACTTTTCCCGACTGCTTCCATTCACGAGCTCTTCCAGGCAAAGAGCGAACGTCAAGTAAAAGTCGTGTGTTGAATAGGTATTCTTTGCTTAACACCATTTTTTAAAAATGAAATACTAGATTGTAAAACTGATTTGAAAGTAACTTTTGACAACCAACAAAATACGTCAGAATGAATTTATAACTAATTCGATGGTAATCTTTGGGAAGGAAACAAAATGATATAGAATTGAAATGCAATAATTATTAAACTTTGTAAAATCTAACTAGTAGAAACGTTATACAACTTTATATTTTTGCAACAATAAACATTCATAAACACTATATTTGAGCCAGCAATAAAATATTAAAATTAAATACTTTGCTTATGAGTTGCTAATAGTTCCTAGTCGCTTTTACACCTACCATCTTTGAACATCGATATGTCAGCTAAGACGTTCTTGGAAGATCAAAAATAGTCCTCATCAGCATTGACGACCTTCTGCGAACTTTCAGGAAGGCAATGGATTCCATCGCGGTAGAACTTGGTGGGCCGTGAAGCCAAGAAGATATCAACTGCAGTTTGCACCTCTACTAGGGATTTGAACTGGCGTCCTTTATTGTAATTGTATAAGGAATGGAACAGATGATAATCGGACATTGCAATATCCGAGGAGTATGGCGGGTGCAATAGTGTTTCCCATCCAAGGCGTAGAATGGTGTTGGGGCTCATCCTAATCACGCGGGGATTAGCGTTGTCCTCTAACAGGAGGCCGCCTTTGCGATTCAGAAGTGCTGGCTAAAGAGTTTTGAATTTTTCTTGAACACAGCTCAACTGCTGACAGTACACAGTTGCATTGATGAGGCTCTGAGCAGCTGGTACCAGTTCCCGATGCACGATGCCGCGAGAAGTCCACCAAACACATAGGAGGACCTTCCTCCAGTGCAGTGCGGGTTTCGGCTGTTTTGGAACCGGTTCATGGGATGTTAACTAATGATGACGGCTTCGTGGAGCTTCGTACAGGACCCACTTCTCACCACATGTACACACTCTGTCTAGAAATGTCTTCTCCCTCAGCAAAGAAGCACAGATGTCTGCTCGCGTTGACTTCTATCGTGGAGTCAAATCATGTGAAACTCATCGACTCAACTTATAGTGCTTCCCAAGTTGATGGAGATGCTGCCAAATGGTTTCTCCACTCACACTGAATCGTAGTCCCAGTTCCTTACATATCTGGCCACTGTTCGCTTCAATGCTGCCGGTTGATCTTCATTTTGTACATGTGTTGGTCTTCTGGCACATGGTATGTCTTCGAGTGTTTCATCACCGTCCTTAAACTTGTTAAATCACCGCTGTACTGTCCGCGTAGTCACGAAACCCCCATCAAATGAGTGACACATCTTTCGCCCCACTGGAGTGGCGTTTGACCGCACTTTGAAGTCGTACAGCATACACGCCCTTATGACACTCTGAGGAGGTCGCATGTTCAGTTTGTCCTTACGCAAGCTGACGGTGTAAGGATCAATTGAATACAGACCTCCACAAAAAGCGACATAAGCGATATATATATATATATATATATATATATATATATATATATATAGAGAGAGAGAGAGAGAGAGAGAGAGAGAGATATGAGGGCGGTTCATCATTCTCCGCCCTGACCCATTCTAGTGACAGTAGAGACTTGTAATTTTATACATAATATTGAGCATACTTTAAACTAATATTCACAAAGTTTCAAGAATTTACATATTCTTTTTTACAGGCTGATGACAGTAAGAAGTGTAGTCATATTTGAAGAAATGGAAAAATCAGAGGTCCAATCAGTGATAAAATATTTACTCAAGAAAAATCTAACACCGAATGACATCCATACAGATATGATGGAAATTCTTGGAGATTCTAGCCCCACACATGACTTAATGAAGAGATGGTGCCGTGAATTTAAATGTGGTAAATATGAGCATGATGGTCCACATCAGAAATGATTACAAAAGTGCATGACGTCTTTTACCAGACCAGCAAGTGACTGTCCACCATATAGCTGACAAGGGAACCTTCCGAAAATGATAGTTGCAGTGAAAGATATGACCTATGCCAATTGAAAGAGCTGTAACAGAGATGAGCATTCCCAAAAAATTAGCTGCCCATAGCAATATGTTCAAGAAATATAAGGGGTGGAATTTCGGGAAACAGCAAGGTTGGACAAGGGGGAAAAGTGCAAATTTCGCAAAAAAGGGGGGGCACAGCAAAATACAATGCTGGCAAGTGATGTATAGAAAGAGACTTGCCACAATAGGGAACAAATGAAGGCCGCCAGTGGGGTTAACAGTGTTGCCAACTGCAATAAAAAGTACATGTTTTGTAAAGAGCACTATATGAATTGAGTGCAATATTCAGTGTCATGTAGAACATAAGATATGACGTGTATAATCAGTGGTACAATCTAACAAAAGAAAATAGAAAAAACAGAAGTACGAAAAATACGGAAAAGACGAAGTTGGCCATAATGCGCCACATTTGATCACGAGCTGTGCATATTAGAATGAACAAAACAAGAAGCACCAACTATGCAGGAAATCGATGTACCTAGAGTCGAAAAGAAAAACGAGTTCCAAAGTTGGCAGCACTGGCCATGAAAATCCAGACAATTCTAATATAGTTAGGCCACTCGCTTCACAAAAAGAAAATTCCGGCAAGAGGCATTAGCCTTCGCATCATTTGTACATGCTCGTTCACATTGTACGTGCAATTGTTCGAAGAGACAATGGTCCAAACAGAAGATACATTTGCAGTGAGCACCGCGGAATACTGCCAATCCGTCATACATGGTACAATGATCGCCTGTGAATGTCTCGAAACAGTACTCTAGAGATGTCGGAACCTTTGGTGGTCTTTCTACCACATATCCACACCAGTAGAAAGCAAACATAATCAAAGGCTTGACCTGCTGGGTGTTGCTGTCTGCAGTACTATCACCGCCTATATGATGTATCCAGAGTGTCCCACCTAACTCTGCGACTGAAATAGTTTCAAATCGAAAAAAAATGTGACACATCCAGTCGTGCAGGAATGTACCCATGTCAGCGGGCGATAAACTTCTGTGAGACGCAAGTGCCCCCATGTCCCCCATCATAGGGTCCCAGTGGCCAACTTCAAACTTTCAAATAGCACCATCGGTCGAGTTATATTTCTTTCGATAAATCATGGAATATGCAACAACGCATATCAGAAATATTTACTATATGGGATTTCAAAATGGCCGCCAAAAATATCTGCTCGGTGACAAGAACAACGTGCATTTTTGGTGGCCATTTTGAAACCCGTGCGTCATATGGCAAATGTTTCTTATAGGCGGTATTGTATCTATCCAGAGAAATATCATCCGCCCCCTGTTCCCGTTTGAAATGTTGCGGTTGACCCCTCGAGCCTTATGATGGGGACCCTGGGGACTTGCTTCTTGCAAAGTTTTCTTGGCTCTCGACATGAGTACATTCCTGTGCAATTGGATTTGCAACATCTGTTTTCGCTTCGCAGCAATTTGAGATCACAATGTTCGATGCCTTGTTAAGACACAACATATATTTGTGGCGGCCATTCTGAAAAACATGCTTCACATAGCAAATGTTTCCTATATGTGTTGTTGCACATTCCATGATCTATCGAGAGAGGTACCACTCGTTCCCTGTTGCCACTTGAAAGTTTGAAGTTGGCTCCTGGGGCCCTATGATGGGCATCCTGGGGGCACTTGCTTCTCACAGACTTTTATAATCCCCTGACATTGGTACATTCCTGCACAACTGGACCGTCACATTTTTGTTCGTTTCTCAAATCTTTCAGGTCACAAAGTTTGGTGGGACACCCTGTATATTCCCACATACCACCCAACCATGACATATTGTTTACTTCTATTATAGGTTGTTGGCTCAACCCAACCATTTCATGTTCCCCGACTTGGCATTGCCTCAATCACTCTAGCATTGATGCATTCCGAGTGATGCCTGTTGCTGAAATTTTCTTTTTGTGAAGCGAGTGGCCTAATTATATTAGACTTGTCTGGATGTTCATGGCCAGTGCTGCCAACTTTGGAACTCGTTTTTCTTTTCGACTCTAGGTACGTCGGTTTCCTGCATAGTCGGAGCTTCTTGTTTTGTTCATTCTAATATGCACAGCTCGTGATCAAATGTGGCGCATTATGGCCAACTTCGTCTTTTCCGTATTTTTCGTACTTCTGTTTTTTCTATTTTCTTTTGTTAGATTGTACCGCTGATTATACACGCCATATCTTATGTTCTACATGACACTGAATATTGCACCCAATTCATATAGTGCTCTTTACAAAACATGTACTTTTTATTGCAGTTGGCAACACTGTTAACCCCACTGGTGGCCTTCATTTGTTCCCTATTGTGGCAAGTCTCTTTCTATAGATCACTTGCCAGCATTGTATTTTGCCGTGCCCCCCTTTTTTTTGCGAAATTTGCACTTTTCCCCATTGTCCAACCTTGCTGTTTCCCGAAATTCCACCCCTTATATTTCTTGAACCTATTGCTATGGGCAGCTAATTTTTGGGGAATGCTCATCTCTGTTACAGCTTTTTCAATTGGCATAGGTCATATCTTTCACTGCATCTATCATTTTCGGAAGGTTCCCTTGTGAGAGATGTGGCATCTCAGCTGACAGTGTGCATTCCATTTGTGCACGTTTTATCCTAGGAATGCAGGTCAATCAAAAGAGAACATGTTGTGTGACATGTCAGAACCTGTTACGGAAAATAAAGGCTGACAAGCCAGTTTCTGAAGAGATTTGTTACAATGGATGAAACGTTGGTTCATCACTTCTATCCCGAATGTAAACGCCAAAGTATACAATGGAAACACCCCAACTCTCCACCACCATCACCAAAGCAATTCAAGGTTCAATCATCAAGGGGAAAAGTCATGGCATATGTCTTCTGGGATGCAGAAGGAAATCATTTGATGAATTATCTCCAACAAGGAAAGGCAATCACAGGTGTTTATTTTGCAAACTTAATTGCACAATTATGTATGCCATCAATGAAAAATCAAGCGAAATTGGTATGTGGTGTGTTTTCCATTGCAACAATACTCCCGCCCGCACCTCCCAAGTTGCGGTGGCTGCAATTCATGCATCAGGGTTCGAAATTGTTCCTCATGCCCCTTATTCTCCAGACCTGGCTTCTAATGACTTCCATCTGTTCCCCAACATGAAGAAACATCTTCGTGGAAAACATTTTGCCAGTGATTCAATTATTATGGATGTTGTGAGTTAATGGTTGCAGAACCAATCAAATGAATATGGAATTGAAGAATTGGAAAGCCGATTGGAAAAGTGTGTTCATGTTGCAGGCTACTATGTTGAAAAATAACTGTGGTTTGGTTTTCCTACTTGAGTTCCTTCTATGTCAGGGACAGAGCATGCTGAACCACTCCCGTATATATATGAAATCTGTTTTTAGTTGCCTTTGAAATGTAAGTTTGATATATTGTTTTGACAATTGACTTTTCTTTTATGAGTAACTTTTGCTCCCTGTTTAAATAACTGAAAATGAATAATCGTCGCACTTCAATAGATAAAACATTATGAGCTCTGATGTTCTATATTACTTCTTTTTTTATCGTATTCACGTAACTGTTACATAACATGCTTGCATTAACCATGTAGGAACTATGTTCTAAAGGCGGGCTTAGTGAAGTCCTACCAACAAAATAATATCTGCCACACAACATATGCAGTATTTCCATGTTGACAAATTCTATTATCCAGCTGAATAGACAATGCTGTGTTACGTACACATCGAGTTATAAAACTCGATTAGTTTCACCACTTCACCGTATTCTTATAATCTACAGATCAAACTGCAGCTGTATTCACTCTCTCGCTTTGGCGATGTAGCTAATTCGAATAAAAGCTTTCTATTTTAAAATTTTAACTGATACGTCTTAAGAAAACATACTAGTTATTGTTGTAACGTACCGGTTTACCGGTAGCGATTACATTAATACCGGTATGAATATTTTAATTGTTACATGTTCGATGGCTCCCGTATTGTGCAGATGGGCCAGTGGGGCTGCTAGAACTCGAAGTAGAAATTTACTATATTACGAAATTATTGTTGTTTGTTTACTAACCTGTAAAAAATTATGATTTTGGCCTAACCTAGTGACATTTCGATTGCCGAGTTCTTCCAAAATTTAATTAACCTCATGTGGATTATGTCGTGAAAGGTTGATTCACTTGTGGCTCTTAATTTTATATGACTGACAGATGCATTGATCCATCACGATAGTAAGGATTTCAGGCTATAATTTGAGTTTTCTGGTATGTTACTAAAATTGCGTCCCATCGTGATGTTGGGAATATCCTGTCACGTAGATAGTAGTGTTCTTTTCATTAATCATACCGTATGTACATAATTCGGTGTTCATTACTTTTTTGTAGTGCATAAAAATGTAATGTGTTATCCTGGAGCCATATTTAGTATTCGCTCCAGTTTTAAAACTCAGATGAAGTTATATAGTAGCAATACCGATTTAATGACATTTAGGATATGAGTGACAGATAGGGATATTTATGCTTTTTAATGGAACGTTCGATACTTATTATTAGATAATTCAAAAAGGGATGGATCAACATTTCTTAGATTTTTTGTTTTTCTATTAATAGTCTGTAAAACTAGTTATGATATGAATTTAGTATAAGATCAATCATTGTAAACTTCCGTAATGGGCTACTTAAGATCAATCATTGTCAACTTCCGTAGTAGGCTACCTAGAATTCCGACGTCAGCGTAAATCAATAATATATTGTGATTAATGTACCGATTTGATGTAATTTTCTTGTGGTTATGATTAAATAGATCAAGCAATGCAGTGAATAGATATACAACTTTATTGAACTGTTATGAACTACAATTGTAATAAATTATTAATCAAATTGGATAGTACAGAAAATTGTGATATTGATGAAATTCTATCGTACAGAATGTTGATATAAAGTTCTTTTTTTTTTTTTTTGCCAAACTTGTTTCCGTCTTGTAATAATAAACCGACCTGAAATAATAAAACTGTTATTCTAACTCGAGATTGATTTTGATTTTGATTTCTAAATCTGATTTTGAATAAAACTAATTTATTAAATCCATACATATATTAATATAAATATATCAATAGAAATATGACCAGTGATACATATAGAAGTTGTAATAATAGGAATATATACAGAATCTTATTGCTGGTTTACTCTTAAGCAAGGACCCAAATGTTATTTTCTATAACCGAGTCAGTTGCACGTTATTTCGTTGGAACAAAACAATTTTCGATTAGTATTACAGAACTAGTTTCTTTCTTTTTCTTCTGCCCATTCAAAATTTATAAACTTATATGCTATACAATGTTTAGTAGTATTGAACAAAGTGGCTACATGAGCTGGGAATTTTTTTATTCTGATGTTTTGGTTCATTTTAAATAAATAACGTTAAAAGTATTTATTTACAAAGTGGCAATCCAATTCAGGATTTTCCTTTTATGTTTTCATTTTCTTTTATGGCGTAAAAACTTTGCATTTACAAAGTTTGTTCACCACAAAGTTCACTTGGCGGGAGCAGGGTTTGAACCCGAGACCCCAAGCACCAGAGGTGAACGCTCTACCACTGAGCCACCGCGGTCCAGGGTGGAACAATCAAGTACAAAAATTCTACTTTAAGAAATCGGGCGACATAGTAGTCACTTCTGGTGTCGTTTATAGACTGACTGCTGGAGGCTGAAAGGGACGTTAAATTGCAAATCAAATCAAGCAAATTATTTGGCTATGTTTATATATTATATATGTAAAAATATACCCAATTAAATATCAGGTCGCATCTTCTAGGAGTGACACACACACTCCTAACAGTTACGAATATACTAATTTAATACCTTGCCACATTTAGTTATATTAATTACATTTTCACAAATTTTCGTGTACCTTTTCTAAAGCTAAAAGCCACTGATAAAAATCTGTAGAGCAATCAATATTTTTAAAGGAAGGTAGAATTCCATTCACGTTAAGAGTATGCATCAGTTTGATTACAACTTTTGGTCATTTTGGTATCCAACTTTTGGCAAACAAATCTATGCTTTACTTAAAATAGGATATCCCCATGATAGCTTTCCTTTGAATATCATAAAAGACTAAGTTAATGATAAAGTGAAGTGAACTTTATAGCTTTCATAAATTATTAAATTCATTTAATTTATTCTTTACACAAATTCAATATTATCTTCCATTTCAAATTGAATATTGATTCTAGTTCAATTTTCTTAAGAATTCAGTCCTCTCGAATAGGGATACATGGCATTTACTTGAAAGAAATACATGCCTCTTCTGCAAATAAAAAAGTAACATGAGTAAAAGAAATTAGGGAACTTAAGAGTAAAACTGATGTAGCAGTTGTATGTGCAGGATTCATGCATGATTTAACTTAAATAAAACAGCTGTGAAATTTACATTACCTTGTATGAAATCAATTACAAACAGTTTCTTTCTCGAGTAATATTTTGCTCTGTATGGAAGACGTTTACTTGATATTCTCTAGCTGCTGCATTTCAATTCACTGGAATGAGTTCATAAATTATACCCAGTGGCGAGTCTAGGGTTCTGCAACAGGGAAGTCACATCAACAATAGCGATTAAACTGGCTTTGCCCGTACTCCGTCACGCAAAAAAAATCATCCCCTTGCTTTGGAGCCTCCAGAGATATTTTACTTTGAATACATTCTTAAATTCTAATATGCCGTTGTATGTTCATATATCCAATATACTGTATGTGTCTTACATATGGAATTACTTAAATCGCACACTTTATTCAACGAAAGAATCCAAGTCATCCAAGAAGTGAAAACAATTTGTGTTGCCGACAATCGATTCTATAAATGAAATGAAATTTCTAGGCGTACGTCCCACGGTACTGTGTCCCACGGATGAATTAATGAAAGTGAATTATTAAGTAACTGGTGGAATGAGAATGTTAAAGGAAACGGAAGGATCCGGAAAAAACCTAGGAACACAAGGTTGTTCACCACAATTTGCGTGGGTGGGGATCAAACCAGGGGCCGTCGAATCAATCAAAAGAGAATGCAGACATAGATATGACTCTGGTTGTTCTAATTTTATTGCTTCCACTAGTGGGGAAGTTGATTTTATAGTATTGAGAGAAAGAAATGGTGTGTTCAAAGCACAAGGACATCAAATCCAAGTTTCGTTTCAAATTGTGACTATGGTAGGCTTCCTAACTAGGCAAATTCAACGCTGAAACTGGAAGTGGTTGATCTACAATAACTTCCATTTGTAACAGAGGGATAAAACAAAATATATGAAATGTTCCTGGGACCCTGAAGCCATATCAGAAAGTTGCTGCCTTTCACCGTTTTGGTCTTTGAGTAACATTGAAACAAGAAGCGGTATTAGATTACCACCACTTCAGTTTGCAGTAGATGAACAAAATCGGAGATGGAATATATTTATGCAGTACTAAATCCATTTCATGAATCTTCTTCTAAGCATCTGCTACCGTTTCCCCACTATGATGATCAGTGTTGATCGTCACTGTAAACTCTTTCGGTTTAATTTTGCAGTTTACTTATCCCACGGTTACGTTCGGAATCTAAGAGAGAGGTGATGATCATAAAATGAACGAAACTGTGGAATGAAAGAGAAAAAAGTAAGAAGAAACGAGAGAACTACAACAAAACCCATGCACACGGTTTTTGTCCACCACGAAGTTGACCGGATAAAAACCCAGGGATCTCACGTACCAGACTTGAGGGCTGTACCACTAAGTTATCGCGGTCCCACTTCCGGTTTGAATAGAAAGATAAAATAAGTCGAGATGAAATTTACTCTTGGAACGATAAAGCCATATCGAAAAGCTATTTCTCACTCCCTCTTACAGTTGTTGCTCCATAAAAAATAATATTGAGACCTAATAGCTTGCAAAAACCCAGTTCTTAATTTCTACGATTTTCACCACTTTTCTTTCGAATAGAGAGTTAAGGAAGAAGGTAGAACAGTGGTGGAAACAGTTATGAAGCTTCTGGGCTAGAGTAAAGTTCTACTGTGAGCTATCCACCAACCAAAGAAAACTACCAACTTTTCTTTTTTTAAAAAATCTTACATTTGTTTATTGCCTACAAACTTACATCTTTAGTAAATAATGAAATCAAACTATTCAAGTTAGATAAATGTCTAATATACAGACGAAAAACGATAAATGCACAAAACGCGTATGCAATCAACTGTGAGATGAGGCTGACAATGGCAGTTACATTGGGAGAAATAATGACAGTTGTTGCCAACGCGCCCTCTGTCGTTAACGCGCCCTCTGTCAAAAATGTCCCCGTAAGCTACTTGTAGCTTGCGATCGACGGCTTGGCGATCACTGAGGTAGAATCTATTTCTAGGACGCTGAATCAATATATGAAAAAACGTTTCTTTTTCTCTTTTATAGCTTTGGCTCAGATATAAACGGACGGACGGACGACATAGCTGCTCTATAAGATTTCCCATCTTATGCATAACGGAGTTGGAAAGCCTAACAGTTGGAAATCTTATTATCCTTGTATTTATTATTTTTATTTGTTTATTTTTACCTGTTTAAATTTCAACCTGCAAATTCAATAAATACTTCTTCGGAAAAGTTCGTTAGAAAGGTGAGAAAAGGAGAGTGAGTGAGTGACAGAGAGAGAGAAGTATATTAATGCAGTTTCTTTTCTCTTAGGATCTGTATTTGGTAAAACTCTTCTTCAAACTATTTCCACATACTTACAACATAAAGTATGGAATAGTTCCAAATTTCGGTGGGCGCAAGCGCATGGTAAGCATATATGGATATATGATGCGAAGGACTGTATTTTTGTTGAGTTGAGTTGAGTTGATTTTGAGTTTAACGTCCCTTTCAGCAGCAAGGTTATATAAAAATGGACCTACCCCATGCCGCAAGCGTCGCCAACACCTAGTGGCCCACTTACGGGTAAAAGTCGATCGTCAATATAGAGACGAGTCGAAGGATTGCCGCCTGTGTCCCACTGCCGGCAGGGTTTTGTCGAGTCGAAACAGATATCTCGCGTCGGGGCGTTGAAGTTACCACCGCGTCGCAGCGAGGACTTCGTTATGCACTGCGCTCCTTCGATTAGTCACGGAGAATCGCGAAGGGACCAACACGAACTATCATGTGCATGCGGTTATTATTATATATTATTTTTTTCTGACGAATTGTTCCTAAACTGAGCTCCGGGGGTCAAAATGAAGTGAAAAATCTTCAGTGCGATAATTGTATGAATTTAGATGGCAACTGTCGTCGATCATTAGAAATGGGAGAACTATGAAATAAAGTGAATAGGCACGTGTCATTTTGTTATAAAATTACATGGCAAACGTATTTTATCTTAACCAAACAGTTATCGTCTCATATATACGGTTAAAAGAGCACTCTGATTGACCAAATTACAAGATCTCAAGGATTTATCCCTTCACAAGCGACGTCTCCTTCATCACCTCTGTGTCGAAGTCGGAAAAAACACCCGCCCACTAACCATAAGGTTGGTGGTTCGAGCCTCCCCCGGGATACTTTTCGGTTACTTTTTTAGTTTTTTTTTAGACTCACCTTAATGTAATCAAATCACACATATAGGCGATTTAACATGTTTTGGGGAGTAATTTTGTGGTTCATTGGCGTTTTGTCGCGTCAGAAGATGCTGTCTACAATGCAGTGAGCAGAGAGGGTCGGTGGGTAAGAGTGCGTCATAGTGAGTGGTTGGTCACGGTGAGTGGTGCGTCGCAGTGGGTCACGGTGGATAATGAGTCGCAGTGGGCCCCATGCTGTTGATCCACGGCCCATTGACTCACTCCACCTCTGGATTTGACACCACATAGAAAATTTTCTCTGGGCCTAAGAGTTGAGACAACTTCCTTTACAGGTGAAACGCCAATAACAGAAAATTACGTCATCTGTATCAACCTTCGGAACTGTCTGGCAAGTAATGTGTTTGGACAAGAATTGATGAACACATAAGGGCTAAACACATCCATACTGCTGTAGTATAGGCCAAAAATGAGTTCCAAAGAATTGTTCGTAGCTGTGCATAAATTGTTAATAGTGATCGAACTTACAATAGGGATTGCTAGCCACGAGAATGATCCTATTTAAGATATCACGTCACCTTTCTACTTAGAAGAAGGGCGAAACAAAATGCATTACTTTTATCAGCTAACAAATCTTTATATTCCATTTCTTGTCATAAAATGATAATTGTATCTGTAAATCCGTAAACGTAATAATATTATTGCGTTTATGTGTAAACCTAAGAAACATCTGACATACTCTATATCTTTTCTGTTACCATGAATACCTTCGACTATGTTACTTTATTTTCCATTTTGGTAATAATAATAATAATAATAATAATAATAATAATAATAATAATAATAATAGTAATAATAATAATAATAATAATAATAATAATAATACAGTGAAACCTCTACTAACGGACACCTCTATAAAGCGGACACCTCCCGCATCGGACATATTTTGTAATCCCCAAACATTGCAATAGAAAAAGAATATATTGGCAAACCTCTCTAAAGCGGACACTCTCTAGTACGGACACGGACAGTCTTTTCTGTGTTTTATAGCTATTATTTACCTCCGTACTACGGACACTTTCTCTAGAAACAAGTTGAAAAGTACTGTAAAAATTCATCTTTAGTAATTCATACATGTGTCACCAAGGAAGTATTGCGACAACATTTTGCCTCTTCAATTGTCTGCTCAGTAACCCAGATGAAGCTTCTCCGATTAACAACACTCTCATGTTTTTTGCTTGCATTCCACTCCCACCCAATCTGTTTTAGATACAAAAGTGATTGGCAGTTGCCCGCCATTTGGGATGACACATTATTCTATTGTCCCACTGGAATCTCTAACCAAGCGGAAGAAATTTTCGTTATTTTTTGCCTGCCGGTACGCATATTATCCCAAAAAAGACACTAATGGAGTGCAATTAACCCAAAAATTAAAGCAACATACTGAAAACCTACTAAGTAGTGATAAATGTAAAGCGCAGAGAACTACAACAAATTATTTCCATGTTGTGCCTAGAACATAAAGTATTGAATGGCGAAGGATAATGCAGGTACAGTAACATTTTGGTAATATTCGTGAATACATGATTCATGCAAAAAAAATTCTAATTGCATATTACCCTATTTATTAATTTACGTAAGAAAATATTGAAAACTCTTTAAGGCGGACACCTCTCTACAGCGGACAATTTTTGATTCCCCATAGCTGTCCGCTCTAGAGAGGTTTCACTGTAATAATAATAATAATAATCAAGGAATAACATAACTACAATACCAATTACATAAACATTATTTCCCATTTATAACGATACGACAATAATGATGAATATAATGATGAATATGATCAGAGGCGCAATAAGTGAGCAGGAATGTATATTGAAAAAGAAAAAAAAGGTTTGTTGATTAATTATTGATAGGATTATCATGAAGATGTAGTTGAATTCACTAAGAAGGATAAACTCAAAATCAACTCAATTCTTTTCTGGGGACAAGCATTAATATGCTTATTTGGGTCTCTACAAAAAGTTGATTTCTAATTATTGGGTCCACTCTTTCCAACTTTCTCTTAATCTTTATGGGTCCACTGGAGCCCGTGGGCCCTCCCGGCAAGGTCTGCGGTTCGGTTAGTTACTCCCTGGGACCATTCCATACATGACAAAATTATTAAAGGGACAATATTGATAAATCTCAAAGGCATACTAATAAATATTACTCAAATGGGTCCACGACTCATTTTTATTCTATTTACCTTTTGTGTGCTGTTTTGTTTATGTAACGTAGCGACCCTATTTGATGCTTCATTCCTAATTTCATGTTCGTTGTCTCAAAATGGGCCCCCTCGAATGGCTGGGAGCTTCGCTGGGGGGCAGTTGCCCCCCACAAGTTATGGCTGTGCCGATGACGTAGGCTCAACTTGAAGAACGTTTCGTGACACTTTCTTCCTTGAACAACGTGTATATAACTTGTTTTTTAGTTAAACAAGGAGATCTCGAGTAAATCATTAAGACACTCGCACAAGTTGCTCATATTATCATATTTACATTTTTATTTATATTTTGTTTATATTTGTTTGTTTTTGTTATATTTGTGTACCTTGATTATATTTTTCCATGAAACGATTTTACTAGTTATTAGTTTTGGTGGAAGGTTAAGTGGCGCGGTAGGTGAGTGGTTAGCACATTGAACTTCTGTTCGGTACACCCAGGTTCGAATCCCGGCGAGGCTAAAACTTTTTCAAGTGTTCCTGTTTCAATTTCAATTTCAATGCATACTCAGTGTGATAAACAAGATCTCCTCTTCCCTAGAAAGAAAAAGATGTTGGAATAAGGAGAATTGGGGAAGGTCTCTCAATGGAGGCAATCATTTACAAAGTATTTCCAGATTTGATATTTTCAGCTACTTTCAAGCAATTGCTGATTCATATGTGGTCAGTGTTTTTATTTCTTTGAATATACAGTATATAATGAAAAAAAACATACATACACAGCAATAGTGAGATTAACATATGGTGTTCGTTGGACAACACGCTCTGAACCAGAGAGATTGATCTCAGAATGAAGAAATGTTTCGTGCGTCATCTACTCACAATTTTACTTGCATAAAACTTGACTCAGTGCTACCAACTGCTGTCAGTGCGGAGAAAAGTTACATGTAAGTTGGGTTGCACCTGTCTAGGCGTTCTCACAACTGCAAAAGACCTGGACCCCAAGTAATGGAATTATTGCGCTTAGGGGGGGAAACACTAGGATGATTCGAAAAACACTTTTTTCGAAAATGGCTTACGGCTAGTGCTAAGTTTTGGCGAAATTGGCTTAAAGAGAGGTGTGCAAAATTTGAACTCGATCGGTGAACGTCTTGAGGTGCCGCATCGGACCTAATTGAAACAAAGAGCTTTGTAGTACATTAAAAAATATAATTTGTTTTGAAGTGGGCGTATCAATATTCAATAATTCGTTACATTGCTCAGACCAGAGGGCTTAGCTTTCAACTAGTGGATGATAACTTATCTAAACAACTTTTCACTTTTAGCATAATGTTTTTTTTTTTTAACAATTACGTCACCATGTGATTTTAAAGAAACTGTTATTAGAAGAAAAACACAAAGGGCAAACCTAATCTGCTGCGGGTTCTGAATTACGGGGTAGGTGGCTGAATCACTTCAATTTCCCTGTTGAAGTGGACTCGCCCAAGGTGTAAGCTTCAATAAATTAATATCGGCTTAAGTTCTGCCAATGATAGTGTGGTTCTCATTAGTTTGTTACATTTGGAAGAGCATCGTTTACAATTTTAACATTAATCGCTATTGTACTCTTGTGAAAGTATTACTTATTGCTATTGTATTTCATTCACTAAAAGTTTGAAGTCAACATATTTTAACTCAAATCAGGGAAAGTGCGTTCTTTGCAAAGAGCTCGCCCTTCCGTTGAATGTTGTGCGCTAATGTGTCTTGATTTCGTGAAATGATATTGGCTGTAGTGTCCGGACGTAGAACGTGCGTTAAACTGTGTTATTTTGTCATTATTGTGAAACAATGGAAAAGAAATCAAGTTTGAGTTGTAGTGACAGTATTCATGACATAATTGAAAAACCATAGGAACGTAATGAAGTGCAGTTGCCAACAGTTTCATCAGTCTTAAAACACGTTTTTGTGGGAGAAAGGGATGCGCACGAGACAAGATTTGAGGCTGTCTCGTCTCGAAAATGTGCTGTAAAAGCGATGTCTCGACTCGAAAAATGTATATTTCTCTATTGGAAGAGCTTTTGTCTCGACTCGAATTTTGTCGGAAAAATTCTGTCTCGACTCCTCTCGTGCGCATCCCTAAAGGAGATTAGAAAAGAGCTCAATGCTTAGAAGGATCCATTGTCAAAGAAATAACTAGATCAGTTGCCCGGAAAGTAATCCAGATTTGAATACAAGACTTCGATTTGCGAAGGTGCTATCTTAAGTGAACCAAGAATCACAGCTTGAATATTGGATTATCATTCAAAAATTCGTCAGCTTCAAAAGTCGCTGAAGAGGACATCGAGTGCTTCTAAGGTGGCTGATTTTCAGGAGATGGCTAATACTACTTTGCTTGATATTACAAAGTGTAAGTGTATCAATCCACTTATTCATTGCAATTCTGGAAGAAAAGAATTTGTTTCCTTCCTTGGAAATACCTTCCTGATTGAAAACCACACTCAAAGAATCATGCTTATTGGAAGTTTAGACACAAGAGAAACTAAAGATCGACGAAACCAGATTTGTCGTAACGAAGAGAGGTCTAAATTATAGGAAAAAACATGAAGTTGGTGCTGCCTCAAGTTTTACCGCTGATTTCTGCCCAAATGAAACTGAAACTGAGACACATCGTTGAAGAAATTGATGGAAAAAGTGTTGGACCAACTACGTGTGCAGCACCAATTAGAGTGGCGCTACAAAACTGCGAGAAAATGGCGGTGGAACCGTTTCAGCCTGTGCGAGTGTCTTGGATTGCCGACTTTACAGAGGAGAACCTCACCTCCGACCAAAAGTATCTTCTCTGTATCTGTAAAGTTGTTTTAACCGGCGAAAGCAACTTCGAATTAGCTGAGAGGCATACTGGGAAGTTACAGCATGCTACGTGGATGAGAACTGCTATGTCTGTACATTGCAACGGAGAATCCGTCTGAAACGTTGCTGTTATTCGTCCTGTACATTATGAACGTTTATGCTGCACTTTGGTCTTCAATCAGGAAAAAACATCATGCTTTGAAGGTGACCAACATCTGTGGTTTCTTTTATCTGTTTTCCGCTGCATGGACGACAAATACAGAAAAATAATCGATCCTGTGTTGAAGAGAAACGCCTGATTTGCAAATCCGGAAAACCTTCTTCTGATAATGATTTCTGATAACGACCCAAAGGTGAGGATGCTTGGTTGGAGGAGAAATCGTAAAGCACGATCTTCATCTCCTAATACCATCCGAGAATTCATAGTTCCGGAAATTGTGGTCGACGCAAGCAACTATGTCAGTATGATTGACTGCTCTGAGTGCCAATTGCCTGAACCACCATTGACACGACACTTAAGTGTGAAACAAGTACAAGCTAACATTAACTCAGCATCTTATCCGGGAGAGGATATCACTTGTTTCCCTGTTCATACACAAGCAGTCGAAAAACATGTGAAAATTTTGACGGAGGTGTCAATGTGTGAGGCAAAAAAGGCACGATAGATTTGTTTTGGAAATACTTAAATCTCGTGACTACATTAAACGATTTTCCACTGGGCAGAGTACAAAACTACTAAATAGAAACACAACAACTGGTTGAAAATTGCATAGTAAACCAATATATGCAATTATGCAAGGATGGATGGAAGGGAGGAACACGACCTACAGCCACCTCCTCGTGGTGAGTTTTGGGTTATTCTTAAAAAAAAATGAGTTTTTAACAAAATAGCGAAGAGCTGTAGGCAAAGATTATAAACCGTACGAATTGTCAAAATGAATGCGCTTTATTTTCATCGGAACGAGAAACGTAATATATATATATATATATATATATATATATATATATATATATATATATATATATATATATATATATATATATATATATATATATATATACACTTTGTTTATGTTAAGTAAATTTCGGCAAAACCTTCGAGCTTAGGTATTCCTACAGGGACACTACAGTGCCCATTAATATTATTTGTAGCATTGTTTTTATCATTTAGAGATAACCAACATGCAAAATGCCATCACCAGAGAAAAAATTCTGTTTTTAAAAAATTTAACCAAAAGTGCATTTTTTCAATTTTTCTCAAACTTTAGGTCCAATGCGGCACCTCAAGACTTTCACCAATCGAGTTAACATTTTTCATACTTCTTACTAAGCCAATTTTGCTAAAACTTAGCACTAGCCGCAAACAATTTCGGAAATTGTGTTTTTTCGAACTACTCTAGTGTACACCACCTGCTACCGTGTCACACTGGAGAAAGTAAGATGAACTGCAGGAAACTGTATGAAAGTGGATTTCAAATGGAAAAAAGATGTCACAATGGATGAATTATATGTCCATTTCACTGCTGGTAGTGATGTTCGGGCGATCACATACCGTGATATTGAAGGCAAGGGGCACAGTAACTTTGTTTGTCAGTGCGGGGAAAGTTTTCTTCGTGGTTTTATGGTTTTACGGGATTCAGATATGAGGGTAAGTTGCTGATACGCAAGGTGGACAAAAACATGAACTGAATACAAGATACTTCCAAGAACCCTTTCTGACACTTATCTATCGGAGAGCCATTCCATAATTGTATGAAATAGATTCGAACCAGGAGATGATCCATATGGACAAGGCTTCGAGTCATACCACCACAACATCACTAGGTTTTTATCAGCACATGGTATAGGAACTAAGAATTCGTGTTATTCCGTTTGAAGGCATTCCTATGAAGAGCCTAGATGCCAGTCCAATCGATTTTTTGTGCATTTGAACTGTTGAAACGTAATTGCCGGAATAACGACATCTACAACATCGCCGCCCGCTCACCCTGAATGGTCTCTGTAAAGCTTGCAAGGAGAAGTGGGACAGAATTCCCATTCGTGTCCTGCACCTGAGCTTGCTGCAATGGAAACTACGGTGCTGTGTGATAGTACACAATGCTATGAGTCAAATAGAACATAATCAGTGCCGGTGGTGCGGTATCTTTAAAATGAGTACTCGCCAAAAATGGTCGGATATAAGGCTAGCAACCTCCTGTATTTACTCTATTTTTCCGTGTTCCTGTCCGGGAGACGCAAAATTTCAAGAAATATTTGATGAATCACCATCAATTATGACCAGTGTGTAGGGATCAAAAGTTAGGAGTCCAATTTGCTTATGGGGTGACCCACCCACCGGTAGTGGTAGAAATCAACCATTTCCGATTTTAACGTTGATCACTATAGAGCAAAAACGGTACTAGATAGCGGGAAGCGGTTTTCTGCAATCGGTTAAGCAACTCAAGAATACACATCATGTCCGTACTTAACTCTTTACTACAACCGGAAGTGATATAAATCCATTATAACTTCCGGTTTTTAATATTCATCTACATAGAGCACAAACAATAAGGTATAGTGAAAAGCGTTTCTCTTTTCTTTTCTTAATCGATTCAAACCAGAAAAAACGGAAATCAACTATTTCCGATTTTAATGTTTTGGTCGATATACAGGAGAAATGGTAATAAATAGCAACATGGGCGTCTCTGGCGGGGAGACGAGGGAGACGCGTCCCCCAATATTTTGAAGTACAAAATATTCAATATTTTATTCTAATTTAATTTATTTATTAACGACAGAATAACATATAAATAATAATATTTATATTTATTTGGAATATAATATTCAGGCTGTGAAACGATTATACCAGAGTTCTTGATATACCTTAGGGGGTCCGTGAAGGTAAGCAGAGAGGTAACAAATGGAATCGAAGATAAGCAAGTTGAGCTAGTTAGTACCATTTAAATCACTTTCTTTGATGTCCCCTCCAAATTTTACATGCCAGAGACGCCAGTGGATAGCAAGAAACAATTTTCTGTGATCAGTTAAGCATCCTAAGGATATAACTCTACTCTAATCTCACTACTAAAACCAGAAGTGGTAGAGATCTTATAAGCGCTTTTGGTTTCAATATTAATTTAGAAATTGTCACACTATAAAAAAACAGGCCAAGTGAACTTTCTGGTGGACAAACGCCGTGTGCGTGGGTTTTCTCGAGGTTCTCCCGTTTCCTCCCGCTTTTTTCATTCCCCTATTTCATTCATTTCTCATCATCACCGTTTCCTTTAGCCTATCCGACATAATCGTGGGACGTAAAACTCAAAAATTTCATTTCATTTTCAAACTACTCCTCGTATCGTATAATGAAACTGCTACTTATTATTTTTAAAAAATAATTAAATTGTTAGTTTTTTCCATTCCATAAAAAAATAATGCAATACAGTCGGGAACTGATCATGAATTTAAATTAAAATAAATTATAGAGCTTCCGTTGGAACATGGGAGATTTTTTTTTCTTCTCACATTTTGTTGTAAAAAGCTGAATGACCTTTTCATGAAGCTTTGTCGGACGAAACATTTTATTTTTCCCATCAAACATGTTTGGACGTTCTTAAGTAGAGTTTTAGATAAACTCATTGAAAACAGCTACTGCGATTACTATTGTTTTCGACAAAGTAGCTAACTGTACAAATTCGTATGCACTACTTTTTGTGAGTTTTCAAATTTCTTGTAGAACTTCTTCCTAGTAAGCTTTATTTATTAACTGTAAAACCCCAAACCTATATCACAGCGAAAACTAGGTTTTCAATAGACGTTATAGTCATAATACAATTGACAGCAATTTGAAATCGCAAATTGTTCCCGAGATAAGAAAAAAACACGGTTACAGGTCGCTATAGTGGGGTCAATCCACGCCAAATCATCACAGAAAAAAGGACTTTTTAACCTTACCATCTTAGATTGTGATGAAAGTTAGTGAAAAGCAAGAGCTTAAAAAGTAAACAACATATGCCAAGTTAGAAACTCCAGTGAAAAGTAGTTGTGAGATAGCGTGTTACCAACCTGACAAAAAGGGCAATTTTTCACGAACATGCTAAATGAAAATAAATCATAACTTCGTTCCTAATTTAGATAGAAACGTCATGCTGGGTTTGTTGTAAAGCTGAAAGAATGCCCTTTCAATAAAGAAAAATTAGGTGCAGACCGTTTCTGTTACTTTTGGGGGTCAAGGTCACACAGTGTAACTTTTGACCTCATATATCTAAAAAAAATACATTTTTGATTTTCATCAAAACAACACATCTTGTGTAGTGTCATGGTGTCCATTTGTGTAAATTTCATTTTGAGATGACTACGGGAACAGGAGTTATAAAGTACAGAGGTTGTTCAGCCTACGTTTGGCCAATTTCGTTCCTTCCCCCTCCCCGGCAGAATGGACTCACCCGACCTGGCTCTTGGCGTTCTGCAGTGCTGTGCAGTGGCTTCCTGGGAACGGAATTGTTTTTCCGCGTGAACGACAATAACGCACAAAACAGGACCATTGTTGTGAGTGTTGTGTTAAATTTGTTTCCAAGTGTGTGGGTTTCCGGTCTGTGACCAAAATGCCACCCAAACTAAGCAGGTTTTGTGAAGCGATCTACGAGCATGAGATTCCAACAATGTACGGAAACGACGCCAATCTGGTGCGCATACACATGGTCAAGGCCTCATCACATACCTCACGATCGTCCCTCACATCCTACAGGGAGATGGAGGAGGCAAGTGGTATACAGGTGATAACTTTCAATGAGGTATCTGTTAAATCTTCAGATGCAAGTCTTATGGACTATTGTGGATTTGGATTACTGAAGCGGGCTTTGGGGAAACGGCGTGTGACAACTGTGGAAGGACTTTGGGAAGCTGTGCAAAGGGAATGGGACAAGATTCCCTCCCAGTTCTTCAAAGAAGCCTATTACAGTGGAAATTACGCTGTCTGGCTATTGTTAGGAATCAAAGAAAACTTATCGAGCACTTATGGACCTGGTGCCATGGATTCTTCTAAATTTTTAGGTAAGTCGAAATTGGCCAAATGTAGACTGAACAACCTCTGTAATGAACCTAGCAGACTTCAATAAAAATGCCATACTAAATGGGTGGATATGATGTAAGAATCTTTCAAGTGTGATATAAGTCCCCTTGAAACAAGTAAATGTTGCACATTTCAAAATGGTACTCTCCTACAAGTGAAGAGGGTGTTGCTTTATTCTTTGCATTTTCTCTTCTGTGGTGATAATGTAGTATGTAGCTGGTGCTACCAGTGCTGGTGCTGGTGGTATCCGGAGCTCAGCATTCCGGATAATGTTCTACAACAGAATGCAATTGAACATGTTATCTTCAAACAGTGGGTTACTTCAATAATGCATGTGCTCTTGAGACATTAGTGAAGGCAATTAATGGAATTTATTGACCTATTTATTTCTAAATTACCACTCTTGCAGGCACATGCTTTTATTGCTTCCCAACAGACAAGGTATATGAAGGACACTAAAGATGGGTTAAGTGTAGGTGAAGTTGTTGTTATATGTGACTTTGCGGAAAATTAATCCACTTTGCAAGACGAGGCACAAGCCATTGTTCATCCATTTGCTGCTTATTTCCGTGAAACCTCTGCAGGTGGAATCGCACACACTAACCTAATCATTATCTCGTGGCACTGAAGCTTATAACTTGGCAAATGTTGTTTACTCCATAAGCTTCTGCTTTTCACCAACTTTCATCACATTCTAAGGTGGTGATGATTTAGAACGAAATGTACAGTGCTGAAAATAACTTTTCGTGGGAAATTTATGAAAATGATGATTTGGCTTTTCTTTACCTATTTAACATTACACCAGCAAGTTTTGGTAGTTGCAATTACAACATCTCATAATAGCATAATTTCAAGCCGGAGAGAAGGACACGGTGGGTTACTTTTAAACAACTAACCTCTGTTGAAGTTTGTTGAAAACTTTAAAGATAAAAATTCTTACATGTGTGCATAGAAGAAGTCTCCTTTGAAAATGAGATTTTGAGAAAAAAAAAATGTGTCTACAATCAGAAATTTTTTCTTCAATTAAAATATATAAATAAAAATAAAAATTGCTAAATGTTTGTTTTATTGTTGGAATGACCTAAGAACTAATTATTAAACCTTAGGAATAAAGACAGGAAATTCTACTTTGTCACAAGTAATTAGTACGGGAACAGGTCAAAACTCCCACAGCCAAAACCCCCACACTCAAGAAATGTCAAAATGCCCATACAAACGGTCATAAGCCACACACAAATGGACAAATCTCCCAAATACACGAACGGTCATAACTCCCACAGCCAAAACCCCCACACTGGTAATCGGTTATAACCTCCAACGTTCATAACTCCCACACAAACGGACAAAATTCCTACACATAGCAACGGTCACAATCCTCACATAAATGGACAAAACCCCCACACAATCGGACAAACCTCCCACACTCTGAAATGATCCTGGTTGTATGTCTTGCCCTTGTACTTTTTAATAACATTTTTTTATTCCACTTAAACTGATGTTGCAACTATTCTTCTTCCACTGTTTTCTAATGACAAAAACACTAAAGTGGGCGTCATAAAGAGCCGCAACAAAGACGTGCAATCACGATCATTTCAGAGTGTGGGGGATTTGTCCGATTGTGTGGGAGTTATGACCGATTGTGTGGGCGTTTTGACATTTCTTGAGTGTGGGAGTTTTGGATGTGGGGGTTTTGACCTTCGTGCGTTTGGGAGATTTGTCCATTTGTGTGGGAGTTATGACCGATCGTATGGGCGTTTTGACATTTCTTGAGTGTGGGGATTTTGGCTGTGGGGGTTTTGAGCTAGACCCATTAGTACACTACGTAGTATTTTTCAAGATTTTTTCAGGTTTGTGCGCAGACCCGGAGGGCCTCAGGGGGCACCAAACTTTGAAGAAGTTTTTTTTATCAAAAATCCCGATTTCCCTTTAAAAAATCCCCTCAGGTACATGATAGGGACATGTGAGTGGTACTGTCTGAAAGCCTACTCTATTCTGAACAAAACGACGTATGAACCATAATCCTACGATAATTAAGGATGATGATGTACGGTATCTTCTTGATTGAAAGTCAACAAAAACACCTAAAAAACCCATATCTTAAAACGGTTAAAATCAGGCTGGTAACATTGAAAACTGTTTATAGAGGATGACCTGTAAACAGTTTTCAATGTTGCCCGTCTGATTTTAAAGTTGTAAAGAAAGAATCATATAGTCATATTTTTTGTCCCATGTGGGGGACGCCGCGACCGACATGGGTAGGTGAAATATTGGAGAACAAACATACTCAATTTGTATGGAAAAGGATGATAACTCTGCTCGTACTATGTTCAACAATAAGAAGGAAATGACGAAGAATAGGCCACACCTACTGATACTATTGTGATAAAGGCAATTTACTAAGTTGTCAAGGTATACAGTAGATAACTTCTCTGTATACCTTTATCCATATCGAACTAACACATGACAAGACGAACTATACACAACACAGTTTTTTTTTTTTTCAAAACGTAATATCTATCCTCAACTTATTAGTGTAACTCCGACTATTGTGGTGAATTGCTTACTATTCATTTCTTCCGGTTGTATAAAATTGCGCTTATGTGTTCACACGTTTTTGTACTAATATTCCCACAAATGTATAAGAATTCTCATAACTATCTATAGAATTACTTACCGGATGGTGTAGCGGAAATTATCCCGTGTTATAATTTCAATTTTGTTGAATTCTTTTACATTCATGATTGAATAGAAAGAAAGAAATTGTTGCTGTATCAGAAAATTACATTTTTTTTTTTTTTTTGCTTGAGCTACAATTAGATTTACCAGAGTCATTACTATTTAATATATGATATGCTATTTTAGATTACTTCCTCGTTTTGTACCACTGCAGCATGCTAGGTATAGGGACAAATTTTTTCATGTATTTGTTCTCCAACCTTAACCTTCAAACGAAGCCTATATACCCAGGAAAGAAGATTTAGAATTTGCTGCTAATACTGTCAATATGCTTACTGTAGTCTTATGCGGTTTCGCTGTAATTGTATCAGGTAACAACAATTTCTTTTTCCACACAAAATTTACTTTTACCACAATTAATCTAATGAAGAATTGCTTTAGTGCCTTCCCAATAAAATCAATAACTCCCCAGCAAAAAAGATTGAACCATTGTTTTAAAACTAATAGAAGGATTTGTAATTCTAAAAATGTTAATTACTTTGTGAGTAGACCATGAACGCAATATGAACACATATTTAAATATTTAATGTAGCTGTTCTTGAAAGAAATAAGTGACAAGTTTATTGTTGTTATGGTTTTCTTTAAAATGGAAAGACAAGCACACATGAGCCACATAGCACATCTGATAGAGCATCATGAGAAATGAACATTAAGAAAATTTAAGGTGCTATGGACCAGAAGGATAGGAGCTAGGGGGCTTCAAAATTTGAAAAAATGAAATCTTTGAGTTTTACGTCCTGCGGTTATGCCGGTTAGGAGACGGTGATGATGAGTAATTAATGAAATGGTGGAATGAAGAAAGTGGGAGGAAACGGGAGAACCCCGAGAAAACCCACGCACACGGTGTTTGTCCACCACAAAGTTCACTTGGCGGGGGCTGGGATCGAACCCGGGACCCCAAGCACCAGAGATGAACGCTCTACTACTGAGCCACCGCGGCGCGCTTCAAAATTTGAATATCCAAAAAAATTATATCATGGAATTATGTACGTTTAAAGTAAATATCTTAAAAACTGTTAAAGCAATTAAAACAAAAGTTGCATAATATAATGAGAACAAAATGCCCTATCAAATACCATAAACAGTGTTGCCATAGGTGAAGCAGTGTTGCCAACACAGCATACAAATATTTTATTTGAAATAGAACCATATACAATTGTGCACAGATTTAAAATGCACTATTATTACTAAACATACCGGTGAAGTGTAGTGGTACAGTGTTGCACGCTTTTAAAACTACGTGTGCTGAAATTGTGTAATGGAGAAGTTTGATATGTGGCAACAGATGGTAATAAAGGAATCTGGGTCTCATACTATGAATTTAGTTTAAATGCATAACACAGATAGTATAATATAGCAAAATGTCAGCAGTGTCACAAAATATTGATGCATTTGAAAACCGAAATTGAGTGATGCAATTTTTGCTGTGTCAGCTTCTAATCTATATAGGAGTGTAAAGAGGGATCCGAATCACTATGAAAGGGAAAGATTTCAATGAAATGTAAGGTGAAAAGTACAACAAAAACATGTCCGAGGTGGGATTGGAACCCGCGATACCTAATATCTCGGTTGTCTAGCCTTCTAGACCACACGGATATCCTAGCCGACTAAAAACGAAACGAGCTAGTAATAAAATAATTATATTTCCAACGTGAATATGGTAATATTACAGTGTGCAAGTATAATCATATGATATTTAAGAGAGGAAGTAAAAGAATGTCACTTAACACGAAAGACAAAAACCAAGAAACTACTCTCCCAAATACTGACAAGATAATCGAGAACCAGTTTACAGAAAAAAACACGTGTTTCCTCGCGTGTATCATTTTGTTTTCGCGAGTTGTCTGCTTATTCATCGGGGCTACAGAAGTAAAATGCAAAATCCTCAATTGTCTCTAGTTCATTCCTTTATTACCCTTTGTTGTAACATATCAGACTTCTCTATTATACATTTTCAGTACATGTAGCTCCGATAGTGTGCAACACTGTACCATTACACTTCACCGTTATGTTTAGTGATAATAGTGCATTTTAAATCTGTGCACACTTGTATATGGTGCTGTTTCAAATAAAATATTTTTATGCTGAGTTGGCAACACTGCTTCATCTATGGCAACGCTGGTTATGGATTTAGTTAGAGCATTTTCTTCTCATTATATTGTGCAAGTTTTGTTTTGATTGCTTTAACACTTTTCAAGATATTTACTTTAAACGTACATAATTCCATGATATAATTTTTTGGATATTCAAATTTTGAAGCCCCGTAGCTCCTTTCCTTCTGGTCCATAGCACCTTAAATTTTGCTAATGTTCATTTCTCATGGTGCTCTATCAGATGTGCTATGTGGCAATCAGATTTTAGCGACAACTTGTGAGACCCTCCCGTGTCAGAAACTTAAGTGAAATCAGATTCAGCTTGATTACGGATACGTAAAAACAGCGCTCAACCATAGTTTATTTTATTCAGTTTTTGTGAGATTCCTGAACATTTCGATTCTTCGCTACATGCGTATCATCACTAGTACTATCAGAATTTTACTAAGCTTCTCCCATCGCTATCTCAACATACTTCAAATCTTTCTCCCAGTCCTATAACTGAGAATAGTACCAGGCTGCCTGATCAACTGGTAGACTTAAAAGAGAAAAATAGCATTAGATTGTGCAGGATTTCTTTTTGATCCAAAGCCGTATATATTCTGTAAGATGGAGAGAGTACCGGTACGTAGGACGGAAGAAAAGTTTCTACTGACAGTGGGAGTCCCATATTCAATGCGTAACAAAAATAGAAGAGGGTTCCATTAAGAATAGAGATGAAGCGAAATGAGATGAAAAGGTATTAGTGCAGATACGATCCCCAGTTTGGCACTACTCTGCGCAGCAAAGCATTCTATGAGATGTGGCCCAAATGCTAAGCTCCAACTCTTCTCTGGTAGTAACAAAAATTCGCACCCTCCTCCTCGCTGTCTACCAATGCTTGCTGCTGTCAATTGAGATGTTTTGCCGGAATATAGCAATGAAGAGATAGAAGCAAAGATCAATCTTGAGAAGTACTTATTTAAGAAGACCGTCCGTATTAAGAATAAGAAAGAACGAACTTACATGTTCGCCTATAAGCTGATTCTAATGACACGATTGATGATCTCTTACAGCATGGGAATTACACCTACCATCGTCCACGTATGGTTGAATGATCTCGTTCACCATTTCCTCTGCCTCTTATGTGAACAATGCCAAACATATTATCAACACCCTACACCTCAGTGTCTGAATAACCCGACTTGTGGCTGTAGCTCTGGACCACATCTTAATGTAGCAATCATAACCGAACTCCACGATGTCTTACTTGTTCTAGTGACCATTTCACCTATAATTAAGTGTGCTGCGCAATACCTGTACTACAACTAGAAAAATCAGAAACCACACGATCGAATCATCAACACTTTCAACAAATTCTATACATGCACTTCTCATTGTTGATGCTCGCTTCGCTACAGTTGTTCTTCAAAATATCCATTTTTGTTTGCGCATTCACATGCAATCTGAAGTTACAGCTACAGCAACACTTGTCTTTAACCTTCAACTCCATACCACATGCTCTGGAAACATAATCCATTTTTACATATCAACTCTTGCAACTCAGTTTAATATTGACTGAATTTATTACATAATGGTGTTTTATATAGATTTTATCTATTACTTAATGGCATTTACCTTTTAATTCTTAAACATTTGCTCACTCAACTCCCATAACCTTGTGTTTGAACCATTCTTGCGCGATGAGAAAGTTAGAGCCTTTGCTCTAAACGAAACAATTCTCACACAACTGCATCAAGTCTAACTTTCTGGGTATCAATTGACTCGGCTTGATTGCTCACAGCATATCGCTCAGCATATGGCGACACTACTATCGATACCTACAACAATTTGCTAATTTGAGCACACGTGCTTCCCCCTATCATGCAGCTCCCAGACGGCAAACTTGTTACGATTCACTTCCGAAAACAAAGCTTTCGGAATGTCTTTCAGATCGAATGCCTTTCAGATCGAACTCATCAACATTCACATCCTCATTGTGACATATCATTGATGCTATACAACCTCTCACTACACCAATCACTTCTTTCGACATTGTCAATGTACTCCAATATAAATGCTATACTGTATGTCTTCGACATTGTCCTCATCAGAATTACACCGAACTTCTATACTTTCCTCACTTTAATTTATAATTTCATTCTTCTTCTGGCTTTAACCATCCTCAATGGAAAGTAGCTAAAATACTGGTGTTTTGTAAGCCAAATAAAACTTATCAGGCTCTTTCATCTTATCGTCTAATTCAACTTACTTCTTACTTTAGTATGATCTTCAAACAAATCTTGTAAATCGACTTCATAACTCTCTCGCCACCCATAAGCTAATGTCAATTCATCAAGCCTGCTTTTGGTCTGCCATCAGCTTGTTTGATCGACTTCCTTGTTTTACCACTAGTATTAGCAATCATTAAAATCGTTACAATTTAATTAGAATAAGTCCTCGATAAGGGCACTGTTTTCGCGTTTCTATGAGTTAGTTACGATTCATGCAGTTCTTCTTCACAACTTGGATTGGCTATATCAATGTCAATACTACTCTATCATATCTAATATTTCTAAACTCTTGTGTATCTCAACGCTCAGTCTAGTCACCTCTGATCTTTCTTATCTACATATCTAATATGCCACCTCTGCCATCAGATGTAATCGTTTATTAGTTTCCTAAAGGCATCTAATTTCTTCACTTGGGGACTGTTGTACAGCATGCTAATTCGTTTCATTAATAGTGCACTTACTGTAAATTTCGATAAAATACAAGCAATTGTTTTTCAGTCTCCACAACTTACGTATTAGATGAAACGCAAATAGTCTAGACCGTGTGTAGAGTCTTTACACATGACATACATTACCAAGCGCATGAGTTCCGACAATCCAGTGTTTCTCAACACTCCAATCTTTATGCTCTTCACGACGTTTCCTCGATATATATATATACTGTACTCTCCAGGATTTCATTACACTGCATTCTTCACATTCTTCCTACTAATGGTCCTCACAAAATTTAGAATGAGATGTATATCAGCCTTTTCATTCTTCTCGTGTTTATCCATCTTTGCACTTGTGATTACTCCGTCTACTAATATAGGTCTTCATTTGTCGCTCTTTAGCCTCAAGTTGCCCCGAGACAGATAACCTTCATTTGTTACTTTAGCAGCTCTTCAGTGTTGTCTCGTCTACCGCACCTAATGCAACTCATAAAATAAACCATTACACACACATCGCCTACTTTTAACTACATCCTTTTTTTATATTGCGTCGCTTACTCTCTCATCTGTATTATCCTCCTCACTAAATTGACAGCTAAAATAAATAATTAACAAATTCAAAGACTGGATTGAAAGTTATGCCATTCAAAGAGGTTTGAAAAGAGAAAAATAAGTGGAAGTCTAATGTCACAAAATCAGGCAGATATGGTGAGTATCCAACACATTGTATCCAATACCGAATTAATTTTGATGAGTGATCAGAGATCATTGTGTGGTCTCACGTTCTCTTGATAAAGGCATTTTTACCACGATGATTACGTATCAGAAAATCATTTCTCGCTATATCTTATTTGTTTCTATGGAAATCAATAATGAAATCGGAAATATATATTTATATTTATAACATTTCTGGTTTTACTAGGAAGATAAAGGTAGAAGTAGATCCCGTACAGGGGACACTGAATCCATTTCAAACAAACACCTGTCGCTGTTTCTTATCCTTGTTGTTGATGAACGATAAAACAGGAAGTGCTTAGATTGTACCACTTCTGCCTTGAATACAAGGTTAAAAGAGGAGATGGAAAGTATTCTGGGGACAGTGAATCCATATCAGATAACTGTTTGTTGTTTTCTCGCATAGTTTCTAAGTTTGTATCACCTTTCGACAGACATATCCGAGGTATTAGACATCTTTCCTTGCATTCACTTTCTTACCGTAATCTCAGATAATTTTCTCATTCCAGATGTTCTGGCATTTCCTGAAGGTGAAAAATATTGGCCAATAAAAATGGAATGGACGAATCCAACACATCCACGGAAACATGTTCACTTACAATTGTATACAAGGTAATTCTTCCCAATATTAATGTTACAAAATAAAGATCATACTTGAGTTCAATGTTGCAGTGATTTAGGTAAAATTCTAAGCGATTTCTAACCTGGGAAATTTAATTTTTGATTGCATTATCCTTTTTTTTTCTTAAAAAAAAGTATCTTTATGGGCCCACAATTGTAACGTTATAACTTAACTCAGATATTTTCGAATTATATTTTTAAAATTTTTGAAAGAAATACTATTTTTTACCTATGTACCTAAATCTAGGCGAAATTGTTAACTATGTACCTAAATCTAGGCGAAACTCAATCTCCTACCACAGATAAAATTTTAGTAACTCACGACAACAATATCAACTGCAGGCTTCAAGTTGTAGATCATTCTCCAACTGACGTTTTTATACTTTTCAGCTACAGTCTTAAGTCCCCGTAACCTATATTATTTATTATAAAAGTGGTTCCATGAAGAATGGAACTTTTGAAATGCCCGCCATTTCTATTCTAGTAAGTTGGCAGCACTGAACATTACACGATTTTCATCTGTTGTCTTTGTGGTTAGTAGTCACGGAGCGCCGAACAGCGCAAGATCGTCATCTGTAGGAATGGAGCGCTTCCCGACGTAACAGCGTGTTAATAATAGTGAGAACTTATTGTGAATGTTGTGAATTCCTACCCGTGAAAATACAAGAACACTCGAATAAAAGTCGGTGAATGTTTATGGAACAATGCCATTCTTCTACCTTTTACAATACTCAAGAAATTCTTGCAGTCAAACGTCACAATAATATATATATATATATATATATATATATATATATATATATATATATATATATATATATATATATATATACATTCATCAACACCTTTTCATCGTTGCCGCAGCAGATCATCTAGCATAACCAGAAGGCCAAACCAGGGGCGGATCCAGGGCGGACTTCTGGGGGCGGTGGGTTGTAATACTGCTACTTAGAGCTACTTTTAAGAGCTCCCAACTCTGGAATGAATTTTATTTATATATAAAATAAGAAAGTTTCCTCTTCTCAGGGAGTCGATCGCCCCGATCGCGCTCCCTGGATCGCCCCCTGGGCCAAACCATGGACAACAATAGGTTATCCAATTGCCAACGTTGGTTCTGCGTTCTAATTGGTCAGGCTTACTTAATTACCTTTGACATCTCTCAAGTGGAAAATATGTAGATTTTCTTTCCAGTAATTTTCATGCTCCACTTATATTTCACTGTAGACTGTGACACGTAGCCACACGCAAACAAAAGAAAGAAAATGATGTTCTTAGTAAGAAAAAAGAGAGAATAAGATTACATTAATAGCCACCTCTTAATATTCTTCATGTCTAACTATTTCGTTGTCTTCAGGTCACCAGGTCTATCAGGGTTAAGGCTTCCAGATTGAACTGAAGGCCTTTTTGCTGATCAATGGGATTTGTGTGTAATGGAGGACATAAAGTTTAAGCTGCAACTTTTTGCACCTAATTACCACCATAACTTTTAATTTAACCACTATTAATTATTACTAACACGACCATTTCTGCTAGCCGAAGGTATGCAGTACTAAACTAAATGCAAACAAAACGTTCGTGGTTGTAGAGGCTCCTTCTTATTCATATTTTTAGTTTACCGCTGCAGCAAGAACAATCCTAATTTCCAGAGCAGTTTTGCAGAAATCTTGTCAGATTATTCTTAAGTTCAATTTCGGTCATAATTTGTTCCATTGTCTATTATTTATCTAACATTAAACCTTTCATTACACTAAACATTCGTTCGATATGCATATTACTGACTTGTATGGCAAGGATATATAATGCATTATTTTGAACAGATTTTTTACGACTACTTTGTCAAAAATCACACTTCAGAATTTACAATTACAGAGTATTATATCTTTCCCATTATGTGCTGTTATTACACATTTAAAAACATAAAACTCCTTACACAATTCATTTCAATGGAAATTAATTTTTAAGTTTCATCTCCATCTCCGAGAAATCATTTAAGTGAATACATTGTTAATTATCATAAATTGAGTACACACAAAGTTTCATACACGTTGTCATTGTTACTAAATTGTACGTACTAAGATATTGTAATATTGTCATAAACTGCTATGTCGTCTTTCGTTAGTATATGCTTTCCTGTTTCTGTAGTGTTCTAATATCATTAACTTCAAATCCATGAAAGTTGTCTTATTCGGACTTCTCTATTTGATTCATCACTTCGAACATAATGTAAACATCTGTTGAAAGTGTATCCTCTTTTTTCAAAGAAAAAATAATTGCTTTACAAAATAAAGTTTAAGTTACATTTAAAAAATACAGAAACACTCTGGTAGTGGTAGGGAATATTCATTGATTTCCTGTTCCTGTGAATTAATATATTTCCGAATAAAAAGATCCTCTTATAGTTTCTTCTTCTCGTACTAAATAGTACTTCATTACAAATCGCCTTATCTGGTCCACGTATCATATAACCTCGCTGCTGAACGGGACGTTAAACTCAAAATCAACTCAACTGAACAAGGCATTAAGCAACTGACTACAAAGACAACCACCGCATAGCATATACGTCGTAATATTTCAGTTCAATCATGATAAGCAAACTCACAAATAACTTCGGTTCCTCCAAATATTTTGATAGTTAAGAAAAGTCTGAATATATTTAAAAAACAAGACGTTCTGTTCTGCATCATGTGTTGAAAGTTTGAATATACATTTGATACAAGTATGCAATATATCGCACCAATATTGGCTTTTACCAATTTAAAATTTTATTTTAGTAAACAAAGAATTGTAATCATTCTTCAGGTACGGTCTAAAAAAAATACCCTTTTCATTTTTACTACCGATAATCTAAATGGCACAATAATTATGAGAAAATTGATTTAACGAAGATCTCCATGGGGGCCGCGCGACAATGCAGGTGTAACAATGTATAGAATGTAAACTTAGTCATTTGTTACAACAAATAATAATACTTGTAAATACGAACTACATAGAAGAGATAATGCATTAATGGCGCTCGTAGATTTAGTTTGTTTTCCGTAGACTAGTGGAGGGCAAAGGCGTGAGAGAGGTCGGTTTCTGCCGTTTATAAATAAGATGGCAGGGTGCTCGACATTTTTGTGCAATTTACGCGATTCTAACTGACGTTTGCCTTTACAAATGTAATGTAGGGTATTTCAAGTCATTTGACAAATATACCAATGTGACAAATGTACCAGGTGCGCCCATGTACACCCTAATGGGCTGCTTTATCAAAGATAATTAAAGACAGATATTTGGAAAAGAGAAAAATAAGCGGTATCTTTTTTCCAGGGCAAAATTACTAAAAGTACAGATTATTAGAAATATTTGACTCGCTTAGTATATCCTCGATATTTGCTTAAAACTTACCTGCACTTGTGGAAATGTAGAAACTGATAATTTTCTTTCCTGAACTCTCGAAATTAAAAACTGATTTAATACAGGGATTTATTTCCAAGCAAGAACAAACAAGATTTCAAAAGCGATAAATCAATGAGAAACTAATAAACATAATTCTTGTCTTACAAAAGAAGTCGACCCATTGAGAGATCACACTAAAAATAAAGAACCACACGACATGGCTTATTTCTAGATGTACTAGATTTAATTTCCAAATATGACAGCGTTTTGAAGGAACACTTCACCAGCGGTTTAAAAAAAATCAGGTACTGAAACCCACAAATTCTGAATGATGTAATCGTAGTTTGGAAAATGTACTTGTAAAGAAGTTGAAAATGTCGTTACTTAGTACAAACGTGTGCATTATCGCTGATGAAACGAGTAATTGTGGTCATTATGAACAGATGCCAATAAACAGTGTAACGCCCCTATCCAGGCCCAATCACTGCAACGCGGGAAATACGTCGAACGATCTAGCCAACAGAAAGGGCTTTGCGCGGACCAGATACATGCTCAAGAATTACTGGTGGAATGAAAATCCAGAGGTTTGGCAATATGGCAAAATCACAATAAAACAGTATAAATTCAATAAGAAACACAACAAATCAGATTTATAATTTTATTTACAATTAATAATACAGATTCAAAAAAAAAATTCTTCTTCTTCCTGGTAAACTTTAGTCAAAAAAATTATTTTTGTAAAAAAATTAATTGTATAGAAAAAATTATGTCAATTCCTTCTTGGATGAAATTTCAATTATCATTGGACACAATGCACACAAAGGCCAATCCAGGACCTCTCTCATTAAAGGTAACAAAATTCCAGATTCAGTTTACAGACGTCGGAGGCCAGTCTAGGACCTCTTCCATTAAATGCAGCAAATCCAGATTATCCACTAACGTTTGAAGCCAGTCCAGGACCTCACCTTCTCCAGACCTAAATTTTACCTATTAAAGCTTCCGAACTAACAAGTTTAATTTATTTCTACCTTTTTTATTACTAAAGATTTCCTTCCTGTATTTGTACTCTCTGATCAAGTCAAGAAATTATTAAAGCAGCTAATATTCCAACAAATAAATTAATAACTTCCTTAAATCCAGAAAAAAAATATCGTTTTCAATAATTATATTACTTATATTCCGATGCCTGAGACTCGGATATTAATTTCCAAGCAAGTTATTTCCTCTCTAATTATTTTTAATCAAAAAAATATTAATGTTTTTCTTTAACTTCACGCGTAATAATTCCAATAAAATAATTTTTGAAATCGCAGATTCTGGTGACCAAACCTGAAAAAGACAACATTCATATAACTGAGGTTTTGGGTCCAAACCCTCCACCTCGCTTCCCCTGGATTTTCAATTGGAACAGGGACAACCGTAATGAATCCTTATTCTTTGAGAATTAAGCAAGCCAATTACTCTCAATTTTGGAGGCAATAACACAACCCACACAAGACGTCACAAACATTGGACTTAAACAGGAACTAACTTAGTACAAAGTTTTAACACTCACCTCATTTTTTCCTTAGTAATATATTACCTCTCTGGAATAATTCCTGGCTTCAATTGACTTTGGACTACTCCATGCAAACAAGAATAATTTTCATTTATGAGGAGAAAATAGCATAAAGAGAAATCACCGGGCCTGGGGACCACCGGAGTCCGAAATCAGACCCACTTAATATCCCAAGAGGAAAAAGAATTAGTTACCTCTCTTGCATACAGTTCCATTACTAATTTAAAAAAAATAATATTCTTACACATCACTCAAAAAAAAAATATTATTTCGTCAAACCACTCTAGGGCAAAAGCTGCTATAACAAACCAACAGCAATTAACATAAGCACACGAAAAATTGCTTACTTCTCACAATTCCAATACGTAATATATTAACTCGAACAACACTTCACTCCTCATAGCACAAATTATTCTTGTTTTGCACTGTTCTTCAAATAATAACAATATTTCGTCGAAAAATCCAATAATCTTTATCAACTGACTGGATTCCTATTTCACTGCAACTCCATTTTGACAAGCATGGAAAGCGAGACCACATAGAAACATGCAAGCACACAAAGCGAGGTCACAAGCAATCCAACAAGTACAAATTCGTAACGAGTACAGCAATCCCCAGCCATGATCCGATCCACAGGGCAGCTTCCTTCCAAGTTACCACACAAAGGTGGGAGCTTGGAGAAGTCAGCTGCGGTCATGCGCAAAGAACCAAAGGTCACCACACGCAATCCTAACTCGACCGTAAGGTCGCACGGGAGAAAAAAACCTCGACCGTAAGGTCGCACGGGAGAAAGGAAATCTTTTTACATTTTATATTTTTTTTCTTTTTTTCTTGTAAGTCTTGATAATGTAAATTAACAGTAGTTAATTTCCTTAGTGTTTTAAATACATAATACAAACTGCGACAAAGAATATTACTTTTTTTTAAAAAAGTGTAACGGTACGTTACAACAGTCACCTCTTGAGCATTTAGTGGCTCTTCGTAAGTTATATTCTGCAGATGCACAAACAATTTTAATAAGTTAACACTAGTAGTGTCAGAGTTCGGTATTCATAGGGAAAACGTTCTTTCTGTTAGCTTCAATGGAGCTTGAACATGTCTGGGACACTATCTGGAGTGCCAATGAAGTGAAAAGAACAGCTTATTAATGTACGTTCACTATGCTCATTGCCTGAATCTTGTACTTGTAGATTCATGTAGCTCGCGACCCGAAAATAGATTAGCTTCAGATTTTTTTTCGGAACAGTTCAACCCCTCTACTCTTTCATTGAAGGTAGTTTGTCAAGGTATGCAGTTTTTGAAAGTATGTCAGGAAATTGGTGTAAGTTTAAGAACACTGAAGTCTGTCAACAATGAGACGGCTGCGCCGTGCTGAAGCTCTTTCTGCAGTGAAAAGAAACATACTCTGCAATTATTTTGGCTTTGAAAGAAATCACTCAGTCATCAGGATGATATGAGAGAAAAAGGGAATGGACTAAAACAACAAGTCAAATCGTTTGAGCTCGTCTTTTGTCTCACAATGCTACATCCAGTCCTACAAATGATCGTGAAGGTTAGCGAGTTACTCCAAAACCCAGATGCAAATCTACTTTCGGCTGTATCTAGTGTAAGTAGTTTCGGAATGATGCGCAATCCATGAGATACTCATCTCAATTTATGGAACTTTACAATAAAGCTATTAAGACATGTGATAGTCTGGAGATTTCAATTCCTCCAATGATGAGGCGAAAAATTGCAGAATCTTGACAAATCAGTCAACTCGCAGTATTTGTACGAAGAGGAGATGAAAATTTCTTGTTATTATCCTCTTTCAGACTCAATTGTTTGCGGTATTGGTGAAAGATTTAGTCAAGAAACTATTCGGGTCATCAGTGCCGTAAGAAAACTGATTGACTTGAATGTAAAGAATGAAGAAGTAATTCTCTTAGCTAGAACATGCAAATTGTCAGACGTCGAGATGGCAGCAGAAGTAAGACTTCTGAAAGGAAAATCGTCTGTACCTAAATAGAAGCTCTTCTGTTCCGCTACAGGAGTGGTTTCAGTGGTTGAAGAAAGAAGATAGAAAGAAGATATTTACTTGATTCTACTCCGTAATACAGCACTTCTCTTCTATACCTGTGGCAAGCTGAACGTGTGAGAGGGCTTTCTCCAAGCTTACCCAAGCTAAAACTAATAAGAACAACTCAGAAGCAGGATAGATTGGAAGCCTTGTTCTTGCTGTTTGTGGAACAGAGAAGACCTTCGTCTACTGATGTAGACGAGGTTATTGATGAATTTAAGAATACTGCAACTTTTGACAGACGTCTTTTGTTATAGATTATGTGCATTTTAATGTATTTATTTGTAAGATTTATGAACATTTTGTGTGTGTGTAATTTCTAAGCAATTTGATTTTTTTTCTACTACATAGATATACCCGGAAATTTTCAACCGTGTCACATAGTGAATTTATCTTCCTTTAAAAACATCGATGCAGTTAAAGAGCAAGTGATTGTATTGTAAAGCTACAAAGGTATTAAAAAGATACAAGATCAAATTTTGTTTTCTTTGTGCACACCCAAATATAAAGTTCTGGCTACGCCTATGCTATTAGTGTATGTTTGTTTTCCTTAAGCACGTTGAAAATCAGTGAAACACACTCGTCTTAAGAAAAATACAACAGAAGGTATTAAATTCCACTGAGGAACCTTGGTAAAGTGTTATTCAAACTTTTTTCAAGTAGGAACCACTTTTATTAGACAGCATGTTCCATAGATCAACCTAATCTTGTCTTCTTCCAAAACAAATTATGGGCATATATGTTTTACTTTAAATATTGTGAATATATATGACTATACTTATATTTTTAAAATAATAATAATTAAAATCACCTTAATTTCAAATTGATATTATCTGACCAGGATTAGAGTTCCGATTTTGGCTGAGGGCATCATTGTTGTGTTTATCGCAGTTACTGCCTAAAGCGGGGAACAGAGTTTTGCTGCTGCAGTGTGTCCGGCAATTTTTCAAAAATGTAATGTTACAAATGACCTTATCTGTTTGCGCCTGATGTGTCTCATATCGGAGTGTTTAATATGTAGAGGAAAACTAGTGAGGGATGTCGTACAGGGTGACCTATCGGGGATTTCACCTGGTCTGAATCCTATCAAAACTTCGTAACTTTTGTAAATAATATAGTTGCGTTTTATCTGCGTCAGAGGTGCCTTTAAACTTTGACTTTGAACCTAGGTAGGCACCTGGTCTCGTGTAAACTTTTATGTACTAAGGGAGTATCGCACGAGGGAAAAGTTGGAAAGCACTATGTTAGAGAATTGCGATATATCTTGTAAGTTTGAGTCTACTCAAGTTAAGATTAGGACTCAACGATGATTGTGTTTATGTTTTATATGTATCATTCGGTTCAAACACTAATTATTTTCTCAGGTTTCAGCCAAGAAAGAATTCAAATACAGTCTCACACGAGAAATGTAAAAGTCCTCTCCGTTGATCTAGTAGCTAGCGCGTGTGCCTTGGTGCACATGATCCCAGGTTCGATTACTCTTGGTAGAGCACGAAGAATTTGATTTTACCATCATTCACTTTGATTGATCACCCATCTCCTTTAACCTAAATGGGATAACCGTAGAACTTTAACTTAAAAAAAAAATTAAACTTTTTAAGAAATGCGAACCTTCTTGGTGGAAAGAGAGGCGAAGAAGATGTAGTTCCTGCACGTTCCAAAGGATTATGGGATTTGATATCTTGCCTTTCGGGATTGTCTTGTGAAATTTGATAAGAGTACATTTTTATTTTAGAATAATTATCGAAATCCATCCCTTTGGTAGAGTTGGAATAAAAGTAACACATTAGCGTATTTGTGATTTAAGCGTAAGTATCACTTCAGCATATAACAAATTCGCAACTTTCATTTATGGGAACAGAAATTCCCCCTAAATCCTACCTTTGAATTTATCTCTAACATTCAGGTGATAAAGAATTAATTCTACTAGCTGTTTTCATACAAAGTGTAATTTTGAAACTTATGAGCCTAGTCTTAACTTTGTGTCTGTCTTTCTAGACTTTATAATGGTAGTACGTTGACTTGGACTGACTGGAAGTTTAGACTGGAAGCACAAGATGCACGTAGCTTAAATGTATCAGATGTACGGTATTGTTTTAATAAAACCTAACTCCCCTGTCTCTCTGTGAAAATTCCTGTATTTTTATCCATAGATATAATTTAATCAAAGAAAAATGGACTTTAACCAGTTGTGATTTTAATTTCCAATAAAAGTGTTAAAATATGCTACATATAATTGCAGGGAATTGGTGGCTAGTTTATTATTTATTTATCCATTTATTTTAATAATCTGAACTTACATATTTAACAATTATTACAGGGACGGGCCCCTGAATTTCACATATTCGTTCAGTCGAAGAGTCTAAAAGCAACAGCTGTCATTATTCCATTAAATCAATCTTCCTGAGAATTTATAGACCGTTTGTCGCTTCCTCTAACGATGTGTTTGCTTCCAGTAGGTCATTAAAGGTCAGAGGGGTCAGCAGGATTTTCATTTAGCCTTATTTTCAGCTAAATATCTACTGCTTTAGCACTATTCATTCTAGTGTCATGGTTCATATGTCTTTTCAAGATAAAACAAGCTTTCAAATAGAACCAAATTCGCAGGTATATGACGTGCAGAAAAAAGGAAATTTAAGATAATGTGGAAAATTTCCCTCCAAAAACACCCCTTTCGGGTCCTCTGAACTAACCGCAACTGCATGTATCCGGATAGAATACACCTTGAAATATCCTTTTGTTCCTTCGTAATTCATGTGTCAAATTACATTACAATACATTGAATAGTTAGGAAGAAAACGAAAGTATTTTCCAATCTTGTCGAAGATCCAAAATGTGAGGTTGAAACAAGAAAAAATTCGAGCTGAAATAATATATATATATATTTTTTAATAACAACACTATTCATACATAATTCTTTTCAGAATGGAACAAGATTTCAGGTGTTTCCTTGCATATATGTCCTTGACGGTCACGAATTCGTAAAATTTACCTCAAAATCCTTTTCGGGAGATTTTGCGCCTCTGGGATAGCCTAGACTACACGTACCCGGACACAATCTATCTTGAAATATAATCCTGTCCCTTCGTCACGTATTCTTTAAGACACATTGCAATACCTTGAATAGTTACGAGGGAAAAGTAATTTCCAATGCTGCTCCGTATAAAAGTTTGGATATTCCAATAGGATTGGCTACGTTTTTCCCTCGTAACTATTCGATATATTACAATGTGACTTGGCACATGATTTATGAAGGAACAGGAGTTTGTTTCAAGGTAGATTGTATCTGAGTTAGTACAGTTGGGACAGGTCAAAAGTTTTGAAACAGTATTTATCTTAATTTTAACATATGCGTCAAGTTGTTTATTACAAACAGGACAATTAGAACTGTGAAAGATTAGTTACAAGTTAACCGTTTGGTAACATAAATGTTTATGTTTTGGTTGCAAAACCGACCATCTGCACTTGTTCGCTGGTCGTGATATATTAATAGAAGAAAAACGCACTTTTTTGAATAATTAAAGGTTA
Organism: Thermobia domestica; assembly: GCF_964235325.1. NCBI lineage: Eukaryota > Metazoa > Arthropoda > Insecta > Zygentoma > Lepismatidae > Thermobia > Thermobia domestica. The sequence goes on from NC_137458.1 coordinate 59,519,867, forward strand.
TCGCGAATATTTCAAATTATTATTATTATTATTATTATTATTATTATTATTATTAGTAGTAGTAGTAGTAGTAGTAGTAGTAGTAGTAGTAGTAGTACTGATAGTAGTCGTATTGTAATATATTCTTGATAGTATTGAATTACGATACAAGCTATTAGAATTCGTGCAATCATTACCTTATGAAATTCTATAAACTGATAATCAATATTTGTTAGAGATTCCCAACTATTTATATTCTGTGATACGCAATTTATTTATTTATTTATTTATTTATTTTTGAATCGATGTTCAATCTAAGAAGATCACAATGCTAAGCCTCGGGATAGCTTGTGATCCGCATGCTAAAAGTTTAACAAACGCTGGCATGAAGAAAAGAGAACCTTGGGAAAACAAATGATACAAAGATAATAAAAGAATGGGTCGTATTTAGGGAAGAAAGAAGAATTAGATTGGATACAATTGAATCAGGACAGGTTTGAATGACCTGTTTTGTTCAATAAAACCTTAAGATTTCTTCAATTATAAAATGTAGTTATTGGTCAATTAACAATTAATTACGTATATTTTTCTCATTTCCAGGAAAAATCCAAAAGGGTATCAGCTGATAAGGAAGAATGCTGACAAAATAGAAAACACTAATTTCGACATGAACCGACCAACTGTAATTGATATTCATGGATTTCTTGAAGACGGAACAAGGCTTTCCCTTACAAATATGCGAGATGGTAAATTATATTTGAGAGCACAGTGGTAACTCACAAGGCATCAGTGTAAAGAGAAAATTTTAAAAAATCTTGACATGTTACAGTATTAAAAAATTCAAAATTCAGGGAATTCTATTCCAAATTATCCAGAAAATGTTGAAGGAGCCTTAGCACGCAATTTCCTTCGATAAATATGATTTTACTCTAACCTAAACGTGCTTTTGATTATTTCCACAAGTATGGCATTAAACTATTTATAATTGTAGGTGACTAGCAGAAATACTGTATATGTTGAAATAAGAATTGAAGCTTTCCTGGCGCCGAATATTATAGAGATGTTCTCGGGATATCAGCCAGGTGAAGTCAGAAGGGACTTCACCGGGCTGATATCCCGAGTACATCTCTATAAAACATATATGTTGTTCGCAAGAGAAGTGTCTCATTTAAAACATTTAGGATTTCCACTTTTTGAAGTAAATTTTAGACTTTCACTCAAACAGCTGTTGCTTCCTTACTATTTATGATAGGATCATGGTTCATACCACGTTTTTCTTTTTTTAATGGTAGAGAATACAATAAACTCGCTTGTGCGTACATCAGAAACGGGAAAATCGGGAAAAAACATTTTTGAAATTTTTACGCCTTTCTGGCCCGGCGTGGATTCAAGTAGGGATCTGAATTTTTATAAAAATTATGATGTTATGTTCATAATACGTGTGCAAAAGTTCAATCTTGTATCTTGAAAACTAAGGCCGGGAGAAATTTTTTAAAGTCTGAAGGTGATCCACTTTTTCGTATATATATTTGTTGAAAGTCTGAATTTAGGCCCTATATATACAGCAAATTATAAAAATTTACTGCGTCATTACTATTTAGTCTAGAGTCATGGCTCAAACGCTATTTACCTTAGTACAACGAGCCCTATCCATTGGTACTACTCACATGTCCGTATCATACACCTAAAAAATCACCTCCTCGGAACACTTGCGCCCTCGGGCTCGACCCCGGTTTCACGACGGGATCTCAAAAAATTGAGAAATACCCTAAGTTATACAGAATATGTATGCAAAGTTTCAATTCGATATCTTGAAAAACTGAAGGCGTGAAAAATTTCGAAATTTGTCTTAAGAGAAAAGAAAAATCACGCCTCTCCACCTCCACTTGGTGCCGCCAAGTTGACCATCCGATTCCAAAACACATCTGGAGTGTTCTTTGTTCCATCTTTGAACTGAACAATTAAAAAGCGGCTTAAATATCTGTTACAAAACCTAAATGAGCGGTCAAAGAAGATACTACGCCATGGTAACAAAAGTTACCAAAAATCCTAAAAGGGTTAATACGTATAAAACAGGATATTTGAAGAACGTATGAATTTCCCCCATATCCTACTTTAGAGGTGAAATATTCGAAAACGCTGAAACCTTGTTCAGCTATATTTACAAGTTTATACACTGAAGTAGCATAGTGCGGCGAATAAGAGGACGATGCCATACTGCCATAGTATATGGCAACATATGTACCTGTATATATCAGGGGCGTCATTTAGGGGGGAAGGAGGGGGCAATTGCCCCCCCAAGAATTTGAGGAATATATATACTTTAATAGATTGTCTACTAATATACTAGTACAAAACGTGGAAGTCTTATGTCTGTAGTGCTCTTGCCCCCCCCAAGCGAAGTCTGAAATGACGCCCCTGGTATATATGTATGGCTGGAAGTGAAGTCCTCTCGAAACAATTAATAAGCGTTATAGAATGGGTAAAACGGAGGATTTACACCCTTTCGATCGAGAACAAATAATAAATGCTCCACGTATGAGATACCGGTATTTAATTTCAGGACTTATATGAGAAATAGGGTTTCTTCAATCCATAAGTATGGCAAGAATACATGAATAGTGGTTAAAGAAAGAGTAAGAGAAATTAGGCAAATGCAAGAAACAAGTAGCCTTGAATGATAAAACTGATCTTCGAATACTTATTCGCATCATACAGTCAACGTAACAAAATCTTAGTCCAATTGACCACTCAACCGAGTATGAGGAGTACAGTTGGACACTTAGTAGACGAACTTTGTACACTTTTCTTCAGAAACTGTCAGTCCTCATTGCACGCAACCAAGCTCAGTGTCTTGCATGAGCTACAGAACTCCATGATTGGACTATTCACGATTCGAAGTGAATAGCATGGAATGGTGAGTCTCGATTTCGATGGTATTTGCTGAACATAGGCTACGAATATAGCGCCAAAACCTGAAGCCATGAATCTTGCCTGCCCTGTTGGACGACTACAATATCATGATCGCATCATCGTGGTGCTCCTGGGTGTTTTCTCTTGGCAAAGTTGGAATCTTCGGTACACTTACCACGCAGTTTCGTTATGTCGAGGTGCGTTGACCAGTAGCTACGATGTTACTAATGTTACGCGTACGATGTTACATTCCATCATATTTTTCTGATATCTGGACGGAAATGAAATGTACCAGCAGGACAACTGGTGCTGTCACAGACCCTAGTTGTCTATCACTAGTTTGAAGAACATTTCACTAATTTCTCCCTGCTAAATTGGCCACTAGGAACGCTGAAATGAAATCCCATGAATGTGTCTGAGATACTGTGGAAAGCTTACGCAAAATATGTCTTTCACTTCCAATGTTCTTGATTTGTGGCAAAGTCTGGAAGGTGTTTTTCAAGCAACACATTTGGACCACTTCCGTAGACTTCATGAGCACATGCCCTAGTTGTGCGTAGCCGTTTACAGAACTATAGAAGCAGCAACTCGTAATTAGTCAGACAACCCTAATTCAGTATCATTTCAGAAAATTTCAAAATTTACATCTCTATTTTAACGAATCCTCACAGTGGTTATTGTCTCAAGAAAGAATCAGAAATTTGAAAATTATAGAAATTGCCCCTCTTTTTCCGTTTAGGAGCATAATTCTGGAAAACTCAAATTCGTATTCACATCGAGCATGGATGTAATGTATTTGTACAAATTATGTAATGTATATGTACAGACTAAAGATTTTTCTAAACAATTTCATTAGATTTTTTGTTCAAAAATGAAGCTCAATGCAAATGTTCAAAATTCAAATAGGGCATCAATTTCTTAAGCCACAACGTAACAATTCAAGATGTTTTACACCAGGTGTTCATCCCAGAAATCTCTGTTCTTCGGGTATAACGTTATAATTATCTGCTCTTAAATTTATTTATTGTATGGGCCAAATCTTTAACATAATTTTTATGAGAATGAAATGTTTTATCATTCAAAATAGTAATATTTTTATTTTCATCTTCAGAGAAAATGAGAATGACCAGCATAGTAAAACGAGATTTGATAGAAATAGATTTCGTAGGTTAGAGTAACCTTATGACTTACGTAATACACAAATTACGCCATTCACAGTTACGTAATAAATCTAAAAAACGACAACTACTAGCGAGTGTGAACTTCTTAGTGGCTTATACATCTTTGGCATACATTGGAGTATGCAAGAACATAATATATATTAATTTACAATATAAAAGAAAATATATAAAATAGCCTTCACATGTTACTTCTATATTGCTCATACGTTTGCACCCCATAGACTAGAGGTTCATTTATAAAATATTAATTTTATACATACATCACGTACCCCACGTAAAATTGAAGTTTTTTAATGAGTATCAGAATACGTTACGTTAGTCAGGGGACTACTTGATTGATGTTTTGGTTGATTTCGAGTTTAGTTCTGTTTAGCACCGACGCTATATAAGACATGGACCTACAGGCTGACGTGGAATCCCAACCATATGAGCCCCCACACAGGGAATCAAACCCAGGTCTCCTGTGCTAAAAGTGCGTACACTAACCATATATGCATGAGAAACTGTTCGGAGTATTACTATATGTGAAATCATGTAAACATGAGATATTTTAAATGTTTTGACTACATGTTTTTAAATTCAATATTTTATAGCATTTCTCAAAAGAATGGATTGCAACTTTATTGTGGTGGACTGGGGAAAATTGGCAGCGGGTCCTGATTACCTACGTGCAGCAAATAATACTCGTACCGTTGCTAAGATTATCGCTCGATTTATTGACAGTTTGGTAAGTAAAGGATTCGACATAAACCGTCTTCGAGTGATGGGCTTTAGTCTTGGAGGACAGACGGCTGGATTTGTAGGAAAATATGTGAAATCAGGAAAATTACCTAGGATTACAGGTACGTACTGAATTCCACTTCAGCAAATTATTATTTTTTTTCCAAAAGAAATAATATATGGAAAAGTTTATTTCAAGGCATGTTACTTTATTTCCAAATGCATTTAAAAGTAGAAAAAAGAGAATATGTAGTTTGCTATGTGTGAATAAAATAAGATCTTAGAGCTACTCCCCCCAAAAGTAATTAAAATGAATATGCATGGGCACATATATTTTAGATTCATACAAAACTTTAATTCTCAAAACTTACAGTGCATTATTAAATAAAACCATTAGCTTAATTTACATATATTTCATTTCAATAATCTTAAATTTTTAATATTCTGATTATCTTTATTTATTAGTCAGAAGAGCACAAAGCCTTTGAAATATGGGTAAGAGTGAGAGGGAACGCAGGGGGCGCCATTCCAAAAATATCTAAAAAAAATACTACACTTCCAAAAAATATGTATGGTGTCCCTCACTTCCTAGATGGGTAATGATATTCATGGGGGACGGCTTGACGCCATGCGTTCCCTTACTTTTTCAGATCTATTTTTATCCCTGGTTTGAAGTACAATTAATAGCAGTAGTGATATTTTGTGTTAATGATAACGATTACCGCTATATGAGTAACATTATTAGCGAACACACCTTGCGTCTGCGAGCCTACTTAGTTCTCAAAAAAACAGAAATATTGAAATGTCGTACACATCAAATCATCCACGTAAATTTTGCTAGTTTGAAACATAAGAGTACGTCTTAACGAAGTTTTATAATACACATATGTCCTGTTCAGTAATGCTTGCGTGAGCTCTTTTTATCTCGTTTGAAACTACATTGTGGAGTACCTGCACCCAGGGCTAAAAATGAATCTGAAAAGGTAGGGTGTCACACATATCATATGTTCTTGTGGCTAGTTCGGCCACGGGCAACACTGAAATATTTCTTGCCCCGTGAACAGTGACCCATTTACCAGACTCAGGCAAACCCTACTACCAGTCACCAAACCAACCCCAAGCACATGTTCGTTTAAGCATAAGCATTCTTATTTAAGCAGGAGAGAAAATCAAAAATCCCTCTTTTTTTTAATACTAATAGCAATTAATCTTACTTTATAATGTAGGAAATATATCACAAAAACTATTTTTAACAAAACAATTATTTATTTCTAACCCCAAAAATGGAGAACAACAAATGTAAAATATACGAAACAACTTTCTCTAGACCTGTTTCCCTCCGCTACTAGTCAGAGGTGACATCTAACGGCAGAAGTTAAATCACGTAACCGCTTATTTACAAGATGTTACAATTCTTGAGTTTTTCCTTCTACAAACACAATATACGTTACAAGGGGAAATACATGACGTCACGACATCACCCATCTTTTTTTTGTCCATTATAACTTTTGAAAGTGGGGCTACATAGCTCATAGCCCCACTATCTAGTGGGACTATATAGCCCCACTAGATATTCTATAGAAGAGAGCGGACGGCGTCCCTTCGCCTTCTCCCTCACTTTTATCCTTGCCTGTACCCTGATATTGTTAACCTCTGTCCTAACGAGCCTCTTATGATTCTTCAGTTTATGCGTGTAACACCCCTTCCACCTAGCATACACAGAAAGCTCTCAGTCCGACAACCATTATCATTCGAATAATAATAATAATAATAATAATAATAATAATAATAATAATAATAATAATAATAATAATAATCGTCAGACCGAATGCAATCCGATTAACGCCTAGTCGATGGGACTTTGAACCGGAAGATTTAATTCTCCATCGTACATCCAGTCAGTGTGAAAGTGAATTATCATTCCAATATTTCGAAACAACAGTAAATCCAAAATAAATAGGAAAACAAATTATTATATACTAAATAAATGACAACAAAAATTCAATTTTCAATAACAATTTTATTAACAATATTGGGTTGTATATTTGCACTATTGCGTTAGAATAGTGTAAATATACTATTGAAAAAAAATACAACCAAAAAATTTATATTAAAAAAATTATACTATCAAAATACCTGAGTGAATCTATAGGCAAAAATGTTTCTTTAATAAACTTGAATTCTAAATAGTAAATATCCAAATATTCTTAAATGAATCTTCTATTATGCAAGAAAATACAAATGCAATACGTTAAGCTAAGTTCCTCTAAATATCAATGATTCTCAATGATTCTATAAACGTTACTTTACCTGAATTCATAAAGATAATCAAACTAACAATTTATAAGCGCGCATCTAAATTTCTCTTTCTTTACGAATTCTAATAAAGATTTTTATTACTGAAATATTCAATTTCAAGCAAATAAGTCTATACAATATGGCTCTATGATGTATTAAACAATGCATCTATTATATGAACTCTCAGTCTCAATTTTTATAAAAGTGGAATGAAAATGTTGAATCTCGATTCTTAACTTAAACATATATTATTCAACATTTCACACAATTATTAATCAATACCTTTTTAATATCTTTCTTGACTCTTTTCAATAAAGTGGAATGATAATGTTAGAGGAAAAAATATTTGCATTCTAGTTTCTTAACGGCAAAATAATCGGAACTCTTCATATAAAATGAAGATTAACCATATACTGTAAAAGAATCCAAATTAAACTGGAAATATTGGAATTCTTAAGGTTTTTCAATAATTGGTCACTTTTGTCCCCCGTACTACTTAACTCCGAAAAGATGGAAAAATTCCATAAAATTCTAGAAATTTTCTTAAGGGTGAAAAAATGATGGAATTCCCTTAGCAATACAACCTGAAGTGGATTTCAATTCTGACAACCTCACAATACACAGAATAAGACAAGTCACAGCTACTACTTGTAATAAGTCAAAAATTACACTCACCTTGACTTGTTTATAGTATAGATTACCTTCTATGTGTAATGCTCGCTCTCTTTCGGTAGTCAGGCTTCCGTCTGAGCTTTCGGATATTCGATTGAAATCAGATTGGTAGAAAAAACGTCAGTTTTAGAATGTAAAGTAATTCCTTTCAATAATCCTTCTATGCCTTAGTTTCCGAACGAAAATGTAAAGCAAGAAAGAATTATATCTGGTATTTAAGCTAACTACACCAGCTAGTGCCCGATATGAATTACTAATAATGTGATCTAAGCGGGCTTTCACTTGGCACAATAGGCCCCACAAGCACTGCTCTTTAAAACTCACTATTCCTCTGCACAGAATTAACAGAAAAAGAAAGAATAAGCTTATAAAGCAAATAACTCTCTGTGCTATTATTTCACAAGCATATAAATCACTATGAAAGAAAACTTTCACTCTACTATTCACTTTCATTACTTAGCGGCCACAAAACGAGGAAACAAAAAGAGCCCGTTTGACTTGCAGCTAAGTTTGCTTGCGAGAATTGAATAGACAAGGAATAAAACATTCCTTTTTCCACTGATCACTTCGTTATTTAACTGACATAACACCAATGTGATTTCATCGACAGTCGACGATAATACACTTATCACACAAACAGGAATATCAACGATGAAACAATTCTCAAAAGAGAAACCCTGCCGAAACGAAACAAAACTCCATTGACTGCACAATCCTCTCGTTAAACTGGAACTCCGTTTTGACACTCTTCCAGCTATACAATACGAACAGAGTAATCATCCGGCAATACCACTACGAAACAGAAGGGCAACCTTCCGGTTGATTAATTACGAACACAAGTAAAGTAGGCACGGGACCCACTTTAGCTTGTAGATTCGGTTTTTATAGACCACGCCCACAATTCGCGACTGCAATCTTTCCTCTAACAGTCTTACCAACTCTCTTTACTTAAACAGTTTCAATATTTTTTCTTCCTTCCTTCCGACATTTTTTACTTTTTCTTTTTTTTAAAAAGAAAACATAATAAGTCAAAACCAATGAATCTAACACAACCCATAGTGACTCTTACAATGTCTATTGATCAACTCAATTTATTTTACATTGCTTTTATCCTTCATTGGATTAAATTCTTCTTGTGTCGTGTCCATACTCGTCGGCCTCATTCCTCAGTCAACCTCATTCCGAAGACGACACGGCACATTCACCAGGCCTTTACAAAAAAAAAAATTCTGCTCCAGAATTTTTGATAATAATGGTATCTATAAATATAGAAAGTTAACATTAATATACAAAATATAATTTCATAAATATTTCTTAAATTCACAGAAAAATATATATACGTCTAACTACTACATTATATTCTATACAAAGGATAAAATTTAATTATTATATACAATACTCTATATACAAAAATTTCGATAATCACGGCCGTGATTAAAATATATGAATAATTATATACAATTTATGTAGTAACTTTTTAATTTGAAATTTTATTATATACACATTTTTACCATTCTCCAATTTTCTATTTTTCATTTCCAATTTTCGCTTCCAGCTTTCCATTTTACTACTCAATGTCTTTGGACCCGATAAATCTTAATCTCGGAGACGTGACTCCGCTTATACGAATCAGGATTATCGTTCTCGTCCGAAATTAGAACAGTATTTGGTGTCAAGAACCTCCTGACTATAAATAGTCCATTCAATTTATCACTAAGTGATTTAGCAACTTTATCTTCTAAGGAAGATTTCACATGCGCTCGAACTAGTACTTTGTCGCCTACCTGGAACGCTCCCTCTCTTCTTCTTTGCAGCATGAATCTTTTCCTTCTAATTCAGCTTTTTTCCATATTCTTTATGGCAACCATCCATAAAGCTTTAGCTGACTTTCCGGCTATAGTTGCTTCTGAGATGTCCCATCGATTTTCTAGTGGTGTGTAAGAAATACGTCCTAAAAATATTTCGATAGGGCACATCTTAAGACCGGAATGCTCGCTAATATTTAGCGTATACTGTAAATCTGGTATTAGAGTCGACCATAGATGTTGCTTATCTGCAAAATAAGCACGAATACAAGACTTAAGCGTTTTTTATAAAACGCTCCGCTGCGTTCGCCTCAGGGTGGTATGGACTTAATGTAATATGTTTTATCCCCAGTCCGAACAAGAATTTCTTAAAGAACTCAGAAATAAAAACAGAAGCGTTATCTGTGGAAATAGCTTCTGGATATCCTAAACGACTGAAGATATTAGACATTTTGTCCATTATTGAGGATGACGATAACGCTCTCAATTTCTCTAGCACTACAAATCGGCTAGCGTTATCAACCCCAATTAATATATACCTATACCCCTTAGAGTTAGGCAATACACCAATAATATCAAAGTTCCAATGGGATCCAATCCTCTTACTATATTCTGATATCAGTAACCCCATCTTTCTTTTATTCTCTTCCTTTGAAAGCTGACACCTATGACATCATCTAACATGTTCAGACACTTCCTCTTTCATATTTCCCCACGTAAATCTTTTCATTAGCTTTTTCAGAGTCCGATAGGTACCAGAATGACCTCCTACAAGCTTGTCATCATGATAGTACTCTATCAGAACTCTACGAAGAGCCTTAGGGAAAAAAATCTTAAAAGGGTTGTGAACTGAATTGGTTTTCTTCATAAGTATCTTTTTGTTTAAAACAAAACCAGAAATGATGTCGCCGTTTTCTAATCTCTCAATTATCGCTTTCAATTCTGGGTCTTCTCTTTGAAGATCTTCTATTGGTTTCTGAATCAGAGGCAACTTCCATCTATGAGCTAACCTTAAGTTGCTATCAAAGGCCGCTAACCCCAAAGGTCCGTCTACTAAACTAAACTCAAATGGATCGTAAACTCTTGTGAGTGTGTCAGCTATCACGTTATCTGCAGACCTAACGTGTTTGATCTTAAATGAAAACTGACATAATGTCTCAACAAGAGGGCCATACTTTAATAGACGCTTTGAGTTACTTAATATCCAAGTCAAAGCCTTGTTATCTGTCAGGACGTCAAATTCTTTAACCAAATAGTGTTTAAATCGGGACATAGCTTTTACTAGGCTTATAAACTCTATCTCGTATATGCTTCTATGTTTGTCTGCTTCTGATAATTTTTTGCTGAAGAAACAAACAGGTTGAAGTTCCCCGTTACTGTTCTCCTGAGATAAACAAGCAGCTATGCTCTTTCCTGATCCGTCCACATTTAATACAAATCTTTTATTTAGATCTGGGGTCTTTAACACAATATTATCCACCATTATATCTTTTAATTTGTCTAGAATCCTTTGGTGTTCAGGACTCCAGACAAATTTATTCTTAGGAGATTTAAGTTCACTGAGAGGTCCCATCAGTTCCTGGAACTCAGGAGCGAATTTCGCGTAATAACTGAAAAGCCCCAAGATCTTCATAAGACCTCTCCTATTCCGTGGAGGTGGTATATTTCTAATTGCTGAAACCCTAGCCGGGTCGATTTCCATCTGATCTCCGGTAATAATGTAACCTAGATAATTTATCGTAGTCTGAAAGAACAAACATTTATCCGGAGATATAGTAACGTTATATTCTCGAAATCTTTCTAATACCTTAATTATAGTCTTTTTATGGTGTTCTATCGTATCTGAAAATATGAGAGCATCATCAAAATAAGATCGTACTCATTCCCCTTCCAAATCTCCAAGTATTTTATGCATCACTCTATTAAGAATGTTACTACCAGTTTTAATACCTACTGGGACTCGTAAATTGATAAAAACCCTTTGGCGTAACAATTGTTATGATGTCACGTGAACTAGGATCAAGTACCACTTGAAAATATGCTTTCTTAAGATCAATCTTTGAATAGAATTGCTTGCCTGATAGGCCAGCTAAACATTCTTCTATGTTCGGAGACGGGAAAGGATCATTTACAATAAGCTCATTTGCTTTAACAAAGTTCCCTACAATACGATAACTGTTGTCCTTGTTCTTCACCAAGAAACAACTACTGGCATAGTTCGAATGGTCTACTTCAATTAATATACCCTGCCTAACTAATTCTGAAATCTGTGCATCAAATTCTTTTTCTTTATTCTTAGGCACAGGGAATGGATTTTGCTTAAAAGGTTTGTTATCGGACAGATATAATTTGCCTATACAACCCTTTATACACCCGATTCTATTCGTAATAACGTCAGAGTACTCAGCTCTTATCGAACCCATGAAATAATCTATATCAGGATTCCGAAAACTCCACGATTCTCGATTAGAGTTTTTCACCTGTATGATTTCTGGGTTTTTCACCTGCTGGAATCGATCAGAACTATTAACTGGATTACGAATAATTTCCTCCCCAATATATTTCTTATTCTTCTTCAATAAGTCGTGGAATTTCTCTGATTGCTCGACGTCCACGTCAGAAGCTTCCGAAGAACTAGATGGTTCAATGTGCTTAACTTTTGAAGTCGCTGCTGGAACTACAACAACGTTCTTCTTTTCCTTTTCACACATAACACTATGATCGTGCTTAATCTGTTGTTCATTTGCACAATCCATAATGTTTGTCTTCTTTTTCTTTGGCTTCTTCTTCTTCTTCGATGGTTTCTGTTTCTTAATCTTGGGATCCTTCTCTGAAAGGTTTAAATCCGGAATAGTCTGGTAACCGGTGTCACAATTCATATCTTCTTTGGAATTGTTCTTATCTTCAATGTCACCAACATTTGTCGAAATCATCGCTAAGTCCACTGAAGATCTACGATGTAAACCATCTTGATCACTATCCACAGACTTATGCGTGATGGAAGAGGTTTCTGGACATCCCTGATCAGTATCCAACCTCCGAATCTGCTGGTCCACACTAATGCTATCTCTCGATAACTCTCCTTCAATTAAATTTCGTAGCCCAAGAAGCTGCGAAGCATCAGGAGCATTTATAGTTAATAAATGTTTTTCTAGATGTTGAAGATCTTGGTCGCACTGTATTCCCTTTTCGTTTGGACGGATTGAATACGAATCTGCCCTAATAAACATAGAAGATATACCAGAAGATTTGTTAGATAAGTTTTTCTTTTGAAACTTTACACCAGTCCCTTCTCGTTGACTAGGCTGTTCTCCAGATCTAACTCCCTTTTGGAATGATTCCACAAAATCCCTGCGATAATTAAGTCGCACGCGTTTCTTTCCATTACAAAGAACCAACAAATGTTTCTCGTAATCCACTAACGCCGACGTTGAACGCAGATATGGAATTCCCAACAAACAATCGCAAGGAAGATTATCAGTTATTCTGAATATCACAGATTGAAAAAATCCGGATAAGTTTATCACCAAAGTCACCTCTTCATCCGTAACAAAGTTAAGACCAGAAGGCGCATTGATGGTTCGTTCTTCCACCTTATGAACATGTTCTTCCACATTGCATCTTTTCACTAGATCTCGATTCAATAAGTTAAAACTAGAGCCCCCATCAACACAAATATTTGTTAAAATATTAATTTTTCCAATGACGAACGTTGCCACCAATCCGTTCATCTCTGATGGGACATTATTCTTCTTATTAAATGGAGGAACAAATCGATTCCTTTTAAGGTTCCCAGAAAATCTTGAAGAATCCGAAACCCTAAAACTATTCCTCATGAGGTTCGATTTTACATTAGGTAATGTAGAATTCAGATTATTATTACCATATTCTTTCTTAATTACTGAAGAACCTAAATTCGAACAAGACATTTTCTCTTTGCCTTTGTTACTCCTCAATAATTTAACATACTCCATTTGTTCCCTATTTTGCGATACATATTGTTCTGATATTTCCAACAATTCCTGTCTATTCGCTGGACAGTAATAATTTAACATCCGAAATCGTTGATTTGGATTCATACCATTTAAGATTATACCAACTAGTTGACCTTCATTCAACCCGAGTTGTAAAATATCCATAGATATCATTACTGATTTGACATAATCGTTAATTAATTCTGTCAACCCCTGTTTTCTATAAACCTTTTCACCTACTAGTGAATGCAAAACTGTGGGTGTAATATATACATGCATAATATTATCCCTAAAATAAACCCAATCAATGTTATTATTCAAAGCTGAAGTAACTTCCTTCAATATATTACCATCACATCTAGAGAGAATTACTGAAAGAATCATATTAAATGAATAACTAGTATCCATTAATATTTCTTGGATCTTAAATAACATCTCAAAAGTCTGAATGCTATTATTTCCACTAATGTTCTTAATTTCTGACAGTGTATTCTCTAAATATGTTAAAGATTTATTAAAAGTAAATTTAGTCATCAGCTTATGTTCTAGATTAAGGTCTGAATATACATGATCTTGTCTATTCGTAGGAAAGTTAATATCCCTATTACCTTCAGAACTATTCTGATTTCCATAATTCGAGTTATGACCATGCATTCTAAGATTAGGATTATTTAAACCCACTTTAGGAGTCGAACTCAAAACATTAGAAACTCTTTTATAATAGTTTCCAAGATTTATATATCTATTCTGCATTCCAACTCGTTCTCCTGAGTTACTACTATCAGAAACATTCGGAATATTTCTACCTAAAGGCGGTTCCGAAAAAGTTACTCTAGGATCATTTCTAGTAATTTGACTATTAGATGGATTAGCCATACGACTGGCTCTATCTAGATCAACTGAGTTCATAATCGTTTGATTATTATCAATAGGAACACTAAGTGATCTTACATTAAATCTATTTGCTAATGGAGGAGTAAGTTCCATGCTCAAATGACCAAAAGTTGAGTTTTGATCTAAACTAGGATAACCAGTAGCGTCTACTGTTAAGAAATCTGCATTCGACATATCAATGCTAACATAGTCCAGTCGAGACTCCATTATATGATCAGAATTTAAATGAACAATGTTATTAAGAACAACAATACAATATAAGAATAATATACTATAACTAAACATATACTACTATTTTCTACTCTACAATAATACTAAGATGGAAAGCTACACGACCAAAGCAACAACGCTGGAAGGAAAATCAAAAATATTCAAAGATTCCAATAACATTTAATATATACAAAAATTTTGTAAATGCTGGCTAAAATATTTCAATCAAAATTCTTAAATTCAATATTATTCAATTGAATTAAATTAATTGAGTAACTATAATTCACAAAATTAATTTTATAATTAATTCTGTATTTAAAAGTTCAAAAAAATTTCAGTGGAATTATAATGTTGGAGGAGAAAAACAATTTTTTTAATCTCAACTTCACAGTATTTGAATTACTAAAAAATTATTTTCCAAGTATAATTCAATAGTCATAGAACTTATTAGAGACTGAGAATCTATTTATAAATATTAACAAGAATAATATTCTAAACTAAATATAACAAAAACAAAAAAAAATACTTTGACTTGTGTTCGTATCTTGTAACGCCCCTTCCACCTAGCATACACAGAAAGCTCTCAGTCCGACAACCATTATCATTCAAAAAATAATAATAATAATAACAATAATCGTCAGACCGAATGCAATCCGATTAACGCCTAGTCGATGGGACTTTGAACCGGAAGATTTAATTCTCCATCGTACACCCAGTCAGTGTGAAAGTGAATTATCATTCCAATATTTCCAAACAACAGTAAATCCAAAATAAATAGGAAAACAAATTATTATATACTAAATAAATGACAACAAAAATTCAATTTTCAATAACAATTTTATTAACAATATTGGGTTGTATATTTGCACTATTGCGTTAGAATAGTGTAAATATACTATTGAAAAAAATACAACCAAAAAATTTATATTAAAAAATTATACTATCAAAATACCTGAGTGAATCTATAGGATAAAATGTTTCTTTAATAAACTTGAATTCTAAATAGAAAATATCCAAATATTCTTAAATGAATCTTCTATTATGCAAGAAAATACAAATGCAATACGTTAAGCTAAGTTCCTCTAAATATCAATGATTCTCAATGATTCTATAAACGTTACTTTACCTGAATTCATAAAGATAATCAAACTAACAATTTATAAGCGCGCATCTAAATTTCTCTTTCTTTACGAATTCTAATAAAGATTTTATTACTGAAATATTCAATTTCAAGCAAATAAGTCTATACAATATGGCTCTATGATGTATTAAACAATGCATCTATTATATGAACACTCAGTCTCAATTTTTATAAAAGTGGAATGAAAATGTTGAATCTCAATTCTTAACTTAAACATATATTATTCAACATTTCACACAATTATCAATCAATACCTTTTTAATATCTTTCTTGACTCTTTTCAATAAAGTGGAATGATAATGTTAGAGGAAAAAATATTTGCATTCTAGTTTCTTAACTGCAAAATATAAAATGAAGATTAACCATATACTGTAAAAGAATCCAAATTAAACTGGAAATATTGGAATTCTTAGGGTTTTTCAATAATTGGTCACTTTTGTCCCCCGTACTACTTAACTCCGAAAAGATGGAAAAATTCCATAAAATTCTAGAAATTTTCTTAAGGGTGAAAAAATGATGGAATTCCCTTAGCAATACAACCTGAAGTGGATTTCAATTCTGACAACCTCACAATACACAGAATAAGACAAGTCACAGCTACTACTTGTAATAAGTCAAAAATTACACTCACCTTGACTTGTTTATAGTATAGATTACCTTCTATGTGTAATGCTCGCTCTCTTTCGGTAGTCAGGCTTCCGTCTGAGCTTTCGGATATTCGATTGAAATCAGATTGGTAGAAAAAACGTCAGTTTTAGAATGTAAAGTAATTCCTTTCAATAATCCTTCTATGCCTTAGTTTCCGAACGAAAATGTAAAGCAAGAAAGAATTATATCTGGTATTTAAGCTAACTACACCAGCTAGTGCCCGATATGAATTACTAATAATGTGATCTAAGCGGGCTTTCACTCGGCACAATAGGCCCCACAAGCACTGCTCTTTAAAACTCACTATTCCTCTGCACAGAATTAACAGAAAAAGAAAGAATAAGCTAATAAAGCAAATAACTCTCTGTGCTATTATTTCACAAGCATATAAATCACTATGAAAGAAAACTTTCACTCTACTATTCACTTTCATTACTTAGCGGCCACAAAACGAGGAAACAAAAAGAGCCCGTTTGACTTGCAGCTAAGTTTGCTTGCGAGAATTGAATAGACAAGGAATAAAACATTCCTTTTTCCACTGATCACTTCGTTATTTAACTGACATAACACCAATGTGATTTCATCGACAGTCGACGATAATACACTTATCACACAAACAGGAATATCAACGATGAAACAATTCTCAAAAGAGAAACCCTGCCGAAACGAAACAAAACTCCATTGACTGCACAATCCTCTCGTTAAACTGGAACTCCGTTTTGACACTCTTCCAGCTATACAATACGAACAGAGTAATCATCCGGCAATACCACTACGAAACAGAAGGGCAACCTTCCGGTTGATTAATTACGAACACAAGTAAAGTAGGCACGGGACCCACTTTAGCTTGTAGATTCGGTTTTTATAGACCACGCCCACAATTCGCGACTGCAATCTTTCCTCTAACAGTCTTACCAACTCTCTTTACTTAAACAGTTTCAATATTTTTTCTTCCTTCCTTCCGACATTTTTTACTTTTTCTTTTTTTTAAAAAGAAAACATAATAAGTCAAAACCAATGAATCTAACACAACCAATAGTGACTCTTACAATGTCTATTGATCAACTCAATTTATTTTACATTGCTTTTATCCTTCATTGGATTAAATTCTTCTTGTGTCGTGTCCATACTCGTCGGCCTCATTCCTCAGTCGACCTCATTCCGAAGACGACACGGCACATGCGGAATGTTAGTACAGACTGTTCCTTTAATGTACTTGAAAGGGAGAAAATCTGGTGCCCATAAATTCAATGAACGCGGGGGGCCGTAATCCTTTCGAAATGATTCAGATATCGAAAACTTCACAAGGACTGTATGGTTTCATTGGATATGTAAAACATGTTGTTGCCTTGTTAGAACCAACAATCATTTTTATCGTCTTTAAAGAGTGATGTCTTAGTACTCTGCACTATACACTATACAGTGTGTTTGAAAAAGAACTCCCTACTTTTAATGTGTCCCAGAATCTGTACAAAGTGACATACACTATTCTAGTTTGTGGTGTTCGATTCATCATCTCTCCAAGTTTGGCTCCCCTGTTGTTGGCAGGTATGCTTGACCTTGAGACGGCACCAGTGTTGCTTTTTTCCTGTTTCCTCAGCTCAGTCCAGGCGGGCGTGCAGTGCAGAGCAACTGAGCAACAATGTGTACTCCGCAACAGAAAGCGCAGTGTGTTATTTGGCTTGTGAAACCTGAGTTAGTTATAACAGTGCAACGTAGTTTTAGACGTCAGTATGATGGTGAACCACCTACAGCAAAAACTATCCATCTTGGCCTAAGTCTTTCAAGGAAACTGGTAGTATTTTAAAAGCAAAATCACCAGTACACCGAGAACTCCTGAAGATGTTGAACAGATCCGTGTTTCTTGTGTTCGGAGCCCGAAGAAGTCATTGGGCAGACGTAGTCTACAATTAGGAGTGCCTAAAGGTACTGTGTATGATGTTGTGCGTAAAAGACTTAAGTTGAGCACCTACAAATTGCAACTGTTACATGAAATTAAACCTACTGATAAAATCGAAGGGTATGAGTTTGCTGCTGACTTTCTACACTCCACTGGGCTTTTTCTTTTGGGGCTACTCAAAAAATGTTGTGTGCAGTGAAAAGATCAGAGACATCAATCATTTGCTGGAAAGAATTGTCGCGGCAGTTGAGACAGTCACACCTAAAATGTTGGTGAATACGTGGCGAGAAGTGGAATATCGTCTCGATGTGTGCAGGACCACAAATGGATCCCACGTTGAAGTCTACCAACATTAAACAAAACTTGAAGGAATTCTCTTTTGTGATATGTACTCATTGATGTAAGTTTTCATTCATTTCCCAATTAAATTTATAGTTAAAACTGGTGAGTTCTTTTTCAAACACCCTCCACTATTCGATGACGTGATACAGTAAACTACATCAAATTTCAGACAATATAAGAATGATTCACGTAACGCATGTAGATTTTCAGCCGATCAAAAATCCTATTGTTTTGACTATCTACGTAGCCACTAAAGTGAAACTACGCTACATCAGTGAAAAAATGTGATCAAACTGTGCATTCCATGGTTGTCAACAAATGACCGGTATCATGGACTGTACACTAAACACTTTCCTTTATCTGGCTCCTTCAGTCCCTGCACACTGAGAATATAAAATATCTACAGTGTGATTTCATAGCATTCTGAACAATTCCATTCACGTCATTTCTGATAGTGCTTATCGCTTTTTCAGAATCTTCCATCACTTCCTTAACTCTCCCAGTTTAGCTTCAGTCACGTGATTGCTCTTCCGAATCTCTTGGAAGTTGGAATCCCATTATAGAAAATATGCAATGAATATCCTTATCATCCAATGGTTAGATACTGACGCATCCGAATTATTGTTGTGTAGCTAGATGAAATTGCCATTTAAAATCGATATTTTATTGTGGTTTTCTGTTCAGACATTGTTTTGAAACTCACCCATAACTTATTAAAACGAAATCGTATTACCTTTAAGCGTTAGTGGATTCAGAAGAGTCGTTTGGGAGAGTAGCGGATCATTAGGACGATAAACATAGGCTAGAGGTGCGGAAAACAAGTCTTACTTCTAAAGTAGAATAAAACATACATATAGGGTTCAAAATTCTCAGATACCAGATCCCAATGTCAACCTAAAACACGAATTTGGTGTCTATATAATTTAAATGCAAAATATATAGTCTGTTCCAAATCCACTGCGGGATGATATTCACTTTTTTTTCACAACATCTATCTGAGATAATTCTTTTGTAATGCAGTATTTTTTGATTTTCACACCACCCTGTAGAAAAAGTATTCCTAGATTATTCTTATCTCTTGGTATCTAGCTCAAGAACTGATTTCCTCCATTGATCTTAATTTCTTCTTGTAATATGTCCGGCCAATTGCCACTTCAATCCCTTCAATTTTAATATAATATCCATCAGCCCTATGATTGTTTCATTCATATGTTTTGTTTTCCTATTTTTGTGAGTTATTTCTAACATGCATCTTTCTATAGCAAGATCTCCTGTTTCAGATAGACTTGGATATTTACTTCTAGTTCCGTATTTTCAATTCAATGCTTAATTTGCATGCGAAGTTCTTTTGTTGAACATCACTTGCATCTTTTCTACACTCATTCTCAAACCCATTTCCTTGCTCTCCCAACTATCATAACTGGCAATTTAGGGTGTTCTTTAGCAAATACAACAATGTCATTAGGGAAATGAAGGTGGATCAGATGTTTCCCTTTATATCTCTTTCAACACGGCGACAGTCATGGCTTCGTTTAGAACACTACTTTTCTTTCTTCTTGTACACGACAAAAATGAACTATCACAAATCAAAACAACTGCAAATCGTTGAATGAAACTTACACAATCACTGCGCGCCGTTTCGAAGCACAAAATTAATAGTTGGCACTTCTACATTGATTTTGCTTTGAGAGTGTGATATTCACCGAAGTAATTACGGAGTCGAAAGCTATTTCATAGTCAATGAACGAAGATTATTAGGGTAATTCATACACGTTTGATCATTCTATCAATTTCCTCATCACTTTAATATGGTTTACTGTGCTGTGGTATTACTTAATGAAACCTGTTTCTTGATCGGGCGAAGTTTAAATTTATCTCAAAGGAGCGTCAGTGCACTCGGAGAAAAACACTGTGCAAATATTAGGAATAAAAGTATAGATCTATCAGTTCATAGGTATAATTTGTGTCCTTTTTTATGCAGCGTATGATCATAGCTCTTTTCCAATTCTAGAAAACTCAATTATTTGGTAACCATTTCATATAAAGCTTCAGGGACGGATCCAGGGGGGGGGGCGATCGCCCCCCAGAAGAGGAAACTTTCTTACTTTATATATATAAATAAAATCCATTCCAGAGTTTGGAGCTCTTAAAAGTAGCATTATGACAATCCACCGCCCCCCCCAGAAGTCGGTCCTGGATCCGCCCCTGTAAAGCTTTCTAGGATTTCCAGTTCTTTGTCAGTTTATTTTACTATGTCTAATAACTTTTTCCAGTCTTCCTCCAGTGCTTTCCAGTGCTTCGATCTACGTCAGTACATTAGTTAGACACTACATCGCCTTCTTAAGGCCCATGTAGCATTCAGTTATTATTCGCTCTAGATCGCTTTCTTGTACCTTAATGCATTGTCATATTGCGTTGCAAAGTTTCACATATTCAATTTTAGAAGTTGCAATTTCACTATTATCCTTCTTTTCTTCATCAGATGTATTTCTTTGGAGATTATCTTCTCACTTTTCTTTCTTATAATACTTCTTTTCTTCGTAGTTATATGATACTCTGGGACTATGTCTATCAGAATGTTTGGAATCTCCTTGTTAGCTTCAAACACAAATGTTCATGCCCTCAGCTAGCCAACCACTGCTTTTCAGAAGGTGTTCATGCCCTCTTCGAGTAAAGCAAAATAGTTTACCCGTCCCTGTTCTTGAAAATTCTTCCTTTCTACATACATTCGTGTGTCACACTACAAGCTTTCTGACTTTCAGAGGGGAAGTTTACTCCAAACTATTCGTTCGTTACTTACAGAGTTAACTACTTCAAGATATTCTAGCTTCAACCATACACGCTGTATACTGTATTTTCTGTCAGTCCGTTTTTCTTGTCCCTCCACTTGGGTGTCGCCATGCCCATTTTTTGTAGGACTTTACTCAGAAGAAATTCATAATATAAATCTAAGTTTCTGCGAAGTCTATTAAGAGGTTTGTATGTTCGTCTTTTCTGACATTTTTGATATTTCTATTGTCTTTTTTTGTTCTATTCTGACGTTGAAGTGTTCCCTGAAAATATTTACATAATTATTTTCTCTGTTAGTAAACTCTATAACTTCTTTGTCTTTAATTTCTTGCACTTTCTCTCCTGAATAACGTGTTTTGGTAGCCTGCAAGAGGTGTCTGATATCTGATAGGAATGGGATGCTAAGAATCAGTTGAAGATGTATGAAACCGGACGAATCTACCACCAAATATTTTACCCGTACCTACCAGTTGTGCAGACTGGAACCTTCCATTACACAGTGAAACTTACGGGTTGAATTAACGATAGGGGAGAGTGGATAAGGGGTACTGTTACTAACAAACTTGAGAGCACGATGATCTTGTTTTCAAATAGCTAGAAACTTCTTTCACAAATCATGATAGGATAAGCCAAGGTTCCCATTCTGTGAATGCAAAATTGTGACTGGGCAAGCTAAAACTCAGAATCACATGCAGGCAGAGAGTGCTAAGAATATTTAGAATTACAGACTATGTTGCAAATTAAAACTTACCATTCCTGCGTATAATGTGAAATTTCTGTCATCGGAACTAAGAAGGCTACGGAAGATCAACTGAGACATTGTTGGATTAAGCGAAAAAGAATGAAAGGAGATTAACTAATCAAGCTATTATAGAGAATCAAAAATACGCCAAGGCTAGCGATGTTGAATTTCTTACCAACGAAAAACCGAAGAGCAATGTCTTGGAGATATTGTAGACAGTACATCTAGTTGAGTAGAAATGCATGTCATCAAACTGTCCCATATATGTCGAAGGTGCTCAAAGGATTTTCTTCTGGCTTAGGCGTCATTTCAGAAAACATTTTACACAATAATACAAATCGAATTTGATACCGGTACATAATCCTATGTTTTGCCTTAAATTATCTAGCGCCAAACTTTATTTTCGCCATTGAGACCTGACACCGAGGAACTTTTGAGGCCTGTGCTTGAGAATAAAAGTGGAACAATCTGTCGACAAAATAACTAAATTTAAGGCAGCCTTTGGGAAGGGCGATCTCACCTGTGGATCTCTAAGGTCACTGCCTCTAAGCAGGGACGGATCCAGGACGGATTTCTGGGGGGAAGCGGTGAGTTGTAATACTGCTACTTAGAGCTACTTTTAAGAGCTCCAAACTCTGGGATGGGTTTTATTTATATGTGTAAGATAAGAAAGTTTTTTTTCTGGGGAGGGGAATCGCCCCGATCGTCTCCCCTGGATCCGCCCCTGCCTCTAAGTCACAACTGTTCTTAAATCTGCTCGTTTTATTCCGAAGATTTTGAGGGAAGAAATATAGGATGGAATTGACTAACGATTGTAAGTGTAAGTAATAATCTCGACAATTCAAATTGGAAAAAGAATATGCTTCCACCTTTCAGTATCTCCAGACAAAATATTGGCGCAGAAATTCTTTATTTCAGTTGTTTTAAATAAAACACCATATACAAATGTTCATATATCCGCGTACATTAAGTAAATCCATTATAGGATAACTAATTTGAAGTTGGTTCCTGTTAACGACCAGTTAGTTCTAATTAAATTTACAGATTAAGGTTTGCATTCATAACTAAGTAATACATGTATAATACCTCTAATTAATTTCATTACATTTTAGCTTTAGATCCTGCTGGACCACTTTTCATAGGAATGAATGAGTCTTTGCGTCTTCATTCAACTGATGCTAAATGTGTGGAGGTAATCCATACCGCAGGGGGAAGTTTAGGTTATCTCTTTGCAGCTGGGACAGTAGACATTTTCCCTAATGGAGGAGTTATGCAACCTGGTTGTTTGGGTAAGAATTGGAATTCTTATTACAAATTCTAATGTATATTTACAAGGTGATAAGATAATACACCAACAAATTAGAGGTAATGATAATAGACATGAAATTAAGCATTAGAAAAAAGTCTCATAATTCAAAGGCGATACTATTTCTATGTGAGTCGCATTCAAAAAGCAAAGAAGACGCTACTATAATGCCGAATATCTCAGAGTGCGGAAAGATATTGCTAGAGAAAAGCATGATAATTTCATATTTTAAACATGTAGGACAATGAGAACAATGATCTTATTGTTTCTTGAAATGTCAAATCAAAATATAGTTTCATATTTTATTTATTCGAATGCAAAGAGAATCTTCCTATGAAATGATAATGTGACAATTGCACTTCCCTGCAGCAAAAAAAGAAAGTACTCAGCTGAATTAATTAGTACACATATGGTGATTAGGAAATGGTATATCTGAGAGGGCGCTACTGATATAGGTTACAGGGTTGGCATTTCCACCGATCCCAAGAGGTTCATCCAATTCATTGCTGAAGTAGCACTCTTTTGGGCCACGTACGGATGACGTCACAAAGATTCAAGTTCAACCTGCTACTATGCGTGTTGCTTTCGTTTCTCTGTTTTGTGTGTGTGCGTGTTTAAAAACAGAAAGAGGATATTATGAATATTATTTCTTGTGAATAGTGCTCTCAAACGGGTCGGGTTACGGGTCGGGTCGGGTCAGGTCAACTCGGGTCGGGTCAGTCGGGTTGTCGGGTCAGGCTACTCGGGTCGAGTTGTCGGGTCGGGTCAGTCGGGTCAGCT
The DNA here is from genome assembly GCF_964235325.1 of Thermobia domestica. Taxonomy (NCBI): domain Eukaryota; kingdom Metazoa; phylum Arthropoda; class Insecta; order Zygentoma; family Lepismatidae; genus Thermobia; species Thermobia domestica. Next base: position 59,544,162 of record NC_137458.1, read on the forward strand.
CGGGTCGGGTTATCGGGTCAGTTCACTTTGGTCAACTGAGTTTAGGTTGAGTTTAAACTCGGCTGGAGTCGAAAGCTACTGTTTCTCACTAGCTGCCTAATTAAAAATAGCAATTTTCAATTGATTTTATAGAAACCATAAATCTATTTTGAACACTTGCAGCTAGTGTTTTTATGATAAATGCTTATTTTTCTACTTGTGTGTACTTTAATTTTTAAATGTGGAAGATTGATTTTACCAATCGACTGTAATATTAATATCTGCGCCAATATGGAGTCTGGATTTAGAACAAAACTAGAAGTTGTTTAAGCAACGCCAAAAGAGAGATTGGATATGGACGACCAAGCCCAAGCAGGGCCGCGGTGGCTCAGTGGTAGAGAATTCATCTCTGGTGCATGGTGTCCAGTAGCGTAGCTAGAGTTTTTTTCAGGGGGGCCCATGAAGGGCCCAAGAGGATTTTGAGGGGTACATCTCCAATATATATATATATATATATATGTGGGGGGGTGTATTCAAGGTGAATGTTTCCATCTTTATTGTTCATGATTTTACTCTTTGGAAAACAGTGAAAATATAAGAATTTAGTACCTCAAACAACTAGGATTCATTAATGCAATTGATTTCTAACATAAGTAAATAGTTATTTAATCATGGCGTTTAAAATATGTGTAGCTGGTTGACTTAAGTGGAAGCATATACACTTTTACAGGTAAAGAAAATAACTTATAGGTTCATGCCTCTACTTGAAGAGGATCTTTCTATTCGTGTGGGCAGCAGCAAACATATCCACAACTTGTTAAAGATCTAACGATTTAGCAATTTTCTTCTCAAAATAAAGTAACACTAAGTTTTTCAACCTATCATGAGTCATTGAATTGCGTATACAAGTCTTTAATCTTTTCAAAGAAGAGAATGACCTTTCACATGTAACACTAGAAACTGGTATAATCACAGAGATGATACCTAGCTTGTAGGTTTCTAGGAATGCGTTTTTGTAGACACAAAGAAGATCAACGAAATTCGTTAAGAAATCAGTTTTCGTTTTCTTCTCGTCTTCATACAACTTAATTGTTAGAGCAACCCACATTATGCTTTATTTCTTGTTTAATTATGCTTTTTTAAAATTATGCTTTATTGTTAATTTCAATTATTATTTTACATTAATCGTGTATAATGTGTATTTATTATACATTAAATATTCTAAATATCTTGATCTATTTATTGATATTTTTTTGCAACTAGTTTCTCTCATATTTAATGAACTTTCTAGTTAATTCATTGTAAAGATATGTGCTTTGCTCGGATAAATTGTGTGCGCCTTACAGGTACATATATACAGAAAAGGAAAGTAAAAGATGCCACCAAAAAGTACAGAAAGTGCTTAAGTTAAAAAAGTAAACATAACAATACAGTGACGACGCCAGAGGGGGGCAAGGGGGCGAGCGCCCCCCTAGTAACTACTTCTGCCCCCCTGACTGCCACCTAGACTGCCCCCCCCCAGACTCGTACAATCTTTAAACATTCTTCATGTAGTATTTTATATCAGTATCATAACCAATCTCATTGACAAATTGTAGTCTACTTTCCATGAATTTACTATGTGGCAGATTAATCCTCAAGCTTTCTTCTTTGAGCGTCTGGGTATGCACTCATATTTCTGTTTTCTAATTTAACCCCTTTTGAGGTAAATTTTAGTTATACTTCTTTCTTATGATTTTTAATAATTGTGCCTAGCGAACAATAGTAGATTTGGTCGACTTGTTTTCTTCTCATTGGATCAACTTCGATTGGAAACAAAAGAAAGGTAAACCCAGTTACGTAACTTGTTTGTATTTATCCAGGTTTGAAGTTTTCAGTTTCATATTTTGTTTTATTTAAAACTTCTTTTTTCTGAAACATTATTCTCGGCTTCCAATATTCAAAGGATGTGCTTATAACAGCTTAGTTTGCAACTACCAGAGCTTAATTTTTTGAAGGAGATAAAAAGAGTTGTGTTTTCTCTTCCTGCAAATGATAATAATAAAATTATGGAATGAAATTGATTCCCAATAAAATGTATTGTCAGAGTGCTGATCTTTAGTTAGTAATTGGTTTATACTATTAGTAGTTCTCCCTTACGTATTTTGTTTCAAAATACTGACGTGACGTCTACCATATTGACTAGGAACTGCTGAAAAATTCGTAGCCCAACCCAGAAGGAGTGCACGTGGATTGGTGAAGTTTTACTTCTTCTTCTCTTCCCCCGAGAGTCAATATACTACCTTGTACAGTGCTCCAGCTTTTGCAGAAAAGTTAAGAAAATCTAGATTTCCTCGCACCATTGTTCGTAGCACTACCCCTATCAGATCTAAAATGGCGTCTTTCAAGTGTTATTTAAGTTTGGGAAATAAGTACACGTAATAGTTAGACGGAGCAAAATCTGCGGAATAAGAATGATGATCTAGACATTGAAATCCTAGATTATGCAATGTCAGTTATGTTCGCAGGGGCTTGATGGACAGGTGTATTCTCCTGAAGGAACAGAATTCCTTTCTTTTCATTTTCCGCAGCGTTGAACTTTGAATTTTTCTTTCAGTTTTGTAAGTAATGTAGAGATTCTGGATTAAATATCTGACCATTGAGGAGGTAGTCTACCACTCCATACTTATACCAGAAGAATGTTCCAAACAGTTTCTCAACGTACTTCTGTGTCTTGAACTTCTTGGGGCGATGGAGAAATGAGTGCTACTACTCCATTGACTGTTGTTCCGATTCAGGATCATAGTGGTACAACCATATTTCATCTATGGTTACTATTCGTCAGCGAAATTGATCATCATTACGGTCAAATTGGAAGAATACTTCTCTTAATGCCGTTACCCTTTTATTCTCCTGACATATATTTTGGGAACCCATTATGCCGAGAACTTGCGCATACCCAAGCCATTCTGAATTATGCTACCGACGAGTTCCAAAGAAATGCCCAGAATCTCTGACACAAGTTTCGCTGAGAAGGTAAAAACTGAGAAAACGGGGTGCAGACCTCAGACTATAATAAATATATCGTGAGTTTACTATACACTTTAAAAACTATATAAATAATAGCTTAAATTATTTTTGTCACACAAAAACTGGGGTGGCCTACGTTTGTTGAGAAATTGCTACGTTTATACTAAGCCACTTACTTCTTCACCACCATATATAACGGAGGAGAGTCCCGTGGTGTTTCACTGATTTCCTAATTACTTTACTTCGGTGACTTTCCTTGGTGGAACAAAAATGTTATAACAGTAAGGATCTGGATGTTCGTGAAATTATCTGTTTGGGCACATATAATCACTTCAGAGGCCTGAGAAACAATAAGAATTTCATTATCAATATGAAAATTTATATTTGTACATACAGAGATATGTTTTTCTAAACTACGGTTTCATATTTCTACCTAGTACCTACACTCCTTCTGGATTGGACTACGACATTTTCAGCAGCTCCTCGTAAATTCTCTCTCTGGCTATATATATATATATATATATATATATATATATATATATATATATATATATATATATAGAGAGAGAGAGAGAGAGAGAGAGAGAGAGAGAGAGAGAGAGAGAGAGAGATTGAGAGATACGTAGCATATAGACGAATGTGTTACTTGTAGCATACGCGAAAGTAATTCAATTTATGTTTTAGGCTTCAAAAGTTTCATTGAAAAATATTTCATGTGCAGACGTTACTTATTTGTTAGTTACAAATTTTATTTGAAATAAGTTTAATTTATAATCATATAGATCTAACATAAAAACAGCAACGAAATACACAATGTAATGTAAAATAAGTCAAACGTAATAAATATGTCATTTTTGGTATGGCAAATAGCCGCCCCCCCCCGAAAATGTATCTGCCCCTCCTTTGCCCCCCTAAGAACTTAAAGCTGGCATTGTCACTGTAACAATATAGTATGGAGTTGTTGCATACTATTCATTGTTGGCGGAAAAATGTCTTCTTTTACTTTTTTCTTTTCTCCACATCAAAGGATTTCACCGGAAAGTTTACAGAAATGAAAATAAGCTTTCCATTGTTGCATTGTTATGTTCTCAATGATTTTGCATTGTAAATATTGGCTTTAAAAATATTAACACAGTATGTTAAACTTTCAGTTAAAGAGAATTTTCCAAGAATTGGGCTATATATTTTAAATTATGCTTTATGCTTTATTTTCTAAAATTATGCTTTTAAAACTAGTTTCCCAATGTGAGTGCATTTTGGCGTTCACCCAGTGTCGTGACCATAGTGCTCTCAAACGGGTCGGGTCGGGTCAACTCGGGTCGGGTTGTCGGGTCAGGCTACTCGGGTCGGGTTGTCGGGTCGGGTCAGTCCGGTCAGCTCAGGTCGGGTTGTCGGGTCGGGTCAATCGGGTCAACTCGGGTCGGGTTGCCGTTTCGGGTTATTCGGGTCGGGTTGTCGGGTCGGGTCAATCGGGTCAGCTCGGGTCGGGTTATCGGGTCAGGTCTATCAGATCGGATAACGGTTCGGGTCAGTCGGGTCGGGTCGGTCAGTCAATTCGGGTCACGGCTCGGGTCGGGTCGGTCTTCAACCCGACCCGACCCGACCCGTTGAGAGCACTACCTGTGAAATACATTCCAATATAATTTTTGATTTATGTTCACTTTTTACGCGGTACAAATAAATTATCCTTAAATAAGTCTTCGCCCAGATAAAAGTGTAATAAAATGCACCTCACATGAATGTTATTATTGACTACAATTTTAACATTTTTATTAAATCACAGAGACAGTATTAGCTGATGGTATTAACAATGAATGCACTGGCTTTTGCATAAATCGTGCTCTTTGTTATGCAACACCTTCTTTTGATTTCAAATTTACGTACAGAACTTGGGTTCCACTTAAATGATGATGTAAAATTGAAAACGTTTTGGCTTTGTTACTTTTACCATGTACAAAAATGTTTTTCAGATTAACTTTCCAGTTCGTCTTTATTTCCATCCAAAAGTAGGTCTGGTTTAGAAGTATTTTGCGGCAAATAGCATTGTAGTGTCGTTATTGATAAGCCATGCTCGGTTCAATTGCACGAGAAGTGCCCACCAAACTGAATTAGATGGCCATTATTAGGTAGCATTCTTTATGAATCACATAAGGATACCAACTGGAACATATAAAGTAAATTGCATTATATTTCGTTGAAGTTTAGCACCCCTTTCAACACCAAGGTTATAATGAGACATGGACGTACTGCTTTACGTGGAATCCGAAGCACATGGGATTACGCCGGGAATCGAATCCGGGTCTCCTGGGCCAAAAACGCGTACGTTAACTATATAGTTACGATATAGTTCCAGACAATGTGAAGATAACCCTGCTTTTCTTTAGAATGAATATACTAGGGTCAACTTTACATCGCCTTAAACTTTAAACCAGTGGTTCGCAAGGGACTTGAAGAACAAGCTGATTACAGAAATATATTATAAAATTGTAAAAAAATCTTAGCAGATGATATGTGTTTGCTATTTTGTCCTTCTTATACTCCCATTCGAGATTTTCAAATAATTAAACACAATAAATATAAACAGATGAAAACAAAGCGAGTGGTTTGAGGTTTTGAGTCCCGTTCAGCAGCAAAGCTATATGAGACGTTAAATTACAGCTTAACGTAAAATCCTAACCATATAAATTCTCGCCGAAAATCAAAGTCTGGTCTCCTGCGCCGAAGGCGTCTATGCTAATCATATAGCTACGAGGGAACTAAATATGAAAATACGGTTATGATTGCATTATCGTTATTATTATTATTATCATCATTGAAGACTTGAGATTTCTATGCTGAATCTGAAATCAGACAAAAAAAAAAAAAAAAAAAACATGGCCAATGAGTGGAAGAGAGGTTAGCGAGAAGAATACAGGGTTTAAGAATGAGGCGCCAGGTAAACGGTTGGGAATCACTGTTTTAAACATTACCACTTACACTTTATAACCTCGACTTGTGCTTCCTGCTTCGCCCTGCCCTTGTGCGGATTTGATGCAAAACTAGCTTGTACAGGCCAGTCAGCACAGATTGACCTGTATTTTACGCACTTGATGATCTAATTGCATCAAGAAACAATTATTAGTAAAGGCACGACAATAGCATCTGTTACAACATATCTCTTCACGTCCAATGCACGTACGAACTACAGTTCATTTTTTAAAACTTATCTCTATACGAAACTTGTAAGTTTAAATGGGCCTATTCCATCAGCAAATTTTCACTCTGCTACGAATGCTTTCAAGAAAGGATTGGCTTCATAATCCACTGGGAAGTGCAGGGTATCTAAGAAAACAGACACCTGAATAGCACATGGAGTGAGGTTAAGAGCAAGGACAACATATCTGAAAACACTATCCTTAAAACACTGCAGACAATTGTATGTTGCATTTACTGCACATTTTGAAATCACATTCCAAAAGCTGGCAATTTACAGGAAAGATGTAGTAATTTAGATTTTATTTTCAAATTGAATTTAGCGTTCGTTTCAGCAGGAGCCTCATGAGCTTCTGCTAGGAGTCGAACACGGGCTTCCTGCGCCGGAGGTGTATACGCTATCTACCTACCCATAAACTAAGTAACTAACTAACTCTATGGCTTATGGAACCCGGAGGTTCAATGCCGCGTTCACAAAAGCTCTCCACTGACTTCTATCCTTAGCCAACTGGATCCAGTTTCTACTATCTCTGCGAGATCCATCTTAATATTGTCCTCCCATTTGCGCCTAGGTCTTCCTAATGGTCGTTTTCCGATTGGTCTTCCAATCAAGACTTTGAAAGCGTTTCTATTTTCTTCCGTCCTAGCTACATGACCTGCCCACCTAAGCCTCCTAGACTTGATGACCCTAACAATGTTTGGTAAACCGTATAAATTATGTAGTTCCTCGTTATGAAGTTTCCGCCATTCCCCATTCCCGTCCCTCTTAGGTCCGAATATTCGTCTCAGGATCTTGTTCTCAAATACTTTCAATCTATATTCTTCTTTCAGAATAAGCGACCATGTTTCGCAACCATATAGAACAACAGGCATGATTAGAGTTTTTATATATTTTAAACCTTAAATTCCTCGACTGAATTCGAGACGACAAGAGATTTTGAACTGAATAATAACATGAATTCCCTGCTTTTAGTTGACATTTAATCCTTCCTTCGTGAATATGATTTTCGTCTGTTAATATTGATCCTAGATATTTGAAAGTATCCACTTTATCAAAAGAATTATTTAATATTTTAACGCATCTATAATTCGCTGTATTACGGTCCCGACACACTTCCATGTATTTAGTTTTCTATGCATTTACTTCTAAACCCATGTCCCTGCAAGCGTTTAATAAGATCTCCGCATTTCTTTCTATTGTTCTCCTATCATCCCCTATTAAATTTACATCATCTGCTTATGCCATAAACTGGTGAGTACCGTTCCACTCTATTCCCTGGTTGCTATCTTTGATTTTCCTTATAGCGCATTCCAAGACGAAGTTGAATAATAATAGTGTCAACGCATCTCCTTGTTTCAGGCCATTTTCGACGTGAAAGCTCGTGGACAAAAATTTTCATACCCGGATTTTACTTTAGGATTCATTTAAACATATCTTATTTAATCTAATTAGTTTTCTCGGTATTCCAAGTTCTGTAAGAACGTTGTATAATATTTCTCTCCTAACCGAGTCGTATGCCTTTCTAAAATCAATAAATAGTTGATGTACCGGGGTATTGTATTCCCACTTCTTTTCGAGTATTTGGCGAATGGTTAAATATTTGGTCGATAGTTGATTAGTTTCGTCTAAATCCGCACTAATAATCTCCAATAATTTCATCTGAGTATAAGGTCAATCTTGCTAATAGAATATTTGAAAAGATTTTATAGGATGTTGACAGAAGAGAAATGCCTCGATAATTATTACAGTCCGTTTTGACGCCTTTCTTGTGAATTGGAACAATGATTGATTCTTTCCACTCTTGTGGTAATTCTTCCTTGTTCCATATAAGGAGAATGAGGTTGTGTATCTTGTTGCACAATTTTTCGCCTCCAGCTAGAATTAACTCAGCCGGAATTTCGTCTACATCCACCTACCCATTAAGAAGCTACATGTAGTAATTTAGAAACGAAAGGGAATTTCTTAGGAACTAGCTTGTCTATACATTGAATCATGTATGTATAGTGCTACAAACTTATAAACAACAACACTAGACGTCTTCGGAGCGGGAGACCTGAGTTTGTTTTCTGGCGAGAACTTATGTAGTTAGGATTTTACTTTAAGCTGAAGCTTCAAGTCTCATATAGCTTTGTTGCTGAACGGGTCTCCAAACTTCAAACCACTCTCCTTGTTTTCATCTGTTTATATTTATTAAGTGTTTAATTACTTAAAAGTCTCGAGTGGTAGTATAAGAAAAACAAAGTATCTAACACGTAAAATCTGTTAATTTTTTTGGACAATTTTATAGTTTATTTCTGTAGTCAGTTTGTGATCCCTCGCTTGTTCTTCAAGTCTCCTTCAGAAGGCTGGCCTTGGGGACCACTGGGGACTGGTTTAAAGTTTAAGGCGATGTAAAGTTGACCCTAGTATATTCATTCTAAAGAAAAGCAGGGTTAACTTTACATTGTCTGGAACTATATCGTAACTATATAGTTAACGTACGCGTCTTTGGCCCAGGAGATCCGGATTCGATTCCCGGCGTAATCCCATGTGGTTCGGATTCCACGTGAAGTAGTACGTCCATGTCTCATTATAACCTTGGTGTTGAAAGGGGTGCTAAACTTCAACGAAATATAATGCAATTTTCTTTATATGTTCCAGTTGGTATCCTTATGTGGTTCATAAAGAATGCTACCTAATAATGGCCATCTAATTCAGTTTGGTGGGCATTTCTCGTGCAATTGAACCGAACATGGCTTATCAATAACGACACTACAACACTATTTGCCGTAAAATACTTCTAAACCAGAACTACTTTTGGATGGAAATAAATATGAACTGGAGCGTGTAATGTAAAGTTAATCTGAAAAACACTTTTGTACGTGGTAAAAGTAACAAGGCCAAGACGTTTTCAATTTTACATGATCAATTGAGTGGAACCCAAGTTCTGTATATAAATTTGAAATCAAAAGAAGGTGTTGCATTACAAAGTGCACGATTTATGCAAAAACGAGGGTATTCACTGCAGTATTGAATTCAGACTTTTGTGCAAGGGGGGCAATAAAAATTAAGGGGGGCTCTATTCTAGATTGCAATAGGGCAGCAAAAATCTGTCGCAACAAAACTTTTGAGTTGTTATTGTGCTCGGTTGCAATAACCCACATATTGCCATTTTTACCTAACTAATGTTGTAAAGCGTTTGTGTGCGTTTGTATCTAATTTCCAAGTTTTTATTTAACCTCGACTTTATATGGAAACACAGTTTGTTAATTAGAATGGTTAGGTTGGGAAAAAGAAGAAACTGAATTTATATTTAAAAAAAAACAGAAGTCTTGGCTTTTAAGATTTCTTATTTCCGAAACAAATAAACAAAAAATATTTCGATGCGTGTGTCTAGGTATTCTAAGGGGGGCGCATATGTATTCTAGAGGAGGTCCAGCACCCCCTTGAACATGTCTGAATTAAACACTGATTGATTGTGAGCAGCATCAGCTAATATTGTCTCCGTGATCTAATAGAAATGTTAAAACTGTAGTCAATAATAATATTTATGTGAATGCTTTTATTTGGACGAATACTTATTTAAGGATAATTTATTTGTACCGCGTAAGAAGTGAACCTAAATACAAAATTATAATGCAATGTATTTCACAAGTAATAATATTGATAATATCCTCTTTCTGTTTTTAAACACACACACACACAAAACAGAGAAACGAAAGCAACACGCATAGTAGCAGGTTGAACTTGAATCATTGAGACATCATCCGTAAGTGGCCAATAAGAGTGCTACTTCAGCCATGTATTGGATGAACCTTTTGGGATCGGCGAAAATGCACGAGGTTGTTTATAAATCCCAAAAAGAAAAAAACTAATGCATAGTAGGTGTCACTTATATGTGTGATATATCAAATGTTCCTTTTTCTTTTATCTTACTGAGTTGAATAATACATAAGTTAGTATGGTTCACGCTTATAATGATGAATATACTAGAGAAAATGTGTAGTACATCCTTGTAGATGAGTTCTTTGTGGACCGTTTTCTCATAAACGACTTAGCTGATTTTATTCATATTTCATAAATAAATATTTAATAATCTGGCAGTTTGGCATAGCTCATTTCTCCTGAAAAATGTGTGGGGTTTAATTTATTCTTTGGGGAGAGTTTTATCTAACGATTTTTTCAAAAATGACTCAGGCGATTTTGCTCATATTTCATAAATAAATGTGGTCATTAATAAACTTAATGTATGGTATAAGTCAATTTTTATGAAAAATCCGTAATGGGTAGTTTGTAGGGGAGTTTTCTTTGTTCAAAGTTTTCACACACCTTATAATTTTCTTCGTATTTTAGGAGGAGATGTTTTATTAATAACTAAACTGATTGACTTGACTGCAATGAAACTCTTCGCAGGGAATAACGAATGTAGCTTCGCTGCTGCAAAAACTACTCACCTGATCGAGCTCAAATTTAGTACGCTTATGGATACTAAGAAGTTCAAAATCTAGAAAGACACTACTCAATATAGGTTAAGAGGATGATTAATAATCGCAGTATACAGTATGGTACCAGATTCAATACCCGGCACCTCCACCATGCGATGTTCTGTAGGTAGAGTCATTGATTACACGGAGGTATTTAACCCTTCACTCTTAAATTATAAAAAATATATTAATTTTTCTACAAAGTTTCTACTAGTTTTCTCTGAGTCTTTAAATGCACTAAGTAAATGTTCTCAGTGTGAGATAATTTCCTGTCGGCACATAATTCTGTCTTGGTCAGGATATTGTATTAGCTCATAGCGGCCTCATACGGGATAGGATTATACTCCGTAGCCCACGGCAGTCTCAGGACTAAGTATTCGAGGTTTACACTCCGTAATCCATAGTAGCCTCTGGAGTTGATATTATAATAATCTCCGTAGCCCATGGGAGAAGAGCATTGTAGGTAATCGATTGGCTTTGGCACTGATAACTTCTTGGTCCTATCGTTCGCTTATATAGCCGTCCTTTTGGAGGCATTCTCGGATTTCTTCGCGGCTTTCCGTTTCCTCTTCGTTTTTTCCTAAAAGGTGCAGTTTTTTCCTGTCATCTGTCCCTTTTTGTTTATAATCGTAAAAACATGTGTTTATAGTGAAAACATGTGATTTATAGTATGTGAGGATGTATGGATCCTTACAGTATAGTATAACTCATACATAGTTGAGTTGATTTTAACATCCCTTTCAGCAGTGAGACTATATGACATGGACCTACTGATTAATGTGGAATCCGAACCATATGGAACTCATACATAGGTGGTGTCACTCATATGCATGATATATTAAAATGTTCCTTTTTCAAGTTTAACAATAAATAGGATAATATAGTTTACACCCATATTACGTATATAAGGGAAGAAACATGTAAATTTGAAAAGAATATTAATATTAATAAAGAGTATAACTTGTCTTATTAATTGAGAAGTGTGGATGTGGAGAGTAGAAGTGGTCAGATGTATGGTAACTGTGTATTATCTTTATTAACAAATTCTAACTTCAACTTTTACTTGTACCTTCATATCGTTTATTGGAACTCATCTCCCTATTAACTCTATACAGCGCCTCGAACACAAAAGTTAAGTAGTGATGCGGATTCCAATTTTAAACCATGTATCGAGTCTCATATAGCCCCAATGATAAAAAGGGACGTTGAATTGCAATCAACCAATCAAATAGCCGGAAACATTAGTTTAGAGATCTATGACATTTCTGTTGGACCACTATTATACTTTGTTACTACAATTATTCTCCGCATAATATACAAGAGAAGATGAGAACGATAATCACTCTTCAATAATGTCTTCAGGCATAAACTAAGTCAGTAACATTTGGTACGTCATTTTAGCGAAACCGGAAATTGGGATAGTTCCAAGTAGTGTCAGTCAAAAGTTGCAGGTGAATACCCGAAGAGCAATTTAAACTCTGGAGAAGGTTAATAGGCTAAGAGCTAGCTTTGCATAATATATATTGAAATGAAATTGAAAGACACATTTTTCGGCTTTGTCCAGTCTTTTGTGAGACATGCTATGAGTCAGTCTTGTGGCTTTACGCCAAGAAATCTTCCAGCCAGTTTTAAATTATTTCTCGTTCGGAAATTTCTCATAAAAAGTATTACAATATATTGTGTAATAGGATGTTATAGCATAAATTGGTTGACCCAACCTTTTAAAAATATTGCGACGGTTTTCTAATGCATTGAATCAGTGCGTCTGTGTATGACGATGTGACCTGAATAATCTGTTGAGAGTTTCAGACAGTGTTCAGTAACAGATGGACATTGTGCACTGAAGCTTCAAAGGAAAAGTCTGATGTTTTAATTTATATGCTTGTCATAGAGAACAGTTTTTTGTTTCAATTTTGCACTTTTCAAAAGCAAACAAAGATTGAGTTGAATTTATACATTTTACGTGTGTATTCTTCGGAATTGGTTATAATCCGTTATGCGTTCAGTAAACTTATTGGTTACACTTAATAGATTGTTCTTATATACATGATAAAGTCTCTACGTTCGTATTACACGTCGACTTTTGAAGCAAAAACACAAAGTATCAAATCATAAGTTTTTCCCATTTTAACTGAAAGCTGCCTATATAAACACTAAGTTACTTTTTAAAAAGTGACACTTTTAGTCGATATGTGGAATGTACGCAAAAATATAAATATGTAAGTGAATAAATGAATAAATTTCTGTTTGCAACTTTTCTTTAAACACCACTCGTCCACTGAAATGGTAAACCTAGTGGGAAAATGAGCAAAATAAGTGGACATTACTCACTTACCCTTAACATTAACTGCTATGTCTGAATTTTCTTTCAAAAGCCAACATTTTCTATTTAGTCAATTCCAGACGAGAAATCGAATTATTAAAATAATAATAAAAAAGAATATTGTAGTTTTAGATTTATATACTTTAATAAACATTATCTGACTGTAAACAGATACTATACTGTTACTGACACTATACTGTACCATCTAGATTTTCCTTCTGGCTGGAAATAAACATACGGGAAAAAGAATTGGGTACGTGGCAGCATCTAGAAAATTTGTACGGAACATACTTTCAAAGATAAGGAGTAAACATGCACATCTTGGTTGACCTGGCTCCAACGTAGTACAAAAAAATCTGCGCCACAACGCAGATTCCAGATTGCAGTTCTCCTCCCGTGGCAGGAGCAGCGTCTAGCAAGCCGCCTGTAGTTGGAATCTACGGATTTTCCTTGCAAATTGTATCATTCAAATTCTTAGCTAATTCTAAGGGTTTCCTCTAAACATAAGCTACTTTATATCTTGTCGATTTCCCCATCTCCATTAGTTTTTGAAAATAGGTATGAACATGCATCTTTGTGGATGAAAGATTCACGGGCGTGCTTTCTGTAAGCTTGGGCCTAGATTCGTTCCATGTGAGAAGATTTTCTTGGATACAAACACAGTTGTTGATTTAGATCCCAGCCTAAACAGTAGATTCTATCTCATATTACCTCTACGCTGAAAAGGTACATTAAGGTCAAATGAACCAACAAAGCAATCTTCGGAGACAAAAATAAAAATGCAAAATAAATTCTATTCTATCTCCATACTTCTGGGTATACATTCCATGAAGTCCTCGATACGAACGAACTACCATTGTATGCGAACCTCTATATTTGTTGTAGGTAACCTGCTTGTGAACATTAAACTATATGCCCTGCTAGGATCAGTAGTAGAAAAATGAAATGAAATCTTTAAGTTTTACGTCCCACGGTTATGCCGGTTAGGCTAAAGGAGACGGTGATGATGAGTAATGAATGAAATGGTGGAACGAAGAAAGTGGGAGGAAACGGGAGAACCCCAAGAAAACCCACGCACACGGTGTTTGTCCACCACAAAGTTCACTTGGCGGGGGCTGGGATCGAACCCGGGACCCGAAGCACCAGAGATGAACGCTCTACCACTCAGTCACCGCGGGCCCTGATCAGTAGTAGAGTCTCACCTGTAGTGTGGAATCTGTGGTTAGATCCAGCTCTCAGCAAGTGAACTTTGCGTAGACAAACATCGTATGCATGGGTTATTATGTTTTTTTCCTTGTTTCCCCCCAGGTTTTTCATTCTATCATAATCTCATTATCACCGTCTCCCTTAGCCTCGAACCATAAATGTAGGACATCAAAATTAAACTAGATGTCAAAATTCGAAAGTTTTCGCTAAGTGAACATACTTCCAGATGTAAAGAAATTTACAAACATTTATGTCTCTTAATTAAAGTATTTCATATACAAATTTATTCGATAGTTATTTCTTTTTAACAAAACAAAACAAAAAAGTTTTCCAGAACTGAGACATATACCAATCGAGTACTCATTAAGATTAACAAAATGATTAAGCTCATGGATATACGTTTCTAGTAAATGAAGTAAAGAACAAATAATTTGTAAATCTAAAAATGAATGCTGTACGAAAGCCATAAAACTAATGCTAAAACATTTCCTCAATATAACACTAGCAAGACGACAGTGTATAAGGTTAATAAAATATAGTCTAAGATAATCATTTTATCTGAAATTTTAATCTGTATTTAACTAAAATATCGCCCAAATGTAAATTAGGTATCTGTCAATACGTTTATATCAAGATAAACTGATATGCGTGAAGAAAATTGTTATGTGCAGTTTCCGAGAAAATGAATAAAAAATCATGTTTGTTGTTAATCATAACTGGCAGTTTTTTTTTTAAATATTGTTATTTTAAGACTATACGTAGCAAAATAACTAGGAGATTGTATCTATTTTTGTTTGTCATTTCCTAATCATAACATATATTATATATGCACATATTACTTATAATCTTAAGTTTCTGATTTATTTGCAAGTTGTGGTAATAATGTGGAAAGAAATAGTACAATAATGGGGAAAATATTGGATGTTCCACTTAAAACCGCTACACCTCACTTCCATTCTGGAGTTCATAAATAATTCGGTGTTGACCTCACTGCTTGTTGGGCTAATATAGTTGGCTACACTAAAACGTCGCATTACTTCTAGGAAGACGTAATTGTTGAGTTGAGTTCTACATAGGGATGGTACCGAGACCGAGACTAGTCTCGGTCTCGTCTCGGTCTCGTCTCGAATTATCGAGACGAGACCGAGACCGAGACGGACTTTTATATACCGAGACGAGACCGAGACCGAGACGGACTTTTACATACCGAGACGAGACCGAGACCGAGACAGACCTCTATAAATCGAGACGAGACCGAGACGAGACCATGCTCAGTCTCGAAAGTCTCGGTCTCGTCTCGAATATTGATTGTTATTTTTCCTTTACTCAAAATTTGTTTCGTTGCTGTATGAGATAATATGGGAACAGTTGATTGATGTACAGTGGCGTATTTAGGGGGTAGGTATCGGGCTCAAGCCCCTCCCGAAATAAATTTATAATAATTTTTTCGCATTGCACGTACAACACAATTGTTTGTTACCCGTTCCTCAAGCTTCTCTCAAAACAAAATCCAATGCTGTTGTATATTATCTTCTCTCTCTCTCTCTATCATATATATATATATAGGCCGTATATATAGGGCGTATATAAGGTTGCCCATTTTAATCTTTCCACGGAAATATCTCGAAAACGGTTGAACATAAATGAACTGAACAAAAACTCAAATAAGAAATACTATGGGGCAAATCGAACGGCGATGTCATGCTGCTCCCCAGGGCCGCTTTTCATGGGCGCCCGGGGCCCAACTTTAAAATCTTAAATGGAAACATGAGTCGAGTAACACCTCGTTCGATAGGTCTTTAAAAAATAAAAAGCGATGTGGCAAAAGATTTTTCATATCTGTCACCGTATTCAAAATAGCCCGCAAGATATGTTACCTGCATCAGATAAAGGTCTAATAACACTAATATGAAAACGGTTAAATATAAATGAACCAAACAAAAATTTAAATATTAAATTCACGGGGCAAATCGAATGATATTGTCGCGGTGACCCCTGGGCCGGCTTTCATGGGGGTCCAAGCCCAACTTAGAAATTTTAAACGAAAATAAGGGTCAAATGATACCTCGTTCGATAGATCTTCATACACTAAACAGCGTTGTGGCAAAAGATTGTTCATATGGGTCACCGTTTTCAAAATTGCTGCCAAGACATGGTGCCGGTATCAGATAAAACGTCCAGTACCACTAATATGAAAACGGTTGAAGATAATAACGTATGAACGGAATAAAATTCCTATAGGAGATCACAGAGGGTATTTATCATTCCAGGACTCGAAAATGTTGCAACAGAGGAGAAGATGCTTAGAGTAAAAGTGCCATAATGCAAAGGAGGAAATCTAGTTTCTAGAAAATCATCGTTCCAACGTCCTCCGTAAGTGGGTGAAGCAGGACGGGAAGAAACGGTGAAATTGCAAATGAGAACCTTAGTTTTTGCAAATTGTATCTACACAACAAAATTATCTGAAATGTGATTTTATAACAGATAGATGTATGTAATGGAAAATAGGATAGGATAGAGGATAGGTGTCTGTAATAGAAAAAAAAAAAGTAAGTAAAATACTTGTTAAATATTACTTTCCATTTTGATTGCAAGCAATGATTTGTGCAAAAATGAATCAACTGAAATGCGAAACCAATTTGTCGAACAATGCAATTTTAGAACAACGTGTACAAATGTTGGTTTTGTTCAAAAGTCGTCTGCACAATATTGGTTCATTACTTCATTACAATAACAGTCACTTGTACACCGAAGTGTTTCAGACAAACCATATCTATTGCAAGTAAAAGTGGGGTTCTCATTTGAGATTTTACCATTCATTTCCGCTTCACTCATTTATGGAGAGAGATCGGAAAGATAATTTTCTAAGAATTAGATTTCCTCTTTAGCATTATCTCACTTATACTTTAATAATCTTTTTCTCCGTTGGATTATTCTCGAGGCATGGAATAATAAATACCTTCTGCGATTTCCTATACGAATTTTATCCTGTTCATTTATCTCCAAACGTTTTCATATTAGTGGTACTGAACGTTTTATCTAATACAGGCACCATGTCTTGGCGCCCATTTTCAATACGATAACCGATATGAATTTTTTTTACCACAACACTTTTTAGTTTTTAAAGATCTATCGAATGAGATGTCACTTGATATCTAATGAATGAGATATATATAGGGTGGCCCATTATATGTGAGCTAAACCATACTTTGCCTCTTTATCCAGTGTAAAGCAGGATTGAAGCTCATTTTATTCAGTGTATACCTGAACGTTAAGCGGGGATATAGCCCCTATAACCCTTCCCTTGGATCCGCGCCTATATACAGCGGACTTTTTTTTTTTTAATTCGAACTTGGATAATTCGAACAAAAGCTTATTCCCCTTGGAAACTTTATTAAAAACAATAGTAAAAAATCGTGGGTAAATCGAACATTTGAACCTCCTCTTTGGATAATTCGAAGTACTTACAGTGGAAAAATTTGTAGTGTTCGACAAATTGTAAATAGATATAGAACAATGTAATTTCAACTGGTTTTTACTTATCTGTTATCTTATCCAGAAGCGACCATGGGAAAGAGACATTTTGTTGATACCACCTCAGCTGGACTCTCTCACGTTATAGAGAATCCGGCAGAAGATGGTTGGTACGCATCTCTACACCTCCTCAATAACCTGGAAGTCTCCATCTCTTCTGTAGAAATGTCAATGACATCGAACCCTGTCCTCCACTAGCCAATGACTTACAAGAACGAGATATTTGTGCAATTCTTTTTAACTAAACTAAAACAGTGACAAAAAGGGAAGCAGATTCGTTTGTGATCTATTGGCTTGCATTATGCACAATGTCGAATCGCGGCGCCTATTCTAATTCCTTACAAAAATGTGGTCCTTTATAGGTAAGGTGCATTGCATGTTAATTAGTTTTTCATATACAGTACAGTTATTTTGTTCCCTTGCTTTTACTTTAAAATGAGAGTTTTTGGTTAATTCGATTTTTTTCATGTCCCCTTGCACTTCGAATTTAAGTTCTAAATTCACCCTAGTTACATTTCACTTGTTTTAGTTTCACCACCGACCACCTCAAACTCGATCCATACCATATAGCTATATGCAATTATTCAAGGACTTACAGTTAGTAATACACATTGTGTAGATTTTTGGTTTGGTTTGGTTTGGTTTAGTTTAACGTCCCATGATTATGCTAGGGCGTCTAAAGGAGACGTGGAGCTAATGATAATTATAATTGAATCCGAACTAATTCGGTCATTCAACTGTACCCCCACCGGAAATCGAATTCGGGACCACTCGAACCGAAGCCAACCGTGCTAGCCGCTAGACCAAATGGAGGTCCTTACATTGTGTTGATTTAAATCATTGAGTCAGTGTTGCCAGATTTGAATATCGAAAAGTAGCGTGTCTGTGCTCCAAAAATAGCGAATTTGAACTATTTGTAGGCCAAATATATACAGTAGAAATGAATTGTTTGGCAACTAATAACTGCTACTGATTGAATAATTTTTAACATGGGCTGGAAAATGTGCTGGACATATTGCAAGAAATTATGATCGATGAACAAAAACAATTCTAGACAGGATTCCACGAGATAAAAACAGCCTAGGAAACATTCTGATACAAGAAGGTTTGACAAAATCAAGAACAACTGGGGGTTAACCTGAAAAAGAATTGCTCAATAGATAGTTGAGGAGAAGATTTGGAAATACTTCATCCAGCAGTGGATTGACAATGGTTGATTATGATTATGGCTATGATTTTATTATATCTGAACCTCAGAGGTAAAGTAAACCAAGTCATAATTTCGTAATTTCACAGGAGAAGCGAAGAACCATTTACTTAAGTAAGACCTTCAGTACTGTTTTCAAACTATACTAAGTAGTTACAAAGTAGTAGGACGCTTTTAGACTTAAATTGTTACACCACTAGAAAGAACATAGTCTATTAAAAAGGTATTCTTAACCGAAAAATGACTTAGCATTGTCTACCTCTAAAGTTCATGTATATATATATATATATATATATATATATATATATATATATATATATATATATATATATATATATATATATATATATATATATATATATATATATATATATATATATATATATATATATATATATATATATATATATAACTTTTACTAGGTAAGGTAGGGTAAAAACAGATCAAAATTTAACGAAATTCATACAGCGAAAAACAAATTTGATCCTTCATATTGCATCAAAACTACGAAAATTAATACAAAAGAAAACTAGAAAGTTAAGAATCACTTGTTTTGCCGGGACAGAGAAAATAGATACATATAGCTCGAATTACCTGTATACTTACATAATATGTATGTCCATGTTTCGCAAGTAATTTTCAAGCAATATAAAATTTGAGCGTAATGAACGCATGATTAGTTTTCTCGAATAAAGATCACATGCACCGCTGAGAAAAATGAAATGAAATCTTTGAGTTTTACGTCCCACAGTTATGCCGGTTAGGCTAAAGGAGACGGTGATGATGAGTCATGAATGAAATGGTAGAATGAAGAAAGTGAGAGGAAACGGAGAACCCAGAGGAAACCCACGCATACGGTGTTTGTCCATTACAAAATTCACTTGGTGGGGATTGGAATCGAACCCTGGACCCCAAGCACCAGAGGTGAACGCTCTACCACTGAGCCACCGCGGCCCGATGCACCGCTGAGAACTCAAGAATAAGCTTAATCTATGTTACGGCACTGGATATATCCTTATACATTACGACCTTATAAACTTGTATAAGAAACAGAATGTACTTAAAGTGAGACGCGAACTATACGAAACATAAGACTTTGAATCTAACTTGTTTGGTGGTCCAACCCGAGACCACAGATGCAAAGATGAGTGCTGTAGCTCTCACCATAAGGTTAAGGAAGTGCCTGTTTTTAAGTGTCAATTAAACACAGATGTAAAACGGTAATAAAATATTTGATCGATTTGAAACAAAACATATGGTAGTAATAATTTACTCTATTTGTTAAGATAATGAACGTTATATTCTGTTTTTAAAATGACAATCAAAGCAGAGTGTTTTTGGATAATAACTGTGAAATTGTAAAATTTCAATTTCGGTACGATTAAATACATTCGTGCTGCTATGTGTTGCGTTATCCGTTAGGAGGTATTGAACAATTCTGATTCAAAGGAAGTACTGTATAGTACTGCAGTTAACTTAATAGAGTTTTATTGTATAGGCCCTACTGAGGCTATTTGAGACAAAGTTTATTGCTGAAAGTGAAATATGGGTTAGTATTAGGGTTTTATCCCAGGTATGTTATACCCACTGATGATTGAACCCGGAACACACCCATAAAAAGCATTAGCGCTAGCAAATTAGCCACGAAGTACATCATACCATAATTCTGTCAAGAATGAAGGCAAAAAAGTAAGAACCGGACACGACAGACTGTACGATAATAATGCTTTCACAATTTTAATATCATACTATTTATTTCGAGACTTTCGAGACGAGACCGAGACTTGGCCTTCGAGACCGAGACCGAGATCGAGACAAGCATCTGTTGACCGAGACGAGACCGAGACCGAGACGGCGAATTTTGACTCGAGACGAGATCGAGACCGAGACCGCTACTTATCAACCGAGACGAGACCGAGACTGTACAAAGTCTCGTCTCGTCTCGTCTCGATACCATCCCTAGTTCTACATTTTAAAAGTTATCGTTGTGGAAGTGTTGTGCAGAAATGGCGCAATTAACAATCGAATGCTGAACTCATATTGTGGAGTTGTACACAAAACAGACTCCACTGAAGAGACTAGATGGCACCAACCACAACCAGAAGAAATAAAGATCTGTACAAGAAATGTAGGATTACAGGATTTGTTGAAAATTAATGAAAATAAACGTCCGGCATAAACCGTTATAAAATCCGTTATCAAAATTTGCTGTGTCATTACTATTTGACCTAGAGTCATAGTTCAAACGTCATTTTCTTCAGTATAACGAGCCCTTTCCAACAGTACTCACATGTCCGTCACCTGAACCAGTAAAATCGGGAAAAATCGGTATTTTTTTCTGAAAAATTTATCCCCTCGGAACACTTGCGTCTTTCGGGCCCAGCCCCGGTTTTGTGTAGGAATCTTTAAAACAAACAGGTAAATATCTAAAGGTAAGTACACATAATCCGTATGCAAAGTTTCAATGTGATATCGTAAAAACTAAAGGCGTGAAAAATTTTTGAAATTTGCCTTAAGAAAAGAATAAAAAGTCACGTTCCTTCGTCCTCACTTGGCGCCACCAAGTTGACCAGCCGGTTCAAGAACAAATCTAGGGCAGCGTTGCCAGATCTACTGATTTTGCAGGAGATCTTCTGCTTTTTCTACGTTCTACTGATCTACTGCGAAAGAAAACGAAAAGTTAACAATCTCCTGCTTTTTCCTTACTTCGAGAAATTGAAAAATATATTATTAATAATATTGAATTTTCAATGTTTCATAACATAAAAAGACGAAATGTATCTGTTATAATACACAAAGCTCTATAGAGCATATAGTTATAGAGCTTTACTGTATTAATATGAATCTAAAGAATACAACTGTACGTCATCTTCTATATGCATTATGGTTAGCGTTTTTATGACTTTCTGTAAGATTTACAAATAAGTGTTATTTAGATTGGGACTTGGGTTGGAAGAGTGGCTTAGATCGTTTCTCCACGATCGTCAGCAAGAAATCGTCTTACGCCACGGTCACGTGTGACTGCACCATGTAGCTACGTTATCGCTACGTACATGAAAAGACATTTTCCCACTCCACTTTGCTCTTTCACTACGTTTTACTTCACACATGTGTGTATCAAATAATATTAATATAAATCGGGACTTTTCCCTTTTATTTGCTCAACGTAGTTCATCGGAAACGAATTCTGGACTTCTTGTTTTGACTACTGCCCCCTTAATAATGGCAAATGTTATTACCCCCCGAATTCACATTCAAACGCCACCACTGTATGTGTCTACTGCTTTCTTCTGTTTTTTTATCTTCGAATCTCCTGCTTTTCCAACTGACTCGTCTGGCAACACTGATCTAGGGTGTTCTTTAAACTTGACCGATAAAAGACCCGGCTCAAATACCTGTTATAAAACCTAAATAAGCGGCCAAAGATGATACTACGCCATGGTAACAAAAGTTACCAAAAATCCTAAAAGGGTTAATCTATTCTCTCTTTTTTTTTAAGTTTTACGTCCCACGCTTATGCCGGTTAGGCTAAAGGAGACGGTGATAATGAGAGATGAGTGAAATGGTGGAATGAAGAAAGTGGGAGGAAACGGGAGAACCCCGAGAAAACCCACGAGCACGGTGTTTGTCCACCACAAAGTTCACTTGGCGGGGGCTGGGATCGAACCCGAGACCCCAAGCACCAGAGGTGAACGCTCTACCACTGAGCCACCGCGCCCCCCAGGTTAATCTATTGGAACCAGTATTTGTAGATATATCTACTCGCACTTTAAGTTTGAGTATTGAATTCCCACAGCTTGGGAAATCTACCATAGTTTCACACTGTCAAACGAACCGCACTTATTATTATTATTATTATTATTATTATTATTATTATTATTATTATTATTATTATTATTATTATTATTATTATTATTATTAATACAAAACAATGAGCTCTAGTTACCCATTGTTTTCTGTATTGTTGATCGTATTTGTAGGTAGTAGCATCATTTTAGCTTGTACTTGGGAGATGATAGTGGGAGGAACCACCAATATAAGTAATTTTACATTTTTCATTACTATGTTATTACTACCACTAATTTAAATTTAATTCTCACTTCTACAAAAAAAATGGCTTTCTATTGATAGTACTGTAATACTTGTGGCTCTCAAGAGAAACTCTTCAAAATTATATTTAAAAACTTTGAAGGTTTGAATAGTTCTCTGTTAGATGGCAAGAGATAATGAAAACAAAGCAAAACTGAAGAGTAGTCAAATTGTCCTCGTTTAACTAACTGTTCGTAGCTTCCACTGATTCAAGCGAATAATAATAATAATAATAATAATAATAATAATAATAATAATAATAATAATAATAATAATAATAATAATAATAATAATAATAATAAAGAAACATATACCTACTTAGAACTAAAGAAGCTTGAGTACAGAATAAGTGCGTAACGCTAAAGTCGCTAGATTTGTAACTAAGTCGCTAAATCGTCATTTGAAAACACTAGACAACGTTGCCAATCTGATTTTTTTTTCCGCTATCTTAGAAATCGAATAACAAATATAGCGAATTTTCCCTCAGATTGGCAACACTGTCTCGATGTCAGGCAAACTATGGTACTTCTAATTTTCGCAGTTGTTTCACTAGTGGCGAATATAGTCCGGGGCCTAGACCCTCCAGTTTTTTGATCGACAAAAATAATTTAAGCTTTTTTTTTTTTTTTTTTTTTTTTTGAAATTTAGAGTAAACTCACGATATTCCTATCATAGTCTGAGTTCTGGCTGCCCCCACCTTCAGTTTTTAGCTTCTAGATCCACCACTGTATTTTACACACTATTTTGGGGCGGGATTAATATAGAGCATTCAAACAAAGACTTAATAATTATAAGTAAATATATTTAACAATATATTATATTTTAAACTAATGTATTACTGTAAACACTTGACAATATTCATTGATGGCAGTAGTAATGGTGTCTTGGTTCTCATAGCCAATAGCTATGTTTTTACAAAATTAATTTTTCAATAAATATATAGAGCGATCAGCACAATGGAATCAAGTTCAAATATCAAAGTTGTGAAACAAGAATTTTAGGAATGATCCAAAAGATGGATCAAAAGATTGCAATCTTGACCAAAAACACTAGTCGACAAAAAAAAAAAAAAAAAAAAAAAGCTTTTTCTCTGGCACACAAAAGAAAATAGTTGATTCTGATAGAACTTTTCATGTAAAATTCGAATCTACAATCAGTTTTTCTCCATCACCATGAGTTTTCCCGTGATAGAGGGATTTTCGGGAAATTTTCCCTCAAATATCTTTTTTTTTTTTAACCATTTTCATACCTGTAGCTCGGGTACCCTTAGTTATATAAACACACAAATTATATTGTATATTAGCTTGATTTATACTTAGTAAGCATTCTAAGTTTCATAAGAATCGCATTATTATTTCTAGAAAAATAAACATATTTATCTAAAAATATGCTATGTGTACTGTTCATTTTACCATATTCATTAGTGCAGATAAAATCACATATAACTTCCACGAAAATTACAATATAAGCATGGATTATACCTCATTGGATTTGAAATAAAACATATTTTTAATGATGTATACACCGTGTCACCATTTTTTGTATGAGGGAATTTGTAGAGGGATTTTGTGGGAAATTCCCTCCAAAAAGTAGTTTATAAGATTTTTTTGTCTCAACTTGCTATTTGTATATAGTGATACAGAAACAGGAACTGCACTAAAACATAATTTTATGTCTACTTAATAAATAATACAAAAGAAGTGAGTGGTATCTTCTTAATAAATGAACACTTACTTACCTTAACTAAAATGTTTTAGTTGTCGACTTTCTTCTGTGTTTGGCTTCAGGAACATCTCTTTTGAGTATCCAACAGTAATTAGCTAGCATTTGTGAACTGCACTGTCCCTGGTATCTCTTCTCCATGGAGGAAATGTCCTGATGAAAACGTTTCCCATGCTCATCACTAACAGCACGAAGGTGGAAAGAAATCCAGGTGGTTGTCTAGAAAGTGAACTTTAAGGGACATGTTGCAACCCATTTCTTTGAATGATTGCAGGAAATCACTCACAATTTCACGGTAATTTGGAGCTTTCTGGTTTCATAAAAAAATCTCTGTTAAACATTTAAATGAACACCAAGCTGCTTTCTCAACCGGAGTTAAGAGATGCTCAAATGTTTGGTCACGAATCAAACATCGTATGTGGGGGCCTACAAAAATCCCTTTCTTGATTTTAGCGTCACTAACCCGAGGAAATTTTTCCTTGAGGTAACAAAATCCTGCATTACTTTTGTCCATTGCCTTATCAAAATTTTTGAAGAGCCCCAACTTTATGTGAAGAGGAGGTAGAATTATCTTATCAGGGCTCACCAGTGAGGAATAAACAACATTTTTCTGTCCAGGAGTTAATACACGCTTTGGCCATTCCTTCTTGTTGTAATGTTCCGCTTTGTTCCTGCTGTCCCATTCGCAGAGGAACCAACAATATTTCGTATAACCAATCTGCAAACCCATTAACAAAGAAATAACTTTTAAATCACAGTAAACGGGCCACTTGTATTTCTCATACTGAATTCTTTCTAACACTATTTTGATGTTTTCATAGGTTTCCTTCATATTAGTTGCATAAGCCAAAGGCACTGAAGGAAATTTGTTGCCATTGTGGAAAAGGACAGCCTTCAAACTAGTTTTGGAAGAGCCAATAAACAATCTTCACTCTGTACTTATATGTGCATGTCCGAGTGTATCCATCACAACACAGACATTATTACAATATACTAAATCATTTTCTTGAGAATAGTAGTTTTGAAACTCTGTATGACGGTTTCGAAAAATACACACTTTAGTGTCACAGTGGAGCAGATTCCAGCCTTTAAGTCTAGAAGCAAGTTCTGTCTGTATCTTGGAGAGTTTTAAATGCCGTACGAGGTCATTTAGTTTACCCTGAGTCATCAGATGGGGATCCAATGTAGATGTGCTTCCTACATAAGTACGATCATCTTCTTCATTTGGAACTTCAGTAGTTGCCTCAAGTACGTAATCCTCATTTACCGTAAGATGAGCAGGAGGTACTGGTACAGGTAATTCTGCACTGTGTGGAACTGGCCTAATTGCTGATGGCAAATTAGGGTACTGTACTGTGTGCTTAGACTTACTGGTTATTCCTTTTATCTGTGTCATACAAAAGTAGCAGTCTGAAGAATGATCTTTTGGTTCCCTCCAGATCATCGGTACTGCGAAGTTCATGTTTCGTTCATCATTTGCCCACCCAGTCAGACGTATAACTGATAACACTTACTCACAAGTGAAGTAAAACATCGACGTTGCGATGTAAAAGTCAGCTCCCCACATATATAACAGAAATTATCAGGGTGATTTACACACTTCATCGGCATCTTGTATCCTGTAAGGTATCACACACACATATATACACGGATCTACATTCCATCAATCATGAAGCAGCACAAACGTAACTCAGTACATCACCACACAACACAATCTATTCGAACACCACAACGCACAAACACTTCAACTTACACGCGGTCACACCTAAAACACGTCCAGCTTGGACCGTCACTCAACGCTACTAACAGTCATCAGCCTACGTCAGTCATCAATTTTTTATGCATTGTTGCCAGATCAAAATATTAAAAAGTGACTTATTTTCCACAGAAAGCATACGTGTATTTGTGCTTGTATTTAAGTATCCATCTATGTGCCGACAATAATACGTCAACGTTAGGTTTTGTGTTTGGTAAAAGTCTTACATAGTATATTCTTTATTACCTATAAATAGACACAATAGTTTATATCTCTAGACAGAATAATGCGATTCACATGAAATTAACATTATTTATTACGTAGACATAAAACTATGTTTTAGTGCAGTTCCTGTTTCTGTATCACTATATACAAATAGCAAGTTGAGACAAAGAAATCTTATAAACTACTTTTTGGAGGGAATTTCCCACAAAATCCCTATACAAATTCCCGCATACAAAAATTGCGACATGGTGTACACATCATTGAAAATATGTTTCATTGAAAGTCCAATGAGGTATAAACCGTGCTTGTATTGTAATTTTCGTGGAAGTTATATGCGATTTTATTTGCACTAATGAATATGGTAAAATGAACAGTACACATAGCATATTTTTAGATAAATATGTTTATTTCTCTAGAAATAATATGCGATTCTTATGAAACTTAGAGGGCTTACTAAGTATAAATCAAGCTAACATACAATACAATTTGTGTGTTTATATACCTAAAGGTACCCAAGCTACAGGCACAAACTTGTAAAAAAAAAAAAAAAAAAGGATATTCGAGTGGAAATTTCCCGAAAATCCCTCTGTTACGGGGAAACTGAGGGTGATGGAGAAAAACTGATTGTAGATTCGAATTTTACGTGAAAAGTTCTATTAGAATCAGGTATTTTCATTTCTGTGCCATAATCTTGTTGACTAGTGTAATTAGATGTTGGGTCAGGACCACAAAATTTTTGAGCGGCCTCTAAATCGAGTTTCCGTATATTTTACGGAATAAGCACATCATACTGAGTTAAGTGGTAGTTTTGGTTTGGCTGCACTTTATGTAGTTCTCCAGATATAAGGCGTACAAGAAAATATTTGATTGAATAAAATATATAGAATCTTTTGGATGAGGACCACAAAAATTTTGAATGGACCCTAAATCGAGATTTCATATTTTTTTTTTTTTTTTTTTTTTTTTTTTTAACGGAATAAGCACAATCATACGGAGTTAAGTGGTAATTTTGCTTTGAGTACAGTATATATAGTTATCGAGATATAAGACGTACAAGAAGATTTGTAATTGAATGAAAAACATTGGATTTGTTTGGATCAGAGGCCACAGAAATTTTGGATGGCCCCTAAATCAAGGTTTCGTATTTTTTACGGAATAAGTACATCATATTGAGTTAAGTGGTAGTTTTGGTTTGGATACACTATATGCAGTTCTCTAGATATAAGACGTACAATAAAAACGTTTGGTTGAATGAAATATATTGGATTTTTTTGATCAGGGGCCACAAAAATTTTGAATAGACCCTAAATCGAGTTTTCGTATTTTTTACGGATAAGCACATCATACTGAGTTTCTCCAGACATAAGGCGTACAAGAAAATATTTGATTTAATGAAATATATTGGATTTTTTTGGGATGAGGGACCACAAAAATTTTCAATGGACCCTAAATCGAGTCTTCCTATTTTTTGCGAAATAAGCACATATACTGAGTTAAAGGTAGGTTTGGTTTAGCTACAGTATAGGTAGTTCTCGGGATATAAGGCCTACAAGAAAATTTATAATTGAATGAAAAACTTTCGATTTTTTGGATCAGGGCCCACAAAAATTTTGAATGGCCCCTAAATCGAGATTTCGTATTGTTTACGGAATAAGTACATCATACTGAGTTAAGTGGTAGTTTTGGTTTGGCTACACTATATGTAGTTCTCCAGATATAAGGTCTACAAAAAATTTCTGCCATTGGATCTTTTGATCTAAAAAAAAAAAAAAAAAAAACATAAAGTTTGTACGGTAAGCTTAAGTACATGAAACACTTAACACAAGTCTTTACACGGTAAGAGCTGTTTACATATCTGAACCAGTGCCGGATTTACCTATAAGCTAACAAGCTATAGCTTCGGGCCCCACACTGTTGAGGGTCCCAAAAATTAAAGGAACTTATATGCACTATCCAAAATATAAGGAAAAAAAATAAATAAAGTAAAATCTACGTATAGCAACAGTTTTTCGTTTGTGTAGGCCCATAAGATGTAAGTAATGGGACCCCTTCTGCAAGCCTATCTCCTAAAATATCACTAGTTTCTTCATTTCTCTATATAGGATCCTATGTTTATCTGGACACATAAAGAGCCCCGTTATCTTCAGTAGCTTAGGACCCCACCAAACTTAAATCCAGCTCTGATCTGAACATATACAATTTAAGCTATGAAAGGAGCTTCAGATTTAAATCTTAAAGATAAAATATAGACCGAATTGACCAAACATAGACTTGATTCCCTTCTGCATTGAATGATCTATACGTTCGCTTCAATACTAAACTTACGTATATTCCAGATTTATGCTTCATTTGTAACAACCAACGAATCATTGTCTTAAATTCTTTCATCCTTTTCTAGGAATGACATGTTCACCACGAAGAGCTCACCAGATTTATGCTGAAGCCATCGGGTCACCTAATAATCAATTTTGGGCAGTTGAATGTCCATCATACATAGCATTTTCGCAAGGAAAATGTTCGTCTAATGAGAAAATTCGCATAGGAGAAGATTGTCCAGAAAGGCAAGTACAAATAATTTTTACCTACTAAGTCTATGTCCCTCTTAGGAGTGTAATAATATTTTGTCTTTCAACAGAATTAAAAAAATAATAATTTAATTTAATTATTGTAATTTTTAGTACCAGTATTACTCCTTTGACCGTTGTTAACTCCAATAGGCGTATCCAGAAAATTTGCTAAAAGTCACAAGTTACACATAACATTTCCTGTCCACAAAACAGTTTGCAGACATGTCTGAAGCAGGTCCTTATGCTATACAGTTGATGATGCATGATCACTTCTCCATTCTGAGATATATCTCAGTAGTTTGAGTATGTTGTCCAATGAATGACACTATAACTCGTTGTTTTATATGGTGTATCATTTCACTACGTGTTACTGCACGTGAGAAGAAATCAAAAGAGCACTCATCACATTTGAGTTAGCAAATGGTTGAAATAAACTGAAAACATCAAGTATGGAACAGTAGAAGGAAATTCATAAATCTTTGTCTCCATACATTCACTTATTACAATTCCTCGTCATTCGAATATTTCTTCACTTCTACACAGGAAAAGATCTTGCTTATTACACTGAGTACGAATTGAAATTTGAAGGATGTTCAAAAGTTCCTATCTGCTGAATTCGAACCCGAGCCTCTTATGTAAAAATCCAATGCTATAACCACTTAACACAAACTGTTATTTAGTTGAAACCTTTCAGGTAAGTTTAGACAAGGTATTATGTGCCGCGCAAAGAGATGATCATTAGTTAGTTAATTATCTTCGTGAAATTTTACTGCTTAAGTTATTATTATTGCAATTATTATTATTATTGCTTTACTATAATTATGGTTAAGTGATCGGGGTTGGCTGCAGAGCGTGAACTTCGCCACGTAAAGAAGTCATAAGAAATATAAACGATCATACCAACCTCATCATTTTACAAATTTCATCTGTTTTGTCAGTAATGTGACATATAAGAAAATGAGCCTAGTGCGAAATGTATATACCGGAAATTTAGGAGATATAGTTATGACATTCATGGGTTCAATTCCTGTTTGTTTCTGTTCAGGAAGACATTCTATGACATTTACGAACTCGACGCCAGTGTAAGTGAACTTTTTTTATACAGTTACCTAGGTTTAAATTATATTAATTCCTATCTAGGGATCCAGAGTTATTAACTGCTAGGTTAATCTCACTGTTGGCTCGGACATACTAACTAGACCGACCATATAGCCACTGAACTACACGGTTTGGAACACTGAGTATGAATCAGACCATTGGGGCAATATACGCTAACCATAGATTTTAATTGTTACACTAATGCCGATATAGCTCACTAATAAAATATTATTGGCTTTTATAAACACTAATCTATACGTGTTGAAAGAAAAAAATGAATTAAATATTTTTATGCACTAAAACATAAATTTAAATTATTATGTTATATATAACTAGCATATATTACCCGCTTCGCTGGGTTGAAATGAAAATTTAAATGCACAACTCCATACCTCATGTGTTTAATACCCGTGAGATATGCTGTCTTCGTTTTTAATGGCATCGATTTAAACGGCATCGGAAACATCATTGATCATCTCGGTGACCCCGAAAACATGGATTCGACCATATATATATATATATATATATATATATATATATATATATATATATATATATATATATATATATATATATATATATATATCCATATCCCCCTCCTCCATGTTGCGGGCCATGGCGTCGGAAGTGTGACCGTTCATCTTAGTGACCCCAAAAAATGTTGATTCAGCACTAATATAAGTCATTTTCGATCATTTTTAAATATCTCTTCCTCCCTCTCCCCTTACTGGCGGGGCTGATTTTGGACCTAAACCGGATCGTAAATGTCATTGCTAATCTGAATGATCCGTAAACTAACTATGGATTGGTCACTAATATTGTTCATTTTCGATTATTATTATTATTATAATATAGCTCCTCCTCCCTTCCTCCGTGCTGCGGCACACGGCATCAGAATTCAGCTACTCCTATAACTATGGATTCCACACTAATATTACACATTTTCGATAATTTTTTAAAATGTTTATTCCCCTCCCCTATGTTGTACCCTCCCTCTCCCCAACTATGAGGGTTGAACATGGATTGAAACAGCATCAGAAGTGTCTCTGTTTCCCTCATCGACCCCGAAAACTATGGATTCAACACCAATACCGGTCCTTTTTGATCATTTTTTAAATTTCTCTCCTTCTCCCCCTCCCCCTAGGTATATATAGCTCCTCCTCCCCATCCAGCGTGCTGCGGCACACGACATCAGAATTGTCACTAATTTTAAATCACAACACATAAAATTCACTATAAACTCACTTCACTTTAAGTTACAAATTGGAATATATAATGGCACATGAATTTGATTAATTTTGATATGATAAACCACTTTTTGTACTAGACCCATTAATCACGTTTCGCACTATTTTCGCGGGAGATTCGGTTGACCGGTTGTTCACTGTTTTATTCGTTACCGCTCTTTTACTCGCACTGACTTCTCAGATGGGGAGAAGAAAGTTTCTTGGCGATTTCCATGATCTGTATTTATTTTCAGATGAGCAGTGATGAAAATTTTCCGGAAAATTTTGAAACGGAAAATTTTCCGATTCATAAAAACATACTCCACTTATTCCTACATCATTGTTTAGTCGAGATGTGAGGTGGAAAATTTTCTTCGATATTTTTCCGGAAAATTTTCCGTTCTTAACAAATATCAGTGATTAAGTAACAATTCGTCACTATTCATAAAATTGATTGAATTCATATATAGAAATGTTAAAAACTGAAAGATCGTTTAAAGAATCAGAAAATTTTCATGGCTTAGATAATTTTCAGTACGATGTAGGAACAAGTGGAACAATTTTTCATGAATCGAATGAATAAGTGGAGTATGTTTTTATGAATCGGAAAATATCCATGACTTTTAATAAATTGAAATTTTAAATAATAGAATGGGATATTTGTACTCTACGAACTCGATGTATGTTCTCTACACTTTGCATACACACACACACACACAGAAAAAGAGAGAGACAGAGAGAGAGAGAGAGAGAGAGAGAGAGAGAGAGAGAGAGAGAGAGTAGTTGAATTGAGTTGATTTTGAGTTTAACGTCTCTTTCAACAACGAGACTATATAAAACGGTACCAACTGATTAACGTGGAATCCGAACTACATGAGCTCCCGCTGGGAATCGAAGCCACGTTTTCCATGCCAAAGGCCCGTATGCTAACCGCTTAGCAACGAAGGAGCTAGTAGAGCAAGAGAGAGAGAGAGAAACACTGTAAAAATTTTTATTTCCCAACTTGAAATAGAAAATTTTCCGGTTCCCGAAAGCTAATTGGAAAATTATAATTTGTTGCTGACTAACTTAATGCTTAAATCGTTTAGTTATAAAGGAAGGTAAATGTTTGAATTTAAAAAAAAATCAATAGGGGGGAGGATAAGTAGCCCGGGAATTTAGGTAGGCCAAGAGGATGCTTCCTTTTTCTTCCATGAGTAGAATAGAAGGTTAGATTCACTACAAAATTGTTGTGCACATCATATCACATAAGGTTCACCAGTCTGCAATTCTTGTTATTAAAACTGCAATCAGTATATTTCAGCTTCAACTTGTCTCAAGATTTTCTTTCAGATAAAAACATACACAGATAAAACTGAATATTTCCATATATTTTTTTTCGAAAATGAAATCAGTTAAGTTGAAATGAGATTATAAAAATTCAACCTGTGTTTGCAGGAGCGTTATTTTAGATTTGCCTGCGGGGGTAAAATCTCCACTGACATACGAGTTGCACGTTTTTCTTAGTATATTAGTAGACAATCGATTAAAATATATTTAATTCTCAAAATCAGGTGGGCAGTTGCCCCCTGCTTCCTCGTCTTGTGTATAGCTCCCCGAAACAAAATCCTAAATACGCAACTGATTATTATAATAGTATAATTTACCGCTGATTAAATTTTAAGCATAATTGTTGATTTAGTGCTTACTTAATCGGAGCATTTCATGTACTGCATTTTCTCTGTGCGTTTTTTCTTTTTTTAAGTTTACTGTATTTTTCACACTACACTGTTCGTTTACTGTTTATCGCTTCGATGCTAAAGGTAGACTAACTGACTTCTCTTGCCTGTCTCATAGGGCTGCTGCTCTGAAGGGAATTTTTTTTTTTTCTAACAACGCGAACTGAATAACTTACTGATGCAATAGTTAATTTTAGTCGTGATTTCACAGATTGGGAGGCATTGTGAGGAATCTTTGTTTTCTCTTACCAAACAAGGAGAAGTTGAAGAGTCCAACGCAATTTCTGTCTAAGCAACAGCTCTTGCTCACAAATGTATATGTATATATGTACATTTGAGAAAAGAGAATTTTCAAGATTTTTTAAAATACGAGGGTTATTTAAAATGTTAACATTTTGCACTAATTTCTATGGCACTGTCAATATTGGCATATTGTTCAAAGTAAAACAGGTTTAAATAAGATTCAAAACAATTAATTTAATTTAATGAAGCCCTAGAGTATATCTATCCACTTGTATTATGTGTTTTCGTAATTAATTAAACTTAATTATTTATTTTCAGCAAAGGGAAAACATATTTTCTACGAACAAATGCAGTGTCACCGCTTGCAAGAGGGTTGGATCTATAATAATTCAACATTCCTGTGTGTATGGTACTCAAATACTTTCGAAGATTCTGGCCATATTATGTTATAGAACCAAATGTGAACTTGAAACTCTTGTATATTTAATGTTGTAATATAGACCTAAAAAATAATTATTTCGTAATTCAGAACATTAATAGAGGAAGGTGAAGGGCATATGGAATATTTTGGGAAGTTATTGAATAGCAGTGTATCGGCACAGTACACTAGACTCTTGCTAATCCGTCCCCTGCTCAGTAGTCTGGCCTCTCAGTAATCCGGTGCACATCCAACCAGAAACACGTGCACAATGAATTATCGTGCGCATGCACAACAATGCTTTATATACTTTACGTATTTAAAATTGTACCATTATTTACTGTTGGGAATCACTCTTCTAAAAGAAAATACGTTACGCTAGACCTCAAGCAGAAATTCGAAATTTTAGATAAATTAAATCGAGGTTCTTCGCAGGAAGCCATTGCTGCTGAGTTCAATGTTGGACGAGCAACTATTTATGACATCAAAAAGAATGAATATGTTATTCGACAGTACTTAACACAAATGGATAGTGAGTTGGGAAAAATCAAATAACTGTCAGACACTCAATAATCCGGCACCCATATGTGCCAGGAGTGGCCGGATTAGCGAGAGTCTAGTGTAATATCTTGTTACAATAATTTAACTTTAAATGCTGCCAGCGATGACGTTAACATAGTTGAGGCATATCTGCTCTCTGTTTTGCATTTTCACGGTGTTGGTCGAAAGAATTTCTATGAATACAGAGTATGACATTTTATGGATGTGTTAAGAACATATACTGTACCTATAAATGTGGGAAAATTAAAAATGTAACGCACCTATGCAATATACTACGTTAAAACATATACTGTATATCGAACGAAATCATAAATCCCTCTCTTTTTGAGTTCAATGTATATATTCTTGAGCAATAAGCAACACAGAAAGACGTTCATGCAGTATTTCAGTATTTCGTACAAGGCAAAGCATTATATGGAAAAAATAAAGATCACCAAATTATATTTATACTAGCTCGGTCTTCGAGCGGGAAGTAAAAGACGTAATAAATATAAAACCGAAAGTTGGAATTTTGTAGAAATTTCTCCTTTTTCCCAGTTTTCGTAGTTTGAGGGAAATTTTCGTAATCAAGGGAAATTTCACAGGAAAATTTTTTTATGTGTATGTGTTCAAAGTAGCATAATATACACCCATTATTGGCTGGATGTGTTTGTGTGTATTTTTTGTAAAAAGAAAAAAAAAGAAAATTAGTAAAAAGTAAAAACAATATAAGCAAAAAGCAAATAAACAAAGCAAATGTGGTTGGCATTCCTTTAGTATAGCTAAATTAATCTTATTATATAACTTCTGCCATAGGAATTGGACACTCAACAAACTAGGGGAAATTTGATAAGGAAATATAAATTTCCTTAAAGAAACTGTGAACACAGTTTTTCCTCTTTATTAGCGAATTTCTTTTAAAATAGCTCAAATATGTTTTCCTTTATTTCTAATTAAGGACTTTTATACCGTATTTTACATCTTTAGCTTAAGTGAATTCTTAAGCCAGTCTCACACAGATTTGAACTAAGGCCTCGACCCAGGTTACAACTTGACAGTGTTGCTTAACTCAAACTTCCATACAATTTCTTTTATCCTGAGGTGATGTAGGGGTCTCAGACGATCCTTAAAACTAAGTAGGTTTTACCAGCAGAGCCTCTCATGGTCGCTGTATTAAACAGACGAAAAACACTTGAAGAATGTGTTACGCACAGGACAATCAACTGTTGTAATTGTAGGGAGATCTTAAGTTGACAAAACCAGAGCACCACACAATATGACGTCACTAAATGTGATAGTAAGGTGAGCAGTGTTTGCAACTGATTTGGTGTCAACTTATTAATTTTATACTAGAGTAACAGACCGGTAAAGCAAATATGTTTAAAAATGATTATCTGTTAATGAAGTAATATACTTAAAGAGATATTTGTATATTTGTATGAAAACATAGCATTTGCACACGCGATATTTGATGATGTGCTCCGCGAAAGATTTGTTGCCACAAAAATTTGGAGATCCACAATATATAATTGACATAAAAATTAATGATAGGTCTACATCATATTAATATGTGACAGGCGTCTAGGGTCTAAGGGGCGAGCCCCTCTAAATTTTTACGGTACTGGTCCCCTAAAATTTCCACAGTACGCTTGCAAATCAACTATAACAGGGTGCAAAATTTCAAAGTCAGACGTACTCGCCAATCCAAAAATAATAGTCGCCAGTATCTCTCACGTACAAATTGAGATGCCCTCCCCCCCAAAAAAAACGGCCTTTGGTTTGACAAAGAAAGACTTCACATTCCGTGCTTTCTTTCACTCAGTGACAATTATTTTCTTACGAAACAGAAAATGCGTACTTTGTGAGTTCAGGCAGAAACCATTCCTACTGACCACTGGTCACCAGCTCTAAATTTCTAGTCGCCAATTTCTAGTCGAAAATTTGTACGCTGAGCTATAATATGATGATTAACTATAATACGTTTGGATCGGGACTCCCTCCCAAACTTCTACCGGGCTTCCTCTAGATTATTGGGTTGGCTACCAGTCTAGTATGTGATAAGTGACAGGGCCGTAACTTGAGGAGGGAGAGGGCAAATGCTTCCCCAAGGAAGCTCCCCGCCGTTCGAGGGGACCCATTTTAAGAC